>NC_090317.1:132120133-133320133 GCF_039906515.1 Pseudorca crassidens | reverse complement strand
CCCTCCCCACCGCCTTTCCCCTCTGGTAACCGGAAGTTTGTTTTCTATCTCTGTGGGTCTATTTGTCTTGTATTTAAGTTCATTTGTATCATTTTTTAAATTTTCCACATACAACTGATGTCATGATCTTTATCTTTCTCTATCTAGCTTACTTCACTTAGTCTGATCATCTCAAGGTCCATCCATGTTGCCGCAAATGCCGTGATTTCATTCTTGTTTATGACTGAGTCGTATCGATTGTATGGAGTATATATATTTTTAACATCCTAGGTGACAAGATGGGAAGTACACACAAAGCACGTCTACCCTGCGCTGAAGCGTGGTGGCTGGCTGGCATGGCAAGTGAGATGAGCTGCCTCTCTGAACACCAGTTTTGCTTGAAAGAACAAGTGATAGAGTAACTATGGCTATTCCACGTGGGGGATTTAGCAGACCGTTTCTTGAACATGAACAAAGTGAGGGCATCACTTTAAGGAAAACAAATGACAGTATTTATTGCCAAGGACAAAATCTGAGCTTTAACAAGAAAATTGGAATTGTGGAAAACTTCTATCTGCTATCGTGAGCTTGAAAGTTTCCCAACACATAAAGCCTTCTCTGATGAGATCAGCGGTTATACTAACAAATGTGATTTGGGGGGATACTGTATAATTTAACGTGTCCACGTTGAGAAGACCTCCATAATTCCGTGAATGCACAGTTTTCCAAAGGACCAATGAGGAAATGGTCCACTTCAAATCCTAACCTAGAACAGCTGATTTTAATTTAACAGAGTAAGAAAACTTTGTTGATAATGACCCCAGATGCCACACTGTGATTCGCCATGATGAAACGACCCCTTGTTGGTTTTGGGGAATAATATCAAAGAAAGTCCACAGTTGTCTGGAAAAGCTATTAAAACAGTTCTCCGTTTTCCAGAGACATGTCTGCGTGAGGCTGGATTTCCCTCGAGGAAAACAACGTATTGCAACAGACTGAATGCAGGGGTCGATCGGAGACTCCAGCTGTCTTCCTCTGAAGCACACACATTTGCAAAAACATAAGACACTTGCAAAAATGTAAGACAATGCCACCTTCCTTCCTGAGTTTGTTTTGCTTTCACAGAAAACATGTCATTTATGCTAACATGGTGTGTGTGTGTGCTGTGATATGAGACCACGTGCACCAGCTCCGAAGACTGTACCCTCCTAGGAGACCCACCCAGAGGCACATTTTCCTCCCACACTGTCACTTACGTCCCTTCACAATAAGGAAAGACCTGGGCTCTGTTGCAGGGTGAACCGGCAAGCTACCCTCTGGACAAACTCCTCTTGAACCCAGGAGCAGGGACCCTGCTATAGCCAAAGGGAGGGTGACGAGTCACAGCAGAAGGGGTTCGCGACAGAAAAGAGAATAAAACATCGACTTCACGCCCCTCGTGTACACGGAATTACCTTCCCCAGATGCCTCCTGCCTGTGAATGGGACACAGGCGGTATGAACGCCTTTCTCCACTACACATCACAGCCACCTCCAATGCTCCACGTGCCACACACGCGCGTGACTGTCGCATGGATCTCCACTGTTATTTCTTGACACCGAGTCAAGGATTCTGGACCAGTAACACAGAATCTGGTGTTTCCCCCTACCTGGCCACCTCCCTCCTCCAGAGGTCTTCTAGTTCTTCCAGAATATTCTGAGGCCCTCCAGGGAGCCCTATGTGTGCAGACCACCATCCCCAACCACAACAGAACCCCTCTGTCTGCGGAGAAGGCCACACAAAATAACCCAATGCGCTACAAATAAACCGTGTGCGCAGGCTGGCTCATGGACGTAGCAGCCCCGGGAGGCAGAGGACCTTCCTGGTGCACAGACTAGAGCACCTTCTGGGCGCCTCCCGCCCGGGGCTGCAGGCTCTCTGTGGACTCCCCCTTGAACACACAGAGGGGTGCTGCACGTCGGGCCGGGGGCTCTTCTGCAGAGTCGAGGGCTCCGGGGTCCAGATAAGGGAGGGACCATGCTGGGCGGGGGGCTCTTTTCTGGACGTGAGAGGCTCAGGGGTGCAGATGCTGGGCCCGTGTTTGTCTGGAAGGGACACACTAAGTCCATGCTTCCTCCCGATGCCCAGGTGTGTCGGCCCACTCCTCCTGCCCTCCCCCACCCCACGGGTCATGGGGAGGGGCCCCCGGCCCATCACCTCGGCCAGGAGCTCCACAAAAGCAAGGACCACGTGGCTGCCCTGCACAGGGCAGGTGTAGTTTGAGGGCTGAGAAAGGCTTTCCTCTCCATGTAGGACACAGCTCCACCAGATGGGCGCTACGACCTTCTCCTTCACTCCCGGCGCATTTCTCACGAATGAAAGGTGCTCGGACCCGTCCCAGGGAGCACAGCCAATGGCAGGCCTCAGGCTGAACACGCCGAACCCGTCCACCTACCTGGCATCGCTAAAGATCCCAGACTCCATGGGGCAACTCCCCTTTCCAAAGCCACTGCTTGTTGGGTTTGGAAGAGCGTCAAAGGTTTTCCACAACTATGAAAGAGCTATGAAAATACTCCTCCCTTTTTCCAACTACGTGCTTGGGTGAGGATGGACTTTCTTAAACAAAGAAATATTGTAAGAGGAGGAACGCAGAAGCAGCTGGGGAGAAGCCCAGCTGGAAAGCCACACAGTGGAGACACGGCCTCTGGCTTCTATGTCTACACAGAAGGCTCTAAAGGTCTAACATTTTTGCCAACCTTACAGTTTTGCCAACGTCTTAGTTTTGCCAACGTCTTACAGTTCTGCCAACGTCTTACAGTTCTGCAAACGTCTTACAGTTCTGCAAACGTCTTACAGTTCTGCAAACGTCTTACAGTTCTGCAAACGTCTTAGTTTTGCAAACGTCTTACAGTTCTGCCAAGGTATGGTTTAAGAGGAAGACAGCCCAATTCTCCTATCGACTTCTACGTTCCATCTGTTGCCATGTTTCTTCTGTTGAAGAAAATCCAACCTCACGCAGACATGTCATTGGAAAACAGAGGAGTGTTTTGACAACTTCTCCAGACAGTTGTGGACTCTCTTTGATAGTATCCCCCCCACGAACAAGGGGTCTTTTCATAATGGCTATTTGCAATATGGCGCCTGGAACCATCGATAAATGACTCTTATTCTCTCAAATCCGGATCGACGGGTACAGTTAGTGCGCATGTATGAAAAAAGAAACAGGAACGGCGTTCCAGAGGGAAAAGCTGTAGACCTTCCAGGAGGCCACACAAGGCCAGTATGCCAGGTTCTGTCTTATTCTGTTTGGGATGCCATATTCCTTGGACATTTACATCGTTCATCCTAAGAGCTGGTCCCCATGACACATCCGGGAGAGGCAACCTTCCATCCTCCACACTTTAGGGAACCCTGAGGGCTACGAAGCTCTGAGGATGGACCCAGGATTTCCCCAAACTGGGTGAAAATGGACAAAACCCAACATGCGTGACCCTTAACCCAATGTGGTTCAAGGAATCATGAGCTCCCAGGACGGTGGACCATTCCAAGGGGTCAGGCCCGAGGTGGGAAGCAGGCGGACCCTGGTGCTCTGCAAATAGTTGTTACCCTACCGCCCACACCTGAGATGAAGCCTGGGGTCCCATGACAGCCCTCCCCTCCCCCAGCATACACCCTGCACCAGGATCTCTTCCCCCACCGCCAGCCTTGTTATCACAGACCATATTCTACCCCTCAGAACCCGCAGGGGCACCCATTGCTCTTGCTGACCATAGAGCAGAAAGTATCAGTTCTGAAACATGGTTAAGATGATGCCCTACAATTGCACTTCTATACCCCATGAGATTACCATTACTATCAACACAGGACGGGGATGTGGGGTTTAATCAAGAGATCCCAGGGCTCTCCGCCTGCATCCTGGGTCGTTTTTACATCTGATGTTCTCCATCCTTTATACCACTTGGCAAAGTGCAAAGTAAAACTCAGCCCCCAAAGAGCTGACTCTGGAGGTTTGGTGAAGAGGCCCATGACCCACTTCTGGTCCAAATGGGGCCGTTTCACAAACACCCAGACTCTGCCCGAGCTTTGGAGAAAGGCAACCCAGGAGGGAATGGCGGGGCTCACCTCAGAGAGAACCAGAAACTGCTAACACCAAGATCCCAGTTTTCAGAGCACAACTTTCTTCAGCAGAGAAAGAGATGCTATTTCCTTAGATAATTAGTGTTAAATTGAAGCATCATCTGGGAATTGAAAATAAGAACAGTAAAGAGACATCTTTCTCTTCTAGAATGATCTTTCTCTTCTAGAATGTCAATAAACAGAAGATGAAGACCCATTAAGCCATGCAAAACAATGTTTGAAATTTCTCCTACTGACCTACAGTACCTAGTGATTTTTTCCATGTAATAACAAAATAAATGGAAAGAGATGTGCAGGGGCACAATGGTATCTGAAACGTTTTATTTCACACACACACACACACACACGCACATAGGATCTAAAACTAATTTAGCAAAATGCGGACATTTGATAAAACTGCATGTCAGGTACACAGCTATGCTTTATAGTCTATCTTTCTTATGCATGAAGTATTTTATAAGAAAAAAATTAAAGGCACATTGAAATTCAAATCGCTGCTACAAAAAGATGATGCTAATTTGTGTCGATCAAATGCTGACATGAATTTACAGGCAGACCTTGTTTTATCGTGCTTCGAAGATGCTGTATTTCTTACAAATTGAAGGTCTGGGGCAACCCTGCATCGAGCACGACATCCATCAGCACTAATTTTCCTAAAGCATTTGCTCACTTCGTGTCTCTGTGTCACATTCTGGTCATTCTTGCGATATTTCAAACTTCTTCATTATGATTCGATTTGTGATGGTGTCTGTGATCTGTGATCTCTGACGTTACTACTATGACTTGCTGAAGGCTCAGAGGGTGGTGACCATGTTTTTTTAGCAATAAACTATTTTTAATTAATTAATGAACACTGTTGTGACATCATGCCATTACACACTTCACAGACTACAGTCTAGTGTAAACATAACTCTTACGTGCACTGGGAAACCCAAACATTTGTGTGGATCGATTTATTGCGATATCCCCTTTATTATGGTGGTCTGGAACCAAACCCGCATCATTACCAAGGTCTGCCTTCACTCTTTAAGAATAATTTGAGAAGTCACACAGAGAGAGACAAATATAAGAATAATTTGAGAAGTCACACAGAGAGAGACAAATACAATATGATCTCACTTATATGTGGAATCTAAAATATGACACAAATGAACTTATCTATGAAACAGACACACAGAACAGACGTGTGGTAGCCAATACAATATGATCTCACTTACATGTGGAATCTAAAATATGACACAAATGAACTTATCTATGAAACAAACAGACATAGAGAACAGACTTGTGGTAGCCAATGCGGAAGGGGGCGGGGGAGGGATGAACTGGAAGTCTGGGATTAGCAGATGCGTCCTTTTATATACAGGATGGATAAGCAACAAGGTCCTACTGTAGAGCACAGGGAACTCTACTCGATATCCCGGGATAAACCATCATGGAAAAGAATATAAAGAAGAATGTATGTGTAACTGAATCACTTTGCTGTACGGCAGAAATTAACACTGCAAATCAACTCTACTTCAATAAAATAGTTTTAAAAAAGAGTAACTTGAGGGCTTCCCTGGTGGCGTAGTGGTTGGGAATCCGCCTGCCAATGCAGGGGACATGGGTTCAAGCCCTGGTCCGGGAAGATCCCACATGCTGCAGAGCAAATGAGCCCGTGCTCCACAACTACTGAGCCTGTGCTCTAGAGCCTGTGAGCCACAACTACTAAGCCCGTATGCCACAACTACTGAAGCCCGTGCACCTAGAGCCTGTGCTCCACAACAAGAGAAGCCACTGCATTGAGAAGCCCGTGCAACATAAGAAAGAGTAGTCCCCACTCACCACAACTAGAGAAAGTCTGCGCGTAGCAATGAAGATCCAACGCAGCCAAAAATAAATAAATAAGATAAATAAATTTAAAAAAAAAAAAAAGAGTAACTTGAAATGCATGTTGCTTTCTGTGTAAACTAAAATCCCATGAAAGCGCTCTCCCCTTTTTTCACTGGGTCTAATCTCCTTCCGTTGAGACAAACCCACTACCCTCTTCGAGAGGCTTCATGAATCTCCTGAGTGGGAAGTGGTTCCTTTTCCAATGAATTTATCAGAATCTGTGCCAGCTGGTCACACACTCGCCAACATTCTACCTGAAGATACCGAGGTTAAACTGGTGTAGAACGAATAAAATGAATTTTGTCTGAGGGTGAGAGATGTCTCTATCAGAACTGCAGGCAGAGGGTGGTGGGTTCATGTCAAAAACTTATACAAAAGTGGCGAAGAAAAAAAAACAAGAAATGAGCAAATGAACTGCCCTTTTGAAGAATTTAATCTGGTTTCATTTCATTTTTATAAAAATTTCAATTTTCATTTCAATTTTCATTAAAAAATTTAATTAAAATTTCATTTTTTATAAACCTTCCATTTATTTTAAAAAACCAATATCTGAGAACCGCAATACATCAAGGTCTGCTTGGAATTTCACGTGAGCATTTGAGTAACACACAAGATTTTCATTTTGCAGCAATGGTTTGAATTTCCGATCTCAGGCAGCTGATTCCTCTGGTTCAATGATTCTCAACCTGCCTACGACACGATGACATCCCGAAGGACATCTGAAGATGACAAAAGGGCAGCCAACAGGGAATGTTGTTCTCCACGGTCCCAATGAGGTGGAAGAAGATGACAGACGGCCCCTCTGCCTCGGGCTTCTCCAAGTCCCAGAACTACAACTTCTAAGACCTTCCACGTGGGACCATGATCCACAGACATCTTTAAACTTGCCTTGAGTCTTGTTCTAGTCAGCGTGGGCGGCTATAATAGATCACCCCAGACTGTACGCTTGAAAAACAGACATTTGTCTTTTCAAGGTTCTGGAGGCTGGGAGTCTGAGATCGTGGCATGGGCAGATTAGTCCCTGGCGAGGCTCTCCTCCTGACTTGCAAACGGTCACCTTCTCACTGTGTCTTCATGTGGTGGGGAGAGAGCTCTGGTCTCTTCCTCTTCTTAAAAGGACACTAATCCCATCACGGGGACCCTAACCTCGTGACCCCATCTAACCCTAATCCCCTCCCAAAGGCCCCATCTCCTAGTATATCCCATCGGGGGCCACAGCTTCTACCTATGTACGCTGGAGAGACACACATTCAGTCTATAGCACTTGCTCCTGGAAAACTAAAGGTAAACCCCCCCATTCCTTCTGTGTTCCAGGAAACGCTGTACTTTGAAAAACCTCTGTCCCCCGTATCACTTAGCCAAGACTCACAGGGGCCCCGTTTACCCAGAACAAGGCCACACCCAGACCCTACAGGGACCCTACAGGCTCCCCAGTGATGAGCTGAAGCGTGTGCATGTGCTGACCCATCTGGACAAAACGCCGGCTGTCCGGACTAGCTCCCACATTCATTCAGCTTCTGTCCTTATCCCCAAGGCCTCTGGCCTTCTGACCCGGCGTCAGAGGCAGAACCACCCCTCCAGAAATCAGCTACCTATAAGGAAACGCGTCCGTGGCGCAAACATTTCAATGACGGCACCTGAATCTTCCCACGCCTGACTCTTTCTAGGTTCATATATAAAGGGAAGTCCTTCCTGCTGACCTTCACAGGCACGGACATCTCATGGCTGGGCCGCACTCCCTAAGACAACAGCCCTCCTTCCTCCTATTGCAGTAGGCGGTCTCCAATGCCCTTCAAGCTCTCACATCCTCACCTTACAAGGAAACGCTCATATCCAAAGCACAGCTGCTTTAAAGGACAACTGTCCAATCAAGCAGTGGCCGGACTGAGTCTCCATAGCTATCGGGGCAGCAAGAAGGGGATGAGGCTGGATCTCAAAGTGAGGGCTTGAGTGCCGGCTGGCCATCGCGACGTGATGCCTTGAGGGGCTCGTGGGCGCCTGGCACAGTGGGGACGGCGCACCTGAGCAGAGCCCTCAGGCCACGGGAGGACACAGGCTGCAGGACCGCTGAGAGGGCACAGCACTCCGGCGGGAAAGTGCTGTAGAGGCAGCAGGAACAGGAAGCCACGCCCAGTGATGGACAGAAACAGCCAACGGCACCTGGAGCCCAGGAGGTCTCCATCTGGTACATCATTAGGCAGAACAACTCACAGAGAGAGGCGGGCGGTGAGTGAGGAACAGAAAGACCTTCTGCGTCTGCACGCCTGCCCTGCCCACACACCTGTCCAGCCCAGGGGGCGACCCAGGTGATGCGTGTTCTCTAGACACTCGGCTCTCACATACCCACATCTGGCTGCCTCTGAAAATAAACAGCGCGTTCCAAAAACAGACCACGCCACCTGCGTTCTCCGAAGATGGCGACCCCAAGGAGGCTGGCTGACTGTGTGGTCACGGCACGTTCGAGCCAGTCTCAGAGGAGCAGCCTCCACACCCCCAGTGAGCCCTCGAATCTCCAGCAGGGGCTAAGCCACACACCACAGAGATACGCCTAAAAGCAGGAGGTTAAGGTGCCGTGGGCACGTGATGGTTCTAAAATGCATGCCTTTACTCCCCGTCGGGGGGCAGCGTGGAGAAAATACGGGGAGCGATTTCGACTGCAGAGAGGCTGGAATTTTCCATCACCATCTCCTGCTTCTCTCTACCTATTTGTATTTGTCTGGAAAATCCCACGTGTGTCCCTACTTTCTTTTCCCCACACGGACAGTCCTTAGCCATTGTATGATCTTGGTTTGTCTGTCTGTTTGATTTTCAGTTTGTTATTTCGTCTCTGTCTGGGAAGCACACAACTCAGTGGGTTTTCAAAGAATCCACAGGATTCCCCGGGCAAAGAAGTTGCCTGTGATTTTTTTTTTTTTTTTTTTTTTTTACTAAGTTGCCCGTGGCCACCATCGTTGTCACAATGCTTTCACCCAAACACAAATAAAAAGGGCAATTTTCCTGGGGTCGTTTTTCTTGTAGAAGAAAGAGTTCCCCCTCCTTCCATGCAGGTGCCTCTAATTCAGATGGAAAGATGGAATCAGGCAACTATGTGACTCTTTTCTTACTAAAGTCTAGATTCTATCTAGCTACAGGGGCTGAAGGTAGCAGGTACTGGAGGCATTAGAACTTGTAGGGTAAGAGTGTGTGTCTGTGTGTGTGAGTGTGTGTGCGTGAGTGTGTGTGCGTGTGCGTACTTTTGCCATAAACCAAAGTAAAAAAGGGAATTGTCCGCAAGAAGAATGCCAGCCAGCATCCCCTGCAAGGCTGGTGTCTCATCTAAACAGGATGATGTGTTTATTACAAATATGGCGGCCACGGACCAAGGTCTCCAGACTCTTATCTGGAAATGTGGGGTGAGAGCCTAACATCCACCAAGATTCTTGCCCGGGCATTGGGGGTAGTGGGTTGAACGTTGGCCCCTTCGAAAGGATGAGTCCACTCAGGACAAGTGCACGAGACCTTATTTGGAAATAGGGTCTTTGCAGAGGTAATGAGGTAAGATGCGGTCCTATGGGATTAGGGTGGACCTGAAATCCAGTGACAGGTGTCCTTATGAGAAGAAGTAAATCTGGACTCAGAGACATGGCGACAAGGCACAGTAAAAAGGAGGCAGAGGCTGGAGGGATGTGTCAGCAAGGGAAGAAACGCTAAGCATTGCTGGAGTGCCCAGAGGCGGAAGAGGCAGGAAGGGCCCTCCTCTAGAGCATCCTGTAACGCCAGGCACCGGGACTTCAGACTTTTGGGCTCTAGAACTGAGAAAGAACAACTTGTGTTGTCTTAAGCCACCTAGTTGGAGGAATTCTGTTGCAGCTGCCCCAGAAAACCAGTTCATGGGGCCCACCTGTGACACGCAGGAGCCAGATGGCATCCCATCTCAGACCTCACAGGAGTGGAATCAGCCCCGTTGTAAAGACGGTGATGGGGCTTCCCTGGTGGCGCAGTGGTTAAGAATCTGCCTGCTAATGCAGGGGACACGGGTTCGAGTCCTGGTCTGGGAGGAGCCCACATGCCGCAGAGCGACTGGGCCCGTGAGCCACAACTACTGAGCCTGCACGTCTGGAGCCTGTGCTCCGCAATAAGAGAGGCCGCGATAGAGAGAGGCCCGCGCACCACGATGAAGAGCGGCCCCCGCTTGCCACAACTAGAGAAAGCCCACGTGCAGAAACGAAAACCCAACACAGCAAAAATAAATAAATAAATAAATAAAAAGAATTAAGAGGATCATTGGAAATGTTTATTTGACAAGAGAACTGGCTAAGAGATATAAATCACTGAGCTTTAAGTTTCCTAATTTCCCCTTGTTCTCAAATTTGGCTATATCGTTCTTTAAAAAACAAAAAAAGACAATCATGGTGTCGCTGACAGGTGTTGAACCACCTGCCCACCCAATGCCTTCCTGTTACTAAAAGGCAGCACCAGGAGTTGAACCTGACAAGCCCATGCCCATCACAGCCTGTCGTCCTTTGGCTCACGTCAACATCATGTACCATAGAGTCATGGAACCTTTTGTAGAAACCTCAATTTAGAATACTAAAACATACAACCTTAATGGACCACGAGTGAACAGTGATGCACGTATCTTTACAAATTACTGCACCCCGATGTTCATAGCAGCACTATTCACAATAGCCAAGACGGGGAAGCAACCTAGATGTCCATCAACAGAGGAGTGGATAAAGAAGGTGTGGTCCATACATACAACAGAATATTACTCAGCCATAAGAAGGAATGAAATCATGCCATTGGCAGCAACACGGATGAACTTGGAGAATATTATGCTAAGTGATATAAGTCAGAGAAACACAAATACTGTATGATCTAAAAAAAATGTGGAATCTAAAAAAATACAACTAAGTAGTGACTATAACAAAAAAGCAGCAGACTCACAGAGAACAAATTAGTGGTTACCAGTTGAGGGAAGGAAGGGGCAAGGGGGAGAGAGGGGCAGGGGATTAAGGGGTCCAAACTACTATGTGTAAGATAAATAAGATACGAGGATATACTGTACAACATGGGGAACACAGCCTATATTTTATAATAACCATAAACGGAGTATAACCTTTAAAAATTATGAATCACTATATTGCACACCTGAAACTTATGTAATATTGTACATCAACTATACCTCAATTAAAAAAAAAAAAGACCTAACAGTGACTTCTACAAATGGAACCCAACAATGTTTTCTTAAGAGTGTAGGCAAGTTCAGCAAGGTGGTTACTCGACCACAGTTGGATGGAGTTTTCTGGGGTCAAAGCCCCCGCTGTCTGTGGCCAGCGTCTGGCAAGACCCCCTGTGTCCCTATGAACCCCCGATTCCTCCCCACCCCACCTGAGTCCTAGAGCTTGCTGCGGCTGCAAAGAGCAACCCTGACTGTCCCCAGACACACGGTGGACGTGTCACATTCTGAGCAGGGGACTTCCCTATTGGCTCTTCATTAACTCGGGGTGATGGTGGATTCTAGATACACAGGGGTCTCCATCATTCGAAAAAGCTTTAATTCCTCCCCCAGGAATGGGTGACTCATGGATGACCCTTCAGAACCTCATCTCATAAGGAAATGGCGAGTCCTTTATGGAGTCCAGGCTTCCACCAGTTCTGACTTGTTTGTGGTTATAGAAAGTGACACCCAAGACCTTTGGGGCATGTGTCCGTGGTCTTCGCTACTTTCGAGAGAGAGAGAGAGAGAGAGAGAGAGAGAAAGAGAGAGAGAGAGAAAGAGAGAGAGAGAGAAAGAGAGAGAGAGTTTTCTAGCAAGCACACAGAAAACGCAACTTTGTTATTCAATTGACTGTGTGCCTTCAAGTCCGGGGGCTCAGGAATTCTCAGATCCTTGCCGGGCGAGCTGTGTGTTCTTTGAAGGAAAGGCCTTCCCCTTGAAGCCTTCTGTGGCCAACAACTCCTACCGCGGGCTGTGAGGTCCCCTTTGCGTTACCTATGGGTTTCCCACGAGCTCCCTCCCAAGCAAGGCTCCTGGCTCACAAAAGCTGCAGCAAAGAAAGGTATCTGGCGGCTGCATCCGACAACCGCATCCTGACTATTTTCAGATGTTGGAGGCAGTGGCACCCCCAGTCTTCCAGACCCACGCGGGCTCGGGGCATACGAATATTCCCAGTCCTGTTTGCAAGACATCCATGAAGGGAAGGAAGAAGAGTGTTTTTTACGCTGCAAGAATGTGGACGAACTTAAGAAAGGACACCCACTGACACGTCACCAAGGACAGGCGGCTGAAATTCCCCTACGATAAATACAGTTAAACAAGCAGCCATCCCAGGCAGGAAGGGTTTCCCATGCGTTGCTGACGTTCTTACAAAGCAATTCAAGGTCACGAATGGCGGGTGGGGTGGGAGAGGGATGGGCTGGGAGTTTGGGGTTAGCAGATGCAAACCGGTATGTATAGGACGGATCCACAAGGTATTGTAGAACACAGGGAATCATTCAATACCCTGTGATAAACCATACTGGGAAATATGAAAAAGTAGGTACACATGTGTATAACTGAATCCCTTTGCTGTACAGCAGAAATTAACACTTGAGCAATCAACTCTACTTCAATTAAAAAAGAAAGATCGCGAACGAAGGTGCCCTTTTTCCCAGCCCTCAGCCTCCCAAACACGTCCGTCCCGGTCCCTTTGCCTATTGCTTTTAAGCGGGAGTGGCCCCCGTCCACAGGCCCCGACAACCTCTCCACCAGTCCCGTATGCCTCCACCCTGTTTAAACCTCTTCACCGAGAATGCAGAATTCCAGCCCTGTCTGCGAGGGAGGTCCTGCAATTTACCCTTGTCCTGACCCTTTGGGGGAGCTGTCTGAGGCCTCTCAGATGCAGACAACGGGGTCTGATGATTCACACGCTGCAAAAACCCATCAAATCACTCCCCCGACTGCCTGAGGACGTGGAAGGCACGGCACCGTCTACTGCGCTGCAAATACAGCGGACAGCAAAGCAGCGGCCCCGTGCCCACCTGCTCACACGCCAGCGATGAACACAGGCCGGCCGGAAGTGAGATCAGTGAACAGAAGCCTTATTTGGAAACAGGGTCATCGCAGATGTGAGTCATGAAGTGTGGTCCTACGGAGAGAACAGGGGTCGGAGATTAGGAGGTACCAACCTCCAGGTTCAAAATGAATGAGTCCCAGGGGATGAAGCATACATTAATTATTGACTGTATTCCCCACGCTGTAACATCTTTGTATGGTGACAGACTGTAACTAAATCATCGTGGTGACCCTTTTGAAACGTAGAGAAATGTCGAATCGCTAGGTTGTGTTAATAGGAACTTAATAGTGTCTGTAGGGCAGTGATACTTCAAAACACACAGAAACCCAGAAAATGAGGTCAATTTGTGGTCACCAGAGGGGAGGGGTAGGGGAGGGGAATTGGATGAACGTGGTCAAAAGGTACAAACTCCTAGTCATAAGATAAATAAGTACTAGGAATGTAATTACAACATGATACACATAATTAACACTGCTGTACGTTAAACGTGAGAGTTGCTAAGACAGTAACTCCGAAGCGTTCTCATCACAAGGGGAAAAACATTTGTTTCTATTCCTTTTATTTTGCGTCTGTATGAGATGAATGTTGATAAATTTATTGTGGTCATCGTTTCATGATGTATGTAAGTGAAATCGTTATCCTGCATACCTTAAACGTATCTAGTGTTGGAGGCTGATTATATCTCAGTAAAACTAGAAGAGCAAAAAAAGGTGAGGGTCTCCTGGAGTAGGGCAGGTCTTAAATATGACGTGATGGAGGGGGGCAGGGCGGTCTTCATAAGAAGAGAAGAAAAAGAGACACAGACACACAGAGACAAGGTCATGTGAAGACAGAGGCAGGGATGCAGGTGACGCTCCTACAAGCCAAGATGGAGCGAGGACTGTCTGCAGCCCCCAGGAGCTGGGAGGGGATGGTACAGCTTGTCCCCTGGAGCCTCCAGAAGGAAGCAGCCCTGCCCACACCTTGATCTTGGACGTCTGGTCTCCAGAATGGACGAATGACACATCTCTGTTGTCTAAGCCCCCCGGCTGGTGGCACTGGGTGATGGCCGCCCCAGGACTGTCACCCAAGGAGAAAGGGGACCTGGTTTTTGGAGGCCCCCAGCTTTGTCCTCACTGCACCAGGAGCCTCATGGATTCACCGCTGTGTGGCTCTCTTGACGTGTGGACGTGTCACGGCAACTCCGACCTGTAGCACCGCCTGCCTCGCCCCCGAGCTTCACGACCAGCTCGCCAGGGAAGAAAAGAACGGAAGAGGGGAAGGCGTATCTCACCCCTGAGCAAGCATCCCAGAGGCCATCAGCCCTTCCTTCCACGTCACAAGTCTACGGACGCCCTTGACCTTCATAATCACTCCCGAGACACGTGGATTTTTGGAGATTCCTGACAGCTAATTAGTCCAACACGGCAAAGAAACGCAGAGGGGATTAATCTGACCTGCTGACGCACAGACATAGAAAACAAACTGCGGGTTACCAAAGGGTAAGGGGAGGGTGATAAATTAGGAGTCTGGGGCTAACAGATACACACTGCTATACATAAAATAGAGGGACTTCCCTGGTGGTCCAGTGGTTAAGACTCCGCCTTCCAATGCACCAGATGCGTGTTCGATCCCTGGTCGGGGAACTAAGATCCCACATGCCCCGGGGCAGCTAAGCCCACGCGCCACAATGAGAGAGACGTCCGTGAGCCACAACGAAAGATCCCGCATGCTGCACATAAGACCAGACACAGCCAAATAAATAAAGATTCAAAGTTTTAAAAAGTAAAACAGATAATGGACAAAGACCTACTGTGTAGCACAGGGAACTCTACTCAAAAGAACCTAGAAGGGAAAAGAATCTGAAAAAGACTGTGTGTGTATATATCTGAATCACTCTGCTATACACCTGAAACTAACACAACATTGTACATCAACTATACATCACAAAAAATCTGTCATACGTCAATCCCAAACTCCCAATTTATCCCCCCCTCCCAGCTTTCCCTTTCGGTAACCATAACTTTGTTCTCTATGACTGAGTCTGTTTTGTAAATAAGTTCATTTGTATCTTTTTTTTTTTAGATTCCGCATATACACACCACTATATTTAACATACATAACCGACTAGGACCTACTGTAGAGCACAGGGAACCCTGCTCAATATTCTGTAAAAACCTAAATGGGAAAAGAATGTGAAAAAGAATAGATACGTGTATATGTATAACTGAATCACTTTGCTGTACACCTGAAACTAACACAACATTGTAAATCAACTTATACGTCAATATAAAAAACTAAAAAATAATAATAATTAACACAGGGGAAACACTTAGAACAGTACCTGACACCTGGTAAAGAATAAATATAAGTTGCTGATATTAATTTTCTCTTTGGGAGAACTGGAAACAGGATACATTTCAGAAGTAGGCAGAGTTTACAGGAAATTTTACAAGCAACTATTCAGACATCTGTTTGGGATTTTCCCATTCATTATTCATTTACTCGGCAAAGCATGTACTGAGTGCCTAGTCACTGTATTTAACTATTCCGATTATTTGAGGTTAGTTGTCATGTAATCAATATAACTTAATTCCATCAACATATGAGCCATACGTTTCTATTGTTGCATCTAATTTAATTTCTTTAACCAGTCTTAACCGAATCAAACAAACCATAGAGTAAAAAGTTACGAAGAAAAGAAAAAATATCTGAGCCTGCCCAAATGACCCGGGAACAGTCCCAAGCTGCTTGGAAAATCAACAGGACAACGACTGACCCAGGACATTGTGAAACCGCACCGCGGAAAACATTTTCCTTCAGTGGGAATTTATTTCCACGCATAACAATGAGCGATGCATGGGGCTGCCGCTGGTGAGGTGCCAACATGTGCTGTTTATTAGAACGAGCTCTGACCTTTCCTGTTACGCTGTCAAGGGCAGCCCCTGAAATCACCCCCATCAGTGAGCAGAAAACTCCAACACAGACTCCAGCAAGAGCAAGAGAGAAAGCCCTCTTTGGGTAAATAAAAAGGATGTCTGGCCGCCTCCGCGCACTTCCTTAAATCAACTTCAGCAAAGCCTTGATCACAATGCTAATGAACCCGGAGGAATATTTACACACTAAAAGCAATTAGACCAATTATGAGGGTAATTTACTAACAAAGCACAGTGTGATCCCATCCAGCAGACAGGCCAGAACCCAAGGCAAAGGGCTGTCTTTTCTCTCGGTTTTGAAATCACGCGTAGATTTCCCTCTCAAGCATGGCACTGCCGGACTGGGGGCTCTCAGAACAGTGGCCAGAGTGTCGAATGGAGCCCCAGGACGTGGGAGAATTAGCCATAAATTCGGCGGACACACACACACACACAGAAGGTGGAGCCTGTGCACCCTGTGCAGAATCTCAAACTGATGGTTCTGAAAAAATAACTAGATGTTATGTGCAGGTTTCCTACAACCACTGGGACAAATGACCACCAACCAGGAGCCTGACCTGAGTCTCACGGGGCTAAGACCAAGGTGTGGGCAGGGCTGGTTCCTTCTGAGGAATCCAGGGAACAATCCGTTCCTCCTGTCCTCCACCATCCAGATACGCCCACATTCCCTGGCAGGCGGGCCCCTCCTTAAGGGCAAATTCAGCCACAGGGAATTTGTAACCTGGATGGTTACAATGTATCACAATGTTTTCCTCTAGCTTAAAACATCCACTTCAAAAAGCTCTACGTTTAAAAGTATTTACGCAACGAGTTTCTTGTCATCTCTTTTTCTTTTTATTTTTTTATTTGTATATATTTTTTGGCCACGCCCTGCAGATTGTGGGATTTTAGTTCCCCAGCCAGGGGTTGAATCCGGACCCACTGCAGTGAGAGCGCTAAGTCCTGGTCACTGGACCACCAGGGAATTCCCCCTTTTTCGTTTCAATACATCCATAAAATATGGTGGGATTTCTTTAGGCACCAAACCTCCTCAACATGTGAAATGATTCTTTTAAACATAATTGTTGTGAGTAATTTCTAACAATTATTTAGCACATATACTGGTGTGTTTCTATGATGCTTTGTCACTTGGAAATTTTTTGAAAGGTGTTCCATTTATTTTTTTTGATCAAACAATAAAACACTTTATGAATTAAATGTCTTAGTCTCTTCGGCCCCTAAAACAAATTCGTACAAATTGGGAGGCTTATACAGAACAGACATTTATTTCTCATAGTTCTGGAGGCGAGTGTCTCTTCCTTTTCTTCTAAGGGCGCTAATGCCATCATGGGGGTCCCACCCTCTTGACCTCATCCAAACCTGCCCAAGGGCCCATCTCCTAACACATCCCACTGGGGGTCAGGGCTTCAGCATATGAATTGGCGGGGGCAGGAGAATGGCAGGAAACACATTCAGTCCATAACAGGTGTGTCCTTATCTTGACCCAACTCCTAATCCAATGAGAGTCTATGAAAGGTAGGCTCTTAACGAAGTCAACAGGCAGGAAAATTCAAACAGCCCAATTCACAAAGCCAACTCCCCAAGTTAAAATAACAATATCAACAGGATGGAGGTTCTTTAAAAAACTAAAAATAAAGCTACGCTCTGATCCAGCAATCCCACTCCTGGCCATATACCTGCAGAAAACTCTAACTCAAAAAGACACATGCACCCCAATGTTCACTGCAGCACTATTTACAATCGCCAGGACGTGGAAGCAACCCAAGTGTCCACCAACAGATGAATGGATAAGGAAGATGTGGTACATGTATACAATGGAATATTAGCCCTAAAAAAAGAATGAAATAATACCATTTGCAGCCATACTAAGTGAAATAAGTCAGAGAAAAACAAATACCATATGATATCACTTGTATGTGGAATCTAAAAAAAAATGGTACAGATGAACTTGTTTACAAAACAGAAACAGACTCAGACATAGAAAACAAACCCGTGGTTACCAAAGGGGAAAAGGGGGTGGGGAATAAATTGGGAGTTGGGGATTAACAGATACACACTACTATACATAAAATAGATAAACAACAAGGACCTACCGTAGGGCACAGGGAACTCTACTCAATACTCTGTAATGACCTATATGGGAAAAGATTCTGAAAAAGAATATATACATATGTATAACTATCACTTTGCTGTACACCTGAAACTAACGCTGTAAATCAGATATTCTTCAATTAAAAAAAGAAATAAAAGAAGGATCTCATAGCGAGAACACAGAGAAGTCTCGCAGGCATGAATGACCAAACCTCCCACCACGTTCATCCTGAAACTACCTTGCGTGGTTTTGTGCCCAGGCGGCTGTAACCTACTGGGGTAAGTGAGATGCTAGAAGGGAATTCAACACAGATTAACCATTCTTGTTTTGGAAATTCATCAAGATACACAGAGGCCACCCAGCTGGCAGGACAGCTGGACGGACGTAGGCGGATTTCTGTGTATGGGGAAACATGAGTGAAAACCTAGCTTTCAAAAGCACCTGCCACTGAGGAACCAAGATGGGCTGCAGGTAAAAGTAGTCACCCCTGGCTGCCAAGGATGGGACGTCAAGAGTGTTGACATCTAGGGACCTCCCTGGCGGTCCAGTGGTTGAGACTTCGCCTTCTAACGCAGGGGATGCAGGTTCGATCCCTGGTCGGGGAGCTAAGATCCCACACGCCTCACGGCCAAAAAACCAAAACACGGAACAGAAGCAATGTTGTAACAAATTCAATAGAGACTTTAAAATGGGTCCACATCAAAAAACTCTTAAAAAAAAAAGAGTTGAAATCTCGGGCTCTCCCTCCGAGGCTCTGTCAGCACTTCAGATCTTAACAAAGCCCACTGTTTATCGAAGGAACAGACCCACTTCACGCCAACATCCTCAATACTAGTATTTATTTTGAAACCCACTGGCGTCAGATGCCAAGTAGGTAGCTAGAAGCATGCCCTTGTACGGGATTTTCTCAGTATTTTAAATAATAAAATTCAGGTGGTTACCCACCAAATGTAGGGGGAAGTGATCAATGAAAAGTCATAGGAGGGCTTCCCTGGTGGCGCAGTGGTTGAGAGTCCGCCTGCCGATGCAGGGGACGTGGGTTCGTGCCCCGGTCCGGGAGGATCCCACATGCCGCGGAGCAGCTGGGCCCGTGAGCCATGGCCGCTGAGCCTGCGCGTCTGGAGCCTGTGCTCCACAACAGGAGGGGCCACAACAGTGAGAGGCCCGTATACCAAAAAAAAAAAAAAAAAAAGTCATAGGAAAACGCACAGGGTTTGGAGAGCACAGTCTGACCCCGAGAGGCTTCCCAGTTACCTGGAAGACTTATTGGTAAATCAGAGAATTGTGATAAACGTCGTCGACTTCCTCTTGCTTGGGTGCTTTATTTAATGACATAACTGGAGGTGATGATCTTGAACGTTCACAGTTGTGGGGGACAGAGGGACGCACCTGGATGTTCTACCTGCGCCCAGCCTAATTCAAGGTGTCCACTCGTGGACGGTTCCGAAAGTAATATTGGGTGATCATGCTATCCAGTCGGGTGAGCGGCACCCAACACCATGAAAAGGACCTGCAATTAGTACACTAGCTCATGGCTGTTCCCACTCACAGGATGTCAGCCCACGTCCTCACTTTCAGACATTTAGAACAAAGTGGTTCAGTAATATGCACCCTGTAATCACCAAATCACCCTGTGTCTTAACCATTCTCGGCCTCAAATGTCTACTCAGGAAGCCTCACCTGAACCACCATCCTCTTCCTTCAACTTCTCTTTACAAACCTGGGAAAGCTAAGTATCTGAAGTTCTCGAACAAAGCAACCTAAGGGCCCATCAACAGATGAATGGATAAAGAGGATGTGGTACATATATACAATGGAATATTACTCAGCCATAAAAAAGAATGAAATTATGCCATCTGCAGCAACATGGATGGACCTAGAGATGATCATACTAAGTGAAGTCAGACAGAGAAAGACAAATATCATATATCACTTATGTGCAGAATCTGAAGAAAATGATACAAATGAACTTATTTACAAAACAGACACAGAAAACTTATGGTTACCAAAGGGGAAAGGTCTGTGGGGAGGGATGAATTGGGAGTTTGGGATTGACACATACACACTATGACATTTAAAACAGATAAACAACAAGGACATACTGTATAACACAGAGAACTCTGCTAAATGTTCTGTAATAACCTAAATGGGAAAAGAATTTGAAAAATAGATATATGTATAACTGAATCACTTTGCTGTACACCTGAAACTAACAACATTGTAAACCAAGTCTACTCCAATATGAAATTCTTAAAAACATGTTACAATAAAAAATATGCAGAATAATCTCTTTGTCTCCATATCTGTATCTATAAATAGATATCTACTTATACTATGTATAGGTATATTTTATATACCTCTTTATCTTTAATAGATACCTATTTATTTTTAATAGATATCTATAAATAGATAAAAGTAAAAGGATAAATACACAGATACATACACACAGAGACTCACACACACACTTTTATTAAAGTGAACTTCCAGGGACTTCTCTGGTGATCCAATGGTTAAGACTTCACCTTCCAATGCAGGGAGTGTGGGTCCAATCCCTGGTCAGGGAACTAAGATCCCACACGCCTCATGGCCAAAAAACCAAAAACCATAAAACAGAAGCAATTTTTTTTTTTTTCGGTACGCAGGCCTCTCACTGCTGTGGCCTCTCCCATTGCAGAGCACAGGCTCCGGACATGCAGGCTCAGTGGCCATGGCTCACGGGCCCAGCCACTCTGCAGCATGTGGGATCTTCCCGGACCGGGGCACGAACACGTGTCCCCTGCATCGGCAGGCGGACTCTCAACCACTGCGCCACCAGGGAAGCCCCAGAAGCAATACTGTAACAAATTCAATAAAGACTTAAAAAAAAAATGGTCCACATCAAAACAAATCTTAAAGTAAATTTCCAAATTTATCCTTTAGAACATCTAAAAGGAAAATGAATTCACCAGTAATTCAAATTAAGTGTGTAATTTAAAAATATATACCATCTGAATGATCTGAATATCTCAGATCACTGGCTGAGGTAGGGGGAGGGAAGTGAGGGAGTTTATTATTTGCCTCTTCCTCTTATAAGTGCACTAATGCCATCATGGGAGCCCCACCTCCTGGACCTCTTTTAGGCTTCTTAGGAAAACCTAAAAAAATGGTTTTCCTGGGCTTCCCTGGTCTACAAGTCAATTGTTTCAGCCTCTGGAAAGTCATACACCCTGTAAGGAATGAAGTATGACCACATCAGGCATTCCTATGTTTCTAAGAACATCTGCTGATTTCCACAAAATGGGAATAAACACACTACCAGAAACACACGCATCTGGCTTTTACATGTATTGTTTGTTTCAGCCCCCCCAAACTGAGGTGTTATGCACAAGAAGGATTAAACTAGAGTCAAGGGAAGCGTGATTAGGGCTTGGGATGCCAGCCACGAGATGCTCCAGCCAGCTCGGGCATGAATTCTCGTATTCGTGAGACCATGATGGGCACTAGTAGTCAACTAGGTCAGAGTGAGCATTCGAGAGACAATTTGACGTATGTGTCTGCTTCAGCGCCTTCGGTTCTGTATCCTCCCATGGCCCGAAATCAGCACCGACCCCAGACGGAGATGACCATGACGGAGAGAACAAATAAAGCCCCCAGCCCGGGATGAAGCCACAGAGGGAGGGGAAGCAGGTACTGGTGGATACTGCCATCCAGCGGGAGGGCGCTCAGCCACGAAGCCACAGCACAAACACCCAAGCCGGGGAAAGGGGGCGGGGGGGGGGGGTGTCTCGCCAAAGGAAGAGGAGTGATCCCAGAAGGCAGCCTGCTCTCCCTTCCTCTGTCACTTCTGGGCCGCCTTAACGGCCCTGCCAGCTCAGGGTGTAACCGAGCAGGACCCTATGGGGCCTCACGGGGTGACACGCCCCCGCCGCACGTTCTCCACCTGCCTCTTATTGGTAGAAAAGCTGTAGCCTCACCGGACTTCCCCGAGCTCCGAAAAACAAATTTAATCAGAGAAGAGAGAAAATTCAGAGACAAACGAAAACAGTCACGCAAGACAAGAATACGAATAGTTTAGCCATTAAAGAGCGTCAAGGAAAAAAAAAAAAAAAAAAAGAGCGTCAAGGGCTTTCAGTTCCTCCCTAAAGGCTACAGATCATATTCTGAGCCCCGTCCTTTGCGTTGCTTTGCAGAGACTGAAAGCCCCGCCAGGTGGGAGAAGTTACCTGCGTGCCTCCCACCACCACGGAGACCCCAGGTGGTTGCCATCAGAAGGTTGACGACGCGGACGCCTGGGCCCCCACCAACCAAGCCGAAGAAGGACCACGAGCTGACCTCGCACCCGAAACCCTCTCCCTCGCCCTGGTTTAAAAGCCTTTCCCTGAAGGCCCTCGGGGAGTTCGCGTCTTCAGCGCGAGCCGCCCTTCTCTAGACTTGGCCGCACGTGGGGCGTCTTGCAGACAAACGCTGCTCTTCCCTTCACCACAACCCGGGGTCAGGAGCTGGGCTTTGCTGAGCACGGGACTCGGGTTCGCTTTGGTAACAATTATCTGCAAGCGCCGCCCTCGACGCGGCTAGCGAACAGGCTTGCGTAGCTGGGCATCCTCTGAATTTCCCCGTGTACCCCAGGGGGCGCAGACCCTGCCCTCAGGGGACTTACAAGGGAGAAGCCACGTGGACATAAAACATGAAACGTGGTAGAGTCTTCTCCGGGTTAAATGCATCTGCAGAGAAGGTCTGGGGTGACCAGATTTGGACTCGGAGAAACTGAGTCATGGAGAATCGTCTATTAGTTACTTGCTGGGGAACACAGCCGGTGGGCTGAGGCTCTGATGGGGAATTGGAAGCATGGAAGAGAAGGGCAGTGCCTTGCTTCAAAGCCAGATTTTCACCAGATACTCAACCAGAATGGCTTTTCGGCGGGGGGAGGGGCAGGAAGGGCACACGGGACCCATCGTTTGGGAAATGTTTAACACACGCAGCCAAAGGCCCCATATAAGATTATGATACAGGCACCAGGGAAATGTTAAGTCCAGCTACTCTGCTGGGATTATACACTCACTGTCTTGGGAAAGGTTCAGGTCTTAATCAGTTTACCTCTAGATTAGGCCTTGAATTCGGTTTTTAAAACCTACAGGGTTTTCTAATCGAACTATAGTTGCTGTATAGTCTATTAGTTTCAGGTGAACTTGATTCAGTATTTTTACAGATTTCCAAAAATAGCACAAATGGCAAAGTGAGCTAAAAATATCACATTTCCCCTCAAACTGATACATGGAAAGACATAGATTCCAGTAATTAGAAAACTGCATCTTCATTTGCAGATGGTATTTAGCCTGGATTCCCCACCTTGCTCTGACAATGGTCCAACTCATTAAGAATTCAGCCCATTTCTCTCCCAGGCTGTCTGACCAAGTCCATGGGTGACCACAGCCTGGGCTGGATGGCAAAGATGGGGCACAAAACAAAGATGGGCAGGTGGGTGCAGGAGGCTTTGGGGTGTCATATTCCATCCAGCTCCACCAGATTCAAGTTTGGCAACAATTCGTGGAGACTGCTGTTGGAGTCTTAATTGTTCTTGCTTTTCCCCCGGGGTGACCCTATTTGAACTAGGGAGAGTGTACGCCTCCCTTCCCTCCGTGAGGCTGAACGGGATTGAACGTGCCTCTGTAGAAAGCACGTGGAAATCCAGCCCAGGCTGCACACCGACAGGCACCCGCACTCTTACCTTTGCATCCCACTGACGGTACAGGATCCTACTCAACAGCGTCATGAAAAACGGCACCAGCGTCTTGTCATCCCTCCTGCACACACGTCTCAGACCTCTCACCCGGCCGGTGGGGCTGGTGGTGGGCACACTGACCGAGATGCAGTATCTTTAGGTGACTCAGCATGTGATAAGCGCCCCAAGACTTGTCACCGAGCAGAGGCTCACCGCCCGACGTGCACAGAAGCCAATGCAATGGCACAAGCTTTCCCAGAAGACTAAGAGATTCACCGTCAGCTCAACCAGCAGCAGCCCAGGCTCGCAAACGCGTCTCCAGGATTCAGCGTCCGGAGTGAACTTTAAGGGGTCAGGAAGTTTCAAGCTTGGAAGCTGATTGGCTAGTCTCCAATCAGGCCATATGAGCTACTCCTGCAGCTGGAAGCCAGATTTTCCTTATTGAAGGAGTTCTCGCTTCGTAAAGGGCTCCAGTGGTAACATTTCTAGTCCTTAAGTTTTGGGGACTGAAGATTCTTGGCTCCGAGATCACCCTAGTAACATGGGTTCCCGTCTTGAGTATGTGCAGTGCTGTCTATGTAAAATAACTCGGCGATTGATGAATCAACGACCTATTAAATGAGGCGAAACCAGATGAAGCTGGTGCTGTTTCAGTTAGATTAATCAACAACCTATATAACGAGGCAAAGCCAGTTTAAGCTGGTCCATGATTTCCGTGCTGTTGCAAACTGATTCCTGAAACCATGTCTGATGTGTCACGGGACATGCAAATAAACACTCATCTTATTTTTTATAACACTGTGCTTGAATATCCGGCATAGTGCACGTGCAAAGAAAATGGTTCTTGAATTCTTTCCTTCTTCCAGAAATGAGACCAAGGCTCTTGTTAACCCAGAGAGGTGATGACGAAATTGCAAACAATCTCAGTGTTTTCCCTGAGCGCCTCTGTGGGGCCAGCGATAGAATCATTGGAGGAACTTCTTAAAAATACTGTCGACCTGATACCTACCCAGGTCACTCTCAGAGGACGGGGCCCAGGAATGTGTTTTTATGCACAGCCAGGTTGAGGAAGCACCTGTTGATTAGGGAGGGCAGGAGATCTGGGTATAAAAGCCCACTCGCTTATTCATCATCACAGGAGCCCCAGAGTTCCCACGGTTGATAAACTGGGATATTAACAGGGCCTTTCTCTCAACATCTGCAGAGAACTGAGTGAGAAGACAGACCTGAAAGCCCCGGATACGCTGCATCCCGC
Organism: Pseudorca crassidens; assembly: GCF_039906515.1. Classification (NCBI taxonomy): domain Eukaryota; kingdom Metazoa; phylum Chordata; class Mammalia; order Artiodactyla; family Delphinidae; genus Pseudorca; species Pseudorca crassidens. Next base: position 133,295,169 of record NC_090317.1, on the reverse strand, counting down.
TAACAAACCAGAGCCTGCTCTGTAGATGGAAGGTCGTCGGAGGACAATGGAGGGTAAGCATTTCAGCCCAGTGAGTCTAACAGCCAACATCAAATATCATACACGGTGTGTCTGGGAGAGCAACGCAGTGGATTCCCCCCGAGAACACAGAGAAATGGCGAGCACTCACTGGGTGTCGTTCACGTAACATTACTGCCCTGAACACCGACGCGGCCAAGCCATGCAGTTTGATGAGCCACTGAGTGCGTACACCTGTATTAGTCTCCCCGGGGTCGCCATCACACATGACCACACCCCAGATGGCTGAAACCAACAGAAAAGTATCTTGTCTCAGTTCTGGAGACCAGACGTCTCAGATCAAGGTGTGGGCAGGGCTGGTTCCCTCTGGAGGCTCCAGGGGAGAATCTGTTGTAGGTTTCTCTCCAGAATCCGGGGGCTGCTGGCCATCCTTGCTGGTCCTTGGCTTGTAGACACATCTCTCCAATCTCTGCTCCATCGTCACATGGCTTCTCCTCTCAGTGTCTGTGTCTTCTGTTCTTATAATGACACTGGTTATACTGGATTAAAGACCCACCCTCAGAAGCAACCTAAATGTCCATCAACAGAGGAATGGATGAAGAAGATGTGGTGCATTTATACAATGGAATACTACTCAGCCCTGAAAAAGAATGAAATAATGCCATCTGCAGCCACATGGATGGACCTTGAGGGTGTTATGCTAAGTGAAATACGTCAGAGAGAGAAAGACAAATGCTGTATGATCTCACTTATATGTGGAATCTAAAAAATACAACCAAGTAGTGAATACTGTATGACAAAACAGAAGCAGGCTCACAGATACAGAGAACACACGAGTGGTTTCCAGTGGGGGGGAGGGGCAAGATGGGGGTAGGTGATTAAGAGGTCCAGACTACTATGTATAAATAAGCTACAGGAACACACTGCCCCAAATGGCAGTATTTCATTCTTTTTCATGGCTGAGCCGTATTCCATTGTATATATGAACCACTTCTTGTTTATCCATTCCTCTGTTGATGGACATTTAGGTGGCTTCCATGTCTTGGCTATTGTAAATAGTGCTGCTATGAACTTTGGGGTGCATGAATCTTTTCAAATTAATTTTGTCTGGATATGTGCCCAGGAGTGGGATTACTGGACCATATGGTAGCTCTATTTTTAGTTTAAGGAAACTCCATAGTGTTGTTCTCCATAGGGGCTGCACCAACTTACATTCCCACCGACAGTGCAGGAGGGCTCCCGTTTCTCCACACCCTCCCCAACATCTGTTATTTGTGTTCTTTTTAATGATGGCCTTCTGACCGGTGTGAGGTGATGTCTCACTGTGGTTTTGATTTGCATTTCCCTGATGATTAGCAACGTTGAACACCTTTTCGTGTACCTGTTAGCTGGCTTGGAGAACCAATTCTAAAGCTTTTTCCTACGGCCTGTTTAGCAATAAGCCAGGATACTCTGCTCCACGTGGCATCTTCTAACCAAGAAGCCAAAAATGGTGTTCCACGAAAAGAGCAGCTGGTTCAGCTCACAACACAGTATCTGCACAAGCACTCTGCTTCACAGTAACTATCATATTTTGTTAATACAGCAGAAGTGCTTTATTTAAAAAAATTATTTAATTCTATAGCTTTTAAAATATTATTTAATCCACTGGCTTTAAAAAATTGTTTTAATTTATAAATTTAGCTTATTTTTTGCTATCCTTTCTGGTTTTCTTTATTGAGATATAATTCACATATGGTAAATTCACCCTTCTAAGCATGTAATTCAGTAGTTTGGGGTGTATTTATGAGTAGCCCCCGCTCGCTGCAACTAGAGAAAGCCCACACGCAGCAACGAAGACCCAATGCAGCTAAACATAATTTATAAAAAAATAAAGCTGGATGGAAACAGGGAAATGGAGCTTTGACATATATTACATTTTTCCAAGGAGAATATATTCAGAAATGACTACCATACATAAAAGAATACTAAGGAGGATAAAAACCATAAACAATCCACCGACGATTAGTTTTGAATCATGAGATGTAGGCATCTCACAAGAAAGGATGACCCTAATAAAGGATGTAATGAGGTGAGTTTGGCTTTGCCTGTCCGGGAGCACGGACTAATCTGATTCTCCTCTGTGATGTTCCTCTTTCCCCATCATCTATGCATAACCCATGAATGACCAAATCAGGGGAAGACAGAAGCACAGACCCATGAAAAGCAAACCAAGTCAGATGAACAGAATGGCCTGTAATAGAAACGCCCAATTTGTAGGAAAAACTAAGGTTTCAGGAGTCATTTCATTGGGATTCTGGTAACGCCTTTGATGCCGACTATAAAATTGAGGTGCGTGATAAATTCAGGTTCACTGGGGAAAGCACATGAGGACCAGTGCACCCCCAATGGAGAAGGGGACATAGTCACAGTGAAAAGAGGGGTCTACGTACATATGCAGGGGTGTGGTTGTATCTGGTTGTGTTAAATTGTCCCTTTATGTGCTATAAGCTGAACTGTCCCCTCCAAATTCACGTGAAGTCCTAGCCCCCAGGACCTCAGAATGTGACACTATTTGGAGATAAGGTCTTCAAAGAGAGGATGACGGTAAACTGAGGTCACTAGGGTGGGTCCTGATCCCAAAGGACAGGTTTCCTTATAAGAAGAGATCAGGACACAGACGCGCAGAGAGGGACGACCCTGTGAGGACACAGGGAGGAGAGGCCGGCTACAAGCCCAAGAGAGAGACCTCGGGAGGGACCAGCCCTGCTGACTCTTGGATCTCAGATTCCAGCCTCCAAGACTGGGAGAGAGACACATGCCTGATGTTTAAAAGCGCCCCCAGTCTGGGGCATTTTATGGCAGCCAGAGCAAACAGATACATCACGATTTTACAAACGCTTTTAAAAATCATAGCAATCAGCACACCTGCAGGTCCCATACAGCAATTTGTGGAATACACCAGCAAACTTCATTTTAGGGTCAATCAAAAACAAAGTGCGATTTAAGTGTGAAAAATTGAGTTATGGGATAAAGTTTTAAAGCCCCGTGAAGACATGATAGAATACATTTGCACAGGTACATATCCTGCAAGCAATCCCATGCTAAGGTCACATTTTTGTGATTTGTATTCGAATCAAAAACATTCGTATCTTTTGGCCCCAAAATATCCATACAAATGCTAACAGCTTGCAACATCACTAACCGACACCACATGGCAAACTCAGTGGGAAAGGACGAGGCAAAACCAGCCGTGACCTATAACCAGGAGGTGAGAATAAGCACGGTGGCATCCACAACCGGCTGTATACAGTCACCGCACTGACATCCAGAACCGACTGTATACAATACCCATGACGCCCCTTCCTGAAATTGGGGGAACTGCAGCTGAGATGGGCTGGGAGCTGGGACCCTTTGCTGCAGGGCTTGCACCTGGACACACCTCTCCTCCAGCAGCAAGATACAAAGAAACTAGAAGGGACTAAAAATAACCGCACACAGCTGTGGGAAATTACAAACAATAAGATGCAAAAAGACCAAACCCCCAACTGCCATGTCTGAGGTGTTGGAGCAAAAGCAGGGTCCTGCGCGTGATTCCTGCGCACAGCACCACCGAGGGGTGGGCAGACCCCCTAAGCCGTCCCTCCATCCCAACCCACCCAACTACTCCCCCCCTCAGCCCATTAGGAACCAGCTCAGGGAATGAGCAAAGCACCTGTTACTTGTCTTCACTCCCTCCCGCTGCAGGACAAGTCCCAAGACAGCCTCGCCTCAATTCCTCATCTGCCTTCTAATCAATTTCTATTGATTAGACAGACCAAGGACCCGGGCAGGGAACACAGTGACCTGCTTGCCTGAGGGCACAGCTGAAGGTCAGGACCGTGGCCAGCTACCTCTGCAGCCGAGTTCTCATAAAGTAAAGAATCAACGTCTTTCGTGAAAACTCTCGGAAGATGCTCATTTGGCTGGTGTACTGTATGTTACTAACAGATGATGCGTAAACAACCGTTTACTCCTAAGCGGAAGCCACCCATGCCTTGACAGTTGGCATTATATTTACTTGCAAGAAACAAACTTATGCACATGATTTCAGATGACTCATGAGATTTCGGAGTCCCTGTCATGAGCCCATGATGGCAGAATGAAATCACCTTCTTTTAAACCTATTTCTTTTCTCTTTTTCTTTTTCTTGGCCGTGGCTTGCAGGATCTTAGCTCCCCGACCAGGGATCAAACCCCTGCCCCCTGCAGTGGAACCGTGGAGTCCTAACCACTGGACCCCCGGGGAAGTCCCGCCTTAAACCTATTTCTTGAACAAGGAGCTCTCCATGTGGAGAGCAGAGAACTGACCTTTGGCCAAGAGAAACCCACAACCCTTTTATACCCAGGGAAGAATAAAGAGTATCCTCATTGTGGACATGAAGAGCTCTGTGGAATGTTTCCTATCGACCTCAGCCAGCATCCTTGCTAACTCTGAGGGACGCTCCAGGCCCAGAAACGGAGTGGCCTGGTGTCTGCAGAGGGAGCCCAACCCTGAAGAACGGTTTGTTACCTGGGGTCTACAAGCCCCGCCTGGTGGTTTTAGATGATGTTTTTCCTTCCTAGTTCCTTCTGATCAGTTATCTCTCTTATAAAACAAAACATAAGTGTGTTCCACTGTAACAAACCCTTCTGTGTCATATTTTAGCTCCCTCAGCCTATGTCACATTAACTGTGTAACTTATTCCCGTCTTGATTTTAAAATCTCGTTAAATAAAACTATCGCTTTCGTTGTCGTGCCAGGCAAAAAAGGAGTGATGTTTTGGTTAATAATTGGGCAAACGGGGAGGATTCTGCTGGCCACTCTGGGGAACATTATAATGGTGATTAACGCTTCTTCTGTAGCAGGGAAATGTTGAACTCATGAGGCGTTTTTAAGCCAAATGCCATCTCGTCTCTGCTGACAAAGCGTACTGGACACAGGAGTGGCATTTACCTGAACGGAAATGAGGGGCAGCTAATCCACCCCTCCATGTTTCCACCCATGAAACACAAGAACAGAACTCAGGGAAAACAAAGAGGCAGCCATGGAAGGAGGAAGACCCTGATCTGAGGCAGGGGATACAACTGCAAGAGGAAACAAATCAAGGATGAAACGGACAGACCCCAGGGGACAGATTAAAAAAAATAAAAGATGGGGGGTGGTGGGAGCTGACAAAAAGGAACAGACCAGTCTCTACGAACAAGAGACGGGAAAAAAATTAAACTCTACTGGAAAAAAAAGTCCCCTTTTTCTTCATGGGATAAAAGATACCTTCTCTCTGAGAGCATTGGCTGGGGAAGCAGCTAATGTTTCCTGAGTATGAGAACATGAATATACAACTTATGGACGTTGTGACAGACCGGGGAATGGACCCCTCCCCCCATGGCCCCTGCCTCTTGTTTCTAAGAAAAGCTTTACCCTCCTAGGCCTTCCGGGATCTCCAGAGAGAGAATTTAATCAGAGAAGTGAGAAAATATACAAACAAAGGAACACAGTCAGCAAGACAGTAATAGTTTAGCCATTAAACAGCGTCAAGGGCTTTCAGTTCCTCCCTAAGGGCTACAGATCAGATTCTGAGCCACGTCCTTTGCGTTTGCTTTGCAGAGACTGAAAACCCCACCAGGTGGGAGAAGTTACCTGCGTGCCGCCCACCAGCACGGAGACCCCAGGTGGCTGCAATCAGAAGGTTGACGACGCGGACGCCTGGTCCCCCACCAACCAAGCCGAAGAAGGTCCACGAGCTGACCTCGCACCCGAAACCCTCTCCCTCGACCCTGGTTTAAAGCCTTTCCCTGAAGGCCCTCGGGGAGTTCGCGTATTCAGCGCGAGCCGCCCTTCTCTAGACTTGGCCGCACGTGGGGCGTCTTGCAGATCAACGCTGCTCTTCCCTTCATCACAACCCGGGGTCAGGAGCTGGGCTTTGCTGAGCACGGGACTCGGGTTCGCTTTGGTAACAATTATCTGCAAGCGCCGCCCTCGACGCAGCTAGCGAACAGGCTTGCGTAGCTGGGCATCCTCTGAATTTCCCCGTGTACCCCAAGGGGGCACAGACCCTGCCCTCAGGGGACTTACACAGGAGAAGCACGTGGACATAAAACAGGAAACGCGGTAGAGTCTTCTCCGGGTTAAATGCATCTGCAGAGAAGGTCTGGGGTGACCAGATTTGGACTCGGAGAAACTGAGTCATGGAGAATCGTCTATTAGTTACTTGCTGGGTAACACAGCCGGTGGGCTGAGGGTCTGATGGGGAATTGGAAGCATGGCAGAGAAGGGCAGTGCCTTGCTTCAAAGCCAGATTTTCACCAGATACTCAACCAGAATGGCTTTCGGCGGGGGGGGGGGACAAGAAGGGCAGATGGGACCCATCGTTTGGGAAATGTTTAACACATGCAGCCAAAGGCCCCATACAAGATTATGACACAGGCACCAGGAAACTGTTAAGTCCAGCTACTCTGCTAGGATAATACACTCACTGTCTTGGGAAAGTTTCAGGTCTTAATCAGTTACCTTCAAGTTTTAAAAGCCACAGGGTTTTCTAATTGAACTATAGTTGCTGTATAGTCTATTAGTTTCAGGTGAACTTGATTCAGTATTTTTACAGATTTCCAAAAATAGCACAAATGGCAAAGTGAGCTAAAAATATCACGATTTCCCCTCAAACTGATACACCTAAAGACATAGATTCCAGTAATTAGAAAACTGCATCTTCATTTGCAGATGGTATTTAGCCTGGATTCCCCACCTTGCTCTGACAATGGTCCAACTCATTAAGAATTCAGCCCATTTCTCTCCCAGGCTGTCTGACCAAGTCCATGGGTGACCACAGCCTGGGCTGGATGGCAAAGATGGGGCACAAAACAAAGATGGGCAGGTGGGTGCAGGAGGCTTTGGGGTGTCATATTCCATCCAGCTCCACCAGATTCAAGTTTGGCAACAATTCGTGGAGACTGCTGTTGGAGTCTTAATTGTTCTTGCTTTTCCCCCGGGGGTGACCCTATTTGAACTAGGGAGAGTGTAAGCCTCCCTTCCCTCCGTGAGGCTGAACGGGATTGAACGTGCCTCTGTAGAAAAGCACGTGGAAATCCAGCCCAGGCTGCACACCGACAGGCACCCGCACTCTTACCTTTGCATCCCACTGACGGTACAGGATCCTACTCAACAGCGTCATGAAAAACGGCACCAGCGTCTTGTCATCCCTCCTGCACACACATCTCAGACCTCTCCTCCGGCCGGTGGGGCTAGTTGTGGGCACACTGACCGAGATGCAGTATCTTTAGGTGACTCAGCATGTGATAAGCGCCCCAAGACTTGTCACCGAGCAAAGGCTCACCGCCCGACGTGCATAGAAGCCAATGCAATGGCACAAGCTTTCCCAGAAGACGAAGCGATTCACCGTCAGCTCAACCAGCAGCAGCCCGGGCTCGCAAACGCGTCTCCAGGATTCAGCGTCCGGAGTGAACTTTAAGGGGTCAGGAAGTTTCAAGCTTGGAAGCTGATTGGCTAGTCTCCAATCAGGCCATATGAGCTACTCCTGCGGCTGGAAGCCAGATTTTCCTTATTGAAGGAGTTCTCGCTTCGTAAAGGGCTCCAGTGGTAACATTTCTAGTCCTTAAGTTTTGGGGACTGAAGATTCTTGGCTCCGAGATCACCCTAGTAACATGGGTTCCCGTCTTGAGTATGTGCAGTGCTGTCTATGTAAAATAACTCGGCGATTGATGAATCAACGACCTATTAAATGAGGCGAAACCAGATGAAGCTGGTGCTGTTTCAGTTTGATTAATCAACAACCTATATAACGAGGCAAAGCCAGTTTAAGCTGGTCCATGATTTCCGTGCTGTTGCAAACTGATTCCTGAAACCATGTCTGATGTGTCACGGGACATGCAAATAAACACTCATCTTATTTTTTGTAACACTGTGCTTGAATATCCGGCATAGTGCACGTGCAAAGAAAATGGTTCTTGAATTCTTTCCTTCTTCCAGAAATGAGACCAAGGCTCTTCTTAACCCAGAGAGGTGATGACGAAATTGCAAACAATCTCAGTGTTTTCCCTGAGCGCCTCTGTGGGGCCAGCGATAGAATCATTGGAGGAACTTCTTAAAAATACTGTCGACCTGATACCTACCCAGGTCACTCTCAGAGGACGGGGCCCAGGAATGTGTGTTTTTATGGGCTGTCTTAACTGGATGCACAGCCAGGTTGAGGAAGCACCTGTTGATTAGGGAGGGCAGAAGATCTGGGTATAAAAGCCCACTCCCTTATTCATCATCACAGGAGCCCCAGAGTTCCCACGGTGGATAAAGTGGGATATTAACAGGGCCTTTCTCTCAACATCTGCAGAGAACTGAGTGAGAAGACAGACCTGAAAGCCCCGGATACGCTGCATCCCGCTAACAAACCAGAGCCTGCTCTGTAGATGGAAGGTCGTCGGAGGACAATGGAGGGTAAGCATTTCAGCCCAGTGAGTCTAACAGCCAACATCAAATATCATACACGGTGTGTCTGGGAGAGCAACGCAGTGGATTCCCCCCGAGAACACAGAGAAATGGCGAGCACTCACTGGGTGTCGTTCACGTAACATTACTGCCCTGAACACCAACGCGGCCAAGCCATGCAGTTTGATGAGCCACTGAGTGCGTACACCTGTATTAGTCTCCCCGGGGTCGCCATCACACGTGACCACACACCAGATGGCTGAAACCAACAGAAAAGTATCTTGTCTCAGTTCTGGAGACCAGACGTCTCAGATTAAGGTGTGGGCAGGGCTCGTTCCTTCCGGAGGCTCCAGGGGAGAATCTGTTGTAGGTTTCTCTCCAGAATCCGGGGGCTGCTGGCCATCCTTGCTGGTCCTTGGCTTGTAGACACATCTCTCCAATCTCTGCTCCATCGTCACATGGCTTCTCCTCTCAGCGTCTCTCTCTCTGTGTCTCCTCTTCTTATAATGACACCAGTTATACTGGATTAAAGACCCACCCCCAGAACCTAAATGTCCATCGACAGAGGAATGGATAAAGAAGAGATGGGGGGGGTGTGTGTGTGTGTGTGTGTGTGTATAAAAAGTTTATTAATTGCGTTCCTTGCAATCAATAAAATAACGGGAAGATTCCTGCCCTGGATCCCTATTTTGCAGTCACAACGTATGAAAACACTCAGTCTGCGACAAGGACCGCAGCATCCTGCACTTGGCAGCAAAGACTCTGAGCAAACTGAACCCAGAGCCCACAGAGTCAAGAGCCGTCGCCTTCGGATTATTTGCTTGGGGCAAAGACTGTGCCTGACGCGCCGACCCCGGCATTACCAACCGAGGGGCAGCCGTCTTCCTGCTGCAGTTTGCATCTGACCTTTCCCGTCTCATTGTTATGTGTTCCGATGATGGGATGGATTTTCAGATATCCTTGGGTCATCACCTTTCGTTCAACAGAAGTTTCCTGTGCCCTCACGCACTAAGACGTTTCTAAGGAACATGCAACGTGCCTTCCTCATTGGGAAATCCATCAAGCAGCCTGGCAGAAACTGATTAGGATAAACAGGGACGAGTGATTAACATGCTGGTAACAGCCGTGAGCGTCTAGACAATGGATTATATCAAGGACTTTTTTTTTTTTTCCTGCTGCGTTGGGTCTTCGTTGCTGTGCACGGGCTTTCTCTAGTTGCAGCAAGCAGGGCTACTCTTTGTTGCGGTGCGCGGGCTTCTCGTGGTGGCTTCTCTTCTTGCAGAACACGGGCTCTAGACACACGGGCTTCAGTAGTTGTGGCACACAGGCTCAGTAGTTGTGCACACGGGCTTAGTTGCTCCGCGGTATGTGGGATCTTCCCGGACCAGGGATTGAACCCATGTCCCCTGCATTGGCAGGAGGGTTCTTGACCACTGCGCCACCAGGGAAGTCCAAGTACATCAAGAACGTTTGTGAAGAGCTGCCTGTTCTTCTCCTTGTTTGGGGCCTGCAGTAAGTGCTGCACTTTCCTTCACCACAACACCGTGTCAGGAGATTGGCTTTATGGCCCACGGGCGAGTGGACCAAAGTTTGGTTCAGTAACAGGAGAATCAGGGGGTGCCCAATTCAGAGCATCTAAAAGCCACAAGAGTAGCAGACAAAGAATGGGTGTGAATGACGGAGGGGCATAACGGGTGAAAGCAAAATCGCCATCAGTGTCTTTCCCCCATGACACCATATGTTCTTTAGAAGTAGAGGGCTGAGCCATGAAACATCTCTGTTATGCCCAGGTCAAGCCCCAGCTTTGCAGCTGCCCACAGGCAAAGGGAAGCAACCAAGATGCCAAGCATGATGGGGCTTCTGGAAAGCTCCAACCCGACGGGTGCATGATTAAGAGCCTGGTTGTGCAAATTTGGAGGGGTGACAGGTGGCTGACACCTGCCCAGCTCCATGGGCAAGTCAGCCTGATGGAGAAGTGTCACCATGCTTCTGGGATGGCCAACAGCATCGCCTTTGAGGGCAGAACGTGGACCAGGGGATGCACGAAGAGGTCCTGTGGGCCCTCCCAGACTCAGCGGGCTTAATTAAAATACTCAGAAACACAACCCCTGCTCCCTAGAGAAGCGTCCTTTGGGTTCCGTCGACCACAGTCTCTGTTTGGCAGAGCGAGGAAGCTGAATGCAGGCAGGACCCGAGAGTCTGCAGGCGTGAGGGCTGCCGGCAGCCGGGGAAGGCGGGTGGGGAGCAATACGTCGGATGTGGCCGGCTTCCCTAGGCTCCCGGGAGGAGCTGGCAGCAGGGGAAGGGACTCCGACGAAGGGGCCGCGCAATAGTCTGTGGACCATTGAGTAGAGCAAGGATGTTTCCACGAAGAGTGGACCTCATGAATTATCCCGAGAATGTGTCCGTCATTACCTTCGCATGGTACCACGGCAGTCACATCCCGAATTAAAGCAACAGTGAGGAGATGCGTGCACTAGAAATGTGGCTAACAGATGTGGGCAAAGTTTCTTTCCCTGTCAAACACTTTCCATGAGGGGCGGGAAGGGAGGTCTGACAGGAGGTATTTGCTTATCAGAATTCACGTAATTCAGATTTGGACAAAACAGGACTCAGAAAAGACAAGAGCAACCATCCCCCCCCGCATCCCTCTGCAACCTTCAGATTGTTCTTTTCCGAACAGAATAAGGAGAAAATTGATTTTCTCTGACTTACATTTCCTGGGCGGAAGTGTCCTGTCTCAGTGCCCATGTACCCAGTGCAAAAGTTATCTGGGATGCAATTGATTTCATTGAGAAAGGGCTTTCAAATAAGTATTTTATGTCATGAAAATCCCAGCCGTAGGAAGAATGGAGAGGTAAGGTTACAACTGCGGTTCTAATATAAGAAAATTAAGAAGTAGTGGGGGAGTTTCTTTATTTATGTTGTCCTGAAAGATGTATTTTAATCAACGCAAAGCATAGCCAGCTACCATGGTGACCAGGAATATGTCTGATAAATGCTCTATGCAAAAGCAAGGCTGAAAAGTGACAAAAGCGATATGAGATAAAATTTCTTACCAGCAACGTCCTTATCGAGGGACAAAGGTATCGATGAAATGAAGACGCACATGAATTAATTCATCTCTGGAGATATCAGAGGAAAAGACTGTTCTCTCAGTTGAGCAAAAGCTGCAACATTTCAGCTCAGGAGAGAAGAGGCAAAAATTGAGGAAATACCATGTCGTAGGTCAAAGAGACAGCTCAAATGAGCTTCTCCTGACATCCCTTCTGACAATTAAATTAAATATGATACCATCACAGGACACGGTGAAGCCACAGAATGAGTCTCTCCTGTAACACAGCGGAAAAAGCATATCGTAGAGGAGAGACACAAATGAGATAGGACCAGCAGCTGGCTGGTCATCCCCAGGACACCCATTAATGCCTCTGGGCATCCCCTCCAAAATTCTGTGACTTTCTATGCGAGTAACTACAGTGGACAAGAGAGCCGTAATCACCACCATCACCATCACCATCACCATGATCACCGTCATCATCAACAGCATCATTCTATTATCACCACCATCACCACCATCATCACCATCACCATCATCACCGTCATCAACATCATCATTCTATTATCACCACCATCACCACCATCATCACCATCACCATCAACATCATCATTCTATTATCACCACCATCACCACCATCATCATCAACATCATCATTCTATTATCACCACCATCACCACCATCATCACCATCACCACAATCGTTATCAACGCTCATCACCACCATCACTGTCACCATCATTGTCATGACATCTGCCATTCACTGAGATCCCACAAAGTACAAGACGTTCTCCACCCTGCATTCTTCTGGCCAGCACATTTTTTGTGTGTCCACGATGCGCCAGGGACCATGCAGAGGACTAGGAAATTGGTGACACAATTACACAAACCACAGTACAATGTGTGAGGTGGGCGAGATGGAAGAGGGTCAGGGAGGAAGGAGTGGAGGCACCTGGGTTTAGGACACCTCCTTCAGGGTCTGCTGTGGAGGCTGAGAAGTGTCGGGTGAGTAGGTCAACAGCAGGAGGAGAGAGCTCATGTTCAAGTCTAGAGCTGGTGGGAGGAACCATGGAGGGGCTCCACCCGTAGGGGTTTAATCAGGTAAGGCAACTGCTTGGGCAGCCCAGAAATGGGAGGCCAGCCAGGAGGATGGGTTATGGACCAGGTAGCGAACAGGTGGAGTAGTGACAGGAGCACAGAAAAAGAAATGAATGCTTTGGAGAGATGTTTAGGAGGAAGACACAGTGCTCAGCTACTGGCTGCAGAAAGAGGACTGATGAGGAGCAAAAGCCACCAGGGAAAGCCCGGCGTCTAGCCTCCAGCTGGGAGGTGGCGGCACCACTGACCAAATCAGGGACAAGGAAGACGTCGCGTCCAGCCCTGAATGTGCTGCGTGGGCACAGAGGTCTAGCTGGCAGGAGTTTCCGAGAAAACTGCATCAGGGAGAATCAGCACCATGGGTGTGCATGCAATGCCCGGGAGAGGGGTGCTGTGTGAGATGCTAGGGTGACACACAAAGGGGTCCGGCATGAAAGGGGCAGTAAAGAAAGAGGAAGCTGCACAGGAGGGTGGGAAAGCAGACAGAGCATCGTGCGAGGGGACGAAAGCGGATCTTTTAACGTAGCTGCTTTAAGGACGGTGCTTACAGCGTTTATCACAATTTTGCTAACTCAGACAAGTGCACTGTTACTTGATTAACCTTCCTCTCCAGCTATAATATAAACTCCATGCAAGCAAGAACCAAACTTATCTGATTATCTTCGAAAATAATTCAGTTGTCAAGTGCCCGCTCAGCGCCAGCAGCGGCTAAGGCTTGGGAACGTCCCCCAAGAACCAGCCAAATGGCTCTGGTGCTGGCTGGTGGCTGCTTCCAATTCTTTCAGAGATTTACGGTTCAATTATGAGGTCATAACGGTCTCATACCAATCATGAGGTGGAAGGAGGGATAAATTAGAAATTTGGGAGTAACATATGCTATACATATAATAGATAAACAGCAAGGACCTACTGTAGAGCGCAGGGAACTCTACTCAGTATCTCATAATAACCCATAATGGAAAAGAATCTGAAAAAGAACATATATATGTGTGTATAGAGAGAGAGAAAACAGAACCACTTTGCTGTACCCCTGAAATTAACACAACATTGTAAATCAACGATACTTCAATTTAAAAAAGTAACAAATAAATGTATAAGAGAAGAAGAAAAAAGACTGTAGCATATGGGCCACAGTCCTTTCCCCATGACCACAGCAGACATCACCAATCCATCACAGTCTCCCTTGCTGAAGCATCGTTCTCATCTCACAGTATCAGGCAGCCAGAACCAATCAACCAGCCTCAGGCCTGGAAACTCACTTGTTATCCATTCAATTCATGCTTCAGGTGTAGACAGACCACCTGCCACCCTTCCAGCTGCTGCTACAAAATTAATTTCTTCAGAAGTTTAGTAATGAATGGATAGTAAATGATCCTGAATGCTTTACTGTTATCTTCTGAGAGAAATATGATTTCTTCTGTAAGGAAGTGAAGATGTAATCATGTCAGAGGGTATTTTTAACCTGGGAGTCTATTCAATAGCTAGAGTTAAGCTAAACATTCTGTATCTAGGTTAGTAAGCAAGTTGAGCTATAACTTTGCTTTGGAAATTGCACAGTTAGGAAGAAAAGTATATGTAACACATAAAGTAAGCTTGGTGGCCATGACCCCTTTGAACGCTACAGATCAAGAGCTGGGAAACATTCTGCACAAAGGGCCAAGGAGTAAATACTTTTGGCTTTGTGGGCCATACAGTCTCTGTTGCAATTCTTCACTCTGTTGACCTCGGGCAAACACAGCTACAGACAGTAAGTAGATGAATGGGTGTGGCTGTTTCAATAAAACTTTATTTGCCAAAAAAAGGCAGAGGGCCAGATTTAGCTCAGGGTCTGAAGCTTGCCGATCCTTGATCTCCATCATCCTTGGAGGGCTGGAAAGAGTACTTAGGAACTTTACTACAGGCAGCAGCCTTCTGGGGGAGAGTTGTGACTTTTGGTCTTTCAACGTGTCGCTGATCTGTGCGTGATCTCCAATACTATTTGCATCAATCTGGGAAAATCCCGTTTTGAGGAGTGAGACATCCTTTTGCAACAGATAATCAAATAGTACCCCCCAGAGTCAAGAATAAATTCCCTTTCGTCCAAACGTAAACCCTATTTTTATTGGGTGATATTTTCTCTTTCTCATTCCAAGGCCACACTAATTTGCTCCTGCATCTTGTGAGATGAGAGATGAACAATTGTTTGCTGGGTGAGTATCCATTCATTAGTTTTTGAAGGAAACTATTACTGATTTGGTTTGTGGCTTCTCTGCTCTTCCCACTTGGGGCTTTATTTCTGCGCACCATGAGTACGTTCACATTCGTGCTTCCTAATTTTTACTTCACGCCCTGGGTGCCCAGTCACAATTTTGTTTTTTCATTTCATACGAGTACGAGAGCCTAGAGCAACATAAATTCTCTTCGTATTTTGGCTGTATCCCAGAGATGGTGACGCCCTGCACTTCCATTTCAAATATAAAATATTTTGTTACTGGCTATGAATCCCCTGTCGACATGCTTTACAAGGGGGGCTTTCGAAAATGAATGTAAGTTTGGGCCTTTGGAAATTCCACTTTGAATCAGAAGCATTAAAGGTTAAAAGGGGGCTCCTGCCACCTGTCCGCTGAGACACCAAGGTTACAGACAAACGGATGGGAAATGGGCAGCACCCCAAGTGTAGAAGCTCGCAGAGGAAATGCTGGGGGGTGAGAGGACGGGGCGCCCAACTCTGGGACCTCAGCCAGACCCAGGACGTGCAAAGGGGCCGGCCTAGGGGTTGGGGTGAGTCACGGAGGAAACCTGTGTGGAGAAACCTGAATCTGAAACCTGAATCTTGTTACCTGCAGGGGCAGCCACAGAGCAGGTGCTGACTCCCTCCCAAAGAAGTCCGTGGCCACGACCACAGGACAGGGGTGTCTCCACGGGGACTGGTCGTCCTCCCAGGGCTGCTGGGGGAGACACGTCTTGTGGAGAACACCGGCGTTCGAGTCCTAGGGGGTCATTCTCGGTTCTACTCAAAGAGGTCCCCAGGATGAGCCCAGGGACCCCAGAGGCAAGAGGCTGGTGGTTACAAAAACACATCCAGGTCCAGAAACTTTCCATCATCCCCAACTGAGACTCTGTCCCCATTCAAAACCCACTCCCCGTCTCCTGCCCACACCCCCCAGCCCCTGACACCCACCGTCCTACTTTCTGTCTGTATGAATCTCACTCCTCTAGGGACCTCACAGAAGTGGAACCTTCGGAATTTGTCCTTCGCGTCTGCCTTATTTCACCAAGCATCACAAGCTCAAGATTCACCCACGTGGTAGCAGGTGTCACAATTCACTTCCTTAGGGCTTCCCTGGTGGCGCAGTGGTTGAGAGTCCGCCTGCCGATGCAGGGGACACGGGTTCGAGCCCCGGTCCGGGAAGATCCCACATGCCGCGGAGCAGCTAAGCCCTCCCTGAGAAATGGATGACGATGATGCTTCTGCAAATCTCTAGTCGTGGGGAACGAGGCCGCAGGCCTCAGCTTGCCCTGAAAAAGCAGCGGCACCTTCCTGGGACTTTCCCTCCCACCTCCCGGCTAGGTCAGGTGGAAACCCTGTCTCCCCACCCAGCAGACGTGATCCCCGGCTTTGCCCAAAACATAAAAATGGTCAACAGGCTCTCAAGGGCAGCTCCCAGGCCACGTCCCCTCTCTGGAGGCACAAGGGGAGTCCAGAGTGTGAGAAACAGAGCCAACAGACCCCCTCCACCGTGTTTCCGCCGGGCCATCACTGCTGAAGCTACGGCCACGTCCAGGGCAGTCGATCCATCACGGAACAGACGCAGGCGTGGGCCGAACACACCTGGCGCTGGACCGTGGCCAGGAGCTGTCGGGACGCATGTTTCTGCCCTGGGCTCGGATGCCCGTGGTGCCTCTGTCTTCGGGGCAGGAGCAGGTCCCCGCGGGACAGGCTTGGCGTGGCCTTTGGGGGCCCCTCACCGGCCGCCCGAACGCGGTTTCACAGACAGAACGTTTCCAGAAAGCAGCCAGGAGGTGGAGCTCTTTTTTTTTGTCTTTGAACCACACTTGTTATCTCTTCTCTCGTTACATAGCCTGCCCGAAGGATGCATGGCTAAAACCACACCATCATCTTCCGGGTAATCAACCTGTACAACAAGCCACGCCCCCGTTACGGGGGGCGGGGGGAATTGGGAAAGGGTCCCCCAACTGCCATATCCGCAGAGCTGAGGATGCGCTATCAGTCATCCGGCCGCTCCCGGCTGTTCCAAACCCCGGCCCTAGGTGGTCCCGCCGGTCGGTGGGCAGGGGTCGCCTCCGTGAGGCCCCCCGACGGAAGACGAGAGAGAGGAAACAGCCTCAGAGAGCAGAAGACGCATCCAGGTGGGGAACACAGGTGGGTGCAGCGGCTGAACACCCGGCGACTGGGTATGGGCTCAGGAGGGCTCTGCCCTCCAGCCCAGGCGGGGATGTACCAAGTCTTGGCCGTCCAGTCGGACCACCGCCAACCTCTGCCCTCTAAGCCTCACCCTCACCCTGACTTTCCTTTGGGGGCAACCTAACAGCTGCCGTTTTCCAACACTGAACACGCGGGGCTTCCCTGGTGGCGCGGGTGGCGCAGGGCACACGGGTTCGTGCCCCGGTCCGGGAGGATCCCACATGCCGCGGGGCGGCTGGGCCCCTGAGCCACAGTTACTGAGCCTGCGCGTCTGGAGCCTGTGCTCCGCAACAAGAGGCCGCGATAGTGAGAGGCTCGCGCACCGCGATGAAGAGTGGCCCCCGCTCGCCGCAACTAGAGAAAGCCCTCGCACGGAAACGAAGACCCAACACAGCCAAGATAAATAAAGAAATAAATAAATTTAAAAATAAATAAATAACTACTGTTCTCTGTTTAAAAAAAATAAAATAAAAAACTGAAGACGCTGTACCCTGCAACTCCCTCTCCTCTGGGTACACCCACCTACCGCCCAGCGCTGTATGCGGTCGGGCTTGCCCATGAGCATTTAAAATCCTGTATAGGGGGAATTTTGTCCTTTATAAAAATAGGTATTCGGTGCTAAAAAGAAAGGAGCTCTGAAGCCATGAAAAGACAGGGAGGAACCTTAAATGCCTATGACTGAGTAAAAGAAGCCCATCTGAAAGGGCTACAGACTGTGTGATTCCAACTCTATGACTTCCTGGAAGAGGCAAAACTGTGGAGACAGTCAAAGGATTGGTGCTAAAAAAATAACAAATTAAAATACATACAAAAATAAAAGGATCAGTGGTTGCCAGGGGTTGGAGGGATAAACAGGCAGAACATAGAGGGCTTTTAGGGCAGTGAAACTACCCTGTACGCTACTATAATGGTGGGTACACGTCATCATACATTGGTCCAGACCCACAGAACGTATAACAGCAAGCGTGACCCCTAATGTAAACTATGGACCTTAGTTAGTAATGTGTGCATACTGGTTCATCAGTTGTAACAGATGTGGTGTATTCCTGCAAGATGTTAAGAACAGATGAAACTGTGGGGCAGGTATTGGGAATTCCCTGTATTTTGTCCTCAATTTTCTGTAAACTTTAAACTGTACTAAACACTAAAGTGTAGCAATTTTAAAAATAACAGTAACGTATAGAGAGACAAAGGGGTTTAGACATACCTTCCAGGTGAGCAGATCCTGCATGGTGACCCCTCACGCCACCACTGGCTACAAAGAAAGCATGTGCCTTCCAGGAGACAGGGCTTTTTACGACTTGTTTCCCTCAAGGAATCCTAACGTCCTCTCACGTTTAATTTTACATGCAGGTGATCCATGGCATTCGCTCCAAATGGGGAGGGTCGTTGTATAGGGCGAGGTTCCCAGTGACAGGTCCACCCCTGGAAAACCTACGCTGGGAAGCCAGCTCTACGGCAGGACATTTAGGAAACGCGTGCCATCACGGCTTGCCCTGTGCTCCCTTCAGCAGGTCTCCGAAGTGGATGCGTGAAAAGGCGTCATCAATCAGGTACTCGAAACAGGAACACCCTGAGGACAAGTCAGGGCGGGCGGGCAGAAGCCCACGCCTGGGATGGTGATTACGCAAATGCCAAGGAAGGAGCGTACCAAGGCCTGGAAACTCCCCGAGCTGCACCCTCCCCGTCCACGCCCAGGCTTATCTGCAGGCATGGGGAGGAGGAGTGATGCAAACATGAGGCTGGAAAAAGACAAGGGCTGAATCAACTCCAAAGTGTAACCGGCCAAGTCCTGGAAGGGGAATTCCAGGTAAGGAGGTCAGCTCAGGACACACGGAGCTGGGCGGCCTGATTACCCAGACAGAGAGATGTCTCCACCTGGAGCTCCAAGACCTTGCAATACCTGCATCCCTCGGCACACGGCATCCTTGCCAGTCCCCCGCAGGCCAAACGGCGTCACCCAGTGGCCAACCATCACCCAGACGAATAGCTCTACATGGAAACACACAGTGGAGGACAAGGGCAAGCGGTCCACTCGTGGTGGCCGTGACCAGTGCCACATTCCTGGAGAGCTGTTCGGCAACCTGCATTCAACGCCTTTGACTCCTCATACGACATGTCAGAAGGCATCGGGGGAAGAGTACGTGTTTAAGATACAAAGACAAGGGCACCGAACACACGGGGTAACGAAACACAAGCCATCGATGAGAAATGAGGCAAACACCCTGGGATATCCTGTCAACAGAAGCGTACGTAGCCATAAAAACAAGGACTTCTCTTTATTACAAAGGAAGACGCCCAACTAGACAGAACCTGGAAGAGTTTCTTCATGGATATGTACCTATAACGGATAGATACACACAACCCGGGTGGCAGCTGGGGTTCTGCTTCCTCATGGGCTCATGTTCTGGGTTTGAAGGAGCCGTACCTTCCCATGGGCTGTGGAGGCCCTAGAGCCCTCCCCAGCTCTCGGTACTCTCAGGGGTCTTGGGGCACATGCGGTTCCCTCTGCTGCGTTCTTGTCGCTATGAAAATAACAGGAAGGGTTATAACCCCACCATGTTTCTCCTGCCTCCACTGTGTCCCACCGACAGAGGCGTGACTACAATGTACAAGCCAGGGTCCCTGCGAGACCCTGGGCCAGCAACACCCACCCAACTCCCATCTGTTGAGCTGCTTGAGCTGCTTTCTGTCTTTCTCCACCCGCCTCTCTCTTTCTGTTTCCCTGCCTTCTCCATCTCTCCCCATCTCCAAGGGTTGCTCTATTTCTGGGTTCCTTCTAGGACTCTGAGTTCAGACTCAAATTGTCCACTTATTAACGGCACGATGTTAAGAGGCTTCCCGAAACTCTTTGTGCCCTGGTTTCCTCACTTGTAAAAAGGGAATAGTGACAATAACTCCTTCCTAGGAGAGGACCACGTGAATCCATACACGTAAAGCATTTAAAACAATACCCACTACAGAGCACGTATCCAACACGATGCAGCTGTGTACGCTAATGATCATCATTTCTAACAAAAGGCGGTTTGGTTATCTGTTTTGCTGAAGCTCGTTATTCTAACTTCAGTAGCTTATTAAAGAGGGGCTACCAAAAAAAAAAAAAAAAAGAGGGGCTACACATTCTGGTTTGCCACAGACCATTCTCATTTATCTTTTTGGGGGGGCGGGGGGCGGTACCCTGAGGGTACTTCTCAAATTTCAACATGCAGGGGTGCAGACCTCAAAGAGAAAGTGACAACTGGTTGGGCTGAGGAGTCAAAGGTCAGAGTCTGGGGCGCCTAGGGCAGCTGGAATGGAGGCGCAGAATCCTAAATGAAAGGCCACAGGGGCAGGAGCTGAAAATTCCGAGTAGAAAATCCCGTCGCAACCTCAGCAGACTAGTGAACTGCAGAAACACGGCAAGACACCAAGGAGTTCAGGGGCAAACTGCAGCTGGAAGGTTGAAAGATGTGAGCGGAGAAATTTCAGCCACTGCCTGGTGCTGGGGAGACAGGATGACACTTGCATCTTGCCAGGTTGCAGGGGCTCAGTGAACAGCTCAGAGTCTCACCTGAATCCTGAGATGGGCTACGTCTTAGAACAAAGGATCGAGATTGAGAGCTCCGTATCTTAAGATTGAGAGCTCCATCCAAGGCCCAAGGGCAGAACTGAAATAGACTCATCATGACAAGACGTGAAGCCAAGGTAACCCACCAGTGATAGCACTGTCCACTACAAAGCTCAACACTCTTCAGAGGAAGATAACAGAACGCAAAATCTCTACAGTGGATCAATCACAATGTCCAACACACACCAAAAAATGACTAGACATGCAGACAAATGGGAAAATGTCACCTGCTGTCAAGAAGGAGAAAAATCAACAGAAACAGACCCAGAGATGACGTAGCTGTTGGAATGAAGAGACAAGAACTTTCAGGTAACAATTATGAATTAAAGCATTTACAAGAAAAGATGGAGGTCAAGGGTGAAGAAAGGAAGAACGTCAGGAAAGACATGTAAACTAAAAATAACCAAATGGAAGTCCTAAGACTGAAAAATACAGTTAGTTTTGAGGACAACAATAGTCCGAGGATGGGATTACAAGTGGACTGCACACAAATGAAAAACAATTTGGTGAACGTGAGATAGTTCAATAGAAATCATGCAAGCTACAGCACGAAGGAAGAAAAGGAAGTTGGACAAAATGAACGGAGCTCGATGAAAGGTCAGACGGTGTCCCGTAACCTACCACATGCGTGATTGTGGACTGACAAGAGGGTGGAAAGAACAAAGCAGGAAACGCATTTGAAGAATAGTGGCTAAAAGTTGTTCAAATTTTATCAAAACTTCCTACCCCACGGCTACGGGGAGCTTTTTAAACCCAAGTAGGATAAACACGGGGAACCACACACAGGCGTGTTATCAAAATTCTGAAAACAAGTTAAAAAAAAAAAAGAGGAAAGAAGGCACATTATATTCGGGAAATAATGATAATAATTATAGCTGATTATAGTTCCGCAACGGGAGAGGCCACAACAGTGAGAGGCCCGGTATCGCAAAAAAAATAAACACAAATAATTATAGCTGATTTCCTATCTGAAACAATGAAGGCCAGAAGGCCAGGTCACAACAACTTTAATATCCTGGGGGTAGGGCAGTGTTTTCAACCCAGAACTCTACGTGCGTGGAAAACTGCTCTCACGAATGAAGGCGGAATAATGCTACCTGCAAACACTTAGGACCATGTGAATCTCCCACCCTGCTCTGAGGAGACAGTGAAACTTTCCTCTTCAGGAAAAGGTTTTAAAACGAAACCTGCAATAAGTGAAAATAAATATTTACCTTCAAGGCACTACAGTACCTTACGGAGCCTCCAAATATCTGTTAGAAAGTGGATCGAAGCGATTTCTAACACGCTAACGTCACGGGCTCTGCACACCCCAAACCACGCATCACAGAGATAGTAACACGGAGAGGACCACAGATGTGTGCAGAGCTGGGCACGGGCTGTTCTCATCAGAATCTTGACAACAATTTCAGAGGCAACGTCCTTTTCACTGAAGGAGAAGCTCCTTCCCGGAAACATTAACCTCTGGGTCTCATTTAAGTGTTTCAAATATCATTACATAATCCTCCAAGTGTTATTTTTTTAAAAAACCTTTCTTACTATATGTTTATCTTCTATAACAACTAAGGACGACTTCATTTCCCCCAGGAGGAAACATATCATGGAAGTAACATTTCCAGAATAACTTTTAGAGACGGGCACGCGAGCAGGTTCTCTAATTACCAAGTTTAAAAGCACGGAGCGCCTTGAGGTGTGTTAGAAGGGAACGGTCAAAATGAATTTCCTCGGCGATGATTCCTCCCCACAAATGAAAAGAGGAGAAACACGGCACAGGATAACAGGACAATGCAGGAGGGAGTGAAAATATTGCATAAATTGTTGGTGGGGGAAATAGAACTTTGGATGCACGATGAGAATGAAAATTCTTCCCTGTGGGTTTTTTCTTCTATTATTATTCCTGTAAGTGTGTATAGACGAGCTAAGGAAACTAGGCAGACAATCGCCTCCCTCATGGAAGTCACCTTGACGGTGCTTCCAAAGGTTAACATTAATCATTCCCGAGCCTGAGAAATGAAGAGCCCTTCACAGGAAGAACACGGTGTGAGCAGTAATAACATTAAATGTTCACAAAGGGCTGTGCTGCGCCTTCGTCCCTTCAGAAAAGACACGATGACCTTCTAAACTTCCTTTTTTTTTTTCTTTGTTAATAGAATTGACTCGCCGAATGCCATCTTTTTTTAATTGCAGTAGAGTTGATTTACAATGTTGTGTTGGTTTCACAGCAAAGCAATTCAGTTACACGTACACATGCATCTATTCCTTTTCAAATTCTTTTCCCGTGATAGGTTATTACGAGATATTCAGTAGAGTTCCCTGTGCTCTACAGTGGGGTCCTTGTTGGTTATCTATTTTATATATAGTAGTGTGTATCTGTTAATCCCCAACTCCTAATTTATCCTGCCCCCCTTTCCCCTTTGGTAACCATACGTTTGTTTTCTATGTCTGTGAGTCTGTTTCTGTTTTGTAAATAAGTTCATTTACATCATATTTCAGATTCCACGTATAAGTGCTATCGTATGATATATGTCTGTCTCTGTCTGGCTTACTTCACTTTGTATGATCATCTCTAGGTCCCTCCAAGTTGCTGCCAATGGTATGATTTCTTTCTTTTTATGGCTGAGTAGTATTCCACTGTATATATGTGCCACATCTTCTTTATCCATTCATCTGTTGATGGACAGTTAGGTTGCTTCCATGTCTTGGCTATTGTAAATAGTGCTGCAATGAACATTGGGGCGCATGTACCTGTTCAACTTATGGTTTTCTCCAGGCATTGTTAAACCTTCTAATTGCCCACAGGAAATCATCTGTCTGTATGAACACCTGTCTAGTGTCTGTCTATCCAGGCATGCCTGCTCACTGTCTACCTCAGGACACCAAGTTAAAGATGAAAGGGGGACATTCCACAGAATTCCTGGCCAGCACTCTGCAAAACTGTCAAGGTCATCAAAAAACAAAAAACAAAAAACACGGAGAGTCTAAAACATGATCACAGCCAAGAGGAGCCTAAAGAGATGGGACAACTAGATATTACTGTAGCATCCTGTGTGGGATCCTGGGATGGAAGAAAGGCATTAGGTAAAAACTAAGGAAATTCGGAAAAAACATAAGGTCTTTAGTCAGGGATCATAGACCAATAAGGTGCTTTCACTGTGAGACACGAACTTAACACAAGATATTAAGGATGGAGAGAACTATAGACATAGGGTATGTGGGGGCTCGGGAACCTTCACAGCTCTTCTGTAATCTAGAACTGTTCCAAAATTAAAAGTCCATTTTTTTCAAAATCCACTTATTAAATCATTCACCATCACGTCACAACTGTCAGAGAGGCTGTCATCAAAAAGACCACAAATAACAAATGCTGGAGAGGGCGTGGAGAAGAGGGAGCCCTCCTGCACTGTGGCTGGGAATGTAAGTTGGTGCAGCCACTCTGGACAACAGGATGGAGCTTCCTTAAAAGTAAAAAGAGAGCTACCATATGACCCAGCCATCCCACTCCTGGGCATATACCCAGAGAAAACCATAATTCGAAAAGACACACGCACCCCAACGTTCATAACAGCACCGTTTACGCCAGCCAAGACACGGAAGCCACTTAAGTGTCCACAGACAGATGAATGGAGAAAGAAGATGTGGTGCATATATACACAGTGGGATACTGCTCAGCCATAAAAGAGAATGAAATCCTGCCATTGGCAGCAACATGGATGGACATGGAGGGCACGATGCTAAATGAAGGAACTCAGACAGAGACAAATAGTCTATGATCTCACTTATATGTGGAATCTAAAAAATACAGCAAGCTAGTGAATATAACAAAAAAGAAGCAGACTCACAGATACAGAGAACAAACGAGTGGTTACCAGTGGGGAGAGGGAAGGGGGGAGGGGCAGGATAGGGGGAGGGGAGTAAGAGGCACCAACTACTAGGTATAAAATAAATAAGTGACAAGGTTATGTTGTAGAACACAGGGAATATAGCCAATATTTTTCCATAACTATAAACGGAGTATAACCTTTACAGTTGTGAATCACTATACTGTACACGTGAAATATATAACACTGTACATCAACTGTACTTCAATTAAAAAAAATGAAAGGGGGAAAGAAAAGGATGCCTGTAGGAAACAGGAAACTGTCAATAAGGGCCATTTTAAGTTAAATCAAAAAGACAGGAGAAAACCATAATTTGAAAAGATACATGCACCCCAGTGTTCATAGCAACACTATTTACAATAGGCAGGACATGGAAGCAAACTAAGCGTCCATCAATAGATGAATGGATAAAGGAGATGTGGTACATGTATACAATGGAATACTACTCAGCCATAAAAAAGAACGAAATAATGTTATTTGCAGTGGCATGGATGGGCCTGGAGATTATCATACTAAGTGAAGTAAGTCAGACAGAGAAAGACAAATATTATATGATATCGCTTGCATGTGGAATCTAAAAAATGGTACAAATGAACTTATTTACAAAACAGAAATAGAGTCACAGACGTAGGAAACAAACTTATGGTTACCATGGGAGAGAGGGGGGAAGGGATAAATTAGGAGATTGGGATTGACATATACACACCACTCTATATAAAATAGACAACCAACGAGGACCTACTGAACAGCCCAGGGAACTCTACTCAGTATCTCATAATACCCTATATGGGAAAAGAATCTGAAAAGGAATATATGTATAAAACTGAATCACGGTGCTGTATACCTGAAACTAACATGATATTGTAAATCAACTATACTTCAATAAAAAATGATACAGGGACTTCCGTGGTGGCCCAGTGGTAAAGAATTCACCTTACAACGCAGGGGACGCGGGTTTGATCCCTGGTCAGGGGAACTAAGACCCCACATGCTGCGGGGCAACTAAGCCAGCACGCCGCAACTACTGAGCTCGCACGCCTCAACTAGAGAGCCCGCGTGCCACAAACTACAGAGCCCACACGCCACAACTAGAGAGAAGCCCGCGCGCCACAACAAAGAGCCTGCATGCTGCAACTCAGACCCGACGCAGCCAAAAATAAATAAATAAGTAATCAATAAATCTTTTTTAAAAATGATACAAATGAATTTATTAACAAAACAGAGTCACAGACATGGAAAACAAACTTACGGTTACCAAAGGGGAAAGGTGGCGGGGGGGGATAAATTAGGAGTCTGGGGTTAACACAGACACACTACTGTATACAAAATACATAACTAATAAGGACCTACTGTAGAGCACAGAGAACTCTGCTCGATATTCTGTCATAACCGAGAAAGGAGAACAATCTGAAAAGGAATCTATGTACATGTATAACTGAATCACCGTGCTGTACACCTGAAACTAACACGATATACTTTAATTTAAAAGATTTTTTAAAAGAATAACGTTAAGAAAGGTGTAAAATTGTCCAGGAAGACACTGCTGACCGTGGAAAAGTGTGGAACAGTGACACAAAGCAAGGGATGCCTTTCTCCTTTTAAAAACAAAGAACAGACACCACATTTCCTAGGATTTGGGACTAGGGAATTCCCTCGTGGGTTGCGTGTGTCACTGTGAAATGGGCAAAGCAAAGTTTACCTGCCTGGAGTCCTTTTAAAAGTATTTAAATTATCTGTTTCCATTTGGGTTCATTTGAACGTTGTTATGCCATTTTGCTGTTTCTTTTTGTGGTGTTCGGGTTTTTATTGGTATTTGGGGGTGGGTTTTTTTTTTTTTTTTTTTTTTTGGTAAATTAGCAAGACTATTTGCTCCAAATAAGAGAGCTTGCATCAGCACATAATTACTCAAGAACAATAAAGGTTTTGGTACCATGGATACATGGTGATAAGGTATGAAAAGTCTCTTCCCTGGAAATCTCTAGGTTGAGAAATGATTGATTCCTGAGACCATACTCGCGAATACATCCTTCCGAAAGCCAAACTAGTTATACACTGATAGGCAGGCGTCCTCCCATCCCAGCCCCAAACATGACCTCAACTGACTGTGATGTCAAAGGCACATGGTACAGCACAGAAAGCATTCAACGAAGAACTAAGAAGAAAGGGTCAGTACAGAGATGAGGGGGGAGGTAGGCTACAGAGAAATTCGGCATTTAGAAATAATTGTGTTAGGGAACTCTACTCAATACTCTGTAATGACCTACACAGGAAAAGAACCTGAAAAAGAATAGATACATGTATTATGTATAACTGAGTCACTTTGCTGTACAGAAGAAGCTAACACAACACTGTAAAGCAACTGTACCCCAATAAAAATTTCCAAAAGAAAGAATTGTGTTCTCGACAGTCATCTGCTAGTCTCAGGCTATCTGCTGATTTGCTCCAAAGAAAAAAGAGAAGAATCCAGAGAATCATGGAAGAGCCATAAGCGAGGAACAGGTGGGGCTCCCCCTGGCCAAGTGGGAAGCCGGGGGATGTGGGGACAAGACCCTCAGAGGCTGCAGCAGGGCAGCTAGTCTGGACAGAAGCACCTCTGCAGGGCTGTGGGTTCCACTCCTGAGAGCATCCCGACCCAGACTGGGTCCGGCCGAGTCTGCAGGGAGCTAAACCAAGAGGAAGGGTGAGGGCCGACCGACGGCCACCGATGCACAGGGAGACCCAGTGTCCCCACCGGCCCTGCCCTTGCACAGCAGGTCCCCGGCACAGGGAGTGCCCCTCTTCCCCCGGGACTGGCTGGACCTTGGCTTGGGGGAATCCCGAGGCTGGATGCGAATTCAGCAATGACAGTTCGAGGACCACCACCAAACCACCCTCCTCTGGCCAGGTCTCAGCATCTCCCACCCGTCCCATGGACCCCTCCAGGCGTGCACGGGCTGCGGTGTCCACGGACCGACTTCCAAGTGCCAGGCTTCTCGTGTAAAATACGGACAGCGCTGCCTTCATGTCTGGTTCAACGCGCAAGAGGAATTTTAAAAGGTACGTGTGCGTGTGTCATCAAGGGTTCACTCCCTCACTGGACCAGCCCCCGTGGGAGTGGCCACGCTCACCCTGGCTCAGACCATATCCCTGCTGCAGACCTCAGGGGTCACTCAGCTTGTGTCCAGACACCTCCCCGGCCCCCATGTCCCCTCCCAGGCCAGGGGGAACCTGAGCTTCCCTGAGCGCTGCCAGCTTCTGGGCAAGGGCAGCTCCAAGCAACACAAGGACCAGCGCAGGGCTGCTACCCACCAAGGACGCCCAGCCTCGCCCTTTCCATAAACACGGATGCCCGAGGAGGGGGCTGCCAGCAAGTGGGGTGCAGGCAGGCTGGGGTTTGGGGCTTGTGCAGACCCCTGGGCTCTCTCTGCTGTCGGTGTGCACCTGACTGACTGTCCGCCCCAACGGCTACTTCTCCCAGATGCAAACTTCATGGATCTACCTGGTGTCACTTGCTAGAAATGAAGACACAGGAGCAGACACAGCCGAGGCTCTGTCACCAGCCTTGACCAGAGGGACGCTGACATCACCGTCCTGGGTGATCAGGAATCACCGCCCTGCCCAGCGCAGGCCCTGGGGGCCTCCCCTCCAGCACAGAGCTGCTACGGAGGCGTTTTCCCTTTAATCCGTGAGCTTTCTGCACAAACCATGAGTCGCAGCGTACAGAGCTGATGCCACCAGGAAACTGTCTAAAGATGTTCTAGAACGTTCCTTCCTCCCATCAATCAGGGCTGCGGATTACAGCTCTGTCAGAACACATGAAGCTCTTACACGTTTTACGGAAGCACACGTAGCCCCAGATGAACCTCGGCACCTTGACTGGTTAGGGCTGTAACACGAGCGAGTTTGGGTGAATTATTTTTTCATCCTTTCCAGCGGTTTTTCAGGTCATGAAAAGAAGCCCACGCTTTGGCGGTTCCCACGAGGCTCCTCTTTTGGTCTGGAAATTATGGTTTCATGCGGTCACGACAGCAGCGATTCTTAAACTTGAGGGGGGCAGGGGATTCCCGGGGAGGGCGTGGGAAAATGCAGGTTCCCGGCCCCGCCTGCAGAAGTTTCCGTGCTCAGGGCTGAAAATCAGCACTTCTAACCACCTGCCCCTGGTGACGCTACTGCTAGAGGCCCGGGAAATACACACTGGGTGGAAACCAAGGCGTTGGAGAGAGAGGCCCCCTGAGCCACTGCAAACTAGGGACGGGGTAGGAAACTACCCCATGTGACACGATCAGCTGTCGCAACAGTGGACCACTTCTGCCCCGGGGCAGGCGAGGGAGAGAAGCAGCGCCTCTGTCTGCAGGAGCTGCCTGGTGTTGCAGGAGAGCTGCGGAAGCCCCTCTGTGTTCTGTCTCAAGATCAAAGGCATCCTAGTAGATGCCTAATGAGAACCTGCCGTACAGCACAGGGAACTCCACTTCACGGTACAGCAGAAACTAACACAACATTGTAAAACAACTCTACCCCCATTAAAAAAAAAAAAAAGGGGGAGGAAAGGAAAAGGATGAAAGACATCCTGCCACAAGGGCAGGGGAGACATTGGGAATGTCAGCACGCCCCAGCCTTGGGCAGAGGGCCGGACGGTCAACCTGGAACACCCACAAGTGGGAGTCTTGACACAAAGGGACAGATACGGCCTTACCCGTCCGTCCGGGGTTTTCATGTGTCTCTCGGGAATCGCCATCTGCCCACAGATGGGAATCCTCAGCTTCTGGGTGATGCTTGAAACACCCTGGCTCTGACGGCCAAGAACGTGACCTGCATGTGCTTTTTTTGAACATAAGGCACCAGGCTTGGGCTCAGAAAGCACCGGAGAGCGTTGGTATCAGGAAAGATGTGAGGGCCGTGTGTGTATCCCCCGGGTTCAATAGGTAGAGGAGGCCCCGGGGAGGCACGACGGGGCAGCGCCGATCCCCGTGAGACCCGGCAGGTCCTGCTTGGTACATCTTCCCTTCAAGAACCCGAGAAAAGTAGGTGTACCTGCCGGAGGGTGCCTCCAACGGTTCCTGAGTGAACACGGGCCTCAGAGGGCCCTGGAGATTGACAGGGAATGAAAAAGGGCCCCAGTTTCACAAGGAACGCCCTCCCCAGCAGGTGCCGCGGTGGCAGCGTGCTTGCTGCCACCTTCCACGCCCCAAGGAGGACAAAAGCTCCCCCAGAAAAAAGCCCAAGAATCAGAGACACCGCTGCCCAGAACCACGTCCACCATCCGGGTCCCTGAGCCCACGCCAGGGCCTGCAGCCCCCAGACCAAGCAGCAGAGCCATCTGTCCACCGGGCAGTAGAGTACCTTTGTCATTGAGGGTTTCCTCTCTTATCTTTCTCACAGCTTCTTCCGCTTTGCCTTCGTTATTTCCGCCTACAAGGAAAAGAAAAGATACAATTCAGGGTAAGGAAGCTACCCCATGTGAAACCATGTTTTCTTGAGACAGTAAACACAGCCCTACAACACGCTAAGTGTCTCCTTCCGTCCTGGCATTGAATTTGGCCATCGGAGCAACTGTAGCGGATTCAGCGTATCCACTGAAGATGCATTTTCTTTAGGTGGATTAGTCAAAAGGATGCCTTTTTGGGACATCTTACTTTTCAGTAATTCCAGGGACACGAAGCACCTAGTGGCATCGGGACCACGGGGACACCAAGAGCATATGAGCGGGAAACTGTCAGCAGAAATGTCAGACTAGACATAGATCTTTCGAGAGACTTTTGGTCCAGGCGACCGCTCTGTTCACAGTGGCTTGAGCTATAAAAACCATCACGGGGGACTTCCCGGGAGGTCCCGTGGTTAGGACTCTGCGCTTTCACTGCCGAGGGTCTGGGTTCCATCCCTGGTCGGGGAACTAAGATCCCGCAAGCCGCGTGGCACGGCCAAAAAAAAAAATTAATTAAAAAAAAAAAAACCATCGCGGGACATTCCCACCATGAGCTCGAGATGTCTCCTCCCGTTACCCGTGACTCCGTAAAATCAGCGGGTGCGATGCTGGGAACGTTCGCTTAGAAGGGTGGCGATGGGTCTCTTGTGAAGGATGAGGGTGTCCCCGTTGAAATTTGGGGCGAAAGAAAGTGAATGAGGTTTCTTTAATGCCTGAGGAGGTGAAACTGTGTTGACCGTGAGGGTAGAGCCTGGAGGGCAGGCGGGCTCTTCTTCCCTACGTCTGTGCGCAGACAGCCCTCACTTTAAGGGGGTCCTGATGTATCTGCTGCTCGGGGTGGGGAGAGGCCAGGCCAGCCTGCTTCCCAGGCAGCATCCCTGACTAAGGAGCCGGCCTCAAGCAGCGCCTCTCACCTTGTGCAGAAGCCACACCTGAAACTCCCTGGGGGCTGCGTCACGGGAGACCTCCAACAGGGAGGCCAGAGCTGGCACCTGTGAACACGGGCTGGGCATGGAGCCCTGACGCCCAGAGAACCAACAGGGGGCAAGAGGACACCGCTGAGGGGCCTGGGAGGGTCCTGCCCACATCACCCTCCCACCTGCAGCCACAGCCCCTCCTGGGAAGATGCTGGTTCTCTCGGGTCAAAGCCTACTGAGGTCTCCGTGAAAGTACACGACCAAGCAATCCTTTTATCATGCATTTCTGCATGCTGTTTACGTACCCGTGGTCTCACTTACACACTCTAAGAGTACCCCTACTATTTTCCTCTGTGTTATGTGCTCCGTGTCACTGACAAGTGTCCCCAAAGGAACCTAGGCAATGCCCTTTGCAAAACAAAACAACAAAAAAGATGTTTACAGCAACGGGTGTATCTGTAACAAACATGTAAGAGAGGAGAAGTGGTGAACCCGGGGGAATGAGAAATGCCCCTGCTGAAGATAAACGTGGCAAAGGGCATCTCCGCGGGCGAACGAAAAGGAATATAGAAGCTATCACCGCCTCGGAGAAGTTCAGAGCTGCAGACATCAAGAAGATGCAGCCGCAGAAGTCCTCTGCACCTCCAGCTCCTCAAAGAAATAAACATTATGCGGTTATGACGTGGTTTTGCTGGGAGAGCCTTCCTGCACTGCAGGAGTGCAGGGGCAGGATGGCAAAGAAGCATGTCTTCCATCCCTAAATGTTCCGGGCATCAAAGACCAAAAAAAACAAGAATCCATGGGGTAACTGAGGGCTGCAGACACGTATGAGCTTGTTTCTGAAACTTGTGCAATTTTTAAACATTAAAACACCATCTGCTGCTGGGCTACCCTCCAGCCTGAGACCATCTTGACATCAAGGGCTGGCGTAGCAGAAGCTCACATGAGGTCAGAAAGACATAAGTGTCCAGAGGAAGAAAGAAAGCTGAGGGTGGGCTGGGGAGAAGCGATGGAACTGCAGGACAAACTGGCCACGGCCAGCAGCGTCCCCCGACGGGCAGCTCACTGCGTGCTCAGGCAATCAGGATATGACATCGGCTCTAGGCGGGATCTAAACAAAACTGACACGTATGAACTTATTTACAAAACAGAATCAGACTCACAGACTTAGAGAACGAACTTGTGGTTACCAGGGGGGAGGGATACATTTGGAGTTTGGGATTGACTTATACACGCTGCTAGCTATAAAACAGATAACCAACAAGGACCTACTGTAGAGCACGGGGAACACTACTCAGTACTCTGTAATGACCTCTATGGGAAAAGAATCTGAAAAACAGTGGATATATGTACACGTATCACTGATTCACTCTGCCGTACACCTGAAACTAACACAACACTGTAAATCAACTATGCTCCGACAGAAGACAGAAATTTAAAAAATTAAAAAGAAATCAAAGAAAAAAATATTCAGGCAGTCAGGGCTGGATTGTGTGGGAGGGATGGAGAGGCACTTTGGGGGCAAAGGTCATCTTCAGCAGCTGCCTCTTATGGGCTGGATATGGGATGCTTGACCCTACACAGCTGCCAGTGCTGCCCATATATCTCCGGAGTGCTGGCTGCGTACCCGGAAACACTCCGCCACGACAGCAGCAGGGCTCAGACGCAGTGGGTCCGCCTTCCGCTCAGCCTTCGTGCAGCAGGGGTTAGGTTTTATACGCGCTGCAGTGCAAGGCTTCAGGGGCACCAAGTCGAGTGGGAAGGACAACCTCTCACATCCAGGTCCGCTCCCTGAAGACAGCACCCTAGCCACCAGATTGTAAAGATCTGCGAGAAGCAACACAACTGCCACCTGTTTAAAAAAAAAAAAAAAAAAAGATACTGGACCCAAATTAGGGCCAGCACACTACGGACCCGGGGCCAGATGTGGCCCATCGCTTAGACAGCCATGTACTTTAAGTATTGGCCGTGCTGATTTCCTGCTGTAAGGGCAGAGCTGATCAGCATGAGAGAACTATGATAATATTTACCATCCAGCCTATAGCAGAAAAAAATGTTCCAACCCCTGGTCTAGACCTTAGATGACCGCTTATTAAGAATTATGAATAAAGAGGGATCTTCCACCAAAACAGTATTTTGAAACAGTAGGAACTAAGGTACTGTGAACAGATGGGAACCTGAATAATTCATGCATTCTTAGCAACACTAATGGGCTGGACTCGGACCCAGACTATCACTTCAATTCTTCAGCAAGTAATTGATTATTCTGTAAATATTCATGGCCTCGGGACTGAGAGTGTGGAATTGATGAAACCCATCTCTTAGTCTGTGTTTAATAGAAAAATGCATTCTGCCCAATGATAATGTTTCATTAAGTGACCTTGTCTCCAGCTGTCACGTAAGAAGAAAAACTGTCCCTCTCAGGATATGTTCAGCTATCCCCTCAAAGACACACAGAGGTGGTAAGACTCCCTATGTGACCGGATTGACAGGGAGGGTCAGAACTGTGTCCCTCGGGGAGAGTTCAATCAGGGACATCAGAACGTTAGTGGGAAAGGAGACACAAGTGGGCGAGGATGTGCTGTCTACTCTCTGTTTAACTCGAGAAGAGTAGAAATTTGGTGCTGACGGATGCCATACCTGATGCTCAAGAAACATCCCCTAAAGGAGGTGACACCAGTCAGGGCTCCAGTCCTCTAACGCTTGGGTGCCCAGGCTTGCTCACGTATGCTCAGTGCCCGTGTCCCAGGCTTGCTCACATATGCTCGGTGCCCGTGTCTGCAGTGCATACTCATCACCCAGCTAGACCTCATCCTGACCTTCCCTCTAGATCTCCTCGTGACCTAACCCTCTAGACTTCCTCATGAGCTAAAACCACCACACTGAGGCAAAAAGCACAGAAATGGGGCTCTTTTTACTTCTCTGTCTTCCAACATCACCTAGTTTCACTAGGAATGAAGAAGATGAAGGTGCCTGCAGTGGAGGGATCACAGGGGCAGAGACACCCAGCACTGGATGCCAGCCTCCCGTCTTTGCTCAGACTAGAAAGCTCCTCCTGGATTGCTCCACCAGCATCTTCCCACCACTAGCCCAGGCCCAGCCGGTCCTCAGAGGGGATGCATGGCTCTTCCTTTACAAGAGCTGACATCACTTTGACCAAGTCTTCCAAATATCGGCAGAAATCCAAGACATGGAAGGCTTGTCATATCTCTAATGAGACCACAGAGGCTGCCCCTCCGTGGAAAGTCAACAAATCAGGGGGCTAGAGCCCATCCCCATCTCACAGTCTCCCTGCAGTCTTGAGATCTGCTCCCAGCCTCTGCTCCCACATCCTACCTCCTTGATATTCTCAGGCCCCAGAGAGACATAAACAGTTCACAGAGGTGCTCAAGTTGATAAAGGAGCCTCAGATATACATTCTCAGATGCATCCCCTCTCCCACAAGACCTCCTGGTCTGCAAGCAACCCATCTTCATCTAAGGGGCGTTACGGATAGTGATAAAATAAAGTTGGTAATTTCAAGTTCAGAAACTTTTAACATGTCCACATCTATCAAGAGAATAGGACCTACCCGGGGGGAAAGGCAGGGAGCTGGGATGAACTGGGAGATTGGGATGGACATATATACACTATTGATACTATGTATAAAATAGATCACTAATGAGAACCTACTGTATAGTACAGGGAACTCTACTCAGTGCTCTGTGGTGACCTAAATGAGAAGGAAATCCAAAAAAAGGGGATAGGTGTATATGCATAGCTGATTCACTTTGCTGTACGGCAGAAACTAACACAACAGTGGAAAGCAACTATATTCCAATAAATAAAAAAAAAAGACTTATTGAAAGAGGGGGAAAAAAGACAAAGAAAACACACACACACAAAAGAAAACAGAGAATGGGACTTAGCCGTATTCCTGATGAAAAGAACCCCTCCATGGAGACAAAGAACAGTGAAGTAGACCAAGAAGGGATCTATTGCTCCCAAAGCAAGACAAATGTGGGCCATTCCACAGACCCCATCATACATGAGAGACAGATGGTTATGGGAAAAAGGGAATCACCATAAGAAACTGCAGTCTTTGAAAAGAGAGTGGAACATGGGACAGGCCACGAAATGGAAGAAATTTTAATGGTGCAGTCAGGTTTTGCAAAAGCAAAAAAAAAGTTCCAATGTAAGGGCGTGAGGGAAGAGTTGTGTGTGCCCAGGTAAGCCCCGCCCCTCCAAGAGCAGAGGGCTACACTGGACCCCTGGGGATGTCCCACGTGGGACTCAGGGCATCTGTGAGTTCCGATGGGGAAGAATGGACATCATCACCGTCCATTCGGCCTCCAAGGGAACGTGGACGAGACAAAGAGGACAGGATGGACAGGATCTATGGCTTGGTCACCAATAGAAGCCCCATTCTCCTATCAGGGTTCAGTTCTTGAAGATGCCTTGAAATAAGGTTTAAGATCCTCATAGCAGGACTTCCCTGGGGGCGCAGTGGTTAAGACTCCACGCTCCCAATGCAGGGGGCCCGGGTTCGATCCCCGGTCAGGGAACTAGATCCCACATGCATGCCGCAACTAAGGAGCCCACCTGCTGCAACGAAGGAGCCTGCGTGCCGCAACTAAGACCCAGCGCAACCAAAGAAAAAAAAAAAAGATCCTCATAGCTCCAAATCGGAGGGGTTACTAAACTCACAGAAGATCCCACTATTTGTTGTATAAAGACGTAACGTGTATAATTATGTGGCAATATGTTTCCTCATATACTTTTATACCTGCATTCCAATACAATGGGTTGGTACTACGATGGGTTTCAGTTTCTGCACTGAGGCCTCACTAGATGTGAAGGTACTCAGGGACCAGAAAAGGAGGAATCTGGCTGTGGATGGAGCTTACGGACAGACCCACAAAGGAGAGAGATTCACGTGTGTTTACATCCACAGCCCCAAGTGCTGCGTCTGAGCTGTAATCATCCTTCAACACACGACGGAGGAAAAACGAGAGAAAGGAAGAAATGAATCGATAATGAATGAATGAAGGGCCGTGGTTAATATTTTAGAAAGACTGAAGTGAAAGCAATCCCTAACACCTAAAACCAGACCTGCAGTACGATTTTCGTAAAAACGGACACCATAAAAGGGATTGACTGAATTCAGATGATGTCGGGAGAAGCGTGATAAATATTACGGCCTCTTTTCAAAGCTCATCTCCCCATATCCTTTCGTCCAGCTGATTTAAACGTCTACCTCCAGCTGAATGGGAAGGTTCACAAATGTAAAATTAGCTCACTTGAACCGTCTTCACTTTCCTAGCAGAAGAAAGTCCCTTCATTTTCAAAGAGGATTTAGGGACCAAAATAAGCCATTAGAAAGTTTCAGAAAGAAGAAGGGAAACACGGAGTTTCGGTTCAGAATCTGACATGCAGAAGCTGTTCAGGTTGTTGGGAGCTGAATCGTGACATCGCAACGTCGTATGTTGAAGCCCTGACCCCCAGGACCTCAGAGCGTGGCTGTATTTGGACGTGGGGTCTTTAAAGAGGGGATGAAGCTAAAATGAGGTCCACCCACTAGGGTGGGCCCTGACCCCATAGGACTGGTGTCCTTATAAGAAGAGGAGATCAGGACACAGACACACACAGAGGGACGACCCTGGGAGGACACAGGGAGAAGACGGCCGTCTACACGGCAAGGAGAGACGCCTCAGCAGGAACCAGCCCTGCCCACACCTGGATCTCAGATTCCAGCCTCCAGGACTGGGACAGGAAAAACGTTTGCTGTTTAATCCACCCAGTTTGTCCTACGATTTGTTAGGAGAGGGCTGGCAAACTAATTCACAGTTATTGTTGTTTACTGCAGTGAATCACACAGGGAAAAAAATATATGATCCCCATCACAGCAGAACCTCGACTCCCGTCCAAAAAAAAAGCGCAACACAACTTCCTGTCTCTTTCAGTTTTTGAGTGTTCACCCTTACGCCTTCTGCTCTTGTTGGATCTGGAAGCCCATCAATATCTCCATACACATAGGAGCAAGCAGCTGCATATCTCCCGCTCGCTCTAAGATACGAGGAGTTGTGGAAGTGAATCATCACCTATGATGACGTGCATGCCCAGTCTGGCCAGATGCTTCGCTGTCGCATATCCAATGCCATCAGTCCCGCCGGTCACTATAGCAACACGCTCGAGTTGTCGGGGGAAAACTGCAGGAGAAAAGAAAAAGAAACCGAGGTAAAGGTTTAGCGGCAGAGCACACACTGATGAGAATGAAGTCGCAGAAGAGGGCGTGAGGCCAACGGGACCTGCGGTTGGATATTTGTGGGTTTGCTCTTCTGAATACTCCTACAGGCTCGGGACGCACGAGTGTCATACAGTGCAGTTGCCCTGAATAAGGACAGCCTGGTAAAGCCACCTGATAAATCCTTGCTCGGTCCCCGACGATACCTTTGCGGGAATTAACGCCGCCAAAATGATCTGCAGAGAGCTCCAGAGAGCGTCTATCGTTGACGGTTGTGGGCGAGAGTCCTGGGTTAATCCTCTCGGACCATGTTGGTTGTGCTGTAAAGTGTAGGTTTTACACTCGTATGCATTTTCTCAAATGTAGTTAGGAAACTGCTTGTTATGGAGGGACGGCCCACTGTTTTCTACAAAGTCTGAAGACCACGTGAGAATACAGAGTATCTCATAAAAACGGAGAACATGATGACTCCTTTAACCATGTACCTTTGCATGAACCTACACATATGCAAAACATATGAGAATATACGTTTACGTGATGGTGTAAGATTGACTGTTTCTACTCACACACAGAGAGAACAGACTCGTGGTGGCCAACGGGGCAGGGATTGGGGGAGGGATGGATTGGGAGTTTGGGGTTGGCAGATACAAACTATTATATATAGAATGCATAAACAACAAGTCCTACTGTGGAGCACAGGGAACTATATTCAATATCCTGGGATAAACCATCATGGAAAAGAATGTGGAAAAGAATGTTTATGTATGTATAACGGAATCACTTTGTTGTAGAGTGGAAATAAACACGTTGTAAATCAACTATACGTCAATAAAATAAATAAACTTTACTGTGTCTAAATAAAATCTTAAACTACCCAAAGTGTCAATAACATGTTATTATACAAGATGAAATAATGCTTTACTAAAGGTCAGACTTCTCTTTTTGACTCCATTTTAAAATTGTACTGTGCAATGTGTCACCAAAATAAAAAGGGTGTATTGTGATGTAAAAATAAAAAAGAAGAAAGAAAGAAAGAGAGAGGGAGGGAGGAAGGAAGGATAAAGTGTAGGTTTTATTATTATTCAAGAATGGGGTGAGGCCAACAGGTCAGGAGATGACCAATATTGAAAAGACAGATGACCACTCACAGTTCCCAAGAGGAGGGGGCACAGCACACCATGCAGGGTTACACGGGGAAGCACCAGGGTCGGTCAGGAGGCAAAGGGAAAGGGGGAAACCAGACGAGAGCCCTGCAGGAAGGAACAGGTGAGCAGGGTTAGGATGGGCTGGTGTGAATAATTTCATCAGGTCCTGGCTGCAGGGACTGTCCTTGTTGTCTGGTACCTGCCCTGGGGGGGCATGAGGGCAGGTGGATGGTGGCCCCGAGTGTGGGAGCCCCTTAGAGCAGGGGGTGGGGTGTGCATCTGGGTGGGTAGCTTTGTATTTGAGAAGCACGTTTACAG
Organism: Pseudorca crassidens; assembly: GCF_039906515.1. NCBI lineage: Eukaryota > Metazoa > Chordata > Mammalia > Artiodactyla > Delphinidae > Pseudorca > Pseudorca crassidens. Next base: position 133,256,669 of record NC_090317.1, on the reverse strand, counting down.
CTCAGTTATTTGCTATCCGTGGGAATTGGCTAGTCCTAGGAGCTAAAGCTCCTATAGGACCAAGGTGGCAAAGATGAATTCTGTATTTTCCCTGTCTCCTTTATTTCACTTCTTTTACACGTGTTTTATTGAAGTAGAGTTGCTATACAATATTTTATAAGTTTCAGGTGTACAACATAGTGATTCACAATATCTTAAGGTTATACCCCATTTATAGTTATTATTAAATATTGGCTGTATTCCCTGTGCTATACAATATATCCTTGTAGCTCTTTTTTTTTTTTTTTTTTTTTTTTGACCGTGCCACACAGCATGCGGGATCTTAGTTCCCCAACCAGGGATGGAACCCATGCACCCTGCAGTGGAAGTGTGGAGTCTTATCCACTGGATGGCCAGGGAAGTCCCAGTAGCTTACTTATTTCATACACAGCAGTTTGTATCTCTTAATCCCCTACCCCTATCTCTCCCTTCCCCCCTTCCCTCCCCCACTGGTAACCACTAGTTTGTTGTCTAGAAAAGATAAACTTTTTTTTTTGCTCCGCGGCACGTGGGATCTTCCCCGACCGGGGCACGAACCTGTGTCCCCTGCATCGGCAGGCAGACTCTCCACCACTGCGCCACCAGGGAAGCCCGAGAAGATAAACTTTTTAATAAATGGTGTGGGGACATCTCAAAAGACCTCTGAAAACAGATGAAATGAGATCCATACCTCCCAGGACACATCAAAATGAACTCCAAGAGGAAAAAAGCTAAACAATGAAAATATTCAAAGAAAGCAGGGACAAATTTATTCTCAACCTCAGAGTAGGAAATGCCTTCCTAATTCTAATTCGAGATTGAGAAGAATAAATAGACCAATTTCACTCCTAAAAAAAGTGTACACAGTTTAAAAAAAAAAAACCAAAAACACCATAAGGACTTGCCTGGCGGTCCAGTGGTTAAGAGTCCACGCTCCCAATGCAGGGGGCGCGGGTTCCATCCCTGTCTGGGAACTAAGACCCCACAAGCCACGAGGCGTGGCCAAAAAAAAAGAAAGAGAAAAAAAATCCTACCAAAAAATTAAAATTAAAACAACACCATAAGCAAAGTCACATTCAAAGGGCTATTTTCCGAGTATGTAAAGAGTTCTTAAAAATCAAGAAGAAGAAGAAAAAAAAAAAAACTCTACAGAGAAGAAGGGCAAAAGCATTTGTTGATATAAAAACATACTGAGGGCTTCCCTGGTGGCGCAGTGGTTGAGAGTCCGCCTGCCGATGCAGGGGACACGGCTTCGTGCCCCGGTCCGGGAAGATCCCACATGCCGCGGAGCGGGTGGGCCCGTGAGCCATAGCCGCTGAGCCTGCGCGTCCGGAGCCTGTGCTCCGCAATGGGAGGGGCCACAGCAGTGAGAGGCCCGCGCACCACAAAAAAAAACATACTGAAATGGCCCTTAAAAACACATGCCCAAGTTTACACGTAATAAGAGAAATGTTAATAGTTAACGAAAACTGCTAGATGCCATGACACCCATCAGGCTGGCGGAAGTTCAAAGACTTCAACAGCCTCGTTTCTCTCACCTACAGCGTGGGCAGGAGTGCAAAACAGCACAGTCCCCATTGGGGGAAATTGGGTAATATCTAGTGCAATTACATGTGCTTCTATCGTTTGATCTCGAAAAATCACGTCTAGGAATCTGCCATGGAGAGACAAGGCCGGTTGCCAACGTAAAGCCAAGGTTCCTCAGGGCAGCACCTGTCTCTCCGTAAAGAAGGATGGATAAACCCCCTGCCATACCTGCATACAGTGGGGCATCCTCCATCCCTACAACGGGGTATCCTAGCCCATCCTGGGTCTCCACCGTCACACAGGGGACACTGAGCAGCCCCGAGCGGGCCAAGCTCAAGTGGTAATTCCACCTGTTGGCCAGGAGTCAGGTTTGATCCACTTGTTAGACAATCCTTCCAATAAGTGGGGACAACCTGTTGTCCAGCGCTGCAGTAAGGCGTTGCTGCCGGTAACATGAAGCAACAACCCTACAAAGAAAAGCCCCGAGAGGGATGCAGGGGCAGCGGTATCTTCCGGGAGGCGCGGAGGACCGCCACTCCTCCGCCACGCCCGGGGAATACTCCCCATCGCCACGTCCATCAGAAAGAGCACGTCCTTCGCAGAAACCCCAAATGAGTCCTTCGGGCGCCCCACAAAGTTCCCAGACACCCAGGCTTTATTCTACTAAAGGGATTCCAACCGCGTGCGGGTTTAGTTCCTGGGCAGGTGAGCTGGATTAATAAAAGTGCTCTTTTCCTAGGCTCCCGGCGTTTACAGAGAAGGGTTCCAGCACCGCGCTGCGGGGCGGGGAGCCTTAGGGAAGACCCAACTCAGCTTTTCTTGTCCCCCTGGCATCCACCTGTCCCTCCTGAAAATGCAGACCAACAGCTGCTGAATGCGTGTGGGGCACTGTGCTGCGCCGACCGTGCGCCGTGAGCACAGGTGCACGCTGGGGTCTTGGGCTGGAGGGGACACCTTACAGCTCCCGGTGTTCCACAGAAGAGGCAACGGACGGGGAAGTCCCCAGCGGTCCAGTGGTCAGGACTTGGGGCTCTCGCTGCCAGGGGCCTGGGTTCAGTCCCTGGTCAGGGAACTAAGATCCCGCAAGCCACGCGGCAGGGCCAAAAAGAAGACAAAGACCAAAGGACGACCACAGAAGCCTCGTCGGCAGCCTGAACTTTCATCGCAAAGCGAGGTTACGGGGGACACTGAACAGTTAAGACCAAGTAGAATACAACACTGGTCCCCAAACTTTCGCAACCTGCAACACACTTGCTGCCCAGGAGTTTTTTCACACCACTGCTAAGGAAAAGAAAAAGAAATAAAAATCTATGTGTAAAATATATTCTTATATAAATATAATGTTTGTTCCTATTTAGATATTTATAAATAGTATCTATGCTATAGTCTTATCCTAGGTAAAATTATGTTTCTATATCTCAAATGTTACATATTTTACATATTTATTTTAATATATTTAAATATGTTTAACATATTTAATACATAAAAAATATTTAATAATGTAAAACAAGTAAAAAAGATAATAGCAAATAGGATGTATTATTTAATGATAAGAGACAATATGAAAATAAATGATACTTTTATTTTAACATAAATATTTGTCAATATAAGTAATATTTATGATATTAAATATTTTATATTTATAATGTTTACATATTATACTATGCAAATATTTATGTTATACATGTTTATATTTATAATATTTATTTATAATGTTCACATTACTTGTAAGATTTATAAATTATATATTTATATATTACGTAAATATTTATAAATATATTTATTTTATATTTATATTCACATATGTTATTTTCTATTTTATTTATGTAAAAATGATAGTCATATATATATGCAACTAGAGATCATCATACTAAGTGAAGTAAGTCAGAAAAGGAAAGACAAATACCATATGATACCACTTATATGTGGAATCTAAAATATGGCAAAAATGAACCTATCTACAAAGCAGAAACAGGGCTTCCCTGGTGGCGCACTGGTTGAGAATCCGCCTGCCGATGCAGGGGACACGGGTTCGTGCCCCGGTCCGGCAAGATTCCACATGCCGCGGAGCGGCTGCGCCCGTGAGCCATGGCCACTGAGCCTGCGCGTCCGGAGCCTGTGCTCTGCCACGGGAGAGGCCACAGCAGTGAGAGGACCGCGTACCGCAAAACAAACAAACAAACAAACAAACAAACAAAAAAGCAGAAACAGACTCACAGACATAGAAAACAAACTTATGGTTACCAAAGGGGAAAGGGAGGGATAAATTAGGAGTTTGGGATTAACATACACACTACTATATATAAAATAGATAAACAACAAGGACCTACTGGATAGCACAAGAAACTCTACTCAATATTCTGTAATAACCTATATGGGAAAAGAATCTGAAAAGGAATATATATATAAATAACAAGTATCAATATTATATATGTTATATAATATATATAAAATAACTTTGCTGTACACCTGAGACTAACACAACATAGTAAATCAACTACACTTTGAAAAAATAATAAAAAATTAAATTAAATTTTAAAATAAAGAACAAAGGTCCTTAATTCTCTTGGTCCCTCCCACCAGAATTGAAAAGAACAGAGAGAGAGTTTCTGTTTCCCTGTCAAGGAGGGTTCCAAACAAACCCCTCGGTCCACACCCAGAAAGGAATGGAATACGTCATTAAAAAGAAAGGTCAGGACTTCCCTGGTGGCGCAGTGGTTAAGAATCCGCCTGCCAATGCAGGGGACACGGGTTCGAGCCCTGGTCCAGGAAGATCCCACATGCCATGGAGCAACTAAGCCCGTGCGCCACAACTACTGAGCCTGCGCTCTAGAGCCCACGCACCACAGCTACTGAAGCCCGCGTGCCTAGAGCCCGTTTTCCGCAACAAGAGAAGCCACCGCAATGAGAAGCCCGCACACTGCAATGAAGAGTAGCCGCCGCTCGCCACAACTAGAGAAAGCCCGCGTGCAGCAACGAAGACCTGACGCAGCCAAAAATAAATAACAAATAAATTTATTTTTTTTAAAAAGACATGTCAAGTGAAAAGATCCGATGTAGACACGCTTCCGTCAGCACCTGCAACATCTGAAAATCTCGCCTCTACCCCCACGTCTATTGCTGAGAAGTGGCCACGGGAAAACCCAGCGAAGGCATTAATACCCCCTCCGACATGAGTAAGGTCTAGTTTCCTCCTTGCAGGTGGACAGCACTCAGAGGACTCTGAATCAGGCGTAGGGCATTGGCCACAAGAAGCGAGAGACGCCCAGGAGAGAGGCTGCCCCTCCCGGATCCCGGAGGCTAGTCTTTGCATCTGCGTCACCTGCATCCTGGGATTGCAGAGGGGTCCACGTGATTCAACCAGCCGTGGGAGGCCAGGCAGCAAAGGAGGAAATTGGCAGGAGCATGCCAGGGAGGCTGGGCAGAGGAATGGCCGGGCGGAAGGCACCGGATGTGAGTTCAAGGGAATCATTCCTCTAACGTGTGCTGAGAACGAGACCACCGCCCTGATGCTGGTCACCCAGGCCGGACGTGGGCCAGTCCCCACCTGTCCCGGAGAGCTGACTTCCAAAGCAAGAAGCTGACTCGCCCACCCAGAAACAGTCCAAGTGTCAGGCTGTCGAATCCCAGTGGCCTGCCTGGTATGGGAGCTGCGTCTCCCTCTGGCTTCAGCTGAGAGAAGAATCCTATCACATGTGCTCCCTGGTTGCATGGCCGTCACAGCTCCTGGGATAATCTTACATGTCGAACTGGCTGGGCCACGGGGTCTAGATATGTGGTCAGACATTATTCTGGGTGTTTCCGTGACAGTGTTTTATTGGATGAGATGAACATTTAAATCAAGGGGCTTTGAGGAAAGCAGGCTGCCCTCTCTGGTGTGGGTGGGCCTCATCTAATCCGTTGACGGCCTCCATAGAACAAAGGCTGAGATTCTCCAAGGAGGAGGGAATTCTGCTTCCTGACGGCCTTTAGACTCAAACTGCAAGTCTTCCACGGGTTTCCAGCCTGCCGGCCCACTCTGAAGATCTAGGACCTGCTAGACCCCATAATTACATGAGCCAATTCCTTAAAATGAATCTCTCCATAGATAGATACATAGATAGATATCAATAGACAGATACAGGATAACTTGAAAGATGATATAGATGATAGCTTGAAAGATGACAGAAAGATACGTAGATCGATACATAGATAAAGATGGTTGGACACATACATACATAGATGATAGATTGATAGACGATAGATAAATGACAGATAACAGATGGATATAAACAGACGGGGAATACATAAATGGATAGTTCAGGTAGGTAGATGATAGATACACAGATACATATAGAGTTAAAAAGATAGAGACAGAGATATAATTTACGACAAGCAATGAGCAGTTTTTGGTTTAAGTATAGCCCATGCAATATCCTGGACATGCTTATACTACAAGCACGTGCGTTATTTATCTTCCATCCAAGCTGACGGCGTTTCTGCTGAGATGGGGGACGTTTCAGCCAACAACTGTCCAGGCACATCCTGGGTGGTCTCTGCAGAGCACACGTCCTCATTTTGTCAGCCTATAGGGAACATCTGCCCCAGGCCCCTCTCCTTGGCGTGTCGATGGCCGTCTTCTCTGTGTCCTCCCAGGGTCCTGCTTCTCAGCATCTCTGTGTCCACACTTCCCCTTTTTTCTAGGCCCCCAGTCCTGCTGGCTGCGCCCTCACCCAAGTGACCTTACCGTAAGTTGCTCATCTGCAGAGACCCTATTTCCAAATAAGGTTACAGTACGGGGTGGGGGTGGGGGAGGAGGCGTGATTCAAACCCTAACCAGGGGCGTACACCTGCACACACACGTACCTCCACGCGAGGACACACCAGCCTGGCTGGAGGGAGCTCCCTAGGAGGGCAGGTGACCCGGGCCCTCTCTGCCCCCCTTATCTCCCCGACACGGGTCAGCTGCAATGCACATTCCTTCCACACTTCCCCCGGAAATCTAGCTGCAAACAGCTCCACGGGATCCCCGTGCATCACCTCCACCGCCACCCTCTCCTCCCCACACCGTGCACGGCTTTGATCCTGGGTTCAACACCAACTCCGACCTGTCAGCTCCTGTCCGACAGACGTCAGAGAAAGCGCTCTGCCAACTCCAATGTAAGCTGATCCCAAGCGCACCGGCCGGGCCTGGGACCCGTGTGGTGACTGGGACCCGTGTCGCCAGCTGCCCCGTCCCAGATGGGTACCTACAAGCCGCACCACGACAAGGCTCTCGCCTGCTCCTTTCCTCCCAAAGCCACTCAGCTCCGCAGCCTCGGGGTCCAACGCTGCAGCACGAAGCTACTCGCCCCTGGATTTGTTTCTGGGTCACCACGCACCGCAAGAAGAAAGGCAACTGAGATCTTGGCACCACGCACCGCAAGAAGAAAGGCAACTGAGATCCTGGCAAACGGCACGATGTTTGCAGGGTGCCGGGAGAGAGGTCCCTTCCAGGCTATGTTTAGAACGCTCTCCGCTCTCGGTTCTGTTTGAAGCGTCTAACTTGGAGTGCTGACCTCATGCCTCGGTGATGGCCAGCGCTTGGGGAAAATGGCAAAACGACAGCTCTCTGTATACCGAGCTCACTGCACATTAGAGCCAGCTCCAAGGGTAACGGAGAAGAACACATCTGACTCCACATTAGGTCTGTTTCTTTTACTGTAACTTTTGTATTCTTTTGCTTTGAGTTCAGAATGTTGCCCATCGCCTGAAATATACAGGATAGCCCTTTCTCAAGGCTCTGACCTTTAAGGGTGGAACGCCTTTCCATTCATAGAGCGAGAAAAAGTTGCACAACGGAGAATAACATTGGTTTTCTTGAGGGTTAACAGGAACACTGTGACCTGACTTTCGTGGACAAAGGATTCCCACACCACGAAGTCTGCAATAACCACCCACACCCTTCCTTCACCTTTGCATTAAAAATGCTTTGCTGAAACCCTTCGGGGAGTTCGGGGGTTTGGGGGCACATGCCACAGTCTCCTTGCAGGACCCTGCCATAAACCTTTCTCTGCTCGAAACTCCGACGACTCGGCTTGTTTGGCCTCACGGGTGCCTCACCGAACTTGTACCCTCAAAAAAGAGAAAAAGGAAATGAACAAGGATTTAACCAATACTGAATAAAATACAGGTATGTAACAGGATGTTGGAACTCACTCCTCCTTAAAGAAAATAAAAGCAAAGGAAGTTAGTAGGTTTCATCAATAAGAACAGCTGGGTCCCATCCAGGATGGCAACGCCCAGTTTGCACATTCAGTCAATTTTCCACTGAGACTGTATCTTTTAGGAGGTGAGTTGGAGGGGGTCTAGAGCGGATGTGCATGTCCCCTACGTAGCAATTCTACTTCTAAGAATTTCATGCCACAGACATACTCCCACAGGTCTGCAGAGACACAGGAACAAAAATATTCACTGCAGCCTTGTTCGTAAAAGAAAGATCTTTAGTGTGACTGTCATTTCACAGGTGTTATTCAAAAGAAAGGCATAGTGTTCTAGCAACAAGGTGGGTGGATCTCCGGGGAATTACGCCGAGTTGGGAGAAAAAGAGCCGTTTCAAAAGGGTTCCATTGTGTATGCCTCCATTTCTATGACAGTCTTGAAGTGACAGCATTATAGAGCACAGATTAGTGGCTGCCGGGGTGAAGGACGGGGTGGGGCGTTGGTGTGGTAAGGAGATGGGCCACGCCAGAGATCCTTGGGGTCCCAGAACTGCCCTGTGTCTTGACCGTGATGGTGGATTCTCAAAGCCACCCATGCAACAGGATTGTACACACACGAGCGAATACAAGTTAGAACAGGGAAATCTGAAAGCATTGCCTTGCACCCAAGTCTACATCTAGGCTGGGATGGGGTACGGCCGTGCTGCAAGCGGGTAGCCCTGGGAGAAAAACAGGTAAAGTGTCGCTCCGTTTCATTCCTCACAACTGCACGTGAACCTACAATTATCTCAAAGCAGGAACTGGTTTTCTCGGCCAGGCCACACGTCTTGTGGGATCCTAGCTCCCCGACCGGGACTGAACCCAGGCCCTCAGCAGTGAGAGTGCCGAATCCCAACCACTGGACCGCCAGGGAATTCCCAGGAACTTTTTTTAAAAAGTCTACACTAATGCCATGTAATATAGCCTCTTCTTAAAAGAGAAAAGAACTAAAGTAAAGAGCAAAACAAAGAACTCCGCCTCCTTGGCCCCTGTCCAGTTGTTGTGAACTGACCCGAGGCTTCCGGCTCCCTTTTGAATTGGGGATGACCCCGTGCCTGGTCCTTTTATCAAATACTGAGAGCTGGACCCCCTGCCAGGACTGCCCGCTGTCATGAGACAAAGTGGACACCAGGTACAGGGGTTTGCTAAGCCCAGGCTATAGCAGCAACACTACCTCGTCCCTCAGCTACCAGGTTTCTGGACTTTGGTCTCTGTTCCGTGTTTCCTGTCTTCCACAGACACGCCTAAGCCACCTTGAATTCTTTCCAAGAGCACGTGGGTGGTCAATTCATTTCTTCACTCCTTAAATCTTTGCTCCTGTGCTCCACTGGGAAATAACCACATACCTCTTTGAAGAGAGCATTAGCGAAACGTAAATCAAAGCCACACAGTACGTTTTATATCATGTGATGTGACTTTTACCACAATAAAAAAAAACACACCATTTAAAAGAAGAAGAAAGAAACAGAAAATAACGAAGTTGGTAAGGATGTAGAGGAATCGGAACCCTCCTCCACTGCTGGTGGGGATGTAAATTGCAGGAACCACTTTGGAAAAGAGCCTGGCGATTCTTCAAACCGGTAAACATGGAGATACAATAGCCCAGCTACGCCACTCCTAGGTATCAATCTCTCCAGGAGAAATGAAAACACGTATCCACTCAGATACGTGCGATGAACGCTCAGAGCACCGTGATTCACAGTAACCAGAAAAGTGAGAACAGAAGTGTCCATGGACCTTGAACACATGATGCTCAGCGGGAGAAGCCAGACCCAGAAAGAGCACATATGCCATGACTCAGTTTCTATGAAATACTCAAATAGGCAAACGCATGGAGACAGAGGACCTGGGGGGGGGGGGGGACAGGAGTGGGGAGTGACAGGTAACAGGTACAGGGATTCCCTTGGGAAGTGGTTTTTAAAATGTTCTAAAATAACATAGCAACGGCATTTGTGCAACTCTGCAAATATACTAAAAACCACTGAATTGCGCCATTTACTGGGTGTACTGTATGGTGAATTATTTCTCAGCTTAAAATGGGGGAAACACCTTGCTTAATCGTGAATAATGGGGGATGGGCGGGGACTTGGAAAGTCTGGTATTCTTCTCACAAATGAAGAAGGACATCTATAAGCCACCCTTTCATGGACCTCCTACCATCTTAGGCATGTGTGTGTGCACTTGTCTCAAGAGTCCTCAAAATTGACAGAATAATTTAAAATGACGTGTAGCTGAACCTCCAAGTCAGCTGGCCCCAGGAATACGTTTTCCTGACACGCAGCATCACGGAGGTCCTTAAGAATGGCTGTGTCGATAATTAAGAAGCATAAAAGTCTCACTAGTGAGACCTGCCTGACAGACAGATGATGGGAAGCAACCTTTCCAGACAAAGCCGCCATCGGGCCCTTTGGACACCATACCAGCCTGTGCCCCGTTTGGTGACCAAGGAATAGGAACAGGATGGCCATTCATCCCAGGGATAGAATGATCTAGAAGCATTAAGACTGGAGAGGCGAGGGGGGGCACAGATGGGAAAGCTTACTATATGAATACATCATATCATCTATGTATCAATCCTAAAGCGAGATTGGCAGAAAAGGAAACAATCTAGAAAGACATCCAGACCCTACATTAAAAAGCTACTTAGGGGACTTCCCTGGTGGCACAGCGGTTAAGAATCCACCTGCCAGTGCAGGGGGCACGGGTTCGAGCCCTGGTCCGGGAAGATCCCACATGCCGCGGAGCCACTAAGTCTGTGAGCCACAACGACTGAGCCCACGTGCCACAACTACTGAAGCCTGCGCCCTAGAGCCCGTGCTCCGCAACAAGAGAAGCCACCGCAATGAGAAGCCCGGGCACCACTATGAAGAGTAGCCCCCACTCGCCGCAACTAGAGAAAGCCCACGCGCAGCAACGAAGACCCAACGCAGCCAAAAATAAGTAAATAAAATAAATTTATAAAAGAAAAAAGTGACTCAGTCCTACGAGCAATGGCGTGAGGAATGATACTGTGTCACAATAAGTGATGCTGGGTCCAGGGAGGCCATGCGCATGTCATGTTGTCCAGATCCCTCTAGAGAGCACGAGTTCATGCTTTCGGGGATGGGTGGCATAAGCCATAAGCCAAGCACCAGGAGGCAGGTCCACTGAACACTGTACTGAATTGTATGATTTAATGGTGGATGAAACCTCAGTACAGCCGCTCAACATGGGTGAAGACCGTGCTGAATCACGGACCGCGGGGGAGGCGTGGGTGTGCAGAGGTCCCGGGAGTTCCTCCGTGAGAAGGGGGCTCATGTGGGCTGGAGGTGGGAGACCTAAAACCCAGGACGTAACTCCAAGAAGCCAGGCCCAGGCATCAGCCTCGACAGAAGTGCTGGGGGCGGGGGGGGGGGGGGGGTCAAAATTAGTGATGCGTTCAGACTTCCCCGGCGGTCCCGTGGGTAAGACTCCGCGCTTCCAAGGCAGGGGGCACGGGTTCCATCCCTGGTCGGGGAACTAGAACCCCGCGTGCTGCAACGTGTGGCCAAAAACAAACAAAAAATTGGTGATGGGGTGGCCTCAGCAGCCACCACCCAGGACTCCGAGGCCGTCCAGGGCTGGTAGGAAAACAGGCGCTCCCCAGAAATTACCCCAACCCATCGGAGTCTGGGGACACCCACGGCTCCCGGTAAAGATGCATGAAAAAGTGCCTGGATTCTTCACGGGAGAATTAAACCATCAGCACCTTCGGGGCATGCCCTGAGCTTTGCACAAGTCTATTTAAGCACGTCCATCACGAAGCATCCAGAGTTACAGGTCAATCTGCCTCAGTAAAGTTAGGGAAGAAAAGAAATGTGGTATTAAGGGGGTATGAATAACTAAGAGGGAATCACCTGTAAAGCGATCACGCGTTACATGATAAACACTGTTTAGAACCTTATGCAAGTGACCAAAAACACAGAGGCAAGAATTTTGCAGTCACTTATACTTGGTTTTCAATAGACCACAGAGAAATGATGCAGTGAAAAGAAAAACAAAACACCAAAACAGGATACAAAGTTGTATGTGATGTAGGATGATGGTTAAAGAGTACTAACATTATAGGGAAATAAATCAAATGTTCACAGCAAAAAAAAGAAGCATGTCCACTAATAATGGCCTCTACTGTTCATCTGTTTTGTGTATAGCAACGTGTATATGTTAATCCCAGTCTAATTTATCCCTCCCCCCTTCCCCTTTGGCAACCGTAAATTGTTCTATCTGTGACTATTTCTGTTTAAGTTCATTTGTGTCATTGTTTTAGATTCCACATGTAAGTGATATCACATGATATTTGTCTAACTTCACTCAGTATGGTCATCTCTAGGTCCACCCGTGTTGCTGCAAATGGCATTACTTCATTCTTTTTATGGCTGAGTAATAGTCCATTGTATATATGCACCACATCTTCTTTATCCAACAAGGATTTACGGTATAGTACGGGGAACTATACTCAATATTTCATAATTACCTACATGGGAAAAGAATATATATATATATATGTAACTGAATATAAAACTGAATCACTTTGCTGTACACCTGAAACACAGCATTGTAAATCAACTATACTTCAATTAAAAAATTTAATTTTTTTTAAATAAATGAAAAATTCAAGAAAGTTCTCAAAGAACGAAAAAAGGAAGAGTAATGACAGCAGATAGCAGGCATCAGTATCATGTTGGCTTAGGGTTTACTTCCATACCTTGATCATTGTTTATGTATCTATTACTTGTATTATTAAATTAATGTGACATTTTTAATTTTTATCTTTAAAGAATGAGAAAATTGCAATACTTACCTGAATTTCTTATCCTATTTCATTTTTCCTGACAGCTTTGGTTAGTAATGTCATTTTCATATTGATAGCTTTAGAATATGACCATTTTATTTTGTAACAATAATTGCCAATATCGTTTAATCTAAACTACACAGTTAAATATTTTCTCTGTTCAACGATCGATTACGCAGAACTAAGACTTACAGTTTCTTTAAGAAGGGTTTATGAAAACTACATTTGCTGAATTGTGAAAAAAACAATTCGCATCTGAGAAGCAGAATTCAATGACAAGGAAATGTTTAAAATTGACAGCGAGTGGGGTGACCACAGCTTGGGTGTTTTACACGAGGGGAAGACGCTTGGCAGTTAAGTCCGTCAGCATGAGGAAATGAAATTTTTTTTGACATGTCCTCTCATGACTGGGAGGGGCTTGGCTCCTGTATTCCTTGCACCCCCAACTCTAACTGACTTTCTTGTAGTGCCACCCATGGACATAAAGTATGTTTAGTTATGGGTCCCTCCAGAGAAATGGACCAACAGGAAGCACAGACAGAAAGAGAAAGGGAGACAGAAAGAGACAGAGAGATTATTTGAAGGAATTGGTTCATTCAACCACAGATGTGTAGAGGGGGCACCCCAAAATCTGAAGGGTAGACCAGCAGGCTGGAGACCCAGGGAGAGCTGAGGTTACAGGTTGAGTCCCACGACCATGTGGAAGCAGAATTCCCTCTTCCTTGAGGAACCTCAGTCTTTTTTTCTCCTAAGATCTTCAACTGATTGGACAAGGCCCACCCACATTGTGAAGGACAATCTGGTTATGTCAAAGTCTCCTGGTGTCAATGTTTTTTTAATTGTAGTTGATTTACAATGTGGTGCTGGTTTCCGGTGGACAGCAGAGTGATTCAGTGATATATTTTTTCAGATTCTTTTCCATTGTAGGTTTTGACAAGACATTGAATACAGTTCCCCGTGCTCTACAGTAAATCCTTGTTGTTTATTTTATATAGAGTAGTGTACATCTGTTAATCCCAAACTCCTTAGTTATCCCTCTCCCCTTTGGTAGCCATAAGTTTGTTTTCTGTGTCTGTGAGTCTGTTTCTGTTTTGTACAGAAGTTCATCTGTATCATATTTTAGATTCCACATATAAGTGATATATTTGCCTTTCTCTGACTTACTTCACTCAGTACGATCATCTCTAAGTCCATCCATGTTGCTGCATGATTTCAATGTTTATCTCATCTTTTTTTTTTTTTTGGCCATGCCACGGGGCATACGGGATCTTAGTTGCCCAACCAGGGATCGAACCCGTGCCACCTGAAGTGGAAGCATAGAGTCCTAACCCCTACACCACCAGGGAAGTCCCAACGTTCCTCTCATCTTAAAAAATATCTTGCCAGCAACCTCTAGACCAGCGTTTGACCGCAAAGCTGGGTCCACTGCCCAGCCACAGTGAGATAAAATTAGCCAGCATAAAGTATGAGTTTTCAGGCAACCAAGAGCCCTAACTAGCTTCCGCTGGGCATCGTCTGGAAGCAGGGACCCGGCCAGCTGGACCAGAGGAGCGTGCAAAAGGCATCAGCTCAGGCCAGCATGGTACCATCGCCTGGATGACGGCTCATCCTTGTGGCAGGAGGACCTGACGGCCGCCTCTCATGCTGGCGTGTTTCCACAGCTTGAGAAACCAGTGCAGGTGTCAGCCACGAAGCACGGCTGCTTCCACCAACAGCAGGGGGACAGGAAGAGCTGGGGCAGCTGACGGGCCCCACGGCTCTTCAGCCCCGTGATGTCAGCCGCGTGGATCCTAAACCCCTCCTGCAGCGGCCACTAAACCCTGTGGCAACTCCCTCCAAACCGAGAAATACAAGAGGTCCATGGGACTTCCCTAGCGGTCCAGCGGTTAGGGCTCCACGCTTCCACTGCAGGGGGTACGGGTTCCACCCCTGGTCGGGGAACTAAGATCCCGCAAGCCGCGGAGCATGGCCAAAATTTTAAAAATAAATAATAAAATAATTTTTTTTAAAAAATAAAAATGGTTATGCTAGAAGGGCCAACACCGGAGGAAAGAGCCATGTAGGGAGAAGCCCCAGGGATGATAGGAGTAAATGCGGAAAGGGGGAAAGAAAACAGCCTCCACGTGGACCCGACGGAGGCCTTTCTAAGCAGGAGTCTTTTATGTGTGAGGATAAGCCCCACCCCCTCTGCGGGCTGGGTGAGGTAACAGGCAGTTTGAAGAGGCCCCCAGCCGCCCCTGAGCACGTGGGCGAGAGAGTCAGCTGGACCCAGGAGCTGTGCCCGCTGAGGCCTGCAGCCCTGGTCACGTCCTGCGGCACTCAGCTGCTCTATGTGCCAGGGCGGGCTGCACGATGAGTGAAGGTACGCATCAAGTTGGCTGGGCCACCAGGAGCCCAGAGAGCTGGGGCACCGTGATCTCTGCATGTGTCTGGGAGGGTGTTTCTGGACGAGATGAGCATTTGAACAGGTGGATGGAGGAAAGCAGGTGGCTCTCCCCAGGGAGGGTGGGCCCCGTCTAATCAGTTGACACTTGAATAGAACAGAAAGGCGGAGGGAGAATTCTCTGTCTCTCTGTCCTTGAGCTGGGATGTCCATCTCCTCCTGCCCTTGGACACCTGTGTGCCTGGTTCTCAGGCCTTTGGACTCGGACTGAACACGCCACTGGCTTTCCTGGGGCTCCAGATGGCAGACTGTGGCACTGCTTGGTCTCCCGAATTGTGTAGGTCAATTCCAATCAATCAATATACACATAGCGATATAAAGATACAGATATATGTGTTACACAGGGCTCTGCAGAGACACAGAACCAACACCTACATTTATCTGTATCGTCTATCTACCTATCATATGTCCGTCATCTACATATCTATCATCTAGCTAGCTAGCTATTATCTGCCTACCTATCATCTATCTATTATCTATCATCTATCCATCTACATAGATATTAGATAGACCCCGTTGGTTCCATTTCCCTGGAGAGCCCTGACTAATACTGGCTGCTATAACGAAGTAACCCAGATAAGGTGGTTTCAACAACAGACACGTGCCTCTCACAGGCCTGGAGGCAGACCACGGCCAGGGCAGATGAGTTCCCAGCGAGGCTCTCCTCCTGGTTTGTACAGCTGCATACTTGCCGGTGTTCTCACGTGGTGGAGAGAGAGCTCTGGTCTCTTCCTCTTCTATAAGGACACTAATCCCATCACGGGAACCCCACCCTCATGGCCTTATCTAACCCTAATCACCTCCCAAAGACCCCACTGCCTACCATCATCCCCTCGGGGGTCAGGGCTTCCACATACGAATTCCGGGGGGACACAAAGGCTCAGTCTGCAACACGCTCCCGCCACCTCGCCCGGAGGTGTCCACACGAGCGGGGCAGAGGCAGAGGAGGAAAGGCGGGGCTGGGGGCTCCCTGCGCGGTCTCCCCCTGCGCTGCCAGCGGTACGGACGTGCCTTCCTGCACGTGCATCCTGCACCCACCATCCCCCCCCCCGACTGCACATCTGCTCTTCCCTTCATCCACCTCCCCGTTCCCAACCCATCCCAACGCCTCGCCGGGGGGGTCAGGACAAGACCTGGGAGGGCCACTGCCAGCCCCTCCCAGGGGGTGTCCCTGCTGCCGCCAGACACCCCCCAACGCAGGCTCACCGCGGGCTCGGGCACCGCGCGTGCGCCACCTCCGCTGTCCCGGGCCGCGCTCCTTCGCGAGGCCGTACACGGCGGGACAGCCCTGAACCAAGCTGACCACAGACCCAGGACTGGCCCCCGTGGCCTGGCGCGCGAGACCCCGGATGCCAGCGGGAAGGGAGGGGAGCCGGTCACTGCATCCCAGCGGCTGCACCTCCCCCGTGTCCTTCTGCCACCTGGAGACCCGCCACGTGGGCTTCACCGCCCACAGCCCAGGAACGGGCTCCTCCTTGGGGAGACCCCCCCACCCCAGGCAGGCCTGCAGCCACGGGGCCAGCTGCCCGGGCCCGAGAGGCATGGTATAGCTCTCCGGCCAAGTGCGTGTGAAGGGGGGAGGGCCACACCAGCCGCGGAGCCAGGGCACCACGCACTGAGGGCAGGGTGATGCTCCCCCAGCTCTCCTGGGTGAGGAGCTGGACATGCTGAGTCCTCAGAGGTTCCGGGAGGAGAGTGGACTGCAGGAATCCCACGGTTCCTGCCAGAGTGTCTTACGGAGCCGGGAAACGTGTTAAGCCATGACGGGCTGACCAACGACAGCTGTCCTTTAAGGAGAAGTGCGTCAAGTCATTACATTTCCTGCAGGGAGAATGCAAGCTGCTCAACGCACCTTCAGTTTACCCATAAAAGTACAGGACGGACGGATGGATAAACAGAGACAGACGTTTACCCATAAAAGTACAGGACGGACGGATGGATAAACAGAGACAGATAGATAGATATGACAAACTGACAGGTAATAGAAAATACACAGATACACAGATGATAAATAAAGAATAAGTGTATAGATGATAAATAAGATACACAAACAGACGATAGATACAGAGATGTATGACAAACTGATCGTAGATACATAGATAAACACACAGATGATATAGACAACAGATACAGATAACAGGTCGATAGATAATAGACGGAAAATGGACAAGGGCACAGATGATAGATTATAAATGCAGAGATAATAAATAATACATACATAGATGATAAAGATGTAGACAGATGATAGATATGTAATAAATACACAGATGAATGATGACAGATGACAGATAACTGACAGAATATAAAAAAGAAGATATACATAGATAGGATATAAAAGTATATATATTGATATATGTAAATATATATACTTATGTTCACACACATATTTACATTATGTATTATACATATATATATATATATATAAAAAAATAGAATCAACTCCATCCAGGCATGGAATCACAAAGGTTAGTATGTATGTAACAAACTGGCCATCGACACAATTATCAGCTCCTACGCTGGACCATAAACTCCAATCCTGGCGTCCCCGGTGCTGTGCACGAGACGTGATCTTCCCAATGTCACCTACTCTCCAATCACTGCCTCATTTCCACGAAGACCCAGCCAGGATCCTCCTGGAAGCAAAAGCCCCTAGAGGACTCATCAAGTATCATCTCCCAGGACACCTGCCGTCCGAGGGGAAAGGCATTTGCTGTGGACCCCACGTGACAAAATCTCTCAGGAAAAGTCCTCTTTCAAGGACAGCTGCGGAGACCACCGGGTTCCATCCTTCTAACAGAGGAAGCGATGCCCGTCTCCCTAAGGAAACACTTCCTGAGGAATCCGCCCCTGCCTTGTGCCATCTGCCGTCTGCTAAAAGCCTATCCCATCTGGTCTCTCATCACCCAAAAAATTGAGGGAGTTTGGGTCAGTCGAGAAGGTGAACAAATTGGGCTGAAAACGAGAGGTGGGCAAAGCATCCCGACCTCGCTTCAGGCCAAAGGTCAAACCGCTGAGCAGATATCATAAGGGTGCTCCCAGAAAACCAGCACAAACCACCCCAGCAAAGAGGCCACGTGGAGCACCCAGCCTCGGAGTCACAGCCTGGGAAGCCGGGATGGGCCCAGGCAGCCGGGGGGACCCAGAGACCACGCAGGTTCCGGGAGGGCCCTGCGTGTGCAGGCCAGGAACCCAGGTCTGCAGAGAGGAAGGGGGAGCCTGAACGGTCGGGATCTTGCCTTGAGCACGACAGGATATGGGGCTGCAGGGCCGGAGCAGAGGCCAGTGGGGCTGCAGGCTGAAGCCACCCAAGGCAAGCAGCCGCTGTATCCCACCCGCGTGGGGCTGCAGAGGACGAAGCCAGCGAAGTTCAGAGGAGAGTGGCCACGGGCCCCCAGCACGTAGGAGGAGGACCCCGAAGGCCTAGCCCTGGGCCTGCTAGCCGTGAGAGGCACAGAAGGGCTTGTGTTTCCAGGCAGAGCTGCAAACCCAGCCCCCCGGTGGCCAGAACAGCTGCAAAACATCCCCCGCTGGGTCTTAATGCAGTACAATTTATAGGACGGGGACACACGGGGCTGCAGGTTCCCAAGGAGAAGAATTCTAGCAATGTGCCCGGGATTGGTCCAGACTGCACCCGGAAACCAGAAAGACGAACTGTCCGAGGGCCGCGGTGCTTTCAGAAGCCAGTGAAGGGCCCCAGGCCTTCGCTCAGAGGGCGGCCGAGACCCCGGGGTCACTCCAAACACACACTGAGGCGCCCGCCTCCCTGAGCCGGGATGAGAGCCGGACTCTGAAAGGAAACTGACTTTAGAGCAAGACCTGAGCGTGAAACACACACCATCTTGGGGAAGCAGAGTCCTGGGCCGACCCAGATAAGACACATCCTTAACGGTTAGGGGCTGTGTTTTTACGAGACATTCTAGATGCCAGCAACGATACTTTATCTAAGACACTGAAGGCCACGTTCCACTTAATGTTCGACGGAGAACGCTCTGCAAGTGTCAGGTTATCATGACTGAAAACTGGCCTGTTGAAACTCAAAATGTTTGTGCAGAAAAATTCTACGTTTGAATCCCCCTCCCCATGCCCCCAGGAACAGAGGCAACCCATAACGTGCAGAAGGAGAAAAATAACGACGGACGCCGACCTCCCAGTCTGTCTGTTTCTGGGGTACCTCGTTTTCTTAAAAGGAAGGAGAGAAAGGAAGGGAACGGGGAGAGAAAGGAGTCGATGGGAGAGAACCCAGATGCCCTAGCGATACACATGGCCTGAGGTCAGCACCCCAAAAGGCTCGGCTTTTTAAAATCATCCTCCCCACACCCAGTGCAAAGACAGCCCAGGGAACGAACGTGCAGAATCCCTACTCCCGTAGCAGGCTTCCCCGGCTGGCAGCTTTATTCACATAAACACACTGTGATACCAAAAGATCCAGAAACGCATCACACCCTTGATGTGATTCCCAAAGACCCCAGAACAAAGCACAGGGGCCTTCCTTCTTCCGCGTGGCTTGGAAAACTCTCTTTGAACAAACAGAAATAAAGCCCTCTCTCGAGGTCGGAGGCTTTCCGGCAAGTGTGAAGCGTTACTCACGCACGTCAGACCGATCAATTAGGAGTCCGTTTATCGCTGGGGTTTCTTGAACAAGCGTCCAATTCCACAGCGTTAAATAAGGAAAAGTACAAGCCAGGAAGAGGGCCGGCAACCCCAGGGCTTAGGAAAAAACGTGAGAAACGCAGAGAGGCGGCTAGCTGGAGGGACACAAGTTTTCACGAGTGACAGAAAGCCAGGATTTTAAGAAATGTGGCAGGGAGGGGTCAGATGCAAAGCAGCCAACTACAGCCCGGGAGGTGGGATGTACGTCTCTGCGGCTCTTTTCCCAGCCGGAGAGCAGAGCAGAGGGTCTGGAGACAGCGACGCTATCGCTTTCCTTCAAGGAGACGGCGCGGGTGACGCTGCTTTCTGACGCCTGATTTCCTAAACACGTTCACGGCTGGTGACATCAAGATAAAAGACTGCCTTGGCCGGAGCCACAGGAAGTCCCCAGCCACGAACCTGGAGAAATGCCCTCCTTAAGCCCCCGGGATGCGGCTCGATGTTGGGGTCCTGGGAAAAGATTGCCGAGGGCTGAGATGGGGCATTTGTAAATCGCGTACCTCCCAACAAAACCTCCACCCGGACTCGGGTTGTTTTAAGGTGGGAATCAGAGATAAGACTGGTGTCGTTTTCTTTTTTGGGCCACATCGCGCAGCAGGTGGCATCTTAGGGCTCCGACCAGGGATCGAACCCATGCCGCCTACATTGAGAGCACGGAGTCTTAACCGCTGGACCAGCCAGGGAAGTCCAGGGGCTTTGCCTCTTAAAAGCAATTCGTTTAAAATAAGTAAATAAATAAAAGTAGTTCTAAGTGTTAGAAACGGCCTTCCCGTTTCCCCAGTGGCGTAAGCAACCCACAAGGACCCCCCAAAGATAAAATGATCCCTGGTACTATTTTTAACTCAATGCCCCCCGCCCCCCATTGGTGTTTAAAAGAGAATGCAAGAGCCCTTTCCAGGAATCAAATCTGAATCAGCCCTCTAGAGCCGGCCGTGGGCACGAGAGGGTCCTCCGTATTCAAAAGCAGCGTTTCCAAGGAGTGGGGACCGCCTTCTCTAGGTTCATCCCAAGAAAAGTGATTCTGGGGAAACCGGACCTCTGAAGCATCAGACTCACAGAAAACCCACCTCAAGACCCACGAGCTCCAGGGCTCACAAGGACTGTGAATTCAGGCAAGGGGAGAAAAAAGACTGACTCACGGCAGAAAACACACCACAACCAACACCTCTTTTCTGCTCTTTTTTTTAATAAGCGGTTGCACTGCAGGCTCACTGGTAACATTTTCCACCAAACACAAAACTGGTGTCTCTTGAAAACAGGGCGTCTGGCGAGAGTGTCTCTCCCCGGCTACCCAGAGGCAAGGTTCCCACGTAAATGACAGTGTAAATAGGTTCCTTCACCAACCAACGGGTAACATCCACGGATGGTGTCGGTGGAGGACACACAGGGCTTTCATCCTCAGCTGCCCGTCGGTTTCAATCTTTCTCCGATTTACCCCAAACCGTCCCTCGCAGAGAACACGAATGCTGCAGGTATGGAATTATCTAGAGGGCAAGACATCCCTGCCGGCCGTGCTTCTGTCGCGGAGTTCAGCATTTGCAATCCTATCAGCGGACATCTAGGGCTTTGATAAGTCATTTCTTTCCCCAAGGGGCCCCTCCAGAGAAAACGCTCATTTTCACCAGCTCTGGGCCACCCAAAGCCCGTCTCTGTCCTCTAAGACCCCCAAAGCCCCCCACCTGTCCTTTGGGCCACCCAACGCCCACCTCTCTCCTTTGGGGCAACCAAAGCCCATCTCTCTCCTTTGGGGCAACCAAAGGCCGTCTCTGTCCTCTGGGCCGCCCGAAGCCCCACCAAAGGTCCATCTCTCTGTTTTGTGCATTTCCTCTGTCCCGGGCAGCGCGCCCACCGGCGGAGTCAGTACTGACAGCCAAGCATTCGACGAGACGCGCCCACGCGCGGTCCCCTCCCCCCACCCTCCCCCGCCGCGCTACACGAAGCTGCCGTCCCTGAGGCCGAAGTAGCCGGCGTGGCCGGCGTCGCCCAGAGGGAACGCCTGCTCGTGGCCCAGGCCCCACTCGCCCTCGTCCTCATCCTCCAGCTCGGCCGCGGCGCCGCGCGCATTCTCGTACAGGAAGATCTGCTCGTGCACGTGCGCGGGGGCCAGGCGGTTCCGCTTGGCGCTGACGACGTTGGCCGAGGAGCCGAAGAGGCGCTCGGGGCAGACGCGCGTGGCCGCCACGGACCAGTACTTCTGCAGCACCCTGGGCAGCAGCGGGAAGAGCGCCAAGCGGTCGGACCACCACCTGAGGGGGTCCTCGTTGAGCCCCAGCACCTTCTGCGACTTGAAGTTGCTGAGCTCCTCCACCACCTGCGCGCGCCAGCCGTCCTGGTCCTCGACACCCGCCGCGGGGCAGAAGATCTCGGCCAGCATGTCGTGGATGACGCTGGCGGGCGGCGGCGTGGCCGAGGGCGCCGGCTTCTTCACGGGGGGCTCCTCGGGCGGGGCGTACAGCTGGTCCCCGGGCGCGCGGTAGGCGCCGTCCTTGGCCTTGTCCAGGAGCCCCTTGGCCTCCTCCACCACCCTGTTCTCCACCTGCTGCCTCTCGAAGGTGGACAGGAAGGGCAGCCTCTTGTAGCGCGGGTCCAGGAAGGTGGCCACGTTGAGGAACATGTCGATCTCGGGCGTCTCCTGGTAGGTCTTGGCAAGCTCCTTGGCGATCACCTCCTTGGCCATGCTGATCTCCTTGGAGTCCGTCTCCTTGCTGTTGAGCGTGCTGTTGAGAAGCATGTGCAGCAGGGGCTTCACCATGCTGATGGTGGGGTACTTGGACCCGGACAGCATGTCGGCCACCTGCTTGAAGGGCTGCAGCAGGTCCACCAGGCCCTCAATGGTGGCCCACTCGGCGGCCTCCAGCAGGAGGTGGTGGTTGTTGCTGTCCTCCAGGAGGACCCCGGCGATGGCGAACTGCTGCTCCTTGAGGCGCTGCAGCATGGCCAGCGTGCTGCCCCACCAGGACACGCGGTTGCTGACCAGCATGCAGTGGGCGGCGTTCTGCTGCTTCTGCTTCTCGTACAGCATGTACATGGCCACGGTGGACTGCTGGAAGTACTCCACCAGCCTGCGGCAGCGGCCGAGCAGCGCGCCCAGCTTGGGCAGCCGGAAGGCCTGCTGGATGCCGGCGTCGAACGTGTGGCCCAGGCAGGGCATCTGCACCGCGATGTCCAGCAGCGAGCAGGCCTTGGCGATGTCCTTGCCACGGTCCGTGGTGGCGCTGAAGACCTTGGAGCTGACGCCCCACTCAATGAAGGCTTCGTACAGGACGCGCGTGATGGTCTCGGCCGCGTTGTCCTCCGGCACCTCGAAGGTCTTGAGGCAGCGGGAGCCCAGGAAGAGGCCGTGGGGGGCGGCGCGGCCCAGGAAGTGCGCGGCCAGCGTCACGTAGGTCCGATTCTGGCTCTCGCTGCGCCACAGGTCGGTGGAGATGCCGCACCACGCGGCCTCCGCCAGCTCCTTGAGGACCGCGTCGCGCACGGCGCCGTAGCGCTCGGGGATGGCCTTGCCGCAGAAGAACTTGCGGCTGGGCAGCTCGTAGCGCGGCTCGGCCGTCTTCAGCAGCACCTTGAACGTCGGCTCGTCCACGATGGACGCGGGATAGAGCCCCTCGCAGATGAGGCCCATGACGGCGGCCGTTAGTTCCTGCTGCCTGCGACCCTCGTGGCCGTGCACCGCCGCCGCCGCCGCCGCCGCCGCCGCCGCCTTGGCGGCCGGCGGCTCCTGCGCGCTCTGCTGCGCGGCCTCGGGCTTGAGCTTGGAGAAGGCGCTGGCGAAGGCCTCGCGCATCTGCTCCGTGTTGCTCTTGACAAACTCGCAGAACTCATCGGGGTGGTTCTTCTCCAGGTGGTAGGACAGATTGGAGGTGTTGCCCGAGTAGGCGATCTGGGCCATGCAGATGCGGCAGTAGATCTTCTTCCACTGCAGGATGCAGCCCTCGGCGTTCGTGTCGAAGCCGAAGTAGCGCCACACTTTGCTCTTGGCGCGCGGATGCGCCACCAGCTTGAGGTCGGTCTGCGCGCCCTCCAGGCTCTTGCCCTCCATTGCGCCACCCGGGCCGGGCCTCGCTCATTCGGGACGACCTGCCGAGAAGCAGCGAGACAAACACAGCGTGAGAAGAGACCCGGCTCCGGCCGGCGGGGAGCGGGCCTGCTCCGGAACCAAGGGCGCACGCAGAGGGTCCCCGGGGGCTGCCGCTCCGGCTCCTGGCTTTGGCACAGCAGAGGGGCCAGTCTGACAAGCCAGCGACTCTTCCGTCCAGGTGCGTCCGAAGACACGCGTTTTTTTATTGTTAGTTTGGGGATCGTCTTTGGACTCCCGATGACAGCTCTTTCCTCACCTGAGCTGCTTTACTCTGTTCTGTTCTAGGAAATCCAGGAGCCCCGACGCCAAGCAGGGGGGCTTGTTCTCCAGACGGAGGCCACGTTCCCAAGCGCCCGGCCAGCCCAAGACGACCCACCTCCCCAACCGAAAACCTGGTCGGCAAGCACGCGTGCCACACGCCACCATCAGATGAAAGAAGACGAAAACAGAGGGTCTCAAGTGGATATTAAGTTGTCAGAGTGGCATTAAATACAAGCTTTTTCTAATTTTATGTTTTGAAATGATGCCTTTTTGACCACAATGAGATCTCACCTCACACACACACACACACCCCCAGCGGAATGGGTTTCATCAAAAAGAACACAAATAAATGCTGGTGAGGGTGTGGAGAAAAGGGAACCCTCCTACACCATTGGTGGGGATGTAAACTGGTGCAGCCACTATGGAGAACAGGATGGAGGTTCCTTAAAAAACTGAAAATAGAGCTGCTGTATGATTCAGCAATCCCACTCCTGGATATTTATCTGAAGGAAACAAAACCACTCATTAGAAAAAAGATCCATGCACCCCCATGTTCACAGCACCACTATTCACAACAGCCAAGACATGGAAGCAATCTAAACGGCCATCGTCCATGGACAGAGGGATGGATAAAGAAGATGCGGTGCATATATACAGTGGAATACGACTCAGCCATAAAAAAGGATGAAGTCATGCCATTTGCAGCCACATGGATGGGCTTGGAGATTATTATGTTTAATGAAATAAGTCAGACAGAGAAAGACAAATGCTGTATGGTATCAGTTATCTGTGGAATCCAAAAAAAAAATTTTTTTTTAAACTAGTGAATATAACAGAAAAGAAGCAAACTCACAGATATACAAAACAAATTACTGGTTACCAGTGGGGAGAAGGAAGGGAGAGGGGCAATATAGGGGAAGGGGATTGAGGAGAACGAACTATAATACTCGGTATAAAATAAATAAGATACAAGAATATATAGTACAACACAGGAAATACAGCCAATATTTTATAATGACTATAAAGGGAGTATAACCTTGAAAAACTGTGAGTCACTACGTTGTACACCTGAAACTTATATAATATTGTACATCAACTATATATCAATTAAAGAAAGTTAAAAATATTACTTTCTGCACTGCACATGCTCCAGCTGTTTTGTTTTGTTTTTTAATCTATCTATCTATCTATCTATCTTGGCTGCGTCAGGTCTTAGTTGAGGCATGCGGGATCTAGTTCCCCGACCAGGGATCGAACCCGGGCCCCCTGCATTGGGAGCGTGGAGTCTAACCCACTGGACCACCAGGGACGTCCCTCTATTCTTCTCCTAGGTGCATCTGGCATCAGGAACCAGATTGGGGCAATAATGGATTTCTCAATCCCTGGAACTTCTCAAAATGCCCACCGTGGGCACTCACACCTGGGCACAGAGATACCTACGAGCTGTGGTGCAGCACTGCCCGGCTGTCAGTGGGACACATTCGGCTTCCCGGAGCTGCCAATCAGGGCCAGGACACCAAAAGGGCAGCTGAGTTTTCTTAAAAGCTGGCTGTTACTCACAGACGTAGAAAACGAACTAGTGGGCACCAAAGTGGAAAAGTGGGGAGGGATAAATTAGGAGTTTGGGATGAACAGATACACACTACTATATATAAAATAGATAAACAACAGGGTCCTACTGTATAGCACAGGGAACTACATTCAATAGCTTGTAATGGCCTATAATGGAAAAGAATCTGAATATATATGTATAATTGACTCACTGTACTGTACACCTGAAGCTAACACAATATTGTAAATCAAGTATGCTTCAATAAAAGAGAAACTTTTGGGCTTCCCCGGTTGCACAGTGGTTGAGAATCTGCCTGCCGATGCAGGGGACACAGGTTCGAGCCCTGGTCTGGGAAGATCCCACATGCCGCGGAGCAACTAGGCCCGTGAGCCACAACTACTGAGCCTGCGCGTCTGCAGCCTGTGCTCCGCCACAAGAGAGGCCGCGATAGTGAGAGGCCTGCGCACCGCGATGAAGAGTGGCCCCCGCTCGCCGCAACTAGAGAAAGCCCTCGCACAGAAACGAAGACCCAACACAGAAAAAATAAATTAATTAATTAATGAAACTCCTACCCCTAACATCTTCAAAAAAAACAGAAAAAAAAGAAATAGCAGAAAATTTCGAATTAGGCATGAGCATGAATTTAAAAAAAAAAAGAGAAACTTTTAATAATCATAAACAAATATACATACATATGCCTAGACACAGAGAGAAAAAGATACGCTTTAAGAGCATGAATGTTAGTTTTATTACTTATTTGATTTCCTCAAATGATGTCCATGGAACAGACTTCCCCCTGAAATGGGTTAAGTCTGCAAGCTTTCAACCCCCTGTACAGCACTCAGGGCGTTAAATCACAAAGTGCACCAACCAGGCGTTTTCTGAGTGTGGGGCGTATGTTCAAAGCCAAAACCCAGTAACAACGACAGTGGTTTCAATAGTGGCCCGCCTCCCCAAATTCACGTCCCCCCAAAACCTGAGAATGGGACCTTATGTGGAAACAGGGTCATTGCAGAGGTGATGAAGGGAAGGGTCTGAGATGATGTCCCCCTGGAGGAGGGTGGCCCTACATCCAATGACAGGGTCCTTACAAGACACAGAAGAGGAGAGACACAGACACAGAGGAGAAGCCCCGGGAAGACAGAGGCAGAGACGGGAGGGACGCGGCCAGAAGCCAGGGACGCCTGGAGCCCCCAGAAGCTGGAAGAGGCAGGAAGGACCCTCCCCTGGAGCCTCCGGAGGGAGCGCGGCCCTGGGACACCTCGACTTCGGGTTTCTGGTCTCCAGAAAGAGACAGGATGAACTTCCATGATTTTAAGTACTTTGTTACAGCCGCCCCTGCACGCTCTGCTGATGAGAACAAAACTATAAAAGCTATGAGTGGTAACATCACCCCTGGTGCTGGGCGCCCTGCGGTCAAAAGGGCCCACCTGAGGCTTTCAGGGAGAGGTCACACTTGGGGGGGCTGATTTAAGGGGCACGTCGGTAGCCAGGGATGGGGCAGAAGGATGTACTGCTCAGAGGTGAGGCCCAAAGTCTCCAGGACAGGGGAAGGGGATCCGATACAGCCAGGACTTTCACAAAGAGGAAACCCCCAAACCGCACATCCTACAGCCAAGCCAGGATGGGGCACCTGAGCGTGGGAAAGGTGGTCCCCAAAAGCGATGGGAACTGCACAGCAGGCACGACACCTGGGCTCTGGAATATGAACCGCCACATCCCGCGCGGGCCACGCAATTCAGTTTTCTCAGATCCGACTACACCTGGATGATGACAATGAATTACTGCTGTGATTTGGCTTAAGGAGTCCAGCGCCATCCTGGCGCAAACTTCTGCCCACAAAGCAGGAAGCAGCCCTGACACAGTGACAACCTAGGGAGGCACCGCCCGCAGGGCCTCCCCCTGCGGCTTCACCTCCTTCGGGCCAATGATGTCAGAACCTCCAAGGAGGTGACGCACAGTAGGAGGGTTCTGAGCACATACGTTGAAGGCGGCTGCACAAAGCCACCCTCCACTGTCCGGAGGGCAAGGTCTACATCTCCCGTCAGAGTCAGGAATCAAGGTTTTGTCAAAGCACCCTCTCCACAGGGTCCTTCTTACAGGGCGGCCTGAGCATCTCTGGGGGGGACCATCGCCACGACACTGCCAGGGACGTGGCGAGGTCCTGCCTTTTCTCACATCAGAGACACCAGCCAGATCTTCCCAATCGGCTTCACCAACACAAGGAACATGTCACAAGACACAGGATGAAGCCACCAAGTGGAGAACCAGCTGCATTCTTCCCAGTCGGTACTTCAGGAAACTGGCAAGAACCAGGAACAGGGCCACTCTCCCTGATTTTTGTTTGTTTGTGTTGGAGATTATAGTTATTTTTCACTGGGAAAAAATGTTACTGGGAATAACATGTAAGTGACTTGTTATGTTACTTGAAATATATGTTGTAAATTTCTGTTTCAAATTTCTGTTCACCTTTTTTTTCATTTCAAATAAATTTAAATTTAATTAACATGTAAGTGAAGAGGATCCATATGGATAAGTCAAAGCCACACAAACAAAAGCTCTTTGGGGCTTCCCTGGAGGTCCAGTGGTTAAGACTCCACGCTTCCAAGGCAGGGGGCATGGGTTCGATCCCTGGTCAGGAAACTAGGATCCCACATGCTGCGTGGGACAGCCGAAAAGTAAAAATTTAGAAATTTATTTTTAAAAAAGCTCTTGGGGGGGCAGGGGGGAGTACTTATTTTTTTTTAAGAGTCAAAAACTCCTAAGATCATGAAAACTGTGGTTTCACCTCCCTGGATCCACAACCCCCAACCGTTCATATGTACACAACACCAACGAGAAATAACGTCCTCTTTATCGGTTTCTAAAAACCCTGCAGTTTGAACACCAGGATCCACCCTAAAATAGCTTCGTAAGTGGGCCAGCTGACATCTTTTGGGGGTGTCAGCCCATCAGCAGAAGTCCATTTCCAGACCTACCTCCTATGTCCAACAGAATTCTTAAGGGAAATGTCCGTGTGATATCAGAACGTCCCTGTAAAACACATCTGGATGACTTTCTCTCCCTTTCAAAACTGATGCATCAGAGACATTTAATTTGTAACAGACAATCGCCATAGAGAATCTGGAAATCAGGGTCTGTTACAGGAAGTTTTCATTGGCTTACACACGTCTCTATCAAGGTACAACCTGCAACGATCATGAGTCTGTAATGATCTTGTTCACAGAGAGCGCATTTTAAGGTTACATTCAGGGGCGGGTTACCTTTTCAGCATCTTCCTTCACCTTTTCACAGAATCCAGGTGAACTCACACCACACGCCTGTCCCCCACCGGGTAAAATGTGCAGGGCCACCCACAACTGCAGAGCGACAGCCATAAACGTGAGCCAGCTCCCTTTTACCTAAGGAGTCCCAGTAAACGTTATGTAACTGCATGAAACACGTGCAGTGTGCACACGCAACTCATCAAAGCGCTGAGACGATCTACAGACAGATTCTCTGGATACTGAAGATCTGACATGCGAATATTAGCCAACTCGTAACCAAGGTACTTGTAAATCTGAGGCACGACCTGACCGCTCACGGCGGCTTAGCAAAGAACTTCCACAACAGCAAACACACTTCAATCATCACCGCTGGGCTTTGTCGTTACCCGTTTACAATATATAAATAAGAGACTATTTCCGTATCAACTATTTTATACTGTGCACATTTTATATTTATATTTATATAGACTTATATAGACTTTATTTATATAGACTTTATATAGATTTATATTTATATAGACTATATAAGTTATTTTTTTTAAAAAAGAAAACATCTGATGTTTAAGAACAACAAAGCCCAGCTACTCTCCATGTGAACGGGGCCTCCGGTTACTGTTTATTTAGCTCCATACCGGGGCAAAGTTCAATGTCTCCTCCCCCGCCAAGATGAAGTCCAGTTAGGGGCAAATAAAAAATGGGTCCAAAAGCAGAGGAACAGGGCCACTTGGGACACCGGCCACCACCTGGCACATGGGACGGATGTTCGTTCACTCCTCCGCCCAGACCTAAAATGATTTCTAACCCCACAGACCACGTGGCTCGCACACAGCAAGCCCAGCAAGTCCATCTTTGGATGCAACAACCCTCTGCAAAAGCCGGAATAAGGATGCCCTCGGCGGACACATGGCCTCATGGCTGGTTTGCCTTTCCACGACTTTATTTTTTTTTCTCAATCAGTCAACAGGTGGAAACCACAGGGCAAGCCCTCAGGTTGGATGCACCTCCAACACGTTTCCGAGGCACGCATTTTGGGGTGCTGCTGCGATAACACCGACAAGTCTAAATTCCATCCTCAACTTGTCTTTTCTGCGAGCGGCTAAACCGGCTCCCAGGCGAGACAGCCAGACCCGTCTGGGAGCAAAACTGCTCGGAGTGGTGCGCTCCACAACCTGGGGCCATTTGGGGCAACCTGGGACAGCTTTCCATACGTCTTCACTGTGTACAAGCCAGTCCTGATCTCAAAGGTGACTATGCGGACCCCACCCCCGAGCCCCAGGTACTGGCTGGGGTCTTACCCTCTGTTCATTTCTGATTGCTCTCAATGTGTTTTTTTTTTTATAAAAAATATCGAAATCCAGCTTATCAGAAAACCAAATGCTCACCTCACATAAACCTGGAAGATGTATTTCCCTTTGATGGAGGCCTGGGAGGGTGGAGCTCATATAAAAATATCTACTCCTGGTCGGAGCTGCAGGTTTGCAAAGTGTGGCCCCAGCAGCGCCCCTGCCGTCGGGGAGTGGAGCGATTCTCAAGTATTTTCACAGCCAAAGTCACATGTTCTTTGCCTTTTTTTCACCCCCGCGTCTCAGGGGTGTTGCCCAGACGCTGCTGGGGGTGCCAGGTCAATAGGGCGGAAACACGGGTGAAACTGAGACTCCATCTATCCCCTTAGGCCACACAGTAGAGAGACCGGCCACAAGGTGACACGGCACCACTCTTCCCACCTAATACTTTGTTTTAGAAAGTAGTCATCTGTCACCTAAAAATACAATGTCATGTATGCTCGCGTAGCCTAGGGTGAGTGTGATCTCCTGCAAATTAGGGCAGACAGAGATTCCTACAGGTTCCCCCGTTTTACGTCCTGAGCACGCCGCTGCGACCAGACACAGCCCCAGACGGATCGCCGCCACCCCCCGCTCCCCGGAGGTCCCCAACGTGCGTGAAGAGCGCGAACGGGTCCCCGGAGAGTTTGGGACCGGAGACGCCGCGGAGGTCGCGGGGGCCAGAGGAACAAGGTGCCCCAGAACGGAAGCCCCTCCCTCCAGGCCTCGCCGCGCCCCCGAGCGCGCCCGGCGTCCCCCACCCACCCCGGGGAGGCCCGTCCTACCTGACCCTGCGCGCGGCCGGGCTCTCGAGCGCCCCCTCCTTCGCCCCGGCCGCGGGGCTGCGGGGCGCGCGGGACCCCGGGGACCCCGGCCCGCAGTGCGCGGGGGGAGCGGACCCCCGGGCCGACTCCGGCCCGGGATGCGCGGAGCGGGGGAAGGGCGCGTGAGGACGGCGCACCTCCCTCCCCCCCGCGGCCGCCCGGCCCTGCTTCCGGGAGCGCCCGGCGCGGCGCGCCATGGCCGGCGGCCGGGGTCAAGGGCACGCGGGGCCCCGCCGCGCCCCTCCCCCGCTCGCCCCCCACCCCGGGGGTCCCGGCCGAGCGAGGGGCGCGACCCCGGCCGGGCGCCGCCGCCGCCGCGAGCCCCCCGCCCGCCCCTGGCGCCTCCGCCCCCGCCGGCCGCTGACCTGGTTCCGCGAAGCCCGGGAGGCGGCGGCGCAGCAGCTGCGCCACGACCACCGCCGCGCCCACCGCGTACACTCGCAGGGCCGCCCGCGCCGCAGACAAAAGCGACATGGCTGCCCGGCCGCCGCTTCCGCGCCGCCCGCGGGACTCAGAGCCCCGCCGGACGGCGGAAACGCGCCCGCGCCGGCCCGCCCCCCGCGCCCACGCGCCCGCCCCGAACCCCGCCCGGACCCCGCCTGGACCCCAGGACGCCGTCTGACCCGGGGCGCCGGACCCCGGACCCCCGACCCCGGCCCGGAACAGGCACTCCCGCCCGCACCGCGGACCCCTCCCGGCTGACGACCTCCGCCCGGACCCCGGGACTCTGCCTGACGCCGGGGTCCCGGACCCCAACCCGGACCAAGGACCCCAGGGACCCCCCCCGACCCCAGAGACCCAGACCAAGGATACCAGGGACCACCCCCCCGACCCCAGGGACCCCCGCCCAGACCGAGGACCCCAGGGACCCCCCCCGACCCCAGGGACCCCCGCCCGGACCAGGGGCCCCTCCCTGCCTGGATCCTGGGACCCCTCCTGACCCCGGACCCCCGCTCAGACCACAGACCCCGCCCAGATCCCCAGGACCCCTGCCTGGCTGCAGGACCCCCACCCAGATGTGGACCCAACCCAGACCTTGGACTCCTGCCCGGGACCCCCAATCCGGCCCTCGGACCACAAGAGCCCCCTTGGACCTCAGACCCTCCATTGAGACCGCGGACTCCCGCTAGGCTATTGCCCACCTCCACAACAGAACCCCAGGCCCCCCAGACAGGATCATGGACTCCCACGTGAATCCCTCCTGGAGCGTGGAACCCCCCGCCCAGACTTCCACCTGACCCCCGCTAGAACCACAGACCCCGCCCAGATCACAGCTAGGACCCTCCCTCCCCACACTTCCCCAACCCAGACCCCCAGTAAGACCCCACACAGACTCCTATCCAGAACCTTACAGAAACCCTAAACCTGGCAACCCCAGACCCTACAGGGACCTTAATACCCACCAGAACCCTGGACCACATCCATATCCCCCCAATTCGGACACCTACTGGACAGCACCCCTCATACACACACCAGCAGAGACCTCCTCCCCCACCACCACCATCAGCGCCCGCCAGCACCCGGGACCAAGGATCTCAACCCCAGCCCCACCAGGATTCCTGTCCCTGCTAGGACCCAGGATCCCACACTCCACAACCCTCTGTAACTGTGACCCCCACACCTGGACTCTGGGTCTCCCCCCATCGCCATAGGAAGTGAACCCAGCTGGTCTGACTTGGGGGGTCACCCCAACGTGCAGGCTGCCCCCTCCACTCAGGCCACCTGGAGATGTTCAGCATACAGACCTCTTCGGTGCAATCTGAGGCTCGGTTAGGAGGGTCCTTCCGGTCTTTGTGACCCTCTGTCCTACAGATGAGAAAACCGAGGCCAGGAAGCCTTCCCAGCATCCCTGGCAAGACCATGGTGTCAGCTGCCCCTCCTGGCCAGGTGCACCCAGGTGTGCCAGGCATGCCCAGGTGTGCCCAGAACAGAGCATCAGGGAAGTCCTCCATAGCTGCCACCCTCCAGGGGTTCCCGCAAGAGCCCCAGGTGTGGCCACAGTGACAGAATAAGAAGGACCTAGAAGCAGGTGGAGCCCAGGGAACAGTGGGGGCGTGGACCTGTCCCTGGGTGTTTGTCCAGAAAGAAAGGCCCGTTGCCAGGCATGTTATCTGTGGGGGCACAGCAATGCTAGCTGACGCCTCCTGTCCTCTTGCCCAGTCTCCCCGAAGCGTGTGTTTTAACGTGGTTTCTGGAGCGGTGAATGGAGGGGCTGGGGTCGTCACCAGGTGCTTCCAGCCACGGCCCCCAGCTCAGAGAGCCTGGAACTCATTAGAATGTTGATGCTGCAAACGCACTTGACTTTTATGGCACCTGTAATAAGTCACCCCACGTGGAGCAGCTCAAACACACACCAACATAGGATCTCACTGCCCTGTAGGTGAGAAGTCTCGCCTGTGGGTCTCCTCTCAAGGTCTGACAAGGTCAAAATCGAGATGTCTACCCACTGGGCTCCCAAGGAAGTGGATCTGGACGAGCCTGTCTCCAAGCTCATTTGGGTGAACAGCAGAATCTAGTTCCTTGTGGTTGTAGGGCTGAAGTCCCCGCCTCTACGCTGGTGGTCAGTGGGGGGGAGGGTAGGATCCTGTCTCTGGTCTGAGCAGGTGTCACCTAGATCCCACCCTCAGCATCTCTTCACCTTCCCGTCTGTCACATCTCTCCCGCTCCAGCCAAAGTTCTCTGCTTTTGAGGGTTCATGGGATTAGAATGGAGCAGGGACCAGGTTAATCTGGGATCATCTCCCTATTTTAGGGTCCATACCTTAATTACATTTGTAAGGTCCCTTGTGCCATATAAAGTTCCAGGGGATTCTGGCTTGGACACCTTTGGGAGGTATCCTTGGTCTCCTCCACCATGCTTGACAAATCCCCGTCCCTTCAAGGATTTTAGGACGCCACCACTGAAGGTAGGTTCACCTGGGCCAGAAGAGGAGGGACAACTCCAGGTGAGGGGCAGGACATCCCCCTGGAAAAGAAGGTTAGGCAGAATGGGGCCCCCTAGTAGAGGCCCAGGAAGCAGGGCGAGAGCAGCCATCTGGTTGACCCAGAGGCCAACATCTACCATCAGGCACCCCTGGCACAGTACAAGGTGCTCATTATATCTGGGGTCCTTTTGAACTTCTCTTAAAATTGGGGGGTGGGGGGAAGACTATAATAATAATAATGAATAAATATAAATAATGCATGCAGCATGGAAAATAAGTTTTCTACCAGAACTGTCTTAAAATATAAATTTTAATATATCTTACGGAAGCCGCAAAGGCGACCACAGAATGGCCCCGAGGAAGTCAGATCCTGAAACATCACGGGTGATCAGTTCCTAGAGGCCCCTGACCCTAGAGAAGGGGGCTTCAGCGATGCTGGCCACACACTAAACCACAGCAACGCGGGCCCTCAGGGAACTCTGTGTTGGTGAAGAGCCTCTTTGTGGTCAAAGGTCACCCTCCCTACCACAGCCCCTGGTAATTCAGTGGCTCCCTCCCACCTGAGTCTCCTTGTAATCAGGCAGCCCCCGCGGCAGCTCCTCTGCCACACCAGGTACATGGGCCACACCAGCCACTTCTGTTTCATTCCTCTCCTATCCCTGGTGCTAACACTGTTATCGTGCAAATTGTATTCCCTAAGAATAACCAATAACCGTGGGCTCCGCCAGTGCAAACTGTGCTATTGTAATTCACTAGGATGCCTGGTTTTTTGTTTTTTGTTTTTGTTTGTTTGTTTGCGCCGGGTCTTAGTTGCAGCATGCGGGCTCCTTAGTTGTGGCATGCAAACTGTTAGTTGTGGCATGCACGTGGGATGCCGTTCCCTGACCAGGGATCAAGCCCGCGCCCCCTGCATTGGGAGCACAGAGTCTTAACCACTGCGCCACCAGGGAAGTCCCAGGAGCCTCAAAGCTGGGAGAGAGGCTAGAACAGGTTCTCCTTCAGACCCCCCAGGAGGAACCAGCCCTGCCCACAACTTGATCTCAGACTTTTGGCCTCCAGAACTGTAAGAGGATACATTTCTGTTGTTTAAGCTCCCCAGTTTGGGGTACTTGGTTACGAAAGCCCTCAGAACCTAACATAGATGCTGAAGAAAACCATTTCCTCCTTAAAGGGACCCCCCAGCCACAGTTCTCAGCCCTCAAATCCTGACACTTCAGGGGATAGTCAGACCCCTCGAGCCCTGTGGTCACCCTACTATGTGTTCAGACCTTCAGATTCTATAACCTAGACGTGGATCCATCACTATCATCACGGAGCCCAAACCTCCTCCAGGCTCTGGGGGTCCAGCTTTCTTGGGGTGTCAGGGGGTCCCGAGTTCAGTGCCCGGCAGAAGGCGGAGAAATAGGCAAGTGGCCTGAGCTCCTGGAAGGCGGGACGCCCCATGACTCTGTATCCAGCACGACAGGAAGCTGTGACACGCGCTTTGAACACTTGGTCGATGCAACCTTTACACACGAGACCGGTTTCTTCCTACCTCACCTCCCTCCTGAACGATGCGGCAGGAGTCGATGGGTTAGGGACTTCCCCGGCGGTCCAATGGTTAAGACTCCGCACTTCCACTGCAGGGGGCCCAGGTTGGATCCCTGGTCCTGGAACTAAGATCCAGCATGCCACGCGGGGCAGCCAAAATACCTAAATAAAGAGCTGATGGGTTATTTATCAACTGAACTGTGGTGCGTTTGCCTGCGTGTGCGCGCGTGCCTGTGCGTGAGTGTCGGCGCGCGTGCACCTCGCTCGGAGGAGTCCTGCCCCAGGGGGTTGGGGGAATGGCCTCACTCATGCTACCCTGCACTGCCCACGTGAGACGTACACTCACAGCCTGTGGAGGAGAACAGCCCACTGGGGCCGCACGGGGCTGCCCCCGAGGCCAGGGTGAACCCCAGAGGCAGGCTTTCTAGTCACGAGGGTCTGAGGGGACCCTGGGAGGGTGGGATGGGCTCGTGTGAATAACTCCACGAGCGGACGGGAGCTCAGCTGACTACGGAGGGATGAACCGGCACCGAGCGTGGTCCCCCTGCTCAGGAGGGGGCTGGCTGGGGGCAATGAAAGGGAGATGCTGAGCAGCGAGGCCAGTGTGCCCGCAGGCCCTTTGAGGGCCCCCTGGTTCCCCCCAGACGCCAAGGAAGCACATCACATTGGCCTTAATTTTCGTCATGGCGGCACAGTATGATCGGGAGGGTGGGATGTGGTGGTGTGGGAGGAAGGGGGATCCCAGTGCTTCACTGAGTGTGCAGACCAGGCGGGACCCTACACAGATGCCGCCGTGCGCAGGGCGCATCCATAGGGGTGTTTTTCCCTGAGTCTGCGGAGACTCATTTAACGCCTGCATCCTGGAGGTGTGCTCCAGACCTGCCAGAAATCACACACACACACCCCCCCCAAGAAAAACCCAAACCCTGGGCACTCACTAAAAAGGCAGACTCCCAGAAAACATTACATACCTCCTGAGTCAGAATCCACTGGAGAATTGTTAAAGAGAAAACAGAGAAAGACCCGGAAGTTTGGAGAGAAAGCTGGTGTGGATGCCAAGGTGTGCCCTGTTTCGTTTTCACTGCGTGTGTGTGTGTGTGTGTGTGTGTGTGTGTGTGTGGCATGGGTGTTTATAGGTTTGCTTTTGCATCATTATGCATCGTGTGAGGGAGTTCTCACTGTGATGGAATAAAGTGCTTATAAAATCGTTTAGCCCATCCACAGATGGATGGATACACAGCACGGGGCCCATGCACACAGTGGAATATGACTCAGCCATGAAAAGGAGTGAAGCTCTGACACAGGCTACAGCGTGGATGGACCTTGAACACACGATGCTCAGTGAGAGAAGCAGACACAGAAGGACACATGGTGTGTGATTCCATTGATAGGAAACGTCCGGAACAGGCAAATCCACAGAGACAGAAAGTGGATTCGTGGTTACCAGGGGATGGGGAGTGACTGCTCATGGGGTTGGGGGGGGGGTCTCCTTTTGGGGGGATGAGAATATTCTGGAACCAGAGAGAGGTGGCGGTTGCACACATGTCGCCATCTTGAAATCAAGGTTGGGCGCGGGGCTGCATTTTTATTCTGCGTCGGCCCTGCCAGTTCTACAGCAGAAAATGTTCAGGGCCAGAGTCATCAAGACACCGAGAGTGGACTTTCTGCAAGCAATTGGGGTTCCCATTATTTCCCTTCATAAGTCAAATAATAATAATAATGCCATAGACGAAAGAAATACACGTCAACTATGAACGCATTCAAGAAGGAAAATGTCTCATCCGCTTTAGTAGCAAGAGGGGAAGCTCCAGGAGGTTTTCTCAGAGCAGCGTATCTCAACCCCAGGACGGAAACCGAGTGGGGCCCGCTGGGGCTCCGGGGCACAGAGGCCTTCTTCTCCTTCCTTTCTTATAGGCAAGACTCCAGCCTCCGAGACTTTCCCTGAGTTCCCAAAGGGCGGATGTGGAACCGTTGCTAATCAAGTCCCTGCACCCCGGAGACCCTGCACACGCCCTGATCTTATCAGCAACCCCACCCTTGAACTATTGCTATAAACGCATCAAATCCTCCCAAGGTGGGATACCTAGTTTTTCGAGGGCAGGAGCCCTCTGTGCCCCGCTCTGTCTGGCAAAGCAATAAAGCTCTCCTTTACTACTTCGCCCCTCCAAGATGCAATTCAGCACCGGTGCAGAGTAGAAGCTGAGCTTTCAGCATCACCACCGATGGCCTTCGGGGATAAAGATCCCTTTGCTGCGGCGGTGCAGCCCCGTAAAAGGTCTAGCAGCACCTGGGGCAGGGGGAGGGGGGGGGCTTCTGGGGAGGCCCAGAAAGGGATCCCTGTACGCTTTTTGTGTTTTTCCACATCCTCAAAGTTTCCAGTCCACATGGAGAATCTTCTTTGGGACCCAGGTGTGAAGGAAAGAATTAACTTTGCTCAAAGCCAGGTCTGGCCTTGTCTCCCGGGCTCCTGGGAGGTCACCTCTGAGCCCCTGGATGTCCTGCGTGATAAGAGTATATTTGCTTTGCCTGGGGCCTGGGCCACGACCGACAGTCTGTGCTCCAGAGTGATTTAGGACGGGGGCCTTGGGGCGTGCAGTGTCAGCTCGACCTTGGAGGAGATGGAGACCAAAGGCAGTCCTTCAAGCAGTCCACCATGCTGGTTGGCAAGAGCCGGAAGTGAGCACACACCCTTGGTGGGAGGGGAGAGCCCTGCCCGTTACTCTGCTGGGACGGGCACCTGCAGGCTTACACCTGGTCTCTCCTAGACACTGCCCCACGCACCGCTTCCCTCAGCCGATTTTACGCTGCGCCCTTTCCCTGTAAGGAACTGTAACAATGACATCGGCAGCCTGGCAGAGTTCTGGGCCCACATGGTGAACGATGGTCCCTGAGGGTGGTCCCGGGGGCCCACAAGTTACAGCTGGTGCTGGAAGTGAGGGTGGTCTTGGGGGTGTCACACCAGGGATGTGCAATGATATTCCAAGGACCCAGGAAGTCCACATTATGCTTTGTGAGTTGCCTTTGCACAAAATGGGAGGAGGGAAGAGAAAGGCTTGGGGGTGTTACCCAAAACCTGGGCTCCCCTGTCAATGGGTGTGGAACCAAAAGACACAACCAAGCCAAAATCAGGAGAAGGAAGGATTTATCATCTGCGGCAAGTAGGGAGAACACAGGGGCCCTTTCCCAAAGCAGTGTTTCCCAAACGGCAAAATTGGGGAAGCTGTAATCTCAGGGTACATGCATATTCATGGA
Source organism: Pseudorca crassidens (assembly GCF_039906515.1). Taxonomy (NCBI): domain Eukaryota; kingdom Metazoa; phylum Chordata; class Mammalia; order Artiodactyla; family Delphinidae; genus Pseudorca; species Pseudorca crassidens. The sequence goes on along the minus strand of NC_090317.1, from coordinate 133,217,995 downwards.
GGGGGCGGGGAAACCGCTTGGGTGGTACATGCATATTCATGAAGGGGCTTGGATGGTACATGCATATTCATGAAGGGGCTGGAGCAGAGGAGACTTCAGCATTGCACTGGGGCCGAGGTCCACAGAGTCTAAGCTTTAGTTGACTGAAGTCACAGGGTCAGAAAAGGTCAGTATCCTCCTCCTCCTTTAGGTCGCAGTGGATCTGGTGGTTGAGGCTTCAGGCTAATCCCCACTGAAACGGAACTGGGAGGCTTCACCACTGGTTTGTTAACTTTGCTACTGTTCCTTCTCTTGCCTGAGAACAGCTGGCTCTTTGGTTCCCTTAAGATCATTAATTACCAAGCCCTGTTCAAGGGCAAGCATGGCGGCCAGGCCTAGATCGCAAGACGGCTTCAGCCAAAAATGGCTTCTCTTATGTCAAGAAAGCCATGGCTGGTTCTCTGTCTCGGGGACCTTCCACCTCATCTGTTTACAGGGGAGAGGGTCCCGGGGAAATACCCCTTTCCTCCTTCATGTTATGAGAAGGCTGTGAGCTATCCCGGTGATCAGAAGTGTTCTCTTCCCAGCGCTGAGTTTCCTGGACGCTTTGTCGACCGAGCTGCTGAGAAACGCCTTAGAACACTCCTTAGAACGCTTCAGAAAATGAACATTGTCGAGCTTTTTGTTTTTGTTTTTGGCCTTTTGTGGTCCTTCTTTCCGGAAGCAGCTGTGACGCCTGTGTGGGTATTCACACAATAATGTGTGTCTCTGGGGAAAAGCAAGAGAGGGTGCCGTTGAAATCTGCTTCTAAATCTGCCATCCCATTTTCTCTTCTGCTATTGTGACGAGCAGAACAAAAAGGGCAGGTGCAGCTGGGTGGCTACGGGTGACGCCCGTGTGTGGCTATTTCTCCAACTTGGGCATCCTTCTCTACCACCAAACCCCATATAAGAATCCTTTCACTTCAAGGAAGCGTTCCAAAGACAGTGACGGGTTCCGTGTTAGATGCGTCCTCACTGTGTTTTCCCAAGTTCAGATTTTTTTTTTTTTGAAATGGGTGTCTTGTTATTCATAACAAACCTCTTTCCGCGACAGCTGGGTTTATGTGAATGGAGTGACTTTTTTTTCTTTTTTTTGCCGCACCGCGCAGCTAGTGGGATCTTAGTTGCCTGACCAGGGGTTAAACCCGCACCCTCGGCAGTGAGAGCCCCAAGTCCTAACCGCTGGACTGTCGGGGAAGTCCCCAAAGTTCAGATTTGTATTTTAATCCTGTTGATGTTTACTGCTGTCCCTCCTAGACGCCGTCACAAAGAAAACATGTTCAGAAAAGTAAACAGTGGGAAGACGTTACATTCGTACATGTTCCGTGTATAGAATCTAGAAAAGTTTAACCGCCTTGGAGGTCCTCCGCTCCTGCAGGAATTCTAAAGACTAAGCAAAGCGTGAGATTCTCGCATTCAACGTCTTAAAAGTCATTCCTTGAATTCTTTCACTTTTAACCAAATCATGACCCCACCCCTATTTCTCAGGGGCATTTTTATTCTTATTTTTATTTTTAAATTTATTTATTTATTTATATTTATTTTTGGCTGCGTTGGGTCTTTGTTGCTGCACACGGGCTTTCTCTAGCTGCGACGAGCGGGGTCTACTCTTCTTTGCGGTGCGCGGGCTTCTCATTGCGGTGGCTTCTCTTGTTGTGGAGCACAGGCTCTAGGCGTGTGGGCTCAGTAGTTGTGGCTCGCGGGCTCAGTAGCTGTGGCGCACGGGCTTAGTTGCTCCGTGGCATATGCGATCTTCCCGGACCAGGGCTCGAACTCATGTCCCCTGCACTGGCAGGCGGATTCTTAACCACTGCACCACCAAGGAAGTCCCAGGGGCATTTTTAAAGTCTTGTCTGTGTTCTATTTTCCTTTTTATTTCTGTAATATGGAAGCAAAATTCTTTTCTGAGACAATATCTGACTCTATTTCCCCGGAAATTTATGTACTTAGATGTCAAAGTTGGTGACTTCAGAAGTTTGTAAGTGTCTCCATCATCATCATCATCATTATTATTTATTGTGCATCCTTGGTCCTCTTTTCCTGGGAGCATTTATTTCACAGACTCTTGATCAAGACTTCATAATCCTCTGGCCTCTTGTCATTCATCCTAAGACGGTCACAGACAGCATGGCAGGTATATTCCGTCTGGATTTGCTGGGGCTCCAGGGAGGGCTCTGAACGTGAATACTAACATTGGGCTTTTTCTACAAGGCCAGCGGTATTGGGGCCAAGTTTTCTAGGAGTAGAAAACAGGTGTGAGAGCTGACAGTTTGGGAAGAAGACATCCCACACCCAACCTCAAACTTTTGTCTGCCTGAAACTGAGCAGGACCCTGAGGGGCCCTCCTGGGGACAAATCCTTTCTGTGTCCCCCATTTCTTATTTGCAGAATAAAGGCTTCAGCCTCCAGGACCTTCCCTGAGTTCCAAAGGGCAGGTTCAAACAGTTGCTGATCAGGGAAGGAGGGGATGCAGAGACAAGGGAGGAGCCATGAGGAGACAATATAACATACTCGGGTGAGTCAGGGTCAAGGGGCCTGATATGGAAACACTTAAAGTTTGTATCTGCTATTTCCAGCACCAGGGTCATCTGGGGTGAACGGATATGGGGGGGGTTCCACTTGATTTTATTATTTTAATTAGTTTTTATTGGAGTAGAGTTGCTTTACAATGTTGTGTTAGTTTCTACTGTAGAGCAAAGTGAATCAGCTATAAGTATCCATATGTCCCCTCTTTTTTGGATTTCCTTCCCATTTAGGTCACCACAGATCATGTAGAGTTCCCTGCACTATACGGTAGGTTCAGGTTCTCATTAGTTATCTATTTTATACGTAGCATCAATAGTGTGTATAGGTCAATCCCAGTCTCCCAGTTCATCCCACCCACCCCCCTTGGTATGCATACATTTGTTCTCTGCATCTGTGTCTGTAATTCTGCTTCGCTGGTAAGTTCATCTGTGCCATTTGTCTAGATTCCACATGTAAGCGATATTATACGATGTTTTTCTATTACTCAGCCATAAAAAGGAACGAAATAGTGCCATTTGCAGAGGTGTAGATGGACCTAGAGATGGTCGTACTGAGTGAAGTGAGTCAGAAAGAGAAAAACAAATATCCAGTTGATTTTAGATTATGTTTTCTTGGTTCTTCACATCTATCGTGTGTGTGTGTGTGCGCGCGCGCGCGCGTGATGGACGCTGTGGTCCGTGTGTTGTAACTGACTGTGTAGACAGTTAACTTCCCCTGCAGAGTCCAGCAGACAGTTCACTAGGCTGGATGTGAGCTCTAAACTCTGCCTTCCCTGCACGGGGCAGCAGCTGAAACCTCTGCTTCAGGCTAAACCGTTCCACCTAGTTCCCTGGAACTTTCCTACACAAGCGTCATCCAGATCTGCGCAACGCTCACACACAGATTTTCAGGCCTCCTGCCGCAGATGCCCCATGGAGGAATCTCAGCCTCATTTTCCAGGTGATCGGGCACCTGTCAGCTCTGTTTTCTGACTTACACACTAGTGAACCTGCAGTGGTTCTCGCTTCCCCCAGATTAGCAGACTGGGGGCGGCTCTCAGGAGAAACGCTGTAGGGATATGCAACTTCCACTGTGCAGTTCCTCATTTTTCAGAAGAGTCCCCCACCCTGCTCTGGTTTCTGCTCACTTGCGGTCATGCCCCAGTGCCTTCAGAGAGTTTTAATGTTTAGAAATTTCATCCAGAGTTTATACTTGTTATCTGTAGGACGTTCAGTCCGACTGAGGCTACATACCAATTGCTGGGAGAGGAATTCGATACTTCCTCGCATCTTTAAGACGTCAAGTTGCTCAGAAGAGCACTTTGCTTTCATAAATTGAGCCTCAGCTCTTCTATCTCTTGGGAACGTATTCCACTGCTTTCTATAACTGAGATCCTTGTGTGGTGCAGCCTTAGAGATGATTTGGAGAAATTCTATAATTATATAGTATTATAGAGAAGTTTGTTCGTTGTTAAAAATCCTTGTGGTTGAGAGTGGATGTTTTCCCCACCCCTATGATAAAGGACCGTATCTGCTCACTTCTTAAATGAGGACTCTGAATCGGAGAAGTGTTTACTGCTTAGAAAGCAAATTACCCGCTTTGTAAGTGTGGGCTGCCAATGGTACAGTATGGAAAAGAGCGGGAAGGGGTATCTTCCCAGTGAGAAATCCGATTAACACTTCCACCAGGGCACCTGGGTCAACCTCACCTGTGAAAAGCCGTGTTCATAGTCATCAGCCCGTGTAATGTGATGAGAAGTGCACTTGAACTCTGTGGTCTTCCTCCCCCAAAACCCACAATCCCAGTCTAACCATGACAAAAAATCAGACCAATCCCAATAGAGGGGCAGCCTACAAAATCCTTAACCAGCACCAGTCAAAACAATCAAGGTCTATAGATAAATAGGTAACTAATAAGAACCTACTGTAGGGACTTCCCTGGTGGTGCAGTGGTAAGAATCCGCCAGCCAATGCAGGGGACACGGGTTCAGTCTCTGCTCTGAGAAGATCCCACGTGCCGCGGAGCAACTAAGCCCATGCGCCACAACTACTGAGCCTGCGCTCTAGAGCCCGCGAGCCACAACTACTGAGCCTGTGTGCCCTAGAGCCCGTGCTCTGCAACAAGAGAAGCCACCGCAGTGAGAAGCCTGCGCACCACAACGAAGAGTAGCCCCCGCTCGCCGCAACTAGAGAAAGCCTGCACGCAGCAACGAAGACCCAACGCAGCCAAAAATAAATAAAAATAAAAAAATAAATTTTAAGAAACTATATATACATAAAACTGATTGTAAATCAACTATACTCCAATAAAAAGTAATTTTAAAAAATTATCAAGGTCACTGTAAACAAAGAAAGTCTCAGAAATGGTCCCAGTCCGGAGGAGCCCCCAAAGAGGTGACAACTCAATGTCATGTGGATCCTGGGATAGAAAAAGGACATCGCAGGAAACCTGCATAGCTATGAACCAGGAAATAATATGCATCGGTATTGGTCCATTAATGGTAACCAACGTGCCAGGCTAATGTAGGATGCTGGTAATAGGGGAAAGTTTGTAACTTATACAACAACTCCTTGGACTATCCTTGCAACTTTTCTGTCAATCTGGAACTATTCTGAAACAAAAAGGTTGTTTAAATACCTAGTATAAAATCCAACGACAGATGTGTTTAAGAATCGGCATTACAATGCAATTTGTTGTCAATGGTGTACAGACGACACACGCCTCGCAACATCTTCTCAGCCCCTTCTTTGTCCTTCCACGAGGAATCTGCAACATCACAGCGGCCATCAACACCCTCAGTCTTAATTGGGCCGAGTCCCTTTCACGTGTCTGATTCACCATCGGCAAATGACTTCACCTAAGGAGACCCTGATACACATGTAATATGTCAGCTTTTCTTTTATGCAACTTAAGAAAGTAACAGATTGATTTTGCCTTCAGTTTCCTTAAAACTGGCCCTTTGCACGGGCCAGATGGATTCCCGTAAAACAAGGTTATACTACCCACCACGGAGCACCCAGTGTTCAAAATATCACTTTCTTCCAATATCCTTCTGCAAAAATGGTTGCAAAAACAACAAGAACAAGGCAATATCTCAGACATGCGTTTGCAGAGAATCTGCATGTGGTCCATCCTTTGGGGACCTCGGTTTTGTCCTCCGTAAACTGGAAATACTGACACCACCTAAGTGTGAGGTTGGAAGGATTCCATCAGAGGATCTGTGTCAAATATTTACCATAACGAGATGCATCCGGAGTTTGGGATTAGCAGATGCCAACTATTACAGACAGGATGGATAAACAACAAAGTCCTCCTGTAGAGCACAGGGAACTCTATTCAATATCCTGTGGTGAACCGTCATGGAAAAGAATATGGAAAAGAATGTATACATATGTATAACTGAGTCACTTTCCTGTACAGCAGAAATTAACACAACACAACAAATCAACTCTACTTCAATAAAATAAACTTTAAAAAAATTTACCACAACGTCTGCACAGTCAGGGCTCAAGAAACAGTAAATGCGATTTTTAAAATTCGGGGTGCATGTCCATGCTTTGCTTAACTGCTCCAGCGTTTTTCCCCTGCAAGGGAATATTACACCCAACGTGTTTAGGCCCCTGTTGCATTCGATGTCTGAGTGACTGAGAAACGAGGGGGCTTTTGTGTGTGGAACGATCTTGCTTCCTGATGAGATCGCAGGTTGTTATTTGGTTCTGAGAAAAGGGGTGGGAGGGTGGATTATAGGAAAGAGGTGGATGGACACACAGGGTGTGGGAGAGCTGTAATAAAGGACTGTTTCCAGAGGTGCAGCGGTGGTCAGGGAGGGCTCCTGGGGGCTGGGAACCTGGCGAGCCTGTACCATCTTGGGCAGTGGCAGCAGAGGGAGGGGACAGCCACCAGATCCGGAAAAGACAGGTAAATGGACAGGGCCAGCGGACAGGAGCCGGGGCCTTGGGCAAGAGAAGAAAGCCCGTGCTTGGTGATGCGGCATTAGGAACGCAGGGATGTGCTGCCCCCTCCAGCCTTGGCTGGGGCTCCCCACTCTTAGAACGGCAGCCCGAGGGCAAGGGAACCCCGGGATGTGGTCCAGGTGCACCAGACCCCCTGCCCCGACAGGCTGAGCAGGGTGCAGAAGCCTGGGTAGTGGGTATTGAGGAGCAGAGGGAAGGGATGGGGCACAAGTGTTAGAGAAATGTGGCCGGAGACACCGGGTGGAAGAGAGCTGTCCTGCCCCTCGGTCATGTAAGGAGTTCAGATGGGAAGGAAAGAGAGGAGGGAGGGAGGGAAGGAGGGAGGGAGGGAAGGAGGGAGGGAGGGAGGGAGGGGGGAGGGAAGGAGGGAGGGAAGGAGGGAGGGAGGAAGGGAAGGAGGGAGGGAGGGAAGGAGGGAGGGAGGGAAGGAGGGAGGGAGGGAAGGAGGGAGGGAGGGAAGGAGGGAAGGAAGGAGGGAGGAAGGGAAAGAGGGAGGGAGGGAGGGAAGGAGGGAGAGAGGGAGGGAAGGAAGGAAGGAGGGAGGGAAGGAGGGAGGGAGAGAGGGAAGGAGGGAGGGAGGGAAGGAGGGAGGGAGGGAGGGGGGGAGGGAGGGAGGGAAGGAGGGAGGGAGGGAGGGAGGGAGAGAGGGAAGGAGGGAGGGAGGGAGGGAGGGAAGGAGGGAAGGAGGGAGGGAGGGAGGGAAGGAAGGAGGGAGGGAAGGAGGGAGGGAGGGAGGGAGGGAAGGAGGGAAGGAGGGAGGGAGGGAGGGAAGGAGGGAGGGAGGGAGGGAAGGAAGGAGGGAGGGAAGGAAGGAGGGAGGGAGGAGGGAAGGAGGGAGGGAGGGAAGGAAGGAGGGAGGGAGGAGGGCAGGAGGGAAGGAGGGAGGGTTTTAACGAAAGCTGTGAAAGTTATCGATTCAGCAGCCCTACGGCATCCCTTTTTCTAATTAAATTCAAGAAAAGCCTTAAGACCATTCATCTCCATTTCTCGTGAAGGTTCGACCGCGAACCACAGACGTGTCAGCTCCTTCTCCACCACGAGCCTCAGCTGTGATTTTCTCCGCGTGCTGCTTCTCAGTGGTGAACACCTAAGTGAAGACTCTGTGCCACGCCCGAGCTCTCTGGGGGCGCCGCTGCCATGGGGGGTTTCCAGCTGGGTGTCCCCTCGGGCGTCCTAGAAAACCAGTGACTCATCTTCCAGTCTGTGCAGAAACCGAGTGGTACCACGCTAGGTTTTCGTTTTCTTTTCTTTTTTTTTTTTAAGATTTTTTTGATGCGGACCATTTTCAAAGTCTTTATTGAATTTGTTCCAACATTGCTTCTGTTTTATGTTTTGCTTTTTTGGCCGCGAGTCCTGTGGGATCTTAGCTCCCCGACGGGGGATCAAACCCACACCCCCTGCCTTGGAAGGCAAAGTCTTAACAACTGGACCACCAGGGAAGTCCATAAGCTTTTTCTTGACTTATTTCACACAGGTGTAGGAAGGCTTAACAAATATCCTGGTTAGTGGACTTTTTTTTTTTTTTTTAATAATCTAAGCAGTGTTCTTTCCTTAAAAATATCTAAGGATGGTTACACAATTGAGATAACTGGTGGGAAGCCAACACAATTTTCAGTTCCCAGATTATTCTGAGATGCACAGGAACAGGGTAGGTGGAACACATCAGAGGTCCCTGAAGAGTGTTAATGGATTAATCCTTTGTCTGTGGTCCATGGGACATAGAGATAACATGGGTCACATTATTTAAAAATAACAATAAAATACATCGTGCAGATTACAGAAGGCATTTTGAGGAGCCTGATGCTTGAAATTCCAAGATATGACCCTGATGATTATTGCCCTTTTAAATGTCCCTTCCTTCCTCCCTTCCTTCCTTCCTTCTTTCCTTCCTTCCTTCCATCAAGGACGTCTTAGTGCCAAATGGACCCAGAATTTTTGTTGGACCCCAGGACGGTCGTGAGCACAGCAAAACACGTTTGCTCCCAAATGCCACGGACTTCAGTTGACTCAGATGATTTCATCATTTTTAGAAAGACTCGTTGGCATCCGTTCTCAAAGCCTTTGTCCAAACACATTTTTAGAAAGCATTTTTCCTCTTTGGCTTTACTACATTAAAAAATACTTGGAAACACAGAGGAATGGTGGTTGCACAATAGTATAAAAGTAATTCCTGCCACTGAATGGCACACGTAAAAATGGTCAGAATGGGAGATTTCATTATTTTTATTGATTGTATATATTTTTAATAGATCTTTATTGGAGCATAATTGCTCCACAATGTTGTGTTCGTTTCTGCTGTATAACAAACTGAATCAGCTATATGCATACATATATCCTCATATCCCCTCCCTCTTGCGTCTCCCTCCCACCCTCCCTATCCCACCCCTCTAGGTGGTCACAGAGCACCGAGCCGATCTCCCTGTGCTATGCGGCTGCTTCCCACTAGCTATCTATTTTACGTTTGGTAGTGTATATATGTCCATGCCACTCTCCCACTTCGTCCCAGCTTACCCTACCCCTCCTTGTGTCCTCAAGTCCATTCTCTACGTCTGCGTCTTTATTCCTGTCCTGCCCCTAGGTTCTTCGGAACCATTTTCTTTTTTTTAGATTCCATATATATGTATTAGCATACGGTATTTGTTTTTCTCTTTCTGACTGCATTCTGTGTGACAGACTCTAGGTCCATCCACCTCACTACAGGTAACTCAATTTCGTTTCCCATTATGGCTGAGTAATATTCCAGGGTATATATGTGCCACATCTTTTTCTTTTCTTCTGTCGATGGACACTTAGGTTGCTTCCACGTCCTGGCTATTGTAAATAGAGCTGCAATGAACATTGGGGTACATGACTCTTTTTGAATTATGGTTTTTTCAGGGTATATGCCCAGTAGTGGGATTGCTGGATCATATGGTAGCTCTATTTTTAGTTTTTTGAGGAACCTCCATACTGTTCTCCATAGTGGCTGTATCAATTTACATTCCCACCAACAGTGCAGGAGGGCTCCCTTTTCTCCACACCCTCTCCAGCATTTATTTTTCCTAGATTTTTTTTATAATGGCCATTCTGGCCAGTGTGAGGTGATACCTCATTTTGATTTTGATTTGCATTTCTCTAATGATTAATGATGTTGAGCATCTTTTCATGTGCCTCTTGGCCACCTGTATGTCTTCTTTGGTGAAATGTCTATTTAGGTCTTCTACCCATTTTTTAACTGGATTGTTTGTTTTTGTGATATTGAGCTCCATGAGCTGTTTGTATATTTTAGAGATTAATCCTTTGTCTGTTGTTTCATTTGCAAATAGTTTCTCCCATTCTGAGGGTTGTCTTTTCATCTTGTTTATGGTTTCCTCTGCTGTGCAAAAGCTTTTAAGTTTAATTAGGTCCCATTTATTTTTGTTTTTATTTTCATTACTCTAGGAAGTGGGTCAAGAAAGATCTTACTGTGGTTTATGTCAAAGAGTGTTTTTCTTATGTTTTCCTCTAAGAGTTTCCTCTAAGTGTGTGGTCTTATGTTAGGTCTTTAATCCATTTGGTGTTTATTTTTGTGTATGGTGTTAGGGAGTGTTCTAATTTCATTATTTTACATGTAACTGTCCAGTTTTCCCAGCACCACTTATCGAAGAGGCTGTCTTTTCTCCATTGTATATTCTTGCCTCCTTTGTCATAGATTAGTTGACCATATGCGTGTCGGTTTATCTCTGGACTTTCCATCTTGTTCCATTGATCTGTATTTCTGTTTTTGTGCCAGTACCATACTGTCTTGATTACTGTAGTTTTGTAGTACAGTCTGAAGTCAGGGAGCCTGATTCCTCCAGCTCCATTTTTCTTTCTCAAGATTGCTTTCGCTATTCGGGGTCTTTTGTGTCTCCATACAAATTGTAAAATTTTTTGCTCTAATTCTGTGAAGAATGCCAGTGGTAGTTTGATAGGGATTGCATTGAATCTGTAGATTGCTTTGGGTAGTGTAGTCATTTTCACAATATTAGTTCTTCCAATCCAAGAGCATGGTATATCTCTCCATCTGTTTATGTCATCTTTGATTTCTTTCATCAGTGTTTTATAGTTTTCTGAGTACAAGTCTTTTGCCTCCTTAGGTAGGGTTATTCCTAGGTATTTGATTCCTTCTGTTGAAGTGGTAAATGGGATTGTTTCCTTAATATCTCTTTCTGATTTTTTGTTGTTAGTTTATAAGAATGTCAGAGATTTCTGTGCATTAATTTTGTATCCTGCTACTTTACCAAATTCATTGATTAGTTCTAGCAGTTTTCTGGTGGCATCTTTAGGATTTTCTATGTATAGTATCATGTCATCTGCAAACAGTGACAGTTTTACTTCTTTTCCAATTGGTATTCCTTTTATTTCTTTTTCTTCTCTGATTGCTGTGGCTAGGACTTCCAAACCTACGTTGAACAAGAGTGGCAAGAGTGGACATCCTTGTCTTGTTCCTGATCTTAGTGGAAATGCTTTCAGTTTTTCACCATTGTGTATGATGTTTGCTGTGGGTTGGTCATATATGGCCTTTATTATGTTGAGGTAGCTTCCCTCTATGCCCATTTTCTGGAGGGTTTTTATCATAAATGGGTGTTGAATTTTGTCAAAAGCTGTTTCCGCATCTATTGAAATGATCGTATGGTTTTAATTCCTTAATTTGTTAATATGGTGTTCGTATAATATGATTGTATATATATTTAGATATATAATATATATTTATATACATTATCACAATAAAATTTTTTGTTGTTTCTCAATAGGGGTATTATATTGTTTACAAATGTTCTTTTTATTGAGATATAGATGATGTACAATATTAAATTAGTTTCAGCTGTATGCACAATAAAACTTTTAAAATATATATATTACATTTTACAATTGCCTATCTCACCTCCAAAGGGCAACACAGCACACTGAGTGCTCACACACACACACACACACACACACACACACACACTCAAGGATCAAATGATTCTGTATATTTTTTTGGGTATGAGTTTTCTTTTCCTCAGAGCAGGGTATTAATCTTCATGCAAATTATATTTGCTCTCACCTTTTCTGGAAGCTCCGCACTGTCAAAGAGTTGCTTTCTCAATGTAGGCATGAAAAGAAAAATCCACACCACCATTCCCAACATGATACCAGATATCCAGCTAGAAGCTGAGGTGTTTTTCCTGAGGTGGCAAAGTCACAAAGGAATTTTCATTTGTTAACATATTTATATATAGCTTGTGTCCTACTTTCTTCTGAAATGGCCAACGCGTTGATACCGAAAATAACATCTGGACTACTTTTTTTTTTTAATGTCCTCACCAAGTTTTCAATGTTTCTATAGCCTGAGGATTTTTGAAGGTTCTGTGGACAGGTTTGGTGAACACGCCCCAGACAATGTAGGTTACTCTCTTCTTCTATCACATCTCATACCCACACCTGCTCCACTTTCCAGGGGGCTCTTTCCAAGACAATGGCTTTCCTTTTCAAAATTTCTTCTAGACGGCACTATTCACAGTAGCCAGGACATGGAAGCAACCTGAGTGTCCATCGACAGAGGAATGGATAAAGAAGATGTGGTGCATATATACAATGGAATGTTACTCAGCCATAAAAAAGAATGAAATATTGCCATTTGCAGCAACACGGATGGACATGGAGATTATCATACTGAATGATGTAAGTCAGACAGAAAAAGAGACTTATATATCATATTACTTATAGGTGGAATCTGAAAATTGATATAAATGAACTAATGTACAAAACAGAAACAGACTCACAGACTTCAAAAACAAACTTATGGTTACCAAAGGGGAAAGCTGGGAGTGGGGGAGATAAATTAGGAGTTTTGGATCAACAGATACACATGACTATATATAAAATAGATAAACAACAAGGACCTACTGTGGAGCACAGGGAACTCTACCCAATATCTTGTAATAACCCATGAGGGAAAAAAATATGAAAAAATGTATATATAATATATACATATGTATGTATATATATACATACATATATATATACAACCAAATCACTTTTTTAAAAAACTAGTGAATATAACAAAAAAGAAGCAGACTCACAGATATAAAGAACAAACTAGTGGTTCCCAGTGGGGAGAGGGAAGGGGGGAGGGGCAAGATAAGGGGAGGGGATTAAGAGGTACACACTATTATGTATAAAATAAAGAAGCTACAAGGATATATTATCCAGCACAGGGAATAGAGCCAACATTTTGTAATAACTGTAAATGGAGTGTAACCGTTAAAAATTGTATAAGAAATAAAACATTTAAAAATAATAAATAAAATTTCCTAGTAGCCACATTGAAAAAAAAAAAAACCATGGTTGCAGGCTTCCCTGGTGGTGCAGTGGTTAAGAATCCACCTGCTAATGCAGGGGACACGGGTTCGAGCCCTGGTCCCAGAAGATCCCACATGCTGCGGAGCAACTAAGCCTGTGCGCCACAACTACTGAGACTGCACTCTACAGCCCACGAGCCACAACTACTGAAACCCACACGCCTAGAGCCCGTTCTCTGCAACAAGAGAAGCCACCGCAATGAGAAGCCCATGCACTGCAACGAAGAACAGCCCCCGCTCACCGCAAGTAGAGAAAACCTGCGCGCAGCATCAAAGACCCAACGTAGCCAAAAATAAATTAATTAATTCTTAAAAAAAAAGGTTGCATCCAGTATGCACCCTCTTCTAAAAGAACATTTGTTTATGTAAAATGTACTCATCATGAGGTCCAGGTAATATACCTCGGCGATGGTGAGGATTCGGTTCCAGGCCACTGCAATAAAGTGAACATCTCAATGAAGAGAGTCACACAAAATCTTTGGTTTCCCAGTGCCTGTAAAAGTTATGTGCACACTGGACTGTAGTCTATTAAGTGTGCAATAGCATTAGGTCTTAAACAAATATGCCTACGTTAATTAAAAAATATATTATGGCTAAAAAATGTAAAGCGTCATCTGAGTGCAGGGTTGCCACAAACCTACTGTGAAAAACACAACACGTACAAGGCACAGTAAAGCAAACCGAAACAAGACCTCGCGGTGCCCAGGGTCTGTGAACTCCTAGGGGCCCATTCAATGCTTTCAGTTCTTTGAAAACGGAAAGAAAAAATGTGCCTATAACACAGGCTGGTGATATTCATGTTTATAGCAACACAGTCATAAAATATAATTTTTAATACTTTTTTATTTTTTAAAGTTTTTCTTCTTATTATTTTTAACTTTGATTTTATATAGGCATACAGTTAACAATGTTGTGTTCGTTTCAGGTGTACAACAAAGTGATTCAGTTACGCGTATACATGTATCTCTTCTTTTTCAAATTCTTTTCCCAATTAGGTTGTTACAGAATACGGAGCAGAGTTCCCTGAACTATATTTTTTAAATGGAGGAAGGGGCCCATCGAGGCTGTAACCTAACCCCGGATGTAAGGTTTCCCTACGTCCAGCAGTCGGGGAGTCAGGGGCCCCCTCCCAGAGCCTCCTGCGTCTTTCCCACGTTTATCATTTTAAGGATTTTTTCACAGTCAACCTCAAGGGCCCTGGCGTCAGGGCTGGATGCGATCCCTTATTAGTGACAGCAGGGCGAGCTCGGCCCCCTCCGAGAAGCAGGCAAGCTGTGCAGACCCTGCAGATGTGGTCGGTGGGAGGGGAACAACCAGCCTCCTGTGGGCACCTTCCGAGAAACGTCGAGAGCCCCCCGCCAGCCTCTCGTCTCTCTGAAGGGCAGACCCAGGCTCTGGGGTCCCTGTTGGGTGAGTCCGAATCCCACCTCCATCTGTTCTGACTGTGGGCAGCCACTCCTTCCCCTCGGCCCAGAGTCTTGGTTGGCTTAGCGGGCGGTCACACTGGGCGCTGTGACCCAGGGCTCGGGCCGTGGTGCTCACGCAAGAAATATGTATTTCCTCTCCGAGAGGCCGGAGCCGTGCTTCCCACAAAGCACCATGGCTAGAGCTGGTCCTGACTGCAAAAGAGTCTCTGCATCCTCCGTAGTGGAGAAAAATGCAGAATTTGGAAGCAATGGGCATGAGAATTAAAAGGAAAAATCAAGGAGTCGTTGGGACGGAGGGTTCTCATTCAGCCTTCACGTGTGGACCAAATATCACCCTGTCAGAACCAGGAAGCTTATTGAGAACATAAATTCCATCATTGGAGGCTGTGTGTATGTAACGCACTATTTTTTTTTCTTTCTCACGTGATATCTGACTTCTTATTGCCACGTTAATTATTTGAGCTTGGGTCTCTAGGGCTTGTGTGTGAAGGGTCCAATTTTTTTTTTAATTGAACAAATAAATTATTCATCTGAGCTGATTTCCTGTTTTTATGGAGACAGATGCAAAGCTGATTTATATAACAGATCTGACTGCCAAATCGGTAGTCTTTCCACGTCCTTGGCTTCTGCTGAAAACTGCGAGTCCAAATGCGATTTTTGCCCGTGGTTTTGCGCATTGAAATCTTCGGTTTTGAAAGAACAGATCTTCTTTAAACACAGGTAAAGGTAGACAACTACAAAGGCACCTCTGTCTCACTGGGTACCCCCGCTCCAGGGGAGCCCCAGCTCTCCAATTCCTGAAGGGTTTTCAGGCCCTTGAACCCTAAAGAGACATGCAGCCCTTCTGCGTTGAGAAGAAACCGTGGCACTTTACCATCCAAGGTGGCACGGCACCAAATAAAAGTTTTAAAAAGGTTCTGCTGCTCATAAGAAAGCTACAAAAATATTTTGACAACCTGAAATCTGTTTGCTGTTGGATCTCCTTCTGCGAAAGAAAAGGGGGGGACGCAAGTGTGTCTTAAAACCCACCCCTGATTTAGAGACAGAACGTCTTCTGGGCGTATTAGTCATCTCCTGACTCAGACGCTGCTGCTGACTCATCATGTCGTATCCTTCTGCTTGTTTTGAAGCTGCACCTTTCGGGGGCGATGTCCGGGGTTCTGGGTAGGCATCCAGGGAGCTGCACCCTGGTTGCAGATGAACTAAGGGCTCTGGGCGTGAGGAAGGAGGAGAAGCGGGGACCGAGGGACCTTAGCAACGGGGACGCACCGCGACCCAAGGGAAACCCGCTCCTGAGTTTGGAAGGATCTGGGCAGGAAGGAGGAGAAGCAAGGGCACCTCCTTGACGGAGCCCCTGGAGGAAGTGCTTAGGCTCTGGGATGCCATGCAAGGACCACAGGTGCTGGAGAGGAGGGCGTTGCCCATGCGGCCACCGCTGGACCGAGACATTGGGGTCGTCCTCTCCCGGAAGCTGTTGGCACCTCCCGCCAAGGGACCACCGTCTTCTGGCCTCCGTGGCACCCAACACAATGGTGCGCCTGCCCGGTGAAGGTGAGACCCCCGGGTGTTTCAGATACGGCAGCTCAGGAAGCGGAGGAAGATGGGTTTGAAGAGAAAGATGAGCCACTATGGCTTCCCGTGCTCTGAAGGATGTAGACGGTCAGGGCATCTGGGATCCAGATCATACGACCCTGGGGTCACGTCCCAGCACAAACCTGCCTTCCGCCCCAGCCTCGCCTCCAGAGCCCGGGGAGACCTCCCGTCTGGGAGTCCCGTCCCGTCTGGGAGTCCCGTCCTGTCTGCCCCAGGAGCTGAGAGAGACCCTCCCGGCCCCGCCGAGGGGACATCTCTTCCCTTCCCATCAGCATGCTGGGCCTGCTCTTCCCAGGGGGTGGCCGGCCCCTCCTCTCCACTCCCCTGATTTTCGGTCTTACCTTTCTGGAGGTGCGTGTCTATTCCCACATCTATGCCTACACCCTCACCTGTACCCCCACTACCTGTCCACCCACACCTATGCTAGACCTATGTCTAAATAGCTACACCTGTAGATAGAACATGTATCCACCTGTGGATGCCTCTAGCTCTGTCTATACTTTTACCTATGCTCTATCCCTACATCCACATACATGTGTTTATATTCGTACGCCCATACTTACACGTTTATACCTATATCTATACTTCTACTTAAATGGATTTCTATATACCTATATCTATATGTGTATCTCTATACGTGTATCTATATTGATACCTACCTCTCTACATTTATAACTACATCTACAGGTATATACCTATATTTATATCTACAGAGCTTCACTATGACTATGTACTCCTACCAGAAGACCTACGCTTATGCTATATTTATATAGCTATGTATGTATTCTTATGTGTGTACCTACAGCTCCATCTGTACTTTATTTATACCCGTGTCTATATAGCTGTATACACCATATCTATATAACTGTATGTATATCTCTGTCTATAAACCTATACCTATACCTACCCCTGTATGTATATATCTCTACCTATATCTGTATACTTCTACACCTAGACTATATACTTGCAGCTCTGTACTTATATTTATACCTGTACCTACACTTTGATATTTCTACCCCTACACTGGTGCTGTCCCTATATCCCACCTAGAGCCACACCTGTACTTCTAAGCCTCCCCCTCCACAGTATGTACACCTGTATCTACAGCCATCACTCAGGATGTGCCTACCTCCCTCCACCTCCATCCCTCTCTGTTTCTACATGTCTATACCTTTACCGCACCTCTGTGAACATGCATGTGTTTGTCTCTGCCTCAACTTCTATCTCTGTGCGTCTATATATCTATTTCTCTTTCTCTAGCTCTGTCTCTGTCTCTATCTAACCGTCTCTCTATCTGATCTGCACTCAGACCCTGCCGCCACTACAAGTTTAGGAGCCCAGCGCCTAGCTCAGCCCATGCGTGGAGGACGACGCTGGTAATCACGGGGTATTAGAGATGGAAACGTCTTACGTATCTCCCAAAGGAAAGAAGGAAGGAGGAACTAAACGGTGAGGATATCAGAGCTGAAAGAGCCCCACCCCCAGGAATCAATGCTCCTTTCATCAATGACAGCAGGAGAACCCAGGATCCCAGGGCAAATGCAGCGCCCATCTTTTAGTGCAGTAATGGCATGCACCCCATGACTCATTCTCCTGTCGCCCTGTTCCACTAGATTGTGACCTCCTTGAGACAGAGGCCGTTAATCTTGCTTTCTCTTAGCAAGACTTGGCATGGTGCTGGGTAGGCATTCAATACATTTGTGCTGAGTTGAATGAACGCATACATTATTCTTGTCCTAACGTTGAGAGTCAAGTCAGAGGCTATGAAATCCTAAACTGCGGTTGTTTGATTAATGCTTATGCTGAGTGGACTAAAGATCCAGGAAGAAAAGAAATGCATCCCTTTTGTGTCCCTTTTTATCCCAATGCCTAGTACCACGCCTGCCGCATACCAGGGGGTTCTGTACACATAAGTGAAAGGTGCAAAGAGCTGTGGCATTTCACCACGATGGGTGTGAAAGCAGAGCAATGATTCCCTCTGTGAAGGATACACATTTGAAGATACAAAGACGCTTATTCCGGAGGAGGTGAGTGGGTAATTCTGTACTAACTTTTGTAAGGAACTCCCAACTGTCTCCAAACCACTGAAGGATTCTGGCGTGGGTTAGGAAGTCAGAAGTCTTTTTTCCAAAATTAAGGCGAGGGCTTCCCTGGTGGCACAGTGGTTAAGAATCCGCCTGCCAATGCAGGGGACACGGGTTCGAGCCCTGGTCCGGGAAGGTCCCACATGCCACGGAGCAACAAAGCCTGTGCTCCACAACTACCGAGCCTGTGCTCTAGAGCCCACAAGCCACAACTACTGAGCCCACCTGCCACAACTACTGAGGCCCGCGCACCTAGAGCCCGTGCTCCACAACAAGAGAGGCCACCCCATGAGAAGCCCACGCACTGCAACAGGGAGTGGCCCGGCTCGCCGCAACTAGAGAAAGCCCGCGCACAGCGCGCAGCAACGAAGACCCAACGCAGCCAAAAATAAATAAATTTATAAAAAATAAAAACAAAATTAAGGCGATTGCACCTCTGTGCCATGTGCCAGGAGAACACTGTCCCTCAAGCCCCATCCACTAAGGAACTCAGGTTAACTGTTAAAGTAGGGGGTCCCAGGAAGAAAGGTTGTGTGGTGGACAACATTGAATTCTTCATGCTCCCAGCCTGGAAGGATGAGTTGGAAGGTTTGCTTTTTCAAATGGCTTATATAACTTCATGGAAAGATTGTCAGTGGGAGGGAGAGGACACCACTTCTCTGGAGTGTCCCTTTGTGTAAGCATTTGATCAGTACTAATTTTGTTGGGTTTTATCCTGATGTATCTCGATCCTTTGCTTGGAACCGCAGGCTATAATACTAACACTACAGAGTTACTGCGAATATTGAAATGGGATCATGGGGCTTCCCTGGTGGCGCAGTGGTTAAGAACCCGCCTGCCAATGCAGAGGACACGGGTTCGAGCCCTGATCCTGGAAGATCCCACATGGTTCAGGGCAACTAAGCCAGTGCAGCACAACTACTGAGCCTGTGCTCTAGAGCCCTCGAGCCACAACTACGGAGCCCGCAGACCACAACTACTGAAGCCCATGCACCTAGAGCCCGTGCTCCACAAAAAGAGAAGCCACCGCAATGAGAAGCCCGCGCACTGCAACGAAGAGTAGCCCCCGCTCGCCGCAACTAGAGAAAGCCCGCGCGCAGCCAACGAAGACCCAACGCAGCCAAAAATAAATACATTGAATTAAATAATTTTTTTAAAAAATAATAAAGTTTATCTCCTTCTTGGAAGATATCTAGAGTAGCCTTAACCGTGGTTAAGCCCAATGCACCTCATATTGTTCACGTTTAATTTTGTACAGGGTTAATGGAAGGTTGAGCCGGGAACCCTCATTCCACAAGCCCAGAATCAGAAATTTATGTTGTCTTCTGCTTACCAACAACTTAACCGCACTCCTTGCTCTGAAAAACTTAGTTTACAGAACCTCACTGAAATTTTGACAAAACAGCTCAATTTTCATTATTTTAGACACTATTCCTGGTATGTTCAGTGCATTCAGTTATCATCCCAAGAACTTCTTTTTTTTAACACATATATACATTCTTTTACTAATATTCTTTTCCATTATGGTTTATCCCAGGATATTGAATATAGTTCCCTGTGCTCTACAGTAGGACCTTGTTGTTTATCCATTCTAAATGTAATAGATTGCATCCGCTAACCCAACCTCCCAATCCATCACTCTCCCTCCGCCCCCCTACCCTTGGCAACCACAAGACTGTTCTCTATGTCTGTGAGCCTGTTTCTGTTCTGTAGATAAGTTCATTTGTGTCATATTTTAGATGCCACATATAAATGATATCACATGGTATTTGTCTTTCTCTTCCAAGAACTTCTTGATGTGGAGAAAATGGAGCCTGCATGGGATATACAAGAAGTAGGAGATTTTCAATTCTCTTAGTCAACTCTTTAGGAAATATATCAAATGCACTTCATTAGAATGAGATAATATTTGAAAAGCTAATTATAACCCGTTTTATTCTACTAACTAAATCAGGTCCCTGTTGGTCTGCTACCTCTTGGTACTTTCATAGTGTATTACCTTTATTTAAAAATTTTTTTCCAGTTTATGAAGGTGTAATTTTTTTAAAAGAAATTAATTTAAAAATAAAGGAAAAGGGTTTCCCTGGTGGCGCAGAGGTTAAGAATCCACCTGCCCATGCAGGGGACATAGGTTCGAGCCCTGGTCTGGGAAGATCCCACATGCCGCAAAGCAACTAAGCCCGTGCGCCACAACTACTGAAGCCCGTGCACCTAGAGCCCGTGCTCCGCAACAAGAGAAGCCACCGCAATGAGAAGCCCGCACGCCACAACGAAGAGTAGCCCCCGCTCGCCGCAACTAGAGAAAGCCCGCGCGCAGCAGCAAAGACCCAACGCAGCCAAACATAAATAAAATAAATAAATGTATTAAAAAAATAAAAATAATAAAGGAAAAAGCCACTGACACACACCACAACATAGCAGAAGCTCAAAACCCAAACCACCTACGTTAAGTGAAAGAAGACAACCTCGAAAGGTCACATGGTGTAAACTCCCTTTTGAATGCAATCATAGTTAAAACGCTCATAATAGAAAGCCTGGCAAAGAATAAACTGAAATTTGGGCTTCCCTGGTGGCGCAGTGGTTGAGAGTCCGCCTGCCGATGCAGGGGACGCGGGTTCGTGCCCCGGTCCGGGAGGATCCCACATGCCGCGGAGCGGCTGGGCCCGTGAGCCGTGGCCGCTGAGCCTGCGCGTCCGGAGCCTGTGCTCCGCAACGGGAGAGGCCGCAACAGTGAGAGGCCCATGTACCGCAAAAAAAAAAAAAAGAAAAAAAGAATAAACTGAAATTTGAAAAACATGAAGTTCCTTGCTCTGATATGTTCACGTCTTTTCCTTCAAATAGGAGGAATCTTCGTAATTGCCTTCTCCTCTTTTTAAAAAGAAGATGAAAAGTAATTCCTGCAGAGGCCACGTATGACTTCAAACCTCCTGAATCCCCCCTAGAGTAGCCTATTTGTCACGTCTGGTAGTGTTTTTGCTCTTCGTTTTGTCCAATTTTCCCCCCATAGGCTGCGTTTTTCTCCTCTTTAATTTGCCTCATGGTTTAGGAATTTTTATTTTAAGAGGATTTATCCCTTTGAAGCCCCACTTCTCCCCCCACCCCCCACGGTGAATGCATTCTTTCAACCTCGTCAACATCCAGCTGTGTCTGCAGAGTTGGGACGGGATTGTTTGGAGCAGGTTCTCAGGAAGGGTCCCGCCTCTGCGTCTGGTGAGTCTGTCGCTGACTGTGCCTCAGATCTGCTCTTCTATTCCAGTTGCAGTTCTCCACAATGCCTCTTTGTTTTGTTTTGGGCTGTGAGTCCTTCCTCTTCAAGTCACCCTTTTCTTATTTTTTATTTTTTAAATAGAAAGGACTGCAGGGCACCTAGAGTGAGGAACTCAGCTTGCCTCTGTATAAATGTTTGACCTGAATCCACACACAATACAGGTGTGTGGTTTTTCTCACTTATTTTTACACTCGGGCAATTCTTTTTTTTTTTTTTTTTTTTTTTTGCCTACTTACACCCTTGTGAGATGGAAGAGCCAGAAATGGCACCGAACTCAGCCAATGGGCTGCCACCTTGTTTTCTTCTCAGCTGCCTTCTCCGTATTGTTTGATAAGCCTGGCTTACTTACTAACTCATGGTCACGGATCGAGTCAACCTCAAGGAACATTGAACAATTGTTTGGGCTTAAGCCACAGCTATTAAACGATTATTGAAAGATAAAGCAAGTTTGCTGCTTTTCCATCTTGCCATCTGCAGTCAAAAGCTCATAGTTTGGGTGATTTTGAAAAAAGTGCTTGTTTTGGAAACGTGGCTATTAGAGCTGCAGAGAGATTTCTGTGGGGGACCAGAGCGTGAGGATTTAGTTGACCGTCTCCAAGCTGGTCCCTCCCAATCCCCTCCTCCTAATGTTCATGCCCTTGCGTCACCTTCACCTCAGGAATATGGGTGGAATCTGTGTCTTTCTTCTAATGCAAAGATGGCAAAGCTTAGGGACTTCCCTGGCGGTCCAGGGGTTAAGATTCCATGCTTCCACTGCAGGGGACGAGGGTTTGATCCCTGGCTGGGGAACTGAGATCCCGCGTGCCACGCAGTGTAGGGAAAAAAAAGAAAAAAAGATGGCAAAGGTTAGTGGATGTCTCTTCTGAGACTGTGTTGCATAAGACTGAAACTTCTCGGACTTAACTGGTGGCGCAGTGGTTAAGAATTCGCCTGCCAGTGCAGGGGACACGGGTTCGAGCCCTGGTCTGGGAAGATCCCATATGCTGCAGAGTAACTAAGCCCATGCGCCACAACTACTGAGCCTGCGTTCTAGAGCCCACGAGCCACAACTACTGAGCCCGTGTGCCACAACTACTGAACCTGCAAGCCTAGAGCCCGTGCTCCGCAACAAGAGAAGCCACTGCAAAGAAAAGCCCAAGCAAAAAAACGGAGAGTAGCCCCCGCTCGCTGCAACTAAAGAAGGTCCACATGCAGCAACAAAGACCCAATGCAACCAAAAATTAAAAAAAAAAAAAGACTGAAACTTCTGTTCTGCCAGCAAAGCCTCCTGCCCCATGGAACCCAGGGGCCGTGTCCTGAGATGTCCACACAGCAAGGAATGGACAGTGGCTTCCAGCCAACAGCCAGAAGGGAGCCAAAACCCTCAGTGTGAAAAGCCACAAGGAACCAGTTCCTGCCAACAGCTGCTTCAGACCCTCCCACTGTCTCAGGGGAGCCCCCAGCCCTGGCTGACACATTTGCAGCCTGCAGCAGAGGACTCGGCTAAACTATGCCTGGATTTCAGACTCCCAGGAACGTGTGCTGGTTAAGCCTCTGAGTTCTGGGGGAAGATGTTTTGCATCAAGAGGTAAGTGACACAAAGGCAGAGGTATTTGGAGCAGAGACAGATTTTTGAAAAGAGCCTCCGTTTCATCTCTGGTGGGTTACAGAAGTAAAGATGAGGATGCTTGCAGTACTGGGGGTTTCTGGTGCCTTGTATTAGGGTGTGTGGCCCTAAAGAGGTCTGTGTCGGTATTTCCTGCTGGACCCAATCTTCCCGAAGGAACAAAGCTTTTCAGGCAACAGCTCTCCGTGGGGCACCAGCCAGCCCCGCTGGCTGCAAGGTTTATGGGGAAACATCCCATCCATACCTCAGAGACTAAGGCAAATTGTTACATCAGTCACGCTCCTGTTTCCTCTGCGTCCGTCTTTTTTAAAAAACAATCTCATGAACTTGGACCTCCTTCTGGATTTCGGTTCCCTGTTCACCCAGACACCCCTCAAGATGTGGGTGTCAGAAGATGTCCTGACCCAGCCTTGATAATAGAGAATCCTGCCTGTGACATTGAGTCTCTGTCGGCCCTTCTTACCTCCACGCCTAGGAAGACACAGATTTCTCCGGAGCAGGAAAATTGAACTTGGCCTCCCGTTAACACTCACGGCTAGGGATTTTTTTATTTACTTATTTATTTTTGTCTTTAGTTAAAAAATGCTATGCAGAAGAGATGATCTATTTTGCAAGTGGAAAAATACTGTACACACAGAGACACACGCACGGAGTGTGGTGCTATATCTGTAGGTGTGAAGGGAGGCAGTGAAGTGTCAGCTCAGCTCACCTGAGTCCAGATCGGAGGCTCCTCCCCCAGGTCAGGAGCCAGCAAAGCGCTGTCTACACCAGCTGCAGCTTCAGGCTGGGAACTGAACTACGGTCAGGGGTGTCTGTGATCCAGGTGCACACAGTCCCACCCTTGGGATGCAGGTCACGTTCCCTCCCTGATCGCTGCTTTGTGGCCCCGGAGCTCTGGGATGCTGGGGGTTCCAGGGAGAGCTCTCAGGAGAAAAGGGAGTGAGGAAGACAGAGCAGGACAGGAGAAACAGCCCAGCAAGGATGTGACCTTTGCGGCCTGATCCCTTGGGGAGGCCTGGCGCCTGCCTTGCACCGCTGAGCTGGTCTTTTGTACAATGTCATTGCCTGTCGGCTGCCTGAGCTTGGGGATATGTGGGGTGATATCCCAGGCCAGGCAGCTTGCATAGATCTGAGCCCATCACAAGGAAAAAATGTTTTTCTATTTCTTTAATTTGGAGAATTTGAATCATCAATATGAAAAGATGAATCTTATCACTGTTTCATGACGTAAGTCAAATCATTACGCCATACGCCTTCAACTGTTCCAGTGCTGTATGTCAATTCTATCTCAATAAAAATGGAAGAAGACATAAAAATTTAAAAAACGTTTTTAAATAAGAAAATGGAACCGTTTAAAAATGTGAAAGCCGTTCTTAGCTTGGGGCCATAACGACCCAGTTTAAATTTCATCTCCTGCTGGAATACTTAGAAATAAACCCTTCCCAATTCTATCTCGTTTACCCTTAATTTGGTCAGCACGGAGGATGTAGCTTGTGCTACAAGGAGTTTTTTTTTTTTTTTTTTTCGTATCAAGTTAAATGTGTGTCACCCAAAACAAGCTGCACGAGGCTGGCCCTCCATCTCCCGGACAGGAGAATATTCACAAAGTTTGGTTCCAGGATCCTGTACATTTTATAGATATAACCGCCAAGGAGGTGAGTGAGGACGGTAAAAATAGCAAAATGCAGACACAACTCGAAACGCCCAACCCTCCACGTGGTGATTACTTAATTCAAGCTCCCGCTTCCCATCAACTGTCAGGTCGCCCTGTTCAGACAATGAGTCATGGAATTCCAACACCGATAACAGCTCCTACAACGTAATTTGGGTTGTAGATCCCAGATAGAGGACACCACGCGCGTCCCTTCTGAAAGCCAGGCGCATTTTTATTAGTCACGGTTTTGCATTATTGACGGCTCCCTTTAATTAGACTTGAGGAATGAGGCGTTAGATCAATGCCAAAGCCTGCGTTGTAGAGTAACTTAAAACAGGAGCTGAAAGGAACCTGTATCCTTCTGGCACCAAGCGTGAGCTACGATTTTCTCTTTTTCTGAAGCCCTCCAACCATGTTGAAGTGCTCTTCACATACAGGCTTAGAGATATACCTGGAGAACGATTTATCAATTTGAGCTATTTTATCGCTAATAAACTCCGGGAGAATGGGACACACATTTTCTCTGGGTCTCTCCTCTTCGTTATGGAGCTGTTTTCCTTACAGTTCGTTGAAAGGCTGGAATGAACACAGGGATGAAGGATTTTCCATCATCTTGTTTCACGTAAAATCCTCCCACCTTTTTCTTCTTCCAGGTTTACTGAGATAGAATTAACACACAGCACTGTATAAGCTTAAGGGATACGGCATAGTGACTTACATACATCGTGAAATCATGACCACATAACTTTAGTGACCATCCATCATTTCATAGAGATACAAAAGAAACAAAATAGAAAAACTATTTTTGCTTTTCTCGTGATGAGAAATCTCAGGATTTACTGTCTTAACGACTTTCATATATAACACAGAGCAGTGTTAATTACTTGTATCATGTTTATAATATTGAACATTACATCCCTAGCACTTATTTACCTTTTAACTGGATAAAAGTTCCTTTGGGTCACCTTCCTCCAATCCCACCTTCCCCTACCCCCTGTCTCTGTAACCACCAATCTGATCTCTTTTCCTAAGAGTTTTTGTCTGCTTTTGAAGTATAATTGACCTACAGTACTTTTAGTCCTTGTTCTACGACATAATGATTCAATACTTCTGTACACTGGTCCACTTTCTAAGTTACCCAGCTTTCACGTGTTTCTGGGTTTATTGGAACTACAATTTCACTGGGGAATGACCATCCCCAAACTGGTTTATTTTATTTCATCTGCCGCATTTACCAACGTTAATCACCACCAATTATTTGTACAACCTCCTTGTGTTCCTTCAGATAGGGGATCAATAAAAATCAACCCATGGGAGCTATACTTGAATGTATGAACATTTATATCCAGCATACTGGCCTATTTCAAACATTTAAAAATCTTTCCCAGACGTGTTTCTAACTCATGGCTTTTCTCTGTTCCTAATCTACGTTTTGAAATAAATTTATAACATTATACCACATTTTATCAGACCTGAATACATGATCCATGAAATAGCCACGCCTCCATCCCCCACCCCTCAAATATTTTGCAATTAAAATTGTACTTTTACTCCAAACGTTTTACCCAAACGTATTTGTTTTTAGCGGAAAGATTTTTGGTGGCCAAAAATAATTTTCGTTTCTTTTTTTTTGGAAATAAACGAATCCACCCACCGCAAAAGCTCTGTTTCAGCTTGATAAGGCATTCCGGCGTTTGCAAAACACTTTCATCCTTGCAGCAACGGGGAAATCGGCAGCTATGCCAGCATGACACTCTCGCACATGGAAACGTTCTCAGTTGAAAGCGGCCCGGGTGGCACTCTGATGCGTCTCCTGGCAGCACGGGGCTGGCCTTCATAAACACCCGCCAAGGGGATGGGGCTTCCGTGGAAAGCCTGCCCGTGTATCCTACATGATTCCATAAGCTGCTTACCACTGAAGGTTTTCTGTGTCTATTCACCTTCAAATAGGGGTCCATCCTTTTTTTTTTCTTTTTTTGACTTAATTTTTTCCAATTGCAAATCTTTTTTCTTCTTTGTTTCTGTTTCTAATTGACGTCTAGTAGATTTACAGCGTTGCGTTAGTTTCAGGTGTACAGCACAGTGATTCAGTTATACAGCACAGTGATTCAGTTATACATATATATCTACTCTTTTTCAGATACTCTCTCATCATTTTAATGTTTCTTTCTTCTTCAATGTGTGCATGCCAACCAATTTTCTCTTCTCTCCTTGGGGGATGCGTATCACAACAGCGGGGTCCTGGTAAAGGGTTAACCGATTATCCAGGAAAAAAAAAAGAAATGCTGGTCCGTCTCTGGAGCCAGTTTCTGGGGTGTAAACACGGCCGCCCTGGTTGAGGTCGTGGAGCATGGATTTGGGACATGATGAGCCGTGTTGGGCCCCAAGGGTGGGTAGGAGCTGGTTCTATCACCTCTCCATTAAGGTGTCGACAGGGGAGACGGATGAGACGCCTAAGGGGGCTTTGGGATGGGAGACACATAACCCCACAGGTGATTCGTTCCACGGGTATGACTGGCCACGGCAGGGGGGTACCCCAGGGGAGACGGTATCCCACAAACCTGGGAAGATGTATGTGGACTTGCCTCACCTCCCGATAAGAATCTGCCTCTCTCATAGACCCTCAGTCCATCCGTACCGGAATCACCAAGTCCGTGTAGGTATCACCACCTCAGCTCACAGGAGACCCTAACAGAGTCCCACAGTTGCCCGTTGGGTTGACTAAGAAGATGCAGAGTGTCGTGGCCATACTAGGAAGTGTGAGGGAGAAAGTGTGAGCTGGGCTGGATGCAGCTCCCACCTGGGACTGGACAGAGCTACCCTCCGTCCAGTGTCATGACACCCACACCTGCACAGGTAAGTCAGTGCAGGTGCTGGGGCTGGAAGCTACCTGTGCACACAGAACACAGTGGAAGGGGCTTCCCTGGTGGCGCAGTGGTTGAGAATCCTCCTGCCAATGCAGGGGACACAGGTTCGAGCCCTGGTCCGGGAAGATCCCACATGCCGTGGAGCAACTAAGCCCGTGCGCCACAACTACTGAGTCTGCGCTCTGGAGCCCGCAAGCCACAGCTACTGAAGCCTGCGCACCTAGAGCCCACGCTCCGCAACAAGAGAAGCCACCGCAATGAGAAGCCCACGCACCGCAACAAAGAGCAGCCCCCGCTCGCCGCAACTAGAGAAAGCCCGCGCACAGCAACGAAGACCCAACGCAGCCAAAAATAAAATTAATTAATTGGTAAATTTATTAAAAAAAAAATACAGTGGGAATATTGGAGGGATGTTCAACACTGCCTCAGAATGTTCTCTAAGACTGAGGAGGTGAGCATCCCTGAGGGGTATTTAAGAGTGTGTACAACGAAATTAAAGCAAAAGGGCCAGAGGACCCTGGCTGCTCTCTCACTGGGTCCATCTTCATCCTAAACTCCTAGACAAGCTTCATCCCCAAGCAGTGCACTGGCTACCTGGACCCCACAGAGTTCCTCACCTCCCTTGGAATGCTATTCTCCCTGGCAGAAAATGTGTCTTTTTTTTTTTTTTTAGTCTATAACATGTATATCTGGTCAACCAGACAAATAAGCTAATTGTGTGAGAAAATGCTGTCAAAACAGAAATTGCTTTTCGTCGTAGAGTCTTAGGAAACGTCTGCGCAAGTTTTTTCTTTTAATGACACTTATTTTGATTTGGGGACTCAGAATCTACCAGATCGCAGAAAAAAATAAATGCAGAAAATAAATCACACTTGCACAGTTCTGAGACACGTGGGTCTCGCGCTTGGGAGGGATGAAACGCAGGCTAAGGGTGATATTTTTTTTTAAAGGGATGTTTATCTATTAAATATGTTCACATATATTTATTTGGCAAACAACTTCAGTAAATAAAAAAGCATGTATTTATAGAATGCAGGCCTAGGAGTCTTCTCAGCAACCAGAGGTTGCAGATCGGGTGAGCTGAATGGTCCATGGGGATGGCGCACTGTAAGAAGCAGAGAACTGCCCTCAGCATTCAGCAGAGGCTTCCACAGGAACCACCGGATTCTTCTCTCTGTGTCCTTAAGTGTTTTCCAAACTACACCAAGCAAAATTCCTTCCAACACAAATAACTCAGGACACTCATTGCCGTGTCAGCAGGGAGTAACAGGGGCTCTGGGGATCAAAACACGTGGGAAACACGGGGCTGCAAAGAGTGAGCTATTATTCATTTCAGCAAGATGTCTCTGTCTTTTCTTCGCGCAAGTGCAATGAAATCTTTCCAGGGAAGAGAGATTATGATACGATCGGCAGCTTTCCCCAAACCAACCTGACCACAGAACACATTGAGGAGCATTTCACTCCAATCGGATTCCAGGGAACAGAACCAGTAACATCCGAAGTTCGTTACCCTGTAGATGAACGCTACTGTTTGTATAGAGTTAGATACTGTTTGTTAGATACTGTTGAGGTAACTTCGCACAGGAGTAGAATCCCTTCTCCAAGAGGCTGCAGGTAGGATATAAATATACCACGTGCCCTACATCGAAATATAAGATGCACGTTACATATGTAGGTACGCTTCACGTGCTAAAAGCTTGAGTTATCAAAGGCTGACACTTCCCCTTAACCAATGGCTTTCTTGTCTTCCTCCAAGAAAACCTTGTCTCTAGAACAAGGTCTTCATAACTTTCCAGAAGTTCTGCGTATGTCCAAAATACGTTAAGAAAGACATCGAGGTTTCCAGTAAACTTCTATATGCATGGAGCGAAACAGCAGGAGATTTCCAGGCAAGTCTAGATGCTTGGATGTCCTGGAACCTGTGAGTAAAAACTTTCCTGCTTGAATGCCGTACAAGAAAGAGCATGGCCATACCTTCAGGTATCTTTGGTCACTGAATTAACAGGAGGGTGAATGAAAGGGGGGCTCAGGAGCTGTCCTGGAAATGACACATTCCACAAACACAGCCCTGTTTCTTCTCCTCTGAACCGTGGCATTTCTGAAAAGGATGCAGGTGATGTTGCCCCTTTGTCCTGCAGCATCTCCGTCTTTCTCAGAATTAGGCTTGGGAAAGGCAGGTCATGCTTGGAAGATTTCAGACTTCGGCCAAGGAAAACCCCCAACTCTTCATTTTCTCATCATTCTGCATGTTGGGGTACAGCTACAGTCCCAATGAACAGGGGACAGTGGGCACAGCCTCTCACGGGCTAATGGGTCAAGGAGTTGTGGAAGGTGATGAGTGTCTTCCAGGCATTCAGCAAACTCCCTGCTCTCCTTGAATGAGCTCAGAGCCCACCATCAAATCAAGGTCCCTGTATGCGCCAGCCCTAAAAGATTTCCGGGGAACTGGGGACAATTTTTCAAAGATAAAAACCACCATGCTACAGGGAATACAGCCAATATATACATATATTTTTTTGCGGTACGCGGGCCTCTCACTGCTGTGGCCTCTCCCGTTGCGGAGCAAAGGCTCCGGACGCGCAGGCTCAGCGGCCATGGCTCACGGGCCCAGCCGCTCCGCGGCATGTGGGATCCTCCCGGACCGGGGCACGAACCCGCGTCCCCTGCATCGGCAGGCGGACTCTCAAGCACTGCGTCACCAGGGAAGCCCCCCAGCCAATATTTTATAATAACTATAAATGGCGTGTAACCTTTAAAAATTGTGAATCACTATATTGTACACCTGTACCTTATATAATATGGTACAGCAAGTCTACTTCAACTTAAAAAATCACCATGCTGAAAGTCAGTCAGTCAGCCTGACTCAAAGCCCGTTTCTTGGACCACCTGCTGCAGCCGGTGACCAGGAGCTGGTTACGGACATAGCATCTTGACCCTATCCTGATTGGCTGAAGCTGACTCTGGTTCATAAGACCCCTGGGTGATTCACTCTAGAAGGATATTTGCTCTGACCTGTCATATTTTAAGAGATGAATCAGTCTCCTGTTGCTGTCGTAACAAATTACCACCTACTTTGTAGCTTAAAGCAAAGCCAGCATCTTCTTTTATGGTTCTGGAGAAATGCCTAGTTAGGTTTCCTGCCCATTTTTTGATTTTTTTTTTTTATTGAATTGTATAAGTTCTTTGTATTCTTTGGAAATTAAGCCCTTGTTGGTCCCATCGTTTGCAAATATTTTCTCCCCTTCCATAGGTTGTCTTTTCATTCTGTTGATGATTTCCGTTGCTGTGCAGAAGCTCATAAGTTTGATTAGGTCCCCTTTGTTTATTTTTGCTTTTATTTCTATTGCCTTGGGAGACTGATCAAAGAACACATTGGTACAATTTATGTCAGAGAATATTTTGCCTATGTTCTCTTCTAGGAGTTTTACGGTATCATACCTTATATTTAAGTCTTTAAGCCATTTGAGTTTATTTTTGTGTGTGATGTGAGGGTGTGTCCTAACTCCACTGATTTACATGTGACTGTCCAACATTCCTAACACCACTTGCCAGAGAGACTGTCTTTTCTCCATTGTATATTCTTGTCTTTGTTGTCAAAGATTAATTGACCATAAGTCTGTGGGTTTATTTCTGGGCTCTCTATTCTGTTCCTTTGATCCATGTCTGTTTTTGTGCTGATACCACACTGTTTTGATTACTGTAGCTTTGTAGTATTGTCTGAAGTCTGGGAGGGTGATGCCTCCAGCTTTGTTCTTTTTCTTCAGGATTGCTTTGGCAATTCTGGGTCTTACGGTTCCATATAAGATCCAGTGATTTTTTAAAATGACACCCCAAATAAATATTCTCAAATCTCAAAGGTTAGGTAGTGTGATACTGTGATTTGGCATAAGAAACAAATATTTGTTCCTCATCCCAGTTGCTGGGTGATGCTGATGCTGCCAGTCCGTGGACCACTCCATGTGTGGTTATGTGCGTAAACACACTGCAGAGAACAACCTAGGCTGGAAATGGTAGCAAAGTGAAATCTGGAGTTTTACTTAACTTGGGAGATGGATTTGGAGCTTGGGAAAGCCTCTCCCCTGACCTTCAGTAGGAAGTGAACACACCCAGACAATTTATCACAGAGCAGATGAGGTGAACATCCCAGATGGATCAGTTCAAATGCATCAGTAAGACCAGCAACAACCAAGAGCATGCATGGCCTCCCGACAGGATACAGGAACAATTGCATCACTTTCCTCTGTGCCTGTGTGTGGTTTTGTCCCTGAAGAAGAACAGCTCATGTGACGAAGGGCTGATTAGATCAAGCCAGGGGGGGAAGGCTTACAAAAGGGGCAGGGGTTAGTCGATCGTGGCAGAAAAAAGGAACTTTTATCAAGTCCAAACCCCAATCAGTTTTAAAGAGTAATTAGCTGTGTACACAGCAAATGAAGATTGAAAGGGATTTACACTTTGTTTTCATTAATTTTAAAAGTGAGTCTTGCTACGTTGATGCTTTTAGAACTCACCGTTGAAAGAGGCAGAGTCTGCACGGGAAGCTCCCTGAGGACTTCGTGGAAAAAACCCAGAGCT
This sequence comes from Pseudorca crassidens, assembly GCF_039906515.1. NCBI lineage: Eukaryota > Metazoa > Chordata > Mammalia > Artiodactyla > Delphinidae > Pseudorca > Pseudorca crassidens. The sequence goes on along the minus strand of NC_090317.1, from coordinate 133,186,081 downwards.
CCATCCTGCACTGAGCAAAGTGCATTTTCCCAGCGGGGCTCAGGGCCCCACTTTAAAAAGGGGAGTCTGGAGGCAAGTCCTTGCCCACGCTAGGAGGGGATGATAGAATTCTCTAGGATCTAGATGCTAAAAGGCCACCTTTCACTGGCTTTCTGCTTCAGGGGTGGGGAATGATTCATTTAATCCAGGATAAATAGCTATTTAAACTTACCTAGGTAGACTGGTCAAAGATACATTAAGGTGGAGATTCCAAAAACAAACATATTATACTATAAAGGTGTCTTTTATTTAAAAAATAAAAGAGAAAGGAAAAGACATGAGATCTTCCAGGCATTATGAAATGAGCAACGTTTAGAATATCAGGTAATCCATCCTCATTCCAAATGTCTGCCAACACGGCATAAACATTATTCCTCTATTTTCCAGTTTCTAGGGTACAGTATGATGCTGCAATTGTTGGGACTTGGACAGAGATGAAGCAGTGAGTAACAGTCAGTATGGCAACCCACTGTTTCCAATTTCCTGAACCATCGGGAGAATATAATCCGTCTCTTTGGTAATATTTATGAACCATAACTTGAGAATTTTTATTACAATTCCACATGCCCAACATTTATTCTCTTCTATCTAAAGTCATGGCAACTCTGGAATCTAATTGTTTTTCTCTGGAACAAAAAGCCAAGCAGAGAGAATGTAAAGAGACTTACGGGTATTCCACAGAATATGTTTTGTGATTTCTCTGCATCATGAACTGGGCTCTCTCTCTCTCTCTCTCTCTCTCTCTCTCTCGCTCTCGCTCTCTCTCTCTCTCCAGGGGACTCTATGATTCTCTGGTGTACCTGGGAACCCAGGCCTCTTCCAACCAACTCTTTTTCTTCCCTTGGATTTATTCCTCAGTAAAACTAAGAAAAGCCCCAGAAAGGGTCTGCAGAATGATCCCCTCTAAGTCATTTCATTCATTCATTCATGTGTGCATTCATTCACGAAGTGAACACTGATAACCTAGGTTGTGCCAGCTATTGAAGGATGCCTGCATATACATGGGTATAAATATTTGATCTCAGAAAGTAATAGGTACATGGATGGAATAACAAATAGATGGATGGGTGGCTGGGTGGGTGGGTAGGTGGACGGATGAATGGATGGATCAATGGTTGGGTGGATAAATGAATGGATGGATAGATGGATAGATGAATTGATGGATGAATGGGTGGATAAATGAATAGATAGTTGGGTAGATAGACGATGGGTGGAAGATTCTCCAATTTCTGGTTTACTGCCACCCCCTTTCCATCCTTCAGGCTGTTTGCTAGTGCCAGACGGGCAGGATGGGTGGTTCCATGCAGAGATTATGAGTCCATATGCTGTTGTCAGCAGCCCCAGGTACCAGCTGTGTTACCTTGGACATGCAACTCAACCTCTCTGCCCCTCCACTGTCCTATCTTTACAGCAGAGGTATCCACAGTGCCCCGCCTGATAGGATTGTCATGGGGAATTTGTGAGAAAATCCGGGTCCACAAGGCACAGTGAGAGGTCAGTACATGACACGACAATTGAGAGAGTGGTCAGTAGATGTATCCCCTCAAAGGGACTTGAGATCACTACTCTCAGGTGGCCCCGGAACAGGGCAAGTTCTTTTCCAACTGAAAACTCCGTCAACTATAGTGTGAAACCGAATGATCCCAATTTTAAATTTACATCTCCTTCCACAAGAGCAAGGGGAGCCTTGGAACAGTCAAACACGTCGCAGAAACACGGACTTGTCCACCCAACTGGGGAAGATGAATAATCCTGTACCAAACACAAGAAGAACCATGAGCCGTCCCCACTCAGACGGATGAACACAGCAAACCACAAAGCAAGTGAGAATGTCCTGGGGATTAATGCATGGGCCCCGCAGCTGGATACACGGAGCTGGAGTCACGCCTGCTCCTAGCTGGTGCTAAGTGGGCCAAATGACTTACATCCATCAGCTCCCCAATCTGTAAAAGATCAGGGACATCCCTCCCTGGCTGGCAGGGGTGAGAAGGATTACATGAGGTTACGTCCACCCTGGCAGCCGGCGCTGACGATTACATGGTGTGGATGATACAGTCTTACTTTGCTGTGTGCTGCAACAGAAACTGTGCTAAGAGGAAATGTCAATGCCAGACTCATGCCTTGCTTTCCTCTCTTCAAATCGATTCCCAAAAGTGGATCTGTCTACTTCTTCCTCATGTTTTCTTTCTTTTTTTAATTGAAGTATAGTTGATTTACCATGTTGTGTTAATTTTTGCTGTACAGCAAAGTGATTCAGTTATATATATATATATATATATATATATATATATATATATACATACACACACTTACATTCTTTTTCATATTCTTTTCCATGATGGTTTATCCCAGGGTATTGAATATAGTTCCCTGGGGTCTACAGTACGACCTTATTGGTCCTTATGTTTTCTCTTACGTTTCCCCACAACACTAAGCTTTTTCGAAACGTATGAATACTCTTTTTTTTTTTTTTTTTTTTTTGCGGTACGTGGGCCTCTCACTGCTGTGGCCTCTCCCGTTGTGGCGCACAGGCTCCGGACGCGCAGGCTCAGCGGCCATGGCTCACGGGCCCAGCCGCTCCGCGGCATGTGGGATCTTCCCGGACCGGGGCACGAACCCGCGTCCCCTGCAACGGCAGGCGGACTCTCAATCACTGCACCACGAGGGAAGCCCCCGTACGAATACTCTTGATCTTATACTCTTTTTCTCTAAACTATCGATATCGGCCCCAAATATGTGACAATAATCATCTTAATGCTGTTTTTCCTTTGGCTTGAAACTTATGACAAGAATACTGGGTATGCCAGCCATAAAAAAGAATGAAAAAATGCCATTTGCAGCAACATGGATGCAACTAGAGATGATCATACTGAGTGAAGTAAGTCAGACAGAGAAAGACAAATACCATACGATCTCACTTATATGTGGAATCTAAAATATGACACAAACTTATCTATGAAACAGAAACAGACTCACAGACATAAAGAACAGACTTGTGGTTGCCTAGGGGGAGAGGGGTGGAGAGGGATGGGTTGGGAGTTTGGAATTAGCAGATACAGACTAGTATATATAGGATGGATAAACATCAAGGTCCTACTGTAGAGCACAGGGAACTCTACTCAATATCCTGTGATAAACCATCATGGAAAAGAATATAAAACAAGAATGTCTCTGTGTGTATAACTGAGTCACTTTGCCGTACAGCAGAGACTGGCACAGCATTGTAAATCAACTCTACTGCAATTTAAAAAATGCTACTAAAAACAAGAATACTCGGTATGCGGTAGTCAAGTGCATGTGAGGGTCCCCAAAAGAGAGAGTTTCTCATTGGGGCTGCTTGTGGGTGAGGGCAGGGTTTCTGCGAACCCCTGGTAACTTGTGCAGGACTTGGTTGGGTATGAGAGTGTGCGTTTTCCATTCATGTCCAGAGTTTTCACTGACTCATGACTGTCTTCCCATCTTATCACAGCTGACCCAGCACACATAACTCCAACCTCTAACCAACTCTTTTCGATCGCCATTCAGAGTTTCAGGCAAAGCGCAAGATCATTTTTTTTTTTTTTTTTCAACATAATAAGGATTCAAGAACGGTGTAAATTCTTACCTTGTTCTCTAGCCTTCCGGGATAAACGTACACAACACGACTTAGACATTCCTGCCCCCTTCGTTCAAAAATGTTCACGCAGGGGCTTCCGTGGTGGCGCAGTGGTTGAGAGTCCGCCTGCCGATGCAGGGGACACGGGTCCGTGCCCCGGTCCGGGAAGATCCCACGTGCTGCGGAGCGGCTGGGCCCGTGAGCCATGGCCGCTGGGCCTGCGCGTCCGGAGCCTGTGCTCCGCAATGGGAGAGGCCACAGCAGTGAGAGGCCCGCGTACCGCAAAAAAAAAAAAAAAAAAAAAAGTTCACGCAGGGCTTCCCTGGTGGCGCAGTGGCTGAGGCTCCGCCTGCCGATGCAGGGGACGCGGGTTCGTGCCCCGGTCCGGGAGGATCCCACATGCCGCGGAGCGGCTGGGCCCGTGAGCCATGGCCGCCGCGCCTGCGCGTCCGGAGCCTGTGCTCCGCAATGGGAGGGGCCACAACAGTGAGAGGCCCGCGTACCGGAAAAAAAAAAAAAAAAAAAAAATGTTCACGTGCATCTACTGTTTTTCTAACTTTGTTCCTTGGTGAACTTGAACTATGCAGAAGAATGGTAAGTGGCACATGTCGAGGGCTTATATTATGCCATTGTTTTTAAACATATTCCATACACATTAACATGTCACATGGTCCTTAAACGGCAGGCGGCATAGGATATCCATTTTCATTTCTTAAGTTGGGTACCCCAGGTGTCCCAAGGATGAGATGTTCCCTCCTAGGTTTAAGCCACGGCAGCCTGATTCTAGACCATGCTCTCAGCCGGGATGCTCTGCTGGAGGGCCCCTGAACCCCTCCACGGAGGGATGCTGTCCATCTTCCCCCAGCTGCATGAAAGTAGAGGGATCTCACCAGCAAAACGGCGATGACTCGTGGGGTACACTCTAAGATATCCCCTCGTTCAGGACCCCCAGGTGTCTCAGCAAAATGCACCCTGAAAATATGAGGGGGGCTGTCTGCCTGTGGGGCTCTTCCCCACCGATGCTTGCTCAGCTTCTGACAAACCCTATGTCACCACCGAGCCAGCTGCTTCTTGTATCCTCCCCGGTCCCTTACATAAGCCATCCTTGGCCCCTCAGCCCACCATGCTGAAACCCCTTTCCCAGGGGAAAAGGCCCCCCACCCAGCCTCTTCAAACACTGCATCCTTTAGTTGGGAGTGTAGAGAGAGAAATGATCCCTGAGCCCAGATTTGCCGAGATGTTCCTTCTTTGGATTAATATGAAAATAAGTGCATTATAAGCACAAGAGGGTTTTTTTTTTCTTTTATCCAATTAAAATCATGCTCATTCAATATGCCTTGGGACTTCCCTGGCGGTCCAGTGGTTAGGATTCCGTGCTTCCACTGCAGGGGGCCCGGGTTCGATCCCTGGTCGGGGGAACTAAGATCCCACATGCCGGGCAGTGTGGCCAAAAATATTTTTTTTTAAATATGCCTTTTCCAACTCCATTCCTTAGCCCTTCCACCCTGTTCTGGGCTGGGTCACAAGATTACTCTGCATCTTATGTGTGTCCTCCTTGTGGGGCAGCTCACAGATGAGGCAGGTGCGTGATGAGAATTGAGACCAGCAGCTCTAGAGAGGAGTATTCTCCAACTCAAGGGCGGTGACCTTCCTGAATCCTCCTGAGATACAGGGAAACCAGACCTCGTTTAGGAAAATGACATCAGAATAATAGCTCTTGTGTGAAATCACCATCCAGTTTTGCCATTGCTTTTTTGTTATGGTTGTTTTCATAGAAATTACACCCTTTCCCACCTACGGAAAAGCATCTGAGAGGCGTCTCATTCTACAAGATGCACAGAGACGAGGCTATGCCCACCTCGTGTGATAAACACCTTTCCGCCCTTGGCTATCTCTACAGGGTCAGTGAATTCTCTGTGCCTCTTCCAAGTGCCACGCTGCTAGCTGCACACACACCCGGGTTCCGTTCCCACTACGAGACAAAGAGCTGTAGCCATGCTGTGCGGTTTCAAAAATATTTTATTTTCTGGAATAGCCATATGTCTGGAAGAGCTTTGTCTTTATTGCCCATCTCCACACAGGGAGACGGAAGCTACGACGAGAGAACAGAGGTGCAATACGTCACACCTGCAGGACGGAATGACGGGAGTGTTTGGGAGAATGTATAAAATGCTCACCAGGGTGCATGAGGACAGGTGGGGGGCAGGGGTTGGCGATGCCGGGTTGCACACTGCCGAGCACATTCATCGAGACGTGCACGCACCCCACAGCGCGGGGGGAGGGCGGCCCTGAATTTTCACCTGGGCCCCCTCAGAGTTTAAACAGAGTGGAGGGAGAAACCTGCTACCAGTCCTCCGCGGCTGCCACGCTGGGCAATGCAAGTCTCACCCGTGATGTGACGTCCAAAGTGCCTGCTGCATCGTTTACAGTTGCAAGAGAAGTAACGCTAGGCTTGTTTCTAGAATGTTCCAGGACGCTCTTATTTCATGTGCAGAGTCTCTTGTCGGTATTTTATAAGGATGCCCCTCTCCTTCCGGATCATGGGCTCTGCTCACCGCAACAGACGGATAGAAAGACTCGGGGTACGTTGGCAACAAGGATGGTGGGGCGTGTCTTGTCTGTGTCCCCTCGCGCGTCTGCCTGCTGTGTACACAAGAGCAAGCCCGGAAGCTCTGGGCCTGCTTGCATATGCCGTAGGGCATGGGCTTGCATCTGAGACTGAAGAGGGTCAGGCACCAGCTGGACCTACCTTCACGACGGCATCATCTGAACCCGATTGTTCTCTGGACTTGCCTAGTCAGGAATAACAGTAAACACTTCCACTGGGCTGCCCCACTGACCACAGGAACCCCTGTGACTATGCACAACGGGAAGGCGGAGGAAAACTTCACAACACGGAGTGGGCCGGGGGGCGGGCGGGCAGGAATGGCTAGGATGGGACCACAAAGGGGTATGGAGGTTACAGATGCCAGCATAGCCCTGGAGGTGAGAGTTGCCCATAAGTCCTGACCGCCTGGTGATGGCGTGGCAAGATGAGTGATGGGGGATGGCCTCAATCCTCATAGGTGGTCACACCACCCTTCACCCCACAGCGCAGCTGGAACACATGCTGGTTGGCAGACTCCAAGGTAGGGCCGAGCAGGGACCTCCAGGCATCCGACCCTACATCCACATTGGAGTCCTGGCCGGCCGGTGGTCCACGCGGGGCTGTGTTCTCACGACCTCTTGGCTTGTACCTGGAGGACAGGTGAACGGTAGGCTCCACGGGCAACCGGAGCTTCTCTGTCCCTTCAGGGCCCCTAAAGGGTTGGAAAGAGAAGGAAAGACAACAGAAGTGTAAGGGGGAGAACATCAGTGGTGAGCCCACAGGAGCGAACCCCCTTCCACGCTGCTGAGAAGCTTTTCCCCCCAGCACCCACGTCTTCGTTCCTAATATCATGCTCAAATAAGAGGAAACGGGGCTCCCTGGAGAAATGGCTAATTCTAGGACCCGGGCTTAGGAGACACAGGACGTGGCTGGAGTGTCTTCTAGTTCCAGAAAGTAAGGAAATGTTCAAAAATACACAATAATTGGGGCATGTCAGTAGGACACAGAAGATAAAGTGGAAGAGGTCCCAATGGCCAAGCAATTTGAGGCAGGAAATAAAATACTATTGGATTGTAACCCGAAAGAAGAAATGAATCTCCATGTGTCCAAACTGGGAGACATCCATGAGTGAAGAAATAAATAAATGAGGGAGGAAAACTAAACATCCCACGCAGAAAAATTCCAAATAGATGCTGTGCCCCTAAAACGGTGGAATATGGTTTCCTCCTTAAGTGTGGGCTGTTCACAGGGTCTTCCTTCCAAAAGGGTGTGGAATGAGGACACAATAGTAGCTTTGCGTTGGAGACATCTGACTACCTCAGCCAGCTGACCAAGAAGGCCCAAAACGCACAGTGACAAGTCATGTTGATAATATGTCCCTTTGATAAAAGGTGATGAAAAGAGCACTTCACTCCTGTGGGTTTTCTCTCAAAGACCAATCATCCCAGTCTAATAATGAAAAAAAAAAAAATCAGGCAAATCCTAATAGAGGGGCAACCTAAAAAAAGAAATCTAACAAGTGCTCATCAAAGCTAAGGTCATCAAAAACAAAGAAAGTTTTAAAATAGAATTACCATATGATCCAGCAATCCCAACCCTGGACCTATATCCAGACAAAACTATAATTCGAAAAGATGCACGCAGGGCTTCCCTGGTGACGCAGTGGTTGAGAGTCCGCCTGCCGATGCAGGGGACGTGGGTTCGTGCCCTGGTCCGGGAGGATCCCACATGCCGCGGAGTGGCTGGGCCCGTGAGCCATGGCTGCTGAGCCTGCGCGTCCGGAGCCTGTGCTCCGCGGCGGGAGAGGCCGCAACAGTGAGAGGCCCGCGTACCGCAAAAAAAAAAAAGATGCATGCACCCCAATGTTCATAGCAACACTATTCACAATAGCCAAGACATGGAAGCAACCTAAGTGTCCATCAACAGAGGAATGCATGAAGAAGATGTGGTGCATATATACAATGGAGTACTACTCAGTCTTAAGAAAGAACGAAAAATGCCATTTGCAGCAACATAGATGGACTTTGAGATGATCATACTGAGTGAAGTAAGTCAGACAGAGAAAGGCAAAAACAAAGTTTGAGACACTGTCACAGCCCAGAGGAGCCCAAGGAGGCATGAGGGTGAAAGTGATAATGGTGTTGTAGGTGGGATCCTGGGACAGAAACGGGACTTGAGGGAAGAAGTAGTGAAACCCAAATAAAATTTGGGGTTTAGCAGGAGAGCCTTGACTCACGTGCCTACATGAATATCATGTTCCGTTCATGGATTATTTCTATCCTTTGTATGGCTGGACCAAACGGAACACAAGATCTGGCCATCAGCGGTGTCTCTGAAGGCTGAAGGGATGCTCGGTGAAGCATGGCGGGGAATTCTGGGGCCCCGCTGCTGTCAGGGCACCCAAAAAGGCAGTGACCCGTCACAGAAGCAGCAGCCATGTGTGGTGGTTTGGATGTGTCCCCCGACCAGGAATAGTTCTGGCCAAGTAACCCTACATTTGGGAAACTGGATGGTTGAAACGCTGATGAGCAGAAGAGACAGAGGGGGATTCCTTCAGGGCCAAGGGAGTTCCAGGAATCTCACCCAGAAAAGGGGGGGTGAGCTGGAAGACACTAGGGCATCCGACCCCGAAGCCACCAAGCTCTTCGATAAAGCTTGTCTCCACTGACACGTGCTGTAGGTGTACGATACCCATGGGGTCCAAAGGCTTAGTATAAACACAGCATGTCAGCTATCTCCCTGACGGTTAGTAGACAATTCTAAACGCGTGTATATACCTATAGAATTTTAAAATATAATTTTAGTAAATGATATATGTATGTATATACCTATAAAATGTATAAAGTATATGTATATATGTTTTCGTACATTTCTATAAATTCTGTACACTAAAAAATAGAAACACACGTATCTCTATTAATATATAAATTTACATGTTCATTTATGTATATGCACACACCCATATATACATATATATTGTTGAAATGATACTTTTTTGATATACTGATTAAATAAAATATATCAATTCAATTGATTTCTTTTTTTATAAATTTATTTATTTTATTCATTTTTTTCTGGCTGCATTGGGTTTCTGTTGCTGCGCGTGGGCTTTCTCTAGTTGCGGCGAGCGGGGGCTACTCTTGGTTGTGGTGCGTGGGCTTCTCATTGTGGTGACTTCTCTTGTCGCAGAGCACGGGCTCTAGGCTCGTGGGCTTCAGTAGTTGTGGCTCACAGGCTCAGTAGCTGTGGCTACTAGAGCTGCGGGCTCTAGAGCGCAGGCTCAGTAGTTGTGGCGCACGGGCTTAGTTGCCCCGTGACATGTGGGATCTTCCCGGACCAGGGCTGGAACCCGTGTCCCCTGCATTGGCAGGCGGACTCTTAACCACTGTGCCACCAGGGAAGCCCTCAATTGATTTCATCTTGACCATTCTTGCTTTCTTTTCTCATGTGGCTACCACAACAAGTTTTTCCTTCCAGTTTTATTGGAAGATATAGATATAATGAGATATAATGGACATACAATGCTGTATAAGTTGAAGGTGTACAGCGTGGTGATTTGACCTACACGCACCATGAAATAATGACCGCGATAAGTTTAGTGAACATTTGTCATCTCATCTAGATACAAAATTAAAGAAATAGAAAAAAACCTTTTTTATGATGAGAACTGTTAGTATTTCGTCCCTTAACCACCTGCATATGTGACACACAGCAGAGTTAATTATCCTTCTCATGCCGTACGTTACACCCCTGGTACTGATTTATCTTATAAGTGGGAGTTGGCACCTTGGTGGCTACCAGAAAACGTTTTAATTATTTATGTGGCTTGCACTGTACTGCCATTCGACAGAGCTGTTCTAGACGCTGGAAAAATGGGGTTTCCAGGGGAAAATGCAGGAACGGGGCCCCAGACCCATCAGTGCCATGCTAGGTAGGGCTGTATGCCGGCTGTCATGCCCCTCAGAGGACCCCAGGAGCCCCATGTTCCCTGAGCACAGTGGGCCAGGCGGCCACCTGCCGCCACTCCTGGCCCCTCCACCTTTGCCAGAAAGTGGCCAAAGTCTTTGGCAGTTCGGATCTTCTGGAATCGAGGCAGAACCAGCACCTGGGGGCCCCTCCGTGTTGCAGGTGGGGCAACTCGGAAGTGGATGCCTGGTCCTTGTGAGCCGGGGGATGGGGGCTGCGGTGGGAGCATCCCTCAGACTTTCCCAGTAAATATCTACTGAGAGAGGCTTCTCCTCCTTGGAGCCACTCGAATTTCAGCAGCAAACTCCAGGTACCCCCTCCTAGGTTACAGTAGCTGCTTAGAGACCATCGTGAACGTGCAAGGACGACCACACACACCTCAGCCCCCATACCCGGCACTAATTAATTTGGCTTTTGCAAGGAGGCTGACCCATCAGTCCGAACCAGATGTCCCCCGATTACATCCCTGTTATTCGTACGTCTCATCCTTAAGACGGGGTGGGTCGCCACCCATTTCTGTGTCTTCCCAGGACACTGACATTCCCAAGAGGGCTGAGCCTGGCAGGTCCCCTGTGGGGTAATTTGAGGGTCGCAAAGGATGCCCTTCCCGACCAGCCTCGGAGCCTGGCTTCCCACCACGGCAAGGTCCTCCCCGGCTGGCGGATGCTGTGATCCGAGGGGTAACCATGGTCACCTGCACTGTCTCTCCGCCCCCGGTACCACTTCCGGGGGAGCAGGAAGAAGCACCACAAGCAACAGAAGCCAGGGCCGTGGGCTGGCTTTCAACCCCGGACTGAGCATGTGCTCAGCAGAGGATGTAACATCAGGACCCGGCCCGGGGCCTGGCATCACCAGGACCCTCTGAAACACAGCGTCCCGGTGGGCAAGGGGAAGGACTAAGTGTTGCTTCTTGCCTCCTTCTGACAGCTGAGTGAGGGGTTCGGAGCTGCACCATCTCTGGGACCGCTTGGCCTCAACCGTACTGGCTCAGAATTGGAGCAGCCTTTCAAATGGGGGCGGTGACGTGTACGGGAAAGGGTGTCCCCCTGTGGCCGTGCTGATCCAGCCCTGAACCCCCAGACCACAGGGGTGAGATGACGTTCCACTGCCCCAGACACCAGCACGTGCAGCGCTCCTTCCCCAATCCCAGGCCTGCCGTTTCCTCCTAAATGTATTTTTATCCTTTCGATACAATGACTCAAGGCATTTTTGCAGTTATTTCCTTTTTCTTTTTCTTTTTTTAATATTCACATCAGATTTTAATTTGTTATACATTTTCGTAGTTCAGTAAATGTCCTTGATAATGTAAATCAAAAAGTATTATTTACTTGGGAGAAAAAGAGTAATCTGTGTAAAAAGGGGGGGAAGACCAAAATATTTTTATATGCTTATTCAGATACATGGAATTTTCGTGAATTTAAGAGGAATGAAGATATTCAAACAGTAAGAGAAAATCATGACACGTATTTGAGTGTTCAAATGCTTATGTAAGTCTTCAATCCGTCTGGTTTTATAAAACCAAAACTTTGAATACAAACAAAAGCAGAAAAGTTCACATTACCTTTTTATATGTTCCTAAGTATCAAACTGCATCAACTTATTATGAATTTAAAGAACATCACAGATTTTAAAACTAAAGTACAGGAGTGCCTGATTCTTTTTAATTCCACAAATACCTAACATCCCAAAGTAACACGTAAATAAACCTCTACTGCTCAGTGAATGTTTGAAAAATGATCCAACAAACACTGTATGGGAACGTGTACAATCACACCTTTGCCTACGTGTGATTTTTGTTTTGCTTTATTTTCCACTTTTTAAAGATTGTTATTTTATAGTGGGGTATAACTGATCAACAATGTTGTATTAGTTTCAGGTGCACAGCAAAGTGATTCAGTTGTACATAGACGTGTATCTGTTCTTTTTCAAATTCTTTTCCCACTTGGGTTATTACAGAATATTGAGTTCCCTGTGCTCTACAGTAGGTCCTTGTTGGTTATCTATCTTACATACAGTAGTGTGTACATGTCAATCCCAAACTCCTAATTTATGTCCCCCCCCCCCGTTTCCCTTTGGTGTTTGTTTTCCATTTTGAATGAATACCTCTCTATATCTGCTAGCACAGGGGGCCGCCGGGTGGAAATGATTCATATTCTCCCTTCGTGGAAGATGGGCGTCCCGTCTTAACTCCTTGAGTGCAGTAAACCACTAGTCAAAAAATATACCCTAGGTTCAGAATGGCCATCATCAAAAAATCTACAAGCGATAAGTGCAGGAAAGGGTGTGAAGGAAAGGGAACCCTCCTGCACGGCTGGTGGGAATGTAAATTGGTGCAGCCGCTATGGAGAACGGTATGGAGGTTCCTTAAAAAACTAAAAATACAGCTACCATACGACCCAGCCATCCCACTCCTAGGCATATACCCAGAGAAAACCATAATTCGAAAGGATGCATGCACCCCAATGTTCATTGCAGCACTATTTACAATAGCCAGGGCATGGAAGCAACTTAATGTCTATCAACGGAGGAATGGATAAAGAAGATGTGGTGCATATATACAACAGAATATTACTCAGCCATAAAAAGGAACGAAATAGTGTCATTTGCGGAGACGTGGATGGACCTAAGGACTGTTATACAGAGTGAAGTCAGTCAGAAAGAGAAAGACAAATATTGTATAATATCGCTTCTATGTGGAATCTAGAAACATGATACAGATGAACTTATTGGCAAAGCAGAAACAGAGTCACAGATGTAGAGAACACACTTACGGTTACCAAGAGGGGGTGGGGGTGGTGGTGGGACGAACTGGGAGATTGGGATGGACATATATACACTATTGATACTATGTATAAAATAGATAACTAATGAGAACCTACTGTAGAGCACAGGGAACTCTACTCACGGCTCTGTGGTGACCTACATGGGAAGGAAATCCAAAAAAGAGGGGATATAGGTATACGTACAGCTGATTCACTTTGCTGTACAGCAGAAACTAACACAACATTGTAAAGCAACTGTACTCCAATCAAAATTAAAAAAAACTTACTCTAGGAATGGTTCAGTGGGATAAACAGGAGGTCCTCATTCTGGGACTTTCGCTTGTGACGGAAGGTGACATCCTGATTTCCAGGCCGAGGCTGGGCCTCCCCTGGTTTTGCCTGATTCACCCAAGGAGGAGGTGGGCTGGAAAAGGGCTGGGATGCCAAGGAGGATGGGGAAATATAGGCCCCGAAACAGGTCACCCAGCTCTGGCAGGAAGCAGCCTCTCTTTATAGCTCAGTGGACTAAATAAAGCCCTGAGTGCTGAAGAAGAGACCGAGGAGAGTTTTTTATTCCAGGAGAAGAATAATTATTTCCTAAGTAGAATTCCTTTGGTAAAAAAAACAAAACAAAACAAAAAAAACAGCTCTGCACCCTAGAAACACTTCAAGGAGAAAAAGGGAGCAAAAGATGGCAAACAAGAAAGTGAACCCCAGGCAGAGTGAAATCTCGAGATCCTCATTCCTTTTTTCTTACAATGAGATTTTAGTTTCCACAGAGCATGAATATCCTGGGCCGTCTCTAACCTACCTGAAGAAATTGCAGGAAATTTAAAAGTAACTTAATAAAAACAGAGAAGGCGTTAAATCACAGCCAGTTCTGCAATGAGGTGGTATTCTGTGTTTCTGAAAATCACGGTGCTGGGCAAATCCAAGATAAAAATCAAAGGGTTTCAGAGAAACATGGGATTAGGGTCCTAACACGTGAGAACTCTGTCACAGACACACCAAAAACAATGACCACGAAAAGAGATAGGAATCGAATAAAACGTTAGCACAGCTGTACAACTTCTGCATGGCTATGGTCAGCATACGCACTACAATGCATGTGTTATTCGTAGTTGGTATGTTCTGTAATTGTTGTGGAATTCGACCCTGGAAGGGTCTCAGCATGTGAGTAATGGTGAAGGGGAAATTCACTCGGAACGTTCTAATAACAGACGTGGGTGCATATGACTCAGATACCACACGTGCGGCCGAGGGGGCTGGCGGAGGCCTCAGGGGTGTGTGTGTGTGTGTGTGTGTGTGTGTGTGTGTGTGGTACAGGGCTCCTTTCAGCAGGGTGTAATTTTCTGGGCACGTGTAGTATTTCTCAAAGATGAAACCACACACAAGCAAAGACAAATGCCAAAAGATGCTCAAATCATTCTCTGCAACAGTGGCGTCGGAAGAAACTCGTGCTTTCAAAAGAAGCGAGAAAAGAGGAGAATGGACCGTCCGGGGGCCCCCAGTTCAACAAACTGACACTTCTGCTTCTCTCATGACTGTTCATTGCAAGCTCCTCTGTTTACTTGTTTACATTTTTTTTTCCTCTAGAAGTTGATGCAATACACACTGTTTTAAGCCCCTGTTTTGTGATGCATTCCTTCCCATGTCTCTTTCTATCCCCCTCTACTATCTTGTTCAGTCCTTTTTTTGTCTTTGGTTGTCTTGGAATTTTGCGTAGTTGATAACATCCAACACCTATGCTGTCATCATCTCCATGAGATTTGCTCCCTTGGTATCCAAACAGTAAAAGATGAAATGGTGGTGGGGTGGGGAATAATTTAGTCTTCATCCTAATTGTATTCATGCTTCACAAACATGGTGATAACGTAGCAACGAAGAGTCATGTACCAAAGAAGAAAGAGCAATGAGAGACAGAGAGACACTGAGTCCTGCTGACATCAGTTGAGGCCCTGGATCAAGCCATACCTGAAGACTGTCAAGGACATTCCTGTTACATTTAAGAAAATTCAAAAGAGGGCTTCCCTGGTGGTGCAGTGGTTGAGCGTCCGCCTGCCGATGCAGGGGACACGGGTTCGTGCCCCGGTCCGGGAAGATCCCACATGCCACGGAGCGGCTGGGCCCGTGAGCCGTGGCCACTAAGCCTGCACGTCCGGAGCCTGTGCTCCGCAACGGGAGAGGCCACAACGGTGAGAGGCCCGCGTACCGCAAAAAAAAAAAAAAAAAATTCAAAAGAGTACAAGGACCTACTGTATAGCACAGTGAACTATACTCAATATCTTGTAATAACCTATCATGGAAGAGAATGTAAAAAAGAATACATATGTTTATACATATCTATGTATAACTGAATCACTTTGCTGTACACCTGAAACTAACACAACATTGTAAATCAACTATATTTCAATAAACATTTTAATAAAGAGTAATGTGACACTGCATGGTGGTCGGACTGTTGTGCCTTGGGAGACGCAAGCATGCGTTTGACGTTTCACGAGTGTGGTGAGCCCATTTTCCCAGTGATCCTCCCATGATCACCCCGGGCGACTGGTCGACCTACAGCTTCAACCACCGGATGCACACAGACACCAGCACTGCCTGCTGCGCTTAGACGTCTAAGGAACCACAGCGAGGCGAATGCAGGTGAACGGAAGGCTTGGTCTGGCCCAACGGAGAGTGAGAGCAAAAGCGGGCTCACATCAGCCACTGCTGACCCCGGCAGCCTGCCCTTCAGATCCCCGTTGACCACGTAGCTGGACTCAGTTTTCATCCACGCAGAGGAAAACCCAACAGCACATCCCAGGGTTTTGTAAGGGTCACGTGAAACCATCTTAAACCCACAGGAGGTGCTTAATAGATGCATGGTCCCTGCTCCCAGGCCCCAGAAATCCAACTGGGGGGGGAGTGCTACCTGAAAGACGGGGGCAGGTCCACGTCTGTCACGTCACGGTGGGGATGCGCGTGCCGGACGCCCCGTGGGGGACAGACGCCCCTCCCTGGAAGAAACTGGGAGCTCGGCGTGGACCGCACGTGGCCGGAAGGTCATGCTTTATATTCCGTTTGTGTTTCCTTTTTATTTACATGTCGCACAGACTCCATCTGTGTCGGAGGGCGGGGAGTGACTTATGGAAACATGGTCTGTTAGAGATGGAGCCACTCAGAGGCACAGAAGGGGTTTAGGACATTCCACGGGGACCGTTTTCTTCTTTGCCTGAGCTGCCTTATTCCTGTACGCACAGCCCAGCATCCCAGCCCGGCGTACGGGTTTCAGATGCAGCCTCCTGCATCCCCGCCAGCCACAGGCCCGGCAGCCCCGGCTCCAAGTCAGGGCTCCATCCCGCCCCCCTCCAGCTTCAAATCCACTTCTTTCCCATTTCACTCTGCAACTGTGATTTAGCCTGACACGCGGAGAATACCGCATCTTGAAACGAAGAGGTGAGACGCTCGGTCTTCCTTACCTGCCAACACCTTCGAACTCTGTGATCTGCGTGCCCACGTGTTCTAGAAACATCTGCAATGCAGACCACTTTGATGAACATCTGTGGAGTGGAGCTTGAACAAAGTAGGAACACAGGCTATTGTATGAGGCATTGTGATGGCTTGACAAACATTCTCTGCCTCCTTTTTTTTTTTTCTTTCTGAAGCTGAAAATAGCTTCAGAAGCAACAATCAGATTCCGAAACCCAATTCTTCTCCCCCAAAGTCACTTGTCTTGAATTATAACACGTTTGCTTCTGCCGAAGAATCTTGCTTTTCAGGGATGCGGGAGCTGGGGGATAGGTACATCCGCTCACACAGTATGAAACCCCAGGACTCTACTTCTCCAACCCCGCCCGCCAGCTCACACATCCTGAGCAAAAGTCAACTGCCCAGCAAGCAAACAGCCCCGGCCACTTCTGGGGCAGCCCACAAGAAGTTTCACTGCTACAAAGTTCTTTCTTATATGACTGACAAACAGCGTCCTTCCAAGTGTCATCACTTTTCCCTCGTGCTGGGTCCTCGATGCTCTGTTTCCCCGTTTCCCCTGATGCTTCTGTGCAGACCCAAGGTGCTCACTTCCATCAACGAACTATTCTTTGAAAGAAGCCGAGGTTTCCAGCGGCCACTCTTTGCCTCTTTGGAGAAACCTTCAGTTTGGGGAAGAAAGGGGCGGGAGGCACAGGAGGGAGCTTTGGGGCATCTTTACACAATATACGATGCAAAGCGTAATCCTTGTAGGACACAAAAGTGTTCTCAAAACATATTAGGACACTGTTATTAAAAAAGTGCTGTCCGGGACTTCCCTGGAGGTCCAGTGGTTAGGACTCAGCGCTTTCACTGCCGAAGGCCTGGGTTCAAACGTTCAATCCCTGGTCGGGGAACTAAGATCCCACAAGCCACGCGGTGCAGCCCTACGAACGTTAACTGACAGCTTCCAAAATGTAAAAATAGAGACACACTCTTTTTAAAATTTTAATTGAACTATCGTTGATTTACAATGCTGTGTTAGTTTCCGGTGTACAGCACAGTGATTCAGTTATATGTGTGTGTGTGTGTGTGTGTGTGTGTGTCTATATATATATTCTTTTCCAGATTATTTTCCCATATAGGTTATGACAAAATATTGAGTATAGTTCTCTGGGCTATACAGCAGGTCCTTGCTGGTTATCTATTTTATATACTAGGCACACTCTTGAATTCACTTTTTCAAATCTGTATGTCTGATTGTCAATACTTATAAAGAAATAAGTCAAAAGCTTTTTTAAAATGGAAACCTATGTGCTCAACGCCTGTAAATATATATTAAGCAGTTATTTTGTAACCTATCAAAAACAACTTAGAAGAAGAAGATGATTCCTAAGCCCTAAGGGAGAGGTGAAGAGAGAAGCACAATTAAAAATTTTTGGAATGGCACAGCCACGGAGGTGAGCTTTTATTTACAGATACACGTGAGCGTGTGTGCAGGTCCGCGGTAAGAGCTTGGAGACTCTTGGTGACTGGTTTCTTTTCCTTGCGATCTTAGGAAAATTACATAATCTTTTTCTTTTAGCCTCTTTTTTTCTGTTCTGTATAACTGGAATCATCATTAGACTCACGTTGCTGTCAGAAGGATAAAATGCGATGTGAATAGTATCCCTTTAACTCTGTCTGGTACTTTGTAACACCCTCCGTAACTATGAGATGTAGTTGTTATTTATAGGAAGCCACATTTTGTTGTTTCCTTTCAGCAGGCACTCTGGGTTTGTTGCTTGTCCGTAGAAAATTCAGAAGGTGACAGGACAGATATTTCTACCTTGTCACACTCTTTCCAGCCTTTGGAGATCAGCCTCACCACCCCCCCACCCCCGGATTCAGGAGTGATCTTTCTGGGCTCCAGAGAATGATCTTGGTAGAGGTTGCTGTCTTCAGGCAGTTGAGCGGTCTCTTTTTAGACAGTAAACACCCACAGGGTCCCCAGGATCTCGGGGCTCCCTTGGAGAGGTGATGGGTGGAAACATGCAGGCATGGACATAAGAGGGAACAGGGCGCTCCTTTCACGGAAGCAGAGGAAGGTCTCCCGAGCGGCCCCTCTCCGGCCGGAAGCTCCCCGAGCATGACTCTGTCCTTCACCAGTGACGCCTCGGCACTTCTGGCTCCATGACCTTGGGCGAGAAACTACCTCGGTTTGTACCTGAAATGGGAATACTGGCGTCGATCCAGAAGGCCATTTGGGAAGGTCTTCTGTACATCACAGAGGCTACTGTGAACGTGAGGGACCGTGATTTCATTTTGTCTAAAAGGGTCGTGGTTCTGTCCTGGTCTATGTCGGGGTGGGAGGGGGCGAGTGTCTACACTGTGGGCATTACCGTGTCACAGCAAGAGCATTAACTCACGGATTCATTAAGAGCAGCCGACTTCACACACGCCTGGCAATTTGAATCCGGGGACCCTGTGTTTTTGTCCTGATTTTGCGATGACCCTCTCCGCAGAGACAGCAATGATTACGAAGGAGACACATTTCATGGGTCATAGAAATAATATGCAGATGGCTGGTTTCTAATTGATGGGAAGGCACATTCTCTGGGAAATGGAATCAATGCTGATCTGTCGGGATTGAAATGGCGTGTGGGGAAAATAACCCAAGGGAGGCCCAGCATGGACCGACCTGACACGTCACCGGATGGGAATGGGGTCCCGCTCCCGTGTGTGTGTGTGTGTGTGTGTGTGTGTGTGTGTGTGTGTGTGTGTGTGTGTGGCCAGCACCATCAGCCGTGGGGGACCGACCCTCCGGCCACAGGAAGACACCCTGGATGGTCTCAGTTATGTAATGCTGGGCACTTTTCCTTGTAAAGGTGTTTTCCTACCCCTGCCAGATGGGCCCCACTAGCCCCCAATCACAATGTCCTCCCCCAGGCTCACCGGAGACTCAGGCACCTCCTATGGGTGGCTTCCCCTTTCCTAATCCACTCTCCCGCAGTGTGTGTGTTTGTTGTAATTCTGGCTCCTAATTCACGTGCCGTGCGTGGGATGCAGACTTGTGAGGTACTTCCTCTGGTGGAGGGGGGACAGTTTTCAAGGCATCATATTTGGGGATGTGATCACGAATCTTTTAACCTCCTTTCGCGCAGCTAATTCACCTGATACCTAAGGCGCGGCGCTTCAGAAATTTATCAGAAGTATTTGCCTGGTCTGTTTTGAACCCAGCTGAGCAAATCTTAGGCTCTAGCTCTTGAGATGGGGGGTGGGGGCGGTGGGGGCGGTGGACAGGGGAAGGGGACCGGTCTCCGGAGCTGGGGCAGGCCCTCCAGAGATGCATGTGACAGGAGAGCGTTTCCCCAGCCAGCTCCACAGAACGCCTTCAGAATGCATTTGCATTCGGGGCATTGTCTGGGGGGTGTCCTCGGATCTCTCTTCCCTCAAACAGCGTTTGTCATCTTGAAAATGGGTCTCCCCTCCCCGCCCTCCGGGTCCTCAGACACTGGATCTTGGAGACGTGCGCTGGAGGCTGCAGGACCACTCTCCGACTCCGCACCAATTTTAACCGCAGGAGAAAACCCACGCAACGCGCACAAACCCTGATCGCCCCACATCAGACAGGCTCGCTCCCCTTGGGTTTTCCAAAGATTCCGGGGGACGAGGAGTGCCTGCGCTTTCAGTTTCCTTAACCCTCCAGGGGCTGGAAACGGTTAGTGGGAGAGGAATGCACTAACATGAATTGCACAAAGCTGGGCTGCTGAGAGCTGGGGCGGCTCCCTCATGACCGCCGGGACCCAGACATCCCCCTCTGCCCTGATTACCCCAGGAAGACGGCCTAGCCATCTGCAGGTGCATAAACTGGCAGCCTGTCTAAGATGGGTGTTTTTCCTCACGCGTTCCTTCTGCACAGAGACGTTCAGAGAGAGGTATTTTTTTCTGGATAACAAGATATTTATTTAAGTCGCAAACTTGCTCGGCACACCTGGCGGAGGGCAAAGCTTTCCCACTTTCCCCCTCCTCTGGGGTAGGGGGCTAGGGCACCGGGGAGGAATTCCCATCCCCGCGGGTCTGCGCCCCTCGGGGGTGCCTGGGGCGTGAGGAGGGCGCCCCGGGCTTTCGACCCGTTTTCCACTGCTGGCGGGAGGTGTCCCTTTGCGGTGGATTGCGCTCGGCCCCCCCCGCGCCGCGCTCTCTCCGCACGGCCCGGCGGGGCTGCCCGGGGTCCTCCGCGCGGGGTCCCCGCGCCCGCGGGCCGACGGCTGGGGACCCGGCAGCGCGTGGCAGCAACCGGACGCCCGGCAGCTCGGTCCCGCTCCGCCCCGGGCCGCTGCGCAGGTGGCGACCCAAGGCGGGAGCGCCCGGCTCCTCGGACCCAAGGCGCCGGGCTGGATCGGGGGGCGCCCGGCCCTCCGCACGCCCTCCCGCCGCCGCCTCCCCCCGGGTGGCGAGGCCGGGGCGCGGCGCCCACCCGGGGCCGGTCCCGCGCCGGCACCCCGCGCCCGCCGCGAAGTTGCGGCTCGCCCCCGCCTCGCCCCGCAGGGCGGCCGCCGGAGTGAACTCACCCGCTCTGCCCGCTCCGTCCCTGAAGGTCAAGGCCAGGTGGCTGCGGCGGGCGCGCGGCGGGGCCCGGGGCGGGGGGCGCCGGCGGGCCGCCCCGCCCCCATGCCCGGCGCCGCGGGGGCGCCCTCAGCGCGGCGGGCCCCGGGGGCCGCGGCGCTCAGATGCCGTGGTCGCAGTCCACATCGCGGCAGATGTACCAGAGGATCACGTACAGGATGAGCAGGATGGCGAAGATGAAGAGGGCCACCAGGATCGCCTTGGTCACCGGCGAGATGAGCGACTGCATGGCCCCGGCGGGGCGCGCGGGGCGCGGGGCGCGGCGCTCACGACCCCCGAGCGCGCCCGGAGCCCCGCGCCGGCCCCGCGCCTCATCCGCAGTGCTCCGTGCCGGGGACGGGCGCCCGCCGCTCGGCCGCGGCTGCTCGGGGCGGCTGCGCGCGGGGTCCGACCGCCCGGCGCCGCTCCGGGGCCCGCGCTCCTGCGCTCACCGGGCCCGGCGGCCGCGGGGCTGGGCGGGCGGCGCGGGGGGCGCGGCGGCCATGGGCGAGGACGCGGACGCGGACGGAGGCGGCGAGGCGGCGCGCCCGGCAGGTCCCCGCAAACTTGGGCGGCGGCGAGAAGGCGGGCGCGCGGGGACAGGTGGAAGCCCGGCCCCGCGGGGCGCGGCGCGCGGCCGTCCGCGGGCGGCGTGGGGCGCGGGGCTGCCGGGCGGCGGGGGCGCGGCGGGGAGGCGCGGGGCCGCGCGCGGGGAGGGGCTGCGGCGCGGCGGGGGTGGGGGGGGAGCCGCGTCCCCACCCGCGGCCCGCGCTCGCCCCTCCCGCCCCGGCGCCCCGGCCCTCTCGCTCCGTCTCAGCCTCGGCGGTCCGCCCGCTCCCCGTCCGCGCGCCCCCCTCGCTCCCCGTTTCCCGGGCGCCCGCCCCTCAGCCCGCGGCCGGGGCGCTGAGCTGTAATTACTGAGGACCGGGGAAGGCGGGCAAGAGGCAACGGCGGAGACGGGCAGCCCCTTCCTGCCCCCTCTCTCCCGGAGGGCGGCTGGCTGGCTGGACTCGGGAGGGGCTGCGGGTTGCATCCAACTCACTGCTGACCCGGGCAGGACGGGGTGCAGACGCGATGGGGCAGAGGCAGGGGGCAGGTTCAGACCGGAGTGCCCTTACGTAAGGGGGCGCCCCGTTCTGGGGGAAATGGATGAAGAGCCCGGGGCTGGACCTCCCGGAATGGGGAGGCGGGCTTGTGCCCTGACGGACGAGAAGCCTCGCACGCCCGCGCCACCTTCCCATACGTGCGTCTCCCACCCTCCTGGGCTGGGCCTTGTGGATGACAAACCAGACCTTGTCCCCCACCGCCTACACACTCACACACACACACACACACACACACCCCTTTCCTGCGGGCTGGGCTGCGCTTAGGGCTGATGCCCGCTGGCCCTTCCGGCAGGGACAGGCAAAGGAGGTAGAAGCCCCCCAGCCCAGCCCTTCAGGGACGCGGTGCAGGACGGGGTGCCAGGGCCTAGACTAGAACTTCGGGATATGCGAAAAACAGAGCCACCGGTGTCCCAGAGGATAGGGCGTTCAGGACCCAGGAGCTCCGATTCCAGTCTCCACCACGTGAGGCCCCCAACGCCAGGGGCTGGGTGGTCAGAAGGCCTCATGTGTGCAGGGTGAGGGGCTGTGAACGGGAGGAACGCATCTGCAGGGGAGCCCTCCATCCCTGAGTCCCGGGTGCCTCGGGGGCGGGGGGGGGGGCGGCCAGGGGCTCTTTTCCTGTACTCACTCCAGGTGACCTTCAGAGCCTGCACACAGGACACAGGGCCTGACCCCACGGGAAACAGCATCCCCTCTGACGGCAGCCGAGTGAGGATGCGGGCAGGACGTGCACGGTGATCGTGAGGGGATGGTCTGGTCCGGCGTGGACACAGGGCAGGAAAGAATCAGGAGTGGATTCCAGAGTGGCCCTGGACCCCTTCCTGCAGCCCACCCCGGGGACTGTGCTCTCCCCGCGGTGCGGCATAGGAAGAACGGAGGGTACCCACCCACGCTGGGGCCAAAGAAGGAGGCCACATCCCCGGCTCCGGGCAGCCAGGATGGGTCTGCGGTCTGTGAAAGGAGTAGGGGCTGAAGGAATGTCCTTGCAGGTGAGGTGACCCAGCCCAGCAGGATTTGCAGTCAGGGGGCTTCTCAAGGTCACCTGGCGGGGTGGGGGGGGTGCCTAGTACCTGCACACACACACAGCAAACAGTTGGTATCCCCCAGGAAGTATCTGATGAGCAGCAATACTGTGCATCTTTTTGCAGGGCTGCAGCTTCTAATTCTGAAGGCATCTGCCTTCCCAGCCTCAAGCTGTCCCCGGGCCAAAACAAGAAGGGCAACGGGCTGCCTGTCCCCGCTTCCGGTACTCCCACCTCACTCACACACGCAGAGTTCCTGTTTCTTGGGGGTCCGCTAGGGAGGGGAGCCTATCTCCGACATTCTTCGTTAAACTTAACTTTGTCGGCAGAACCTCTCCGACGCCCAGAGCCAGAGCCGCCCTGGTGTGAAGGCATAGGAGGTGCCTGAGGACACGTCACCATTCTTTGCTCACCAAATCGACTTGGATGTTGGCCGTGAGAAAATGAACTCAGCTCAGGGAGCATTTTCCACATTGCCTTCCTGTGAGCTTTGGTGCGTTCTGGTTGGTCGCCGTCTGTTAGCATCTTGTGTGTGTGTGTGTTTAACTTAATCGGATTCCCGGAGGAGCCTTGACATGGAAGCTAGTCCTGTGGATGGCGAGAGAAGAGTCACTCTGTCGAGAAGCATGCCCTCGCCCAGCACCGTAAAACTCATACCGTGTCCAGCCTCTGTGCACCCTCGTCTGGGTTACTTAACTTTTTTTTTTTTTTTTTTTTTTGCGGTACGCGGGCCTCTCACTGTTGTGGCCTCTCCCGTTGCGGAGCACAGGCTCCGGACGCGCAGGCTCAGCGGCCATGGCTCACGGGCCCAGCCGCTCCGCGGCACGTGGGATCTTCCCGGACCGGGGCACGAACCCGCGTCCCCTGCATCGGCAGGCGGACTCTCGACCACTGCGCCACCAGGGAAGCCCGTGGGTTACTTGACTTTTGCTCTCAGCCCCCGTTCCCCGCACTCGTGGCTTTATCTGAAAGCTGCTCTCACACGGAGGCTCCTGTCCGTTCTCCTTCCACTCGCAGAATTGTCCTTGTTGCCTTTTATTTCTATTTACTCCTGCCATGGGTTTTCCTCTTCCAAGTCCTGCAGGAACACAACTTTCAGTGCCTGTGACCTTCCTGGAGTGAATTGTTTTGGAATCAGATACGTGGTTGGTTCCGAGATCAAATTTCAGGAGCTGCTAAAACCTCTTCCTAGGTACAGTGGCTGAACCACAGGCCTCCGGACAATGATTGGTCCCCTCTTAGCCATCAGGGCTTCCTTTTTTTCCCCGACGTGTGTACGTTTGTCTAAAACCTTTCCTTGCTACTGAGTGTATAAAGCAACCTCAAAATCCAGGCCAGACTGTCCCTACAGGGGAACTTGAACTTTAGAGAGAAATCGTGGATGGATCGACACACCTTCATCCTGGCTTTGGTGCACTGTTTTTCAGACTGCAGGTCACGACCGGTGAGAAGGGTCTGAGATGGATTTGGGTGGATGCGATGGGAATTGTTAAAAACCCGGTGGATTGTAACAGCAGACGGCGCCACCTGCAGGAAGCATCGGTGCTGTGTCGGGAAGCTCTGTGTGTGTGTGGGGGTGTGTGTGTGTGGGCGTGTGTGTGTCTGCGTGCCCATGCGCACACACACATGTGCTGGTTGTTAATGGATACTGTCTGTCAAAGGTGCTAGAGGGTAGCCACCCTGTGGGCGGAGACTTGAAAGATGCAGAAACTACGACGGGGGAGTTTGGATGGAAGGTTAGGAACAAAATTTTTTTTTAATGTTATTGACGTAGAGTTGATTTGCAATCGTGTGTTAATTTCTGCTGTACAGCAAAGGGATTCAGTTATACATATACATACATTCTTTTTCGTATTCTTTTCCATGATGGTTTATCCCAGGATGTTGAAGAGTTCCCTGTGCTCTACAGTAGGGCCTTGTTGTTGATCCATCCTATATCTACTGGTTTGCATCTGCTAACCCCAGACTCCCAATCTTTCCCTCCAGATGGTCTTGGTAAGCAAAGCCATGAGCGGACATCTGTAAGCCACAGGTGAGTCCCCTGGATTGGTTTTCATTTGAGCTGGCGGTAGCATTTGGGAACTCAGGGGCAAGGGCACCCCATGGGTTTGGGGCAGGCAGAGAAGAGCAGGGAAGGTCCCCCAATGACCCAGGGCTCCTGCATGACTAGGAGAATCAGGAATCCAGTCCCCTTCTGTCTGATTGTCTGGCTTGATGTCTGTCTGACCAAGCATTGGCCGTGGTCCAACCAGAGAAGCTGTGGGCCCCTGGCGAGCCACTCTTTCTAGGTAGGCTTGTTCAAGAGATGTGTGTATTTTCCTGAACGGGCTACAGGTCTTTGGGGTAACCCTAGAGCAAGCTGGGGGCGGCCCAGCGTTTTCAGAACACCTTTCCTGAGAGTTTTTGGACAGTGTCTTTTTCTGGCTTGACTCAATTGCCTGAGTTAATCCAATAATAATTGCTTCTCCCTCAGCATCACTTGGAACGCCCACATGTGTGTTTTTATCATAGGAAACTTGCCCGAACGGCCCCCCGTGTCCATCTCCCGTGGAGGATTACGGATCTGGGGACCCCGTCTCCTGGGTTTCCACGTCGAGTCGCCAGTATTCAGCACCCGTGAAGCCTGGTCAGGGGTCCTGTTCCTGGATCCCAGGATTCCCGCTCCTACAACTCGATTTGTGTAACTGTCAGTTTTCTCTCCGGCTCTGTGGCTGGTGCATGTGTCTTGGGATGAGAGCGGCGGTGTTGAAATTAGCATCCTTTTCCATCTTGCTAGGTTTCTGTGATGATAGGTTTTCGCCTACATGTTGGCTTAGGCGAAAACAGACTTGCTAATTGAGGCCAAAAAACAAAGCAAATGGTAAAAACCCACGGGAGCCAATGAACTAAAACGGGATGTTTCCATAGTAGCAAGATGTCACCCTAAGGCTGGGATGGCATTTCATCTTCTTAGCGTGTGGTTTCTGCTTGCCTTTACTCTCTCAGCTTTCTTATCTGTGGGATATGCCTTTTTATAATTTGTCCAAATCCTTTCAAAGCTCATACGGGTCAGCCCAGTGGATAATAGCTAAGGCTTTATGTGGATGCACTCAATACACTGAAATTAAAAATTGAGATGTACCGCATTTCCGTCTGTGAACCGAAACGCCTATAGGAGAAAGACTTCCCCGTAAAGGGAAGCAGCTGCAGCCCATCTGCCTCTTAGAATGGGGTCGCTTTACAAGGAAACATTCCTCACATTCTTGGGATAACTGCTTTGTCCCAGAAGACAGATGCATTAAACTCAGTGCATTGGAAAGGTAGTCATCAAGTAACAGAGTAACCAAGGCAGCGCTCATGGCAAGTTCAGACTTTAGCACTTTAAAAAAAAAACTTTATCGCAGCAGCTCTGGGTCGGTGACCAACTATAGGAACCGTAGGAAAGGGTTTTACTTTTGAATGGTTGTGTTTGTAGTCTCCTTTTAAAAAATGTTTATCAGGTGGATGGTGTAACCATCTGTATTTCATGCACCAGGGTACTGTCGACAGAGTGTGGAATCCTTTATAACTTGCGTGCAGGTCTGTGGCCTCCAATTAACATTTGAAACGCTCCTCAATTAGGAGATCACAAGAGCTGACTTCAATCCGTATTTATGCCCTTTTATGGGGAGTGGGGGGGGGTCTTTGCCTCCCACGGAGTGGGTGCTTGATAAAGATTGATGGCCCGTGAGAACCAGGGGAAATCCCGCCAAGATAGAGCACTGATGGCTTGTGGGAAAATGCCCACTTTTGTGACAAGCTCAACACCACCCACCCTCCCAAAGGGACGGGGGAAACTCAGGTGTCCGGAGGACCTCCTGGTTCTGTCAATGAGATATTTAACAAGCAGTTCTGCGTTCTTTGAAAAACGTCATATCCTTTAAGGCAGGAATGCCCACATGCTCTTCATCCTTAACCATCAGGCTGAATGTAAGATGACTAGCAAGGACCTACCGTATAGCACAGGGCACTATATTCAGTATCTGGTAATAACCTATAGGAATGCCCTAGTAGGGAAAACTACAGGACTGGGGGACTAGAGGGGAACAAACAGACAATATGCGTTCATCGATTCCCCTTTCATGGTGTTTCCTGTGTGCGGAAATATTTTACATAAAGCCCATCCCTTTGAGGGAGGAAGGACTGTGCCCCTTTCAAAGGAGATAGCTGGGGGAGCCAGACCAACTCATCTACGGGGTTTGAACCCCACCCTTCCTTGCGGGGACAACGGTAGGGGTCATTCAGTGTCAATAGATAATTATGGTTTGTTTCTCAAAAGGTGTAAGAAGTGCGGTTTTTAAATCTCCCCGGCCTTTAACACAAATTCCAAATTTCCAAGTATAAAGCCAGACTTGGGTGCCCACTTGGGGCATCAGAAAACTCATGATGGCAAAGTGTCTCCTATGCTCTGCGTTGTCTAATATTTACTCTCTTTTTAAATCGGAGTATGGCTGGTTTACAATGCTGCGTTAGTTTCAAGTGTACCACAAAGTGCGTCAGTTATACTTCTGTAAATATCTATTCTTTTTCAGATTCTTTTCCATTATAGGTGGTCCCAGGATACTGAAAAGAGTTCCCTGTGCTCTACAGGAGGACCTTGTTGTTGATTTTAGGTCCAGTAATACGTATCTGTTCATCCCAAGCTCCTAATTTATCCCTCCCCCTCCCCTTTCCCCTCCGGTAACCCTGCGTTAGTGTTCTATGTCTGGGAGTGTGTTTACGGTATTTAGTCTTTAATCGCCCTCTGACCTTGTGCATCTCGCGCCTCCCAGGGTTTCGGCGGGGCGGGGCTGTGACACCCTGGCTGGGTTTCCTTCGAGCATGGGGAGGGTCCTGGCGGGATGACTGTGCGGTCATCACGTGTGTGAGGACCTAGCACAGCCTGCGGGGTGAGGCTGCCCCGCAGACTCCAGCTGTGATTCGGGGGCTGCCTCCCGGGACGCAGGCACCGGCGCAGCTCGGATTCCCTTTACCGCGATCTGATGGCGCCACCTACCGGCCCTGCAGGGCGCGCGCTGCCCGCCTGGTCTTTTCCAGGCGCAGCTGCTGTTGCCCGTGCGCCTGTCGGAAGCCTGGTGCCGCCCTGGGTCCACCTGCCCGGCCGCCCCTGGGGTGCTGTGCACGGTGTCACCTGCCGTCCGTCGGGTTTGGGAAGAGCTCAGAGCAGGGCACAAAGAGTGCCCATTTTGTTAGGGATTTCTGAGGTTGCTCACGCCATCTAAGCTTCTTTAATAATGGAAACTTTTTGGTGATGTGGTGCTGGGTTCTAGAGAGGAAACGGAGGGGTTGGGGAAAGGGGGAGGGAGAGAGAGGCTGAGGCCAATTGGCCATTTCCTGAGCCATGACTGATTTACAGTGTTATGTAAGTTTCAGGTGTACAACCTAGTGGTTCAATGTTTGTACAGGTTAATATACTTCGCTTCCCTTTATTATAAAATGTTGGCTACATTCCTCGTCTTGTACAATAGATCCTTGTAGCTTATTTAATACATAATAGTTTGTGCCTCTTAATCCCCTACGCCATCATGCCCCTCCCCCCTTCCCTCTCCCCACTGGGAACTATTAGTTTGTTCTCTATGTGAGTCCGCTTCTGTTTTGCACAGACGTTCATTTGGTTTATTTTTTTAGATTCCACACATAAGTGATATCATGCAGTACTTGTGTCTGACATCTCATTAAGCATAATATTCTCTTAAGTCTATCCATGTAGCTGCCAATGGCATTATTTCATTCTTTTTCATGGCCGAGTAATAGTCCATTGTATATATGGACCACATCTTCTTTATCCATTCCTTGGCTATTGTGAATAGTGCTGCTGTGAATACCGGGGTGCATGTATCTTTTCGAATTAGAGTTTTCATTTGTCTCTGGACATATGCCCAGGAGAGGAGGTGCTCGATCACGTGTGATGCACTCTTCTGCCCCCAGATGAGAAGAGCAGCGTCACTGGGGTGTTTTAAGCCATCCACCGTATCCAGTGAAATCACTATGGGAACACACGGGCTCCGTGAGGCCGCGGGCCGCATGCGCGAGGGTGCGCCGTCCACAGGGCACCCGGGTGGCGGCCGCGGGGCTCGCCATCGCAGCCCTTCCTCCCCGGAGAAACCTCAGTCACATCCGGGAACCCCGAGGAGCGCGGGGCTCAGGGGCTGCGAGTTTCCAGTGAAATCACTATGGGAACACAGAAGCCCTGGAATTTCAGTGGCTTAACACATTAAATGTTAAATGTTTATTTCTAGGAATTCCCTGGTGGTCCAGTGGTTAGGATTATGGCCTTTCACTGCTGCGGGCCCAGGTGTTTTTTTTGTTTGTTTTTTTGTGTTTTTTGGCTGCGTTCGGTCTTCGTTGCTGTAGGTGGGCTTTCTCTAGTTGCGGCGAGCGGGGGCTGCTCTTCGTTGCGGTGCGCTGGCTTCTCATTGTAGTGGCTTCACTTTCTTGTTGCGGAGCACGGGCCCTAGAGCGTGCGGGCTTCAGTAGCTGTGGCACACAGGCTCAGTAGTTGTGGCTCGCGGACTCTAGAGCGCAGGCTCAGTAGTCGTGGCGCATGGGCTTAGCTGCTCCGCGGCATGTGGGATCTTCCCGGACCAGGGCTCAAACCCGTGACCCCTGCATTGGCAGGCGGATTCTTAACCACTGCACCACCAGGGAGGTCCTGCTCATTTATTTTTCAAGAAGTGTTTTCACGGGGGGAACATAAACTAATTGGTGGTGTTGGAAAGATCCTACATTGTGTGAGACTTCCAATTATGATGGTAAAGTGATGTTTAGAGTGTGCCCATGGTGGTGACAGCTGAAGTTAATTGATAAGGGACGTCATGATCATAAAAGCGGTATCTTGATGAATATTAAGATAACTCCAAGAGGTGGGTATTCCAAGAGCAACGTAAATCAACGTCTGAGTCATGGGAGGAAGGGCAGAGGAACCCCAGAACGGTTAAGTTCACGTGCTTTGTGGGCAGAACCCAAATGCCACCTTCAGGCTGGATGACCCTCGGCAGGTCCCAGCCTTGTATCTCAGCCCTTCAAATGGGGTGTCTTTAGTCCATTCGGGCTGCTATAGCAAAACTATCACAGACTGGGTGGTTTATAAATAATAGAAGTGTATTCCTCACAGTCCTGGAGGCTGGAGGTCTGAGATCCCGGCGAGGGCAGATTTAGCGTCTGGTGAGGACCCTCTTCCTGGTTCATCGATGGTGTCTTCTCGCTGTGTCTTCACCTGCTGGAAGGGTCGAGGGAGCTCTCTGGGGTTTCTTTTCTAAGGACACTAATCCCATTTAGGGGGGCTCCACCCTCATGACCTCATCACCCCCAAAGGCCCCACCTCCTGACACCATCACGTTGGGGGTTAGGGCTTCCATATATGAATTTGGGGGGGGACATAGACTTTCACTCTATATCATGGGGGTGAGGAACCAACTCTGCAGGGTTGTAGTGAAAATAAAATCAGATCATGTAAAGGACTTAGTACCTGGTGCTTAAAAACCAGTCCATAAATATTAACTCTCATTACTTTTAAGACATGCCTGTTCATGTGGGAAATAACACTATAATAATAGGTTTAACATGCAAAGGAAAAGTGATTCTTTAATAGGTTGTGCTTCTCATAAATATGTTCCCAGGGACGGAAGATGTTCTGTTTCATATTAAAAATATAAAAAACCTCTTGACTTCTCATTAGCCTCTTAAAAATATTGCAGTGATGTCCATGGTATTAAAAATGTAGGGACTTCCCTGGTGGCGCAGTGGTTAAGAATCCGCCTGCCAAGGCAGGGGACACGGGTTCTAGCCCTGGTCCGGGAAGATCCCACATGCCATGGAGCAACTAAGTCCGTGCACCACAACTACTGAGCCCACGTGCCACAACTACTGAAGCCCACGCGCCTAGAGCCCGTGTTCCGCAACAAGAGAAGCCACCACCGTGAGAAGCCCGCGCACCGCAATGAAGAGTAGCCCCCGCTCACCGCAACTAGAGAAAGCCCACGCGGAGCAACAAAGACCCAACGCAGCCAAAAATAAATAAATAAATTTATTCAAACAAAATGCAAACTTTTAAGAGATATTGTTTGTCGAGGAGCAGAGAGAGGGCAGTGGCTTAGCTGGCCTCTGGCCAGGATGGCTGGTGATTGATTGATTGAATTTTATTTTTTAATTATTCAAATCATACCTTAATTAAATGTTAAAATTCACATTCAGCATTGGCTTCAGGGTACTTGAGTGTTTCAGATGGTTTTCTCTCCCGGTGAAGAATGCAGTTACACGGGGCACCTCTCTCCCAGGGGTAGCTGGAAACAGAAGGAGACCTCACAGAACCTCCTTTTTCCGTGAGTCTAGAATTCAGTTTTGACGCTGACCCTTCAAGGTATGGAGAACATTGGGTGAAAGACCGCACACTCAGTTAAGTGGTTTTAAAATCTCATTCTAAGCAGCCCCTGTTGGCCCCAGGAACTCTTTTCTTCCCTCTGGTTCTGACTGTCTGGGACACTTTGCCTTGCAAGGCAGGCTCTGTGGAAGGGAGGGAAGTCCTTCCGCATTTGGGTTTTAGATCCTCCTTCTTTTTCTGATAGCCGTCTGCTGGGAACAGCTAGAGATCTGCTCCCAGAAAATTTGTGAATTAATCTCATCCATGTTATTTGTGGTGAGTAAATTAATAAATATGGTAGATAGAGATAAATACATGGATGGGTGGATGCCTGGATAACCTGGATGGATGGATGGAGGGAGGGATGGAGAGATAGATGATGGATGGATTAGAAATAGATGATAGACAGATGGATATAGATAGATGGTAGGTAGGTAGATATAGATGCATGCATGGGTGGAAGAATGGATGGATAGAGAGGTGGATGGATGGATGGGTAAATAGATGATTGATAGATTTATAGATAGATAGATACATGGAAGGAGGGACAGGCGGGCCGAGAGCTGAAGCAGTAGTCACCCCTGAAGACTCCTGACCCAAAGGCCAGCTGCCGCAGAACCAAGAGCCGGGCCCTGTCCTCAGGTGGTGAAGGCTCCCGGCACCCTCTAGAACTAAGTGGGCTGGTGCGTTGCGCTCAGAGAAGAAGAATGGTCCATGACACTCATCATGAACCCCCTGAGTACCAGGCTTTGGACACAGGTTTTACTGAATCCTCCCCAGACCCAGGGAAGGGGCCACAACCATGTCCGTGTCAGATACGTCAACAGTCCAGGAGGTTAGGAGTCGTTCAGAATCATGGGATTGGGCTTCCCTGGTGGCGCAGTGTTTGAGAGTCCGCCTGCCGAGGCAGGGGACGCGGGTTCGTGCCCCGGTCCGGGAGGATCCCACATGCCACGGAGCGGCTGGGCCTGTGAGCCATGGCCGCTGAGCCTGCGCGTCCGGAGCCTGTGCTCCGCAACGGGAGAGGCCGCAACAGGGAGAGGCCCGCGTACCGCAAAAAGAAAAAAAAAAAAAAAAAGAATCATGGGATCAGTCTACATGGCCCACTGGGAGGGGCAGGCGGAGGTCGGATCATCCGTGTACCGGAAGATGCTGGGCGGACGAATCTGACCACAGAGAGAGACTGAGGAGGAGGGAGGACGCATCTACCCACGAGTTTGGTCAGACGGGGACTCTGACCTCTGTGTGCTTCTTTATCTATGTCTGCGTTCCTTATAAAATCCTTATTGTTCAAGATTGCATTGGCTTCTTTGCAAAAGACATGATGGTTACTAAAAATGGTACACCTAAATCCATCTTTATGACAGCTTTGACTGCAAGAAAATTGACCTCCAATAACATCAAAACCTTTACTATTAGAAATGCATGGAATAGCTTATACATTATTAAGCTTTTCCTTCTTTGGCCAACGCCTAAGAG
The DNA here is from genome assembly GCF_039906515.1 of Pseudorca crassidens. Lineage (NCBI taxonomy): Eukaryota > Metazoa > Chordata > Mammalia > Artiodactyla > Delphinidae > Pseudorca > Pseudorca crassidens. The sequence goes on along the minus strand of NC_090317.1, from coordinate 133,153,111 downwards.
ATGAGTCAGATATATTCTTGAGTGACTTCAAGCTCTAAATGCTGGCCTAGTTCCTGTTTTGTTTTGTTTTGTTTTCTGGGTGGAGACAACTTTCTGAAACATGTATAAAATTGTTTATCCTTCATGCATACTCCTTTCCATCTTGACAGAATTAAAACAAAAGACTTTTATAAATTGTTCTTTCCTTCCCCCCATCCTGTGCCAACAGAAAGCACAAGTGTGTTAGCCCATGTTTATTCACAAAGTTCTACTGCCAGATGTTTCATATCCTTGGAATAGGGTTTAACACACACACACACACACACACACACACACACACACACACACACACACAACTTGAGAGTAATGGAAATGGGATAACCCAGGTCTGGATTTGAACATACAGCTCACAAAGTGTCCATTTTTGGACACAAAATATAGTTTTGCTCTGTTTACCTGTTTAAGCATTTTTTGCACTTTGTAAAGGACACCCACTTCTTTTTGGAATGGGCAAGGCTACGAGAACTCTGATGTGGACCCCTTCGTTGTGACATAAAACCGCATTGAACGGCCGATTTAACATGAATCACGCTTCCTCCCAGCTGCTTCTGCAGCTGCTTTGAGTTTCCTGAGGCCAGAATGATGCTCACCAGAAGTGACAGCTGGTTCCCAAGGAAACCCCACCCCAGGGGCTGCATCCGGGGAACCTTCTGCTTCCCTAAGAAGCAAATGACACACGCAACTGGGAAGCAACAGGGGTGCTTGCAAGGCACCCCCGGGCTCTGCTGCTTCCATTAATCTTTCAAACCTGAGAGTGACTTTGCAGACTTACATCACCTTGGCCGTGGTGACTCCCAGCCCTGTCTGTGTGATCCAGGGACCTTAAAGAACACTAAAGCCGGGAGCCACTCCCCTGCCCTGAGATTCTGATGTCTTTGGGGTCTTGGGGGCATCAAATACCCAGGGCTGGGAGGTGTGAAACTTGGGAATGAAACTCTTTATTCAGTGTCCTAAGCAGACAGGCATTTGGGCTGAACGGCCATGCAGGAAAGTAAGGATTAAACATCCAGCAATCCCACTCCTGGGCATATATCTGGAGAAAACCATAATTTGAAAAGACACATGCACCCCAATGTTCATTGCAGCACTATTTACGATAGCCAAGACGTGGAAGCAACATAAGTGTCCATCAACAGATGAGTGTATAAAGAAGATGTGGTACATATACACAGTGGAATATTGCTCAGCCATAAAAAAGAATGAAATCATGCCATTTGAGGCAACACGGATGGACCTAGAGATGATCATACTGAGTGAAGTAAGTCAGACAGAGAAAGACAAATATCATATGATAGCACTTGTATGTGGAATCTAAAAAAAGCAATACAAATGAACTTGTTTACAAAACAGAAATAGAATGACAGACATAGAAAACAAACTTCTGGTTACCAAAGGGGCAACGTGGGGGGGAAGTGATAAATTAAGAGACTGGGATTAACAGATACACACTACTGTATATAAAATAGATAGGCAACAAGGACCTACTATAGAGCACAGGGAACTCAATATTCTGTAATAACCTATAATGGAAAAGAATTTGAAAAAGAATGGATATATATGTGTATGTATTGCCAAATCACTTTGCTGTACACTTGAAACGAACATAATATTGTAAATCAACTATATTCCAATAAAAATTTAGAGATAAACAAATCAATATTGGCTAAGAACAGGGTCCAAACAGCTCTTATGATTCAGCCCCTGCCTCTAGGTGCCTGGTCCGTGGGGCTCATGCCTTTGGGAGCGGATGACACCACGGCACGAGAGGGCAGATGCAGAAGGATGAAAGGGGGCAGTGAGGTGCCTTCACTTCCCGCCACTGTTGTCACAATTACCAACACTTAAAATAATGCAAACGTATTATCTGACGCTTCTGGAAGTCAGAAGTCCAGGATGGGCGTCGCTGGGTTACAATGGAGGTGTTGGCAATGTCACAAACGCTCTGGAATCGCTTCCAATGAATCCATTCCTTTTCTTGTCCAGTTTCCAGAGGCCACCTGCGTCCTTGGCTGGTGGCCCCTTTCTCCATCTTCAAAGACCATCTCTCGGACCTCTGCTTTCATCAGCACACTTTTTTCTGTGGTTAAATCTCCCTCTTATGAGGACCTTTGTGATTCCGTTGGGATTGTGTGGAAAATCCAGGACCATCTCCCCATCTCAATATCCTTCACTTAATCCCATCTGCAGAGTCACCCTTTTTCAGGGACGCTAACACCTTCACAGCCTCCAAGGATTAGGATATGAGCATCTTTGGGGACCACTCTCCAGCCCACCACGTGATGTCTGTACAATTCACGGGATCCAGGAGCCTGGAAAGGAGGGAGCGCTGGGTCGCTGTGGGGCTGGGTCCTTGAGAACCCAGTTGTTGGAGCAGGTGATCCAGGAAGGTGGTGACTCCTGAGGGCACCGGCTTAGCAGAATGAAGGGGTCCATGGATGGAGAGACACTGGGAGTCTCCAGCTGAGAGAGGGAGCCACCTACGTACAAAGGGAACCCTTTATATGTAGGTCCCTGTATGACACTAGGATTGTATCTAAGCAATTTACATGAATGGAGAAGTTCAACCTCAAGAAGGTGAGTGCAAGCGGTATCAGTGGTTTCCTTCAAGGGCAAATGTGAGTGTTGTGTGCGTGTGTGTTTTCCTCCATTTACCGTATTCTTTTGGTTTTCCTGGTTGTCTGTAATGAGCAGACTGCTTTCAAGATGGGAAAGTAAACGCGGCACTTTGATGCTCGGGGGAAGGATGTTAGCGATGGGACACCAGTAGAAGCAGCTTAAGAGCCCAGGCCAAGGGCAGCTGTGGGACAGGAGGGGGCTCTCGGGGAGCATGCTGGGATGGGGGGACCCCGTGAGCGTGGGAAGCAAGGATGGCCCTGGGGAAGAGTCAAAGGGACGTTTTCAGGATTGGGCTGCCCCCCCCGCCCCGCCCCCACCTCACTCTGCTCACTTTGCCCCACCCTAGCCCACACTTCCTCTTTTCTTTTCCCCACTTAGCATCACCGGCAGCCTCTGCCCCGCCTGTCACGTGGGATGCCGCCACCCAACACTCCCTTCCGGCTCCCCTTGGAGTCGCAAATCCTGCTTCTTCTTCAACAGTCAGCACAGAGATTGCTTCCCCTCTCGCGAACCCCTCTGATCCCCATCTGGGCTCCTGCCAGACCCCCTGGGGTCCCCTTTGGAAGCATGCAGAGCCCCAGACCCCTCATCATTGTTGTTCGCACAGAGGTGCTTCATACTCTGTTGAAGATTTGGTTCCCAGCCTCCTGCTCTATTGGATTCTAAGCACAAGGAAGGTGGACGTCTGGCTGATCTGGGCAGATCCTGGGCATCTGGTGGTTTTCTAAGCTGGACCATCCCCATGGGTGCGGGAAATGGAATATTGCCGGCCATATCAGTAAACAAAGGATGTCACAGTCATCAGTGATTGCAGCCAGGTGAGAGGGTGAGCCCTGAGGGAACTCAGGAAGGAAAGAATGCCTGCCATCTAGCAGCCCTCAGACGGCAGCCACTCCCCGCGGTGAGCCCTGAGGAAACTCAGGACGTGCAAACACGGGATCCTGGCCCCAGAGAGCTGAGGTGCCTATCAAAGGAATGCTTTCAGTGACCCCACACTCTTGCACCTTCCCATACATAGAAAAGCGCTGAAGTCCTTAACTTGACATATTTGGTTTTCTTTCATTAACAGTAATCGTCTGACGTTCCGACTACCTGCCCTTTGTTACAAAACTCCTAGATATCCTAGACGCCCCCTCGCCTCCTAGGAGCAGTTCTCCCAGGGTCACTTGAGACGCTGCCCCCCAGGCTTGAAGTCTTAAAAATTCCCGCCGAATAAAACAGAACTCTCAACTTTTAGGTTGTGAAAATATTCTTTAGTCAACAGGTGCACCTGTGCCCTGGGCGGGGGCCAGTCCTTTTGCTTACTTCTTTCCTGTCACTGGACCGCCTCACCTTACTTTGCCCCCTGCCCCCGCCCCCGACCTTCACAGCTCATGCAGCTCCCAGGCTTCCTGGAAGCTCTCCCTGATGGCAGGAATGCATCGACGTGCCCCCTCCCTCCCATAAGTGCACAAATTCTGCAGCAGCTGCTACTCTGGGACTTTGTTGAGATTTCGCCTTTTTAGACATATCTAAGGATATAATGACAACGCACCTTCCTGCCAGCAGTCACAGGGAACAGCTCCAGACACCGTGAACGCGCCACACTTTCAAACCAACCTCTAATAGCTCTCCAGCTTAACACGGGCATCCAGCCTTCCCAGCATCTCCTCAGCTCTGTGCCCACCACCTCCCACCTCAACCCACCGTCTTGTCCCTCCTAATCCCCTGACGATCTTTGCAACAGCCATCATCAGATCCTAGGTCTTCGGCAAAACCAATAGCAGAGGAAAGACGTCCCTCTGGGTAACGGGGGCATCTTCCTCAAGTCTTGAACTGTTGACTTAATGTCCTCCCCACAGTAACATAAAGGTGTTATGTGAGTTTCCTATCTTTTCCTGTGACAAGTAGCCGCAAACTCCGTGGCTGAAAACCAAGCAGGTTCGTTCTTCTATACGTCTGGAGGTCAGAAGACTGCCCGGGTCTCACTGGGCTAAACTCCAGGTGTCAGTAGGGCTGGTGCCTTCTGGAGGCTCCAGGGGAGAATCCATTTCCTGGCCTTTTCTGGCTTGAAGAGGCACCTGATTCCTTGGCTGCGGGGCCTCTTCCTCCATCTTCAAAGCCAGCAATGCATCATCTTGAAATCTCTCTGACTCTGGCCCCCCTGCTTCCCTCGTTCACTTATAAGGATGCCTGTGATTCCACTGGGCCACCTGAGTCATCCAGGTACATCTCCCTGTCCCAGCGACCTTCATTCCATCTGGAATGTTAATTCAATTACCCATTGCCACATGATATAACATATCCAGAGGTTCCAGGGATTAGGATGTGGGCATAGCAACAGGTAGGGCTGTGGCTAGGGGGATGTCAACAGGAGTTGCCTAGGGATCCATGTGCTGGGCAGGAGGAATGGAGAGAGGGAGGGATGGATGGATGGGTGAATGGATGGATGGGTGAATGGATGGATGAGTATTTGAGTGGATGTATGTATGGGTGTTTGAGTAGATGGATGGGTGGATGGATGGATGGATGGATGGATGGATAGATGCGCAGATGGGTGTTTGAGTGGATGGTGGATGGTGTTTGAGTAGATGGATGAGTGGATGGATGGGTGGATGGATGGATGGATGGATGGGTGTTTGAGTGGATGGTGGATGGTGTTTGAGTAGATGGATGGGTGGATGGATGGATGGATGGATGGACAGATGGGTGTTTGAGTGGATGGTGGATGGACGAGTGGATGGATGGGTGGAGTTTGAATGGCTGGACGGGTGGATCAACAGATAGAGAGACAAAGGTAGCTTTATAACAGTGACAGCCAGAATTTCCCCCTTTGGGTCAGAAAGGGGGAATTACACCTCCAGGCCTGTGTCATTTTGTCAGCGTGGGGCCCTCTTCCCAGCCTCCCGGTGTCCAGAGAAAACCCGGTGCAGATGTAGAGTAACCCTGGGCGGTGAGCCCAGCTGTCTCCTCTGTGGGGTGATCTTCCCCAGATCCTTGAACTGTCCTCGGTCTCCCTCACCTCCTTTGTCAAGTGGAAGTCTCTGGGGTTCTCCTCCTCTGTGACATGTGGCTCTTCAGTATCCGGAGGAAGGGGGGGCAGCCTGAGCCTCTCTGGGAACCCCTTCCTGCCCACCACCTCCTATCTCTTTGGGCCACACTTGAAACTCTAGGATGGGCTGCTCGGGTTTCTCTTCCGGGGCTGTTTGTGGGAGTCCCCGCCCCACAGATGCCTTCCCTCACCCATTCCATCCTCTCCTTCCTGCCAGTGAGCCGCCCCTGCTGGCATCAGCCACTTCCTGACACAGGGACCCTTGTTCAGAGCTCGCTGACAAGGCGCCGCCGCCTGAGTGGGAACCCGGCGGGGCACAGCCCACTGCAGGACATTTTTGCAAAAGTCACTCAAATGCCTGGTCGTTTACATCCTGTCTGCAAACACATTTGAACATGCTTTCCTCCCCACTGGGCACATGACTCCTTGCCCTTTCACCGCCAAACCAAGGCGGGGTAGGGAGGGTTGTCTATACTGCCCACGGGGTGGCCGGAGACAGAGTCTCCGAGTGTTTGAAAGTGGGGTCAGAGTGTTTGGTTTCTCCTAGAAGCCAGGCACGTGGCACTCAGGGCCACACCAGCTGAGTTTGCGAGTGGCTGGCGGGGCAGCTGAGCGACAAACCAATGAAACGAGGCCCTGGGAGAGCTGGGGGGCTGGGATGCCATTTCCCTGCCCCAGTAAATTGCATTTTTTTGTCCTAGTTCTGGAGTCTTCCAGCTCTTTTTCCATCCCAAGTGGGCAATGGGATGTCTTTGCCTCTAGCCTGTCCCTGGGGTATCACCCCACCGTGCACTAAGAAAGACAGAACATGGACCAGGAGACCCAGCTTTTTCAGTCAGTGTGTGTATTCTTTTCCCCCATGGTGCGCACTAACTTATGGACACAGGCAACAGACCGCAACAGTATTCGAGCTGCCTGTGGATTTGTGACCAATCATAATCACAGGTATTTTCATATCACTGCAGTGGACTTTCAAATATCTTAAAGTATCCTTTATGCTCATCACCACAGCAAAATTATCACGGTTAGCATGCCTATAGATGCTTTAATTTAACGGATCTCTAAGTGCATGACAGGGTTTACCTGACAGCAAATGAAACCATGATTTACCAGTTGCCCAGGTGAATTGAAGCATGTTTGACAGCTGGGAAAAATCATTCAGGATTTTTAGAAGTCCCCTATGTAGCTGGATTTTAGACTTGGGAGTCAATCTCGTAGGATTTGCTGCCCGATTTTAAGATGACACACATGTTTGAAGACCTTGACTGTAGCATAGGTTTGGAAATGCCACGTTGGTTTCTAACAGCAGATGGATCTCATGTTGGGGCAAAACTGTATAGCCTTGGTCGTATCTAGTGTACACTTGTGTGGGCACGTGTGAAAATTTGCAATTCTTTTCTATATTCATCTAAAGTGGAAGAGAACTGGAAATAGAGTGTGCTTCTTTTGCAATTCCCATACCTCTGCTTTATTCGTATATCAATTTCTAAGAGGAGCTAGTGGGCTGTTTTGCCCTTCAGAACAATACTCTTCCCTGACCCAAAATTTGAGCTGACCTAGAACCATCCCCACTGGACCCAACCGGGGACAAGCCAGCCTGAATTTTAGTGCTGTTTAAAATACATTAAAACCTCAATTGCTTTTTGAAGAGCTACCTTACCCTAGAACAAATGTGGAGATGTTCTCCTGTGGAAATTAGACATCTATCAGAGCAACCCAAGCTCTGCTTTACATAAGAGACCCACAATTATTTAGAAATGTCGATTCCTCAGGATTTGGAAATACAGTTCTAACCAGAAAACAGGAACTGCATGAACCCTTCCTCTAAACACTTTCAGTCGTCTTTCTGTTCAGAGTTGCATTTCCACCTTCTGTACAAATGCAGTGATGACGAGGAGGTCATGAATGCATGACTGAGGTCACTTCTGTGTGACCAGAAAGCTTCCGTGTTGTGAATGTGGGCATCTGTGATTCTCTCCAAAGGTTTCTCTTTAGTGTGGTGAATGTGTGATGGAGATGAAGATGTTCCGTATCCTGAGGATGGTCCATTTTCCTCCAGACCACAGTCAATCACTGTGGCTTCAAAGGCAGATGTTCAAGCTCAGTTTTGCCCACAGACAGAGGCTGGTCATCACCTGTTTAGCAAGGGCACCATTAACGGTTGTGATCTCCCCAAGAGGACGGTGATGGTTGTTGTCATATTTTTTAAATTTATTAATTTTATTTATTTATTTTTGGCTGCATTGGGTCTTTGTTGCTGCGCGCGGGCTTTCTCTAGTTGCAGCGAGAGGGGGCTACGCTTCGTTGCGGTGCGTGGGCTACTCATTGCGGTGGCTTCTCTTGAGGTGGAGCACAGACTCTAGGTGCGCGGGCTTCAGTAGCTGTGACATGTGGGCTCTAGAGCGCAGGCTCAGTAGTTGTGGCGCACGGGCTTAGTTGCTCCATGGCATGTGGGATCTTCCCAGACCAGGGCTGGAACCCTTGCACTGGCAGGCAGACTCTTGACCACTGCGCCACCAGGGAAGCCTGTTGTTGTCATTTTAATCGTGCCTGAATTTTAGCTGACACCCTGGGGGTGGAAAGTTCTGTGGGTGATACCCATTTCTCAGCCAAGGTGAGAAGCAGGGGTCTTACCTCCTGTGTCAGGGGAAGAGGCATGGACACCTGCACAGAATCAGAGTGTGGAGTGATGGGAAGGCAATCAAGGGCGTCTACTATAAACGTTTATGATGAATCCCTTCCACCTATCGACATTGGTCGCGGTGCATAGCCCCAGAGGGAAGAATACCCTGGAACAAGCAAGCATTGAGGAGAGAGTGAGGCTCAGGGCCTGGGTCCACGCCACCCAGGAGGATTCCAAAAAGTCTCAGGAAGCTCATTTCTGTTTCCTCTTTGGAGAGCTAGCTTTGGCGACTCATTCATCCAATCAAACGTTGCACAGATAGCTACCGAGCTAACCTGTCTCAGAGAAGCAGCCCAGAGGTGGAGACACAGGAGAAAGGGATGGCTGGGGCACACAGGGAGGGCATAGGAGACAAATCAGTGACATCAGTGACATCAGACATCAGTGAGCATCACTTTAAGGGATGCGGTCAGCAAGAAAGGGGTGAATTCTCATTTCAGAACTTTGCTCTGGGAGCAAAGGATGGATTTAAGGAGGACCAGAACAGAATTGAAACGATGTGTCCTGAAGGCCGGGGGGTTGGATGATGGGCAGACGCGAGTGTGAAGGTGACGAGGAACCCAATGGTGACGAGTTCATGGAAGGCTATGCAAGATAACCAAGGGTCATCTTTGTCAACTCATTCATACATTCTTCTGGCAGATAAGCACCGAGCCTCACCGTGCCCCACCGAGCATGTGTGTGTGTGTGAGAGAGAAAGAGAGAGATTTAGGGTGATGTAGCGGGGAGGAGAGAGAGATGGCAGGGGGCATTTGCTGAGGTGTGAGAAGAGGGAAAGAGTTCCTCCTTGGGACTTCCCTGGTGGTCCAGTGGTTAGGACTCCGAGCTTCCACTGCAGGGGGCACAGGTTCGATCCCTGGTCGGGGAACTAAGATCCCACATGCCTTGTGGTGCGACAAAAAAAAAAAAAAGAAAAGAAGATTTCCTCCTTGGAGGAAGGAAGAGGTTGCCTACATCTATTGCCTTCGTGTGAATTACAAGACTTGGAGTGTCATGTGGGATCTGGCTTGGATGGAGATGCCCACTGAGTACCATATGTGTGATGGCAGCCATGCCAGTCTCCACGAGACAAAGGTATTCTGGTCTCCTTGTACCTGGAGTCCTATGGAGGGCCAGGAAGGGGAAGAATAAAGCAATATTCTCTTCCTGCATCTTGAAAGAAAGCATCACGGGCACCATCTCTTCCATGCAAAGGAGAAGACACACTCCACTCGCCAGTGACGTGGTTGTCAACGCTCCAGTGCAGACGGTCCTAGACTGTGTCCAACTTTCTTCAGGTTTGAGATGAGTGTGTGAAGGTTCAGGTCTTCAGGTCTGAAGCACGTCTCATCTATTTGGGGAGCGTGCCCTTAGGAATAGGATGACTTATTCTTATGCGCTGGGCAGAGGGGTAAAGATGGGGGTGATGAAGAGAGACAGAATTGCCCAGCACTGGGGCAGTCTCCAGTGAGACACATGCTATTTTTTGCCTCTGGGTCTGTGCTGTGTTTTTAAAAATATCTGTGGCTGATAAAATAACAAAATACTCAAAATATAGGAAAAATAAAATCCCTAAGATACCATAAAATATCTTCAGTTTATAGAGATCACCATAATGTATCTTCAATTTGGAAAGGATTCCAATAGATACATATAGAAACTGCACGATAGAGTGAACTTTATTATGATCAAAAAAAGAATAATTTTTTTTTTGTTCTTTGGACAAAAGATTCCTAAGAAGGAATAAGATTTGAAATATCAATGCTTACTATAAAGTTGCTTAAAGAAAAAAACTCAAAAAAAAAATCCATGGCAATGGTAAGAAGCTTTTAAAACCTCAATCTGCTCCCCGATCTAACATTTTTCAGTTCCTGCAAACAAAACCTGCACCGGGGCAGGAAATCTTACTAATCTTCAGCCCTTCATTCTTTGTGGTTAAAAAAAAGCCCGATTTAGAGCTGCACAAGATCTCCATGGAGAAGGTGAAAACAAAACAGCAGAAGCGAGAAGTGTCGGCGGGAAGCCTGAGCTGAGCCACGCGGAGACCCGGCGGCGGCCGGGGCGGGGCAGCGGGCAGGCATCTGGGTGCAGAGGGCCTCTGCTGCTTCGGTATAGCTTTCGCTTGCGTTCCGCTTGGTAGCGAAGCAAACCAACACGGCCGTGCAGAAGTACCTTCATTTGTCCTGACCCCAAGCGAAGGGTGCTCCTTCTAGACCAATGAATATCTTATTTTAACACCACGGTCGGAGGGAAAAAAACGGACCTGGGGTTTTCCCTGAGACACATTTTACTTAATTTATGATTTAAAAAATTTTTTTTTTTAATTTTTAATTTAACTCATTTTATATTGGAGTAGAGTTGATTTGCAATATTGTGTTAGTTTCAGGTGTGCAGCAAAGTGATTCAGTTGTACGTACACGTATATTCATTCCCTTTTAGGCCCGGTGTCACCCTGACCGGAGCACATTGGCTGCCAGACAGGCCAGCTCCAGAGGACGAGGGACATATGATTTTTACGTGGCCGGTGACACCAAATGTCTTCCAGATGCTGGATGACCCATTTTTAAAAAAGTCGAATTCGTCATTAGAAAATGAAGAAGTATATGGGTGTCCTTTTCATTTTCATGGAGTAAAAGTCGCCTTTGCTCATGCTGATTTTTAGGGCCATTAGTGGGTTGAAACTTGGAGACCCTTCAAAGACATGTGGGAGACCCCGAAATAGGCTAAGACGAGGGGGTGTTGAGATGGGAAACGGAATTTCGAGGCAAATAAGCACGGCAGCTGGAGTGCTCTCCACGTGTGATTATTAATGAACGGTTCCTGACGGGCTGTGTGTTGAAAACATTAACAGAACAGATTCACACGTCCCGGGAGATGAGGAACCTTATCATTTTATTTATTTTATTTTGTTCTCTTCTATTTTTTTTTTTTTCTTGGCTGTGTTGGGTCTTTGTTGCTGCACACGGGCTTTCTCTAGTTGCGGCGAGCAGGGGTTACTCTTTGTTGCGGTGCACGGGCTTCACATTGCAGTGGCTTCTCTTGCTGTGGAGCACGGGCTCTAGGCGCATGAGTGTCAGTAGCTGCAGCACACGGGCTCAGTAGTTGTGGCGCACGGGCTTAGTTGCTCCACGGCATGTGCGATCTTCCTGGACCAGGTCTCAAACCCGTGTCCCCTGCATTGGCAGGAGGATTCTCAACCACTGCGCCACCAGGGAAATACCTCTATTTTTATTTGTTTTATCTTATTCTCTTCTATTCTACTTTATTCCTTCTTTATTCTATTTATTTAACCTTATTTATTCTTGTTTTATTCTTAGTCGCACTTATTTTATTCTATTTATTCTATTCTATTCTACTGTTCTTATTTATTTTGTTTTAGTTTAGTTTAGTTTAGTTTTTCACAATTTATGGGATTTCTTTGTATTCCAATTTAAGCAATTCAACTGTAATCCAAGTATTTTAAGACAAAGTGTAAAGATATTCCCTGCCTTGATATTTGATGAAATTGTGAATTATTGATCTTATTATTATTTTTTTTTTGGTACACAGGCCTCTCACTGTTGTGGCCTCCCCCGTTGCACAGCACAGGCTCCGGAAGCGCAGGCCCAGCGGCCATGGCTCACGGGCCCAGCCACTCCGCGGCATGTGGGATCTTCCCGGACCGGGGCAAGAACCCGCGTCCCCTGCATCGGCAGGTGGACTCTCAACCACTGTGCCACCAGGGAAGCCCTGTAGTAGTTTTTAAATATGAAATTTCACCTTCAGAGATACTCAAATATTTATCGATCATTTTTAGGGTGTAATGGTTTTTAAATATGAAATTTCACTTTCAGAGATAGTTACTCAAATACTTGCAGATGAAGTTTTATGATGTCTGGGATTTGTCTGTAAATAATCCAGCGTGAGATGAGCAATAGATGAAACAAGACTGGCTGAGTTTACAAGCGTACACTATTCTTTTTACCTTTGAAGAAAGGAACCTCCTATTTTAAACGAGACACTGAAAACAGATTATACGGCGCACTCACAGGGGTGACAGGGAAGGAATTTGCTGAGTGGAGTTTGGCTCAGTGACGCCTTGACACATCCTAGCGAATGTAGGGCCATTAAGAAGTGGATCGTGAAGCCCATTGCTCATGGCGGGCTGAACAGAATGGTGACAACTTTCCCACATCTGGGCCACTACCCTCCCCGTGAACTCCAGCGCAGAAGCAACCTCAGAATACATTTCCCAGTTTCCCTTGCAGTTGGAGGAGGGGACCTGAATCCTGGGGTCTGTGACCAGATGCATCTGTTCCCAGGATTTTCATGGGGGGCTCAAGACACAGCTGGAAGTCAGTCTCTCCAGAGGCAGAGATGGGACAGCAAGGCTGAGTTCCCGGGGCTGTGGTGCCCAGAGAAGTATCCTCACAGGCCAGTTTTGGGGGTTGGTTTGGGGGCATTTTCCTGTCTGCAGGGTCCCAAGGCTGCTTCTCCAGCTGAAGTCGTTTTCTGATAGTGCATAACCAACTAGTGCAAATTTAGCATCTTAAATCAACACACGTTTGTTATCTCATCGTTTCTGTTGGCCCAGGAGTCCAAGCCTGGCTTAGCTGGGTTCCTGCTTCAGGGTCTGAGCAGGCAGCCATCCTGGGATAAGCTGGGCTGTATTCTCAGCAGATGCTCAGCTGGGGTCAGGTCCACTTCCTGTGGTGTTTGAGGCTGTTGGTGGAATTCATCTCCCAGCAGCTGCAGGCAGGGCTGATGCTTCAGTATCTTGCTGGAAGCAGCTCTCAGGTCACCGATCCTTCTGTATCATGTGAGCTCCTCTATCTTGGTCATTTACCTCATGGCAGCTTGGTTTGCCAAAGCCAGTGACTAGAGGAGAGAGAGAGAGAGAGAGAGAGAGAGAGAGAGAGAATGAGAATAGAGCTTTTCTTGCTAAGAAAGCTACATCGTGTGTAATCATGGCAGGGACATCTCATCCTTTTTGCCATATTCTCTGGGTTAGAAGCACATCTCAGAGCTCACACACACCGAAGGCAAGGGGATTATACAATATTATAAACATATAAACATTTCATATCTGGGCACCCACCGGCTCTTTTAGCAATTCTGCAAATATCCAAATTCCTTTTTTTTTTTTTGCAACATCATTCAGAAGTCTATTCTTTGCTTGCACCTAAAAAACTGAATAGAGGACAGATCAACAGTGCAGCAGAATGACCCCAAACAACACTTGTGTCCCTTAATTATTTTTGCCTCTGACTGTCATATGTCTCTCCACCCTCCCTCACACACACACACAAAAATGATGATGTGAAGAAAGGCATGTGAGTGCAGAGAGGATACCGTTAAGCGCATGGACTCATCATTGTTTTATGGGAAAGACTATCAGCACGGGTCTGATCTTTGTATGTATTTCCAGGGGCTGCCAAAACAAATTACCTCAAACTAGGTGCCTGAAAAACAACAGGAATTTATTTGCTCACTGTTCTGGAGACCAGAAATCTGGAATCAACAGGTCAGTGAGGCTAATTCCTTCTGGAGGTGCTGGGGGAGAATCTGTTCCATGCTGCAACCTCCACTTCATTCAGGTGGCCTCAGAGGCCACCTGTGTCTTCAAAGAGGTCTTCTTGGACCACCTCCTGCCTATCATGCTCCATCCTCATCACCCTCTCTGCCCATCACCCTCTGTATTTGTCAGGGTTCTCCAGAGAGACAGAAAAAATAGGATATGTGGACATACGTATAAGAGAAGATTTATTATAGAAATCAGTGGTGGTCCAGTGGTAAAGAATCCACCTTCCAATGCAGGGGACGCAGGTTCTATGCCTGGTTGAGGAACTAAGATCCCACAGGCCACAGGGCAACTAATCCCGCACACCACAACTACTGAGCTCGAGCACCTCAACTAGAGAGCCCGCATGCTGCAAACTACAGAGCCCACATGCTCTGGAACCCGTGCACCACAACTGCAGAGCCCACACGCTTTGGAGCCCACGTGCCACAACCAGAGAAGAGAAAACCCGCATGTCACAACTAGAGAGAAGCCCATGTGCCCCAATGAAGAGACTTTGTATCACAAAGAAAGATCCCGCATGCCTCAATGAAGATCCCGCGTGCCACAACTAAGACCCGAAGGAGCTAAATAATAAATAAATAAATAAATAAAATCATTTAAAAAAAAGAAAGAAAGAAATTGGCTCATGGCTATGGAGGCTGAGAAGTCCCACGGTCTGCTGTCTGCAAGCTGGACACCCAGGAGAGCTGGTGGTGTCAGTCCAAGTCCAAAGGCCTGAGAACGCTGAGAAGATGGATGTCTTTGCTTAAGCAGAGAGGGAGCAAATTCCTCCTTCCACCATCTTGTTTTCCCATTCTAGCCCTCAGTGGGTTGGATGAGTCCCGTCCACATGGGGTGTGACCTCATTCTTTTGGTTTCCAGCTTTCTGGAAGAGCCTTAGCCAACAACTTTACACTCCTGACATGGCCTCAGATGTAAAATTAAAGCCACATGGACTTGCTTGCTGCCATCTGCTTTTCTGTGTGTACCACCAAAAATGAAGTATTTCTTATTCATGATCATTTCCAGTCAGTGGCATTTAAACAGGAAAAAATTACGGTTTTGACTGTGAAACATTTCCTGTGACTTTTGGCTACACTAGTGTTCTATTTGTGCTTTTTTTTTTTCTTTTTTTTTCTTTTCCTTGATACACTCTCTTTATATTAAGAAGCACCAATATTTCAGATATAATTAAAGACTATTTCAAACACTCCTATATACATTTTTTTAGTCTCAATTTTCTAACATCGGTTCGATGACAGATAGATGAGGGAAGAAATGATTCCTACCAATGAGAAATGCTGACGATAAGAAATAAAGTTCTAGCGGGCAGGTAGCTGTGTAGGTGGGGGCTTGGAGGAGGGAAATGCTTGTGGGCTTGGCCCTGGTGACTGCCAAAGGCCAACGGGTCAGGTGCTGCCCAGGCTTGAAGATTAAAGCCTTAAGCTTGAAAGGGCACTAGAGCTGACCTGATTCAGGGTAGCGGGCTGGCTGAATATACACCAGGTTGCAGATCTGTCAAGTTTGGCTGACTCCCCAAGAATAATTTAAACATCAGGAGAAAGTCTGGTGAACATGATTCGGTGTGGCCAGGTGCTAATAACATTTATCCATCCATCCCTCCATCCATCTGACCTTCCTTCCCTCCATCCTCCCATCCTTCCATCCATCCACTCATTGATCCATCCGTCCATCCACCTACTCCCCATTCACCCATCCATCCGTCCATCCACCTACTCCCCACTCACCCATCCATCCGTCCATCCACCTACTCCCCACTTACCCATCCATCCGTCCATCCACCTACTACCCACCCACCCATCCATCCGTCCATCCACCTACTACCCACCCACCCATCCATCCGTCCATCCACCTACTACCCACCCACCCATCCATCCGTCCATCCACCTACTCCCCACTCACCCATCCATCCGTCCATCCACCTACTCCCCACTCACCCATCCATCCGTCCATCCACCGACTCCCCACTCACCCATCCATCCATCCATCCACCTACTCCCCACTCACCCATCCATCCATCCATCCATCCACCGACTCCCCACTCACCCATCCATCCATCCACCGACTCCCCACTCACCCATCCATCCATCCACCTACTCCCCACTCACCCATCCATTCGTCCATCCACCTACTCCCCACTCACCCATCCATCCATCCACCGACTCCCCACTCACCCATCCATCCATCCACCTACTCCCCACTCACCCATCCATCCATCCATCCACCTACTCCCCACTCACCCATCCATCCATCCATCCATCCACCGACTCCCCACTCACCCATCCATCCATCCACCGACTCCCCACTCACCCATCCATCCATCCACCTACTCCCCACTCACCCATCCATTCGTCCATCCACCTACTCCCCACTCACCCATCCATCCATCCACCGACTCCCCACTCACCCATCCATCCATCCACCTACTCCCCACTCACCCATCCATCCGTCCATCCACCTACTCCCCACTCACCCATCCATCCATCCATCCATCCACCTACTCCCCACTCACCCATCCATCCATCCTTCCATCCATCCACCTACTACCCACTCACCCATCCATCCATCCAACCATCTATCCATATATCCTTCCCTCCTTGCTATCTTCCTTTCTTCCTGCCATCCATTTTGTGTACATGTGAGACTTCAAGTTGACCATCCCCTATCCTTTAGCCCTTCTTCCACAGTATGGAGCTTTGATTTTATTGCGGGTGGTGATGTAGTGGACATTGTTGATGCTCCCCAAGCCTGGACACCTGACTGCCAACAGCTATGAGTGTTGGCTATTAACTGCCCCTTCTTCACAGAACGGTCCTGGTCTGAAGATGAGCCACCTTACCCTAAAGGTTATGCCCGTATACTCCCTTCCTAGGGTTGAAGGCAGTGCCTGGCCAACGACTGACGACTGGGGTGGACAGAAGCCCCTCTGGCCTCTAGGAGATACATTCCACGCTCCAGAGTGCCCGGCAGGGTCAGGGTAAGCCCTATCCCCAGCTGACACTACCTCCTTGCTCAGCTCTTGGCCCTGTCCTGGCCAGCCTCCCTAACTTTCTCCTCCCGCGAGCTCTCCCTCCATAACCCACTGGCACAAGAAGGCCCATCTCAGGTTCTGCTTCTGGGAATGCAACTCGAGCCTCCTCTTTCTCAGTGGCAGTACTTGATATTTTCTGCCAACTCCAGGAGGGCACTCTGCTCATATATTTTCTGGACTTCAGGCTTCCCATGGTCCTTCTGTCTGTTCTCACTGCTTCCACGTCCACGGGTGAGAGGGGAGGTCAGACTCCATCCTATTAAATTACCATCATATTTCCAGGACCTCCTTCCTGAACTAGGTCACACTCTAGGGCGTTCTCCAAATTTCCACTCTTACAATTTTAAAATACATTTACCTCCTATTCAAAAATAATGCAGTGCAGAAAATTTAGAAAACACAGACACCAAAACATCCCTCATAATCTAAGAACTAATCCCTACTAAAGGTTTAGCGTGTGTCCTGCTATTCACTTTCACTTGTTTATAGAGAGTTTCTATAGAACTTGCATTGGCTTAGGCTGTGCCTTTAAGATTTACGAGTATCTGCAAATCATTAAACGTTCTTCTACGATGATTTCAAATGGCTGCGGAGTTTCCCAGTACACACTGATTTCCTGTAGTGCCTATCGTTGTTTTCTGTTGTGTTTGTTTTTACTATTTTGCTGTTGTAAAGAATATTCTTGATGGATGGAGGTGGTTATGGACTGAATGTGTGCGTGTTCCCGAAAATTCACATGCAGAAGCCCTGATTCCTGAGGTGATGGTGTTAGGATTTTAGGAGGTGATTACGGTTAGAGGAGGTCATGAGGATGGGGCCCCTGTGATGGGATTAGTGTCCTTATAAGAAGAGGAAGAGACACCAGAGCTGTCTCTCCATCATGTGAGGACACAGCAAGAAGGTGGCATCTGTAAGCCAGGAAGAGAGCCTGCCCAGGAACTAATCTGCCCATGCCATGAGCTCAGACTCCCAGCCTCCAGGACTGTGAGAAATAATGTCTGTTGTTTAAGCCGCGTGTGAGCGTGTGTTTTAGAGGAAATATATACCTATGCATGAATATCTGGCTTGGAGAGCAGGTTAGGAAGGGACCAAAGTCAGATTCATTAACAGTTAAAAACTGAAGAGATTGACGAGGTCCCAGCTCAAGACGGGGAGTCACCAAGGGTAACGCTGGAACACAGAATTGCCCTTTGCCTCCATCAAAAATGGTCCAACCTTGGTCACGTCCTGTGGTTCAACCAGCATAAGGCACGTGTTACTGAACCAGGTTTGTGCGCCTGACACCGAGCAAGCCAAACGCTGTGATGCTGAGGTCTGCAGCAGAGAGAAAGGGCTAATTCACGAGGCAGCCAGGTGGGAAGACAGGAGAAGAAATCGCACCTTGGCCTCCCTGAAGGTGAAGGGCTCAGGGTATTTATGGGGCAGAGCTGAGGTGTGGGGAGTGTGTGGAAAGGTGACTGAAGATAAGAAAAAAACGTGTGATCACAATGGTCAGAATGGACAACAGTAAAAAGTCTACAAATAATAAATTCTGGAGAGGGTGTGGAGAAGAGGGGACCCTCCTACACTGTTGGTGGGAATGTAAATTGATACAGCCACTATGGAGAACAGGATGGAGGGTCCTCAGAAAACTAAAAACAGAGCTACCCTATGATCCAGCAATCCCATTGCTGGGTGTATATCCAACTAAAACTCTTAATTCAAAAAGATACATGCACCCCAGTGTTCATAGCAGCACTATTTACAATAGCCAAGACATGGAAGCAACGTAAATGTCCATCAACAGATGGATGGATAAAGAAGATGTGGTATATATATACAATGGAATATTACTCAGCCATGAAAAAGAATGCAATAACGCCATTTACAGCAACACAGATGGACCTAGAGATTATCATACCAAGAGAAGTAAGTCAGAGAAAGACATGTACCATATGATGTCACTTATACGTGGAATCTAAAATTTTGTGTTCTAAAACACAAAAGAACTTATCTACAAAACAGAAACAGACTCACAGGCATAGAGAACAGACTTGTGGTTGCCAAGGGGGAGGGGGGGGTGGGGGAGGGATGGATTGGGAGTTTGGGGTCAGCAGATGCAAACTAATATATATAGCATGGATAAACAACAAGGTCCTACTGCAGAGCACAGGGAACTGTATTCACTGTCCTGTGATAAACCATCATGGAAAAGAATATAAAAAAAAGAATGTGTGTGTGTGTATCTATTTATGTATAACTGAGTCACTTTGCTGTACAGCAGAGACTAGCACAACACTGTAAATCAACTATACTTCAATTAAAAAAATTTTTTTTAAAAAAAGTGTGTTGATCGTCACTCTGAGAAGGTGCAACTAAGGTCCAGGCTTCTTCATGGGACCATTGTTCAGAAAATGTTGGCATTAGCTTGTTCTGAAGGTTGAGTTTTTGGCCCTGGGATGTGAAAATGTCATCAAGTGGAATCTCAGAAATGCCCAGTTGGAGGGTCTGTGGTGTTGACCAGTCTTACCTGGCTTGAGCTCAAACTGGACACAGCTGAACCCAAGTTCCTGAAAAATAACTCTGGCAAACATCTAACAGTTTTTTTTTGTTTTTCTTTTTTTGTTTGTTTGTTTTTTTTTTTTGGCAAACATCTAACAGTTTAGGCTCTGTGATGCTTGGGGAGCGTGTGAGGCTTTTTGTTTTCTGGGTTTTTTTTTTTTTTGGTAGCAACAATTGAAGTGATCAGTGAAGGCAGGTTCCAAGTTCATCATGTATTAAGCACGCTACAGTTTAACGCATCTCACTGATGACTCCCCTGGGTTCCCCACTCGGAGCAAGAAGCCTGCTCCCAAAATGCGTTCTATCCAGCTCCCAGTCCAGCTTATGGACTTCACATGGGCTCTGTGGTGTTTGGATACAAGGGAGGAAGCTTTTTCAAGTAATTTAATTTTCATTCTGGAAGTTAGAGCTTTCTGAAGCCAAAGCATCTGCATGATGTTATGGAAATTTTTATTTTGAACTAAGGAAGGCAGCACTTAAAAAAAAAAAAGAAGAGAAGTAGCCAAAAGTCATCTTAATAAATTACAGAAGCCTTCAGAATGCCTCCCTGTAGGGACATAAATCTAAAACCTCCAACCCTGGCATTCAGAGAGCAATGGTGCCTGAGGTTATGGCTGATGATGGGGACTCAGCCCCTCAGTGACCAAATGCACACAGCCTCCAGAAGCTTCTAAAAAGAGAAAAGTGTCAGCCGTGGTTCAGCTCAATTGTCGGAGGCTGGAGATTTGCCAGGTAGGACCTTTCTTTTGAAGGTAATTGGGGTGAGCTGAAAAGTTCCCAGGGAAGGGTCTTTGGAATTTGACCTGGGCAGGAAGCACATGGTTTCTTTATCTATGCTTCTTTCAGAGGCTGGCTTACCTCAAGGTGCCAAAATAGCTGCAGCAGCTCCAACATCCCCTTCCTCCCTCAGAAGTGCCCTGGACGTCCTCTTGTTTACAACTGACCAGGGTCCATATGTCCTCTATTGGCCCCAAGACTGTGGTCTGGGAAAGGGAAAGTGGTAATTGGCAGAGTCAAGGCTGAAAAGCGAGGGGTAGAAAAACATATAGAGAGAAATTTCCCTGGAGGTATGGGGCTCTCTGGCTGAGTGGTCAACCCAGGTTAGCTACAAGAAGGGACACTTCAAAGACGGTTTTTTTGGTTTTTGTTTTCGCCCGAAAATGATTACATTACCTTCCTGCCTGTAGTCTACAATCGTGTTGGGGTTTCAGTTGGCCGAGAAAAAGAACCACCTTCTCCCTGGGTACAGGTGTGTTTGTTCAGATTGCTGGTCTTGTAAGATAAGCAGTCTGGGGGCCCTGGGGTGTGGGTCCAGGCACCTCTGGCCAGATGTGTGTCTGACCCAGTGGGTACACGTGTCCGTTGTGTATGGCGGCAGATGGCGGCGGAAGGACAGGTGTCAGGAGGGCAGGGAGGAGGGGCCCTGAGTCATCCCGGGAGCCGGAGGGGTGTGATGGGTAAGACCTGGCCCTGGATGGGTAGGGTCGGGAGGGTAGAATCCCGGAATGTGACTCAGGGCTATTTCTGTCTGACACCTTCGTTCCAGTGTCCTGAAGGAACACGGATAGAATTTTAAGCTAATACCTTAATTAAAAAAATATTGTAAGCCCGGGACAGGGAAGGGCACCCACATTGCAGCTGTGGCTTGTGACTGTCGCCAGAGATGCCTCTCCCCCCACCAACCTGGGCGCCAGCTGCTTCGGATGGGGGAGGGGAGACATGTCCCACCCCTCCCCACCTCCGGCTCGGCGGGGAGACGCTTCCGGAGCCCGGAGGCTCCTGCAAAGGAGGTCCTTGGTCAGGCTGGGAAGTAAGGGCGGCCCTGCGCCCGGAAACCCCTACCCGTGCTCTGCGCTCTGCTACTCCAGACTGGACTTTGGGGACCGCGGGCTGTTGCACCCGAGGCAGGGGGTCCACTCTTAGCAGACCCCGGAGCGGGGGCTTCACTCCGTTGTCTAGAGAGGCCGCCCGGGGGGGTCCCCGTTAAAGAGGGGTGGGAGGGTGGAGACGCGGCCCTCCACTTTGGGAGCAGGAGAGACTGGCCTCGCCCCGCCTCCCGAGCGCGTGCCCTGCCCCTGCGGCTCCCTGTGGCCCAGGGGTGGGGCGGCCGCCAGCGGGGAGGGCTGAGGCCGGGGCGGGGCGACCGCGCTGCACCCTGACCCGGCCCCGCCCCGGGGGTGTCCCTCCCGCCGCCACCGTCCGCGCGCCACTCCCGGGACAGACACTGTGCGTCGCGGGGCGCACCATGGCGCGCCGGGCGGCCCTCGCGCTGCTGCTGTTCGGCCTGCTTGGCACCCAGGTGCCCACCCGGGGTGAGTGAGAGGCGGCCGGTGGGGCTCACGGGGGCGCGGGCCTGGCTTGGGGACCCGCGTCGGGGCCCCAGGGAAGGGCCATGGGAGGGGGTCGAACCTTGGGGGACGGACGCTCCGTGTGGGGTGGACATACTTCGGGGGGCATAGTGCGTAGGACACGTAGTTTGGGGGTCGCACTGGGGAAGCATGCACCTCGGGGGCGCGCTGTGCGGGGCCTACACACGTTGGGGGACGCATGGCGAGGGACGTATTTTGGGGGCGCACTGTGTGTGTGGGGGGGTGGCGCGTGGAGGGCGACGCGCCGGGGAGCCCTGAGCCGTCCTTCCCGCCTAGAGGGACCCGCTGTGCCAACGGGTGGCCAACGGCCCAAGGAGGCGGCCTTACCCTTTCCTCCCCGCTTTCTTCCCGGGCGCCTTTGCACTCACTCCGCAGGCGGAATGGCAGCGTTTGTTTTCACATTCACAGACTCTTAAAAGTTGGAAGGCCCCTGGGTGGGGCGGTGGCCCCCGAGTCCCCTCCCCCTCCTCCTCCCCCCGGGGTTCCCTTCAGTTCCCGGGCGCGGGTGTGCGCCTCTGCGGCCGCCCCGCGCCCCGGCCAGAGCGCTGGCAGGGCCCGGGGACCGCGTCTTTGTTCAGGCGCTCGGTGGCCGCCTCCGGGCGCCACGCCCTGCGGCCCGGGACTAAATTTGGACTCGGCCGGGGAGCCTGAAACCCGGGAAAGGGGGAGGAAGCCAGGAAAAACTCGGGGCTCTAGAAACGCTCAGCAGCTCTTGCGGTGTCCGGGCCGCGGGGACTTTTGGCGAGCGCGCGGTCGGGTGCAGAACGACGCCGCCAAGGGACACGTATTCTCAGCCGATCGTCCGTGTGTCCGAGTAGATAATTCGGAAAACCGCACCCAAAAAAGTGTCAGGAGAAGGACAGGACGCCCGGGACGCCCACACTCCCCAGCCAACCTGGCCTGTTTCTGGTTCTTGCCTGCGTTTTTCTGTCTTTCTCCTTTTAAAATGGAAGTTGAGATCCAGTTTTCCTGTCTCTCTCTTCTTTGAAAAGGAAAGTTGGGATCGTGCTGGGCGTGGCATAAAAAACGGGTTTCTCCGACTAACGGTTGTTTTCTGTCCTTACGTGGTTATTTTTAAGTGCACAGCCACTAGGGCAGTGTCTTTTCAGGAGTGGTCTGGTCGGTGGAGGACACGTTTTAGGAGCCAGACACAGGACAGAGAAGGCCCGGTGTTTACCTGGAAATTTCCAGCTCAGCGCTAGAGGTTGAATGTTGAGCCCTGGTCCCCCGCCTGATTTTTATTTTAGGGAGGATTTGCTAATCGATGTCTGCATTTTTAAAATGTGTGCCACGTATTCTAGAAGTTGTGTGTTCGTTGCAGGCTTTAGAACCAATTCAGCCTGATCCACGGGAAACTCTTGGAATAGTTTACAGCTTGGTGGGGAGGGCCTGGGATGGGTTTCCTGTTTCTCTGTTTCCTGCCCTAAATCCCACCTAGCTGCCTCACCACAGAGTTCTTCATTAGTGGTTTTTTTTTTTTTTTTCCTGCCATGTGGTTGAGTCCCATCTGCTCACGAGAATTTTTCGTGCACCCCCCTGGCTACACCTTCATTCATGTTTCGTGAGTTAATTGTCCTCTGAGCCCTTAACTGTGTGCCTCGCCCCAGAGAGATGGATCACAAGGGGTTCTGGTCGCCCAGGAAGGTACCATCTGCTGGGGGGAGGGAAACATCTCACCAGGCAGATAGGACACAGGGCCGAAGAATGGTGACAGTCCCACAGTTCAAGGACTCCGGGGTGGGGAACACAGCCTTGGCCAGTGCGAGGGTGTGGCTGAGTTGGAAGCTGTCTCTGCTGACAGTTGTTTTTCGTGTGTTTGTTTTTTAACAGCTTTCACGTACAGGTTGTATTCTACCCTGTATATAAAATGTGTAATTTTTAGAAGAAACCCAGAGCACCGTTAGCCTAGAATTGCCTGATTTCTATGCAGGTTGCTCCCAGCTACTCGGGGTTGGTTGATGCTTTCAGCCAGCAGATGTTGGGGCTTGAATGGCAGGGGGATGGGAGGGGGGCACAGAGCAGCGCGGGGGTGGAGAGCCAGCCTCGCCCCGAAAGAACAGAGGGAGAACAGAGCCTTGATACGTGCTGATCTCTTGGAGGGCGCCTCCCCCGCCCCTGCCTGATCCTTCTGGGGTCCGAGGCAGGGAACGGACTGTTCCTAAGATACAAATGGGGTTTTATCAGGAAAGTTTGCTTTCGAGTTGCTGAAGTTCAGAACACACTTCCCTCTAGAAATCGGGGTTTGGCTTCGTTTCCATTCTGGCTACAGGCGTCCATTGAGTCGGGGGTAGATCTTCATCGGGGTGCAGGTAGCACTGGCCTGGTTTCTGAGGCCTTGGGACCCAGGGCTCTTGTGTTCCCAGGTTTTTCTGGAAATCCCCGTGGGACAGCGTGGGGTGGAGAGACGCAGGGGCCCTAGAAGGCAAGAGGCAGCTTCAACTTTCAATGGAGCCCTGCTTCCTCCCGCCACCAGGGACACTTGGCCATGTCTGGAAACGTTTGTGATTGTCTCAACTGTAGGGGGCGTGCTCCCGGCATGTGGCGGGTGGAGACCAGGGCTGCTGGTCCACAGCCCGCAGTGCCCAGGACGCCCCGTATTAGAGTCACCCAGCCCCAATGTCAGTCGTGCTGAGGCTGAGACACCCAGACCGAGCATGGAGACTTAATATAAACCATTTATCTATGTATCCATCCATCCGTCCGTCCATCCATTTGCCTACCTGTGGCTGTGGTTTGCAACCTGGGATGACTTGGTTCCCCAGGGGGACATATGACAGTGTCTGGGGACGTTTTTGGTTGTCACACTGCGGGGAGGGGGTGCTCCTGGCATCCGGTGGGTGGAGACCAGGGAAGCTGCTGCACACCCCGCAGTGCCCAGGACGCCCCGCATCAGAGGGTCCTCCAGCCCCAATGTCAGTCGTGCTGAGGCTGAGACACCCAGGGATTTGTGTCACACGTTCCAGGTTGCTGGTGGCTGGGGGTTTGGTTTCCGTAGTCTTCCTCCAGGTAGGACACTTACATCCCGGGTTTTAGAACTCCTGGCACCTGGGCGACCTAAGTGCGGACCGGGTGGGAAATGGGTCCAGGAAGGTGCTGAATCCAGGACCCCACACTCCGTGCCAGCCTCTGCACAGTAGCCAGTGCCGTTCGAAAATCCAGAAACGCCTATAGGGAAAGCGACACTTGCGGGGCAACTGCTAGGTTTCCGGGGATTCCCTCCTCATCCCCGCCCGAGCAGGTGTGGCTTCTCCGGCTTCCCGTCCGGCTATTCCTGTTTCTGCCTGCCACGCAGAGAAAGTGAGTTTCATTGTCCTGCCTGCGTGTTCGGCTCTGATAAAAAGTTAATTGCGTGTTATTTCCTTTAGGGCTTTGGCTTTTTCTTCATTCTCAGTTTATGATGGTTCAACCCCCCCCTTTTTTTTTCCATCTGGAGATATGAAAATACTTGATTTGGGGGGGCGGTTTCTTCATGGAGGGAGATGCACTTTTCTTCATCTGGGTGATATGCTGATTGTTCGGAAAAAGAATGCAGGTGGTCGAGTAGTTATATCCATCCGACGTGTAGGAGGCAGGGTTTTCACGGATGAAATGTGGAATTTTTTCCAGCTGAGGTTTTCCTCCCAAAGGAGACTGACTACCACACACATGGAGCCCATGTGTTTGTTCCTACTGAGATTTTCCAATCACGGTGGCTTCTTTTAGGGAGAAAAGAATCCCATGCTTGTGTATGACTTACAGACGGGGTTAGAAAGAAGACGGAGGTTGTCTTGGGGTGAGGTGTCAACTCATTCAGCGTCCTGGCTTTCCACAGAATCCTTCAGACACCCAGCTGTTGGAGGACGCCCAGCCCTGGTGGCAGCTGGGAAGACACATCTGGCACAAGACATCTCACGGAGTCCCCATGTGGTTTGTTCTGACACCCGGGTGTCCGTCCCATGTAAATCAGTGGAGATTGCCCTTTGATCTCCTTTGCCAGTTCTTAGGGTTAACGATGGAGTGTGTGTTTACAGATCTCCGAAAGTCCTTTTGGGGGGATGCAGTGGTTTTGGAAGCGTTTTCTGCAGACAGAGGGGTGTGTTCTAACCCTCAGAGGATGACACATACTTGAAAATGAACTACCCGCAAGCACTGTTATCAACATGGGTTTCGTGATACAAGTCACGGCAGCCCCTTCCTGGCGGTAGTGTTTACCAGAGCGTCTCTGGTGGAACAGGGAAGGTGTTGTTGGGGAATTAGAATTCAACCCAACATCAACCCAGAAAGCCTCTCTGCCATGGTAAAAGGGAAAGAAACCCATTTTATGATTGAGTGAGCGTGACGCCAGGATGTGACGTGCATCACAGGTGACCCACTAAGGCCGCAAAGACGCACTTTTAAAAGTAGCTAAGTAAATGTCACCCGTTCTATACAGGTCGTCAAAACAGGCTCCTTTAGCCACTGAAAATATTTACCCACCTTGGAAAAGGACAGAGAAAGATCTTCTGGAAGCAAAGGGCGAGGGAAGAGAAGTCTCTTCCTTCGTTTCCACCAGGGCTTTTATTTTTAATTTACAGTCCCTTCCAACCTTATAGGACAAAGACCCACATCACACACACATGCACACATACACACACATGCACACAGACACACACACATACACACACACACATACACACATAGACACTTCAGTCACAGTCAACAGCCGTGAATATTCTGTTATATTTGTGTCCTTCTGGGAGAATGGCCAGGTTGTGTAGGATACACAAATGGTTGGTCTTAGGAGATGCTGCCGTATTGCTTCTGATTTTGGCTTTATCCTCCCAGGGAGTTCTGGTTGCCCACCCAACACTACATGTTCTTTTTTTGTTCGTGCCTAATCTCTTGGGTGAAAGAGGTTAACTAACCAGAATTCCTATGTGTATTGACCTAATAATAGGACAGGCACACCTCAGAGAGATTGCGGGTTCGGTTCCAGACCACCCCAGTAAAAGCAAGTCACATGAATTTTTTGGTTTCCCAGTGTATGTGAAAGTCATGTTTACATTAGACTGTAGTCTGTCGAATGTGCAGTGACATTATGTCTTAAAAAAAAAACAATGGGTCTTCCCTGGTGGCGCAGTGGTTGAGAGTCCGCCTGCCGATGCAGGGGACATGGCTTCGTGCCCCCGTCCGGGAAGATCCCACATGCCGCGGAGCGGCTGGGCCCGTGAGCCATGGCCGCTGAGCCTGCACGTCAGGAGGCTGTGCTCCGCAACGGGAGAGGCCACGACAGTGAGAGGCCTGCGTACCGCAAAAAAAACCGAAAACAAAACAATGAACATGGCTTAATTGAAAAATACTTTAT
Organism: Pseudorca crassidens; assembly: GCF_039906515.1. Classification (NCBI taxonomy): domain Eukaryota; kingdom Metazoa; phylum Chordata; class Mammalia; order Artiodactyla; family Delphinidae; genus Pseudorca; species Pseudorca crassidens. Next base: position 133,125,936 of record NC_090317.1, on the reverse strand, counting down.
TTCTAAAAAATGCTAACCATCCTCTGAGCCTTCGGAGAGTTGTAGTAGTAACATCAAAGATCACTGATCAAAGGTCACCGTCACACACGTATCATAATGCAAAAGTTTGAACGATTGCGAGAATTACAAAATGTGACACAGAGAAATGAAGTGAACAAAAGTTGTTGGAAAAGTGGCACCAATAAATTTGGTCGAAACAGGGTTGCCCCAAACCCTCAGTTTGTAAAAAACATAGTAAAGCTAAATGCAATAAAATGAGGTCTGCCTGTGTCTTTCACATCTGCATCTGTATCTGTCCACATAGGGACACAGGAGTTCCTTTTTTTTTTTTTTTTGCTTTTTGGAATCTCCTGTTTGTATTCTTCGCCTAATTCTTTTTTTAAAAATTAATTAATTAATTAATTTTTGGCTGTGTTGGGTCTTCGTTGCTGCATGCGGGCTTTCTCTAGATGCAGCGAGCGGGGGCTACTCTTCATTGCGGTGCACAGGCTTCTCATTGCGGTGGCTTCTCTTGTTGCCGAGCGCAGACTCTAGGCGCGTGGGCTTCAGTAGTTGTGGCACGCAGGCTCAGTAGTTGTGGCTTGCGGGCTCTAGAGTGCAGCCTCAGTAGTTGTGGCGCACGGGCTTAGCTGCTCCGTGGCATGTGGGATCTTGCCGGACCAGGGCTCGAACCCGTGTCCCCTGCATTGGCAGGCGGATTCTTAACCACTGCGCCACCAGGGAAGCCCCTCTTTGCCTAATTCTTATGGCACTTTTGGGAGTCGGTACACGGCTGTGTTAGTTTCAGCTTTGTCTTGAATGACTCGGTGTGGCCACCGTCTCGCTACTCGTATTATTTTTTAAAAATCCCGTAAACAGAAAACCAGAAACTTCCTTTTTTTTTTTTTCTCCCCCTAGAGTTAGATACAAACTCTCTAAGTGGTGTTTTTCCAGTGGCGATTAGGGACCCTTGGACAGGCTGGGAATGTAGTGCACGTCCAGCAGCGTTGAAACAAGGAAGATCAAATAGATTAGAGTAGAAAACACCAGCATACTTTACCCATGCTTTGCTAAGTAAGCATCGGTGTGGCTTCGGTGCCAGTTCAGCTGTCTGGGTGGACTGGGCCGTGTCGTAAAATGTCTTTATTTCCGCAGAAGGCAGGCGGGGGCGTTTGAAACCCATTGCAGATCTGAACCCCTTTTCCATCGCTCTTGCTTTCTGCACTTGGACGTTTTTGATAGAATCCCTCTGTTTTCAAAAAGGGCCATAAAGCCGCAGGGCATCAGCAGCTTTTCAAAGAGCCAAGTAATGACTCCCAAGGGTGCTTTTGAGAAGGAAAAAAAAAGAGAGAGAGAGAGAGAGAATTCATTTTCATTGCTGCCTGTTCACCGCCCTTCGTGAGAAGGCAAAGAGCCAGACCTGTTGTATTCCGGGACTTGGAAGGCATTCGTCATCCGCAGACAATGCAGCCAGCGAATTCCGGCTGTTTCTGTTTGTGCATCCGCAGGGCGTTCCACCCTCCCCTCCCCCTCGCCTCCCCTCGCCTCCCCTCGCCTCCCCTCGCCTCCCCTCCCCTCCCCTCCCCTCCCCCTCCCCCCGCCCTGACTTGACTCAATGCTGAGGAATTAATTAAAGACTAGTGGCCTGGCTGGAGTGAGGTAGCGCTGGACAGGTGTGATTGATGATTGATTGGTGCATGGATGATAGATAGATAGATCATAGGTTTATAGAGGATGGATGGATAGACAGACAGATGGTGGAAGATAGATAATGGATAGATGATAGATAGACACAGGATAGATGGAGAGATGTCAAAAGATAGATGATGGATGGATGAATGGATGGATAAAAGACGATAGATAGATGCGACAGATTAGATAGAAGATAGATAGATAGATGATAGATAGATAGATAGATAGATAGCTGCAGTACCTATCTCAAGTGGTTGCCAGTTGGAGGGGGCCATTATCTCACTGCTCTGAAACCACCAGCACCTAGACTCACCGTAAGCACATCACCAGGCAGTGGGTTATAATCTCTGCATTCCTACAAGATAAGGAGCTGACTCAGAGTTGGGGAAGGAATCAGCGCATGGGAAGGACAGAGCAGAAGATGAGTCTCAGCTGGGGTGTGGACTGCATCCTGCTACCACAGAGAAAGCTTTCCTGGTCACCTCTTGGAAGGCAGATGCTGGTTCCCCTACAGTCCCGCCCCCAGATCTCTCTCCACCCTACGCTAACTTCCATAAATGCTGATAGATCTGGTCCATCTGGATGCACCCACGGTGTCTACATTGCTCCATATCCTGGGCTTCTCATGATGTTCTCCCAGGCCGGCATGTCCTCCTTCACTCCTGCTTCTTGTGATAGGACCATTTGCCCAGATTCTCAAAATGAAAAGTCAGCTTTCATTCCTGCCAGCTCCTTCTCCCATATCCGATGTTAGCGAATCCTGTTGATTTCATTTTCTAAATCTTTCTCCACCTATGCTCCTGTCTCCATTTCTGCTTTCATTTTTAAGGCTCCCCCCCCCCCCAAAATCCTTCCAGGAAGAATACAAGAAGCCCTTAACCATTTTCTTTCCTGGATGCTCAGGTACTTTGAGAAGGCCTGGGGACTCCCCCTCAGAATAACATTTCTTTTTAATGCATAAAATAAAATACATAGGACTGCCAGGGAAACGGATTATATTAAACCAGCCACCCAGTGTGCAGGGGAAGAAGATGCTGGCCTTAGCTGAGGGTGTTGGCAGAGCCTGGACCAGGACAGCAGAAATGAGAGAGAAGGGACCAGCTGTGTTAAGGAGTAGTAAGGAAATAAAAATCTATACTAGTGGCTTGCGAACCGGCCCCCAGAGTTTTTTCTTTAATTGGCCTGGGGCACAGCCTGGGTCTCGGGACTTACGAGGTCTCCTTGGATGTGCAGCCAGAGATGAGAACCAAGATCTGTATTTGAGCTTCAGAAACTGTAATATGCATAGGAATCACCCATGGAAATGCTTTAGTCTGGCTGGGAGGGATGCTGAGGGCTTCCTGTAGGAGGGCAGCCTCTTATCGGGGCTTTGAGGACTGAATAGGAGTTTTCCTGGTATGGACAGAAGAGATTGGCATTTACGGCCAAGTAGAGGATTCGAGGGAAGCCCCAAGGACGGACAAGGTGCCCAAACTGTATGACCCCTCAAATCATTCACAGGATGCTGGGGGGATTGTAAATTTTCGAGGGACATAGAGTGACATCTATTGTATTTCTATAACATCTTACCGAAAAACCTGAGTGAACTTCTTGGCCATAGTAGTGATTGTACCATCCATCCTCAGCATTCAGATTCCATATTTGCAAATCTGCCTACTTGCTACAATTTATTGGTAACTCCCAAATTGATACTGAGTTCAGGGATTTGTGCCCAGCTGCAAAAACACGGAGTCACCTCTCCGGTCTTAGATTGTAAACAAGTATCTGTGTCGTGCCGCATTTTTGTGCTTTATGCTTGCGATTTTGCTTCTAAGCATGAGAAGGTTGCCGCGTGCCTGAAATACGTGTATGAGATGAGCTTCCTTTAGGCAGGAGAAAGAGTGCTGTGAGCATCAACAGTCTAGATTAAATAAGGTCAAATTCCACAGAAACATGCATGAAACAAGGTTATGTGCGATTAGCTGATGGCGGTGTGACCTGAGGGCGCAGGGACTTAACCCTGGAGTTCCCCAGGAGCCATGATTGAATATTATTAGCTCATTCAGCATTTCCGGCGACTGTAAGAACAGAACCACTACGGATGACGTGCCTTGACTGTGATTAATAAACAGAACTGTCAGGTCTAGGTTAGGGGCCTTGGGCCAGTTTCTGGAGATGCAAAGCCTCTGTGAACTGATCAAGTTTGGGGCCTTCTGACGGGTCATTTAGGGCCAGTGTGAAGGGCAGGGCGGTGACCCAGGGTGAAGGGTGATAAAATTGGAAATGGGTTTGGGGCTTTGAGTCAGATCCTGGAGGTTATCTTTCAGGGTGACAATGACTTGGTTTCCTAGCTCAGGGAGACGGAATTTACCAGGGTCCTAGAACTACCTCCCTACAGCCGGGATGAGGGTCCTGGGCCACTCTTGCCATCCCAGCCCACCCACCAGGATCAGCACCACCTGGAGGTTGTTAGAAATTCAGATTCACAGGCCCAGCTCCCACCCACTGAGTCAGTGTCTTTGGGATCGGGGCCCAGGAATCTGGGCTCCCCAAATTCTAAAACTCACTGGTCCACGGCACCCGGAGCCCAGCCCACAGCGTCCCCAGATGCTCTGGGTTCTTCCAAAGCTTGACCCAGCCCAGAGTGGCACCCCCAGGGTTATGGTACAAGAGAAGAACCTTTCCCCCCCTTGTCACAAAATCTGTAAGGCAGAATGTTCAATGACATGGCTCGAGAAACGGCAAAACGATGTCTGGAGCAATTCCTTCCTAGCTACAGAAAAGTAAGGGCATCTCTAATATTTAGAAATAAAATAAGAGCACGGGCTTCTCATTGCGGTGGCTTCTCTTGTTGCGGAGCACGGGCTCTAGGCTCGCAGGCTTCAGTAGTTGTGGCTCACGGGCTCAGTAGTTGCGCTTTGTGGGCTCTAGAGCGCAGGCTCAGTAGTTGTGGTGCTCGGGCTTAGCTGCTCCGTGGCATGTGGGATCTTCCAGGACCAGGCCTCAAACCCATGTCGCCTGCATTGGCAGGCGGATTCTTAACCACTGCACCACCAGGGAAGCCCCATCTATGTTTTGTTTCTGTTCTAGTTTTGTTTCCAGTATATTTCACTTCTATTTCCATTTGTATAATTTATAAGCTCCGTGTATAAATTGTGTAACTGATCATCTCTATAAATTATTGTCAGTAGTATTTATATCCTCGTTGTGATGTCTACGTCAGTGCGCCACCCTGATGGAATTTAAGGGAAACCGGATTCGGGCCTCGTGCTGTGCGCTCGTCACTTGCACAGTTCATGGTTGTGGAACCTCAGATTCGCGGTTCAGCGGGTTTGTGAGGCACGTGCAGCTGCACAGCTCCCCAGGAGGAGCCGGCGCCCAGGGTGGCCTTGGGGACGTCCTGGGGCTTGTCCTCGGTCTCGGGAGGAGGGAACCGAACAAACAGATGGGTGGCGGGGGAGGGTGCACGGCGGTGGGGGAGGGCGCACGGCAGGGGGTGTGTGTGCTGTGGGGATGACTCAGGCCCTGCGTCTGGCGGGGCCGCCTCACATCTGGAGGTGTCCCCTTCCGCATCTGGAGGTTGGAGGGGCCGCCTGGAAGCTGCAGAGGCGGTGCAGGCTGCCTCCGATGGGCTGGGCAACGGCAGCCGGAAGAGAAATGCCTGGGTGTCCCCCTCGGATGCCCGGCCCCTCCCCCAGCCCCACTGGGTCTGCTGTTCTGGGTTTTCGTGCGGGACCCCGGGGGCTCAGCAGAGGGCTCTGAGTTGAGCCGTGACCTCTCCTCTAAGCGAGGCCACGTCAACGGTACTCAGGAGCCCAGATGCACGGGGAGCGGGGCAGGGCACGGGGAGCGGGGCAGGGCACGGGGCCCAGGTGGGCTGCGGAGGCTCCAGGCCCTGGACACGGAGCTACCAGGCAGACAGACAGACATGTGCACACACACGTGCACGCATGCTCACACGCAGGGCACAGACACGCATACATACACAACACTCACGACGCATATTTGCGCGCGCGCGCGCCCATGAGCACATACCTGCACCGCACACGCACCAGTGCACGTGGACATGCATGTGCACAGGTACACGTGGGCACGCGTGCAGTTCACCCACATGCAGTGTGCACGCCCGCGGGTGCACGTGCTCACAGACACGCGCACACGAGTATACTCACGTGCACATCCGTACACAGACACACCCACACAGGAGCATGCGCGCACACGCATCACGTGTAGCAACATCTTACGTTCAAGTGTGTTGCTGTTGGTTTCAACATTCCAAAGAGCCTTGTCTGCTTGTTCTTTCCAAATCCCCGTCCAAAACGCAGCATCGTCCGCTCCTTGAATCGCTCTGTTTGGGGTTACTTGCCTCGCCCCGCCACCGTCAGGTGTGGAGGCGTCCCGATGGCAGGGGCGCTGAATATCTCAGGAAGGTCCCAGCGCCGTCGCTTCGGCAGAGGGAGCGTAGAGGGAGTGATAACGGTTGTGGGTCTCTAGGCAGACGTACAGGACCAGAGACGCGCATGTATGTGTAGGCTTTGCACCTGCCCGGGGGGCTCTTCGGGGCTGAACAAATCCCACCCTCCCCAGCCGCCCTGGCTACCACGTGGACATCTGCCACATGCTGCAGGAACAGCTGAAACCACACCTGTCCCTTCCGGGCTCTGAGATCCAGAAACCAGCGCCCCTCCCCCCGCGAGGGCTGGGGTCCGTCCGACGCAGGGCCTTCCCAGATGCTGCTGCTTCTGCTGCCTGTTGTTTTGTTTGTTTTTAATTCGGGGGCACATCTCATTGTTCATGTCGTAGTTTTTATGGAAGTAGAGTTGATTTACAATATTAGTTTCAGGTGTACCGCAAAGTGATTCCGTTATATATATATGTGTATATATATATATATATATATACACATATATATATATAGCAGATTCTTTTCCCATGTAAGTTATTACAAGATATTGAATAGAGTTCTGTGTGCTCTACAGTAGGTCCTTGTTGTTTATCTGTTGTATATATAGTCATGTGTATCTGTTAATCCCATACTCCTAATTTATCTGTTCCCCCCTCCCTTTCCCCTTTGGTAACCGTAAGTTTGTTTTCTATGTCTGTGAGTCTGTTTCTGCTTTGTAGATAGATTCATTTGTGTCGTAGTTTAGATTCCACATATAAGTGATATCATAGGGTGTTTGTCTTTCCCTGTCTGACTTTCTTCCCTTAGTATGACAATCTCTAGGTCCATCCACGGTGCTGCAAATGGCCTGATTTCATTCTTTTTTACCTGCCTGCCTGTTCTTAATACACACGTGGAAAATCACACACACACAAATACACTTCCCAAACTGCACGTAGACACACTTACACATGGGCACACGCCCAGACTACACACGTGCACATATAAAACCCCACATATACACATACACTACACACACCACAAATACACACATGCCAGCTGCACTTAGACACACACATGTGCACACATGCAAACCACCCACATACCTACACACAAAACCCCGTGGATCCCAAACAACTCAGTAAACGGACACACACACACACCCCCAATCGCTCACACACATAGCTGCGCGCACACACACACACACGAGAGAGAGAGAGAGAGAGAGAGAGAGTTACAGGCTGACACCTGTCTGTGAGACCTTCAGGGGGACTGAACACATTGCAACCTTCTGGAGGCCCCCGGGGATGAAGGTGGCTTGTTACACGCCCAGCACTTCCTGACATGGGACACGTGTGCTCTTTGCTTCTGCCCCTGCAGGACGATCCTCTGACCTGCTGTCACCCTCCTTTCCGCTGACCGGACGGTCCAAGTGGCCTGTTCCCCGATTCCCTAACTGTGCTTTCCTTCAATCCATCATTAATTGGATAGAAATAGAAATCGTATTGAAATTGCTTTAGTAAAGCGGTAGCAACAGGATAGAAGCACCGTGGAATTAAAGGCAGTTTCCCCCCTTCTCTGGGATCACAGGAAATTTAAAAGAAAATGTACCTTTTTCCGGGTTGTCTGGTGTTTCTACGAGAAGTACATTTTGGTCGCGTCATTACAGAGATGTTGCTAATCTGAGGGGTTTTTCTCTCCATGTTTTTTCTCCATCATGTATTGGAAATCGTTACTCACCTATTTCAAAACATCTGCTTTTTTAGACTAACGCACGTGCAGAATTATCACAGTTTCCCACTAATTTAATTGCTGCTAAACTCTAAGGTTGTCCATAATGTAAAACCTAAGCTGACATGTTTTTACGTTTACGCATGAGAGTGAATATTTCAAATGAGAAATCACAGCATGTGATGCATTTTCAAAGCCGCCAGACATCTCAAAATCATGCCCTTTTTTAATTGTCTTCTTAATTTCCCAATTTACTTTTATTTGACTTATTTCTAATTGGACTCTTTTTTCTTTTAGGCCAAGATTTTGATTTATCGCATGCCCTTGATGGTGAGTAACATTAAAACATTTTGTGAACTACAGGGAATATTTCACTGGACTATAGTAAATCTTTTGAAATATGTCTTACTGTGATAACTAGACTCACGTAGGACGAGGAAAATCAAGATGCCCTTGTCAGGGTAAATGAACCTTTTTTGGTGGAATAATTTCCACGTTCTGTGGTGGTGAATGAATGCCACGTGGGCTTGCCATGCGCTTGGGGAAGGGGCTGGTCCCCCGTGGGCTGGTCCCCCGTGGGCTGGTCCCCCGTGTGCTCACTGATTCCATCCCTTGGCTGGTGGCTGCATGACCCCAGTCTCTGCCTCTGCCTCACGTGCCTCTATGTTTTCCCATTTCCTTCTGATAAAGGCACTCGTCTATAAGGGTCTGTGCTAATCCACTGTGGCCACATCTTAACCAGTGTTTCCAAATAAGGTCACGTTCTGAGGTTCCCAGTGGATGTGAATTTGGGAGCCCAGTATTCAACCGAAAGCATCTTTTTTTTTTTCTAATTGGAGTACAGTTGCTTTACACCGTTGTGTTAGTTTCTGCGGTACAGCAAAGTGAATCGGTCATACGTATACCTATATCGCCTCTTTTTTGGATGTCCTTCCCACTTAGGTCACCACAGAGCACTGAGTAGAGTTCCCTGTGCTCTACAGTAGGTCCCGTTAGTTACCTAGTTTATACATAGTACGGTATGGATGTCAGGGCCCCAAGATATCTTTTTCACTCCTGGGGTCCGATGCAGAGGTGTGAGTCAAAACCGTGAGGGCAGTAGTATTCCCCAAAGCCAGCGGGGGTTACGTCTTCTTCTTGATGATGGAACCCTCACTGGCTGGTGGGGAGAGATGCCGGGGAGGTGTCTGTGGTCCTAATGGCCTCAGCCCACACTGCCTGGGTTGCCTGGGGGTCCCAAGGAGCAAAAGGTGTGCTGCACGCAGTGAATGTGCACAGCCTTTGAGGGTTCCTTGTCCCTCCTTCTCCCACACAGGTCCCGGGCTCTCCCTTGTGTCCTGTGTTCTCCCGGGTTCCCCTTTCACTCACAGTCCCCCCACTTGGCGTCATGAGGTGGGAGGGGTCCTTGGTCTCGGTGGCAGCCATGGTCGACATCATCCTATGTTCCTGTTGCCGTGGGTCCTCCAGTGCTTGGCCACTGCCAGGAAAAAACGATGCTTCAAACGTTTTCTGAGTCTTTTTAAGGAAAACAGAACAGTGTCGGGAGTTGCCTTCTGTGTCCCAGCTGCAAGTTTTACTGACAGAAATGTCTTTTCTCTTTAGACAAGAAACCCACTCCGGTCCCACCAAAAAAAGCCACCGGTAAGAAGCAAAGGCGCCCAGCGTGCAAACCCAGCCGAGAAATCGTTGTCGTGCGCCCCAGTTTTCCCAAGAGCTGGGTGAGACGTGGTCAGCGATTCACCGGCTCTGGGTCCAGCCTGGTTAATATTTGAATTATGCTGGGATGCGGGTGCTTTCAAGACCACAGCAGCTGTAAGAGAACGGGCGCTGACACTTTGGCGAGATGCGTTTGGGTCCCCTGGAAGGCATCTCGGGATGCCTTTTTCCTGAGTGTCTGTCCCTGGTTTTGGATACTCATTTCTTGGCAGGAACAGTTTTAGGACCCTGGGACCCTCCTATAACCCATGAGCAAACTTCGATCTCAGCCTCTAGGAGGAGCCTACTAGCTGTCACTAACCCTTTCCAATAAAAGTCAGGAATCAGACCGATCATGGAACTGACCAAGGGTCAGATTCATTGGTGGTTAGTCACCCACAGTAAAATCGATGCCCAGAGTTACAGAGCTCTTATCACTGATTTTTTTAAAAATGTGATAGCTCTCTTCAAATGTTGGGCTTCTCATCTAGAAGGGCATCTTATGAGGGAAAAGATAGCCTTGTTCAGAGCCAGGTCCTTGACCTGTGCAGGCACGCGGAGGATGCTGGACCAGTCATTATTGAAGAATGGACTTTGCTCCCTGGGGCAGCAACGGTGTTTCCCAGTCGTGACTCGTGATGGGTCAGTACATCGTGTTGGGTGGATACACAGGCTCACCTAGATGTTGCTGGGACTTGCAAAGAGTCCTTAAAACTAAGAAGGCAACCTCAGAAGCCATCAGGAGTTGTCATATCATTTTGTCAAGCACACCTGGGTCAGCTGAATCATTTTCTTGGTGGGCACAAGCCCAGATCTGGCCTCAGACTTCCCCCCTTAACTCGTACTATCTACCTTGTGGAAGTTGTTGGCAACTTGGTAGGGGAAGATGCTAGGATGAACAGTCCCCGGGGAAGAACTGTCTGCAGGCGGAAGTTGGAATTTCAACTCGGTCCATGGGCGTACTTGATTTATAAATTACTTTCATTGTTTTGGTTTGGTTTTTGCCTTTTATTCCTTTCCTTGGAGAGAAGGATGATGTGGATACGGTCAGGAATTTGGTTTTTCTGTTGAGACGTTGGTCAGACTGGTATTCAGGAAAGTGTTTGGAGATGTGGAGATGCAGTGTTTCCTCCATCTATTAAGGAAGTCATTTCTGTTCCTCGTTTCACCCAGAACTTCAGTATTAACTATCTGTTTTTCTCCTTTAGATGATAACTTCAATTTAGAAGATGCCCTTGGTGGAGGGAACAGTAAGTGGTACCTCTTAAATCTCCTATGTGTCTGACTTGCTTATTTATCATTGCAAAGAGGCTTGTCTCTTTTAAATAAGTCGAATTCGTTTTTACCACGAAAACCTAAGGGATAGATGTATTGTTTGTTGTGGTTGAGTTTTTCTGGCTTTTATCCGTAGGCCTGCTTTTATTTTAAAGCTCTTACAGTCTTTGGGGTGATATAAGACAAACTGAATGTCCTTGCCAGGGCTGGCCTCGTGGGTGCGTAGGGTCACACAGGGCTCCACACTCAGAAGGGCTTCCCTCCTTGGTGGACTGCTCTGTGGCCGCCATATTGAATTTCTTAGTACAGTTTAAGCAAGGGACTCTGCATTCTCATTTTGCCCCGGGCTCCGCAGACTCTGTAGCTGGTCCAGCCATCTGCTTTATTTTCTATTGGAAATACATGAATTTAAGTATTGCAGCTGAATGATGATGGAAAGAAGTCCACAGGTGCCTGTGTGTATGGGTATCCCCATCATGACAAAGTACTTGCCCCGCCGTGACAAAGGACACGCTTCCGTTTCTAACTGTTCAGTAAACCACCTGTGTGCAAGTGCACGTTTTGTTGTTTTGACTGCAAAGTGCTCATAATTGCACTTCTCCTCTTTTACAGATGACCCGGTGACACCCGAAGCACCCAAACCAAAACCTAATCCAAACCCCAAGCAGCCCGGCTCTTCTGGTAAGACCTTCTCGCCCCTGTGGGTTCTTGTGTGTTTTTCAGAGTACAGCGATTTCCATGTCAGCTGAAAGGAGGTAATTTCAGATTTAGCGCGATCTTACTGTGAACTCTCTGCGCGAGGTAATGCCCATCTTCCAGTCGTGGAAAACAGTTTTCAAAAAGATATTTTTGGTTCGGGGTTGATTTTTAGTTTGCTGATTTAACTTCCAAGGTTTTAATGGAAACTTTAAAACATTAAATGTAAGATTTTAAATATAGAGAATCAATATGGAGAAACGTATCAGCTTGTTCTTTCCCTTTAGAGAAGCTCTTGGTTTTGTTTTTTTTTTTTAAAGGTTTTTGCCGCCTTTTTTCGGACACATCATAGTATTCTCTGAGTATTTGACCAACATCAGTGTTCTGAGTTGAATGGCTGTTGAAACTTCAGATTTTGAGTTGGCTTTTTTGATTGTTTATACATTTGTTTAATTTTTAATGCAGAAAAGTAGAAATACTGTCCATCCTCTACCACAGTGAAGATGGTTTTTCTCCCTAGTATTTTATATCAATTTAAATGAAACAACTGTTAAGTAAAACTGTCAATCTTTTATTCACACTGTGTCATAACATTATGTTTTGCTTATTAGTATTCCATAAGCATTTTCTTATGCCATTTAATAATTTTTATCATATGACTTTTCTTGGCAGTTATATACTGTCATAACTAATCCCTAATTTTGAAAATGTTATGTTTCTCTGCTATTTTAGAAGTATGAGTTGCAAAGCAAATTGAAGCCACCTTCATATGCTTTCTTATGGTTTTATTTCTTTTTTTTTAATAAATAAATTATTTTATTTATTTACTTATTTTTGGCTGCGTCGGGTCTTCGTTGCGGTGCGTGCGCTTCTCATTGCGGTGGCTTCGCTCGTTGCGGAGCACGGGCTCTAGGCGCGCGGGCTTTAGTAGTTGCGGCACGCGGGCTCCGTAGTTGTGGCTCGCGGGCTCGGTAGTCGTGGCGCACAGGCTTAGTTGCTTCGCGGCATGTGGGATCTTCCCGGACCAGGGCTCGTACCCGTGTCGCCTGCATTGGCAGGTGGATTCTTAACCACTGCGCCACTGGGGAAGTCCAGTAATTGTATCTTTGAAAGATTCCTTCCATAGAGTAGTACGTGTATGGGGTTCCCCGCCACCCCATGTCTGCTTTTGATTCTGATACGTTTCCCTTCACCCCAAGACATCAAGATGCTCCCGACGGTTCTGATGTGAGACATGATGCTGTCTTTTTCCTTCTAGATGGCTTTTCGGATTCGGACCTTACTGATGGGACTTCAGATGGAGGTAGGGTTCCCCTCCTTTTTTTGTCTCTCTCTCTCTTTTTTTTAATCTTTTGTCTGCGCCGCGCGGCATGTGGGATCTTAGTTCCCCGACCAGGGATTGAACCCACGCCAGGAAGGGCAGAGTGTTAACCACTGGACCGCCAGGGAAGTCCCTCAGTTTTTTATTTTATATTGGAGTAGAGGTGATGAACAATGTTGTGTTAGCTTCAGGTGTAGAGCAGAGTGAGTCAGTTCTACATAGACACGTGTCTGTTCTTTTTCAAATTCTTTTCCTGTGTAGGTGATTACGGAATATTGAGCGGAGTCCCCTGTGCTCTACCGTAGGTCCTTTTCCACCTCTGTCTTTAAAATCTTAGGTCCATGTGGAGGCAAAGCAGTATTTAAATATAATAAAAAATAAGTGTAAAATTAATATATGCTTAGAATAGTTATAACTTGATGAAATATATAGTCATTTTTATGTACTTATGTATGTATAAATGATAGTGTATATGTATGTTACATATAAATATATTTTTACTGTATTCATCTGTTATGCATATGTAATCTAAAATAGGTATATGTGTAGCATATGTGTATGTAATATATAAGGAATAGCCAGACACAAGGTAAAGATCTTCTCCCCCAGGATTCCTTTGGGTCACCCTCAGGAGGTGGGGAAAGATTGTGCGTCAGGCTTGAATTTGGGCGTCACTCTTGGCCCACAGCCTCCTAGGAGGGCTGCAGACTCAGAGCCTCTGGACCTCCACCTGGAGGGAAGCTCCTTCCATGGCAGTTAACTCCAGCTTCCCCCCCCCCAGGTAGAAAACCCTGGCTTCAGCCCCCAGTTTGGGAAGTCTTTTATTTCTAACTCTGCCATCGAGCTCTGGTTCTTGTTTGTTTCTTGGAGAATGGAGCGTAAACGGTGAATAATAATAATAATATATAATAATAAATATAATAATAATAAGATGATGTGTCAGAGTCATGTGACCCATGACTCTGACCTCCTTGGGGAGGGACTTTCATGCTCTGATGTCTCCCCACACTCCCGCCCTGACCCGTGTTCTTCCCCCTGCGTGTAAAATCTATTTATTCTCCCTTCTCTTTTTAAGCATTTAGGTTATACCAGTTTCTTTTTTTTTAATAAAAAAATAACATTTTTATTTGTTAACTGCCTGATACTCCTTAATACTTTTTTTTGAGTTTATCGTTGATGTACAGTATTGTATAAGTTTCAGGTGTATGACGTAGTGATTGAGTATTTTTCTAGGTTGTACTCCATTTAAAGTTATTATAAGATACTGGCTCTATTCCCTGTGTTGTGCAATCTATCCTTGTAGCTTATTGATTTTATATATAGTAGTTTGTACCTCTTAATCCCCTCCCCCTATTTTGCCCGTCCCCCTGGGCACAGACTGGGAACCACTCCTCCCTACTGGGAACCACTGGGAACCACTCGTTTGTTCTCTATATCTGTGAGGCTGCTGCTTTTTTGGTATTTTCAGTAGTCTGTTGTGATTTTTAGATTCTGCACCAGTTTCTTGTACATATCTTTACGCTTTGATATCGGATGTCCTCCATGTGGTTCCCTTAAGGTGGTTTCTAAGAAGTAGGGTTTCTGAAAGGAGTTCCCACTTTTACATCCCTTCATGGATTGCTAAATTGCTTTCCAGAATGGCTGGGATCGTTGATAGTCCCACTGGTAAGAGGACCATGTAAGAGATTGCTGGGTTCATTCCTCTCTGGCCTGCCTTAAATGTTACTGGAAACATTTTTGCTTTGAATCCTTGCTTGTTGGAGTGCCATTGATTGACATCAATGGATGAACCAGCCCCCAAAGGGTTATAAGTCTGTTTCTATCAGTCACGCCCTTACGGTGACATGCTTTTTTATCGTCTCGTTTGCCTTCTACCGGGAATGCCCCTACCTCCCCTCTTGAGCTCACATACCTTTCAGAGTAAACCCCTTCTACCCTGGTCCCCAAAGTCATGTCTGCAGTGGCTAGCTGTCTACCTTCTAATTGGTTTTCCGTTTAAATTTACATCTCTAGGTGCTGTACAAGATCGCCCCATTTTGAGGAGTGTTAACAGACAGGATTCTAGTTTGATACCCGTGTAACGTGCTCTTACCCACTGAATGTAACAGGCCGTACGCTGGCTCTGTAGCTGCGTAACATGCAGCCCCTCCTTTGTAGCAGGCAGTGTTGCTCCATAGCCATGTAACATGCAGTGCCTGTGTGACTATACTGTAAAGACACACTGGGAGTGACTGGCTGACATTAAACAAAGCTAAAGGCACCCTCACAAGTGTACAGTCCACTGGGTGGATTCCTGGTTTGTGCACTAATAATTGTACAAGCATCAGCTTAACATCAAGTATCAGGAATGGCCTGACGGTCCAGTGGTTAGGACTCTTCGCTTTCACTGCCGAGGGTGCAGGTTCAGTCCCTGGTCGGGGAGCTAAGATTCACAAGCTGCGTAGTGTGGGCAAAAAGAAAAAACAAAACGAGACAAACAACAACAAAAACATCGAGTATCCCTTGGCATTAAATGTGGAAAAAGTAGAGGGGGTGGTGAAGCGGTATCCCTTAGCCCCGGGGAAAGCATGAAGGAAGACCATACCCAGAGGTGGTGGGTCCCTGGATGGCACATGGCTGACAACCACCCCTAGTGAGACTGGGGGCCTGAGAGGTAACAGGAATGTGCCTGGGATGACCCCATAGCCATGCGAGCATTTAGGTTTCTTAGTTTCTTTTTTTCCTCCACTTTTTTTTCTCTCTTTTTTTTCTCTTTTTTTTCTTCAAGGGTGGAGTAGAGCTGTGCGCACTTCTCAGGTGGGCTCTGAGGCCCTTGCTGGGTTTCTCCCCGAATCCCTGGGGGACTTTGAAGACTCAGTGGGTCTCCTGGGGCCCACCATGGGGCCAGGGGGTTGAGTCAGGTGCCAAGCCTGGATTTCAGGGACACGGGAGCAAGACAGGTGATACCTCCCGCAGAATGAGGACAGCCCCTCCCATCAGTGGAAAGGGACACCCTGATATTAACGGCGTCATCAGTCCCACGGTCATTCCTCTTAAGGAACCTTCACAACTCAGGGTCAGAGGAGCTGGTCCTTGGTATGAGTTTTCGGTTACCGAACGTCTTCCCAGCGCCATTTGTCACCAAGCCTCGTTCCTCTCTTACAGGAGGCGGTGATGGCGGCAACCAGAGGCCTGGAGGGGCGGACCAGGGTACGTACCCCTGGTTCCTGATGTCCTGGGTTCCTCACGTGTACTATTGAGGAAAGCAGGAGCCAGTGGTCACAGCCTCACTTTTAGTATTTGCAGCGTCATCTGAAAGATACTGACATGAAGAATGGTTCTCTGGACACGCGTTCCAAGGGGGCTCAGCGGAAACACAGGCAGACCCCGGAGATGCTGAGGATTCAGGTCCAGGCCACCGCAGTCAAGCGAATATCGCGATACCGCAAGTCGCACGAATTGTATGGTTCCCCAGTGCATCTAACAGGGATGT
Organism: Pseudorca crassidens; assembly: GCF_039906515.1. Taxonomy (NCBI): domain Eukaryota; kingdom Metazoa; phylum Chordata; class Mammalia; order Artiodactyla; family Delphinidae; genus Pseudorca; species Pseudorca crassidens. The sequence goes on along the minus strand of NC_090317.1, from coordinate 133,109,712 downwards.
TCACACTACACTGTAGTCTGTTCAGTGTGCAGCGGCATTATGGCCAAGAAAAAACACCACGTGCAGGCCTAGATTTATAAAACTTTTTATTGCTAATGAATGCTCACCACCCTCTGAGTCTTCAGCGAGTCATAGGAGTAACGTCAGAGATCACGGATACCGTCACAAACAGAATCATAATGAAAAACTTGAAATATTAGAAGAATTACCAAAATGTGATGCAAAGACGTGAGGTGGGCAAATGGTGTTGGAAGAATGGCGCTGATAGACTTGCCTGGCGTAGGGTGGCCACAAACCTTCAATTTGTTAAAAAAAAAAACCAGGGCTTCCCTGGTGGCACAGTGGTTGAGAGTCCGCCTGCCGATGCAGGGGACACGGGTTCGTGCCCCGGTCCGGGAGGATCCCACATGCCGCGGAGCGGCTGGGCCTGTGAGCCATGGCCGCTGAGCCTGCGCATCCGGAGCCTGTGCTCCGCAACGGGAGAGGCCACAGCAGTGAGAGGCCCGCGTACCGCAAAAAAAAACCCAAAAAACAAAAAACCCCACAGTGTCCGTGAAGAGCACTAGCTTGAGGTCTACCTGCTACTGACGGGATCTGCATTTTAAGTTCAGTCGCCCTCCCATGGTGCCCTAAGAAGGAACGCCACCCATATTACCCAGGGTCCTCCAGAGAAACGGGACCACTAGGATGTATAGAGATGAGTAGAAAGACACTTATTGTAAGGAGTTGGCCCACGTAGTTACGGAGGCTGAGAAGGGCCTCGATCTGCTGTCTGCACGCCGGACACTCAGGGAAGTGGCCAGTCAGTCCCCATGCGAAACACCGACAACCAGGACAGCGAATGGCGTAGGTCCCAGTCTGAGTCCAAAATCCCAAGAAGCAGGATCACCAATGTCCAAGGGCGGGAGAAGACAGACGTGCCAGCTCAGGCGGAGAGCAAATTGTCCCTTTGTGATCTCATCAGACCCTCAGTGGATTGAACGATGCCCGTCCACGTTGGTGAGGGCTTTTACCCAGGCTAACGGGTTCGAACGTTATTTTTTTCTGGAGAGGGCCACATGGACACATCCAGAAATAAAGTGTTCCCAGCTGCCTAGCAGGCCCTGGCCAGTCCAGCTGACACATAGGGTGAACCGTCCATCACACCGTCCTCCTTTTTATTCACGGGGGAGGATGTCTTGTGCACCTGCCGTGTCAAGAAACAGCTGTAGATGTGGGGCGGATGCAGGTAGTTTTAGGATTCTCGGTGGGGGGTGGAAACCCCGTCACCGTAGAGCACATGAGACTAGCGAAGAGGTGGGCGACTCTGATTTTTCGGAAGGTACATGAGGAGACGGCCACCTGGCGGCCTGAGGTCACACGGCCTCTGGATGGTCCCCGCCGGGATTTATCGCCCACCTGAGGCCTTCCTCACTGAGCTGGGAGGGCAGCTGAGCTGGTCCTAGGGGTGGGGAAGGGTGGGGTTTGGCCTCCCACTGGGAGCCAGTTCTTGGGTTGGAGACAGCTCGCGGAGTAACATGAATTCCGACGTGGCTCCGGAGTGACGGGCCCTCCGTGGTTACCGGGGGCCCCGCCTCTCAGGCCTCAGCCCCACCCCCTTCCTCCGGGCAGGGCCGCCAGCCCCCGGCGTGGTCCGTGCGCGAGGGGTACGTGTGTCATGGTGTCCTGTGCTTCCTTCCACAGCCGACTCCCCGGGGGTGGTCCCTGGGATCATCGGTGCCGTCGCAGTGGCCGTGGCCGGGGCCATCTCCAGCTTCATCGCCTACCAGAAGAAGAAGCTCTGCTTCAGAGAGAACGGTAAGGCGCTCACCGCCGCGTCCTTTCCATGGGGCCTTGCTGCTTTGAAAAGCGTGCTTTCTTTTAAAAAAAAAGAACTAAAAAGCAGAGCTCAGGTTGGCACAAACACGTGGAAGGCGGCCGAGGGGGTCCTGAAGTGGCTAGAAAACTGGGATCTGACTTTGTGGCTTTGATCCCAGCGTCTCCTGCGTTTAGCCGTGTGAGCTGGTGCAAGTTACTAACCATTCCATTTTGGGGGGCGGGCGTCCCCGTAACGGGGAGAGATGAGAGTCTGCGCTTTAGGATTTTTGTGAAGGTCAATAAGGTCATTGTGAAGGTCAGTAAGGTCATGCGTGAAGGTCAGTAAGGTCATGTGTGAAGGGCAGTAAGGTCATGTGTGAAGGGCAGTAAGGTCATGGGTGAAGGTCAGTAAGGTCATGCGTGAAGGTCAGTAAGGTCATGGGTGAAGGTCAATAAGGTCATGTGTGAAAGTCTTGACAGGTTGCCTGGGAGAGAGTGAGTGTGGAAGAAATGTTAGTTCTTACGATTCTTTCATTGTTATTTACATGGACCGCCAAATACCACCGTTACAGCACAGAGATCGGAATTCCATCACTGGCCATTTTGGGACTTTGTACTCAAATGCTAAGTTACTTAGGATTCGTCCTGACATCAGTGAGTTCTGCTGTTCTGAGCACAGTTTATGTTTGTGCATTTCTGGAAGGTTCTGTCCAGGTCTGGCTTTGAGAACCAGCAAGGGCTGGGTTGCGGTGTTTGTGGCTGTGGCTGCCCATCCTCCATGGAGGAGGCTTGTGGTATCTGAACTTCCCTTCTGTGTATGACCCTAAGTCCTTATCCATACTTTGCCGTTGGCCATAGGTGTCATCTGCCTAAAGGACCCTTTCCTGAGGGTTCTTGGGAAATTCCCAGAAGACTTGATGGAGGCCAAGTTACCCTCTAGGGATGGAGTTTATCCTTCATCTTCCATCATTCCAGATTTCTAGGTTCACAAACACTATTTATAGCCTGAAATTAAAAGTCTGACACAGCGTTTGGATTCAGAGACCTAAAATAAGAGGCCATTTTTATATCCCTCTGCTAGCAGTGGAGGGTAAGGGTGCCTGAGTGCATCTTATTTCCCTCGTGTGAGTGGGTCGCCTTCCATCTGGCCGTGCTCAGGAAAGTGTGGTTGGCTGGCGGAATGGTGGGCGTCCAGCAATGCCCAAATGGATAGATGACCAAGTTCCAGGAGATACCTATAAAAGATCTACAGTTAGAACCGAGTGGGGGGAAACAGCACAAAAGAAAACACCTTTTTCTTTTGCTTCTCCTAGAACGAGCAAAGACTTAAAAGACTAGGGATTCGATAGAAGTGAATTTCTGTTTCCTTTTCAATCCCACTTTCCGCTTTCTCTGAAGATGCTCAAACTCAGAGCTTGACGCTCAGCCAGGAGAGGAAGGCACTCACTAGGCAAGAGGCACAGGAAGTCCTGGCCCCGAGATTTTCTGAAAATCTTCAGGTGAACCCCAGTTGGACTCTGGAATTACAAAGCATTTCTGTTACCGTGTGAATGGGATATATGACTCTCTGGATGTTCGTATGTCAAGACACAGGGATTTGAGGAAACATCCAAGAGTCTTAATAGACTTGACATCATCTACTATTTGGAAAAGGGATTCAGAAATTGGGAAAACCAAGTGTTCTGCATCCCACCCTACCCCACCCCGGGGTCTTGGTCTTGGTTTCAAGCACTGTTCCACCATAGCAGGGGGAAGGGGTGGGCATGGAAACGGAAAGCTTCCCGGGTAGAAAGAGTTGAACGTACGATTTTCAAAACCAAAGCGAACTTTCTGAAGAACTGGCTCAGAGCAGGTGAGGATTCAACTTTCGCTTCCAGAGAGGCTGGCTCCATTCATTCCCCTAGAGTATGTCCTCCAGTCTGTCTTCGTAGGCTGAATTAACATTAGGTGCGACTTTACATTTTTGATTTGCTTTGTGGTTTTCACAGGTCCATGGTCTTGAGCTGATGCAGATGCACAAAGAAAAAGGACAAAAAAGGGGGGGGTGAACCTTCATGAGGGAAGGGAGCGGGTGTTTCTGATTTCAGTAATTAAGCACTTTTGTCTCCAGCTGTAAAGTGTCCAGCAGTGACACAAAGAAACTTGGGTCCCTTTTCTCATATAAGCACTGAGTCTAACGCAAACAGTGAGCATCTTTCTGACTACGTGCGGTTTATAGACCTGCCTTATAAAATGAATTCAGTGTTCGTTGTCAGTTATGTGTTTTTATGAACAGAGATGGCCAGGTATCGGGTACGTGACGATGCTAGACCTTTTCAGGTCCGTGCAGGACTATCTTACAGGTTTTATTTCTGGGGTGGTTATTTTAAGGTGTGCAGCTGTGAGCCTGGAGATTTCGTAAGGAGGATGTGGCTCCAGCGGGTACAGTGAGCTCGCGTCCTTGGAGGAAGCATGGTTTGGGGTAAACCATTATTCTCTGAGCGTGGCAGTTTGCAGAGTGACTTTCCGGGACCTCGTTGTTGTATTGAATTTTGTAGTGTCTGTTGAATTTGCGCCAAGCCTCCTCTCGAGCACTTACGGGGGGAGCAGATGTGTTTTCCCAACGTGGAGACACATCCATCTAGTACTGTCAGTCTTGATATATACTTAGTTAAGAGCTTCTCCGTGTTACATTTTGTGAGAAGGTATGAGAAAACCTCCACGGCCAGCAAAGTTTGGTAGCTCTGTCTTTTATGCCTAAAGGTTTGAAGTTGTGACTCTAGGAGTTTAATCTGGTTTTCTTCCAAGTGATGCAAGCTGGCCTCTTAAAGCCGTTTTGGGACGCAGGCTCCTGGTTGATGTGTGTCTTTGCGTTTTCGTGGGTTGGGTTCAAGTCACCAGTTTAAATGATGGGTGACGCTGAGACTGACCCGCTGGGACAGGGCACAGTGTTTGGTTGTTGTCACTGGATGCGGTCGATAGCTGATTCTCGTTGCTCACTGCAATCCGCCAGCTGCTTCCCTTGTCCTTGATGGTAGCAGATTCTTGCGGCTTTGGTGAAATGAGCTACTGGCATGTCCTCTCCCTCCCTTCTTTCCTTCCTTCCTTCCTCCTTCCCTTCCTGCCTTCCCTCCTTTCCTCCCCGCCCCCCTTCCCTCCCCCCACTTAATTCTGGTGTCCACTCTGTGATGCTCTGCTCTGTCAGCTTGTCTCCTCAACTTCTGAGCTCAGAGGGCATCTTCCTAACCGCTCTCACTGCTGCCTGGGCTGTGGGCACGCACCTGAAGCAAACCTTTCGGACGTTTACTTCTCGTTGTTTGTTTCTCTTTCATTTTCCTTTCCTGACTTTCCGTTTCAGATGAGTCGAAGACCTAGGGATGAGCAGAAAACCCCAGGTGGGGCCTCAAGATCGTCCTTTCCGATCCGTGTTTATCTACCAAGACGCAGAGTCGAAAGCAGACCTTGTCATTTGTCCTTTTCCTTATTAGTAAAACTGCCACCGTGATGTGTTTCTCCCAGACCAGATGCCATGCCTTGAATCCTATATGTTTTCTCCCTTCACGGTGCACAGAAGCGTATGATATGATATTTTAAGGCCCAGGTAGCTTCAGAATAAGGAAGAGAAATGCAGACATTTCCTTTTAACGTAAAATCCAACAGAAAGAAATGGTACCGGCGGGGGCTTCCATGAACGAACCAGGTTTCTCAGCATCCCCCATCCTTGCCAGTGTATCCTGCAGGGGGTGAGCCGTCCTGTTTTCAGAGTCCTGGGGCAAAGCCGGCCCTGGGTCATAGGGTTTCCTCTCTCACGCTCATGATGGAATTTTTACCCTTCTGATTCCATAGCCCCTGGATTTTTATGGTCCATTTCCATGAAGTATTTCCTAACTCTTGCTCAGATCAGTTTTTGCCAATTATGTGAATTTCCCAGTTCGCAGCGGGTGAAGAAAAAATCCACATATTTAGGCAAAACCTAAAAATCTCACGATCTTAAATTTCTGAGGTCAGCGGAGACGTGAGTGTTGGGATCTTGACACCCTAGAATTCTTGCATCCTTGTATATCCCCGTAAGCGTGGAAGTCATCGCTGCATTTTTTTTTTTTCTTTTTAACATCAGACCATCTCCTTCTTGTGCTGGCTTCTCGGGCTTCCCTGGTGGCGCAGTGGTTGAGAGTCCGCCTGCCGATGCAGGGGACGCGGGTTCGTGCCCCGGTCCGGGAGGATCCCGCACGCCGCGGAGTGGCTGGGCCCGTGAGCCATGGCCGCTGAGCTTGCGCGTCCAGAGCCTGTGCTCCACAACGGGAGAGGCCACAGCAGTGAGAGGCCCGCGTACCGCAAAAAAAAAAAAAAAAAAAAAAAAAACCCTGCAGCGGAGGCTCTCCGTGCTCCTCCCGTGGGCCTGGTCATCTTCCACCGGTCACCTTGATGGCCTTGACAAGTGGTCACCTTGCTGGCCGTCTGGGTCTTTGAAGAAAGCGTCGCAGATTTCTTGGTTCTGATGAAATAAAGCCCGTGTCCCGGTTAGCACAGGGGTGCATTTAAATCGAATCTCTGTGCCCCAAGAATGAAGTCCTGGGTGTGATCTACAGATGAGACCCTGCCGGTCAGTGGTCTCTGGGGTCTGCTTTTGGCCCCCAGTGCCTGCTGTGTTTACATAAACAGCCCGCACACAGAGAGACCCCGAAAGCTGCCATTGCTGTAGTTGCCTTCATAGCTCGAGTGGCTCCTGGCTTAAAAGAAAGGCATGTGAGCTGCTTTGGTTTTGAGTTTGAGATGGGGTGTGTTTGGCCTTCTAAGTGTTGAGGTTGCAGCGGGAAGATGCACCTGGTGGAGCCCGGGTCTCCTCTTAGGGGTCCACGGGGTTGGGTTGGGCGCTTGGCATCGGGGAATCCGGCCCTGCATCCCTGACCACACGGCTCCGGCTAAACGGATCCCAGGGGGCCGATCCCTTTCCCCGCCCACGAAGCACCCACCCACTCTCAGGCTCTCCCCAAATGCTGGGCGTTGGTGACACCAACATCAAAACTGGGTGTGCCGGCATCCCCTCCCCCTCCCCCCAAATATCTCTTCAGATAATGGATTGAACATGTCTTTTACTTGTTGGAAATAACGTTTGGCCCCACATGGATTTGGGTTTGGCTGTACTTTATTATTTCCCAGGGGCATTTCTTTTTTTCTTTTCCTTGAACATACCTGGATATAGGGTTTCTGCAGACCCATTAGAATATTTTGACTGGGTTTTTTCTTCCTTTGTTTTTCTTTTGGTAGGGAGATTCTTTGTCATGTGAAATTAAAGCACATTTAGGATTTATCGTCATAATAGTTGACTCTACAATGTGAGCGTGTTCAGAGCCTGCCTCCTGCCCGGCCAGCAGAAGACGTGACATTGGCAGTGACCGCCCTGCAGTGTTTTCACAGATCTCTTCAAACTCTCTCCTCTTTGGGTGTTTCTCTTTCTTTTTTTGTCATCTTAGAATTTTGGTCTCTGACTGGGGTCTCCTTTCGTGGTTGGGGGAAAGGGTGGTGGCTCACAGAATCCATTTCATACAGACGGGAGATGCGTGTTTCTGGGACCGGGATTAAAAGTGGTGTTGGGCGTTCACGCACGATGCTAACCCCAGATGCTTCTGTTTTGCAAAAATCAAAGCTTCGGGAATATAGGAGAACGGTCGTCAAGGGTCCCGTGAGCTACTTCAGTCCTTTTCACGTCATACATGCTTCCGTGTCCCTTCCCAAGCATGCAGTAAAGAAATAAACATGTTCTGACTGGGAATCTCTCCTGCGTTTTTGTTTGTTTCTAACTGAAGTGTAGTTGGTTTACAATGTTGTGTTAATTTCTGCTGCACAGCAGTGATTCAGTTATACACATATACGTTCGCTTTCATAATCTTTTCCATGATGGCGTATCCCAGGATATCGAATCGAGTTCCCTGTGCTCTACGGTAGGGCCTTGTTGTGGATCCATCCTCAGCATTAGCCGTTTGCATCTGCTCATCCCAATCTCCCACTGCATCCCGCCCTCCACCCTGTCGTCCCGTCCTGTCCCCCGCCCCGCTCGCCCGTGCATTTTGAATTCTGTCGCCTCGCACTGTATGCTGGGAGATCGTTTCTGGGGGCCGGCGGGGCGCGGCATGGTCCCCTTTGCGTTGACGTATGTGTGTTCGAAAACTTTTGGAGTAGAAATTGGGAAATAAAATGATAGACTGAAGAAGCATGGGCGCGAAGAAGCCAGACCCCGCGAGGTGCCCTTCATGCTCTGATGACCAGGGCGGTCCTCTGCTTGGGGGCAGCGGATGGAGACAGGAGGTGGGAGGCCAGTTCAGCTTGAGAGTGACCATCAGGTTGTCTTGGTATTCACCCTCCTGGGGCGTTTTGTTCTTCTTGCAGCTGACCAAGGCGAGATGAACATGGAGAACCATCAGGGCACCAACGCCGAGCCACCCGGTAAGAAGCGTCCTGAGTGGCCCCCTCCCGCCCCCTCGCGGGTCTGTGTTACCTCCTCTCACCACTGTCCTGCTCAGATTCTTGGATGGGATCCTTTGTGTCTCGAAGTTTTCAAGGGGGTTCTCTGGGGAGATGCTGCATAGACTTTCCGGGGCTTGAGGCTTCCGGTGAGACCTAAGTCTGCTTCAAGTTCTCTTTAAATGTCGGCCAGGAGAGTTTTCCAAGTGTCGCCCCACTGCCGCATGGCCGGAGTCAGCAGCTGGCCGGATTGCATCTTCTGAGATGCACCCTTTGCAGCATTTTCACGTGCTGCGGTCACTTTTACAGAATCCTCCCAACCTGGTGGAGAATTGGACCAAGAACAGGAGGTGGTGCAAATTATGGAAACTTCTCAGGGCCAGAGGTGGGACGTTCAGTGATTAGAACCACTTCTGAAAACGGCAGGAAAACACAAATTATGTGTCTATACACCTGTGTGTGTTTCTTTCTTTCGTTTGTGTATATATGTGGAGACCCACTCCTTTGCCCAAGAAAGGCAACATTTATTGCATAGGATGCCTGTGGAATTGACATAAGTTTGGGGTTTTTTTTTTAACGTTTTTGGCCACACCCCACGGCATGCGGGATCTTAGTTCCCCGACCAGTGATTGGAACCCATGCCTTCTGCGTTATAAGGCAGAGTCTTAACCACTGGACCACCGGGGAAGTCCCGAGATAAGTTTTTAGTGAAAAGTTAACATAGTTTTAATTCTAAAAATACGGACTTTTAGAAAGTGTCCAGCTCGTTGCTCTTTCAAATAAGGGAAGGATGTGTAACATGAGCTATCCTTTTTTAAGGACAAGAAAATGCGAAAGAGACCTCCAAAACAGAAATGAACTGATCCGAAAATCTTAGCCCTGCATTGTTGTCAGTGAACCAACGCCGTGGCCCCTCATTTACAGAATTATTTATTCTGAAATTTGTAGTTTACAGACATTTCTTACCGTCTCAGAGAAGTCGCTAGTAGAGAATGCCTCTTCTTAGTTTCTTTCTACTTTTCCCGAAGTGTCCATTTTTTACGAGTGACCGTTGCATCGTAGTATGAAATGTACTGAATTGTTTTTTCTAACCAGTTAGATTTAGTTTTTGCTTTCTGTCCGCAGTGAGCTTTGAGCACACTTCTATCTTCTGTAGAAATAGAGTCACCCGCTTCTGGAATTTTCCACCTGCAGGTACTCGCGTGCTTGTCGGGGCCGCTGGGGGTGCCTTTTAAAATCTGTTCTTGTGTCTCGGTCCTCTGTAGTTCAACAGACCCTTCTGGAGAAATAGGAGGTCGGCCGCCAAGTGAGTCATAGCAGGGTCTCGAGCTGGCCTGCTGAGCCTCTCCGAAGATCGCCTGCAGGGACAGAGCGGCCCCGCCGGAAACAAGCCCCGGCTTGTCTGTGCCTTTGCTCAACTTGGGATTCCTAGTTTGAATCTTGAGGTGCGTCACCACCGTGCTGGGTGGGTGAGATTGACTTGGGATGAGTTTTGCCCGCAGAGGGCAATTACACTCACCTTCTCCACGGCCCTGAGGGGTTTCCCGCGTGCTGTGAAAGGCTGACCGACCAAGTCCCCGTCATTCAACCCCACTGAAGTTCCCCAACCAGAAACGCCGCGCTGTTTACAAATTGCCTGTAAATTGAATGCGTCTGAACCTCTGCCGACATTGACCTTTTTATAGAGTGAGGTAAGCCTTCGGCTAGTTTCCTCAAAAGTTCTTCCATTTACTAGGATTTTTTTTTTTCCCACACCAAACTAATAAAGAGAAATTAGAAACCAAGTACTTTTTACTTAATGTTTTGCCATGGGGTGACTTTTAAAAAAGGTTGTGAAACTAGTGGGATGGATCCCCTGTTCCCTTCTCTGGGGCTGTAAGACAGACGATCGCGCTAAGTGCTCGCTCTTTATAGCATCTTGCAATGAACGGAATGCCTGCTCTTCTCCCGGTAACACACGATGACTTCTCCACCTTTAGAAGCATTTCCCCCGTTTAGGACAGCGCACGCACTGCACAGCGCCCAGAATGCTTGCTTTTATACAGAAGGGCTTTGCGTGGACTTTGGTGTTCATCTCGGGAAGTGCAGAAGCCCTGGTGGTGCAGACGGGCTGGACCCCACCCATAGACTACCCTCCGCAGAAATATTAGTTTCCAGTGGCACAGGCTTGCCTCGTCTAAAGCTCTTAGGATAGTAACCCAGAGCAGTGGCGGTTTCCTGGGAAGACTTCCTCTTGTCACGGATGACGGTGTAAAGAACTGTTGTGTGTTTCACATCAGCCTCTCCAGGTTCAAAGGTATGACGTTAAGCACACCTGCGTGGGCTGCCTTCACAAAGCACCTAACTTGGGAGAGGGCTGCTATGACGTATCAGTCATGAATGCTGGGTCTTTCTCCCTTCTGAAGCTCAAAAACTGCCAGTAGTTTGAGGGGTAGGCATCTGCGCCACCCCCTGCTGTTGAGGACTCAACCCCTCTCCACGCCCGTATCCTTTCTGTGACCTCTCCTCCCTGCGTTATCTAAAAGCGTTTGGACTTTCTTTCTCGGGGTATTGCTGGAGACCGTCGTCTGGCTCTTTAACTTGTTCTGTCTTTGACACTATGATAACTTTTGAGTATATGAAATGGTGTAAAAAAAAAAAAACCAAAAGCATTGGGTATTTATCCTATCCATTCATTGCTGCGTTCAACAAATACCTATGACCTGGTGTGCACAGTGGTGACCATGACATTCAGGATTCTCCAGGATGCAACACAAATAAATGACATCCATCCATGGATGGGGTCGGCCAGTCGTCAAGAGCTGAGGGCCAGGTTGGTCAATATGCTTGGGTTCCCTCGCTAACTGGCTCGGAGCACCTGGGTACAAAGGTCGAGAGCGTCCAAGTTCTCCCCAGTGAGTCATCGCGGGTTGCCTTTGAGGTCAAGATTGTGCACGCTGACTTGCTTCATAATAAGAAAAAACGCATGCAGTCTTTTTGTAACTCTGAATAACATTGGCATTTTTATGAGCATTGCAATCATACTCTAAGCATAAATGCCTCATTAAAGAAGAGAAGAGTGAAAGGATGGGTATTTCTTTAAGGATATGAAATTATGACTCATTCATAAATAAGTATACATTTAAGAAATATGTCAACTAGGCTTTTCTTACGGATGGTGGATGTACATTGTTGTAGACTCGGTTTAATTTCATGTTCACATAAAAATAAACATGATTTTATCAAAGGTCTGTCTTTTGAAAAATGGAATTTAAATTATGTGGCTTGGATCATTAAATACTTGGCATAACGATTGCTTTTTAAAATCATTTTGGAGCTCCCATATGAAGAAATCACAGTCCAACAGATTTTGAAATCAACAGAAAGATTTTATTTAAGGGCCAAAGGGAGACAATACCAGTGGAGGATTTGTTACAAGTCTGGGTCATAATGGGTTTGATTAACCCACTTAAGCTGTGACCAAGTTTTTGCTGTCAAGGTGCTGCAGTGAATATCTCTGTAAGCACATTTTTGTGGCTGTGTGCAAGTGTGTGTGTTGCATTAGTGCCTGAAGTTGGCTTTGTGAGGAAAAAAAGCATGTGTATATTTAATTTTTATGGACACTGCCCAGTCATCCCCCATAGAGGTGCAAATTCATGATACCCCCCAGTGATGTCAGATCTGTTTCCTCACTGCCGTGCAAACTTTCTGATTGGTGCCAAACTGTAAGTTGAAAATGATATCAAATCAACTGCGTTTACATTGCATTTCTCTTAACACAAGTGAGATTGAGAATCTGTGTAGGGGGACCCATTTGCATTCCATTCCTGGGGGAAATGAATGCATTTTGCCTATGTTTATATGTGTTATCGGCCCTATCCTTACTGATTTGTAGGAACTCTTTACATATTAAAGCTATGACTGTGAAGTAAGTAGCAAATACTCTTTTTCACTTTATCCTTCACCTTTTAACTCTGAAGTGATATTTTCCCCCATTCATTTTTATTATTTTTGCACAGTGAAGTTAGTTAATGGTTTCTGGGCTTGCTGTCGTACTTCTAACACTTCTGTGGGGTTTTTTTACATTAAAATATTTGATCCCCTAGGAATGCGTTTCTGTAAAGGGAATAAGGAAGAGATTCCTTGGTATTTAGTTTTTTAAAAACCGCCATGGGATAATCCCATTATTCCCAAACCATTTATTGAATAATCCATGTTTTCCCACTGATTTGAAATGCAGTTTACATCATCCATTAAATTTCTGGACCTCCCAGGGCAGGAAGTATTTCTTTATTTTTTTCTGTCCTATGGGATCCTTTACAGAAAAAGGTTGGTAACACCTGCTTGAATACATAAAATACCTGTACTTCAGACTGCGTCTTGCAGGGGTCAGGTGTGGTGGAGCAGGTAGTGGCCAGTTATAATATGAAAAAACAGCTATAATAAAAACAGTAGAGTTTTAATTATTTTGCTGCCATAACAAAATACCACAAACTGGGTGGTTTAAAGAAGAGACATATATTCTCTCCGAGTCCTGGAGGCTGGAATCTGAGATCCAGGTGTGGGCAGGGCTGGTCCCTCCTGAGGCCTCTCCTCTGGGCATGTAGACGGCCGTCTCCTCCCTGTGTCCTCACTTGGTGGAGAGTTGTCTGGTGTCTCTTCTTACAAGGACGCTAATCCCATCATGGGGGCCCCACCCTCATGGCCTTATCTAACCCTAATCACTCCCCAAAGACACCACCGTCTAACACCATCCCATTGGGGTTTATGGCTTCCACAGATGACATGTTGGAGGGACACAAGCATTTGGTCCACACCACTGGGCGATGTGCTCAGCACCCCCTAGAGGTGGTCCCACAGAAGCCCTGGGTCCCCCCTTTCTACCATGTGCCTTTGCCCCACCCCTTCCTCAGCCTCCACTCTCCATCCCTCCCCTCCCCTTCCTACCCAGCCTTTAAATTCAGTGTGGGGTAGGACTTCCCTGGCTGTCCAGTGGTTAGGGCAGGAGGCGCAGGTTCAATCCCTGGTCTGGGAACTAAGATCCTGTATGCTGGTATAAAATAAAATAAGAGAAGAGAAAATCAAATCAAATCAGTGTGAGGCTACAACCCTCCCCAGAAGCCTCTAGGACACAAGCTGGGTGCAGAACCTCCCAGGAGCCCCCCAGCCTTGGTGTGCTCCCCCATATTACCGAACATTACACTGCAACTCTCCTCCTCTTTGTAAACAACTCTTCTTCCTCTGTCTCCACACAGCCGGCATCTAGCCTGCCTCTCTGGCTCAAAACAGCTGTGCGTCAAATGTTTGTTGAATGAATGCACGAGCTCATCTGATGTCCCACACTGTGGAGCTGGAAACTCTGGAATTTATAAATCTGGTGCTTCCACTGCTGCATAGCACAGGGACATCAGCTTGGGGCTTTGTGACCACCTAGAGGGGTGGGATAGGGAGGGTGGGAGGGAGATGCAAGAGGGAGGAGATATGAGGATATACGTATATGTATAGCTGATTCACTCTGTTACACAGCAAAAACTAACACCATTGTAAAGCAATTATACTCCAATAAAGATGTAAAAAAATTAAAAAATAAAAGAACCTACTGTATAGCACAGGGAACTCTACTCAATACTCTGTAATGGTCTATATGGGAAAGGAATCTTAAAAAAAAAAGAGTGGATATATGTATATGTATAACAGATAAACTTTGCTGTACACCTGAAACTAACACAACATTGTAAGTCTACTATACTCCAATAAAAGTTTAAAAAATAAAATAACTCTGGTGCTTCCAACCAGTTCTTTTTTTCTTTTTTAAAATTTTACTGAAGTATCATTGATTTACAATGTTGTGTTTAATTTCTGCTGTACAGGAAAGTGACTCGGTTATACATGTATACATTCTTTTTCATATTCTTTTCTGTGACAGTGTGTCACAGGGTATTGACTATAGTTCCGTGTGCTGTACAGTAGGACCTTGTTGAACCATTCTATATATAATAGTTTGCATCAGATCGCACTGTAATATATATACCGAGATGTATGTAAAATGTATACATTTATATATAAATAATATATATATCGCATATAATATAATTTCTATCTGAAAGGTGTAACTCAGGTGTATGCAATTGGAAACAAAATGCTTCCCTCCACACAGAGGGGTTATTTTCTAGAAGCCTCTATCCAACCACTTCTTACACAGCTCAGGTGGAAAACGCGGAGAGAGGGCCAGGTGAAATTCGCTTCTCTGGCCCCAGCATCCCCAGCCAGACTGACTGTCCCGGCCACCTACAAAGAAACTGAGGTCCACGGATGCAGCGCGACTCTAAAGGTACAGGGTCTTCAAGTCGTAGAAGCAGAGATTAAACGTGAGTCTAGACTCTGATCGTTGCCTTGGCGCTCTGCTGGGTCTGGCGTTGGCGTCGCCCTGCAGGAGGGTTCAGGGGAAGGACCCGGGGCAGGGAGTGTCCTGCCTGCACCCAGGGTTGGCGCCTTTGATGCTGGTGCATCTCCCATGCCCGCGGGAAGCAGACCCAGGACACCCATTGGTGCGGGGCAGCCACCCGTTTCCCCAGCATCCTGAGGCTGGTTGGCAGCGTAGCGCAGGGAGGCGGGCTCCCCGGGACGCCCTTCAGCGTATACGGGCACACGCCTCGCGGGCTCCGGGCCGTGCCGTTTGGGACGGAACGCCCAGCCCTTCGGCTTCTGGCAGAGACACTCCAGTTTGGTTCATCCTTTCTGCTTGGAGACATTGCCTGTTTCCCTTGCCAACTGGGAAGCAGAAGTCAGCACATCCGTCCAGCGAGGGTGGGGTGGCCGGATCGCCCAGCGCGCGCCCTGAAGGTTCACCTGAACGGAAACCGAGGATGGAGCCCTGGTGGGGCCTTTTCTACCTCACGTTCCTGTGTTCTCTGATGCACGTCCGAGGTAAGGGAGGGTTTGCTCTGGGGAGAGCTGCGTGGGTGTGCATTTCTATCTGGCTGCTTTAAAAAAAAAAAAAAAAAACTCCGCCCCAAACCACTTCCACTCAGGAAATGGCTCTAAGGTGCCAGATAGTAGAAAAACAAAAAAACAGACCCAAGTATGATGGCTTTGAGGGGAGCAAAAGGGGCCGGGTTCCAATTCG
Organism: Pseudorca crassidens; assembly: GCF_039906515.1. Classification (NCBI taxonomy): domain Eukaryota; kingdom Metazoa; phylum Chordata; class Mammalia; order Artiodactyla; family Delphinidae; genus Pseudorca; species Pseudorca crassidens. The sequence goes on along the minus strand of NC_090317.1, from coordinate 133,094,369 downwards.
GGGTCTGGGAATTGGATCCAGAAGTGTAGGGTGTGGACTCAGTACTTAGACGCCGACTGTTTTTGTGGTCTGCTTTTGATCTCTGTGTGTCACACACGGAAAAAAGTGACCCGTGTTCCTGGGGCGTGTTGGGATTTTTCAATTCCTTGTTTTCGATTTAAAATAATCAGGGCTGCGTTTCTGGATGGGGACAATGGAGCTGAGACCCAGCTTGGTTCTGTGGGACTGATCACCCAAGATTGGGTTTGCTGGAAGGGCAGCCTCCGTTCAGATTTTTAGACATTTCTCACCAATGTCACCCCTCCTGTTGGCAAATGAAAAGCATCTGAATTGTTTACGCCCCAAACTTCAATACAGGTTCTTCTGGTGATGCCAGGATTTTGGTTTGTTGGGGAGCAGAGGTGGGGAGGGACCTAGTTTGAGAACTATAATTTACCCATGACGTGTAGGATTTAACCGCAATTGGATAAGCTCCTTTGGTCCTCATTTGAATTTTAGGAGGTGGAGGCCCAGGCAGGATTTAAGAGTGAGAATTGTTGTAGGTTAGGAATTGAAAGAATTTCATTTGGATGGCAGTCTTGTGACATTTCCTGTTTATCCTGTTTGAGGATGGTTGTTGAGGGGCAGATGTGGTTTTGTGAGACATCCTGGCACCCAGAGCCCAGGATCTTCCCCGAGACCCTTCCAGGAATCCTTGCTGTCTGCACAACGTGCCCCCCGGCACGTGGGTCACGCAGAAACGCAGTCCAGGCGCTTCTGTTTGCAGGGAGACGTTAGTCCCTGAACTGACACCAGGGCTGAGAAGAGCAAGAGAGCAGAGCTCTGATTCTACACAGACCCGCCCAGAAACCGAGACAGCAAAACCTGTCTGAGCGTTTATTCCTGCTGCTGTGCACACGGTAGGAACTGTGGGTTCACCTGCGGGCTCAGGCAGCTCCGCCTCCTCCCAGGCACGGTCGGGTTGCTCCTTTGGGGATAATGGGATGTCAGATTCCTTCAGCGCATCACGTATGTGCTGGGGAAACGTATTGTGGATTTAACCGCTGTTCTTCAGAAGAGAAAACAATGCAGGAGGCGGCCCTGGCTGACGTTAGCTGAGTGCTCCCGAGGATGCCCAGGTTACGTTCTTTTGATGAGGGCGTGACTTGCGACGGGCTCTGCGGGTGTTAATCGAGTTCATTCTCACACAGCCTTGGGCGGGGGCTGCCAGGCGTGGTGCACTTTTTCTGTCTCTCTTTCTTTTTAAATATGTTTCCTGTTTTGATCGAACACGGAACTTTTTTTTTTCTTTTTGAAGATGATATTATTTTATTTTATTTTTGGCCATGCCGCACAGCATGTGGGATCTTAGTTCCCTGACCAGGGATTGAACCCGTGTGCCCTGCATCCCTGCATTGGAAGCGCAGAGTCTTAACCACTGGACTTCCAGGGGAGTCCCTTGATGCCCTTTTTTTTGGATGCCCTCTTATAGATGGGTACACGGAGGCACAGAGGTGTTCCATCATTTGTCTGAGGTCCCATTGCTGGGAACATGCACAGGCAGGAGAGGTGCGAGGAGGGACGGGAAAGGTAGTGAGGTCTGGATCAGGGTGCGTCGGTGTGAAGATGTTGTGCAGCTGGCCCAAGTCCTGGGTAGTTTGTTAAATGCATGGACCACCCCCTCACACCCCAAACCACCAGCAGCTGTCGGCGTGAGCGAGTTCACGAGGTCCCCAAACATTTCCTGCAAGGCTGTCAAGCTGCTTGTTACCAAGGCTCCGGAAGAGCAGACTATCGCTATGGTGAACGTCACTTAACCGTTCTTATAATGACTAAACTGTGTGTATAACATAAAATGAGAATTTGATTACAGTCCGAGGCATAGGAGTTTACAATGCGGCGGTGTCAGATTTCCAGTGTATTGAATTACCTTTCGCTATCAAACCTGGATGCACTTGAAGGACCATGAGACCAAGACAGGTCTTCGAAAAGCTGATAGAAGCAGAAATGGAAACTCCAGGGGCTGCTTGTCGTGTTTGGTTTGTTGAGAAAAAAATCTATCTATCTACCTTTCTATCTAACTACCTGCCTATCTATCTACCTACCTATCTATCTTCTATGTATCTATCTATCAACTATCTAATATCTATCAACTATCTATCTACCTACCTACCTACCTATCATCTACCTATCAACCATCTAACATCTATCAACTATCTATCTACCTATCATCTATCTATCAACTAACTCTCTAACATCTATCAACTATCTATCATCTAGCTAGCTAGCTATAATGCAGGTATAACTCTAGATTTTGTATATATATATACATATATATATATTTCCTTATATTCCCTTTTTCCTGTGTATCTATTGTATCCTGGGTATACATTACCATTTTCCTGTATCTGTATTATACAGTGGCTCTGAAATCCCCTTCTACATGTATTGTATCTTCTTCTCTTATCAGACAAGACTAAACATCTGTGTGTGCTTAAACACAGCTCCTTTTCTACCTACAGACTAAAAACGTACCGGCATCCCTTGGTATTTGAGGGGGATTAGTTCCAGGACCCCCTGGGACACCAAAATCCATGGTTGCTCAAGTCCCTTATATAAAATAATGTCATATTTGCATATAACCCACGCACTTCCTTCCGTAGACTTTATTATTTTTAATTTTTATAAATTTATTTTATTTAGTTAGTTTTGGCTGCGTTGGGTCTTCGTTGCTGCGTGCGGGCTTTTCCCTAGTTGCGGCGAGTGGGGGCTGCTCTTCATTGCGGTGCACGGGCTTCTCATTGCGGTGGCTTCTCTTCCTGCAGAGCACGGGCTCTAGGCGCGCAGGCTTCAGTAGTTGTGGCTCGAGGGCCCTAGAGCACAGGCTCCGTAGTTTGCGGCACGCGGGCTCTAGTTGAGGCGTGCAGGGTCGGTAGTTGCAGCACGTGGGCTTAGCTGCCTCGCGGCACTGGGATCTCAGTTGCCAGGCCAGGGATCGAACCCACGTCCCCTGCATTGGAAGGCGGGTGCTTTACCACTGGACCACCAGGGAAGTCCCCTGAAGTATATAGTATTTTTAAAGACAATGGAGCCAGAGTCAAAAGGGGCACCTTAAATTTGCCTGAAGGAAGTCGGGCTTTGTTCCCTGGGAGTCCTGCTTCAGCTGGGTGAAATCCCTCAAGGACATGAATGTCCTACCCATGTATGGCGTGCAAAGTGGCTTAACCTGTGACGCTGGTTCCGGAAGGACTGGCTTCAATTAACCCACGCTTCAGATGAAGCCTGTAAATTCCTCTGTAAAGGAGTGGAAAGCAATTGTCTTGAAGGGCAGCCGTTCGACACTGGACGGAATAATAAAATCTAAGATCCTGCCTGCCTGTGGGGGGTGGGATTCTTGTCCCCTGATGGACCCACTCAAAGGTAATTAAATTCAGCACCTATAAATGCTGCTGCTAGCGGCTGTCATTGGTGACAGGGCTTTAGATAGTAATCAGTTTTCCCCCCTCTTCTCAGAGCTAGCCTGGGGCTGGTTTTCTCCTTCAGAGGGACTAATTCAGGGGTTAGTTAGTGGGAACTGGGACATGTGCCTCTATCGTGGTCGCCTCCGCCGTGGAGGTGTGGTGGGTTTTTTCTAGTGCATGGTGTCCTCCTCAGCGCCGTGTCATGATTATTCCAACAGCTCTGCCCTTTGCAAAAATTCCCTTTGTCCTGTAGGCTTGTGGGTCTGAGAAGTTCAGGGAAGCAAACTCTGATACAAAGCATCTTAGAATCTTGCTGGGGTAGAATTTGACTGGGGAGGGAGGGGATGGGTTACTAGAGATAAGGAGAGAATTCCTCCAAGTGCCACTCAGGTGGTTTCGTCTCAAAATCCCTCCTAAATAGCTTTGTTCTTGGAGGGTAGGGGTTCTTGGGTATGGTGCTAAGACCTCCCACCCGGCAGCATGAGTCCTTTTCAACGCCCATCTCCAGGACGTCATCAATGGGTGACCAGCCTTATGATCGCAGACCCCACGCGGCTCCTTTCCCCTCGGGGTTTACAGAGCCCAGAACATGTGGGATCGATTAGCAATGGCCGAGCCAGCTAAACTAAGCAGATCAGAAACACGTCTTATGTTCCCAGCCCCGTCCTAGTGGAAGTAGTTGCCCTGGGGAGCTGCATCCCCCCTGCCCCCCAGCTCCACCGAGGTTGAACCTCTGAATCAGCAGCGTCCACCTGAGTGATGTCCCTGGCAGGGCTGCACCCGGTGGGGCTACGATTTGAAGCACGTGGGGAGGGTCTGGGCTGCAGCCCCTCTGGGGCTAAACCACTGGCCTGCGGGACTGGATCGTCACCAAGCCCAGGGTAGGGGAGCGCCTCATACTGGGTGCGGTCGCCGGCTCTGTGCATGAGTCATGCCCACGGGCCTCCCAGCAGCGCCACAGCTAGGGACAGCTTCCTCCACGACCTCTCCTCATCAGAAGCATCTCCACACGGAAGGAGGCTGCTGGAAAGAGAAGGGGACACAGAATGGGGTTAGGGCAGAGTGGAGGGACTTGGCTGTTCTCAGAGCCCCAGACGGCGCTCCCTGGCTTCCGGCCGTAAGAAGGCCAGCCGGCAAGGCTACCACATCCCCAGAGACGACCCAAGGCCCTTTTGGAAAACAGCTCCCGCCCAGCCCCGTGGGTTGTGCGATGGATTCGGGAAAGGCCGGGAGGAGACACATAACAGAGGCTTTGATCATCTCAGAACAGGGGGTGGCCTGACGCTCAGGTTGGAGGACACTGTGTAGGTGCTTCTTCACGGGACGCCTGGAACTCCTGGGAAGAGCCTGGTGAGAGTTACCTGTAAACTGCCAACTGGCGATGAGAATGCAAATTCCGGAGCTGCCCTTGTAGCTGAGGGGCACTGGGGGCCCTGCACCGGTATCTGTCCTTTCAAACTGGAGGGAGGGTCAGCCACAGCCCCACTGGCAGCCCTGGAAGGGATGTGTCTTCAGAGTCCCCAAGGCTGACGCTGATTCCTGTCACCCAGCCCCTGCACAATGAATGACCCAGAGCAGAGAGTGGCCAGCTTGTCCCCAAAAGAGGACCTGGCAGAAGCTGGAGGGACACAGACCCTGGCCAAAGAGAGGGGCGCTGAGGACAGATGCGGGACCTCCCTGTGTTAGAGACGGCTCTCCGGGGTTTGGCCTCTAAACGCACTGAGCCCCGGCCTCCAGTCCGGACCCTGAGGCTGCCGGCGGATGCCCTCTGACCTCAGCTCCTCTGCCGTCCAGTTTCAATTATATTGAATTGTATAATCTACGGATTCTGCCTCAACAGAGCTCTTTTCAAAAGCTCTTTTTGATCAGCCAAAGATGAGATACAAGTTGGTCAGGAGCTCAGAGGTTTTCTGATTGGGCTTCCCTAGTTTTAGAGGCAGCGAAAGTGATGGGTGGGATGTGTGTGGGAAGAAGCCCTTAAACTGGCAGGAAAGGAACACTCAGCTCGTTAAAAAGGTTTTGTGTGTTTTTTGGAGATAAAATTCACAGGCATCAGAGTCACCCTGTGAACGCTTTGAAAGTGAATAGTGCAGACATTTTTGTCCAGCATGTTCACAATGTTGTGCGACCATCACCACCATGGAATGCCAGAATGTTCATATCACCCCCATAAGGAGCCCCGTACCCGTGAGCAGTCGGTGCCAGTCCCCCCGACTCACTTGTTATCCACCCAAGTTTCTCCGAGTTGAGCTTGTAAGAAAACTGAAATCCAGCCTCCGCTTCTCTCCAGACCCCAGACTTCCTCATAGTATTTTTAGCAATTCTGAAACTCGCACGCCAACAAAATATCTGGGCCCCTGAACACTGGGAGGGAGCCGGGGTTGAAATGTTTGGGAAATGCTTGCGGGGGTGTCACGGAGAGGCGAGGGCAGCGCGATTCTGGGCCTCAGTCCAAGATGCATTCCGTCTTAGCCATAAAGGAAGATATCCACAGTTCCAGCCACAGAGCCGCCACTGAACCGCATTTCCCAAAGGCATCCCCTGAGGTGTAAACTGGGGCCAGAGTGTCTCCCGGTGCGTAAACCACTATCTTCCACACGGCTCACGTGTCACCTCCTCCAGGCAGACCTCCAGGTCGGCTCACACAAGACGTGCAATTGCCCCCGCTGCCTTGTGGTCCCCGCTACACCCTGTCCCCACCTTTAGGGATATTCACGGGTCCCTCTCCCCTAGAGAACCAGGAAGCAGGGCTAGTGTCATGGAAGGTCCCGTCCCCACTGGGTGACGGTGTGCCTCGATCAGAGTCGCAGTTCGTAAATGTTTGCAGAATGCACGGGTGCTTTGGCTTTCCAAGACGTCTATGTGCTTTGCTCGAGGCAGCCGAGATCCCAGGAGCATCTCCCTCCTGTTTAAGACGGGGATACCAGGAACTTCCCTGGTGGCGCAGTGGTTAAGAATCTGCCTGCCAATGCAGGGGACACGGGTTCGAGCCCTGGTCCGGGAAGGTCCCACATGCCGCGGAGCCACGAAGCCCGTGCGCCACAACTACTGAGCCTGCGCTCCAGAGCCCGCGAGCCACAACTACTGAGCCCACGTGCCACAACTACTGAGCCCGCGTGCCTAGAGCCCGTGCTCCGCAACAAGAGAAGCCACTGCAATGAGAAGCCCACGCACCGCAGCAAAGAGTAGCCCCCGCTCGCTGCAGCTAGAGAAAAGTCCGCACGCAAAAACAAAGACCCGGCACAGCCAAAAAAATAATTTAAAAAAATTTTTTTTTTTCCTTTTTTTTTTTGCGGTACGCGGGCCTCTCACTGCTGTGGCCTCTCCCGTTGCGGAGCACAGGCTCCGGACGCGCAGGCCCAGCGGCCATGACTCACGGTCCCAGCCGCTCTGCGGCATGTGGGATCCTCCCGGACCGGGGCACGAACCCGTGTCCCCTGCATCGGCAGGCGGACTCGCAACCACTGCGCCACCAGGGAAGCCCCTAAAAAAATTATTTTTAATTAAAAAAAAAAAGATGGGGATGCCATTGGCAACAACATGGATGGATCTAGAAATGATCATACTAAGTGAAATAAGTCAGACAGAGAAAGACAAATACCATACGGTATCACTTATACGTGGAATGTAAAAAATAATACAAATGAACTTATTTACACAACAGAAGCAGACTCACAGACATAGCAAACAAACCTATGGTTACCAAAGGGGAAAGCGGTGGGGGGGGGGAGAATAAATTAGGAGTTTGGAATTAGCAGATGTCAACTATTGTATATAAAATAGATAATTAGCAAGGACCTACTGTACAGCACAGGGAACTGCATTCAATATCTTGTAATAACCTATAAGGGAAAAGAATCTGAAAAAATATATATATGTATAACTGAATCACTTTCGCATACAGCAGAAACTAACACTATATTGTAGCTTAACTATACTTCAATAAAAAAAAAAAAAGGACGGGGGTGCCGTCATCTTCCTTCGGAGGCGTCTTTGGTGAGGGGCCCAGCCTGCCAGGAGAGCCAAGATGTTGGCTTGACAAACACACCACAGGGGAAGTGGAGAGAGAGAGGGGGACTTTGGTCTTCCGCTGACCTCAGGGTGGGTGCTGGGCTTGACCTTTACACCAGGGGGGATGTCTGGGCAGGTGGGGCCAAGGGGGTGGAGACAGGTGTCAGGGGACCCTGACGGTCCCGTCGCGGTGTGACCTAGCGCCCTGTCTCCCCACAGGTCAAGGTGACTTTGATTTGGCCGACGCTCTCGATGACCCCGGTAAGTGCCCGTCTTCTCTAGGAGATGCTGTGCTTCGCAGCCTCTGTCAGCTCTGTGGTGCCTCGGGGCTGGGGGTGGCGGGGATTCCGAATTCCAGGCAGTGAGAGCTCTGTTTTTCACCTAAGACACAAGCCCCGGGAGATGGACCTTCACATCCGGCCTTAGCTGTGGAGCTCAGTCTTATGTCTTGGTAGGTCTGAGCTCCCCAAGCCAGCGGTCCGCGCATACCCTGGAGGGTTTTCCTTCTCTTAAATGTGGTTCACCTCTACTCGCGGGGCATCTACGACTTGGAAGACCCCCCCTACACCCCACCTGTGTGTGGCCACTACCCTTGAGGTCAGCTGGACCTTCTTGCCAGCAGAAAGGCTGACTGTACATCTCCTGGGCCCGGGAGGAAGGTCTGGATTAAGGCTCACAGTCAAGCTGGGTGGCAGGAGCGTTCAGACCTAGGGGCTTGGGGAGGAAGGAAAGGTTGTGACCTGCAGGCACAGTGGGAGGAAACATCAGTGCTTGTCTACTCAGAAAAATCAGCTTCTCCTGTCATCAGGAGAACCCCCGGTCCCTCATCGCACATCAATTACGGTGGATTTTCCGAGAAGTAAAGAAGGGACGTGATCACCAGACCCACTCAACTTAAAAAAGGATGACAACCAGGGCTTCCCTGATGGCGCAGTGGTTGAGAGTCCGCCTGCCGATGCAGGGGACAGGGGTTCGTGCCCCGGTCCGGGAAGATCCCACATGCCGCGGAGCGGCTGGGCCCGTGAGCCATGGCCGCTGAGCCTGCGCGTCCGGAGCCTGTGCTCCGCAACGGGAGAGGCCACAGCAGTGCGAGGCCCGCGTACCACACACAAAAAAAAGAAGCTTGAGAACGAGGGGACAGGGTGGCCTCCAATAGCAGCCTCTCACCACTTCTCCACTTATGAGCCGGGGGGCGACACTCAGCACTTCTGTGCTCTCAAAGGAGCTGCTTTTTAAAATGAAAACACACCTTAGGAATCATAGAATTTTAACAATATTTCTTCTGTAGAGAATGGCATTTTGAAAGATATTCATTATCTAAGTTTTTACATTTCTGATATGTTGGAATTTTTACTACGTATTATTTTGTAATCAGAAAACTTGCAGACATGTAAGAAATAGAAAGAACAAAATAATGGAGGCAAGACCTGCTCCCTCCGCAGTTTTCCCCAACTGACTGAGGCTTTTGCTAGTGGTAACCGTGACAGAGCAGATATGAGATTATTGTCAGAGCACCAGACAAGCGTAGTGATGCAGGTCAAAGCTGACACGCTGCTTCCCCCGTCTGACTGCAAGGGTGAAGGGCTCAGTCCTTCCCAGAGTGGACCGGCTGCGAGCTCAGGGTTATAGGAGGGCCAGTGGTTGCAGCCACACTGCGGGGCATTGGGAGGTACCGCCCCACATTCAGCCTGGGTGGTTGGCACAGGGTCTGGGATGGATAAAGACGGAGCACGCCCAGGGTAGGGCACACGCAGCTGAGGACTGTGGTGCAGAATCATCGGAGGCGTTTTATCGATTCAAAAACGTCATCAACCTGTGAACTGGCAATTCCCCTCCTAGGAAGAAAGGGAAGGATTGAAAGGAGAGACTCAGACGCATACGTGTTTACAGCGGCGTAACTCATCATCGCCAAAAGGCAGAAGCCACCCACGTGTCCATGGACGGATGGATGGAGAAACAGCCTGGGGTCCAGGCACACAGTGGAATGTGACTCAGCGATGAAAAGGCGTGAAGCTCTGACCCAGGCTACCGCGTGGATGGACCTTGAACCCACGATGCTCAGTGAGAGAGGGCTTTCTGCAGAGAGGAAGGACCCTGTCCACTGTGCACCCGGCAGTTCCAACCTCCCTCACCCTTGTCAGGGGCCACCCCTCGGAGCACCTTCTCCCAACCTCTTCCTCCTGCCCCTGTCTGCCCACCCACACTGCACCCCCCAGACTCACTGAGCCTGGCAGACAGGTACGCTGCACTTGATGCCCCGTCCATGAGTGCTGACCTCAGGGAACCGAAACCACCTGGGAAGCTGTGGACCACCGCGTTTACACACCCCCGGCAACAACAGGCACTCCGCAAACTTTTGTCACGTGAAGAAACACGTGCAAGAAAGTGAGAGAAGCATCGTCCTGGAACCGGGGGAAGCTTCTCTCCAGATCTGCCTTCAGCCGCCCTACCTCTGCTCCGCAGGCACGTTTGTGGGGCACCAGCTCTGCGCCCCCTGCCCTGGAGGCTCTTTGCTCAGTCGGTCCTCCTGCTGGCGTCCCAAATCTCGCTACCTCACCTCCTGCAAGGCTCAGATGAAACTTACTTCCTAAGGAGCTTAGCCGACCACCCCAGGAAAGCTTTGCTCCCCCAGCGGGACCTCTGCATAGCTCCCGTGGAGACTGGTGGGCGTGGGTTTTAAAGATGCTTTTGTTCTCCCCCCGCCCCGAATACAGAGTGGAATTTGTGTTCATATCATGTCTGTGTTAGCGCCTTGAAATTCTCATTGTTTATTAGGGCATTAACGATTCTTTCTTGGAGCTGCACGTAAATCCTCGAAGCATACTGAATGTATGTCCTCTCTGTCCACAGAGCCCACCAAGAAGCCGAGCTCAGGTGAGGGACTACCTGGCTGCACAGAAATGAGGCTGCGCCCCTGAGATGAGGTTTTGGAAGGTGTTTCTAGGGACGTGGAGTGTGTGAAAGAGGGGCAGGTGTTTAAAGCAAAGCCTAGTCCTTGGGGAACTAGAAATCAAAATCACAGTGAGACATCATTCCTACTAGGACTGCTAGAATCAAAATATGGCGATACCAAGTGTCGCTGAGGGTGTGGAGACATTGGAGCCTTCGTGCGTTGCTGGTGGGGATAGACAACGGTGCAGCCTCAGCGGAAAACAGTCTGGCAGCTGCTCAGAAAGCTACGTATAGAATTTCCCTATGACGCAACAGTTCTACTCCTGGGTATAGACCCAAATGAACTGAAAACAAGGATTTCAACAGAAACACGCACACTTAGGTTGATTGTGTATAATTCCTACGTTAGTCCAGGAGAGAAAAATTGAGAATAAAGTTGATGAAAAGAAGGATAAAGTTGATTGAATGAAGAATAAACTTGATTAAATAGAGAAAAATGAAGAATCAGCTTGATTAAATGGAGAATAAAATAAACTTGATTGAATGAAGAATAAAGCAAACTTGATTAACTAAGTAGAGGTCCAGAAATTTGAAAAAAGAAAAGAAAGGAAAAAAAATAAAATAGTAGGAATAACGTAACGTTAATTACTGTAAATGTAAAATGATTTAATGACTGTTAAAAGACAGGGCTTAAAGCACTTTTAAGTCGGTTATATGCTATTAAACAAAGTGAAAGTAAATGTTTGCGTGAAGAGTTGGAGGCAGATACCGGAGGGAAGTGGCATCACGTAGCAAATGTCGCACAAAATAATCTTCAAGGCATGAACAGTTTTTTGGGTTTTTTGGTTGTTTTTTTTTTTGCGTACAATGTAAAGGCTAAACAGTTCCTTTTGTAACTGTGTGTATGCAGTTTTTTCTTTAAGTTCTACGTTCCGAGGTTTTCCTTCTAGCGGCTAAATGATTTTTAGCGGCTCGATGGTGATCTGTGAGCAGCAACTGTGAATCAAATACAAGATCTAGTTCTTATTTTATAGGCTGCTACTGACGGAAGGACATTCTTCTCTTCCAAACATGCAGTGTTGTCTTCCCCACAGATATCTACCCAAAGCCCACGCCTCCCCACCAGCCACAGCCCGGAAATCCCGACAACAGTGGAAGTAAGAAAGTTCGTTCATTTCAAAGCAAGTTTGATGAAAGGTGCCTCTTTTTTTTTTTCCTTTTAACTATGAGTTTTCATCTGACTGCTTCTGAAGTAAGAACCAAGTCAGCTTTTATGGGGGCGGGGGGGGAGCAGTTTGCATCATTTTATTTCCTCGTTGCTCAGACACTTGGAGAATACTGAGCATTTGGGGACGTCGTGCATTACTGTGCTGCAATTTTAATCAGGCTGGAGGACGAGTCTTCTTCTAGCTGTTTCCGTGGTTCCTAATAAGTTCCCTTGCACTGTGCGTTCTAGGTCATTTATCTTCAGTTTCTCCTTTGTTTTAAAAGCTTGGCAGACACTGCGCCTATAGATCACTTTAAAAAAAAGGGGGGGGGCCGGGAGGGGGGTAATATTAGCCAATAGCCCATAAAGTCCTCAGCAATTCAAAAACCCTAAAGACCTAAAAGCTGACCAGGCAGAGGTGACCAGTGACACTGGCCAAGTTGAGAGCTTGCGGAAGCTTCCTGGAAGCTTGGTGTGGCCTTGGGATGGGTGGAAATTCATCTCCTCGGCGGTGGTGATGGCCATGGTGAGGGAGATGTCATGAAAAGTAAGACGTAAGGTTCTACGAAGCTGTTACCTAATTGCAAAGCAGCCCAGGCCACTAACTGCGTTCGTTAATGGACGCTTACGTCACTACTTTGTCATCCTTGATACCGAAACTTGGCTTCTGTACAGCGGTGCCAAATTGAATCTCAGAGACAGAGTTTCAGGTGAAGTAGAAAAGAATAGCTTCGTTGCTTTGCCCGGCAAAGGGGGACACAGCGGGCTGCTGCCCTCATAACTGTGTCCCTGGCCTTCCCTGGTGGCGCACTGGTTGAGAGTCTGCCTGCCGATGCAGGGGACGCGGGTTCGTGCCCCGGTCCAGGAGGATCCCACATGCCGCAGAGCGGCTGGGCCCGTGAGCCATGGCCGCTGGGCCTGCGCGTCCGGAGCCTGTGCTCCGCAACGGGAGAGGCCACAACAGTGAGAGGCCCGTGTACCGCAAAAAAGAAAAAAAAAGTGTCCCTACCTGGGGTGGGATTCGGTGAGGAGTTTTATAGCAATGGTTCAAAGGGTGGGGCTGCTGAGAAGGACCAGGGTGTCTGCAGGGCCTGCACTCCTTCAGTCTAGACGTCACCTGGGCTCAGGTGCTCTCCTGATGGGCTTCTGTGCTTCTCAGAGGTTATCAAACTGTGGCCTTCTCTTTGGAATGAAGAATGTCTTATCAAGTAGTTAACATCGTCCATTTGTTGGGGTTTTCAGTATCTGACAAACAGTATGGTCACGTGTATCCCTTGAGGGGAAACCAGGACCTGCCCCCAGGCTGCACTATTGTGTCTTCACTGTTCCTCCCTTGTCTCTGCATCCCCTCCCTTCCCTGATTGGCAACTGTGAATCTGCCCTGTTGGAACTCAGGGAAGGTCATGGGGGCTGAAGGAAGCCTATTTCCTGTAATCAAGAAACGGGGGACACAGGTAGGCTTTTGTGCCCAGGAGCTCCACAGGGCCCTGCTCGGTTTCATCCCCTTTCGTTTTTTTTTTCCCCTCCAATTTTAACATCCCAGCTCCATCGATTCCTTTCTTGTAAAAATCCCTCCCAGCCTTTTCAACAAACTGTTGTCCAGTGGAGCGCTGTTGTTCTACAAGGTGCCATGGAAATTCCTCCTGGGGAGCGTTTCTTGCTGCAGGCTATTTGGGGATCTCGGGTTAAACGTATTCCCATGGGCTTCCCTCCTACGGGGTCCAGAGGATGTTGGATGCTGGCCATCCTGTAAGATGAGTCACCAGGACCAGGGTGACTCACCCACCCCAGGGCGTGGGTAGCAAGCCTCATGCTTGGGAGGGGTCCCTCTGTGACTCAGGGTTCCAGCAGCTGACACATTCCAAACGAGAGGAAGGTTGCTTTCTGGCCTTTGTTTTCAAGCTCTGCTAAAACCCAGTGGGGAGATGCCTTTACAATGGTACCCCCAAATAACGAATTTATATTTGATACGAGTTATATGGCTTTTGGTATCAGCCTGACTGTCCCTTAGAAGCTAGTTCTGCTGATGGTTTATTGTGTATTGGGGAACACGTCTTGATTAAGGGGTTTTGGAACACTGATGAGACTCAGTGAGTATACTTTCTGCCTGACCCGTTTGGAACGATTCATAATGAAATGATAAAACGTGTAGAAACAGGGACGCAGCAAACGCAACACAGACAGCAAACGAAGAGGGGAAAGAACTTGATTAGAACTTAAGTATGGAAACAGCGACACAGGAGTAGACGCTCTCCTTAAATTTCACGCTTGCCCTCTGGCTCACCCAGGTCCTGCGTGTGTCTCTTGAGAAGAAAGGTGAGTCATTGAAGGCAGTGGTGAGCAGTCCCTTGAATACAGGGTGTTCTGGAACATTCTGCCGTGCAAGAAAGTCTCTGCAGGTGGAATGGGAGATCCTGGCAGAGACAGCGTTTTGTGCCAAGGCTCTGGGGCAGGAAGCTTGGGCTAAGTTTGAAGGGCAGATTAAGGGCATTTGTGACAAAAGTTAAGATTAAGTCCAGTGAGGGGACGTACACACGCACAGCAGGAAGGGTAACACGTCATCAAAAACGTGAGATGCTTCTGTCCTGGTATTGATGACGGGCTTTTGCAAACAACGTGACGTTTGCGATAACGCTAAACATTGGAACGTTCACAGGGCAGCGTCTGCCAGATTCTTTTCAGGAATCCGTGAACTTGCTTTCAGAACCAGAGGAGGAGGTTCTGGGCGCCAAGGTCAACACGGTGTTTAAAGCTTTGGAGATGCTGAGTACCAGAGGCTCTGTGAAGGCGACAAACAGCAAATATAAACAAGCCGGAATGTCATGTTGTATTTCGGCCTTCTGTATTGTGTGAACGGTTCGTTGCGGGAAGATGTCATTCTTTTCCTAACATCACCTTGGTGTTTTCCAACAGATATCTATCCAAGGCCAAAGCCACTGCCACGTCCCCAGCCTGGCAGCTCTGACAACGGTGCAGGTGAGTACTGAGACGCCTTCCGGAAGCATTGGGAGGGATGCAATGGACTGTCTCGGCATTCTGTCCTCGGGCGCGTTTGAAATACGCAGAGGTTCTTTAACAAGGAGTCCACCTGCTGTTACCAATCTCTCTGTTGACGGAGGATGCATTTTGTTTTGTTTGGGCTGAAAGAATGCAATGCGCCCCAAAGACATCTCACGTCACTATGGAGGAAGGGGATTCTCTGTGTCCTTGGTTGCCCTGTTTTGGGTGTTCCGTTGAGTTTTGCTTCCCCTGTCAAGAGCCGTTTGGGGCCACGTGGCCTGAGTTCCCACCATAGATCGAGTGACGTGTTGGGAATCCATGCACCTGGGGGAGGACCGCTCGGGAAGGGATGCTGGCTCATGGTGGTGGGAGAATCGCAAGAATTCCATGGCTTGGCCAGACACGTGTGCCGACGGGTGGGTGCTGGGCAAAGCTCAGCTCTACAGGCATCCTCATTTCCAGCTGTTTGGGCGATGGGGAGTTCCCCTGTTTCCGATTCTCTTGAGATATTATTCGAACGTTGAATTCCTAGGGTGCAAAACACCATTGCTTACGCCCAGCCAGACAGCCTTCAGAGAGATCCAGGCATCCTTTCTCCCCTGCAGGTTTCAGCTTGGGGTGGGGGGCATGTCTGTCTCCAAGACCTGACCTCTAGATCCTAAGCTGTGATCCTTTCTCTGCGTCCCTTTGCGCTGCAGCAGGAGATCATGTTATACTTTGTAACGTGCCATGCCATGCAATTGTGGTTAATTTATTTCCTTGAGTTAGAATGAGAAGTACACACACACACACACACACACACACACACACACACACACACACGCACGCAGGGATTTTTGCCTTTCCTCCACTGATGCATCCCCAGAGCCAGAAGCCAGACATGGCACACAGTAGGTCCTGTAAAGCTCAGTTGCATGACGGCGACGGAGGGCTCACCCCTAAACCCCTTCGTCAGGACACATATACCCTCCACGGTGTGGTTGACTTGAAAGGTCTAACGGCCCCGCCTCCAAAAGGCTGTGCTCTTTGACTGACAGCGTCCAGCAAGATGTTCCTAAGGGGCTCTCTCAAAGCTGTTCTCTGTTCCAAGATGTTTCAGGAGACACCCTTTTATCGTTATTATTATTAATTATTATTGGCCACGCGTCACGTGGGATCTCATGGAAAATTGTATCCGAGCGAGATTTGAGGGTGATCACCCAGGTAGAGCATCTCAGAAAAGTCTGAGAGCTCTTCCGCCCCGTTTGGAAGTCAAGGCCCACTTCTGTAAGTTTTTTGAGACAGAGGGCTGGACCTCGCAGCATGTACTAGTGACAGGTTACACAATCTAAGCATCACTGTGGCCCCTTACAAGATGGAGAAGGAAGGTTACCTTGTTTGGAGCCGTCTTGCTGGCGCTGGGAGAATGCTGCCGTTTACGGTTGAGCGGATATTCCTACCGATGGGGGAGGTCCGACCAACGCCTAAGGCAGATACACGATGCACAGCGAGGGGTGGAGAGAGGAGGCCAAAGGGAAGAGAAAATTTCTTAGGTTTAAATGTTTCTTGCGCTGCCATGAAACCTGAATTTTATTTCACATAAAGGACATGATAAACGACACAGATGAACGGGCAGATGAAGAGACACAGGGCGAGGGGGTCCCAAGTTAGGAGCTTCTGGAATTGGGGTGCCCTGCCTTCCACCGTGTAGATAAATTCACTCGCTCGGAAGCTCTCCAAACCCCGTCTCCTGGGCTTTTGCAGAGGCTCTGTCACGTGAGCCTGATGGACTCCTTGGCCACAGGACAGGGTGAGGCTGAAAGCCCCCACCCTCCCATCGCTGGTCGGTTGCCCTGTTTCCAAAAGTCACCTCATGCACATAAACTCAGGTGTGGTTCTGAATAACAAAAGACACCTTTATCTCTTTTGTCACTTCACAAAAGACTCCTTTATCATTCCTATCATTTAGGAAATTCCAAGGGGCTCCGTGTTTGGATTAGGGAGGAAAACCAAATACGTATATTTCTGATGAAAATCACAGTGTCCTGTCTGCAACCTCTTTATAAATCTTGCTTGAGGCTAGGGGTGGAAGTAGCAGGTTGGGGTCCAGGCCCGGCCCAGTGAGAGCCACGCCCCCTCCACCTCCACTGGTCCCGCTCCCCCCCAGCTGTAACGCCTGCATCTCCCCTTCCTAGATCTGTCTGTCCCCACCTGCCCGCTGGGAGGCCAGCTCCGTGAGAGCAGAGGTTTGGTCTGCTCTGCTCGTGGCCATGTCCCTATCAATTTCATGGCGCTGGCAGCAGAAGGCAGCCCGACCAGCTCTTCCGAATAAATGAATGACCGTGTGCTTGTCCCCTTCTAGGTGGAGACGGCTCCCCCTCGTACGGCAACCCACAAGGTAACACACAGGGGCGGGGCAGCCCACCTTTCCAGGAGCGAGCTCTCCACATCACTGTGGGATGAAGTGGGGTAGACGTGTAATGATTTCAACCTGAGGGTGTTCAGGGAGCACCTACTGTTCCCATGCTCGTCTGGAAGCTCCTGAACACACATGTCTGTCCTTCAAGGAGGGGTCCATCCTGTGGGGGTCAGAGAAGGAGGGCGAGGACGGTCCTCAGGCTGCAAGATGCCTTGGAGCTCTGAGAGCAGGGCTGGGGCTCGTGGACCTGCCACTGGGCCACCAATGACGTCCCTTTCATTGACCACTACTGACCGGTAGCCAACATGGAGAGGAGAGGGGAAGTCATGGCGTTCAGCCTTGGAGAGCCCCAGAGGGCACTGCCAGCCCCATCACAGGTGCAGAAATGGGGGCTGTTGTTGTGTGTCCCTGGGAGGATGGGGTCCAGTCTCTTGGTCGTCTGGCGTTTGGGTGGAGGGTGACAGTGAATCTGCCCAGCTGACCCCAAGGCTTTGGGAAGAAGAAGGGTATTGAGGTGTCTTTCCAAGCTTCAGACCCCATCCCCATGCGGAGTCTCAGTACTGCTCTTTGCTGGGTGTAGGGACATTCTGGGGAAGTCCATGGATGCGTCTCTCCTCGCGGGCAGGAGGTAGGGCAGGAGGGGTGCATCTCAGGGCAAGAATCCAGGTCTGACACGTGGTTTGACGGGGTCCACGGCAGGACAGAGGGACTCATCCTAGCCTGGGGCAGAATGGAGGTGGGTAAGGATGCTCCTGGAGGGGACCATCTCCAAGTCCGGGTCTAAAGGATGGGTGGGAGGCAGCCAGGACAGGAGAGGTAGGTGCTGTGCTAGATCGGGCTGGGTACACCCCCGGGAACAACTGTGGTGTATGGGGCCAGGGTGTGGAGTGTGATGGGCAGGGGGCAACACTTGGGACTGGCCAGGCGACCCCATGGGCACGTCTGCACTTTCTACATGCTCCATGGGAAAAAGCCTGCCCCTGTTTATACCTATGTGACGCATGGATCAGAGGGCCAGTGATGGTCAGGGAGATCAGTGTTAAGACCCACTTAGTTCCCAGACTAAAGAGGATGTTGTAGAGACAGTGGACATGGGGATAAGAGGTCAGCCTGGAGGACCATTTGGTAGTCACCATTGATATCACGTGGTTGATTTGTATGGGATGGCAGAGAGGAAAGAGGTGTATCAGTTAGCAGTGCTATGTAACAAAAGAGCCCCAAACGTAGTGATTTTAAACAACCACCATTGATTATGATTATGTGAGTCGCAATTGGGCTAAAACCAGCCCACATCCATCCAAGAGGCCAGGCCAGGCTGGGCCACAAGGCAGCCAGACACGGTACCAGCGAATAAAGAGGAGCATCACAGCTTCACGTCTGCCGGTTCTACTGGCTGAAGACCCAATTCTCAGGATGATGACCTGGACCCCCCCCACCTCCCATGCCACCAAGTCACATGGTAGAGGGTGTGCATGGGGGGTGGGGAGCCCTGGAGAGCGGGGTCCAGCAGGGGACAGGGTGAGACAGCAGCACAAGGGAGGGATAGATCCCTGGGCGCCGTGGTAATGCTCTTCCAAGCATCACGGGAGCCACATCCACGGCATGGCCACTCATCTGTCCCCTACGACACGCCGGGCACTTGCCTGGATCTGATGTAGGACATGGGTGGTTATTTTAGATGGAAGCAACGATTTGTTCTTCTGGGGAAGTGTTGATTTTTGTCCCATCAAGCTTCCATACCTTGGGTTTTGTGCAGGAATACCTAAGCTTCCCTTAAAGCATTGATGTTTGCTCTATGGTTGTGTTCAGAGCCCCAGCGTGATTTGAGGATCGGGCTATCAGGCACTTTTTGGTTAAAAAAAATTTTTTTGCATGAGTGAACATTCTATGTCCCCAAAGCTACAGATTCATCCAAATTCACAAATACATGAAAAAACATATCAAGCCTGTCTTCTGCGCAAAACTGTTGGGTGCCCCAGTCCGGTAAGACTGGTTGGTAAGCTCTCCTGAAAGCAGAATCACTTCCTCAGGCTTCTTGTGTGAATAGGAGGGTGGGGAGGGCCGGGGATGTGATTGCAGAGTTATTTACAACCAGCGGAGTTCCGGCTGGCTGTGTTTTTCACAGACCATCTTACTTTTCTGGGTTCCTGCAGGCAACAGGATAGCAAAAATCGTGTCTCCTATCCTGTGCGGGGTGCTGGTGACCCTGGTGGGGGCAACGGCCCGCTATTTCCAGTACAACAGGAGGTGGAATTGTTGCAGGACGAATGGCAAGTTTCCCTCCCAATTTTATCTTCCCTAAGTGTAAAAACCTGATAAGTATATGAATAAATGTAACAAAACAGAAGCAGACTCACAGATACAGAGAACAAACTAGTGGGTCCCAGTGGGGAGAGGGAAGGGGGGAGGGGCAAGATGGGGCAAAGAGATTAAGAGATACAAACTGCTGTGTATAAAATAAATAAGCAACAAGGATATGTTGTACAGCATAGGGAATAGAGCCAATATTTTGTAGTAACTTTAATGGAATACAACCTATAAAAATGTGGAATCGCTCTGTTGCACGCATGAAACGAATAGAATATTGTACCTCGACTATATTTCACTTAAAAAATTACTTTAATAAAATAACAACCAAAACAACTTAGGTCCAATAGACACACTGGCACGTCTTCCCACGAATCATCTGTATCTAGGAAATTTGTTCTTAAGATGAAAAATGTTTCATTTTATTTAGAATTTATTACTTTTCAAAAAGTCCTTGAAGTAGTTTTGTTTTGTTTTTTTAACATAGGCCTTTAGAGCTGATTTGAAACCACACCTAAATGATGGCTTTTAAGATCTCTTCTTGTTATACATTTTTTTTAATTGAAGTATATTTGCTGTACAATATTATATGTTACAGGTGTACAATATAGTGTTTCACAAGTTTTAAGAGTTATACTCCATTTACAGGTATTACGGAATATTGGCTATATTATGTTATAAAATTCTTTGACAGATATACGTTACTTAATTTATGTAACTTAGGTAATGAAAGGCTAAATCCTTTTGAATACAATCTATCAAAAAAGTTCATGCAAAATGCATACTTTGATTTCGTGAGTAAAAGGTTTTGTGTCTGCTTTTGTTTAACAAGGCAATGTGTTTAAAAATATTGCAAATAGGGTTGAAAGCAGTCACCCGCGATGCACCTGTGTGAGCTGTGTTCAAGTGTCACACTCAATAAGTGATAACATATTTTGAATTAAAAAATACTTTCTGGGGTCCTTCACTGGTAATGTTATTTCTGATACAGTCCAGTGTAGACCCCCTTGCATAATGAAGGGATGTTAAAGCTGGGCCTTTATTACGGACCCACGGGGGACTTGAGAGATGCTTTTGAAAAGGTTTTCTCATCTGTAAGATTTGGTTTCACTGCCACAGACCTTACATAAGTAACTTGCTTTTGTTTTCAGTGAACTTTCAATCACAAGGGAGTCGGCAAAGATATTTGGGTGGAGTCTGCAGTGTTTGGACCCTTCTCCCAAAAGAAAACCACAGAAGGACTAAATTGCAAACCTTTCTGTCGAAAGGTGCACAGACCCCAGGGGAAATGGGTTGGGGCCAGGGCTGGGGGCGTGCTGGGACTTTCTGCTTCACCTTTGGGTCCAGGCTTCCGGGTTTGAAGAATTACACGCCCAAGGACGGGTGGGTAGCCGTCCTTGGGAGCAGAGATCCTGTCGCTGAATCGTGAAAGCCCTAAAGACATCGCTAAAGGGAAGATGGGCAGGGGGTGGGTGGAGAGGGGAATGCTTTATTGCAGAAACAGCAGCTCAGATGTTAACTCGGGGTCTCCCAAGGTTTGGTCCTGAGACCAACCATGTCTGAATCTGTCTGTGTTTTGCCAGGGGGCCTCCACCTCCAGGAAGGAAGCTATGAAACAAAAGCCTATTCCAGGAGTATTTTTTTAAGGATTTGGGCGAATTCAAAAACCCAAAACCTACCCTTGGCCTCCCTCTGCTGGTGGGTGGATGGTACTGCGCAACCCCCTGGCCGGGGCGAGCCTTGGTGTACGTAACCCCGGACCCTGAAAGTTTGCGGGGAGGGTGGGGAAACAGATTATGAAGAACAACGTTACTTTCCGGGCAACATGCCTTATCATTACAGAGACACTGTGCATTAATTTCGCTTGCATCTTCGGCCAAACTCTGTAAGCACTTGTGACCCCGGGAGCTCAGGGCTGAAAATGGGCAAGGAAAGTGAGGCATCATCTCAGGCGCAAACGTAAGGGGGTGGAGGGAGCCCCAACGAGCGAAGTCACCAAGATCAATACTATTTTAGTGCCATATTTTTTTAAAAAAATAACAAAATGGCAAACTACAGCCTGCCGGCTTGCTGCCTGTTTATGTCAGTAAAGTTTTACTGCAGCGAGAGGCAAGAGAGGCAAGACTGGAGCCCACGTTTATTTCACGTTTTGATACTATGCTCACAGTGGGCTTTTCTGGGCTTTCATTATGATTTTTTTTTAAAAAACACTGCATTCAAGTATTACGACGTATCCTGGGTTTTTTGGCACCTGCTACAACTTCGCGGCCACTCGCCTCCCCCTATTTGAATTTCTGCAGCAGGGGCAGCTTTTGTTCTTTCTGGTTCATACCCTTCCCGTCTATATGAGGCGGAGGCCCTTTCTGGTTAAAGCAGTGTCCTGTCTTGAAGCTCTCTCCTGCCTTTTTCGGGACTGGATAAAATACACGTCCAGCTGACTTACTTTGCTGTACAGTAGAGACTAATACAACATATTATAAAGCAACTACACTCCAAAAAAAAAAATTCTGTCTGCTTCCTCAATTATCGTTTAATGATAACTTCACCAGGTCCACGAAGGGACCAAACTTGGCTGAGGTTCTGTGAAAGTTAGCGAGCTCAGAGAGTCAAGACGTGCTGTGACATCATTCGGGCACCCCTCCCACAGTGTGCAGGACCGATCCTTGCTGGGTGCAAAACCCGTAAACCGTCTAAGAAATATGGCAGCTTGACCTTCCCTCTGTGGTCCGGTGTTGATGCCCACCATGTGGCCAGGGAATGCCCACTCTCTCCCGAAGGATGGCGGGCACGTACATTGGCCAGCTCTGCAGGGGTTAGGAGCAACGCACAACCTGTGCGTCTGTGTGCAGCCCAGTCCTGGAGCTTGTGTGTCTTGTAGGGGCAGTGATGGGGATGGGGGCCTCTACCATGGCGACAGAGGTCCATGCGCTCAAGGGGACCGTGTGAGCCTCACACTTTGCCTTTATTTCGTCAGATGGACGTAATAGTCACTCCCCGTTTAGAGGTTATGAAGACTAATTCGGCCGCATCCCCCAAAGGGGGATTTCTACAACTAGGAGTGGTCACCCAAAAGATAGAGTTCCTCGATTCACTTAAAATGTTCTAAACCTGAACAGATAGAAAGCAGCAGAAAAGATAGCAGGGCTTTGAGATCAATCTGTAGAGTTTTTTTTTTTCTTTTTTTGCTGGCTATGACATCTTGCGTCCAATCTTTCCTTACAGAACCAGAAAACATCTGAGGCCTTCAAAATCCACCCTTTGCTTTGAGATAAAGGCTCCACCCAGACAAGAACCACCCTCATCACTCCCGTGCCGTGTTCCTTTCCTTCTGGGCTTAAGCAGCTGCCCTGAAGGGTTTTCCCTCCTGTTTGCAATAGACGTGCTACCTAACCAAGAACTCCTAATTCCTCAGACACATCGATCATCATCAGGTAGACAGCTGGGCCTTGGGTTGTAAACTGACTGCTTGGTCTGTTGGTTCCATCGTGAATCCGGACAGAGAGTCCAGCTCTGGGATGAACTCCGAAACTACCTCCTGGTGTGACCTCAGGCCATCGACGTGGTCACAAAGCACAGGGGCAGCAGGGTAGCACCGGGGTCTTGGGCGGGAATGCCATCGGCTTCTAAAAGATGCAGACAGACTGCTGTTTGGGTTTCCAACAAGCTGGGGTGAGAAGATTGACTGATGCCATAAGTTCCTTAGTTATGTCAGGAATCCAGACCTGTTCACCACCGCCCGTGAATCGGGAATGAGTGATTCCCGACACTAACGGCAGAATTTGAACGTTATGTCAGCTCCCAAGAGTATTGTCACCTGCAGAGGATGAGGCTGGATTTGGGAAATTTAAGTGCAAAATCGCTGATGTGGAAACCGTCTCGGGGAAGTGATCATGGGGTGCTTTTTTCCTGTGAAATAGTCCAGTTTCTACATTTTTTTGGAGAACGTGGGGTAGAAATAGAGATTTGCAGATGTTGTGGCTTTTCGTATTATTTTTGGTCTTTGATCCTCTGTGGGTACCAGTTCTTAAGGCGACGGCAGTGCCTTCCCTGGTTTATACTTTTCTTTTTACTGGACGAGATGATCTTCTATCCTCAAATATCTAAAACGCATACTAGCTGTTTGGTTCTATTTTAGTAATGCTTTAGGGGAGAGGGAAAAGGATGGTTTGGGCAGATTAGTAGAGTTTGATTCAACTGAGATGAATGCTGATAGAATTTTAGAGTTTAAATATTAGAACCAAAGAGGAAGCCAGCCCGCTAGAATCTGGACCTCATAAAGAGGACACGTTAACATTCCAAATATTTATGCCTTGAGCTCACCCTTCAGGATTGAGAGCTGGGTCTGCAAAGAGAAGTTGGAAGCAGAAGGCGTTTGCAAGAGCTTCCCCAAAATGGAAAAGAACTTAAAACTAAAGGTCCTGATGAGACGGCTCAGAATTGCATGCCTTCCCGTCCTGGATTTACAAAGATTTGAGCCATTTGAAGACTGTATTTCCTATTTTACTATGAATGTCCTAGGACTCTTCCCAAATCTTGTTAAGCTTCCCCGTAAGTGAGGATGCCCGCTAAACATGCCCGCTAAACATAATTTAACTGTTGTTCAAAAGTGTGTGTATGTACACACACAGATTTACACACAGATGTGCATAAATGGAAGTTAAGCATTTTGAAAGGTAACTCCATCCCTTTTCTGTAACTGTCATGGGCAACTTTTCCTCATTTAAAATACATGTAAGAGAAAAAAAAAATCGGCCTTGTTGGTTGTGTTCTCTTTTCTATATTTTGCACGTATAACCATGAGACAGCGGTGAAAGGGTCAAAAAGTCATGAAGCTACGTAGCTTTGCATGTATCCAGGAAAGCCCTTTCTACTCCGTTGTGCATCCTTTGGGCGCATGGCCTTGGAGGCTTATGGCTGAGATGGTCGCCCCCACCCCCCGCCCCCAGCTCCGATGGACCCAGCAGTTGTTTGAGAACCAGAAGGGCATCTGTCACCTTCCAAAGGAAGAAATGGTGTCCTCAGTACCCTGTGGAAGAAGATGGATTATGAACACCTAAAGAAACATACAGTTGGAGAACAGCGGAATAAACGTCACCCCGATGACAAGAGGAAGATACGGTTAGTGTTCAATGTTGTTTAAATTAAAGTATGTGAATAATGCTGTCTCGGGAAGCCTCTCTTTAAGGCTTTAAGTTCTGGGGATCGAATGTCCAGCATGGTGACTCTAGCTAACAATACTGTATTCTATACGTGAAAGTTTTTAAGAGAGTAGACTTTAAGTATTCTAACCACTAAAAGAAATGGTAATTATGTGACAGGATGGAGGTGTTAGCTAAGGCTGGGGTGGAAATCCTATTGCAGTGTATACACAATGTACACCTTATTGTATATATATTGTATATATCACAATGTACACCTTAAACTTCCGCAATGCTACGTGTCAATTATTATCTCAATGAAGCTGGGGGAAAAAAAAGCTCTTTCTGACATTTTCTTCCGGAAGCGTTTTTTGCTTGGATTCCGTAGGCATCCAGCACTCCGCACGCACAGATGATCATTTCAGTGGCCTTGGCAAGATTTTCTTCTTTCTTTCCATGGCACATTCACTATAAATTTAATATTCTGTGATAGTTCATTTTCTACACACATACATGTATCTGGGGGAGTGCAGCTCACTCAGTGACCATATGTTTCTACCGACGTCATAGAATCTGACTTTCAAATGATGTTTACTCCCGACGGCGGCGAAGCTTGTTCATTTCTGAGACCGTTTCATAGGATCTGCGTGTGCATCTGTTCTTTTATCTTCTTTCGGATAATTTAGTGTAGATTTGGTGGCTTTTTCTTGCAGACATTTGGACGACTCCTTTATCTGAGCTCATCCATCAGTTTCTTCGAAACTCCTTGTGGTTCGCGTTCGAGAAGGTCTCCAACGTCTCACGCATTTCAAATGCAAGGAGGCATCATCTGTAGTAGAATCATTTCTACCTTCAGCAAATGTTTTCTAACATTTTGTTTGTTTATTGAATTCACTCTTTCTTTGCACCCTCTGGTTTCTTACGAAAGCAGATTTACCCTCCCCCAAAGGTGGACACATTCATCCAAACCCTCTGTTAGTTTTCTGGCTGTGTTAACCTGAGATAGTCATTCTTAAATCTCACCGAGCTTCCTTTTCATTCACTGACAAGTGTCACGTTGAAATGTCTCGTGACGCAGGTGACAGATTTCGGATCCCATCTGTAAAACTGCGAGCCTGGGGCAGGTGCAGATGAGTTCTGCTGGTTTTCAATAGCTTTTCAGAACGCAAGTTCTAATAGCAGTAACCAACCGTGTAATTCTCTCCTCGAATTCCTGCTCTGAACCCATCAACCTTTTCAGGACACGTTAATCCATGTTCACAGGGGGCTTGAATTTTTTTTTTTTCCAATTAAGCCCACTCAGATAGTGAGAACCATAGTAAAGCAAGTCATCAGAAGCTAGTCACCAGCCTTAAATAACCGACGGTTCAGCCACCGTTTCTGAGAAAATGATTCCTCTTTTCACTCGTAAACTCACGAGGGGACATTAGTTCTGGAAAGCTGCCTCTTTGGTAGAAAGAGCACAAAGCTGTCTTCTGATCCTGTTTCTTACGATGACGATGAGGCTGAAACCAGGCAGACTGAAAGCCCTTGTGGTTCCTGAAACCCACCATTCTGATGGGGCAAACTTTTCTTTGGAGAGCCGCCTTCTATGTTAACAACGTATTTCTTGAATCTTCACATTTTGGGGACACACCCTTGGCGTCCATCACATCTCTAACCCTGGCAGCTTTCACCTTGGCCCCCAAAGCAGGTGGTACTGTTAGCAGTTAGGGTTCTTGGCCTCCTTAAGCAATAGAAATTGATCAGAGGCCAGACAAGAAATTCACGCCAGGCTTTATTGGGGCCCCTGCTGCAGCGCGGGGCGGGGGCGCGGGGGCGGGGGGGGGAGTGAGAACAAATAACAAGTTCCCTTGTTTGCTCGCTCCCTGGCGGGGGCAAGCTTGTTCCTTAAGTGGGCTGAGGGTACGGGTGGGTCCAGGGGTCGGGCTGGAGGGGAGGCTTAGGTGGGCTGCCCACCCCTTAGGTGGTGTTGTGTGCAGGGGGCATGCGCAGGACTCTGCTTTCGCTCCGGGCTCTTCAGAAGTGGCAGGTGGGCTTTTTGGTCTCTTTGTATCTTATTGTTCATCATTTGCCCCAACTGCGCATGCACGCGGTTATTTTTAGTCCCGTACATTTTCTCTGTGTGTTGCTGTCTAAGAGATCTCTGTCCGGGCACAAGCCCTACAGCAAAGGGTCCCGGGTCCCAGCCTGTCTCAGTACTTTAAAAGTATTATTATCTCTGCAAATGACTTTTTCAGCACTTTGCCTGTTTTACTCCCAGGAAATGGTTTTTGTTGCTTCTTGGGGTCCTCCAAACTCCCGTGGTTAGGAATTCTGTGGAGGGACCATCCATGAATCCAGGTCCGGTTGTTGTCCGGAGATCTGTTCTCTGCCTGTTGTGTAGGTGACCCCGACACACCGACAGTGCATCTACTCAGAGCTCATGCAGAAATGGGCCCTTTCCCATCTCTTGGTCTCTTGGTTCAAAACACAGGGTGGGTAGTTACCCTGCAGACGGGTAAAGTGAGAGGTTCTGCAGCTTTGCGAGGATTCGGGTCTAGGTGATCATTGCTTTTTGAGCCCATCAGAGGCTGCTGTCTTCCGGCCCATGAGAGAATTACGTTTCACATTTTGCCCGGGCGGCCCCCTGAAAGTGTTCAGGGCTTTGTTCTGTGCAGAAGGGATACTCTATGGTGCATGGATTTTATTCCATGTGATAACGTTTCCATGCAGACGGGACCTTGGACCCCAGGAGAAAAGAATTAATGAGATGCAGAATTCCATGTGTTGTCTTGTGATTCTAATGACTTTTCTGTAAAGGGAGAAGATGTGTATATGTATTCTGTAAAAATAGAAAGATGTTTTACTTAAAGGGAGTTAAGCCTTAGAGCTGCAGAAATTTCATTTTTTTCCAGTATATTATTCTTAGGTCTATAGTCTTAAAAATCTTTTAAAACAACCTGCACAACAGTTTCAAAATTCAGTAAACAAAAGAGGAAGTATTGGATATTAGTTTTCACTCAATTTACTAATGAAAATTTCCCAAAACAGTGGCGGTCCTCCAATTCATATATCCCCGAGAATCTTATAAAGTCTCCTGACATTGTGAAAGCCCATAGTCATTTTATATTAATTAATTCAGTTAAACCGAGTTCCATTTTGTTTATTTTTACAAATAAACATTTTCTATGACACAAATGAACTTAACTATGAAACAGAAAGAGACTCACAGACATAGAGAACAGACTTGTGGTTGCCAAGGGGGAGGGGGGATGGGGGAGGGAAGGATTGGGAGTTTGGGATTAGCAGATACAAACTATTATATATAGAGAATGGATAAACAGCAAGGTCCTACTGCAGAGCACAGGGAACTATATTCAATATCCTGTGATAAACCATCATGGAAAAAAGTATGAAAAAGAATATTAAAAAAAGAAGAAATGACACAAAAACCTTAATTATATAACATTTTAAAATATAAATCAATTGAAAGAAATAAACATTTTCAATTTGGCAGACAGAGAATGATTTATTAGATCATCAAGCCAATGTTAAATCTATCAAAGAGTAGCAATCTAGAAAGTGAAAAAAATAACTGATGTTCTGATTAGAAACACCAAGTACCAGTTTGAGTAATAGTAACGTCAATGACATATACATATGTTCTATTTTAGTAGGAAGACATGAAAAAAAACCAGACTTTTAAGATACATTAAATATTTTACACATGTACACATACACATGGGTGTCGTTGACAGTAAATTGTTAGTAAAGGTATAACTACTTCCAAGGTTGACGGGGCAGGTATAGTGTATTGTAGTCCCCACCGTGCACCCTCCAGGGTCAAAGTAGTGACTATAGAATTCAGGAGATTTACAAAAGAAGTCTCCCCGAGAGTGCTCCATTACTTGTCGAGCCATTGTAAATTTGTGAAATGGCTTTAAAATTAGTTTAACACTTTTAAAAATCACGGTTAAAAAAAATGGGTAATCATCAATACCTTGCACATTGCTATAGCCCACGCACACTAGGGAATCAGAGACTCCCATTGGATGTCCCATGGAAAAGGTCACCATCTGCTGTGGTGTTTTTAACGTAAATGTTAGTCTTGGTGGGGTTATTCACTGCCTATTCTGCTTTCTTTAGAAATCCAACGTCTTCTAACACAGCTTCTGTCTGAGCCTGTTGGTGAAAGGCTCGTGAGATTTCCTGGGAAGGAAAGAAAGAGGGTCAAGGCGTTCATGGGCCAGCCCCATCCTGTGATCCCTTATTTGCAGGTCAGACCCATAAGGGATTAGAATTAGCTCGTCTGGTTTCCCACCACGTACTATTCTGGTTCCTGACACTAAAGGGCTTCGGTGATGTGGGTTGGCCTCTGCCCGAGTCCCATCTTCCTAATGGAGGCATGTCCCCCGCAGTTCCAAATATAAATGCAGTGCACCTCTGTGCCTTGCAGCTATCTCCCTCCGCATCGTGGCCACCCCTTCTCACACTGGCATGCGTCCAACATAACTGCTCCTCTATGAATAGCTGGGGATGGATAAATGGTCTGTGGAAGCACAGACGACGTTCCAAACTCCCCTCAACTGAAAATAAAAACAGCACTTGGACCTGACGAACATGGAACATTTTGCCCCTGGGGTGGAGGGCTGGGGGCAAAGCTGAGACGCTCACCTTCGGCCGTAGACCAAAGGGGAGTTAGTTAGCGAGATGGGGCCATTGCAGTCCCAGCCCTTTCCCCGACCCTGCACATTCCCTCACCCACCTCCTCTGCCCAAACTTTTGTTCTCTAATCTTGTATCCACTGCCCACATCTTATGCACTATAACTTTCTATTGTTTATTGCCCGGGTTTTCCCCTCCCCCCCGCCCCCAGGAGGTACATCTATAAAAGCATGGGTGTGTCCCTAACTACTAGAGCGGTGACTGGCATGCAGTAGGTGCTCAGTAACTATTTATTCAGTCAACACTTGGAAGAATGAATGAATCTGTCTCAGCTCAGGCTCCCATAATAGAACACCACAGACCGTGGGGATTCAACAACGGACGTTTGCTTTTCACGGTTCTGGAGGCTGGGAGTCTGAGATCGCCGGGTGGGCAGATTAGTTCCCGGTGAGGCTCTCTTCCAGATTTATAGACGGCTGCCTTCTTACTGTGTCCTCACATGGTGGAGAGAGAGCTCTGGTGCCTCTGTTTCTTCTTCTAAGGACGCTAATGCCATCATGGGGGCCCCACCCCCATGACTTCATTCAAACCTGCCCAGGGGCCCATCTCCTAACACATCCCATTGGGGGCCAGGGCTTCAACATGTAGATTTTGGGGGACACACACATTCAGTCCATAGCAGAATTTCTTTTTTTAAAACAAAATTATTTATTTTATTTTTGGCTGCATTGGGTCTTCATTGCGGTATGCGGGCTTTCTCTAGTTGCGGCGAGCGAGGGCTGCTCTTCATTGAGGTGCGCGGGCTTCTCACTGCAGTGGCTTTTCTTGTTGCAGAGCCGGGGCTCTAGGCTTGCGGGCTTCAGTAGTTGCAGCACGCAGACTCAGTGGTTGTGGCTCGCAGGCTCTAGAGCACAGACTCAGTAGTTGTGACGCACGGGCTTCGTTGCTCCGCGGCATGGGGGATCTTCCTGGGCCAGGGCTCGAACCCGTGTCCCCTGCATTGGCAGGCGGATTCTCAACCACTGCGCCACCAGGGAAGTCCAGAATTTCTTATTTAGGCCACAAACTTCACATTACAGAGGAGGTGTTTCCTCTTGTTATTTTAGCTAAAGACCTTTATGTGATGAGATTAATAGAGATATGAACAAATGTGAGGTTTTAAAATATATATTATGAAATAAAATGTACCAACATTTGGAACACCTCCAGATGACCCATGCATGATATTGCAAGATCCTAAGTGGATAAAGGATCCGTCTGAAGTTCAAGATAAAGCTGTGGATTCTAACTTTATAGAGTACAGAATTCATTGATTGGTATCCAGATTCCATGCTGAAATCATGGAACCTTAAAGAAACTACCAATTATCAAGTTTTGGTGTAGCATCAAAGAAGAATGTCAATTGTGTGAAAACCCTATTAAAATATTCCCCTCTTTTCTAACTACCCATCTGGGGGAGGCCAGATTTTCTTTACCCATTTCAACCTAAACTATTATTGCAACAGAACAAATGTAGAAGTAAATATGAGAAATTAGTCATCTTCTATTAAGCGAGATATGAAGGAGATGTACAAGTGTGTAAATTAATGCTACTCTTTCCCTCTCCCCCAGTTTTTGTTTGGGAAAATAAATTTATTTTTCTGTAAAAATATGTTATTTATACAAAATGGAATGGGTTTATTATTGTTATCTTTAAACTTATTAAATGAATAAATATCAAAATTTTTCAGTTTTAGGGGCTTCCCTGGTGGCGCAGTGGTTGAGAATCTGCCTGCCGATGCAGGGGACACGGGTTCGTGCCCCGGTCCGGGAAGATCCCACATGCCACAGAGCAGCTGGGCCCGTGAGCCATGGCCGCTGGGCCTGCGTGTCTGGAGCCTGTGCTCTGCAACGGGAGAGGCCACAGCAGTGAGAGGCCCACGTACCGCAAAAAAAATTTCAGTTTTAATTTCTAATACAGAAAATATGGATACTTATAAACAAAGATGTAAAAATTTCAGTTTTAAATTTGAATATAAAAAACAGATATTTATAGATAAATATCTAACATTTTCAGTTTTAATTTCTAATACAGAAAATATGTTTCTTTAAAACCTACATAAGCAAAAGTTCTTTGGGTTTCTCACTAGTCTTTCAGAGTGTCGGGAATCCAGTGACCAAACTGCTTGAGGATTTCTGCCATGTGGTATAAATTAGGATGCTTTTATGCTGAAGTAGCAGAAAGTCCATCTCAAAATAGCTAACACTATAAAGACAGTATCTTGTAAGGGGACTTACTGAGGTTTAGGGCGTCTGGATTGGGGATAATTTGAGGATTTAATGGTGTTCTCTCATGGTTCACCGGGTATTAACCAGTTTCACTCCTGGCAGAAAATGGCTCTGTAGCTCCAGCCATCACAGCCCCACCCTCTAATATCTGCAGGCCCAATTAAGGCCATTTCCTCTTTTGAGAGTGAAGACCTCTTTCCAGAAGCCAGCCGCTAACCCCGCCTCCTTCCTCACTCACACACAATGGGCCACACAGCCCCTCGCTGAAACTGGGACGCATATATCCTGGATTTATGCATCCCAATCCAGTTCTGTTACAAACAAATAACAGAAAAATGAATGGCGGTTGAGTGGTTACCAGTAGCACGTGACGTAAATGCTTTGCTTTCTGTTTTCTTGCGGTTGTGGTCCTTTATATCTTGCTAGGTTAATGTGTACAGATAAAATACAGATATATAAGGACTTCCCTGGCAGTCCAGTGGTTAAGACTGCGCCCTTCCAATACAGGGGGCCGTGGGTTCCATCCCTGGCTCGGGAACTAAGATCCCACATGCCGCGTGGCCAAAAAATTAAAAAAGAAACACAAACGCATCTATCATTGCAGCTGGGACGCACACATATATGGACGTATACATACTGCAGACATCTTTTCTCTCCTTCTCGCACTTATCTTTCAAGGTAATTCACAGGATCTTTGTCACAAAAACGTGGCAGGTGACGCAGTTGGCTGGCATCTTCCTCTGGCTCCTGGGCTTGAACTATGTCCGCCGCAGCGCCCTGTAACTTTCCAACAATGTTGCAACCGACGTACCAACGACTCAATTTCTCTGAATGGCTCCCAGGGAGAAGGCAGGGTCACCTTCGCCACGGGCAAACCTCCTTCGTGCGGCACCCCGAGAAGAGACCGCCTTCCGCTGACGGCGCCCACGGCTCACCAGGTGCCCACCCTCCTGGCTTCCTGGAGACCCTCCCCCTCCCCCAGAGGCACCGGCAGCGCCCACGGCAGGATGCCTGCTCTGGGTTTCAAAACGGACCTAACCTTTGCCCAGGCATCTGGGAGGACTGCCTGTGGCTGACGGCCCTCTGTCCTGCTTTCCGGCCTCCAAGGCAGAGCTGGAAGGACCGGGTGGGCGAGTGTGGGGGCAGGGGCTGGGGGCGCGTCTACGGAACTGGGTGCTGGGAGGCGAGGCAACCTGCTCGGGCGTCCTGAGCCTTCTCTTTAAACATCTCTGCAGTTCCCCCCAGCTCCTGTCTGGGTGCAACTTCTTCCCACCCTCTCTAGCCCCTCAGGCTGCCGCCGGTCCCTCCCCACAAAGCCCAAATGCCGGCAATCAGAACCGCGGTTGTCAACCTTGAGGGTGGATGGGGCGGGGAAGGGGGGGGGCTTGTTAACACAGGGTACGTATGAGAGACTCAGTTTCCTGATGTTCGGGAGACCTGAGAACGCGCATTTCTCAGAATTTCTCAGGGGATGCTGATACCGCTGCCGGTCCAGGGCTGACCCAGGGAAGCAAAAGATGGGAGGGGGGGCGAGCTCGGAGTGAAACACAGCCTGGGGGGGACCAGCGTGGGTGGGTGGGTGGGTGGGAGGCGCTGCTAACTTCTCCCAAGTGTACCAACCGCGTGGCGTTATTTCCCGTCCTCCTGGGGCTTGGGTAGATTTCGGAATTCCTAGGATTCTTCACCAGCGGGAAAGCATCATGAGATGGTGCGTTCAGGGATGGGGCTGAAGGAATCCGCCTGCGCAGTGTCTGGGTTTCGACTTGGCCTTGAAGGTGCTCACTTTCTCCGCAACCCGGCGAGGACGTGCCGTGATCCACGCCCCCTCCCCCAACCTGACTGTAGCTTGTTAACCCCTCTTCCCCTCTGGGCCAAAGAAATCCCCTCCTCCTCTCAGCGGGCGTCAAAACAGAGACACAATTGTCAAGCTGTCACAAGTGGGGAGGGGGTGCTCCTGGCACCTGGCGGGTGGAGACCTGGGACGCTGCTTCACGCCCCACAGGGCACAGGACGCCTCACATCAGAGCCACCCAGCCCCAGATGTCAGTAGTGCTGAGGCTGAGAAACGCTGACTTAGCATCAGAGATTCTATCTTCCATTTACCAATCAACCTCTCTCTCTCTCTCTCTCTTATCTATATATTATAACTGTAATTAACCTATCGATTATCTATCATCTATCTGTGTATCTATCCTGTCCATCTATCCACATGTCAATCATCTATCATCTTCCATCATCTCTCTTTCTCCCTCTCTCTCTCTCTCTCTCTCTCATCTATATATTATAACTGTAATTAACCTACCTATTATCTATCATCTATCTGTGTATCTATCCTGTCCATCTGCCCACATGTCAATCGTCTATCATCTTCCATCATCTCTCTCTCTCTCTCTCTGGCTGTAGTTCGCAACCAGAGACAATTGTACTCCCCCAGAGACACTTGGCGATGCCTAGGGACGCTTTTACTGTCACAGCTGGTATCTGATGGGTGGAGAGCAGGGAGGCTGCTCCGCCCCCCACAGGGCACAGGACGCGCCCATGACAGCAAGGACTTTGGTCTTTGCTATCTATCTATCTTTGGGTCTATCATCTACCTATCTATTATCTATTATAATTCTATTATCATTTACCTGCTAGATCTGTCATCTATGTATCTCTATCTGTCTATGATTTATCTATCTGTCTGTCTATCATGATCTATCTGTGATTGTAGTTTGAAACCCTGCATGGCTCTCTCCCCAGGGGCACAGTTGGTGATGTGTGGAGTCGCTTTGTGGGGTGTGGGTACCAGGGATGCTGCTGCACAACCCCAGTGCACAGGACACCCCACATCCGAGAGTCACCCACTTCTGAACGTCCCTGGTCCTGAGGTGGAAATCCTGCTGGCAGGTAACTTCTAACCCAGGGCAAAGGGAAAATTTTAGAATCTCACCACCCCGCAATGTGGACTGAAGGACGCAGACGCTGTCTGGGACGTTTCAAAGGGGACCTCTTGTTGTCGGAACGCTCTGGCGGGTCCTTTTCCCCATATCCCCAGTGTCACACAGGAGCACTGCACCCCTGGGGCAGAAAGAGGCCAGAATGGGACCAAAGGGAATGACCCTGTGGCACGGGTGAGTGGGGACACTTGGCAAACACTGGAGACAACAGTCAGACAAGCACAGAGGCTGGGAACCCGTCCCCTTCCTCTGGAAGCCAGGGGGCCGCTGGGGGCTGAGGAGACCTCAGGGCTCAGAACGGACCCTTCCTGAGACTGTCCGGCTGCGTCAGAAGCACCTGAGCCTCTTTCAGGTTGGCTGGCAGGGGACAGAAACCCAGCACTGTCATATTAAGTAAGAGAAAGACAAATATCATTTGATGTCACTTACATGTGGAATCTACAAAAATGATACAAATGAACTCGTGTACAAGACAGAAACAGTCACAGGTGTAGAAAACAGACTTAGGGTTACCAAAGGGGAAAGGGATGGGGGAGGGATAAATTAGGAGTACGGGAGTAACAGGTACAAACTACTGTACACAGAACAGATAAACAAGGACCTGCTGTATAGCACAAGGAACTATGTTCAGTATCTTGTTAGAACAAGATGGAAAATAAATGGAAGTAGATTCTTTGTATTAATCTTTTATTAAAAAGCAATAGATTCTTTTCTATAATGGAAAAGAATTTTGAAAAGAATATACATGTAACTGAATCACTTTGCTGTATACTAGAAAGTAACACAACATTGTAAATTAACTATACTTCAATTTTAAAAAATGGTTAAGGAAAAAAACAAAACCAAACCCAAACCAGCACTGACTGCAGGAAGAGTCTTCCCCTGGTTGTTACTCATATCCTGATGCTTCCACCAATGGTTCAGAAGCTGCAGGGATTTCAGGGAGACTTCCAGAGGCTCAGTAAGTCCCGCAGACATCTTGCAGCACCCCGATAATAAGTACGTGCACATAGTGCCCAGGGGGCGGGCAGAGGGGTCCGTGCCCTTTTCCTGCTTAGCGACATCAGCCACACTTTCATCGCATACGAGATCTGCATTCTGCAGACAGCGTGATGAGGTGGGGTCCTGCCCTAGCGTTTTCCAGCCGGCCTGGCCCAGCTCTGTCACCTGGACGCGATTTCTGAGATAGCTCTGAGCCCAGCAGGTGCTGAAAACACCTGCGGCATCTGTCCCTCGAGGCCGATGGCTATCCATCCACGGTGCTGTGTCTGTGGACAGATGCCCTGAGGCTCTGGGCTCTTGCCTCATCTGTCTCCCCACATGGCCCGGGGAATCCCCTTCTTATTCCAAGGCAAGTGAGCCCCGATGGCTTTTACGCCTGCAAAGCCCCCTGTTCCCCATGGGGCATGAACTCCAGCAAAAAGCCCAGACAGAGATCCCAGTCTGCTGGGCGCTGGGTGACATGCACGCCTTACTGCGTCGATCGCTGACGAGGTTTAGCATCGGCTATGTCCTCTCTTAAGATTTTTTCTGTCACTTCTTGAGCTTAAATTGTACCGGTTCCCAAAGTGTGAAGTGTGGAACCCTGAGGGGGCGGGTTCCCCGAGATCAGGACATCCGCGTGGGAAGAACTCCTTTGCCTTTGTTAAAACTATGTGGACGTTTGCACAGACGGTGGAGAAGCAACACGGGGCGGGGGGGCGGGGGGTGAGGCCTGCTGGGGCTATAGTTGGTGTAGTGGAGAGATGACCCCCCTCCCGGGACGCCTTCCACCCACCCCCCCAGGTGACATTTTCAGAGCAGGAAGCCCCGTTACTCAGGAATGTCCATTCCTTCTGTCGATCCGTGTTCCCTGGACCCTTGATCCCGCAGGACATGACAACGCGCTGGATGGGCAAGGTCCAGCAGGTGGGAGAATTCCTGAGATACCGCCTGGTTTCTCGGGCCCCTGGTGCTTACGCGCTCCTATGGCCCCAGCCAGTGGCTGCACCCTCCCTGAGGACAGCATCTGGCCCACGCCTCTCTCCTTCTCTACAACCCGCCGTGGCTCACAGGGTTCAGATGGCGACTCATCCACTCATGCGGGCATGCACTCACACGTGCATTCATTCATTCCATTCGTCCACTCCTGCATTCACACGTTCATTAATTCACTCACTCATGCGTGCATTCATTCATAAATGTATTCCCTCGTTTATCTACTCCATTCATTCACTCATAATTCTCTCCCTCCCTGACGCACGTATTCAGCAGCCGAGGTGCCCATCACTCCATCACTCACTCATTGATTTTCAGTTACTCTCTCCTGCGTACACGCACCGTGCACGCTTGCATGCCCCTTTCCTTTGCTCACTGAGCGTTCGTTCAGTAAGATCACGTTTCCAGCGTGGCCTCTGCCCGGGCAGCGCGCCGGCCTTGGGCCCGGCCCGGGAGGCCACTGCAAACGTTTACTTTGGGGCTGGCCGGTTAAAGGTGAGATGTCCGAGCGGAGACGCCTCAGACTCCTGGATTGGGCGGGGAGGGGTCGGGGGGCCGGGGCGGGGCGAGGATGCCCGGCGGCCGCTGCCCCCTCCGGCTCTCCTTCCGGGGCGCCAGGGGCCGGGCACGAGGCGGCGCCGGCCTGGCGCGGGGCTGCGGCGGTCGCGTGGACCAGCGCCCGGGGCTGCAGAGCGGGGGCGGGGGCGGGCTTCCGGAGCGCAGCCCAGCAGGCCGGGCCGAGGCGCTGGGGCGCCGGGGACGCGTGGTGGGCGCAGGGCAGGGGCGCCGGCCCGGGCAGAGGCTGCCGGAGCGCCGCAGGGGCCGGGGCGCAGGGGCCGGGCGGCGCGGAGGCGGCCTGGGCGCGGCGGGGACTTGGCGCTGCAGCTGCCCGAGCGCGGGGGAGGAGCGGGGCGGGGCGCAGGGGTGCGGAAGGCCGGGGGGCGGGGGAGGCGCCGGCGCCAGGCGGAAGCTTCGGGGGCGCAGTGGAGGTGCTGGGCCTGGGGAGGGGCGCGGAGGCGGCCTGGGCGCTCGGGGGGCCTGGGGGCGCGCGAGCTGCCCGAGCGCTGAGGAAGGGCGCGGGTGGGGGGCGCAGTGGTGGTCGCGGGGCGAAGAGTATTCTGCGGGGCGAGGGGCGCCGGGCCAGCCTGGGACACAGGCTGCCCGGGGCGCGGCGAGGTCGCTGGGGACACCCGGGCGGGCAGGGGCCGGGGGACGACGGGGGTGTGGGCAGAGGCAGCCCCGGAGCGCAGAGGGAATATGGGGAGACCGGGGTGGGGAGGGGCTGACCCGGGGGAGGGGCTGTAGGGCGGTGCTGCAGCCCCGGGGGTCTGTCTGGAATGCCGAGCTGTCTCCGCAGGCCCGGAGCTCCGCGCGGGTCGCCTAGAGACGACGCCTCCGCCAGGCCCGGCTCGAGGCCGCCCCCGCGCCCAGGCGCACTTGGCCGCCCGGTGCCCACGGCGCGCTGGGCCTCAGACCATGCCGGGTGAGTCGGGAAGACCCCTCGTGCTCAGCCTCCCTGCTCTCCTGGCGCGGCTCAGATTGGCCCGCGCTGGGGGCACCCCCCGCTTTGCGCGCGCAACGTCGCCCCCAACCCCTCAGCTCCCACGGTGCGCCTTCCCAGTGACCCCCGGGGCTGGAGAGCTTGGTGTCCCTGGGGCAGGTGCAGATGGGGGTCTCAGCAGCTGGGAGGCGGGCGAGGTTTAGTATGGTCAGGGGGCGCTGAGATTTGGTAATTTTCCTTCTGTATAAAAGTAGCCCTTGGAGATTAAATGGGCTGGTTTGTTGGCCAGCGTGGAAACGCGTGGGCGTCTCACGGACGCGGAGACCCGTGGGAGTTCGTGCCCCTATGGCTCTGGGAAGACAGAGCCTGTGGTTCCCCTCCCCCAGCCTCGCCCCTCGAGGTCAGACTGGAGGCAGAACTGGTTATTCCGGTAAAGATCCAGGGTTAATCCCGCAGCGGGGCAGCAGGCCGACCGTGGCCAGATGCTGGGACTTCGGCGAGCCCTGGCCCCCCAGGGCTGCAATTCGGTCCTGTCTGCCTTCTCTTGGGTCTGGAGTGGACATCCGATTTGGACAGTAGACTTCCAAAGCGTAGAAACGTGATAATGGAGAAGTTCCCTGAGGATCCAGTGGTTGGGACTCCGTGCTTCCAATGCAGGGGACACGGGTTCCATACCTGGTGGGAGAACTAAGATCCCACATGCTGCGACATGGCCAAAAAAAAAAAAAAAAGCTCCCAAGAAATGTGGTGATGAAACATAACCTCCACCCATGGGAAAGGTGCCCGTCCCGTTTTTATCATGAAGACACCCCGTGCTTGCACCAGTCCGGGCCTGAACATGCATGAGCGCATTTTTCAGAAAAAGAAAAAAAAAAATCTGGTTACTTTTTATTCAGAGGAGCGATTTGGTAATTCAGGGAGCGGTTTCCATGCTTCTGTACCTCCTCTGTGCCTTAGAGAGGAGAATTGTTGGGGCAGAAAAGGCAGATATCCTGCCGTGTGCTGCGGTGTGCTGTCAGATTCTTGCAGAGAAGCAGAAAAGTCTGTGTGTTCCAGGCGGCGGTTTGGAGCTCTGCAGAGTGAAAAACACATTTTCTGCCAACCCGCTGGGGTCAATATAATGGTAGCATTCAGGAGGGTCGTTCGGACACATCGGCCACGGAATGTGCTAGAAAGAGCCCATCTGGGTGTTCAGCACTTTGCAGGGAACAAAAAACACCATTGAGTATAAGAGGAGGGGCAGAGGAGGAAGTCGGGATGTTATTTCGGGGGAGGGTCCGGGGGTGGGTTGTAAGGGGGGTGGGGTAGAGGAAGGCGAGGAAGAGAAGTAAACATTTCTCCCAGACCTGTTATAAAACTGTCAGCCACCGCCGTCTTCAGGATGAACTCGGTTTTGCGGCGTTCTTTTTTCCCCCCAACCTGGGGCTGGAGGACAGCCACCCGTTCTATTTCTGTTTTCCCACCCTGCACGCATGCCAAAAGTCCCCTCCCCAGCGCCCTGCCTGGTGGAAACAAAGCCTTTCAATGCAGGAGGCTTGGATAATTGTGCCGTGTTTTTTTGATGCCGTGCCCAAACCTGACAGATGGGAGTTTCTTAGAGGTAAGGTGGTGTTGGAATCTGCAGACTTGTCCATGAAGTTTTCAGCCTTTGTGACATTGACGTCCACTGGTCTGCCTTTGCACTTGAGATGGAGATCTTATCCAGCCATAATTTTGCACCATCATGCCCCGGCCCCTGGGGGCTGGCCTTTGGAGTCATGTGTCTTTGACCTAGAACGTGACGTTGAGTCTTGGGGTCGCTGGAGAAAGGGGGTCTTCTCTCCACTGGGGCTGTCTTGTCATCCTGTTAGCAGAAGCCATAATCCCTCCCCCTAGCAAAGGGAGAGTCCAGTAGTTCCGTAAAACCTACTCTGCAGACCCAGCCCTGTCTGTCTCCTCCCCGAGAATCGGAAGCTCTGGACAGTTGCCCGTCGCTGCTGCCTGGTCCCACTGTAGCCCACCTGCCCCATGCCTCAGCCACCCCAGAGACCTCCCAGATGATGTGGCTCTGTCTGTAGGTAGAGATAGGTGATAGATATAGAGAAATAGAAGGGTGATAGGTGAATGATAAACAGTTGGATAGACAGACGTTGGATGATAGATGGGTAGAAAAATGGCTGGATGGGTGGGCATCTAGACAGATATCTTTTGGGCTGCAGACTTGAGTTCTGAGGTCTGCTGTCGTTGATACTCAGCCCGCAGTGGAAATGCCAGGAATTCTCATTCCCTCTTAATACAGGATAATGTGTAGACAGGAGCTGTTGGAACAGGCACACTTGGGCGTTTACCCCAGTGGAATGTCAAGGGTACGATGCCAGCTGCAGGAAAACCGGCTCCAGAAGCTTGGGTCCTGGTGTTCTGTTTGGCGTGATGGTATCTTTGGGCCGTGCGGTGGCTGGAGGGGAAGACCGTCTGGTCTTTGAGAACTGAGCTCTGTGTGTTCCAGCCGTGGGCTGTGAATTTTAATTTCTGTCGACAGCAGGGGAGCCAAGGCCTGGATTTCTGGATCCCTTTGTTTTTATCCTGGCAACCAGCTCCTGGGGGTCCCAGACTCACACTGCTTCAAAGTCCCCGTTAAAGTCAATGTCACGAGTTCCCACTTAGATTCAAAACTGCCATAAATCGGATTGGCCGTCTGAGTTTCTGCCTCTGCTGCGGAGACATTAGGAAACTGAGGGCCTTTTGGTTAATGAGACAATATATTTTCCCTTCTCCCATCTCCTCGGCCTCATATATCCTTGAGTTGAAGTCTTTCCAACAAGTGCGTTGTGTGGAATTTAATTAATGGCTTTGGCCATTCCTTCTGAGAGCCCAGTTCTTTTGAGCTGGGTGGGAGTCCTCACGGTGACTCAGAAACTCCAAAGCTCTGTTTCCACCTGTTGCTTTGTGTTCGCCCAAGACCCACCTATTTTGGGTGAGTTTTTGAGACTTGAATGCAGAATCACATAAGGGGTCTGAGCTATGCCCATTTGCCGTGTGGCAGCACCAGGAAGGTTTTTTTAAATTGAAGTCTGGACGATTTACAACGTTGTGTTGATTTCAGGTGTACAGCAAAGTGATTCAGTTATACGTATATATCTATATTATTTCGACTCGTTTCCCTGATAGGTTATTACAAGATAATGAATATGGTTCCCTGTGCAATACAAGTAGGACCTCATGTTTATTTTATATACAGTAGTTTGTATCTGTTAATCTGAACCAGGGAATTTTAATGATGCTCCTCTTGGCTTTGTCTCACTCGTGTTTAGGGTTTCCTCTTTTCCTGTGTGTTTTTTTTCTTTTTCTTGTTTTGAAGAAGAATTGTTTTGCTTTATTTTGAAACAAAAGGATGCATGTGAAATGTCCTTGATGCGTATCTTAGAACAGCGAACAGTTATTGAGTTAGAGTTGCGAAGCTTGAGAGAATTGGAGGTGACCCTCAGCCCCGCCATCCCATGAGACCCGTCGAAAACATAACCCTGTTGTTTTTGTCTGTGTCCACAGTGTCTGACCAAGCGTTTGTCACGCTGGCTACCAATGACATCTACTGCCAGGGGGCCCTGGTGCTGGGGCAATCATTGCGGGACCACAGGGCCACCAGGAGGCTGGTGGTGCTGATCACCCCTCAGGTGTCCAACCTGCTCAGGTAAGACTCAGACACACACCTGGTCCTTCCTCCTGAAGACGCAGGTCCCAGCCATGGTTCGTGGGCCCGGACCACCGGCTGTCCTGGGGG
The DNA here is from genome assembly GCF_039906515.1 of Pseudorca crassidens. NCBI lineage: Eukaryota > Metazoa > Chordata > Mammalia > Artiodactyla > Delphinidae > Pseudorca > Pseudorca crassidens. The sequence continues at coordinate 133,052,888 of NC_090317.1, read as the reverse complement.
GCCTCAGACACTTGCACATTGCCCTCCGGTCGTTATTAAAGGAGGAGGCTCTGCCAGGGGTGTGGCCAACTTCAGAATCCTTGTAGACAACACGCTGTGTGGGTACCGTGTCTTGTCTCAACTACGGAAATTCAGATGCCAGTTATTTTGTGGGGGGAGAGGGCAACTTTGAGAAGCAACTGTCCTAAGCTAAGTTAAAGATTTTTTTTTTTACGTTTTTATTGAAATATAGTTGAATTACAATGTTGTATTATTTTCAGGTGTACAGGAAAGTGATTCAGTTATATGTACATACGTATATATTCTTTTTCAGATTGTTTTCCCTTATAGGTTATTACAGGATATTGAGTAGAGTTCCCTGTGCTCTACAGTAGGTCCTTGTTGGTGATCTATTTTATATATAGTAGTGTGTATCTCTTAATCCCCAATTCCCAATTTATCCCTCCCCCCTTTCTTCTTTGGTAACCATAAGTTTGTTCTCCATGTCTGTGAGTCTGTTTCTGTTTTGTAAATAAGTTCATTTGTATCATATTTTAGATTCCACGTACAAATGCTATCGTATGTTATATGTCTTTCTCTGACATACTTCACTTAGTGTGACCATCTCTAGGTCCATCCATGTTGCTGCAAATGGCATCCTTTCATCCTTTGTTATGGCTGAGTAATATTCCATTGTATACATGTACCACATCTTCTTTATCCATTCATCTGTCGATGGACATTTAGGTAACTTCCACGTCTTGACTGCTGTGAGCAGTGCTGCTGTGAACATTGGGGGGGGTGCATGTTTCTTTTTGAATTAGAGTTTTTTCCGGATATATGCCCAGGAGTGGGATTGCTGGATCATAAGGTAGCTCTGTTTTTAGTTTTGTAAGGAACCTCCACACTGTTTTCCACAGTGGCTGGATGCGACTTAAATTTTAAACTTAAATACTACGTGGAACACTTTGCTGATAAAATTGAAAGTAGGAAATACTTGATCCTTCTAGGGAAATTCAGATGGTCCACATGACACCAGAAGAAGTGAAGCCCTTCTGCGGACCAGTAACGGTGGGAGAAATGGAGGATGTTATCAAAGGCTTATCTGGGGGAAGGACCTGGGCCTGGGCAATTGTAAGGGATGTTCTGTAAAACTGGGCACAATAAATTAATTTCCATGCAAAAAGAACTATGTGAGAGCCTAGGGGGAAAAAAATCAATGTGTTCCTTTATTTTAAGACACTGTGCTAACCTTGATACGGAAACTTGATTTACAGATTTGATTGTGTTTCCATATAGATGAGAAAAGCCCCCCAGTACAGATTATCAACAAGGCAACTCTAGGCCTGGAGTAGAGAAATAAATGATGCTGGATAAACAACCGGGTCCTACTGTATAGAACAGGGAACTATATTCAGTATCCTGTGATGAACCGTCATGGAAAAGAATATGAAAAAGAATGTATACGTATGTATAACTGTGTCACTGCTATACAGCAGAAACTAACACAACATTGTAAATCAACTGTACTTCGATAAAATAAAGAAGACAAAAAAAGAAAGAAATGATGCTTGCTGTAAGAAAGCAAGGATAGTTCATTGTATAAAAATCTATCATTGGGCTTCCCTGGTGGTGCAGTGGTTGAGAGTCCGCCTGCCGATGCAGGGGACGCGGGTTCGTGCGCTGGTCCGGGAGGATCCCACATGCTGCGGAGCGGCTGGGCCCGTGAGCCATGGCCACTGAGCCTGCGCGTCCGGAGCCTGTGCTCCGCAACGGGAGAGGCCACAGCAGTGAGAGGCCTGTGTACCGCAAAAAAAAAAAAAAGAAAAAAAATCTATCATTGTAATTCATCACATCGCTGTATCAGAGAAAGGCAATGATGTGATCCTTTTATATAAAAGTTGAACACATACCCACATGATTTCCAGGTAGATTTTGAAGATAAAGGTAAAATTTAAAGTGTAAGAAAATCTTAGAAGTCGAGATCTTGGCATGACTGACATCTGGGGCTGGATGACCCTTGGATGCGGGGCGTCCTGTGCCCTGTGGGGTGTGTAGCAGCCTCCCTGGTCTCCACCCACCAGGTGCCAGGAGCACCGCCCCCCCCCCCCCCCCGCGCCAACCCTCCTTGCCTTTGTGATAACGAAAAACGTCTCCAGATACTGACATAGTTGACTGCTTCACGTGCCTGCCATTTTTAATTACACAAAACAAAGGGTACCAGAACTGCTGTTTGTCAAATGTATTTGTGTAAACGTAAAAGGTAAAACAAGCCAATTAGGGAGCCCATTTACAAAATTTATAACGAGGAGAGGGTGTTGTCCATAGAATAATGAAAGAACTCTTCCAATTGATAAGCAGAGATGGATGGATGGATACAACCAGGGTAGACGGCATGACCAAGGGATACGTACTCTGTCTTCACAGACATTGAAGTCCTGTCACATCAAACAGCTCAGTGATACGTATGACGCGTCAGGCTGGCAAATGTGTTTTTAAACGTCGGTGTTTTGGGAGGGGGGGCGTGCACAGACCTCAGTCATTGACATTAAGTGTTGTCATTAGTCTTTAACCAAATTGGCCGTCACCCATTCTCCCAATAGTGTTTCAGATGAATGGATGCTCGAGGTGTATTTCTTCTTGTCTAAGATGATTCCTGCAGGCCCCAAAGAGAAAGAAAAGAGAAGAAAATACATTTGTGTGCAGCGGACGTTTCCCTGTGCCCGGGCCGCTGGGTCTTCAGAGTCAGACCAAGGGCTGCAGTGGAACCAGCGTTGGGAACGGTGACCCTGGGGGTAGCCACGCATCCTTGGGGGGACCTCTTTGTGGTCCCATCATCATCTCCTGAATCATGGTGTGCGTGGAACAGTTACATAGAACTGATAAAGCAAAAAAAAAACAGACATGTCTGTTCTCTGCTAGATTCCTATCTCCTCAGCTGTCCAAAGCTGTCAGCACGTTTTTTCAGTCTTTCAGTCTACTCATGATGAACTGTAAAATATTCAGGGACAGTGTCACAGAAAGACTGGGAAAGGCTCACTGAGGCAGACCTAGTTGCACTGTTGTAGAACCAGTTATGTATTTTGCGGTCGTTGGTAGGGTTGAGGAACGGTGCTCTGTGATGCAGTCAGGGCAGTAGGACATAAACAGTGACCTGTGACTCCAAATGACCAGGGGGCGGTGTTCAAGAGACTGCCATTCCTCCAGGCTGTGTGGTACATCCATGGCTGGGGGAGTCTTTCTGCAGGGAAGGGGACCCAGTAGCATGTGCTTGTAGGTTCACACAAATTGCATTCTTGAAACTTAATTCTCCCTCCAGGAATTTAAGTTAAGGAGGCAAGGAGAGCTGAACAAAAGCCTATAAGGACATAGGTGCTACTTGTAGTAACGTAGAATGACATTTCTTGGCCCTCTACCTCCCTCTTTATACAATCTTGAGGATGCCATAAATGCCATAAATAACTGGGTAAAAAGCAGGAGGAAATTGGTGATGGCGTGGTATTTTCTTAGAAAGTTACTTTGAATACTGTGCAACGTGAAAGCACAAATGTAGAGTAGAAGTGGAAAAGCTACTAAGGAATAGAAAAGATAGACTCAGAAGCTCCAGCATCTGTCAAGACTGGGAGTTTCAGAAAGGACAGGAGTGGAGAGAAGGGATTCAAGGAACTACTTCAGCTCTGAGGAAGGATTTTAGATTGTGGGTGTTCCCTGAGCACTGAGCAGAATGAATGAAGGAAACCCAAGTGTTGATGATACAGAAGGTACCATTTCAGAGCACGAAGAAAGAAGAAAAAGTACTAAAGGCATTTCAGGTCTCAGCCTGGTTGAGACAGCTGATGCCTCAAAGCTCTTAGACTACCTAATTTTGAAATGAAATGTCTGTATTCAGCTAAATGCAGTTTGAAAGCAAAATCAAGATGTTTCAAATATGCAGAAGCTGAGCCGTTTTACCCCTCAACGACCTTTGAGAAAAAATTACTTGAGGATATACTCAAGCACAATGAAATGTGAATCCAAGAAAGAAGAAATAGAATGTAAGAAGCTGTGCAAAACAAATAAACGAGTAATATTGAGAGTTAATTGGGAATGTATTGGTGAATAATTACCTGGAATTAACAGTCCCCATGGGAGGTGGTTGGGGGTTAAAAGAGGAGGGAGACAGGTGAACGTACGCTAATATTCCTGTCTTGTCTGGGGCGAAGTTATAGATGATAACTGTTGTTACATTTGATAGGAAATAGTAAGGTTAAATAGATGCGTTGAGGGTTTAAGGGTGGCAGCCACCAGAGGACTAGAAAGGGTATAAACAAAAAACACAAGGGAGAGAAAAAAATCGAAACCAAGCAATGAAAAGTAGGAAAGAATTACAAAGAAGAAAGTACCTTTTTCAGTGCATGATATTACGGAGTGTGTGATGTCTTGGTACTGGTGACATTAACCTTGGTCTCCTTTGGGGTATCTCTACTGTAAAATCATTATTTTTGTCTTTGTAATTGATAAATATCTTGGGAGAGGTACTTTTAGACTATGAAAACATGCTGTTTCTCCTCAAAACCTTTACTCATTGCTTTTAGGGTTCATCCGTGAATTTTGTCTGCAACACTTACCACTGTGATGTTCATCTAATGGTGATTTTTCTCTTTCCATCATTCCTTCTACGTTTATTACTTGGAATTCTTCTGGGAGGAAGAGCTACCCCTTTTACCCCATTTACTTATGTATTCACTTGTGATATCAGTGTGGATCCGTGAATATTCATTTTATACTTTAGGTTTTGTTGTTGTTGTTTTTGCGGTACGCGGGCCTCTCACTGCTGTGGCCTCTCCCATTGCGGGGCACAGGCTCCGGACGCGCAGGCTCAGCGGCCATGGCTCACGGGCCCAGCCGCTCCGCGGCACGTGGGATCTTCCCGGACCGGGGCACGAACCCGTGTCCCCTGCATCGGCAGGCGGACTCTCAACCACTGCGCCACCAGGGAAGCCCTAGGTTTGTTTTTGTTTTCTTGCCCAAATTGCGTCAGCTTTGGCTCCTGGGACCTCCTCCTGACTGACTTACTGTATCCTTTCGACATGCCCCTATCCTTTTTCTAGCACCTTCTTAATTTTCTGTCATCGCAAAGATATTCCAGGCAATGATGAAGTAGAATTTAAGCAAAAAAAATTTTTAATGGAACAGAGGCACATTTCATTTTGATGAAATGTACATTCTTTCAAAATTTGAGTCTCAAAACTTGTATGCAATGAGCGATGTAGGTTTTGAATATGTAAAGTAAAAACTGATGGAGAGCTTCTGTTGGTTTCTACCTACTCAGCCTTCCCTTCTCACTGCCCATGCACTTTGGAAAGAGAAAGTACCTTCCTAAGAGATGACCCGAATCAGTCTGTGTTAAGACAGTTTAATATGTCTTGCTTTTCACGTTTGCCTAAGTTTTAAGCATGAATGGAACGTGGGCAAAGCCACGAGACCCACATGGGGAAAGTAAAGCCTGGTATGAAGACTGCAGCAGCAAGGGACAGCATGTCTCATGTTAGAAGGTGGGCTGTTCTCCTGGGATTTGGCATGTCTTTTCCAGGGTGATCCTCTCGAGGGTGTTTGATGAGGTCATCGAGGTGAACCTGATAGACAGTGTAGACTACATCCACCTGGCCTTTCTGAAGAGACCTGAGCTCGGAGTCACCCTCACCAAGCTTCACTGTTGGACACTCACCCATTATAGCAAGTGCGTCTTCCTGGATGCAGATACCCTGGTGAGTACAAGGGAGGGCAAGGACCAGACCCTCCACCTGTTGAGGAACCCCCGACAAAGACCATGCTGCTCCCTCCTTAAGCAAGCTGCTAGCTCGTGCCGGTGGGTCCCCACCAGGTAACGTCCATCACTATCACCAACATCGTTTAGTCGATCAACATCAGATAGAACACACCTACTGCAGTGGACCCTGCTGAGTATACTGGGATGCTTGAAGGCATGTTCCTTCCCGAGGAGGGGTTTGTAATCACATTATTTTATCTACACAGGGTAAAATATTAGAGAAGTATTCTTTCTTGATTGTAAATTAGAGAGTCCTGTAGGGACTGGTACACCTGGCTTCTGAAGCTGTGGTATCCCCCATTGTCATTTGGGGTAGTTGCCGTTGGTGTAGGAGCCCAGGATGGGCACGTTCGTGAACAGCCATTGGAGAGTCGAAATGTAAAATGAGGTTGGAGTGTCAGAGATACATGCGAGCTTGTCTTGGTTGTGCAAAAGCAGCTCTGTAGGAAAACGGGGGTGGAGAGGAAAATAATAAGTGCGTAATCAGAGTAATTTCTTTCCCAAACAGCACAGTTCAGAAAGCCGGTAGGTGTTGGAGAGAACTGCTGTTGGTGGTCAAGCTCTCGAAGACAGTGGATTATATGATATTGACTTGCAGACCTCTCTGTTTATGGATTTCCAGTCTTGTAGGTCACATTTGCTAGAGGAAAGAGAATATATACAATTAAGAGCATTTCATGGAGGATCTTAAGAACCTTGAAGTGATAAGTGCATTTCAGTGACGGTGTTACTTCAAACCCTTGAAGTAAACCAGGGAGCAATCTTACACACACACTCTTCTCTTTTGAATATAAGTCTAAAAGAAGAGAGTCAGGGGCTCCCCTGGTGGCTCAGTGGATGGGAGTCCGCCTGCCGATGCAGGGGATGCGGCTTCGTGCCCTGGTCTGGGAAGATCCCACGTGCCGCAGAGTGGCTGGGCCCGTGAGCCATGGCTGCTGGGCCTGTGTGTACGGAGCCTGTGCTCCACAACGGGAGAGGCCGCAACAGTGAGAGGCCCGCGTACTGCAAAAAAAATTAAAAAAATAAGAGAGTCAGTCAAAAAATTGGGTATAAGTTTCCCATCACTGAACGTTGTCGGGCCCATTGTGAAGTTCCTGTTGCATTTCTCACTAGTGCCCCCGAGGTTAAGAGAAGCGTCGCTGTTACTGAGTCCAAGCTTGTACTGCTCACCACACGAGACAGGCCAGTAAATTGAGAGACGAGGTGTTGGAGCAAGGAATAATGACTTTATTCGGAAAGCCAGCAGACCGGGAAGATGGTGGACTCGTGTCCCAAAGACCCATCTTCCCTGAGTTAGAATTCAAGCTGCTTTTATGCTAAAAGGGGAGGGGCTGAAGTCCTGCTACTGGTCAGAATATCTTCCTTCTTGCAGCCTTTCACAGGTTGGCCTGATGAGGGTTTCCTGTGAGCGCAAGAGAGGTATTTTAGCTTAACACTCACTGCACCGGAGGCAGGGTTCCCGGAGATGGGCCATTATGTATTGTTTAAGCTTATGGGCAACATCCCTTTGGTGATTAACTTGCAGCAAAAGCAGTAGAATACAAAGGTTAAACTAAGAGAAACAGGTCTAATATGGAGTCAGATTGGTTCTTCCCTGTGAGATCGTACGGGTCCCCCACGCTCTGTTGCTCCAGGTGCTGTCCAATATCGATGAGCTGTTCAGTAGGAGAGAGCTTTCTGCGGCCCCGGATCCCGGATGGCCGGATTGCTTCAATAGCGGGGTGTTTGTCTTCCAACCTTCCCTGGAGACGCATGGCCTCTTGCTGCGGCACGCCACGGACCACGGCAGCTTTGACGGTAGGTGAACGGCAGCTGGACATTTGTGGGAGAGAGAGGGGCCTGAACACATCCCTCTGCCCCACCGACAGCTATAGGCCCCACCACCCCGTGTCTGTGAGCGGCAAGTTAAAGTTGGGGATTGAAGAACAAGTGCAGGAGGAGATGAAGATATAAGTAAGTAAGTACACAGTAGAGAGGACCGTTGACAATATCTTCGATGGGTAGAAGGGAGAACTCCTCAGTCCTGATCACATAGGATGTGTGGACAACCTTTCTCTAAAGGGCCCTATAGGCGACTTCCCTGGCGGTCCAGTGGTTAGAACTCCGCACTTCCACTTCAGGGGGCACGGGTTCCATCCCTGGTTGGGGAACTACGATCCCGCAGACCTCACGGCGCAGCCAAAATAAAAAAGGACCAGGTGATTAATGTTTTCAGCATCGTGGGGCGTATCGTCTCTGTGACAGATATTCATCCCTGTCGTTGTAGGGTGAAATCAGCCATTGACAGGACTTAAATGAGCGTGGATGTGTTCCAATAAAACTTTATTTACAAAAATGGGTGCAAGCCTTCGTTGGCCAACCCCGATATAGAATAAAGGGGAGAATGAACTGGAACCAGACAGTTGCCTGAACAGGCGTTAGTACATGGGAAAAATACTAGAATTTTTGTAATGGGAAGGAAAATGGTAGACTATTGAAAAATTGGAATGTAGGTTGGTGCAGCCACTGTGGAAAACGGGATGGAGTTTCCTCAAAAAACTAAAACGAGAACTGCCATATGATCTAGCAATTCCACTTCTGGGCATATATCCAAAAAAAACCCAGAAACGCTAATTTGTAAAGACACGTGCACCCCAGTGTTCATAGCAACACTATTTACAGTAGTCAAGCTATTGAAGCAACATCAGTGTCCACAGATGAGTAGATAAAAGAGATGTGGCATATACACAATGGAATATTACTCAGCCATGAAAAAGAATGAAATATTGCCATTTGCAGCAGCGTGGATGGACTTGGAGGGCATGATGCTAAATGAAACAAGTCAGACAGAGAAAAACAAATGCTGTATGCTGTATGGTATCACTTATATGTGGATCTAAAAAATACAACAAACTAGTGAATGTAACAGAAAAGAAGCAGACTCATAAATACAGAGAACAAATGAGTGTTTATCAGTGGTGATGGGGGGCAGAATAGGGATAGGGGATTAAGAGGTACAAACTATTAGGTATAAAATAAGCTACAGGGACATATTGTACAACACTGGGAACAGAGCCAAGATTTTATAATGTTTATAAATGGAGTATAATGTCTAAAAGATTGTGATCACTGTATTATACACCTGTAACTTACATACTATTGTACAGCAGCTATACCTCAATAAAGACATAATAATAAACATTGATAGAAAAAAGAAAAGAAAAATTCCTTCTAGGTAAGGACGAGGTAACAAAGTTGGCAAAATTGATGGGAACAGCGATTGTCAATACCAGATAGAATTCCCTGGGGAGGGGTGGAGAATTTTGGAGACCGTGTGCGATTTTATTATTAATTGTTTGCACCATCGGTGGAGAATTCTGGAGAGACTATGCACTTTTTATTTTTATTTCATTTTATTTTCTTTGTTTGGCTGCTTTGGGTCTTAGTTGTGGCACGCAGGATCTTTGGTTGAGCTGTGGATTCTTCTTTGTGGCATGCGGGCTTCTCTCTAGTTGTGGCGTTTGTGTTTTTTTTTTCCTGTCTCTAATTGTGGTGTGCGGGGTCCAGAGCACATGAGCTCTGTAGTTTGCAGCACATGGGCTCTCTCGTTGAGGTGTGCGAGCTCAGTAGTTGTAGCGCGTGGGCTTAGTTGCCCCATGGCATGTGGGATCTTGGTTCCCGGACAGGGATCATACCTGCATCCCCTGCATTGGAAGGCAGATTCTTTACTGCTGGACCACCCAGGAAGTCCCGAGACTATGCACTTTTTAAGTGAATGGAGTGGGTTATCCGTCACTTTTGAGACAACGACCATGTTTTAGTGGGTTGAGAGAGGAAATGTAATTTGTGCTCTGGGATACCCGTGTCTTTCCATGATGTCTTCAAACATGTCTTGCATTCTCTCGGTGCACTGTACCATTCTTTATTAACTTCTTTGGCTGTTTGTTTACTCTCTAGGGGCAGACCAAGGCTTGTTGAACAGTTTCTTCAGCAACTGGTCCACAGCAGACATCCAGAAACACTTGCCATTCATTTATAACTTGAGTAGCAACACGGCCTACACCTACAGCCCTGCTTTCAAACAGTGAGTTTCGTGCCAAACCCAATTCTTCTATACCTGGTCCACCATCCTCTCTCAGAATCTAATATCACCTTTTGGCATTTTGAAGGAAAAAAAAAAAAAAACCAGATCATCCTTCTGCTCGCTTATTTATTGCTTTACATGATAGGTCATCAAGGCAGCTAGGCTTAATGAGAGTGGTTCCCAAAGTGTTGCCCAGGGAACCCCCAGGGGTTCCCCGCCCCTCTCTCAAGGGTCTTTGAAGTCAAAGCGACTTTTAAAAACTTAATTTTAACATGTCATTTTCATCTTTTCACTCTTGTTTTCTCATAATTGGACAGTGGGATTTTACAGAAACGCCATGACATGATGTGATAAAAAAGCATTGTACTGAATGCAGGTGCAGATATGAGAAACCAACCGTCTCCTCGTAAAATAGGCAGTGTCACTCGTTTTACAAATTTTTAAAAATATAGTTATATAGAGAGTTATATTTTATGAAAAGATACGAAAGATGTGGCATTTTACGCATTTTAAAAATATATATATAGTTATAGTTTATGAAGAGATATGAAAGATGTCACTTTTTACACATTTAAAAGGTATATAGTAATATATAGTTATAGTTACACTTTATGAAAAAATATAAAAGTTACGTTAACATATAATGGGCCCACGGTTTTTTAATGAGTTGGTACACGGGTTTTCTAATTTCTCAGTTTTAACTTCTGTTGCGGTGAATATGGACAGATGGAATCCACGTGAACAAACATTTTTTGTTCCTCTGTGATTTGTAAGAATGTCAAGAGGTCCTAGAACCAAATGTGTGAGATCCTCTGCTCTAGGGGACATTGTTATAAGTGAAAATGGGAAATCTGAGAAGATTTTGAGCGTGCTTTTTTAATAGGGGCTGCACTGCCCCCAAGGAGGCAGACACTGGTTTGTGGGGTGTAAAGCCATCATATCCTTTTTAATGTAAAAAGCACGGCTGTACCTACAGAATGTAGATATACAAGGCAAATATGATATTAAAATGTCATAGGAAAGCAATTAAGAAAAAATTGTTTAAAAAGTTTCGAGGTTGGTGAGAGTGGTGATAATGAAAAAAAAAAAGGTCGAGAGGGTAAACTTCACCATCTTGTACAAGAAGCCAGTTTCCTGGTCTGCAGCTTGCGTTATCTACTATAAAATCAACTTTTTAAAGTTTTTATCGTTTTCAGGATAAGATGATTTGGGCTACGGTACTGCCCATCTTTCTAAAAGACTCCTGATTTCTTCTTCCCGTTTTGGGGAACATCCCAAGTGAGTTATGATCATGTTTCTTGGTCTGTGGAAAATGAAAGGCTGCAAACGTGGATTGATGAAGCAGTTATTTTTACCGCAAGTCTAGGCGGTCGTTAATGACAGGATCGTCCATAACTCGTTGAGATGCATCTTTACGTCCCGCTGTCTGTGATGAGTCCTGTGCTTGTCACAGGCTCTCTGTGTGTGGTCACTTCCAAGAGGAAGGCCGGATGCTTTGTGTTTCCTCCTCAGATTCGGCTCGAGCGCGAAGGTGGTCCACTTTTTGGGGTCCACGAAGCCTTGGAACTACAAGTACAATCCCCAGACGGGCTCCGTCTTGGAGGAGGGCTCTGGGTCTGTCAGCCAGCATCAGACGTCCTTCCTTAACCTCTGGTGGGGGATTTACCACCGCAGCATTCTGCCTCTTTATGAAAATATCCTGCACGAGGACGAACAGACATCTCCAGGACACACAGTAAGCACACAATACCCTTGACATCCAAGAGTTCAGACCGGGGATAAACTCTCCGTGATCCACACCTGTGGGTTTTCTTCAAATACACGTTCCTCCCTCTTTTTTTGGAGTCTCTTCTCATTTTTTTTTATAAGTGGTTTTATTCTTTTTTAAAAATTAATTAAGTTATTTATTTTTGGCTGCGTTGGGTCTTCGTTGCTACACGCGGGCTTTCTCTAGTTGCGGCGAGTGGGGGCTACTCTTCGCTGTGGTGCACGAGCTTCTCATTGCGGTGGCTTCTCTTGTTGCGGTGCACAGGCTCTAGGTGTGCGGGTTAAGCAGTTGTGGCTCGCGGGCTCTAGAGCACAGGCTCAGTAGTTGTGGCGCACGGGCTTAGTTGCTCCGTGGCATGTGGGCTCTTCCCAGACCACGGGTCGAACCCGTGTCCCCTGCGTTAGCAGGTGGATTCTTAACCTCTGTGCCCGCAGGGAAGTCCCTCTTCTCATTTTTTATGTTTCAGGAAAGACAGATTTAGGATATCTTAAGCAATTGTCAAGTTATATTTTTATTTATTTCTTTTTAAAATGTCACTTTTTATTCCAAATTCTTTTTTTTTTTTGGCTTACAGGACCTTAGTTCCCTGACCAGGGATTGAACCCACCCCCTCAGCAGTGAAAGTGCAGAGTCCTAACCGCTGGACCGCCAGGGAAGCCCTCACCAAGTTACATATTTTAAAAAAATCTGTCAAGGCCTACATTAATGAAAGAAATAAGGTTTTTTAAAAGTTCAGTGTTTATAGACATGTTCATTAAAAAAGGATGGAATTAGAAGGTAGTAAATAATGTTGATACACCCCAGGAAGGGCTCGGGCAAGGAAAGATACGTCATTTCGTCGCAAGAAAGAAAGACCATAGTTGGAAGTTAATGGCCAGCCCAACTTTAGGTCTTGTGCTAGTTTTCCTTCTGCGTCTACAGCCTATATCTAATGCAGGAGGATGCTGAAAGAGGCAGGCAACATTTTTTTTTTTTTTTGGTGTAAAACCGTAAATGTTTCATGAGCAGAATTGCTGCTGTGATTTAACAGGGCTGATGCATAAAAATCATTATTTAAATTAGCCGCCTTCATCAGAGAAAGAGCCCCTCACAGATTAAGTGGCTAAAGATGATTGATTACAAATGTCATTGGAGGGGGCGTTTTCCACTTTCCCTCCTCGATGGAAGTAGCATTCGGAGGTGGTTTCTTTTTTTTTTAAATTTATTTTATTTTTATTTTCGGCTGCGTTGGGTCTTCATTGCTGTGTGCAAGCTTTCTCTAGTTGTGGCGAGCAGGGGCTACTCTTTGTTGCGGTGCGCGGGCTTCTCATTGCGGTGGCTTCTCTGGCTGCGGAGCACGGGCTCTAGGCGCACGGGCTTCAGTAGTTGTGGCTCGCGGGCTGTAGAGCGCAGGCTCAGTAGTTGTGGCGCACGGGCTTGGTTGCTCCGCGGCATGTGGGATCTTCCCGGACCAGGGCTCGAACCCATGTTCACTGCATTGGCAGGCGGATTCTTAACCACTGCGCCACCAGGGAAGCCCCATTTGATTTTTTATAACTGTAACCCTACATGCTGTCCATAGTAGAGTTTCTGCAGTGAATTTTTTTTTTTTTTTTTTGGCTGCAACTGGTCTTAGTTGTGGCCTGTGGGATCTTTAGTTGTGGCACTCGGACTTCTTAGTTGTGGCATGCATGCAGGATCTAGTTCCCCGACCAGGGATCGAAGCTGGGCCCCCTTCGTTGTGAGCGCGGAATCTTACCCACTGGACCACCAGGGAAGTCCCCCTGCAGTGGACTTAACAGGGAGGCACCTGCCTTGCCAAAGACCTTTTATTTTTTATTTTATTTATTTATTTATTTTTTTTTTTTTGCGGTACGCGGGCCTCTCACTGTTGTGGCCTCTCCCGTTGCGGGGCACAGGCTCCGGACGCGCAGGCTCAGCGGCCATGGCTCACGGGCCCAGCCGCTCCGCGGCATGTGGGATCTTCCCGGACCGGGGCACGAACCCGTGTCCCCTGCATCGGCAGGCGGACTCTCAACCACTGCGCCACCAGGGAAGCCCCAAAGACCTTTTAAAATAAGGTCCCAGGAAATTTTATTTCCTGGTCAGTTTTTGACTAGTGCATGTATCGGTACAACGGAGTGCAGTGTCCGCAGATGCTTGCGTTGGGATCTTGAAACGAGTTCACATTTTAGCGTTTTTACTATGGTTTCTGTTTGGTGCACCTGGGTGCTGCTTTTCAAGAGAACTAAAGCTTTCTCTGACCATGCGACACGAATGAGTAGGAGTTTATTCAGATTCTTGATAGGAAGTTGCTGTTCTTTTCTGCAAAGCAGTATGCGAGGTACTGGGTTGGCTAGGAAGGAAAATAAGACCAAGTCAGGTGGTTCTAAGAGTAAAACGTGGAGACCCTGTGCCTGGGGGTCCTTCCTACCTGGAGCAGTAATGTGAACGCGGATGTCGGCACTGGGGACCACTGGCCACACAGGGGAGGGGATGGGCAGCGGGAGATTGGCAAAGATGTCAGGAGGACCTTGCTAACTGTGAATACCTTTTCTTGCAGGCTCACCTCGGGGGCGCTGGGGTGCCTTGTTCAAGTTCAGCGCCCACTGCTGAGGGGTCGTGTGCAAATGCTGTGCCCCGCTCCGGGGAGCCCTGTACCAATTGGGCGGAGGGGCCCCGCCAGCCTTGGCCTGAGAGCACCATGGTGGTGGTGGAGGAGACCCCCGCTTCGCCTGACGCATGCCCTGTGGAAGATGTAAGTATGTGCTCTTCGCACCGGTGCGATGGGGACACAGACGCTGGTTCCCCCGCGAGATGAAGCAGAGAGGATACTCCCCGGGGTCCCGGGGAGGGGCTGGGGGGACGGGAGGAACCTGTCTTCAGTTTGCTCTGTGGTATTAGGGCCTCCTGAGTTTCTTTAGAGAAAATGGCAAAATTGCACGTCACAGTAAAGCCAATGACAGCTGCATCTAATCCCTGGAAGCTGGAAATGCTGCCTTATATGGAAACGGGGTCTTTGCAGGCGGCATTGAGTTAAGGACCTTGACGTGGGGACGTGGTCCTGGCTTATCCGGGGAGGACACAGTGTCGTCACGAGGGTTCTCCTAAGAGGGAGGCGAAAGGAAGCTTGATGAGATGGGAGAGAAGCAGGAGTGAGACGGGGAGCGATGGGAAGATGTGAGCTTCTGGCTTTGAAGGTGTACGGGAGCCACAGGTGCCTCTATGAGCTGGAAGAGGCGAAGAAATGGGCCATTGGCTAGAACCTCCAGAAGGAACTCAGCCTTGCCAAGGACAGCTGCCCAGTGAGACCCAGCATGGACGTCTGACCTCCAGAACTGTTAACGTCATCAGTCTGCATTGTTTTTTTTTTGTTTTGCTTTTCACACTTCCTGAAGGTTGATTCTTTTGCCAGGTGCAGCCCTAAGCACTGTACGGTATACTGTTCCTGTTCAGCAGCACCAGAGCACAATTCTTGTGTCCGTTTTTTAAAACTAATTTCTTTTAGTGTGTCGTTGCTTTACAATGTTGCGTGAGTTTCTGCTGTACAGCTAAGTGAATCAACTCTACGTATCCATATATCCCCTCTTTTTTGGACTCCCTTCCCGTTTAGGTCACCACAGAGCACTGAGTAGAGTTCCCTGTGCTCTACAGTAGGTTCTCATTAGTTATCTATTTTATATATAGTAGTGTATGTATGTCCATTCCAATCTCCCAATTCATCCCACCCCACCTTCCCTCCCCCCCGGTAACCATAAGTTTGTTCTCTACATCTGTGTCTCTGTTTCTGCTTTGCAAATAAGTTCATCTGTATCATCTTTCTAGAGTCCACACAGAAGCGATATTACACGATATTTGATTCTCTTTTTCTGACTTACTTCACTCTGTATGACAGTCTCTAGGTCCATCCATGTCTCTGCAAATGGCACTATTTCATTCTTTTTTATGCCTGAGTAATATTCCATTGTATATATGTGCCACATCTTCTTTATCCATTCCTCTGTTGATGGACATTTAGGTTGCTTCCATGTCCTGGCTACTGTAAACAGTGCTGCAGTGAACATACGGGTGCATGTGTCTTTTCTAATTATGGTTTGCTCTGGGTTTATGCCCAGGAGTGGGCTTGCTGGGTCATATGGTAGCTCTACTGTTAGTATTTTGAGGAACGTCCATCCTGTTCTCCACACTGGCTGCACCAGTTGACATTCCTACCCACAGTGCAGGAGGGTTCCCTTTTCTCCACACCCTCTCCAGCGTTTATTGTTTGTAGATTTTTTGATGATGGCATTGTTTTAAGCCACCTAGTTTGTGTCTCTAAAAATGAGAAGGTCATTGCCCTTCTATAAGGAAGGGGGGCTTTTTTGCGGTGTGTGTGTGTATATTTCATTATTTTGCACTCCCAGGCCATCTTTGCCATTAATTATGCAGCATTGCTGCCACCTACCGGCCATCCATTGAATGATTCACTCTGGGTTCTTCATTTTGGGGATTTGGAACCAGTCCAAAAAACCAAAAAAACGATTTTCATAAATTCCTGTAACTGCGGAAGAGCTGGGTGTCTGGATCTGGGATCCTTATTCCAAGTAGCAGCCTTTGTATGTATAGTCATGGCAGTGTCGAGGAGTAGGTCTCCGTTTTCAAAAGTTGAATATCTTGGGCTTCCCTGGTGGCGCAGTGGTTGAGAGTCCGCCTGCCGATGCAGGGTACACAGGTTCGTGTCCCGGTCCGGGAGGATCCCACATGCCGCGGAGCGGCTGGGCCCGTGCGCCACGGCCGCTGAACCTGCGCGTCCGGAGCCTGTGCTCCGCAACGGGAGAGGCCGCAGCAGTGAGAGGCCCGCGTGCCGCAAAAAAAAAAAAAAAAAAAAAAAGTTGAATATCTCATTTATTTCCCATATAAAGGCATGTGTGTTAGATAAATATTTTTGCAGTTTGTTATCTTCTCAGCCAAGTGTCCTGTCCTATAGCCTCTTGGGTTGGGAAATGCAGTTAGTGGAAAGATTAGGGATGCCTTTCCTTGTTTTTTTGAAGTTGTTGGCTGTTTTTGCTATGGTTAATTTCTAAATGGTATCCTTGGATGAAAAGAAGTACCTAGTTTAGACCAATTTGTTAATGTTTCCTATATGAGGAGTGGGTTTTGTTTACCTTTTAGGAAATCTGTCTCTAAATCAGGGTCATAAAGCTCATCACCTCTGACGTCTTATGGATTTTTTATTCTTTTTACATTAAAGTATATAATTGATCTGGAATTGATGTTACGTGATGAATGAGTTTGGGGTCCACATACATCACTGTTATGTGTGGATCTGTAATGAACTCAGCATGGTTTGCAGTCAAAACTGTTACATCTCCACTGCTTTGTCATGTCTCCTTGGCCATCAGTCAGATACTCACACGTTACTAGGTGGCTCTGTTTTTGGAGTCGCTAATCCTATGGGTTCCTCCCCCCCTTGGGAAATGGTATATACGTATATTTTTAAAATTGAAGTATAGTTGATTTACAGTGTTGTGTTGGTTTCAGGTGTACAACAAAGTGATTCAGTCATATATATATATATATATACACACACACACATATATATATATACATATATATATATATATACTTTTTCAGATTCATTTCCATTATAGGTTATTATAAGATAATGAATATAGCTTCCTGTGCTAAACAGTAGGTCCTTGTTTATCTATTTTATATATAGTAATGTGTGTCTGCTAATCCCAAACTCTTAATTTATCCCCCCCCTTCCCCTTTGGTAACTGTACGTTTGTTTTCTATGTCTGTGAGTCTGTTTCTGTTTTGTAAATAGGTCCATTTGTACCATTTTTTTAGATTCTGCATATAAGTGATATCGTATGGTATTTGTCTTTCTCTGTCTGACTTACTTCACTCAGTATGACAATCTCTACTTGCATCCATGTTGCTGCAAATGGTGTTATTTCATTCCTTTTTTATGGCTGAGTAATATTCCATTGTATACATGTACCACGTCTTATATATGTACACGTCTTCTTTATCCATTCATCTGTCGGTGGACAGTTAGGCTGCTTCCACGTCTTGTGAATAGTGCTGCTGTGAACATGGGGGTGCATGTGTCTTTTCAAATTAGAGTTTTCATCTTTTCTGGATACATGCCCAGGAGTGGAATTGCTGGATCATATGGTAACTCTGTTTTTAGTTTCTTAAGGAATCTCCATCCTCTTCTCCGTAGTGGCTACACCCACTTATATTCCCACCGAGGGGATGGAATTCTTACTTGGCAATTCCCTTACAGTGACACTCGGAAGACGTTTCAAAATCATCTGACTTCCATTATTTCTCCAAGAATTCATCTCCCAGTCTTATGTTTATACATTTGAAGGTCATATGTCTTTTTGGTCTGCTTTTAACATCTTTCTCTTAGGCTCCGGTTTTTATCATAATGACTTTTTATTATCATTTGAATTTACCCTATTTGGGTTTGTAGCACTTATTGAAACTGTATTCCTTCTGCCCTTTCTTTCTCTGTCTGTGTCTCTCTCCTCTTCCCACTTCCCTATCCTTCTGTGATTCCAATGACATCTACAGTAGGAATTTCATCGCATCCCATGTGTCTGTGACACACTTCTCCCATCTGTCTTCCCGTGCTTCCGTCTACTGGCCTGTTTTCCAGTTAACCAGTCTTCTCTTTGGCTGTGTCTAATCAGCTGTTAAACCCACATCCTGCACACTTTATTTCAACTATCGTGTTTTTAGTCCACATAAACGCCAAATGTTTACGAGGGGGTTTTCAGTACTCCCTTGAAACTCTCCAACTTGTCCCATCATTTAAAGTATTTTCCACGTTCAGTTACAGTCTGTGTGCCGTCCACCATACATCTGTGTCTCACATGGATCTGGTTTTGTGCTTTGATTTCGTTTTCTCTTGATTTTCACGCCTTTGGTCTTGTCTCGCTGCGTGCTGGTTGATTTCTGATTGACTGCAAGACGTTGTGTATGGAAAAATGGCAGGGATCCTCTGAGGCTCTGAATCACAGGATCACCCAGAGAGCATTTCTTTTTTTTTTTTTTTTTTTTTTGCTGTACACGGGCCTCTCACTGTTGTGGCCTCTCCCGTTGCGGAGCACAGGCTCCGGACGGGCAGGCTCAGCGGCCATGGCTCACGGGCCCAGCCGCTCCGCGGCATGTGGGATCTTCCCGGACCGGGGCACGAACCCGTGTCCCCTGCATCGGCAGGCAGACTCAGAGAGCATTTCTTATGTGTTGTTTTTCTTTTCTCAGTAGGAAGTTTTCATAGAGATGGTTTGCCCACATGCTATTAGAGGTTGAGTTGGAGTGAAATTGGGTTTTGGTGTTTGTGAAGGTTGGTCTTTTGCTGGTTCTCTTTTCAGTGGCGTCCTAAATGAAAGCTTGTGTTTAGAGTGTCCCTCTTGGATACCTCATTATTTATGGGCTCCTCAGGGCTATAGCCTTTCAGTTGCCTCGAGGGGAAATAAAAGAAATATGTGTGTGTGTGTGTGTGTGTATGTATATATATATATATATATTTTTTTTTTGGTCTAGAATTTTAAGTTGCTTTTGGCAGGAGGTTTACCGGGAAACAAGTAGCTTCACCCATTGATGAAAGTGGAAAAATCCCTCTTCGGTTCTTGAATAGATTTGTATATTTACACTTTTTAGTTTTCACCACCTCTTGCAGTCATAACGTTCACAAGATGATAGCCCATGATGCAGAGGAGTGTGTCTTCATCGTGTGTCCTAAACTTACCTGCTCGGGCTGTGTATGTGAGCACTCTGTGTCTGTCTGTTGGCGGTCCGTTCCCCACACAGTCTGGCTTTACGATGCTCTCTTTCCGCGTTCATCTTTCTGGGCTTAGAGTCACTGGCTTCTCAAGCTACTTTCCATCCTTCAGCGGCTCTGTCTTCTTTGACCTGAGAATCCTCTGAATTGTTTCCAATCTGAGAGTCTCTCTTTTCAAGGTGACCCAAGCTTGCAGCAGCTAGTTAGGGGTGTGGATCAGTGAAATAGTGATCATCTCAGGAGAAAAATAAATGCAGAAGTCACATTTTACGTAGGTGTGTTCGTAAGCCTGCCAGCCGTTGGCTGAAAGGCTGGCGTTGCACCATCATAGTATCAAATCCTTGTCTTGGAATTCTCTCCTGGCTTTCTGCACATGTGAAGAAAGACGTCCCTGTTTGTGGCTAGGAAGAGTAAGGGGAATATTTACTATTACTGTTTCAGTTTATATTTTAGTTGTTAACGTTCATTGTGTTTTTTTTCCTCTTTTTTTTATTGAAGTATAGTTGATTTACAATGTTGTGTTAGTTTCAAGTGTACAGCAATTAAACATATATATGTACATATATTTTTTTCATATTCTTTTCCATTATAGCTTATTACAAGATATCGAATATAGTTCCCTGTGCTATACAGTAAATCCTTGTTGTTCACCTATTTTATATATAGTAGTTTGCATCTGTGTCTAGGGGTCTTGTTCAGAAGTTTGTATCTACGTCTAGGGGTCTTGTTCAGAAATGTTAGCGTGAGTTGACATAACTTCTTTTCCTGTTTAAATTTGTAAGAGCCTAACACATCTGCAGAAGACAAGTGGAAAAGTTGTATTATTAGTTCATCCTTTCTTATCAAGTAAATGACCCTGAGTTAAATCTCTTCCAAGGAAGGATAAAGTTTCACGATGGCCCACGTGGAATTTATTTATGTGTTCTTTCTTGAGAGAAATTAAGCTGACAAAAGTGACATTTTCCTAATCCGGTTCAACTAATCTTTCTGAGATTACTCACATCTGTTGGCAATTAACCGTTTGCCAGGCCAACTGCTTCGTTTGTCCGTGACATCAAGTGTCCGTGCTGTGTATGATTAAAGAACTTGAGTTTCAGAGACAGTAAGTAATTTATCCAGTTTCTTTTTTTCAATGGGTGTTAGGATTCAAACTAGAAAATTCCACTACCCAACCCTGATTGGATGAGGAAATTTATTTTTATGGTATTTATTATTTGTAGGTAGTGCAATTATCTCATTCGTCATTTTTTTTTCCCTAAAGGTTGTTTTGGTGTTTTGTACACCAGGGAGACTTAGGATGCATTAATGATGTGGATTGAATAGGGCTCGTAGAGGGCTTGGTAGTCAGAGAGGTGTGAATTCAAATCCCCCCTCTCTCCCTTGCTACATCTGGCATGTTTAACGAGTATCTCTGTCTGAAAGGTCAACTTTTCCTCAGTAAGAGAAGGGATCAGACTCTACGTCATGGGGTTGTTGTGAGATTAAAAGGAATAATGTGTAACAAGTTTATGAGTTTAATTTAGGGACCAGTGTTGAACACCTAATACAAAGGAGCTGTTATTATCCTGGCCTTTCATGTTTTGGATAAAGTTATCATTTTATTTTCTACTGTAATTATTAGAACTTAATTTTATTTTTGGCTTTCACGTACATAATCAAGATCAGGAAGAATGAGCCCATATTTTTTGTTTTTATTTTTTTTTTTAATATTTTATTGAATTATAGTTGATTTCCAGTGTTGTGTTAATTTCTGCTGTACGGCGAAGTGGTTGTTATACATGTATCTGTTCTTTTTCATATTCTTTTCCATGATGGTTTATCACAAGATATTGAACATAGTTCCCTGTGCTCTACAGTAGGACCTTGTCATTTATCCATCCTATATATAATAGTTTGCATCTGCTAATCCCAAACTCCTGATCAATCCCTCCCCCGCAACCTTGGCAACCACCGGTCTGTTCTCTGTATCTGTGAGCCTGTTTCTGTTTTATAGATAAGTTCATGAGTGTCATATTGTAGATTCCACATGTAAGTGATATCATGCGATATTTGTCTTTCTCTGGCTTACTTCACTGAGTATGATCATCTCTAGGTCCATCCATGTTGCTGCAAATGGCATGATTTTGTTCCTTTTTATGAGCCTGTATTTTAATTGGCACTTTCAAGTTGACGAGAGAGAAAAAGCAAAATTTAAAAAGAGCAACTTTATGAACACAGTGTTCTCTTCTACATTAAAAATGTTTTTACTGAATTTCACCAAAAATGTACTTTTGTGCACTTTTTACTGCCAACTTACTTCAGTTTCCTGATGTCCTCCTTTACCTCTGCCTCAGGACATTTGCACGTGCGTGCTGTCCTGCTTTTCTCACCATTGTCTCTTTCTCCCCACGTCTCCTGCTCATCTTTCAAACTTTGTTCCAGATGTTACTGCTTCAGGAGTCCTTACCCCTCCTGACGAGGTCGATCTGACCTTGATAAACCTGCCCTTGGTTCTCTGTCATTTTCCTTTGCAGAATTTTACAGGATTGTCATCTTATAGTTGTTATTGGTGGGACATTCATCTCTCTCCTTAGACAGTAAGCTGCATGAGGGTGGCCCACTCTTTGGTCTTCCTACGTCACTCTGTGAATATCCTTTGGACGTATACGTAGGTGCCTCCGCTAATACAGGGATGACCTGCCCTTTCTCCAAGACGGGAAAGCCGGTATCAGAGATTTGGGAGCTGGGAGTGTGAGTTGCCAGCCTCCGCGTCAGGTCAACTCACTCAGCATCTCTGGGGCAGTGGCTGGGGAATCTGCCTTCCCCGCATGGAGGAAGCTCTGTCTGACCGCCACAGTCGGGGTCAGCCCAGCCCACGACACGATTCCTGCCGTGTGTTTGCCGTGAGGATGGGCAGCTGTGTCCGCGTTCTCTTCTCTGTAGTTACATTGCTGGAGCCTTTGGACTTGAATGGGCTGCAGCCTGGGGGCGCGGCCTCGGCCCCCAACCCTGAATTCATCGGGGTGGGCTAGCTACTGTAAGAAATAGCCCCCCCAATACATACAAGTGTATTTCTGGTGCGTGTCACACTCAGCCCAGGCGGTAAAGCTGTGCTGTGGTCCATGCGGTCTTGCGGGGATCCAGGATTCCTCCCCTTGGCCTCTGCTCCATCACCATCCAAGGAAGCCCTTGTCCACGGCGGCTCCTTAAGAAAGGGTTAGGCTCCCTTGAGGAAGCCATCCACCGCCTGTAATGCATTAAGTCGTGTCCTGTGCCTCTGGGATGATCTTTGCTACGTACCACCCTTGGGAGAGCCGAGAAACTAGTCGCTCAAATGGTTTTCCGTAGGGTTTCGTTTTCCTGTGGAATCCCGGCTGAAATTGGAAGAGGTTGTCTGCCAAGGGACATTGCTCTTCACCTGACCTGTGGGGCAGAGGGTAGGAAACGTGTCCCCCACCTCAGCACCCAGTCTGGGGCGGACTCAGGTCACATCTCCTCAACGCCGTGGGTGAGAATTCATCATGTGGTCCTGCTTAGATGCAAGGAGCCCAAGACGAAGCAGCAGACACAGGCATTGGCGAGCTCCTCTGAGCCATACTTGCCGTATTTGGAGGCAGAAAAGCATTGATTGGGTGTTTGTATTTGCACGAAGGGTTGTCCTAACTTGGCGTTTGCTCTTTCTTTTTAGATGATAGGTTGGCCGGAAATGGAGACTTCCGCTGGAGTGATGTGTGACCCGTTGTCACCACCCTCCACCCAATTTGCAGACTTCACAGGGACCCAAACCAACTCGGTATAACTCACTTCTTTCTAATTTTCTAATTCTTTTTTTTTTTTTTTCTGTACCGCACAGCATACGGGATCCTAGTTCCCTGACCAGGGATCGAATCTGCGCCCCCTGCCTTGGAAGTTCAGGGTCTTAACCACTGGACCTCCTGGGAATTCCCTGCTTCTACTTCTTAAGCATGGCCGTGTCTCTGCATGCCTGTCCATCGACCACCAGAGGAGGTGCCCCATGGGCTTCTTCACCATCCCGTGACCTTTCTAAATGGTTTTTCCATGGTGTTGTGACGAGTCTCTTTATTTTCGAGGTGGATAGGAGACCTGGTTGTCTATTCACATTTTTTTTCCCTCCTCCATCACTGAGTTTTGTGTTGGTCCTTTGGTCATTCTCTTATATCTTGCTTTAGGAAGACTCAGAAAAGAAAAAGATACAACATCAAAATGGCCTATATGCCTTCCTTAATTTTTGTTAAGTTTTCGGGACAACTTTGCACCCGTGTTTCACGTCACTATTCAAGGATTATGGCTTTCCCTTTCTTTCCCCCCGCTAAATTTACCCGCATGAATCTGGGCTTTTGTCCCCAGGCATCCTCAGAAGATTAAATCCAGACAGACTCTTAATCTCGTTGACAGACCATCTTAGTCAAGTGCTTCCGTAGACATTTGGTCTAAACTAATTGCCCCTCTCTGAAAAGTATTTTTGTTGTTGTTTTAAAATTTTTACTAGAGTTGATTTACAATGTTGTGTTCGTTTCAGCTGTACAGCAAAGCAAATCTGTTATACATACACATAGATCCACTCTTTTTTAGATTCTTTTCCCATATAGGTCATTACAGAGTATTGAGTAGAGTTCCCTGTGCTCTACGGTAGGTCCTTATTAGTGATCTAGTTTATATATAGCAGTGTGTATGTGTCAATCCCAGTCTCCTGATTTGAAACGTTAACCTTTACATCGCATGATAAATGTCAGCATCTCATCTTGTGCAAGAAAAAGCTGGGGGGAAGTTTAGAGTGGCAGAGCACACTCAATTACTTACTTATTTAGCACAACCCCTTCGTTTGGTCTTATTTTCCCAGGAAAAAGAGTTCTCTGTCATTTTGGTTAAGACTGCGGTCCTGTGAAGCCCCCTGCAGACTAACGATGGAACGGTTATGTTTCTAGCAGCCCGTGGAGAGCGCGGAAGGTGGCCCACCTGAGGAAGCCTTGGAGCCACGCCGGGAGCCCCCTGTGGATGTCACCAGGGACCCCAGTCTCCAGGATGCTTTGGAGGTGGTGTCCTCATTGTCTGCCTTGTCCAGCTCTCGTGATGGACGCTGTGCGCTAACTCAGGGGCCGGCTGCGTACACGCACTGGCGTTACCCCCATTTCGAGCCTCGCTTGTGGAGAGAAGAGTCCGCCTGCTTCTCCTGCTGCCTGAGACCCGTTTGTCTTGCGTTTGCCCGCGGTGGTCGGTCCACCCTCTTTCCTGTCCTCTGCTCTGATAATCACGCCCGTTCTCTCTTCAAAAGCTGTTCTGCAGAAGTTAATTGACGTTATGGGGCTGTGCTGTGTTTTCCCGCAAAGTAGGCTTGGAAGTTCATGCACACTGTCTAAAAAGACGAGCGTAAAAGCTGGGAAATTTGGCGGTGGTGGGGGAACCTTTCAATCCAAATCGAGCATGCGTTGATTTCTTCTTGAAGAAGGAAGTGAAAGATGCTTCCTTCGTGACTCTCCGTCTTACAGATGCTCTGGTCTCAAACTTCAGGCTGTGCGATGATGCTTTTAATGATGATGAAATGCTTTCATTTCTCTCTAACCATGATCTTAATAATACCTTTTGGTCTTTTAGAGCAAATACAGCTGTAGAGCTGAGTGTTGGGTGTAGGATGAAAATTCGTGTTGATTTTTTGGATTGTGTTTTTGTCTGTTGAGGCTGCGGTAACAGAAACACCATAGTCTGGGTGGCTTATGAACAATAAGAAATGGATTTCTTGGTGTCTGGTGAGAGCCCACTTCCTGGCTCACAGAGGGTGTCTTGTTGCTGGTTCCTCACATGGAGGAAGGGGTGAGGGAGCTCTCTGGGGTCTCTCTTCTTTTGAATTTATTTTTTAATTGAGATATAGTTGAATGTGTCCCATTCTTTCCAGAAAGTTTTCATTCCCGGGAACTCACGGAGCCCCAGTCCAAGCGCTCTTAGCGGGGAAACGTGCTGAGCTATCCTGGAAAATATCTTGTTTTCACTCTTGCAGTTTCTTTGAGCAATACGTTGGCAATGTTTCAATAAACTGTGCGGGGATGAGTGTAGAAAGCAGAACCTTATATGTAAAAACTCTTTGAAAGCATCGTGGCAGATAAACAGTGGAGAAAGTGTTGCATGCCTAGTGGATAGAAACAGTAGCATAACTGTCTGGTGTCCAGTACTGTCCACCCCCCAGCCCCCCTTTTGCTGATCTATTTGCGTGCCAACCAAAAGTCAGGGGTGTGTGTGTGTGTGTGTGTGTGTGTGTGTGTGTGTGTGTATGTGTACACATTTGCGTATTTATAATTTTCCTCATACGTATCCTTTAAGAAGATGGAAACCCTGCCATGGCAAGAAAAAAAAAGATTTAAATTAGTATTGAAATGGTCTTGCCAGGCTGTCCAAAATGTCATACACTGTATTTTCACAATATGAACCTTTTCTTCATTTCACGTAGTTTGGTTACACTCAGGGATACAGAACGTGTTTTTTTTTTTTTTTTTTAACTTTTAATTTTATTTTGGAGTAGAGTTGATTAACGATGTTGTGACAGTTTCAGGTATACAGCACACTGATTCCATTATACATAGATCGGTATCTATTCTTTTTTCAAATTCTTTTCCCATTTAGGTTGTGATATAATATTGAGCAGAGTTCCCTGTGCTCTACAGGAGGTCCTTGTTGGTTATCCATTTTAATTATAGCAGATACAGAACCTTTTTTTGGTGGGTGGAAAGATTAAGATGATCATATAAGCGTGTGTGAAAGGGTTTAGTGGCTAGACATTAAAACAAGTCTTAGGAACAAGTGGACACAAGTACAATGATAAAGTATAAAATTTCAAAAAAGTCAGACCAACTAAGCATCTTCTTGTGAGAAGGTTGTATTAAATTCAGCGTGTGGTTTGTTCAGAAGCAAAGTGTCAGCACCGTCTCCCTGAGACGTGGTGAGGTTTGTCCGTGGAACCGATTGCTCAGCCAGGTGGATGCCCGGGCCGGCTTTCACTCTCTGACGACGGTTTTTCTAACACCGTCTCCTGTGGGCTTGTCTTCCCTAGGTGGACCTGGCCATCTCCGTCTCTGAGATTTCCATCGAAGAAAAGGCACTGAGTCCCGATGAGGAGCGGAGGAAGTGGGAGGAGGGACGCATCGACTACCTGGGGAAGGATGCGTTTGTCCGGATTCAGGAGAAGCTGGACCGCTTCCTGCAGTGATGGCACCATGGCGTTGGGTGGCCCTGTTCCATGAACGTCTCGAATCCTTTCCGAGGGAAAGACTCTTCCACGATGTGCCTCTCTTTATGGTTGACCAGCTTGCGTGCCTCATGTCAGTCACGTGGTCCATCCAAAACCCAGCTCAAAGGCCTGTGTGACCCCAGCTACCCATGCCTCCTGGGGGTTCCCCAGGAGGTTGCATCTCCTTTACACCTTGTTGGCAAAAGGGAACAGGAATAACCTTCTGGTCAACCCTGGGTCTCTGGTCTTGCTTGAAGGAGCTCAGGATTCTGTCCTGGGCAGGTCCTGCCGTGTCCGTCCTACGTAGGGTTAGATGTCACTGCAGAGTTTCTGTCCCAGTGCCCGTAACACGAGGAGAGGTATTGAGTGCCCTGGGAACCTTTATTCAGTGCCTTGAGACTTTGCAGAATGAAAAGTCCTTCCTGTGAAGATGCAGCAAACGTTCGGATGCCTTGAGTGTGACTCCAGTGTGGACTTTCCCAAGCATGGCTGAGAAACACCACAGCTGTGGTTCCTCTTCAGCAAAAATACCCAAGAGGACTTGCAAGTGCATTGACAGGTGCCCCATGGAGATGTGTCAGAGATATTTGGAAGGAAGATTCCAGCTGGCTTGGGAGAGGTGACCGCTTCCAAACTGGTTGACCTACTGGTGTAGAAGAACCCAGGGTTTACGCTGAGGGGTGTCTGGTGGCCGTGCGCTCACGGTAGCTGGATTTGGTCGAGGCTGTTTCGAGGCAAACCTGTATGCGGCCCAGGACACCAGGCTGCCCTGTGCTGGGTCACACTACCTCACTTCACAGTATGGAGTCACTCTGCTCTCCAAGCCGTGCCAACTCGGTTCTTTCGGGACAGTTCTCCGTTCGATGACACTAGACGCTTTATCCCATGAGAAAGCCTCCCCTCCAAAAGCATCCGGAAATGAATGCGGTATGTTGGAGTTTCTCCCAGGGTCATTGCTGGTTGCCACCGTAGGATAATTAAAGCCGGATGTCAGTCGCTGTACTGAAGAGAAGGAAATGTAGTTTTTAAATGTTGGAATGGTTTATCACGCGTGTGCAATCGAAAGTCATGAGTTCATTAGACACAGGTGTGGAAGAAGCTTGAGAGGGCTGTGTTCAAATCCATCTGAGGTCTGGGTGGACTTCTGGGGCTCGTTGTGGCATTCACGTGTGTGAGGTGTGAGCTATGGAGGGGTGGTTTCTTTTTATCTATGGGTGAATGATTGTCGTCTTGGTTGGTTTCACACAGATGATGCTTCAGGGGCTACTTGGAAATAGCCCTAGGGACATAGTCCTTGGGTGGGTTGCATGGGGTGATCACCAACCGTTAGAGTTATCCCATAACTTTGTGTTGGGGAAGGAACGTCTGTGCTCTGAGCCATAGTGTTGGACTAGAAGAAACGAGAGCCTGAGTCTGGCATCCGTGAGAGGAGGGTTCCAGGAGATGAACATCTGAGTCCGGTCCAGCTTCTCTGGAGAAGAGGATTCTCCAGTGCCTATGGTCGATCGCTCATTGGCTAAAAGTGTACGCTTAAAATGGACTTCTGCTGCGCATCCTAGGGTCAGTCCTCACGTTAGTCAAAGGCTAGCACACTGCAATTAAAATTTTAAGACAGCAGTGGGGTCTCCTTCGGATGTGTGTTGGGGTGTGTTCCGAGCCATTGGGATAACACAGGCATGGGACGCCTTCGTCCTGCCATAAACTTAAATAACCAAATGGGTTTTTTCAGAATGGGTGGTAGCAGTAAAATGAGTAGAACTGTTTACTTCTTACCCTCGGAAATCTCATAAGTTCTCTCCAGGCATGCTGCCTACTCTTCTAGCATTGACTCGTCCATTTCACCCATCCATCCATCCATCCACCTATCCGTCATCCCTCTATCCATCCATCGTCTATCCATCCTTTCATCCATCCATCCATCCATCATCCCTCCATCCATCGTCTATCCATCCTTTCATCCATCCATCCATCCATCATCCATCTATCCACCCATCACATGGTTTTTTGAGTTCTCTCCAAATGGCAGGCACTCTGACCCGTGCTCAATCAATACATGAGAACGTACAAGAACCTGTAAGAACATTTTAACGACGTCTAAGTAATATCCATCCAAGAGGTGTACTACGAGGTTATTTCCTGAAGAATGCCAGTGCCAGGATTCGGGCTGTGTAATGTCAGGACTGCAGAGTGAACATAAGTTGAATCCTTGAGAGATGTGATTTGACCTATACTATCACTAATATTTTGGTACATAGGAGTTTTTTTTTTAAAAAAACACATTTAATTGTTCTAGAAATATTATCCAGTTATTTTGGGGCAGGATGAAATGGCAGGTGAAGAAAAAGCATTTCCAGAGGTATTGACCTGGCCGGCTGGATTAAGGTGTGTAGATTTACAGGAACACAGCAAGTATTTTTGTTATTCAAGGTCACTTGGTCACATCCTGGCGCTGAATGCACAGGAGTCATCCTAATGCTGCTGAGTTTCGGTGTGGAAATGCGAACAACTTGAACTAAAATAGGGTTTCTTTTAGCCACCACACCTGAATTAGGAAAAGTAGACCAATTCTCCTTCCCGATTTCATAGATCTCTGCCCTTTAGAGGACCATGCCATTTTTACCTTAGTGTCTTAAGGTAATGTCTTATATACCACTACTGTCTTAGTATTTTTGGTTGTTCGGGTTTTTTTTTTTGAAATTTATTTATTTTATACAGCAGGTTCTTATTCGTTATCTGTTTTATACATATTAGTGTGTACATGTCAATCCCAATCGCCCAATTCATCCCACCACCACCACCCAACCCCCACTTTCCCCCCTTGGTGTCCGTACGTTTGTTCTCTACGTCTGTGTCTCTCTGCCCTGCAAACCGGTTCATCTGTACCATTTTTCTAGGTTCCACATATATGTGTGAGCATACGATATTTGTTTTTCTCTGACTTACTTCACTCTGTATGACAGTCCGTAGACAGCACCGATTGTTAACCAAGGTAATGAGCAGAGAATCAGCAAGTTTACTATAATAATCAAATTGTATGATTTAAAAAAGGGGGAAAAATGGGAAGGAAATCGCAAAAAGAGGTGGCATATGTATACATATAACTGCTTCACTTTGCTGTACAGCAGAAACTGACACAACATTGTAAAGCAACTATATGCCAATTAAATTTTTTTTAAAGTTAAAAAAAAAAACAACCTAGCACTGGACTGTCGCCAGAACAAACTGCTAATGGGGGACAGAAAGATGGGACTTGATGTCACGTAGATACTCACACAGCTTGGGGATGGGGACAGACATTCAGAACACGGAACAGGATGGGCTAGTGCACAGCACGGTGATGAAAGCTGACGATACTGTATTACGAACTCGGAAGTCGCTAGGAGAGTAGATCTTAAAAAGTTCTCATCACCAAAAAGAAAGGGCAACTATGTGACCTGGTGGAGGTGTGAGCTCATGCTTGGTGGTGACCGTTTGGCGAGATTTATAAACATGAAATCAGGGCTTCCCTGGTGGCGCAGTGGTTGAGGGTCCGCCTGCCGATGCAGGGGACGCGGGTTCGTGCCCCGGTCCAGGAAGATCCCACATGCCGCGGAGCGGCTGGGCCCGTGAGCCATGGCCGCTGAGCCTGCGCGTCCGGAGCCTGTGCTCCGCAACGGGAGAGGCCACAACAGCGAGAGGCCCGCGTACCGCAAAAAAAACAACCCATGAAATCAGGACTTCCCTGCTGGTCCAGTGGTGAAGACCCCGAGCTTCCAATGCAGGGGGCGCAGGTTGGATCCCTGGTCAGGGAACTAGGGTCCCACATGCCATGCAGTGTGGCCTAAAAATAAATAAATGGATCACAGAATTTCAAAAGTAAATAAATACATGAAACCATTATGTTGCAGCCTTCAACTTACACCATGTTTGCACGTCAATGATAATAGAGCTGGGGAAGAAAGAAGAAACAAATCACACGCATTGGTCTCTGGTGGGTCCCCCACCATGTTTGGGCTTGACACCCCCAGTCTGCGTGATACATGCACGGATTTCCTGGTGGGGTTAGTTAACTCTGCCGGCTTGCTGCTGCTTGTTATGCGAAATAACTTTTCTAGAAGGCCACTCCTTGGTATCAACAAAACGCACAAAAATATTTCTCTGGCCAAGTGCTTTGTAGGAAATGTTGAAAGACATGCCCTTTTAGAGCAGTTTCTCAAGGACTTTTTTTTACCCCCTGCCTTTTCCCGTAAGTTCTTGGAATGAGTCCTTTACTAAGTCATCCAAGAACTATTTTTCGATTATTTACTGTTCAAGGAACCAGGAACCTCTACAAGAGATTTGTAAAAATATAACCTTGGCAGTTTGGGAAAAGACAGTAGGAAAACAAGTTGGGAAGAAACCCTTATACTGCTTCCTTTTCAAAGCAATCTGCTCTGGTAGGTGTCCTTCTAAGAGACAGAAGAGGAGAGACCCCGACACAGAGGAGAAGCCCCAGGAAGACAGAGGCAGAGACGGGAGGGAGGCGGCCACAAGCCCAGGGACGCCTGGAGCCCCCAGAAGCTGGAAGAGGCGGGAAGGACCCTCCCCTGGAGCCTCTGGAGGGAGCGCGGCCCTGGGACACCTTGACCTCAGACGTCTGGTCTCCAGGATGGGGGAGGATGGACTTACAGTGTTTAAAGCCTCTGGTTTGTGGTCATTTATTACAACCACCCCAGGAAACTAATACACACACTCTGTCAGCCTGTCTAGATCTCAGCTCTTCATCAAGACTGTGTCCTCCTCCAGAAACGCTTTTCTAGACCTTCCAGGTTTCAGTAGTGGGCCAAGACCAGTATAGAGAGCGCCCAGTATTGGGGACCAGATGTGGACCAAGCATTTGATGTCCCTGATTATTTCATCTTCCAATACCCTGGGCATGGGCACCTACTATTTCCCGTAAGGGTCTGACCAAGTGCAAAGGCAATGCCTTAGAGAAAGGATGGTCTTTTCAACAAATGATGCTGAGACCACTGGACATGCATAGGCACAATGATACAGCTTGATAGAGGACTCTTAGAACGCTTGGGTGGGTCTTCTTGAGCTGCCATAACAAAGCACCCCAGACCGGGTCCCTCAAACAACAGACATTTATTTCCCCCTGTCCTGGAGGCTGGAAGTCCGAGATCCAGGCGTGGGTAGGGTTGGTTCCTCCTGAGGTGTCTCTGTTGGGCGTGTAGATGGCCGTCTTCTCCCTGTGTCCTCACAAGCAGAATTGAGGACATCTGAGCAAGAAGGATGGATGGCACCCATGCCCGTATTCTGGTTACCATGGTTACTCTATTACTAGAGCTGTATGGTTGAGGGGAAACAGGTAAAGGGCACATCGAAGCTCTGGTGTTATTTTTATTTCCTACAACTGCACGTGAATCTATAATTATCTCAATGTAAGAAAGTTTATAAAAAGAAAATAGACAGCTGTATACATCTCATGCTATAGTGGCATCAACTGAACTTGAGTTTCAGCGATGAACCCAAAGACATCATGATGAAGAAACAGAACAAGAAATTTGCACCCAAGACTGCTTGCTTCCAAACTCATATTTTTAACCACCCTGGAAAAAAAATAATAAAACCCAGTGGATGAGGGTTCTGATTTCTCCATATTCTCACCAACACTTGTCATTTTTTTTTTTTATTCTAACCATCCAAATGGGCGTGAAGTGGTATCTCACTCTGGTTCTGATTTGTAGTTCTCTAATAAGTAACGACGTTGAGCGTCTTTTCATGTGCGTATTGGCCATTCCTGTCATCTTTAGTAAAATATCTGTTGACATCTTTTGCCCATTTATTAGATCATTTGTCTTATTTTTTAAAAATTTTTATTGGACTATAGTTGATTTATAATGTTGTGTTAGTTTCAGGTGTACAGCAAAGTGAATCAGTTGTACGTATACATATATCCACTCTTTTTTTCTTTTTTTCATTTGTCTTATTATTGAGTTGCATTCGTTTGCGAATATTTTCTCCCAGTCTGCGGTATATCTTTTCATTTTCTTAATGAGTGCTTTGAAATTTGATAAACTCTAATCCACCCCGACAGATCAGGCTTTTGCTACCTTATCTAGAACATTCCTTCCTAACCTAAGAGGACAAAGATTCTCTCCTAAGTTTTCTTTGGCAAGTTTTGTCGATGTGTCTCTTCTGTGTGGGTCTCTGGTGCATTTTGAGCTCATTTCTGTGCACGGTGTGATAAGGAGCTAAACTTGTCCTTTCGCATATTTTGAAAATCCAATTATGTCAACACCGTCTGCTGAATCCTCCACTGCGTGTTTTAACAGGCTGCCAAAGCCCTGTGAAATTTCCCTAGTTTGGACATTTGAGTGGGTTCCCCAGACCCTGCAGAGCATACTCACACTCCTGCAAAGCTTTCCTTTAGAGGTATTGATGGGGGAAAAAAAGCACAACCTAAAAGGTGAGAATTATGCTTTATTCCGTGGACTTTGTGAGGACGGAAGCCCTGGACACAGGTTCTCAGATCGCTCTGAAGGACTGTTCCCAAGAGGTCCGGGAGGAGCCTGGATAGATAGGAGATTAAAAATAATAATAATAATAATAATAATCCCAGATAGCTGACCATGAAAAGATGACTGCTAATTAAAGAAAAACAGACATCTCAAGTGCGTGAATGTAGCGCTTTTCTGTGTGTGGGGAGATGCAAGAGTCTGGGCTCACGGAAACCATCCTTCTGATGTGCTCCTTAAGTCTCTAAGGCCAGGGTCCTGTTGTTCTCCAGCCTGAATCCCCACCGTCGGGGGCGCTACAGAGGCTGAGGGC
Organism: Pseudorca crassidens; assembly: GCF_039906515.1. NCBI lineage: Eukaryota > Metazoa > Chordata > Mammalia > Artiodactyla > Delphinidae > Pseudorca > Pseudorca crassidens. The sequence goes on along the minus strand of NC_090317.1, from coordinate 133,019,502 downwards.
TGCAACATCCTTTGTTTCCTGAGAAGGCAGGTGACATTCTTTGCCCCCAGAGGCGGAGGAGACGGGGCAGGAAGAGAAACGTGCAAGCCGGCCAGTAACGGGGGTGGGGGGGGGTAGGGGGGGTGGGGGGTGGTGGTCAGGAACAGCCCGTGCACAAGCGCCCCACTGCCCTGCCCGTGGACAGGGCTCTGAGAGCGAGTGAGCTTTCCAAGGGGCCCAGGCAGACCCTTGCTCGGGCTTCCCTGGTGGCGCAGTGGTTGAGAGTCTGCCTGCCGATGCAGGGGACGCGGGTTCGTGCCCCGGTCCGGGAAGATCCCACATGCCGCGGAGCGGCTGGGCCCGTGAGCCATGGCCGCTGAGCCTGTGCGTCCGGAGCCTGTTGCTCCGCAATGGGAGAGGCCACGGCAGTGAGAGGCCCGCGTACTGCAAAAAAAAAAAAAAAAAAAGGTAAGGCCCAGAGACGGGCGGGATGCATGAGTGATCACACAGCTACCCCGAAGCACGGCGGGGGTGGCCAGAGAGCTGGGGGTCTCGGGGCTCCGTCTCCTGTCTGGACCCCTGTCCCCCTGACCATTTGCAGGCTATAGGGTCACGTCCAGCATCACCTCACTTCTAGGCAAGGAGGGAGAGCCTGTGTCGCTATCACAAACCCAAATTGAGTCACCAGGCTCTCAAACCCTACCCTCGCCTGCAGACGAAAGCGCGAAGTGTTTAACCACAGCCAGAGGATACCTGTGGACCCACGTCGCCACGGAATCCTCCAGCTGTGCTCCCTCCGTGAGGGGTGCCTCACTGTCTGATGATTTAGGACAAAGGTCAGCAACTGATGGACAAATCTGACCCTGGGTCTATTTTTGTAAGTCCCTCTGGAGCGAAGAATGGTTTTCACGTTTTTTTCAAGAGTTGGACAAGATAAACAGAACAAAAAGACGGATATGTAAGGCGGACCTTATGTGGTCCACGCAGCCGACCAGAGTCCCGTGTGGCCCCTCACGGAAAAGCACTGCTGATCTCGACCCCTGGATTTGGAACAAAAAGGTCTTCCAGCGTGTTTGGTACGTATTTCTGACACATACCTGGCTGCCAGAAAGAATTAGATGGGACTGACTTACAAGAGGAGAATGGCTTACGCCGGAAGGGTGAAGGATTTCATAGCAAATCACTGAGAGGTGAAGTTAAGGATGGTGTCCTGGGCATGGCGTCCTCCTGCCTTGAAACCAATGGTAGTTTCTCTAATCCAGGTGAGTTGTACACCTGTCACCTTATGAGCTTGTGTTGGCAGAATGCCTAGACAGGGTGTGCCCTGCTTGCAGACGGGCTGGTGGGGCTGGTGGTGGATGGAGGACCAAGCGAGTCAGCAGGTTGTGGAAGAATGCCAACACACCTAGTGGACGATGCTCTTGGGGTCTAGCCCCACAGCTGGACGAGGCATGCAGCAACGCCCGTGGCCAGTGGCCTCAGTGTTTTCCTCAACGAATCAATGACTTAAATGAAGACAATCCCAGGACTTCCCTGGCGGTCCAGTGGCTAGGACTCTGCGCTTTCACTGCAGGGGACACAGGTTCGATCCCTGGTCGGGGAACTAAGACCCCACAAGCTGCACTGTGCGGCCAAAAAAATACCAAAACAAATTAAGAGAACCTCCTTGCTGGCTATAGGGCGCCCCCCGGACCCTGCTCCCAATGTGCCTGCATTTGGGGTAGAAAGAGACAAACTACAGACATAAAATCACAGAGGCTGTTTCTACAGGTGGTGCTGGGCAGTCAGACCCAACATCTTGGCGGTTTTCAAGGTCAATCCAAACCCACTGGCCACAGAGGGGTCGACTTGGATCTAAATTGTTGCTTGCTTTGGTCAAAAGCTAGGAGATGATGTTCCAACGGAAGGGTTTCCTTGATGTAAAACAAGATAGTGGGACCCTAGGACCAGCCATTGTACTCCTGGTTTCTACCCAAGAGACATGAAACAAGCTGTGTCCACACAAAGATTTGTACAGGAAGGTTCGTAGCAGCATTATTGCTCAGAGTGAAAAAGTGGAAAGAACCCAAATGATCCATCAGCGCAGGAATAGATTCCAAAGTGTGTCGTTCCCATAGCAACCAAGATCCCCAATGCCAAGATCATCTACCATTGTCAGTAGAATATTCGGTTTAAACGCATTCGCTGCTTTGAATTCTCAAGTCCTCAGAAGCAAACACACAGTGAGTAGAACCGCCAAAGAATCCCTGGACAGAAAAGAAAAAACAAAAAACGCACAAATAAACGTCTCTCCCTTGGAATGAAAAGTCGGCCTTTCAAACCAGGTTGCTGGGAAGGTGTGTGTATTTTTCCACTATATTAGGATTTAACAAAGGACGGCCTCCAGCTTTCGAATTCTTTGGTCCCAAAGACTGCCTAATCCCACGTGCCGCAGGGAAGTTGAACGCGCTAGCTTTTGGTTTTGAAGGTCCTGGTCGGCCCAGATTCGGTTTATTTCACTGAATGCATGCAGGCCTCCACCTTCCCATCGCTGTGTAAGTAAATTCTCACTGCAGGACGGGCGCGCCTTTCCCGCGTCTCCGCTGCGCTCCGGGGACGGGTCGCGGCCGGACAGCTGGAGAGGGGAGGGGGCGCCCAGGGGCGGACGGCGCGTATCCTGGAGGGTTTGGGGAACACCGCCACCCTTCCGGGGGAGGAGGGGGGGCTGTCCCAGTGCAGGAGGGGGTGCAGCTTCGTTTTGGGGTGGAGGGGACACGCCGGCGCTCGGGATGGATGTGGGGGGGGCGTGGCAAGAGAATATAGGAAGGAGGATGTGGTCGCGCTGGGGGGCCGCCTGGAGGAGGGAGCCTAATGGGTGGCGCCCTAGTGAGTGTGGGAGGGGACGAGGCCGCGCCGGGGGGGCGGGGACCTGGGGGTTGGACCGGAAGTGTATGGAGAGCGCGGGGAGGGGGAAGGGGAGGGGAGAGGACCTGGGAGTTGGACCGGAAGTGTATGGAGAGCAGGGGAGGGGAGGGGCGGGGACCTGGGTTTGGACCGGAAGTGTATGGAGAGCGGGGGAGGGGCGGGGCGGGGACCTGGGTTTGGACCGGAAGTGTATGGAGAGCGGGGGAGGGGCGGGGCGGGGACCTGGGGGTTGGACCGGAAGTGTATGGAGAGCGGGGGGAGGGGAGGGGAGGGGAGGGGGAGGGGCTGGGCCGCTCTCTGCCGGGGCGTGGCTCGCCAGGTCCCCTTCCTCTTCGCGGCCCGCCCTCTTTTGTTCCGTTCCCTTCCGGTCTCCTTGCCACCCCCAGGCCCCCGTTTCGTGGGGCGAGCACTGCCCGCCTGTCCCCAAGCGCTTTCGTCCCGCGGGTGTACAGGCCAGAGAGCCGGCCTCCAGCTGCCTTTTGGTGACTCCCGTGCCCCCAGCCCCAGGATCCAGTAGGCACCGGGGCGCAGGGTCCCGCGCACCTGGCGGTGGGCGCGGCGCGTGCCGTGTGCTCCGTGGGTGCCCTGGCCGAGCGCAGCCTGGAGTGCAGGACTTGGCCGCGAGCGCTCCGTGTCTTGGGCCCGCCCACGAGATCCGGGGTGTGGCGTCCTCTCCCTCCCTAATCCGCTTAAAGTCCTGGGGCCTCCGGGGAATTGCTCTGGTAAACAGGTTTTCCTGGGTGGCTTTCTCGGGGCGGGCACTCCCAGGAGACTGGGGCCAGGAAGGAGCCGATTAATCCTGGCCGGGGCTGGGCTCGGTGAGCACACCCCACCCCCCCGGTCTTCCGCCTGCAGGCTGGCCACCAGGATGTGAATCCAGACTCACGAGGGTCCAGGATGCCAGCCTTCTACTCTATGGGAGAGGCGTTTAAATGTGGTAGCCTCGTTGGCCCCTCAGCCGACTTTCTGTGTGTGCGTCTGCGGGCCCGTGGCAGTTTGCCTGGTGGTCAGTGTTTACCAGATGGGCATTGGAAATCCGTGTTAACCAAAAGCCTGGGGCGTAACGGGGTGTTGGAATTTACAGAAATGGGGCTGGAGATTCTGTTTGGAGCAGAGACCTTTGCCTTTTCATGGGTAGATTTAGTTGGCTTGTTTTTGACGGGGTGATGGCTTTAGCTGGATTCATTCTTGGCCGTTGTTTATTGCAGGCGCTTTTATCAGTGGAGGACTTCTGGGGAAATACCACACAGATTGAGGCCTGGAGGGAGGGGCAGGAAGCCAGGAGCCCAGGAGCAGCTTTGCATAGAATTTGGCAAGGGTGGAGACCAGATTTGATCCGTTGAAGAAATTCTGCATTGGAGGCAGTCAAGATTCCCCAAAACTGTGCAGAACAGGAGCCCTGGGGACACTTGGGCCAAGTACCCAAACAAAATACAGGCTGTCCTGAGGGTTTTGGAATGGCAAAGAGGGATGGGGGTCAGGGAGCTGCTGCCCCGAGAAGTACTATTTGGGGGAGGTTGCATAAGCAGGTAAGAAGGAACCAGGCATGGCTTTGTTGACATAAGAGAAGCCATTTTTGGCCTGAGCCATTTTGGGATCTAAGCCTGGCCACTATGCTTGCCCTTGAACAGGTCTTAGCAATGAATGATTTTTTTAAAAAATTAATTTTTATTGGAGTATAGCTGATTTACAGTGTTGTGTTAGTTTCTGCTGTACAGCAAAGTGAATCAGTTATACGTATACATATACCCACTCTTTTTTGGATTTCCTTCCCATTTAGGTCACCAGAGAGCACTGAGTGGAGTTCCCTGTGATATACAACAGGTTCTCATTAGTTATCTGTTTTATACATAGTATCAATAGTGTATATATGTCCATCCCAATCTCCCAATTCATCCCACACCCCCCTTTCCCCCTTGGTATCCATACGTTTGTTCTCTATGTCTGTCTCTATTTCTGCTTTGTAAATAAGTTAATCTGTATCTTTTTTCTAGATTCCACGTTTGTTTTTCTCTTTGGGACTTACTTCACTTTGTATTACAGTCTCTAGGTCCATCCATGTCTCTGCAAATAGCAGAATTTCATTCTTTTTTTATGGCTGAGTAATATTACATTGCATATATGAACCACATCTTCTTTATCCATTCTTCTGTTGATAGACATTTAGGTTGCTTCCATGTCTTGGCTATTGTAAATGGTGCTGCTATGAACATTGTGGGGGGGGGTACATGTCTCTTTTGAATTATGGTTTTCTCTGGCTATATGCCCAGGAGTGGGATTGCTGGATCATATGGTAGCTCTATTTTTAGTTTCTTGAGGACCGTCCCTACTATTCTCCATAGTGGCTGTATGAATTTACATTCCCACCAACAGTGTAGGAGTCCCTTTTCTCCACACCCTCTCCAGCATTTATTGTTTGTAGATTTTTTGATGATGCCTATTCTGACCGTGAGGTTATAACCTCGTTGTAGTTTTGATTTGCACTTCTCTAATGATCATTAATGATCTTAAGGGAACCAAAGAGCCAGCTGTTCTCAGGCAAGAGAAGGAACAGTAGCAAAGATCACAAACCAGTGGTGACGCCTCCCAGTTCTGCTTCAGTGGGGATTAGCCTGAAGCCTCAACCACCAGATCCACTGGGACCTAAAGGAGGAGGATGATACTGACCTTTTCTGACCCTGTGACTTCAGTCAACTAAAGCTTAGACTCTGTGGACCTTGGCCCCAGTGCAATGCTGAATTCTCCCCTGCTCAAGCCCCTTCATGAATATGCATGTACCACCCAAGCGTTTTCCCCGCCCCCTCCATGAATATACATGTACCCTGAGATTAAAGCTTCCCCAGTTTTGCTGTTCGGGAAACACTGCTTTGGGAAAGGGCCCCTGTGTTCTCCCTACTTGCTGCAGATGATAAATCCTTCTCCTGATTGTGGCTTGGTTGTGTCTTTGGCTGCACACCCACCAAGAGGCGACCCCAGTTTTCGGGTCACGGTCCTGGGGTCTGGCCTTGATCTTATGGGTCTGAATTCACTTTAAGGAATGCAAAGACTCTAGTGGCTTCAAAGTATCAGGGACAAGGGTGTGGATGGGTCTGGGAGGGAGGTGACAGAGCACAGCTCCTATTAAGTGGCATGTGGGATCTTCCCGGACCGGGGCGCACCGTGTCCCCCGCATTGGCGGGCGGAATCTCAACCACTGCGCCACCAGGGAAGCCCTGATTCTTTGTTTTAAATAACTTTATTTTTTAAATTGGAGTATAGTTAATTTACAATGTGTTAGTTTCAGGTGTACAGCAAAGTGAGTCAGTTATACATGTACATATATCCACCCTTTTATCAGATTCTTTTCCCATAGAGGTTATTACAGTGTATTGAGTAGAGTTCCCAGTGCTCTACAGCAGGTCTTTATGAGTTATCTATTTTATATATAGTCATGTGTATATGTTGATCCCAATCTCCCCATTTATCCCTCCACCCCCTTTGCCCGCTCGTAACAATATGATTGTTTTCTATGTCTGTGACTCTCTTTCTGTTTTGTACATAAGTTCGTTTGTACCAATTTAGTATTGTGTTCCTGAGCGGTGAGAAGCTGAACCTGAATTCGGTAACACTTTGTCTTTAGAGTTGGTGAAAGGATTCAGCCCCACACAAGCAGACAGCTTGTCTTCAGGCCATTTTATTTTGACCCCAAAGGAGATCTCTAGGGAGCGGGGACCTAGTTTTCCCGGGCGGTCGGCTCTTGTGGGTCAGCTTCCCGATCGCACCAGCAGAGGGGGAACCGACCACAGCAGGGCTGGAGCCATGGCTTCCAGAGGTTGTCCGGCATGTCCAGCTGCAGTGGAACCGGGCTGAGCGTCCGGCGATGGTCCTCCACGGCCTTTGTGATTCTCTCCATCACCTGATGGAATGAGGACTCCGTGTCTGGCGTGAGGGCGTGGGCCTCGGAAGGGTCTCTCGAGAGGTCAAACAGCAACGGTGGGTCATGATGGGCTACTTTGTCCCCAGAGCATGGGCAGACCCCTCTCCCGTAGCAGGCACCGGCTCCGTCTGGGTGGAACACTGGGGTCACGTAGTGGACTTTCCACACTGCCCCTCCTGGAGGAAGGGCAAGAATTGGGGAGGGTTGGCATGGAGACACAGGACACATTGCTGGAGAGCTGGGCGATTCACAAGTGCCAGGGGCTGGAAGCAGCCCAGGTGTCCATCAAGTGATGGATGGATACACAGCATGGGGGCCATCCACACAGTGGAATATCACACAGCCATGAAAAGGAGTGAAGCTCTGACACAAGCTGCCACGTGGATGGACCTTAAACACACGTTGCTCAGAGAAAGAAGCCAGACACAGAAGGACACACAGTGTGTGATCCATTTATAGGAATCGTCCAGAACAGGGAAATCCACAGACACAGAAAGTGGGTTCATGGTTACCAGGGGCTGGGGGAGGGGGATTGGGGAGTGAGTATTTAATGGGTTTGGAGTTTCATTTTGGAGGTGATGAAAATGTTATAGAGCTAGATGACGGTGAGGTTTGCACCCACTGTGAAGTGCTAAATGTCACTCAATTTTTACATTCGAAAAGGGTGAATTTTATGGTGACGTGAATATCATGGACTGAATGTTTGTGTGTCCTCCACCCCTGCAACCCCAGATTCATTGTGGAAGCCTTGAGCTCCAACGTGATGGGATTAAGAGATAGAGCCTTGGGAGGTGATTAGGGGTAGACGATGTTGTGAGGGTGGGGCCCCCGGGATGGGATTTGTGTCCTTATAAGAAGAGAAAGAGGCCAGAGCTCTCTCTCCCCAACATGAGGACACAAGGAGAAGGTGGCCGAATCTGACCCAGAAGAGAGTCCTCCCTAGAACCAGACCATGCTGGCACCTTGATCTCATACTTCCAGCCTCTAGAACTGTGAGAAATAAGTGTGCATTACTTTAAGCTCCCTGCTCTGTGGTCTTTTGTTATGGCAGCCGGAGCTAAGATGGTGAGGGAGAGCGCCACAGAGCTGTTTACAAAAAGGAATGAATTACTTGTCTTGACGGTGGTTTCCTAAGTGAATTCTCAGTGATGTTTTTCCTGAGCTTCTCTCTAGCTGTGAAGGTTCCACCAAGAAAAGGAGGGAAGGAAGGAAGGAAGGAAGGAGGGAGGGAAGGAAGGAAGGAAGGAAGGAAGGAAGGAAGGAAGGAAGGAAGGAAGGAGGGAGGGAAGGAAGGAAGGAAGGAGGGAAGGAAGGAAGGAGGGAAGGAAGGAAGGAAGGAGGGAAGGAAGGAAGGAGGGGAGGAAGGAGGGAAGGAAGGAAGGAGGGAAGGAAGGAAGGAGGGAAGGAAGGAGGGAAGGAGGGAAGGAAGGAAGGAGGGAAGGAAGGAAGGAGGAGGGAAGGAAGGAAGGAGGGAAGGAAGGAAGGAGGGAAGGAAGGAGGGAAGGAGGGAAGGAAGGAGGGAAGGAAGGAAGGAGGGAAGGAGGGGAGGAAGGAGGGAAGGAAGGAAGGAGGGAAGGAGGGGAGGAAGGAGGGAAGGAAGGAAGGAGGGAAGGAGGGGAGGAAGGAGGGAAGGAAGGAAGGAGGGAAGGAAGGAAGGAGGAAGGAAAGAAGGGAGGGAGAGAGTAGCATGAATCTGTAAGACATCCTCCAGCGTCTGAGAAGACTTACTACTTAGAGGTCAGCTGGCACCAGACCTAGCTCAGCCTCAGGAAGCGATTTTGACCAAATGGAAGGAGAGACTGAGGCTGTCCTCACACCAGCACTGCCCCCCGCCGTGGGTCAGACCCAGGACTGCACAGCCTGAGCCCTGCGGCTTCCTGCTGCGTGGGGAAGGAGGCCCCCACTCTCCCTCTGGCATCCCCCCGGCATCCTCGCAGGGCAGCAAGTCTGGGGAAGCCACACGTGTAACCAGAGGGCAGTGAGCGGGACTCTGGTGGCCGTGCCTCTTCCAGGACCAGGCGGGAGGGCTCCCTTGGATCCTGGTGTAGGAGGACCAGGGAGGGAGACGGGGCAGGGCTGGGGCTGCTCCTGGGACCTGGACAGGAGAGTGAGAATGAGGCCAGGGGTCCCCATGCAGCCAGCAAGTGTGGGCAACCAAGACCTGTGGTCAGACGGGCATCCCGTTCCCTTCGTCCCCACAGCCACCAGATTTCCCTGCGCGAGCCCTGGTTCCCAGGCTAGCACCGCTGTGGTTTGGTGTTTTTATGGGAACACTGGCTTCTGTTCCCTTCAAAGCATTTATGGTGACCTGCTGTCTTTTTTGGTTTTTTTTTTTAATATATATTTATTTACTTATTTGGCTGCGCTGGGTCTTAGCTGTGGCACGTGGGGTCTAGTTCCCTGACCAGGGATGGAACTCCGGGCCCCCTGCGTTGGGAGCGCGGAGCCTTAACCAAAGGACCCCCAGGGAAGCCCTGCGACCTGTTGTCTTAACAAGTGTCAGTTTTCTCACCTGTGAACTGGGGACAGGAATTGTCACCTGCTGGGGTTTTCAGAGTAAAATGAGTTCATGGGCATCGGACGGACACTCATTCAATGTCTATGATTGTTTTCATCGTTCAGCAGATGAGTACAGAGAGAAGACAGACAGAGTCGTAGGGAGGGGACTCAGGCCAGAGAGCGGTAAATAGACACCAGAAATGAGAAGATTGCCAAGAGTGCCGGATGCCTGGAAGAAAATACAAGCGGTCCAGGTGATGGAAGGCGGACGTGTGCAAGGTGCGGGGTGGGGTCATAGTGGATGCGGGACGTGAAGGTCAAGAACGGAGGACGGTCAGCCTCCTGAGCATGTTCTCGATGGCAGGGACGGGTCGTGCAAAGGCCCTGAGGCAGTAACTGCAGGTTCTAGAATCACAGGGCATGGTTCTGCTGCAGCTTGGTGACCGGGGGCTCCTAGGGTCCGAGCTCTTGCCCCAGAGAAGGGGAGGGGCTGGCTCATGTCACAGGGAGGAATCGGTATGGTGGGTGGTCCTGGAAAGGTTTTCATGGAGGGCTAAGTGGACAATGGGAGTGGGATGAAGAGTGGACCTGGGGAGGCCGGTGAGGGGGCCGTCGAAGAGACATGGCAAGTAGGAACAGGGGACTTCCCTGGCGGTCCAGTGGTTAGGGCTCCACGGTCCCAATTCAGGGGGCGTGTGTTCGATCCCTGGTTGGGGAACTAAGATCCCACATGGCGCGTGGCACGGCCGAAAAACGAAAAGTTAAAAAAAAAAAAAGAAAGTAAGAACACACTCCCTATCTACCTTGAAAAAAAATTGAGATATTTGCCCAATAACTGAGAGAGGAGAGGTTCGGTAATGGGGCAGCCACGGGGTAAAGGAAAAGAGGATGAACGTTGACCCCAGGTATCGGTGCCACTCACAGCAGTGCTTGAAGGTTGGGCTATGGAACTGAAGGAAAGTTTAAAAAAACCCTTAAAAAGGGAAATCTATAATATGTGACTTTAAAAAATCAAAAGCGTAGCAATAGAAATCATCCCTAAGCATAAATGCTGGTAGACTGAACTGTGCAATTGAATGAAAGTTTTCTAAAAAATCGTAAAAGGGGAAATCTATAGTATGTAAGTTTAAAAAAGCAAAAATGTAGCAATAAAAATTATCCGTAAGCATAAATAGTTGTAGATTGTGCTAGGTGATTGAATGAAAGTTTCTGTTTTTTTTTTGCCACGCCCCATGGTATGCAGGATCTGAGTTCCCCAACTAGGGATTGAACCCGTCCCCCTCTGCAGTGGAAGCACGGAGTCTTAACCACTGGACTTCCAGGGAAGTCCCTGAATGAAAGCTTTTTTTTTTTTAATCTTAAAAGAGGAAATCTATGTTATGAAATTCTTAAAAACCCAAAAATGTAGCAATGAAGATCATCCCAGATGATGATACTACTGGAAAGGATGGACAGGAAAAGGAGGGAGATTTTTAAAAAATCTATTGGTAACTTCCTCAAATAAGGGGGATTCCAAAAGGTATTCTTTTATTCTTGTTTCAGACAACTGGACATGTCCAGAGAATGGTTTTGAGGCATAAAGAAAAAAGAGTGAGTTGAATTGCAAGAGGGCTATAGGCCTTCCCAAACCCTGGAAGAAAACCAAGTCCTTAAGGCAAATCCACAAAAAAGGGAGAAAATGTCAGGGCAAAATGCAGAATAATAGAGAGGGAAACAGAAATGAAGAAAAGAGAAGAAACTCAAATAGCTGAAAGTCTGTTACCACAGACCAAGGCAGAGGCAGAACTCAAGCAGTTAGAAAATTTAAAAATATAGTTGTTTAGTAAATCCAAGAGCTGGATTTAAAAAGATTCATAGAAACAGAAAACCTCAAGCAACTCCAGTCAGACGATGATGGAGAATCCAGCTATAAATATGGAAGCAATTAAAATACAATGAAATGACTTGGTAAGGGAGCAAAGTGCTTGGTAAAACGAATAGCTTTTCAATAAGAAGTGCGGAGACATAACATGCCTCAGTTTGGGAACACTTGATATTGTAAAGATACCACTTTCCCCCCCAAAATCATTTATACGTTGAAGACAATGGATATTGATATTCCTGTGGGATTAAAAAAAAAATAGTTGCAAATGATTTTACAATTCTTTTGAAAGGACTGTTGGGCCACAACAGCCCAGAAAAGTTTGAGGTGCAAAAATTATTCACTAAACATGTTACTGCTTGTTTTACAAAGTTATCGTTAATCTAACAGGTATGAGATGGTGTCATGAAGTTAAGACACGTGGAAAGCAAATATAGATTAAGAGGACAGACTGGAAAGGTTAGAATCAGGTTGGAACACCTGTGTGTGTACAAGTGTGTGTGTGTGATGATAAAAGTTGCACCTCACCTCATGGGGCTGGGGGACGGGAAAGCCATAGACCAGAGAATTCCCTTCCGATCACCACGGGATGATCGACAGTGAAAGGACGTTGCCGGCATCAGAAGAAAAATACCGCCAAGAAGGAAATAAAGGAGCTCGCGTGGACATGCGAAAGCCACAAAGAAGCAGAAAATGCGAACGGAGGCCAAGACATGACTCCTTCAGGCAGGCTACTCACTGTTCCGTTGGTGCCACCGGGCTGCGTGCAGGAAGCTCTCGCAGTAATGCATCAGGAACTCGTGCTCCGAGTGCTGGGCTGTCCCCAGGAGCAAGGGCAGCAGGTCCCGGCCGTCAATCACCCTACAGGCAGGAGCACAGGGACTCAGGGCGGGGCTGCTGGAAGGTGGGCGTGGCCTTAACAAGCCCAGGGCCGCCCCGGGGCAGTCAGCACCCCAGCCGCCTGCACACAGCGCCTTCGGCTAAAAGATGTTGGAGGGTCCAGCTTGCTTGGCTGAAGTAATGGTCCCCCCAGCCTTATTCTGAAGCACAAATAGCTAAACAAAATGGAAACACCTGCTTGGTTCTGTATGGATTTGAGCTTTAAGTCGTTATAGAACATGCGGCATTCTTCAACAAGACCTGGAATCATTTCATAAGTATATATAATAAAAGAAATCTATATGCATATGTAGTGTATATATGCAATATACATCATTATATAAAAAATATATACATTATATGCACAATATATATCATTATATACAAATAGACATATATACACTATATATGCAATATATAATACATACACAATATATGTATTATATATTCAATATATACACTATATATTATATATACTGTATATACAATATCTATACATATACACATACCACATACATATACCATAGATATGTGATATATATACCCACCATATATACATAAAATATATGCATACCGCATGGATACACCACACATATAGCACATATATATATACACCATGAATATACACAATATATATCATTTCATTTCCAAACGTGTATTCATATACACATACACACATACGTTTATATATGTGTGTGTATATATATAAATGTATACATAAATAAAACCAAGCAACAATATATGGCTGAACTTCATCTTCTAGCAAAATACATTTGTGATATACATGATGGACAAATTTTTATTTTTAAAACAAATGAGATATTATAAATTAATGTTAAAAATTAGCAGCCAGTTAGGAGGAAAAAAAATCAACCAGAGACATGATATTCAATGTAAGAGAAGAGAAAAGAGGAGAATGTAATATTCAACATCTCTGCTGATAAAGCAGTGGAAATGATAACACACATATATGTATATGTGCATACACACATACTGTATGTGTCGTTTATATAATAAATAAATTACATGTATAAATTAAACTGATTTTAGTTCTATTATTTTAAAAACAGATGCTCTCACATACAGCCAGTAGCAATTCCTAGGGAACAATTTGACAAAATGTATCAAGAGTTTAGTAACTGGCCACACACTTTGACCCAGGAATTCAACTTCCAGGGGTTTTTACTAAGAAGGTAATTATGACAGGCAGTAAAATGACAAAGCCAGATTTTTTTTCAAAATGAACACGGCTGAAGTCCACCTGTAAGAGGTTAGTTGAAAGAATACTGTAAAGCCATTAAAATTTTTGTCCATGCATAAAGTGTCTAAATATATATAGATATGTACATATATCTCTATATATATACAGAATATTTTATACAAATATATAAAATATCTAAATATATATAGTACATAGGTATCATATAACTTAATTATGTATTCATCTCTACGTTGTCAAGTTTACGAAATAATTTTATTTTCTTTCTATTCCTCCCAAATTTTCTATAATTTTTAAAGGAAGAAAAACTGGAATCGGGCTTCCCTGGTGGTGCAGTGGTTAAGAATCCCCCTGCCAGTGCAGGGGCCACGGGTTCGAGCCCTGGTCCAGGAAGATCCCACATGCCGTGGAGCAACTAAGCCCACGAGCCACAACTACTGAGCCCGCGAGCCACAACTGCTGAGCCCACGTGCCTAGAGCCCGTGCTCCGCGACAAGAGAAGCCACCGCAATGAGAAGCCCGCGCACCGCAATGAAGAGTAGCCCCCGCCGGCCACAACTAGAGAAAGACCGCGTGCAGCAGCGAAGACCCAACACAGCCAAAAGTAAATAAATAAAATAATAAATAAATTAAAAAAATAAGAAAAACTGGGATCATGAAAAGTCCCTACCACACTACATCAAAAGGAATCTCTTGTGATGAATCGTTAGTAAATTCATTGATGGTTTCAGTGACAATCGTCCTTATTATCAAATGGCTTCACTTAAGACTGAGAAGAGAAGGACATTTTGTGCATAAAATGAAGCAGACGTTGGATCCCAGCAGAGAATGATGAGCGTTCTTCCAGATACTGATCTCACGGATGTTTTATGCCAAACAAAAGTGACAGTGATGTTTGACATACATGTTGGCTCTACACAAAACGCAACTACCTTCTTTGGGCTGCTCTGTACCTGTCATGGGGCACCTGGCCACCCCCCAGCTGGACCACGGTGGGGAAGACATCCATCAGGCTGGTGGGCTCGTGGATCAGGCGGCCAGCGGGCAGCATCCCGGGCCACCGGAGTATCCCTGGGACCCGGATCCCACCTTCCCAGCCGCCCATGCCTTTGCCACCTGTGTTTAAACATGAACAGGAAAGAATGTGATTGAAAATCCAAAGTGGTCGCTTACCTGGGTGATTTAACCTTTCCATCTGTTTTAAATCTCTCTCTCTCTCCCTCCCTCTTTAATTACATGATGACATTTAGTTCCTCCCTGGCAGAGCATAGATTTTGTTTTATTTATTATTCTGGGTGTTGGTTTTCCACCACACAGGGGTCAGGACATGGATACCTTTGGGGACATTATTCTGTTGACCACAACGATCATTTGGGTTCCTTTGGTTTTTGTGACTTTGCTTTGTAAACTCCCATTCCAGAGAAAGCGTTGGGAATTATTGGGAAGAGATGAAGCCAGTACACATGGATCTGGGAATGTCTCACCCTTACCTTTATATATCCCATTCCAGCCACCATATTGATTGTTTCCAAACTGAGCCTCTAAGGATCCCCCATGATCCGACGTAAAATAAACGAGGGTGCTGTTGGTCAAACCTTCCGTGTCCAACGTATCAAGGATCTTCCCTGCAAAGAATAGATGCGTGTGTGCCAGTCAAAATAGAAGAAACTCTTACACCGGATTTTTGGAACGCTTCCTTTAAATGAGTCTTCAGTGTTAAAGCTTAATGGGAGTCAGCAGTAATATAATTGTGCTATTTTAAGCATCTTCGATCTAAGATTGACATATGTCTTTGTATGTGCCCAATCCTGTTTCCAGAAAGTTTCAGGAAAGCTACAAGTGTACATGCTGCATAGGACAACGTCGTGAACCCTTACAAATGAGGCAAAAGAAGATTACAGAGAAAAATAGGGAACAGGATGGTCTAGGAAGGACGGTGACAAAGGCATTTGTACGTGGATGAAGAATAGTTTTCAGTGGCAGTTCTAAGTTTCTTAGAGTCACATAAAAACTATCTGTACCCCCATGTTCATAGCAGCAGTATTTACAATAGCCGATACATGGAGGCAACCCGAGTGTCCATCGATGGATGAATGAATAAAGACAATGTGTTGTATACATTCAACGGACTATTATGCAGCCTTGAGAAAGGAGGAAATCCTGCCACTTGCAGCGACATGCATGGACCCTGAGGGCATTATGCTCGGTGCAGTATGTCAGACAGAGAAAGACAAATACCGTGTGATCTCACTTACATGTGGGATCCAAAAAGCCACACCTACAGAAAGAGAAAACAGATTGGTGGCTACTGCAGGTGAGGGTGAGGGGTGGGAAAAAATGGGGGAAGGTGGTTGGTTAAAAGTTACAGATTTAAAAAAACGAGTGTATTTCTTTGGTGTTTGGGTGTTCCTTTTTTATACAGTCTGACCAGGTCTGCATTTTTTTTTTTTTGCGGTACGCGGGCCCCTCGCTGTTGCGGCCTCTCCCGTTGCGGAGCACAGGCTCCGGACGCACAGGCTCAGCGGCCATGGCTCACGGGCCCAGCCGCTCCGCGGCACGTGGGATCCTCCGAGACCGGGGCACAAACCCGCGTCCCCTGCATCGGCAGGCGGACTCTCAACCACTGCGCCACCAGGGAAGCCCTGGTCTTCTCATTCTTTACATCCTTCCCTCCTGCAGTTTCTGGACGAGGAACCATCACTTTCTCATCTGGAAAAGGTACCTACCCACCATCCAATCCATCTCTTCTGTGTTGTCCCCGTACAGCCCATGGGGACTCCTCCCTCGGAAGTTCTCGGTAGTGATGAGAGGGGTGTGGACATGTAGAAAGGACACGAAGAGGAGGAAAGGTCCTTGCTTGTTTCTGAAAGTAGATACGATGTGATGGGAGTTATTTTTTGGTCAACCTGAGATTGAGCTCCCACAGATGCTAAATACAAATTTCCATTGTCACGTCCTTACTCAGACACATGACTGTGCTGCTCTACCCACCAGCAGCAACTGCGTAGATCTGTTCCACGGCGCGATGTTCCTGTGTCTGAGAATCGTCAGTGTGATGACTTTCTTCCTTCTAAAGTCTTTGGAAAAGTCCACACGAATTTTTTTATTTTTTGGCCGTGCCACGGCATGTGGGATCTCAGCTTCCCGACCAAGTATCGAACCCGTGCCCCCTGCAGTGGAAGCGCAGAGTCCTAACCACTGGACCGCCAGGGAAGTCCCTCCACACTGATTTTATACGTCTTTTTCTTCCTGATTATCGTTTTCTAACTCTATGGACTTCGGATGACTGAAAGTAAAATAGAATACCAGGATGCCATCTGGTCTGACTTTCATTTTATTGTTATTTCGGTATATTTTTCGATTTCCAACTTAGCTGAAAGAATAAGTGATTTGCACATTCAGTTTTCTTTACAACTGCTCTTATGCAATGAAGTTTAGGGTGTGGAATAGTCATGAAAAAACCCACTTTCAAAATGATGTATATGGGGTTATTAATCTCAAGTTGATTCTCCCCAATCTAGACAATTCCTCACCTTCCCCTGTCTTCACCTGATCTTTATGGTCTAATCTACACCCTTAAAGGACAGAAGCAAAGGTGAAGCTCTTAGACTTAATAAGGACACATCAGGTTAGTTTGTTCTAATTTGAAAGCCAAGTATTCGCTTCACACCTGACCCAGATTTGGCAATTCCATCAAAAGCTCTCTAAGAATATTCCGGAACATGATCACCACCCAGGTAAGTTGGGGTTCCATGGAGTCACCCACTCTACTGGAACCCCTTTGGGGAGCACAAAGTGGTCTCCGTTTGGTGTAGCTTTTCATTGTGTCCCTCCTGGTCTGGCCTGGTAAGTCTCTTTGTCACTGTCACTCACATTTACATCCAGGCTGAAGTTAGCCACAGGACCGCTTGGTCCTGATGGTAGAGCTTTAAAAATACTTAGAATTTATTGCAAAACCTACAGGTGATTCAGTTTCATATGTTCATTAAATACCACCCCTGTGGTAACCAGGGGTGCTCAAAGAATTGGACTGGCTCTTTTTTTTTTTTTTAGCCATGCCAGGTGGCTTGCAGACCAGGGATAGAACCCGTGCCCCCTGCGGTGCGAGCTCAGAGTCCTAACCACTGGACCCCCAGGGAATTCCCTGGTCTGGCTCTAAAATAAGAAGGAACAGCAGCAAATTTCAACTGACTGGTCAGTTGTTTCAACGGATCCAGTTGAGTTTCAGGGAACATCATTTATGCCCCATTTTACCAAAAAAATGTCTTTCTGAGCTGGGACCGTTTCACCACGCCAGTACCCATTCCAGAAGAAGCAGATTCCGAATTCATTTTCATCCTGAAGCCACCTTTGATACTCACCTTTTGACAAAGGATGAGACCTCCTTGAGCATAAGAGCCGTCGTCCTTTGAAGGGACATGGGCTGCTCGGTGATGGCGTGATTTCGCATCAGAAAGCAGTCGGCGTGAACAATCAGGGCACCCATGAAATAGGAGGTCGTGAGGCACAGCAGGGCCACAATGGCTGAGCAGATGACCAGAGTCCAGGAGCCCGCTACCAGGCGAGTGAGTTTCCCAGCGGTGAGTGTAAAGGCGGCCAACGCCATGACATGCGAGCAGACGTTGAGTTTATGCTCCAAGCCTGCGCGCTTTTCAGACACTTCCCCGGGCTCACAGTCTCCCATCATGGAAAACGGCATTCCGTAGAAATGGTCAAAGCCATGGCTGAGCGGGTGGTGGCAGTAATCATCGGAGGATTCACAGTTGAGACCCAGATGCCATTTTCCTGAAAAGCAAGAAGTACGCACACGTGACAACGGTCCGACCATCCCTGGGGGCGTGGGTATGGTGTGCTTGCCAAGTTCTAGGCTCTCTGCTGGGTGGTGGGATGAGGTGGGGATGTAGAGGAGGTGGGGGTAGCGTTTGCTGTTGTTTGTACCACAGCCTGGCCAGGTCACTTCAAGGGAATGAGGACCTTGTGTAGCAGCATTTCCTGTGCTGCTGGAACAAAGTCCCATAACTTGGTGGCTTGAAACAACAGGAATTTATGCTCTCACAGTTCTGGAGGGCAAGTCCAAAATCAAGGCACGTGGGCAGGGCCACGCTCCCTCCAGAGGCTCCAGGGGAGGGTCCTTCCCGCCTCTTCCAGCTTCTGGGGGCTCCAGGCATCCCCAGGCTCGTGGCCACATCCCTCCCATCTCTGCCTCAATGGTCTCACTATCTCCTCTTTGTAGTCAGATATGTGTCTGTCTCCCTCTTGAAAGGACCCTTGTCCTTGTACATAAGGAAACCTGGATAATCCAGGATCATCTCCTCATGTCAAGATCCTTCACTGAATCACATCTGCAAAGACACTTTTTCCCTAGGTAAGGTTATATTTGCAGGTTCCAGCAGTTAGGACCTGCTATCTTTGGTGACCCTTATTCAGTCGACTCCACCTGACTTTGCGACTGTCTACAGGAGAGCAATAATCAAGGCACACAGTGGTCACACGGCTCTAGAAAACTCCATCTGATGTGACCAGCGTGAGCAAAAGATTTCCTGACTTTAGAATTCTCCGTCCCTTTTGCTAATTCATTATAATCACAGTCAGGGTGGTGGTGGGTGACAGGTTTTGCAGACCCCACCTGTCGTGTTCAGTCAGTGGAAGGTGATTAGCTCCCCTGCTGTCACTGCTGGAGTGTTGATACGCTCTGTGTACCTTCTCAGCAGCCCAATGGTGTCCGTCACCCAGAAGACCTCATGTGATTTCCCGAGCGATATATCCACGAATCTATTGGATTCTATATTCAAAGAGCTAAAGAGTTAGCTTTGCTCTTTCTGATCGACAAAGGAGACTGTTAGCAAAACTTATTACTATAACATGATAATGATCATGACTTCTTGGGCCCCTTTCAAGAAACTGCCATCCCTAATTTTCATTCATTCTACACATGACGCACGTGGTTTGTTGACGTATAGAAAGATAAGCCTGCTCTTTATGGAAGCAGACAGGAAGGTTCTAAGCTGTGTGGTCACATTTCTAGACAGGAAATGGGGAAAAACAGCATGATGAAAATTTTTGGTAATTTGGTAAAATTAGAAAAGAAATGAGAAATCCCACTGTGTCCCAACTATTTCATTTCCAAACTTCTTACTTGACTATAACCTCCCTATAAAAGTAATGTGCTCCAGGGAGATCAGCTCAGTGCTTTGTGGTCACCTAGAGGGGTGGGATAGGGAGGGTGGGAGGGAGACACAAGAGGGAGGGGATATGGGGATATATGTATAGCTGATTCACTTTGTTATAGAGCAGAAACTAACACACCATTGTAAGGCAATTATACTCCAATAAAGACGTTAAAAAAAAAGTAATGTGCTTAATACTTAGAAAATGTCCATACCTATGAGTCCAGTGGCATAGCCTTTATCTTTCAATATTTTTGCAAAAGTTGTTTCATTCGGCGGAAGTCCTCCAGATACGCCCGTCCACTGAAGAACACGGTAACCATTACTGGACACCATACCTTTGATCAATCGTTTTCAAAGAAATGTTACAATCAGACATCGATTTGTATCATCATTATTATCACTTTAACTTAGAACATTCGGTGGAAGTCTCCATTATTCAAAATTCAGTTGAAAATTTACTTCCAACGTGGGTTGGCCTCATGGGTTTTATTTTTGTCAGCAAAGGAAATGATTCATTAATCGAAAATGTTAGCGAGAAGACTTACGGTCCCGCTATGTCAAGGTTGTAAGCCGAAAGAGAATTAAATGAAAAGGAAAACAGAATTAAAAATGATTTTATGATTTCACCAAACTCTTGATAGAATCCAGTACTTCTCAAACTGGTCTGCACATTGGAATCATGGGAGGGGTTTCCAGAATATCCTGACACTTGGTTATCATATCACCCCAGAGACTGTGATATTAGTTGGTCTGGGGTGGAATTTGGAATGGTTAAAAGGTCCCCCCAAATGATTCTCATGTGCTGAAAAGGTAGGGAACCACGGACATAATTCATCCTGACCCTGATAGATCCAGGACCTCTACCCAATCATTTAAAAATGTAGGTTCAAGATTTTTATAAAGCTCTGCAGTGTGCAGTTGAGAACGAACGATTTAGAAGATGCTCTTTGCCTCCTAGACCTTTTTGATGACTGCAGCTCAGTCTGATCAGAGAGGATCCACTTGGTTCAGAGAGCGAATGAAGTTCTCAGTGATCATGCTTTGGAAATTGGAGAATTCTGAGATTTTCCAAAACCTCAAGAACGCGTCTGGTTCAATGAAGGCTAGTGAAAACCAAATAGTTCTAGGTCAGGACAAAGAAAGTTGGGGTGTTTCAGCTTATGTTGTCGAGGATTTATTCTTCCCTGAGCAGGTTGCAGAGAACTATATATAGGAGGGTCTCTGTGGGTCACTTTGATGGGTCAACTTGACCAGGCTACGGTCCCCAGCCATGCAAACACTAGTCCATGGGTCTAGGTGTTGCTGTGAAAGTCTTGTGTAGATTGGGTTAACATCTGCCATCAATCGACTTCAACTAAAGGAGGTGACCCCCGTGCAGGTGGGTGGCCTCATCCAGTCCGTTGGAGGTCTCCAGGACAAAAGCTGAGGTTTCCAGACACAGAAGGGATTCTGCTTCAAGACTGCAACACCAGATCCCACCTGCGTCTCCAGCCTGCTGTCCTGCCCTGAGGATTCTGGACTTGCCAACCACACAGTCACACTAGCCAGTTCCTTAAAATAAATCTCTTTACAGAGTAGGAGACAGAGATGGTAGATCCTAAATAAGTAGCTGATAGATTGATAGATGGTAGATGGATAGACAGATGATAGATGGATAGATAGATGATAGATGGATATATAGATAGATAGATGATGGATGGATGGATAGATGATAGATGAATAGATAAATGAGAGATAGATAGATGATAGATAAATGATAGACAATAGATAGATGATAGATGGATAGATAGATGATAGATAGACGATAGATAGATAGATAGATAGATAGATGATAGATAGATGATAGATGATGATAGATAGATAGAAGATAGATAGATCTTGTTGGTTCTATTTCTCTGGAGAACTCCGGCTGATATAGGGTCTGAAGTCTGTCCCTACTCCCAGGAGTCAGCTTCAGGGTCAAAGGGCAGAAGGACATTATACAGACTTTCAAACTTTTAGTCTAGTTTCTACCCAAATCCCCAGGGAGATAGAAGATTGGGAGAAAAAAACCCTCCAAACCCCTCTGAAAAACAAACAAAAAAACCCCCCAAACCAAAAAACCAAAAAGCCCCAAACCCCCCAAAAACAAAAAACAAAAGAAAACAAAAAAGCCAAAAAACAAAGAAACAAAAGAAAACACACCAAAAACCTCTCAAAAAACAAAACTAAAACCAAAACCAAAACCCAAAACCAACCAAACAAAAACCCCAGAACTTTATAACAAAAGATCTGCATGACTTTTAATGCAAAAGAGTATGATTTTGGAGCCCCTGAGGTGGAAGCGGAGGAATATTTTGTCGACGTATTTCCCTCTTTAAAATCATTCCGAGGTCTCAGATCTTTTTCTTGGGGCCACAGAGAGCAAAAGAAATTCCTTTTCCACGCGGCGGGCAGAGATTTGAAATCGATCTTCGGAGACCCCTATCTCTTCTTCTTCAGATTAAACATATTTGGTTACTTAAACTTTTGCACAACCAGAGTCATGATAACGCCTGTTAGGTCCCTTAATATCCCTCGGGGTAGATTATTATGTATGTTACACTAAGGGTTGAAAAGCTATGCCCCCTGGGGCAAACGTTGCCTACCACCTGATTGCATAACCCCTGCAGGTGGAGAATGGTTTTGTACGTTTTATTTAATGGTTGGGGAAAAAATCAGGAGTAGTATGTTTCATAACATAGGAAACTATATGAGATTTAAATTTCAGTGTTCATAAATAAAGTTTTATCAGAACACAGCCATGCTCATTTATGTATGTAAGGTCTGTAGCTGCTCTCAAGCTACAACAGTAGAGTTGTGTAGCTGTATCACAGGCTACATGGCCCACAAAGATGAAAGTATTTAATATCTCGCCCTTTCGAGAAAGCGTTTGCCAACGCCTGCCTTATATGGTTATCCACATCACAGGAGACCATCAAATGCACCGGGCTCTACCAGTGTCACCTCATTATCTATAGCTCTTACGGACTCCAATCTGATGGGGGACTTAGAGCGTTCTCTTCCCACTGTACTGGAGAATCCGCACGTGATTAGTCAAAAAGAGCATGTTCCTGCCCACTGCGTGGTTAGACGGAAGGAAGGACAAACCTGATCGGAGAGGGTATCTGCCTGTTAGGAAAGCGGCTCTGCTTGGCGTGCACACGGAAGCCGCGGCGATGTGCTGGGTGAGCATTACGCCATCCGCGGCAAGGCGGTCAACGTTCGGAGTCCTGCAGACGGAGACGTTAACTGCTTTACTCCTTAGCGCACAAACAAGAGGCTTTTCCCGTAAGCATAGTGACATCTTACTTAATAGAAAACTTTCCGGTCACCAATTAACACATGCATGCGTTCTTAGGAACGAACAAAAGACAACGGCTTTGCAGAGCTGGGGATGGACCCAGAGACTGTAATACAGAGTGAAGCAAGCCAGACGAGAAAAACGAATACCGTATCATATCTTTTCCATGTGGCGTCTAGAAATATGGTACAGATGAACTTCTTTGCAAAGCGGAAATAGAGACACAGATGTTGAGAACGAACATATGGATACTGGGCGGGTGGGATGAATTAGGAGAATGGGATGGACATAGACACGCTACTATATATAAAATAGGTAACTAATGAGAACCTACTGTATAGCACAGGCAACTCTACTCAGTGCTCTGCGGTGACCTACATGGGAAGGGAATCTATAAAAGAGTGGCTGTTTGTATACGTCTAACTGATTCACTGTTATACTGCAGAAACTAACACAGCATTGTAAAGCAACTATAGTCCAATAACAATTAGTAATTTTAAAAAAGGCAGTGGAAAAACTTCAAATGTCTTCTGAAACATCAAAGAAGTATCCACTGCGTTATTATTGACCAAGTTTCCACGATATACGACTGGTGCCGAGGCAGAGACGATAAGAGATCCAGAACTGAGAGTCCAGAGCGACTTCTCACTTAGGACACACAGTCTTCTTTTTCTCTTTACTTTTTATTTTATATTAGCGTGGAGTTGATGAGCCGTGTTGCGTTAGTTTCAGGGGTGCGGCACAGTGACTCAGCTATCCACAGACGTGTATCTATGCTGTTTCAGATTCTTTTCCCATTTAGGTCGTTACAGAGGATTGAGCAGAGCCCCCTGTGCTCTACAGAGGTCCTTGCTGGTCACGCATTGTAAGCACAGCTGTGCGGGCACGCTACTCCTAACTGGAAGATTTGACTCCACGCTACCAGCGCACTGTCGGTGGGACGTGAGGGTGGGACTCAGATGCAGCGTCAGGGTAGTGCCTGTGCTACCAGAGACTGTGCTGATGGAGATCATACTTAACAGTGAAGCGATTATTCACACACAGGATGCGTGTGAGCTGGCGTTCGTGCAGGTGTGGGAAGAAGGCGGGATTAAGGGCGTTCAGAGAAATGATGTGTGTGCAATTCTGTTATAGTTTGAATTGCACAGACCGAGGGTCAGATGCGATATCAGTGGCCTCTGCACCGGGGTGTCAGATGAGCAATTCTCTGGTCCTTGCCTTATGGTGTCGTTGCCATAGCAGCCGACATCTCCGATGCCGAGATCGTCTGCCATCAGGAGAAGGATATTCGGACGGGAACCAGATAGACTGCGGCAAGCTGAGGGCTTCAAATCCAGAAGCACACTGACTGTCAGAGCCAGCCAGCTCCTGAAAAACAAGCTACCCAACAAGGCTTCATGCTGCTTTCCACCTTATCGACACTACTTCTGTAAGTGGGAAGTTGGGTTCCCTCTTTTAGGGGACTTTGATATTATCATCCCATTTCAGAAGAGTTTGAATACACCTCTTAGGCATTTGAATTTTTTCTCTCTCTTTCTTGCTTTTTTTTTTTTTAAAGTTAAAAACAACTCATCCTTTCATGGATGCCACCCTGGGCACGCAAATAAACAGCAGGACAATGGTGTTCCAATCCCCAGCAGCGTCATGAAATAAAGATGGAAATCTGAATCTGATGGAATTTGTGTCGTGGGCTTCCCGGAAAACCAGACACCGGCGCCATGGCAAGACTGGATGCACAGCTGCATCGGAAAGAGTGAGGTGGAATTCTTTCTGTAGCTGCCGGGGAGCACCTCCCAGGAAAGGGCGCGTGGAACGTGTATATTAATCGTGAATCCTCAGGAGGGAGTGATCAATTACTAATTTAGAAAGATCAGTTTACTATCAATGCATTCTGAGAAAGCGACATGAAGTCACACAGAGGCAGACCTAGAAGATGAACGAGTGCCCATCATCCTATCTTACCAAGAGTGTTCCAGACGTAACATGTCCTCTCTGTCCTTGTATTTCCTGTAAGAGATAAAGAGGTTGATATTAACACAGGCAGCAGAAAATGAACTAATGCAGGAAGTCAAACAGTAAGTCTGTAACGACAAGGGAAACGTGGATTCTCTCTGATGCTATCAATAACATCTTAACTCCTAAAAACTCATCAAGGAATGAATGTTCTTCCCTACTCGAAAAGCTTTACGAATGCTGAACACTGTCTTTAGAACGGAGAGCATGGCCTTTGTTAGCTCTAGCTTAGGTCAGAGTGTGATCAGTTTTGAGGCACTCTGTCAGAACAGAAACGTATCTCCCTGTAGGTGAAAGTTCCCGAGGTGTTCTAGATCCAGGAGTGGCTGCCAGGAACCATGTTTGGTCCAGATGGATCTTAAATCCCATACATGGAGCAAGGAAGCAAAGCCGCGTTTCCACTGAAGGTTCTGGAATTCTGGGGCCTCACCAAGGTCGTGGTTCACGGCTCTCACTTGCACAAGCTCTGGACAAAGTGGGTGTTCCGCTCCAGTGGAACGTGTTTCAGCTTGAGGAAGCTGTGAACGCCCTTGAGATAGGCCCTTGGGTGAAACGGAGCCAATGTGCAAATAACGTACCTGGGAGCAGAATGTAGGAGGTAGGCTGTGGGCAGAGCTGGAGTGGCTCCGTCCTGCTTGGAATTCTGCTCCAGCCTGACGAGCTGGAAAAACCAGCTGGTTTGGGGTGTCTGCCTTTGCGTTTGAGTCCTGATGTGACTTAAAAAAAAAAAAAAAGAATGTGGGGAATTCCCTGGTGGTCCACTGGTTTGGACTCCACACTTTCACTGCCGGGGCCGGGGTTCAAACCCTGGTCGGGGAAGTAAGGTCCTGCAAGCCTCAAGGCGCGGCCAAAATAAAGAAGAATGTAGAACATGTGTTTATCAAGAGCCGATGGTACATATTTTGGGCTTTTCTGCCCAGATGGTCTTGTCGCTACTACTTCTCTCTGCTGTCATAGCATGGAAATGGCCACGGCCAACCCAGATGACTGGCCCTTGTTGTCCTCCAATTAAACTTGATTTCCAAAAACAGGCAGAGTTTGCCAAACAGACCAGAGATTCCTGATTCCCGATATAGAAGGCAGGAGTATAAAGGAAAATGCAAAATTAAGTGATAAAATATTGATATGAAATGATCTCCAATTCATATTTAAAAATTTTTTTGATTGTGGTAAACACATATAACAAAATTTCCCATCTTAACCATTTTGTGTGTGTGTGTGTGTGGTACGCGGGCCTCTCACTGCTGTGGCCTCTCCCGTTGCGGAGCACAGGCTCCGGAGGCGCAGGCTCAGCGGCCGTGGCTCACGGGCCCAGCCTCTCTGTGACACGTGGGATCTTCCCGGACCGGGGCACGAACCCGTGTCCCCTGCATCGGCAGGCGGACTCTCAACCACTGCGTCACCAGG
The DNA here is from genome assembly GCF_039906515.1 of Pseudorca crassidens. NCBI lineage: Eukaryota > Metazoa > Chordata > Mammalia > Artiodactyla > Delphinidae > Pseudorca > Pseudorca crassidens. The sequence continues at coordinate 132,993,333 of NC_090317.1, read as the reverse complement.
GAAGCCCTATCCAATATATTTTAAATGAAAAAAAAAAAAAAAAAAGAGTCAAGAGAGTATGCTGCTGTCCCTACAAAACGATCATAGGAAAGGGGAAGAACACGTGTATTTACGTGTCTACAAAGCCGTCTGGTGACAACAGCTACTTTCTGCAGATAACTGGCAATCCTGTCCCTTGATGCGTGAGAATCAGACCTTGGGCTAACTTTCTAGCTCTGTTTCCCTGGAAACCCAATAAAGGTAGAATGTCAACGGGTGACTGGGCAACATTATGTGCAATAAAAATGCTGGTCCCTGGCAGCCTGTTTGTGGCCATGAGGAACCATGAAGACATGAGGGAAGCCCACTTGGGGCTTCTGGGGGTCAGTGGCCCTTGACCTGGCATGGCTTTTGCAGTGACCCAGAAGCTCTGCTCATGAGTTGTCTGAAGAGAAGTTGGCTCGCGTGGTGGGCGAGCTTCCGAGCTGGGGATGTCCAGCCTTTCAGAGTGACACCCTCTCCATCTAAACTGTCCCCTGGGAAGGTGCAGACTAGCTGCTGGCTGGCTGTGTGTGCAGAGGCGTGGATCGCTGTACGCAGGGCCTTCTCTAAGGAGAAATGCCCCAGTGTGCTTCCACCCTTCTCCTTCTGAGCTAGCCTGACATTTCCTGGTGCTTCATGTTCTCTGGACATTAGCCCTTGCCTGCAAGACAGAGGTGGCTCCTTCCAAGCTCACTTGCAGTTCAGGTGCTTTCTCACACCTCCCCAAGTTGCGTCCTCCTCAGCACAAGGACAGGGCAGTGCACCTGTGGTCAGCCGGATGACCACTGCATGCAACTGGGACAGGGCTTGGGCAGCGAGAAACCCCGCAGACAGGTTTCTCTGGATGGCTCTCTGTGGTCACTGCCTCTGTAGCGGGGAAGCTTTCAGTTGGGATCAAGGCTGAGGGCTCCTATCACTCCTGGTGAGACGTACCGTGACCCAGGCTGTTTATTTACCTCATTCCTTTCGAAGAAGGATCTTAGTGAGGTGTGAGCTACCTGGCTTGCTGCCTCTTTTTCGCTTCTGGTGGCTGGTGTACAGGTGGGTGACCTGTTGCAAGGTGATTGTGTCTGTTTGCACAGACACAGAGTTAGCTTTAGGGTTCTTTCTTGGTGTTATACATCCCATGGGTGGACAAGGTACAATGCCATGTACACCCCGCCCAGCCCATTAGAGTATCATACAGAGTAGTTTCACTGCCCTAAAAATCTTCTGTGCTTTGCCTGTTCATCCCTCTTCCCATCGTAACCCCTGGCAACCACTGATCCTTTTACTGCCTCCATAATTTTACCTTTTCCAGAATGTCATGGAGTTGGACTCATACAATACGTATGTTGTGGATGAAACTACTCCTCTCTCTGATGGAAGGACAGAACACCAGGGACTTTGCTTACTAGACCTGTTTTAACATGTAGACAGTTTGGATGGCGTATCTCAAATTGAGCAGAGGGGGGAAGCTGGAAATGCTTTCGTTTCATACCATCGGCATTCGCCGTACCCTTTCGTTTGTTCCATTTTGCAATTTTTGGCTACAAATCTTTACCTCTCAGGAGGTCTGTATGAACATTTTAATTTATATGTATTTATATATGAAATAAATACATTTATGTATATGTATGTATAGATACATGTATATATAAAACACAATAATCATATAAAAATATGCAAATATAGAATATAGTATAAAGTAGATATGATTGTTTTCTTTACATCTATTTTAATCTTTTTTTTTTCCCCCCAGAAAAAGCATATTATGGGCTTCTTCTGACTTTTCTAGGGAACGTGACTGGTTCTACTTGTTCTACTGGTGGGTTAGAGTTGAGTGTATATACGCCGCTTGAGCACATGGTGGAAATGTCATACGAGGTTTAGTTTTATCAAATCTTTGGTTCACCTCTTCAGTGATAGGCTCTCTATACTTAGCTACACAGAAGGAGCGTATTCTTCTGTTCCAAGGAACACAGCATCTTATCCCTTAGAACACTGCATGCTTTTCTCCATGTTGGCTACCAGAGAAAACTTTCCATAAGAAAGAGACAAAGAAAGAGCAGAGGGTAGGGTGGTGGTTGCGGGGGGGGGGGGGGGAGGGGGGGGAGAAATGGGAGGATGTTGAAGGATGCAAACTTGCAACATGTAGGTAAATACGTTCTGGAGAGCTGACCCACCCACAGTGATTCCACTCAACGCTGCTGTAATGTTAAGTGTCAAAGTTGCTAAGAGACTAGATCTCAATTGTTTTCAACACAAAAAGGCAATGGCAACTACGGAGGTGATAGCAGTGTTAGCTAACGCTATTGTCGCAATCATATTGCAACATAGAAATGTTATCAAACTGACCCTTTGTATACAGCAAACTCTCACAATGTTATCTGCTAATTATATCTCAATAAGCACAAGGAGATCAACTGCATGCTTTGTGACGCCCTAGAGGGGTGGGGTAGGGAGGGTGGGAGGGAGACGCAAGAGGGAGGGGATATGGGGATATATGCATACGTATAGCTGATGCACTTTGTTATACAGCAGCAACTAACACAACAATGTAAAGCAATTATACGCCGATAAAGATTTGAGAAAAAAAAAAGAATACTTACCAAAAAAAAAAAAAGTCAAATACTTTGACCATTTAAAAGAAAAAAGATACAGAAAAAGAGAAGGAAAGCCCGGCAATGAAGTATTACCCATAATGTAGCCTTTGATGCTCTTCCAGGGGAGAAAGAATTACAACCCCTGGTTCCCCGCTGTCCTCCAGACCCCAGGCAGCAAGTCTCATTTCTCCACTACACTTGAGCCCTGTTCCCAAACCCGGTTCCGTTTTGAATCTTAGCATCTCTTCAACGTCCAATCCACATGCTCCCAAATCTCTTAGCATCTCGCGTAGTTACATTCGCTCTCTCTCTGAACTAAATTCTGCATTCCTTGTAGACATCACCCAAGGCAAAAATCTGACATGCATATCTTTGCTTTCCATGTTTAAGAAAGTTGCCTCTAACATACGGCCAGATGCTGCAGTGTGCCCTGCAGCCACGCGTACTTAGGGGGGCTGCCACGGGTCGCTGGCCGGGCTGGAGCGGCCTTGCTAGCGTCTCAAGAAAAGCTGGTTACCTGAAGGGCTGTCTCTGGGCCAGGCCAGCTGTAGGTAAGCGAACGGCTGCTTCTCCGGGGGCGACCAGCCCTCTGGGTCCTCTTGCCGGGAGACACGATCTCAGCTCTGAGTCAAGGACCTCTCTCCGGTGCACGCATGTGCCGGCTGATTCACTCTTCAGAGCAACAAGGATCGTACGGAAACCAAGTTAGGTTGTCCAGAGAAGGGGCCGGGAAGTCCCTGGCGTCTGTTGTCTGCGCTTTTCGGGTTTCTACAGAAGCCCTTCTGTTCTCATTTACAAACTGTAACACTTGCAGAGGGATCTCTGACAACTCTTGCTGGAAACAGGGAGTCTTTCATTCACAAGTAGGTTGAACCCCGCCTGGCCTTTGGTCAATTCAGACGGGGCATTTGCTGGCTGTGTCTCAAAGCAGGGAAGCAGTTGCCTTGAACATCCCTCTGGAACAGTCCTGAAACGTCCTGTTTCTGCCGCCTCTGGCATCCGCCTTCAAAATAAACAGAAGACAGAAAATAGCTCTGACTAAGCTGCAACTACCTCTAGATACAAATGATGTTTAATTACCTGATAACGTGACTCTCGGTGGAAACTCGTTTTTGGCTGCACGCCAATTTCTTTTTCTTTTCTATTCGCTAATGTAAACATTTGTTCTGTACATCTGTGTCTCTATTTCTGCTTTGCAGATAAGTTCATCTGTATCATTTTCCGAGATTCCACATCTATGTGTTAATATACGGTATTTGTTTTTCTCTGTCTGACTTCCTTCACTCTGTAAGACAGTCTCTAGGTCCACCCGCGTCTCTGCAAATGGTGCAGTTTCGTTCCTTTTTATGGTTGAGTAAGGTTCCATTTATAGATGTACCCGATGTATCTACAAGCAAATCAGTTACCCCCCAAAAGACCCCTCCGGGGAAGAAGGGGGTATTTGGAGGCAGGAGAAGACCTGACTCTAGCTCGCCTTGTCAATGTGACTATATCGCACCCCAAAGCTGGTGAAAACTGGGAAGAACAGGGATTGAAATTACTTATACCTGGTTGGTGGATTTTGGATGCAGCTTTCTGGGACAAAAAAAGACAACTTGGAAAACCTGCAGTCATGAGAACAGTGAACTTACTGTGAGTCACTCATGCACGTCCGATGCTAGGTCACCAGCACTTTCCTGAACTTTCCAGAAGGTGCGGGCAGAAAGTTTCTGCCCAGGTAGGTTGTGACTGCCACCTGGCTGCACAGTAAAATGCATCTCGAATTCAGAAATACTATCATGAGGGTGTTGCCAATAAAATTTCCTATGCTGCGGGCTGTCTCTTCACTCTCTTGGCCGTATGCTTTGACACACACCGGTTTTTAATTCTGAGGCAGTAAAATGTATCTATTTTTCCCTCTTTGATCGCTTGTACTTTTGGTGTCATAGCGAAGGAATCATTGCCAAGTCCGAAGTCATGAAGCTTTAACCCTGTATTTTCTGGTAAGAGCTTTGTACTTTTAAGCCCCCTTTTTTAGGTCTTTGCTCCATTTGGAGTTCATTTAGGGGTCTATCCACGCAGTGGCATATTACGGTCATCAAAAGGATTGAAGCACGGACACAGGCTTCAACGTGATGAACCTCAAAAACGTGATGCTCAGTGAGAGAAGCCAGACACAGAAGGACACACAGTGTACGATTTCATTGATATAAATTGTCCAGGATAGGTAAAGCCATAGAGATTTGGGGCTGGACACGTTGAGTGGTCACCAGGGACTGGAGAGAGGGGATGATGAAGGGGGACTCTTACTGGGTAAGGGGTCTCCTTTCGGGATGATAAACATGCTTTGGAACTGGATAGAGGAGGTGCTTATACAACATTGTGGGTGTGTTAAACCCTCTGAATGGTAGAGTTCACAATGGTAAGTTTTGTGTTATGTGTATTTTAGGACAATCAAAGAAACGAAAAAAGAACCTGGGGATAAAAATGTCTGCTGTAGAACAGATTAATAGAGTTTGTAACTTGCCTCAAATTCCATTTCTAGTAAGTTGTTTGATCCACGGCAGTGGTTGACCTGAACGTGTCCACTTAATTATCCTGCCACTTCCCCTGAGAGAAAAGATGTTGAATTTGACCCCTTCCTTTAATAAGGACACGCTGGGTCCTGGGACCCTTTGTTGGGACCTGGGACCCTTTGAGGCAGTGCTGCAGTGCTTGCCCCTGGACACGCCTCTCCTTAAGCGACGAAATACAAAGAAACTCTATGGGACTAAAAATAACTGCATGCATGCGCAGTTGGGACAAATTCTGCACCCAAAAGATACAAAGAGACCAAAAAAACACAACTGCCACTATTGAAGAGCGGGGAGCAAACACAGGTGTCGGGAGCAAAACCAGGGTACTACGCATGCCCCCTGCACACAGCACCACCTAAGGGGTGGGCAGACCACCCAAGCCTCCCCTCCAGCCCGACCCCTGGACACACCCCTACCCTCACCTCATATAAGGAACAAGTTTGCCCCCCCTTGTTCCCAGCAAGCAAGGGAACCTGTTACTTTTGTGAACTTCAGAATTAGTCTTTTATTATTTTTTTTTGAGAGGGTATCTATTGTAATTCTCGAAGGGAGATGTGCAGCTCATATCATTGCAATGAATAAATTAACTCTAAGTATTAAAAATCTTTGGTTGACACAGAGCCTAACAATTTGCCAGAGACAAGGATTTTCTTAGGTCACATTTACCTCGTAATGGCTCTAATTTAAGTTTTTATTAGTAGAATTTTTCTTAGTGAAGAGCAAATGTAGAGGGATTGGGTCTGTCTCAGCCGATGCAAAAACTGAATTTATCTTAATTGTTAGGGAAAAAAAGAATGTTTTTAGTAACAGATGTATTTAAAATTTTCCATTTTGTTGAGTATTCTCTTTAATACTTTATAATACTAATGATTCAAGGGTCATCGAATAGCAGGTGGTTTGGAGGACCTTCGGAATTTATGTGAATCTCTTTAGAAATCCCTTGTATAATTGGGGAACCGTATGGTAAAGACATCATCCAATCTGTTAAATTCCTTCCGGTGGGGAATTAGTAAAATAAAGCAACGAGGAAACTGCCTCCTCACTTTTCATTATTAATGTATTTAAATTAGAAAAAAAGAATAGAATCACAGAGCTTCTATTCTGAATCAATAACCCTTTGAATGCGAAAGTCAGAATCTTGCGTCATTCATATTACCCAAAAAGATAATAGTAAATGGGGACATTTATGGCTGTGTCACTATTGGGGGTGGAAGGGGGCTGCTGGCACGTGGTGGATGGAGACCAGAGAAGCTGCTCCACAGCCCCAGTGCCCAGCACGCCCCGCATCAGAGGGTCATCCAGCTCCAGATGTCAGTCATGCTGAGGCTGAGACACCCTGACCAAGCATGGAGACCCCGTCTGTCTATGTGTCTTTCTATCTATGTATCAATCATCTATTTATTATCTATCAACCATCTAATATCTATTTTTATTTTATTTCTTTTTTTCTTCTTTCCTTCTTTCCTTCCTTCCTCCCTCCCTCCCTTTCTTTCTATTATCTATCATCTACTGAGTATGTATCTATCATCTATAATCATCTATTTATTTATCAGCTATTACTTATCTATCAACTATCTATCATCTGTCTATCTATCTATCTATCCAGCCATCCATCACCTCTATCTACCTATCTGTCTCTCTCTCTATCCATCCATCCATCACATCTATGTCTCTATCTCTCTATCTAACTATCTATCTATCTCTCATCTAACTATTTATGTCTCTCTATCTATGGCAGTGATTTGCAACCAGAGACAATTCTACTTCCCTACAGACACTTGGTGATGCCTAGGGACATTTTTTATTGTCACAATTTTGGAGCTGCTCCTGGCACCTGGTGGGTGGAGACCAGGGAAGCTGCTCTGCACCCCACAGGGCCCAGCACGCCCCGCATCAGAGACTCATCCAGCCCCACATGCCAGTAGTGTTGAGATGGAGAAACAATGGTCTAGGACATTACCTGACTCTCCAGGTGTGCCTGTTCCCTTCATGTCACATCCACACATGAACTTTTAGCTCTTTATACATCACCGGGGAGTTTGGTTTATCCAAATTGACTCTCGCCCACCTCCAAGCTTTGGTTCTGAGCACAGAGCAGAAACAGAGGATGCAGAGGCTAAAATGGAGAGTAGCGTCAATTGTTCTTCTCCGCTTTGGTAGAAACTTCTGAGTTTGGCTGAATCATGCCCGGAATCATGTAATTCTGGCTTAGCCTCACCGACTGTTCCCATCAGGATATCGTGGGGATCCCACTGGGCATCAAGCCATTTTTAGGGGTCCACTTTGCAGGTCGACTGTGGGTTTGGTAGATAATTACACATTTTCCAGGTGTGTTAGGGAAGGAGGGAAGGTGCTTCTCTTTCATTGGAAGAATACAGGCACTTCCGAGATGGGTGTCAGCTGGAATATTTTAGTTCGTGAGTATTAATAGAGGGAATTTCTAAAAATTAAAGTATATTTGATTTACAGTATCGTGTTAGTTTCAGCACAGCGATTCAGATGTATACATACTCTTTATATATATATTCTTTTCCAGATTCTTTTCCTTTATAGATTATTACAAATTATTGAGTAGAGTTCCCTGTGCGATAGGACCTTGTTGCTTATCTATTTTATACATAGTAATGTGTATATGTTAATCCCTAACTCCTAATTTAGGGATAAATTAGGAGGCAACATTTTAATTCGTGGAGGGCTGTGTTTAAATTTATTAGTTTGACCTTGAGTTGCACCCTGCTCCTGTAGCCCATTTCATCAGTGGAAAATGGGATCAAGGATGTGATTACTGTCCCGCCTCATGGAGAAGTGGAAAAGCTTAGGGAGAGACCATGCCGGTGGCATTGCTATATCCTTGGATGAAACGTCCCGTAAAAGTAATTACTCTTTTCAGTTCAGCTACGATTGGGAAATGCTTATAGAATTACACAGCTTTACCATCAAAGAGACCCAGGAGATCAGGAGTACACCCTTCTTATTTTGAAGGAAGTTACATGGAATTCTCTAAGAATGAATGCATTCCAATTTATGTAGCCTTTCGTCTTCACAATGCACATTTCAGGTGATTTCAGTTTGACTCAATACAAAAATAGTGTTGCAATTAACCTCCTTATGCCTGCTTGTTAACTGTCTGTTTCTCCAAGGTTAAAGGTACAAATTCTCAGTTTCAGCTCACCATCATTAAAAAAATTTTAAAAAATATTTAGTGGCAACTTCCGCTCATAAAAACTTTCATCAGTGCCGGGGGGGGGGGGAAGGTAACGTTCTTTGAATCCTTGTGAAAACCGCATACTTATCAAACTTGAAAAAATATTGGTGATTTGATAGTGAGGCATACTACCTTATGATTCTTAAAATTGACTTGTTTTCTCGTTGCTGAGGAAGCTAAGCATATATTTATGTACTTATTGATCTTTTGTGTGTCTTCTATGAATTGCCTGTTGACACCCTATGTCTTACTTTTCTGTTGTACTTTGTTCCTTTTCTAATTTTTTTCATAGATATTATTGTAGATGTCTCCTTCTTTGAACATGCCATTTTTGCTTTGTTGTGTTTATCTCTTGTCACATGGACTTTTTTCTTAATTACTTGTATTTGTTTCCTGGGGTGGCTGTAACAAATAACACCAAATTTGGAGGCTGGCAACAATAGGAATCCATCCTCCCCCATTCTGGAGACCAGACGTCTGAGGTCAAGGTGTCCCAGGGCCGTACTCCCTCCAGAGGCTCCAGGGAAGGGTCCTTCCTGCCTCTTCCAGCTTCTGGGGGCTCCAGGCATCCCTGGGCTTGTGGCCGCCTCCCTCCTGTCTCTGCCTCCATCTTCACGTGGCTTCTCCTCTGTGTCTGGGTCTCTCCTCTTCTGTGTCTTAGAAGGATCCTGTCTTTGGATTTAGGGCCACCTTCATCCAGGAGGACGTCAATCTCACATCCATCACTTCATCACGTCTGCAGAGACCCTATTTCCAAATAAGGTCCCATTCACAGGAACCTCCATATAAGTACCCACTGAGATATCCACGACTGATCCATGTTGCAATTTCTGAGTCATTGGGAGTTAACCACTAAAGACGAAAGCATTAAAATCTGGAATATTTTTAAAACGTTTTTCCCAGCTTCATTGAGACAGAATGGACGTATAACACTGTGTAAGTTGAAGCTGTGCGGGGTGATAATTTGTTATCTGTAAACATGGCAACGTGGTGACCATATCGAGGTTTGTTGACACATCCAACACCTCGCATAGTTACAAGCTTTTTCCCCTTGTTTGGAAGGTCCACTCCACCATCCAAAACACTGGGGGCTTGTGACTCTCTCTGATGGAATATAGGACAAGCACATTTGCACAAGTATTTTGTACACCAGCCTTTCACCCATTCGCGGATGTAATTCTTGTGTTGGCCAATGTGTTTCCTCGTCTTTCTTAGGTGCAAACCATGAATAACACAGTCTTATCTAATAGTTTTTTGGGGGGTGCTTCGAATGAAGTAGGTGACTTTGGCCGCCTCTTTAAAGAGAGCTAAAAAATAACGCTAGTTTGTAAAATCGTATTTGTGTATGATGTGTCAGCCTCATGCATTACTTACCTATCTTTAATAAAATTCTATGTTAAAATTTGAAAAAAATATAGGAGGCTACGGGGGATGGGGTGGGAGGACAGGCAGAAGTGAAGCAGCTTTTGGTAGAAAGGGCCTTCTTGATATTTCTTAAAATCTGGAATTGTTAAGTACAAAATTTTGAGGCAATAGGAGCTCCCTTATATCATGAAGATAACTTTTATTTCTTTCTATTTCACAAATAACTTTTATTCCTTGCCAGTTAGAAAGAACTTTCCACTGGCGGCTAAGACCGCCGGTTGTGACTCTTACCCATGTGGACTGGAGAGGCACTTATCAAATTTGGGTGGGAACAGCAATGACTGGTGAATCTTAAAAAAAGCGGTTCTTGCCTCTCTCCCCGAGCTCTTGGGAATCTCTTGATTCCTTGGGTGTGCACTTACTGAAATGCCATGTCCTATGTTAAGCGGTGGGGTTGGGAAGATGAAAAAATATGGCTTTTCAATTTGCAGCCACATGGATGGACCTAGAGATGATCACACTGAACGAAGTAAGTCAGACAGAGAAAGACAAATACCATATGATGTCACTTATATATAGAATCTAAAATATGACGCAAATAAACTTACCTACAAAACAGAAACAGACTCACAGACACAGAGAACAGACTTGTGGTTGCCTAGGGGGAGGGGGTGGGGGAGGGATGGAGTGGGAGTGTGGGGTTAGCAGATGCAAACTAGGATATATAGAATGGGGACCAAATCTAAAGCAGAAGTCTTGACCGGGGGTCGTGGGGCGGAGAGAATGGACCACGGGTCAAAGGCTGGGGTGTGGGCTTCACCAGTCACTCCCGGGCTGTCAGCCTCTAGAGATGCTACACTGTAGCGCCTCACTGGAGGTCAAGGACTAGAAGATGGCCCTGGGAATCGCACACACACACACACACACACACACACACACACACACACACACACACACACACGATTGAGTCAGAGACCTCATACGGCATCCCGGGTCTTCAATTTACCAGCCTTGTGAAAGTCATTTAAACTGTGTGATTCCCCAAGTCCCTGTCCCGTAAAACAGGACCACTAACGTTAACCCTCGGAGGCAAGCCAGGAAAAGTATCCCCCACAGGGATCCTGTGTTGTAGAAATGCCTTGGGGATGAGGAAGCCCTGTGAACCGTTTGTTTGGGAGGCTTCACGGAATGTTCGTGACGAGGAAATCCAGACCCAACATTGTCCTCCTGATGGCGGACGACCTCGGGGTGGGAGACTTATGCTGCTACGGTAATAACTCAGGGATGTAAAGAAACCGCCAAGAAAGAAAGATAGAAAGAAAGAAAGAGAGAGAGGAAGGAAGGAAGGGGGGAGGAAAGAAGGAGGAAAGAAAGAAAGGAAGGAAGAAGGAAAGAAAGATGGAAAGAAAGAAAGAGAGAGAGGAAGGAAGGAAGGGGGGAAGAAAGAAAGAAGGAGGAAAGAAAGAAAGAAAGAAAGGAAGGAGGAAGGAAAGAAAGAAAAAAGAAAGAGAGGAGGAAAGAAAGAAACGGCCCCGCCTGTAGCTTATAGCTGTGGTGCTCTGCCAGCCACATCTCTGCCTTTGAGGAGGGCGGCTCGTGGGGAGCAGTTTCCACTGAGAACAGCAGAGGGGGCCCTATGAAAGGTGCAAAACATCAAGAGAGCATTTGGGATCCCGGTCACCTGAGTCTATACTTGTTGCTGTTTTTATTTCTGTGCTAAAATACACAGGACGCAAAATTCATCTTTTTAACCAATTTAAAGCTAGCAATGCAGAAGCTTAGAGTAAATTCACAATGTTTTACACCCAACACCTCTGTCTAGTTCCAAAACATTTTCATCATCCCCAAAAGGCAACCCTGGACCCATTAAGAGTCACTCCCTCTTTTTTCCTCCTCCCAGCCACTCATCTCCTTTCTGTTTCTATGAATTTGCCCATTCTGGAAATTTTATGTGAATGGGATCATACAATGTATTAGATTGCTAAGGCTACCGTAACCAAGGACCACCGACAGGGGGAGAAGGGGTTAAATAACAAAACTTAATTTTTTCACAGTTTTGGAGACTAGAGGTCCAAGATCAAGGTGTTGGCAAAATTGGTTCCTTCTTTTATTTTGTACTGAATCTTGTTTTTCCCCTTCCCCACCGCCCCAGAATTGAGGTCTGATTCAGAGTGAAATGCCCATTGACATTTGAATTTTGAATAATCAATGAATACATTTTTGGTACAAGTAATGACTCATGCGATATTGGGGATGTACCTATACTAAACAATTATTTGTTCTTCATGTGAAATACCAATATGACTGGCCATCCTGGTGATCCTAGACCCCAAAGGACATCTGCATGTGACATATAGGAAGAGAATAACGAAGTACAGAAAGAAAAGGGACTACCTGGGAAAGACTGGAATCATGGAGTGCCAGAGGAGAAATTTCCAGGATGTTGGGATGAATCCTGGGGTTGTCAGAGTCTCCTAGAGTCCACGGTTCCAGGTGTGGCAAGTTTTACTGCATAAATCCCTTACTTCAACGAACTCCAGTGGGAGACCCAAGAGTTTCCATCCAGCCAGATACCCATCCACACGCACGTTCATTCATACTCATTGCATCCCCCATCATTAAAATCTACATTTGTGTATCTATCTATCTATTATCTATCTATCAATCATCTATCTATCTATCCATCTATCATCTATGTCTATCTATCTATATGTCTATCTATATGTCTGTCTGTCTATCTATCATGTGTCTATCTACCATCCATCTATCTATCCTGTATCCTGTATCCATCTATCTATCATCTATGTCTATCTTTCTATATGTCTATCTATCTATTATCTATCTACATGTCTGTCTATCATCATCTATGTCTATCTAGCTATATGTCTATCTATCAATCATGTCTTTCTATCATCTCTATTATCTATCATCTACGTCTATCTATAGCTATCTATGTGTCTATCCTAACAGATCCTGGGCGACCATCTTGGAAACGATCCATTGACAAAAAGATATGTTCACAAAAGGTGGAAGCATTTCTCTGCTGCTTCTTGTCCTAGGGGTTCCAGCACATCCTTATTTTATCACCTTGGGAGAAGATGCCTTTTGGATTTAGGATGTGGTGGAACAGAATCTTAGAAGTTTAGCCTAAGGAAGCTCTTCTGAGACCGGCTCACCTCTTGTTTGATGGGTGAAGGACACAGGTTATATAAGCTTCTATTAAGACCACATCGTAGAGTGAATGGGGCTCTGATTGTTTCTCTCTTCCTTTCTAGTTCCTCTGGTCACATGTTGAATAAAAAGCTGCAGAAAAAGCAAGCCTTCCATTCGGCCTCATTCTCAAGTCCCCTCTGAGTACATACCTGTGAACGCACCTGACTACACACCAGCCCCTTCACCTCCTTGTTTATACTTTATTTTTTACATGAAATGAACAGAGGGCTAAATATTCTAGCAACGTTCCCAGGCAGTCCTTGGGAGTCTTTTTTGTTTTTATTTTTTTTAATTTATTTATTTTTTGCAGTACGCAGGCCTCTCACTGCTGTGGCCTCTCCCGCTGCAGAGCACAGGCTCCGGACGCGCAGGCTCAGCGGCCATGGCTCACGGGCCCAGCCGCGCCAAGGCACGTGGGATCTTCCCGGACCGGGGCACGAACCCGCGTCCCCTGCATCGGCAGGCGGACTCTCAACCACTGCGCCACCAGGGAAGCCCAATAGGTGTTTTTAATCATTAGATTATTTAACCACTAGGGGGCACACTCGTATAGCTGCGAACTTGTCTGACTCAAAATCCTGAAACAACTTTTTTAAATGTATACATTTCTTTCATTTCTATAAAGGTAGCATAAGGTGTTTTTTTTTTTTTTTTTTTTTTTTTAAGGATCTTGACATGGATTCTGGGACTACCAGGGGCTTGCTGGGGTCACGCAGCTGACCATGACAAGTCAGTTTAAACTTCATTCCTAAAAAAGGAATTTGCAAGGGAGAGACGCTTTTCAACTTTTCACCTTCAATTGGATCAAGAAGTTCACCCCCACCTGCCTTGTGTATCTTAAAGAATATAATTTATAGATGCCTCTCAAACCGGTAATGACTTTGGTGGGATAGGATGTATGATGTAAATGTTCCGATAGGAAGAGCAGAAAGCAAAAGTTACAGAAGAACAGACAGAGGGAATAATCGAAGTGCGTGACTTAATATCTGGATTTTTCTGAGTAATATATTGATGACAATGTATTTGACTCATTCATCCCGTCGCTGGAGAGCGTTAATTGAGCACTTAGTAGTAGTCCAGCCACCTCTGGATGGAGCAATGGACATTTTCCATTTCCCTGCTGGCGGGTGTCAGCCCGCTGAACCTCTCCTGGAATGTGAAACGTGGCCTCTTGGACAAGCTTCGGTCCTTATCAAAAGCATCTCTGAAATTTTAGGTGGGGCTGGACAAGCACAGACCTGCTCCTAGACTTTTCATGGTTAAGGTAAGAGCTTTATTTTAGCTGAGCACTGAGAGACGGAACAGAACCAGCATTGCAAGGAGCCGGGAGTGGAGGAAAAGACGAGGAACTGGGGTTTATGGCCAAAGCGGTGGGGCGTCCAGCAACCCTGTGCTGGTCTTTGTAAAATGGGAGAATGATGGTGGAGGTCCCGAAGATGATGGTAAGCAGCTTATAGGATGTTCTAAATGGGAAGGGAAGACCTTGGTGGGTTATAAGGAAAGCATGGCTTTCCTGACACTCATTCTAGCTGCCATGTGGGGAGATGCAGAGAATGGGTGGTGGGAAGTAATACCCAGTAAATCGGGGACTGTAGGGGACATGCTGGCAACAGTAGGCTACGTGGGCGAGGATGGTAGACCTGCCCGGAGTAACGGCACAAGAAAGACCAAAGAACGCCATGACTGAGGAAGCCAACTGGTGTGGGTGGAGGCAGTCTCCCATATATTTGAGACCCATATTGGCAATGGGAGTAACCAGACTTGCTGGTCATTGATTGTGGGCTGGGGTGCAGAAGAACAGACAGGATACTTATCACTGATGACTTCTTGTTTTCTTGTTTGAGCCACTGGAGGGATGCTGGTGCCATTTGCAAAGATGGTGCTTGAGGGAAAAACCTACACACGGCAGGCTCTGAGTTCGAGATGCTCTCACCAAGAGACCCAAGTGGAAATGCCAAGGGAAGGCTGGATGTGAGGACCCCCTTGGTCTGGAGATGAGAAAGAAGCTGTTGGGGAGACTGGTTCCAGCCACCCCTGTTGGTTTCCTTGATCATGTCCTGCGCTAGTTCAAACTGGCTCTTGCCTTCTGAGGACATGAATTCAACAAGTTCACTCTTTATTTCTCCTCTGAGGCCCCAAGAACGCCAACCGATGCTCCTTTTAAGAACAGAGTAAATTCAACGTCATTTGCCGTCTGTGCCGATAAAGTTATTACCTAACTTTAGGTAGGTAAAGGGACTGATGCGTGACCAGGTGAAATCAGGGACTGACCATCTCTCTTTTTTTCCCCCAGAAAATCATTGCCAATTTAATTAAGAATATTTAATATTTGGGGTAAACTAATATAGTCACGGTACCCAAATATGTTGCCCAAAGGACTCCTTCCTTAGTGTTACTGCGCTATGGACAAAATCTCATAAAAGCATTTCTGTAGAGCAGTTTTTGTTACCTTAGCAGAGCTGTGTCTGTAGCTAGATCGTGAGATGGCATTGTGACATGGAACTGAGCATTACGGCGATCTTAGATAAAATACTCTTCTAGGAGGGTAGTGAAGTGGTGGTTCCTGGTGGCATTTTAGGAGAAAAAATCAGAAGCTGTTTCTACATTTCAACTCTTAGAATATGACCACACCTCTTTTTTTTTTTTTTTCCGATTGGCAATATGACTTTTTTTTTCTTTTTCAGGTACTTCAAAGAACTTGCCATGATATTCATGATAAAGAGGTCCTGTTAGTGCTACCAGAAAAAAACCCTTGTGAAAGAGGCAAGTAAATACAATTCAGAACAGACAACGACCTCCAAACCCAACTTCATCGCATGGAATTGAGATTCCAGAGGAGTAGAAAGTAACCAGAGGCAGAGAACCATTTCTTATGCGTGATTCCAGCGCTCAAGAGGATGAAAGAATTCTTATTTACACGACTTATGACCACATCTGTTTTGATGTCATTATTTTAGCTCATGAATTCAAGGCAGCTTGGAAGCCGATCTTTCACCTGTTTTATATATTCATTCAACAAACACTTAGGAGAGTGTGCTAAGGACTTGAACAGTTCCTACCTAATGAATGCTGGGAGAAGTGAGTTTCCATAGGATGCAAGGTGGATGGACATAGAGTTACACCCTCCTGCTGTCAAGTGGGTTTTGGACTAAACAAGAGTGGGTCTTGAGGAGATGCCAATGAGAAAGGCATTGTAATCAGGAAAGTAAGAGATGATAAAACCTTCAATCTGGCCCCTGGCATCAGAGCTGGAAGGGTTTAGGGAAAGTGCCGATGAAGCCCAGACATACACAGTATCACTTCAAAACGGCCACACAGCCTCTTCCTCTTTTCCAGGAGAGGTTTCTGCATCAAGGGACCAAGGAGACGGGTGTAGCTAAAAACTTAAAAGGCAGGAGTTCCAAGAAAGTGTTTGTATGAATTTCCTGGGGCGGCTGTAACAAAAATGGCCACAAACCGTGAGCTTAAAACCACAGGCATCCATCCTCCCCCATCCTGGGGACCAGACGTCTGAGGTCAAGGTGTCCCAGGGCCACGCTCCCTCCAGAGGCTCCAGGGGAGGGTCCTTCCCGCCTCTTCCAGCTTCTGGGGGCTCCAGGCGTCCCTGGGCTTGTGGCTGCATCCCTCCCATCTCTGCCTCCGTCTTCCCGGGGCTTCTCCTCTGTATCTGTGTCTCTCCTCTTCTGTCTCTTAGAAGGACCCTGTCATTGGAGGTAGGGCCACCCTCCTCTAGATGACCTCATTTCAAAATCCTTCACTTTATTCCATCTGCAAAAATCTTTTTTCCAAATAAAGTCACTTTCAAAAGTTCTGGGCTTAGAACCTGGACGTATTTTTTTAGGAGTCACCATTCAAACCACTACAGTTTCCATATTAGGTATTTGCCTGGCGGCCAGTGGATTAAGGTGGGTTTCTGTGTGTTTTTAAAGGTTGAAAAGGCAGCAATAATAATAATGTTATTCCTGACATACCTCTTGGTATGTTAGCACAATAAAATTTCCCTAGATTTGCTTAATGAATCTTTACAATAAACAGCAAGGAATCGACTGTTCCCTGTTTGATTTGAGTCTTGGATGCAGTGAAGGGAAATCTTAAAAGTCATTAAAAATCTCACTACCTCCTGATGGCTCACCAGACACCTTTCGTGCTTCAGAAACAGCAACAGAAATATAATTTCCAAGAGAGAAAGCGAACAGAATTCCACGTCGACATCCACGTCAATGGAAAACGTAGCTCGGTAGACATGGCTAGGAAAACGAACAGAGAGTAATTTTCAAGATTTCCTTTCATTAAAAACAAAGCTTCCTGGTTCAGAGATAAAGGAAAGTAAAGTGCATTTTTTTTTTTTTTTTGGTAAAGGAAAGAATCCTAAGATTTGGAGTAAACTGCTTGATACTGGCAGGAAAAACGTGGCTGGAAATATAAAAGTGCTATCTTAGTTCAAGGTGACTCTGCAATGGTTCTTTGAAACTCCTCTTATAGCCTATGTTAATCTGATTGATCTATGCAATATAAGAGCACAGGAAAGCCATAGGGACCCATGCTTTACACGTCCATGTGGGATTCTGTGTATAAAAAATGTGTCTATCAATACAGGTTATTGGTAAAATTAAATAAACACTCTTGGTCATCATGCCTTTCTGGGTTTGCCAACGCTTGGTATGCACCCAACTCCAATTCTAGAGGATGTATATTATCTCTCACATCATGGATCAGAGCAGATTTTCAAAAACCAAGCGGAAATTCCACTCCACTGAAAAAAATTCTTCCATTTCAAATAGTATAAGCCCAACTGGTGCTTTTGAAACAACGGGATCAACTCAGAGTCTAAACTCTGCAGTTCTGTAATCATCAGCTGTAGAGCTGAAATATTAACGGAAATTGCTAAAATGTTGGAAAAACTCTGAACAGATGGATATACCATGAACCATAAGATGTCCATGACCTTTACCAAAAGCAGGGGAGAGTCATTTTAAAATTTGATGATGAAACGACAGCTAGATGTTTTTAAAAGGTCTATGGCAAATTTTATTTATATCAGACAAATGTTAAGTTAATCATTGCCTCTGGTTAATGCATATCCCAGATCTTGTGACGTTGTGCATGAAATCTAGACTCACTCGCTGTTTTTGCAGAGTTACGTGGAATTGTTTATTGAGTCTAAACGGAATCACAGCTTAGCTGCCTTCCGTGCTGAAGGGCTCTGATCACTTCCTGAAGGGAAAAGAATGTGAACTCTTTGCAAAAGCATCCTACACAGCACATTCTCTGGGAAATGCAGTGGCTATTAGATTTTTCATGTTTGTGTCCATGTGGTCACTTGGAAATGTGATGAATTTCTACAGATAAATAGTTAGATGAGACATAGATAGAGGGCGATAGATAGATAGATAGATAGAGATAGGGATAGACATAGATAGATAGAGATAGATGACAGATAGACAGATACATATGATAGATAAATGGCTGGACAAGTGGGATGGAAGAATGGATGTATGAATAGGTAAATAGATGGGAGATACAGAGATGACAGATAGGTAGATAGATAGATAGATGGACGATAGGTAGCTAGAAGATGGACAATAGGTAGATGACAAATCACTTAATGATATTAGAAGATGGATAGATAGATAGATAGATAGATATAAATAGATAACACAAAACGTCTGACCAACAAGATAAAGGACAGAATAAGTCTACTGAACCTAAGCTTTCCACATACCCCTGCGTCTGCTGGCCATCCGCTTTCTCAGGCGCAAGGGGTAGGCTCAGACTTTTCACACCCAGAGCCCTCACACCTGGCCGTTCTCTGCAGCGAGGTGCATATTTACACCAGGAATAGCGGCACTTACGATGGGACCATAAAAGTAAATGCAGAAGCTGCCTTACGGTGGAGGGAGGGCAATGGGACTGGGTTTCAGCTACCGTAGCAACTGTCCTGTCTGTTTCTCTGCCCTGCGTGACCTCAGCCCTCGGCCAGGCAGTCCCCCTGACTCAGCTCTAGATGGGCCCCTGTTCTTTATGCCTCACAGGGACCCACAGGGAAATTCATAGAATATCCCATGAGTAACCGACATGGTATTTAGTAGCATCATTCATTCACAAGTCAATCAGATTGAAGTGAACACATTTGAATATGCTAAGCCCGTCGAACACAGAAATCCCTTCCGGTGAAGCAGAATTGCGTCATCGAACCAGTTACGGTGAGGAAAAAAAGTCATACAGTCAAAAAGTTAAGCCGCTTTTAAAAATATATGTGATTTTATTTAGAGTTTGTTTTACACATAGATGTAGGAAAGCATGGAGGACTTTCTTTTTCTAACTTTTTGTTTTATATTGGAGTACAGTTGATTTACAAAGCTGTGGTAGTTTCAGGGGTACAGCAAAGTGATTCAGTTATACATAGACATGCATCTGTGCTGTTTCAGATTCCTTTCCGATTTAGGTTGTTGCATAGCACTGAGCAGAGTTCCCTGTGTTATAGGATAGGTCCTTAGGGCTTTCTGTCTTGTATGCCTTGCACGCAGAGTTCGTATCCCATAATAAACACCTAGGTCGAGTTTGTCAAATGAATCAACAAATACGCAAAATGATTGGCGTTGAGCCCCGGGCCTCGCTTGGCATCGGGTACGACACAACGTTTTCCAATATACGTCAACGTTTTCACAGATAGTAAACTCTATTATTATTACTGTTAGTAGACTTTACTTTTTAGAGCAGTTTTATGTCCACAGAAAAATTGAGCAGAAAAGGGACTTCCCTGGAGGTCCAGTGGTTAAGACTCCATCTTCCAATGCAGGGGCGCGCGGGTTTGAGCCCTGGTCGGGGAGCTAGGATCCCACATGCCGCGTGCAGTGTGACCAAAAATTTTTTAAAAATTGAGCAGAAGATACAGAGATTTTCCATACGCCCCTTACACCCCAGCACCCATGCACAGTCTCCCCCACTATCAACATCCCCACCAGATGGTACATTCTTTATGAGTGATGAACCTACATGGACACGTCATCATCACCCAGAGGCCATGGTTTACCTTAAGTTTCACTCTTGGTGTTGTACATTCTGTGGGTTTGGACAGATGTGTAATGACATTACAGTGTCAGAGTATTCTCACTGCCCTAAAATTCCCCTGTGGTCCACCTATTCATCTCTCTTCCCTTCGTAACCCCTGGCAACCACGGATAATTTTACTGTCTCCCTAGTTTTGCTTCTCCCAGAATGTCATAGAGTTGGAATCCTACAGTACATGGCTGATAATCAATTTTTGAAGCAATATACCAAATTCTTTTCTTGGAAAGGAAACGTTTCTTTCTTTGATCAAAGCAATGCTTGAACCGCCGCCATGTGTCCGACATTTTATTGACATTACCTCATTTAATTATTCCAACATCCTCGTGAATTAGGTCTTAACATCAGCGTAGCTCAGAGATTCCAAGTTCAGGCAGGATAGGAGGGAGGGAGGGCTCTGAATCGCAACCCCTGTGTCATTCACTCCATCGTTGCTTAAGGACACCCTAGAGTCTGCTGTTGACTTTTAGGGTCAGTGACCTTACACTCACTCTATCCCTAGCCAATCATGTGTTCTGAGACCCCTTAACATCTCCTCGGAGCTGAGATTTCATAGAAGTTAAATGTCCTAAGGTGAGGGGTCTTATTTAGGAAACAAGAACAAGGCTACCTGAGTATACAATTCATGTTTTATCATTCTGCTTGACTGCATTGCCCACGTACAAGTGGGGAAGACCCAAATAATTTTGGACAAATGCCTTGTGCAGACACAGCTATTAGAAAAATCAAAGGAGGCAGGGCCTCATTTAATAGGCAAAACGTTCTGCCTGGTTCTATGCACGCACGGGAGAAGTCTTGAACTTTCATTTGGTAGCATAATTGGAAAGAATTCTTTCCTCTCTCTTGGGCATCGTATGTGGACTCTACCCTACCTTACAGTTTTGGGCAATCAAATAAAACACAAAAAGGTTATGGGTCTTGTCATATCCTGCCTAAATTAAACAAGAGAGCGATTCAGAAATTTCTGAGGGGCTCCGGGGGACTCATTGGGTCTGTCCCGAGTGTGTGAATTTGTATGGGAATCCCAGAGTTTCCTCTTTCTTCAGATCCCCTTCCCTTCAGTCCTCTGGGGCCCCTTCTCATAATTAGTAGCTTGCAAGTCCCTTCCTGCCCTTCCACTGAAGTCCCTATAACCTCACCGCATGCAAATAAAAAAGGGAATATGCGATGTCTACGTACAATAAAGGAGAATTAAAGGTGAACGAGCTCTGTTATCATTGGTATGTCCGCGTAAATGCTTGGGCGCGGGATTTCACCAAGCTTGTGTGAAAGTAACCACGTGCTTGGGTTAGCTCCTACTGAACAGATCTGAGTTTAAGAGACATAGGAAGGGAAAACGCCATTTGTATAAGATGGTGCACACATGAGGCAAACAACTGGAGGGATGGACACACAAATATCATCAAGGGGTAGGAAAATAAACACAGATGACAAATATTTGTGTAGGACAGTCCAACGGAACATCAGATGGACATAGCCACAGGCGGCCAAGAAAAAGCACAGATGGTGAAGAGATGTCAAAGAAAGCAGAGACTGTTTTCACCCTGGAAGCGGGCATGGTTCTACGTGTAGAATCCAGGTAGGTTCCCGTGTCGTGATCGCGGAAGCAGGGATGCCGAGGTCAGCAGGAAGCAACCGCTTCCCCTGCCTTTGCGGCCCCACGCTCTCGCGCTCAGGTGTTTGCGGACAATAAACGTGTCAACGTGCGTCTGTGATGTCTGCCCTGGGTTTTTCCCCAAAACAAAAGCAGGTCTGCTCTTGAGCGCTCAGATTCCATCAGTGGCGCACTGCCAAATGCTGAGCTATGCAAACAGGGCAGGTCCTCCCTCCAAAGAGGGGAAAGAGGTCTCAACTTGTCTCAGAACCTTTCTGATTACATTGATTCCGTGGTGCTTTGGCTTCCAAGTTATTTTTCAAGCTGTTAGCTCATCCTAAAGTAAATACAGCTAATGTTCTGTATTCACTGCAAATGGATTCAGTACCCAGTACGGCGGTAGGATCCAATTGATCTTTGAATCCAATCAACATGATGTTGTCAAACCATCCATAAAGGTTGACGTCCAAAATGTTTTTAAACATCCAAAAGAGAGAAGTTTACTTCTGTCAAATTTTTTCTTTTTTCTTTTTTCTTTTTTGAGCCTCTCTGCATCTAACTCTTGTAAAGACAGAAGTAACCAGCAAGATTATTTATAAATAATGTAAGTATGACGATAAATCCTATGATAATCCCCGTAACTTGAACAAAAATGATTTCTTGTCTTCACAGCTTAGGAAGGATCTCATTGGACACTGTAGATAGATAGATAGATAGATAGATAGATAGATAGATAGATAGATAGATAGATGATAGATAGAAAATGAATAGATGATTGATGCCTAGATGGATAGATAGATGACTGATGGATAGATAGGTAAATAGATATATGGATGATAGATAAACAGATGCTAGACAGTTAGATGCATACGAAGTTACCTGAATTTTACTGTTTAATTGAATCAAGATTTATACAAACATGCCACATAGCGAACAAAATATCTGAAAACAATTTCATTTCGAGAGCTGTCTTGTTCCGTGGTGTATACGGATCTCTCCTTGGGTTTCCCTGGTGGCGCAGTGGTTGAGAGTCCGCCTGCCGATGCAGGGGACGCGGGTTCGTGCCCCGGTCCGGGAAGATTCCACATGCCGCGGAGCGGCTGGGTCCGTGAGCCATGGCCGCTGAGCCCGCGCATCCGGAGCCTGTGCTCCGCGGCGGGAGGGGCCACAACAGTGACAGGCCCGCGTACTGCCCAAAAAAAAAAAAAAAAAAAAAGAATGTCTCCTTCATCAGAACGCTCTTAACTTCATCACTAACTGTGATAAGAACACTCTTTGATTTGTAGTTTCTTCCTAAGATTTTTTGGCCATCACGTCCTGTCCATTTGAATCAGGCCATCGGTTGCTCACATGCCCAGCAGAACTTTTCGAAAGCTGGCTAACGGTCCATCTGTTTCCCGGAGGATTACGTGGGGGAAAAATATTTTATTGCCTTTAAGTAACCTCAAGAGTTTTAAATATTGGCAACCCTTTGTCTCTCTTGTCAACAATTTTTAATGTGACCTTTCCTCTTTGACTCTTTTATTCCTTATGAACCTCACATGTGTTCTCAGTCCATCGTCTTCTATTTGTATGAGAATTTGCTTCACGTGTAGAACCCGAGTGGGGTCCTAGCCTCCGATCACTCTGAAAGGTTTTTCTACACAAGCACGTGACGCGCCACCTATTAGCCGACGTGCGGTAAGCGGTGGGTGGTTCCACATCACGTGATAAGCCTGCTGTACCTCGTCTAGAGGACACTCCCCACAGATGACAGGTACTAAATCATTCTGCACACAGCAAACGGCTCCCCCAGATTTCCAGGTCTTCCTCAGGGAGACCTCATGCCACCCCTCTTGAGAACCAGCGCTCTGAAGACTTTTAAGAGAGGGAAGAGGGTGGAAGGCATTCAGAAAGGACTCCTTGTAGACTCAGAATGTATACAAGTATCAAAATTAAAACTAAAGAGTGGATGGAACGTAAATTTCCGCAGCCACTGTGGAAAACAGTATAGAGCTTTCTCCAAAAACGAAAAATAGAGCTACCATATGATCCAGCAATCCCACTCGTGGGCATATATCTGGAAAAGACAAAAAGTCTAATTCGAAAAAATACATGCACCCCAGTGTTCATAGCAGCACTGTTTACAATATCCAAGACATGGAAGCAACCTAAGTGTCCACCGACAGATGAATGTATAAACAAGGTGTGGTACATGCATACAATGGAATATTACTCAGCCATGAAAAAGATGATGGACCTAGAGATGATCATACTAAGTGAAGTAAGTCAGACAGAGAAAGATAAATATCATATGATTTCACTAATATTTAGACTCTAAACAAATGATACAAATGATTATTTGTAAAATAATAAAAATAAAAATAATAAAAAAATAAAATAACATTATTTACAAAACAGAAGCAGACTCCCAGACATAAGAACAAACTTATGGTTACCAAAGGGAAAAGAAGGTGGGAGGGATAAATTTGGGAGTCTGGGATTAGCAGATACACATTACTATAAATAAAATAGATAAACATATATATTCTTCTTCAGATTCTTTTCCATTATAAAATACTGAGTAGAGTTCCCTGTGCTATACCTCCTGCATATATAGCACAGGGAAGCCTACTCAGTATTTTATGATAACCTATAAGGGAAAAGAATTTGAAACAGAATATGTATATACGTATACATATAACTGAATCATTTTGCTGTACACCTGAAAGTAACACAACATTGCAAATCAAGTATACTTCCCATTTGGGGCCGTGCACACGGTGGAGCTGACCCAAATCTCCCTCCCCCCCATGGAAGCCCAGGGGAGGGTGTGGACGCATTTCTACAAGGAGCCCAAGGTTTCCCAAGACGGATGGCATCCAGACATTCAAGCCTTCCCAAGCATCTCTGTTAGACTGAGGCCAGCTGTCAAGGATGGAAGACAAAAACCCCTGACCCAAACGCCAAGCATCGTGAGCAACCCCCGGGGCAAAGACCACAGCAGTGATCCCGCAGAGGCAGCAGGGAGCGGTGGCGTGAAGCGAGATCTTGATTCCCTGCCCCGGAGCTGAACCTGGGGAGCCTGGATGAAAACCAGGAATGCTAGACACCACACCCCCTGGCTCTTGCCCCCAGTTAAAAATGCATTTCTCACAGAGGTAAAACTGTAAAGACAGGTGCAAAGTTTATTGTTAGGGACACAGCACAACAACAAGTGGGAGAGTGCACAGAGAAACAGTTTGCTTAGTTAAGATAGAAGCAGGGCAGAGACGCACACCCGGAGAGAAAGGGTGTGGGCGTCCCCCCTAACCAGGAGAAGCCCTTTAGTAAAGAGGCGGTTAAGTCACGTATACAGGGCAGTTCTTCCGGGTCTCGGTTTACCTTTGGCCAATCATCTGGTTTATTTTTCCACACGTGCCCTGCCTAGGACCCTCCTCAACACACATGCACAACTTTTTTCCAAGATGGATTTCAGCCCAGAGGCCTATGGGACGGCCTTAGCATCACCTATTATGGGGTGGTGCCCCTTCCTTTTTGACCCCCAAGGAGCCTCAGTAGTTGTGACGCACGGGCTTAGCTGTTCTGCGGCATGTGGGATCTTCCCGGGCCAGGGCTCGAACCCACGTCCCCTGCCTCGGCAGGCGGATTCTTAACCACTGCGCCACCAGGGAAGTCCTCATCTTTTTCAATAACCTAACTTCTTTTCTCTCATGCATGGTGACGGCTCTAGAGAGTGTTGACAGGGAAAGGCCACCTCTGTGAGAAGAATATGATTTTTACAAGCTGCTAATGACAGAACAGCAAAGTAGAAAGAGGGTCAGTGAAGCACAGGGATACGGCCACACTCCTTGAACCAGAGGCAACACAGAACACATCTCGTAAGCCCAGGAATTCCAGCAACAGGTGCTGCCTGTGATTTGAAGTCTCCCCAGCTGCCTCATGACTGTACAGACTGAGAGGAGGACATTTCCCTCTACCCTTCCAGGCTCCCCTGGCTGGTCTAAGAATGAAATGGACATGAGACAGATGAACAGGAGAAAATCACACAACGTTTAGTCACACGTACACATGGGAGAGACCCGGGAAAACTGAGTCACTCACCAAGATGACTGAACCCCTTCCCTTAAATACCATCTTCAGTTAAGACAGAAGAACCTGTTGGGATAGTGATTTGGGACCTCAGAGGGGAGGAAGGCAGTTCCCATGGAGACGGAGAAGCAAGTGTTTGTAAGCGAGTGTTTGCTGGGTCTGCAGAGAGAGACAGGGGGACACAGAGAGGACTCTGATCTCTGGGCCCGGCTGAGTTTCCATCCCCCTACATGCCTGGTCCGTATGCTTTGCAGACACGTCTGGCGATGCTCTGTTCTGGGAACAGACGTTTATCTAAATTTTCTAGGGAGTTAAGTTGGGGGTGGAGGTGAAAGAAAGACCTCGTGAGTCTTCTGTTTCTTCAGAGTCGTCAACCACCATTTATCCTCATTATCAAGCCAAAGAGATACATTTTGGGGCCGCAAATCTCACTCCCCTACACGATACATCGCTATTAAATTCCTCTTTCGGATGAAAGAAAAAAAATCCTCTCCAGGAAAACAAATCACGCGGCTCCGCTTCCAGCTAAGTGAACTTGCTCCTAGGCGGGAGAGAAAAAAAAAATAATCCTGGTGCCTCGCCGTGTGGACTTACTCCTTTTACTCATTCCCGAAGATTGCACTGTCATTTTGGGGAACCTCCCCAAAGGCCGGAATTTTCTTAGCAAGTATCATTCTTAATGCAAACCATCTGTTCAATTAAAAAAGAAAACAGAATGACCTCAGTTTGCTTCAAAATAGACGATTCTTTGGTTTTTCACCAAGAGGCAGTGCACTAATTAATTTTCTAAATGCTGACCTCGTTCGAATTATTTCAGTGCTTTTGATGAAAACCATGTGTCAGGATGGGGTGTGTTTTTACTCTTCTATAGGCTCCAAACTGCTGGGTGTTTTGGTGCACAGCAGTGTCAGGTTACTCTCAGAACAAAGACCTGCAGTGTGAACTTGGGGGAGGCTGGGGTGGATTTTAAGGAATAAAGTGAGGGGAACGAGTAGCAGAGGTGAGAGAATTAAAGAGAAATGCGCCCAGTTTGTCAATGTGTTTACAGCTGGCCAACCTATGCCAATTATACAGCCGATTCGGCCGAGATCAGACCCAGAAAATGGGGGAAAAGAAAACGTGAATGACCTCATGGGAGAATAAAATGGAAAACCGACAGTGATGAATGAGGGGCTGCAGTGGAATTCAGCAGGGGTGTGTGTGTGTGTGTGTGTGTGTGTGTGTGTGTGTGTGTGTGTGTGTGTGTGTGTAATTGATGATCAAAACTTTACAGGTCATTGAAGAGAATGGCACTTTGGCACTTCAAATTACAATTAGGTTTGAATAAAGAGATTTATAACTTACTGGCTTATCTTAGGCTTGTCAGTCAAATGCTTTTCTGAGACCCAAAAATAGTAGTGATATTTCAGAATAAGGAGGAAGAATAAAACTAGAGCCCCAGGGGTGGGCCACACCCTCCCGGGATCCTCAGTGTCAATCACGTTTCCATAGTAACTATACTTTCCTCATAAGGAATTAAATGAGAAGAAAGCTATGGACTAATGCGCATATATAAGTCATTTTAAATATTTTAATATTTTCTTTCTGCACCTTTGGTGGATTTTCTTAACACCATATATAGGATTTGTGAGCAAGAAACATCAAGGCCCTTGGAAAGGTATAAGCAGGGAGAAGTGGTCTTGGTTAGATGGCATAAATTACGATTTCATGTTTTCTATACCATAACGAAGGCTTAAGGGCTGCAACCAATGTAATCAGTTCTGATGAATTTGAAATCCATCTACTTGTTGTTAGCACCCGATAAAGCCCAGACATCGTGAGGTCAGGCAAACCGTGACTATGTAACATTTTTGAGTAAGGAACTCCGACACATAATGTTGTAATGTTTGGTTTTCTCAGAAGTATGTTTTGCATAAATGGGGAAAAATATGGACAAAGGAATTTATCGAAGACACTGCAGTGCCAACTTCAAAGCTGAAAACACTTGGCGCTCTAAACATTCACTTACGTTGTATCGCGGTAGGTGGGGAGGGAAATATTGGTATTCCAAAAATGAGTTAAGAAGGGGGCTTCCCTGGTGGCGCAGTGCTTGAGAATCCGCCTGCCGATGCAGGGGACACGAGTTCGAGCCCTGGTCTGGGAGGATCCCACATGCCACGGAGCGACTAGGCCCGTGAGCCACAACTACTGAGCCTGCGCGTCTGGAGCCTGTGCTCCACAACAAGAGAGGCCGCGACAGTGAGAGGCCCGCGCACTGCGATGAAGAGCGGCCCCCGCTCGCCACTAGAGAAAGCCCGCGCACAGAAACGAAGACCCAACACAGCCAAAATAAATAAAGAAATTAATTAATTAAAAAAAAAATGAATTAAGAAGATAAATGACTTAAGAAAATAAAATTAAGATTTGGGGAAAATGCCATATTCAACAAAGGTTGGAAAATGTTCTTATTCTATTAGAAAGAAATGCTCTCATAATTTAACCGGTAAAAATCTCAAGGGTGATATCAAATATAGAAACAGTAAGAAGGAACACTCCGTGGGCTGAATCTGCACTTCGGTGATGTTAACCCGTCAACCTGACTAGATAATTACCAAAGGCCACCTTATTTTACATGTAGAGATGAAGACTATGCCCCTTTTAATAAGATTGCTGAAACATAGAGAAAACAATGAAGGGATATACAATTATGTATATGGTAGACGCCACGTCACTTGGAGGACAGGAGCTGGACATATACTATTGCATATACGGTAGAGTCCACTCCACCTGGAGGACAGGAGCTTGGGCATATACTATTATATATATGGTAGACTCCAGTTCACCTGGAGGACAAGAGCCAGGGCATATACTATCACATATGTGGTAGATGCTACTCCACCTGGAGGACAGAAATCTGGGCATATACTATTACATATACGGTAGACTCCACTTCACCTGGAGGACAGGAGTCTGGGCACATACTCTCATATATACGGTAGACTCCACTTCACCTGGAAGACTGGACCCTGAACATAACCTACCATATATATCATAGTAGGAGAGCCCTGACCATCATGACACCATTAAAGTCATCCAAGGACCTCTCCATTCCAGATACGGGTGCACGTGGATTTGGTCAACAAAACCCTACACAGACCCCCAATCCAGTAGACGCAGTCACAGGCTCAACCCCACTTACCTGGTGTGAGACTATCAAATAGTGAAAAAAACTCATAGGAAACTCCAGCACCCAGTTTGGGATTCCGAGTTATGATGTGGACTCTTTTCCGGGCACTTCCTTGGAAGTCACCTTGAGTTGCTTTTCTGCAGAGCGGACGTCTTCCTTGGAGGGGACACATGCACTGGTGGTGAGGTGATGGCTCAGTTGCTTCTGTGTACCTTTGCGCTCGCCAGGGCTCTCCAGAGAAACAGAACCAACAGATACACCTGCACACGCAGCTGTGTTTTAAGGGACTGGCTCATGTGATGGTGTCAAATCTGTAGGACAGGCGGCAGGCTGGAGACCCAGGTACACGTTGAGGTTGCGGCCTTGAGTCAGAATTCTGCAGGGCAGCAAGCTGGAAACTCAGGTAGAAATCGCCTTTTTGGGACCTCCCCGGTGGCTCAGTGGTTAAGAACCCGCCTGCCAATGCAGGGGACGCTGGTTCGAGCCCTGGTCCGGGAAGATCCCACGTGCCGCGGAGCCACTGAGCCCGTGCGCCACAACTACTGAGCCTGCGTGCCGCAACTACTGAAGCTTAGAGCCTGTGCTCTGCAACAAAGGGAAGCCACTGCAATGAGAAGCCCGTGCACCGCAACCAAGAGTAGCCCCTGCTCTCCACAGCTAGAGAAAACCCGCATGCAGCAACGAAGACCCAACACAGCCAAAAATAAATAAATAAATAAATTTATTTTAAAAATAGCCTTTTCTTTGGGAAAGACCAGTAGTTGAAGGTCTTCACCTGATTAGACGAGGCTCACCCACATTACCCAGAATCATCCGCTTTATTAAAAGTCTACTGGTTGTAGATGTTAATCCCATTGACTAGACACTTTCACCTGGTATTTGGTATTTAACAAACACCTGGACTAGGTATTGACTGGAAAACTGGGCTTTATACTCTGGTCATGTTGTCATATAAAATTAACCAGCACAGCCTGCATTGAGATTGTAGACTGGAGGAGAAGAGGACAGGTAAGGTCGGTAGTGGCGCACAATTACCACTTGGCTAACAAGAGAGCATCAAGGACGTACTATGGTTTTCTTGTACGTGTGACCATGGCAGGGCCACCAGGTGTCCGGAGGTCTGGTCAGTATTATTCTGGGTGTGTCTCTGATGGGGTTTCAGGGTGAGATTAGCATTTGGATTGGTGGCATGAGTTAAGCACGAGGCCGTCCCCAGGGTGGGTGGGCCTCGTCTAATCAGTTGAAGGTCCAAATTGAACAAAGGGCTGCCTCTCCCCCAAGTAAGAGAGAATTCCTCCTGCCTGACTGCCTTTGAACGGGGACATCAGCTTTGTCTTGCCTTTGGAGTCAGCTGAAACATCAGCTCTTCCTGGGTCTCCAGTTTGACAACTCACACTGCCTGCACATCTTGGGACCTGTCAGTCTCCATAATTGTGTGGCCTGATTCCTTGTAATAAATCACTCTCTCTCTCTCTTTCCATATATATATATACACACATACACTCACAAATATATAACCAGTAGAATGTGTGTACGTATAGATATATGAACTATAGAATGTGTATATATAGAGATATAAATGTATAATCAATAGGATGTGATATATAAATAAAACCAAGATATATATAAAAGCAATAGGAGGGTGTATCCACCTATCTATAGAAATAGATATCAATATAGAGATATATAGAACCAGTAGGAAGTTTGAACCTATCTATCTATCCAAGACCAATAGGATGATTGTATATTTATAAATATCTAATCGATAGGATGGGTGACATATATATCATATATATGAGATGTATTATATATATATTCAATAGGAGGAGGTATATATTTGTGTGTGTATATATATATACACACACATATATATATGGTTTTATATATATATAAAACCAATAGAAGGATGTGCATCTCTCTCTCTATATATATAATATATAACCAATAGGATGCGTATATATGTATAACTATATAAGCAATAGAACATATGACAACTTACTATATATATTTGTGCGTGTATACATATATATATCCCAAAGGATTTTATATATATATCTCCAGTAGGAGGGGGTATGTATACATATAACCAATGGGAAGATGGGTATATATTTATATATATAACGAATAGGATGTGTGTGTGTGTGTGTGTGTGTGTGTGTGTCTCTCTCTCTCTCTCTCTCTCTCTCTATATATATATATATATATAACATGTAACTCCATGGATGACCCCTTACAGCTGTCCTCTCTTGCAGCCCCAGGAAGAAGCACTGTGTAGGGACAAACAGGGCTGCGGTGCCCTTCCAGGTCAGGCCTCCTGAGGGGGAAAGTTGGATGATGCATGCACACAGGTGCAGTTAAAGCTTGCCCACTCCACATTTTTTGACAAAATAATGAATGCCTCGTAATAACGTGAGGTTACCGTGTGTCCATCATCGTGCTAACCCCTCTACAAGCAATCCTGTTAGTATCAGCACACCTAGTTAAGTCCCTAACGCATGCTGTGTGCGGAGTCTCCTAAAACCTTGTTAAGTTTCAGCTCACGTGGGTCACTCAGCCCCGGGAGGGTGTCATTATTATGAATCCCACTTTGCAAATGAAAAAACTGAGGTTTTATAGAGGGGATAACAGAGCTGGAGGCTGTCCCCATGCTGGGAATCAATCAGATTCTCAGGTTACTGTCTGTTGTCAGCACCGCTGTTTACTGTCTGAACCCCTCTGTTCCTCTTTTCAAGGAATAGTTAGTTGCCTTCTTGTTATGCATATGAAGAAAGAAAGATGCCTGGACCTGCCTTGAAAATTCGCAGGGCGTTTGCTTTCATGAGTAGAGAACAAGAAACCAAGTCAGGGGCACCATGCTTCTTAGAGAGTAAAAACTTGTTTGGGAGGATTTCTCCACATAAAAAAACTTCAGTCAACTGGCCCTAAAGCAATATTCCTAACTTAGTGCCAAATGGTCCAAATGAAGCTGTAGGAAAGCGTTCAGCCCTCGGGCGGACTGGGCTTCTTCCTGCAGCCGGACCCCCCAGGGACTCCACTGGCAGCCCCCGCGGTGAACAGGAAGGGAAACAGCGGGCTTAATCCCCCCGTGAAACCCTCCAGCCTGCTTGACCGGAAAGGAGGCCTGTTACTGGCACGTGGGGAGAAATGAGATGCGTGAACCTGTTTCTTAGTAGAGAATATACTTTTACTAGAGATGGGGAATGAAAGAAAGTCGGCAATAACACACACACACACACACGCACACATTTTATATATATACACACACACGCACACATACATACATACACTATGTATATACACACACATTGTATATGTAAACACACACATATATAGACACAC
The DNA here is from genome assembly GCF_039906515.1 of Pseudorca crassidens. Lineage (NCBI taxonomy): Eukaryota > Metazoa > Chordata > Mammalia > Artiodactyla > Delphinidae > Pseudorca > Pseudorca crassidens. Next base: position 132,961,151 of record NC_090317.1, on the reverse strand, counting down.
ATATACAAACATGCATTATATATACATGCACGCACATATATAAACACACAGTATATACACACACTCATATAAATATACACACCCACTGTATATATACACACACATATATATACACATACACTATATATATTTACTTATATATAAACACACACATACTATATATATATACCCACAGTATATATACACTTATGTATAAACGCACAGACACACTATATATGAACACACAAATATACACACGCACATATATACACACATTATATATTACACACATATAAATATATACACACTATTTACACACACACATATAAACACACAAACTATATAGATACTTACACACGTTTACACACACATATGCACACATATAGTGTGCGTATACACATGTATATATGTATATGCAAATATATAAACACATACAAGTATACCTACAAGAAATGAGTAAATATCTTCACCAAAGAGCCTGAACTAGACCTTCCAAAGCAGCACTGTTTACAACTTCCCCGACATGGGCAGGAACCCAACAGTCCAACAACCATCTAACGGACAAAGAAACCACCGTGTGGCCTGCATATTCTACAGTGATGAGGAACAACAAAGGAGTACTCCATGCCATGGCACAGACGGATTTTCCAGGCGTAACGCTGAGTGAAAGAAGCCAGACACAGAAACACGTACCTCTCGGCCCCGTGGAGGGAGGCCCTTTGGATGGAGGCCCCGTTACCAGGCCAAGCTCTCTTGCCCTGGGCACCACGATCGCGGTCTCCTTGGTGAGGGCTGCTGGAATCCGGGCCGATCTTTGTTTCCCTTTCTGGGTGCAGGTAATATTTAAATTTGTTCACATCATGGAAGAAAGTCCAGTTCTCTGAAATAAACTGCCAAGAAGCAGCTTAACAGGAGAAAAGGTACACCCATGTATTCATTTTTAATAGGAATTTATTCAAGTTTAATAAAAATAATTAAAAAAAATTTTTCCCTGAGATGCAATGGGGGCATCTCCAAAAGAAAAAATACAGAATACCAGAAAATCTAAACTGTAGTGAGATTTGAGAGGTTATATACTGTCTTTATAGGGGGAGTGGGGGAGGGTAGGGGCCTTTCAGGGGACAGTGGATGGTTTTCAGGAAAGATGCTGGGTCCTTAGAAAACACGTGGCAGGTGTGACCATTTGTGACAATGTCTGGGTGTGGGGCTGCTCTTGAGACGAGAGTCAACCTTCCTGGTTGATGGAGCCCCTTCCTCCCCCCATCCTGGGAGGACTGATGACAGTTGAGCTCCTTCTGGGGAAATAGGCGCGTACATTCCAAAAAGCATCTTTCTGCATAAGCTGATTTTTCTAGTGCCTCCCGTTCAAAATAATCAATATACCAATGCAACACATATTGGGGTGGCCTGTCCCAAATTCCTTCATTCACTTTTCCCCAAGGGAGCTTTCTTGCTATGCAGTGTTTTTACCTGAAAAGAGCACGTGCCAACGTATTTCTGGTGTCATGTGTGTGGACCCAGAGTCCCTGTGTGTTCGAATGTGAGTGTATTTGCGTATTTGGTTGGGTGTTACTTTTAAATGTGATTTTATTTTCGTGGTCCTGTTTGCCTGCTATATAACAGTGTGGTGTGTGTGTGTGTGTGTGTGTGTGTGTGTGTTTGGTATTGCTGGGCCATGTGGAATGCATAATTCATAAAAACTGTATTCTTTTCTTATGCTAATTTAAATGGATTATACTGTAGAGCTAATAATGTCTTCTATTAAAATGATTGACATGTGAGTTATTGAAGCCAGGGGCTGCGAGTTTCAGTTTTCCTTTGGACAACTCTTAATATTTATTTTATTATGCTTGAAGCTCTACTCACTGGATGAGTTTCTTTCCTTCCTTCCCCCCCCACCCCACACCCCGCCTGCCTTCCTTCCTTCCTTTTCCCTGAATAGCTTCACTGTTGCATGATTAGTTTTTAGTCCTTTTCAACTTTCTTTTGGATAAGGAGTCAAACACGCTTCTAACTTCAGCCTGCGATTTCTTTTCCAGACATTTCACCAGCCGCCCCGCACGGTTACTCAACACTACTTGTCCCCTCCCTCTGTTTGAGAAGAGCTCTGTTTCATACATTAATTGAGAATAAACTCAGACGTGCTGGGCTGATTGAGAATAAACTCAGACGTGCTGGGCTGATGTTCTCTGTGGTCCTGCAGCTCCTGTCTTCATCCATTCAGAATGTCTCACGCCGCAGGAGGCAGATGCCTGTGGATGCATGGAGAGAATTCAGGTTCATGCCTCCAAACGGAAGCAAGGGGAGAAAATGCGTGAGGCAAATGAGGCAGAAGTGAGGGGGTCCGATTCCCTCACTTGCCTCCCTGCTGGTGAATGCATTATTCTGCTCCAAGGAAATTGGAGAAGGAGGATGGGGAGGGAGGGATAAATAAAGCCAATAAATTCACACAGGGGGCGGGGACTTTGAAAGTTATCCATGAAGGAATTAAAGAATAAGATGTAACTGATGAAGCCCTACGCAGTCTCTGTCTTCTTATGGATTGATGGTGTCAGACTCCAGCTACAGAGAAACAGGGTCGGGGGTAGACTGAGCTTTAACCTAATTATCTACATTCTGGTGCACATCCTTTGTTGTGCGATGCCGGATGGGTCCCTTGATTCTCTGGAGTTCAGCTTCCTTAGCTCCATAACAAAAAGGTGTACCTGTGTCATCTTGACTGTTCCTTATGAAATTCTCTGAGTCCTACAAGACAAAAAGCAAGATAATTTCCCCAAATCACTCTTTTTTTTTTTTTTTTTTGTGATGTAGAATGAGTTCCCTCCTTTCTATGTTTTGTCTCCAATAAAATTTGGGGAATGAGATAGTGTACTTCTATGGGTTACTCAAGGTGACGTCCCCCTCAAAGATCAGAACGGATGCTTCACTGCAGAGAAATGTTGAATGACTCATTTGCCACCAGGTTTTAGGACGGAGTAAGAAGTATAGTGTGTCTTCACCCAGCTTTTGATTACACACTACATACGACTCTTTAGTAAGAAAGGACAGAGCATGTTAAAAAATGTAAACATCATGTAATAAGCATATCCAGGTAGATAAACGTACGTCGACAGATGGATGGATAAAGAAGATGTGGTCCATATATACAATGGAATATTTCTCAGCCATAAGAGAGAATGAAATAACGCCATTGGCAGCAACATGGATGGACCTAGAGATGGTCATCCTGAGTGAAGTAAGTCAGACAGAGAAAGACAAATACCATATGATATCACTTATATGTGGAATCTAAAATATGACACAAATGAACTTACAAAACAGAAACAGACTCACAGACATAGAGAACAAACTCGTGGTTGCCAAGGGGTGGGGCAGGGCAGGAATGGATGGGGAGATTGGGGTTAGCAGATATACACTATTATATATAAAATGGATAAACAATAAGGTCCTACTGTATAGCACAGGGAACTATATTCAGTATCTGTAATAAACCAGAATGGAAAAGAATATGAAAAAGAATGCATATATATGTATAACTGAATCACCTTGTTGTACAGCAGAATGTAACACAACGTAGTAACTTAACTATACTTCAATAAAATGCATTAAAAAAAAAGAACATCCAGATATTGATAGAAACAGGCTTAAATTTAAAAAGAGAGGAAAAAGAAGCGACCTTGAATGCTAATTGTGTATCCAACAAAGTGGATCCCACTAAGAGAAGGATAACATCCAGTTTGGGAAATCAAGGGACTCTTCCGAACCACAGACAGAAGGGTAAAACACTACCTTGTAAATGATCGGTAATGATTGATGTGTTAAGTGCTAGGAATTTTAAACGTTTGTTGCTTACGAGTTCTCAGCCCCAGAATCGAGCCTTCTGGCAATAAATAAATAAATAAGGCAGAATCATGGCTCGGTCGTGGGTTTGACCTGTGCGTGTACTGATCTCTATGACTAAAGAATAAAAGGAATGAGAAACATGGTAATACGTTCCGTATTTTAGGAATTGGTTTTTGTTTTGTTTTGTTTCGTTTTGCTCTTCTGACTTTATCTTGGCCTCAGTTACCCTGTAGCCTGACTTACTGATTTCCTTGAAATGTGACAGTATGCATTGCTCCATTCCAAAGTAATTCCAGAGAGAAGATTTGAAACTATAAGTATGATTATTTCCTATGCCTGCCAAGAATTCTGTTGTTCTGATTTTCCTTTCTTTTCTAATCTATCCATCCTCATCTTAGGGAATAATTTTAAAGCCTTTTTTTTTTTTTTTTTTTTTTTGCTGTACGCGGGCCTCTCACTGCTGTGGCCTCTCCCGTTAGGGAGCACAGGCTCCGGACACGCAGGCTCAGCGGCCATGGCTCACGGGCCCAGCCGCTCCGCAGCATGTGGGATCCTCCCGGACCGGGGCACGAACCCGCGTCCCCTGCATCGGCAGGCGGACTCTCAACCACTGCGCCACCAGGGAAGCCCTTAGGGAATAATTTTTCATGGAGTTAAAATTGGGATCTCTTCCTAACCACAGTGCGTTTTATACAGAATGCTGATCAAAGGGGACTTCCCTGGTGGTCCAGTGGGTAAGACTCCACGCTTCCAATGCGGAGGGCCTGGGTCGCACCCCTGGTCGGGGAACTAGATCCCACATGCCGCAACTAAGACCCGGCACACAGCCACAAAAACTAAAAAAAAAAAAAAAAAAAAAAGTCAACCAAAGGATTATCACAAGACTCTTGGAGCAGGTATACTTTTTCTTCTTTTTTTTTTTTGCGGTACGTGGGCCTCTCACTATTGTGGCCTCTCCCGTTGCGGAGCACAGGCTCCGGACTCGCAGCCTCCGTGGCCATGGCTCACGGACCCAGCCGCTCCGCGGCATGTGGAATCTTCCCGGACTGGGGCACGAACCCGTGTCCTTTACATCGGCAGGCGGATTCTCAACCACTGCGCCACCAGGGAAGCCCGAGCAGGTATCCTTTTAAGTGGTCCATACCTTCTCAATGGCTTGAGCTGAGTTGCACCACACGCAAATGCTGCTGAACCGGGCAGGCTCTACTAGGTCACCGATCCACACTGGCTCGATCGGTGGATGCAGGAGTTTGAGACAAGGCTTCTGGCCCGTGCTGGACAGAGCCGGGGAGCTGTGGTGTGATGGGTTAGTTATGGGCGGGTGAGCCTCGTCCAGAAACGTCATGTGGTTCGAGCGTGTGCTGGAGTCCATGCCATTGTCTCCAGCTGAACCCATTGAATTGCAGGCAAAAAACAGAACGCCAGCCAGAGGGCTACTGTATACAGTATTTCAATTAATTTGTAAAATCAATTCAGTACACATGTTCACGGTCACTGTCAGGTATCAGCCCGATCTGCCCATTTTCTCCAACTGGGAGGTGGACATGGGAAGCTGAAGGGTAGTCAGGCAGATCATTTTGTGCTCACAAAGGCACGTGATGGAAGTGATGTGAATGTTTTCTGGCTTGAGATGCAACAGGATTAGAGAGTTCGTCTCTATTTTTATTATTATTATTTATTTATTTTTGGCTGCGTTGGTTCTTCGTTGCTGCGCACGGGCTTTCTCTAGTTGCGGCGAGTGGGGGCTACTCTTCCTTGCGGTGCGCGGACTTCTCATCGCTGTGGCTTCTCCTGTTGCGGAGCACGGGCTCTAGGTGCGTGGGCTTCAGTAGTTGTGGCACGTAGGCTCAGTAGTCGTGGCTCGCGGGCTCTAGAGCACAGGCTCAGTAGTTGTGGCGCACGGGCTCAGCTGCTCCACGGCCTGTGGGATCCTCCCAGACCAGGGCTTGAACCCGTGTCCCCTGAATTGGCAGGAGGATTCCCAGCCACTCTGCCACCAGGGAAGCCCCATCTCTATTTTTGAAAGGGGTGCACCTCCTTGGAAGTGTGGACTTGACCTCAGACGGGCAGTGTTCTCTCCTGCAGGCAGGGTAACGCGTGATCTGTCAACCTGGTCTCTACGGATCTATTTTTCCTTTGTTTTATTTCACCACACTCCTTGGATGACACACTGTCTCTTTCTGGATATGCTAATACCTACGTTCAAGTTTGGTTCTGTTCTATGAGTCCCTCTGTCTCCTTAAGGTGAAGATCTCTATCTCTTTCTGTTCTGATATCTTCCTTCTTGCAATTCTTTATTTCCAAGTATCCATGTATCCTGCCCACAGAGCCATCTTCAAAAAGAACTCCCGAATGCTCAGTCTGATTCTAAATGATGGCAACCAAGTACGTGAAAATTTGTGGAAGATTTTCCTACACAAAAATGATGTTGTGTACTGACTGGGTCATTTTCTTACAACTGTACCTCTCAAATCAGGGATGAACTTAACATTACGAATTGGGAGGAAAGCTGTGACCTGGATATTGAGGGGTGATCCCACGATCCCAGGGAAAATAATCTATCGCAGAGATTATGGGTGGTGATCACCTCTGTCCAGGAAAAACAGTCTGTGACCAAGATGATGATCTGTGATCACTGCACTCACCTCAGTCCAGGAGAAATAATCCATGACCGAGACGGTGGCTGGCGATAATCTTATTCCGAGTTTGATTACAACAGGGGTTTGAAATGTGGGACTTTCCGTTTCACCCTGTCATCCAAGAATGCTTGACTAGCTAACAGGCTCAGCACTTCCTGGCAAGTGCACGCTTGGCCAAACTGCTGAGTAGAGAGAAGACTGAGCTCGTCTGGGGGACTCCTGCAGTTGCTTCCCCTGCAATCACTCTGCCCTCCCCCAGAAGAGAAGCTTCTGGCATCCCCCTGCCCACCTGAGATGCTCAGTCTGCCTGGGCTGCCTACACAGTCTTGCATGTTCTACAAATGTTTCCCTTTCTTCCTCAGGTCAATCTATACATGTCCCATTGATCTGTTTCTTCAGGTGCCTGATCAAGGATCAAAGCAACGTTGCAAACATGTTCTTACTAATAACCCTGGTGGCTCCTGGATCAATGTCTCGTGCTTACAGCTGTGCTTGCCTCTAATCTCGGAAATTTGATTGCCTCGGATGGTTGTGAAGGTGAAAGAGCAAAGGGCCAGGGGCCCATCTGAGCCTCTCCTGAAATCCCGCCACGCAGATGCTTCTTACCCCTCTGACAATCCCATCCCCGCTGCTTGTGATTCAGTCTGATTAGCCAGATTGAGGTGGGACGTTCTCCTCTAAATCGCTGAGTAGGACTGAACTTGGTTGAAGACATTAGATTCCTTTTCTTTCTCTCTTTGAATAGAATGTTTTCTTTAAGCAAAGAGCCGTGTCTATAGAAAGTTTAGCTTAGAATTATCATTTTGTTTGAAATTATTATTTCTTTCCAAAAAATTCAATTTCTAGAAAGTCCCAATCTTTGTTTCTGAAGGAGGAGTCTCGTCATTCTGCCCTCTGTCTCTGATCTTTTTTTCACGAATGCCCTTTGCACGAAAAGGATGGAGTATGCAGAGCCTTATGGCTGCCCCAGGAGAAACGTTGCCGGAACTGCCGGCTCTGATACGTTCATATGTGTTGAAAACTGTCCTATGAGATCACAGAGCCGGCCTGGAGTTCCTTCCCCAGCCAGAGATGGAAACACCAGATTCCTCATGTTCCCTGGAGCACAACTCACACAGAAAGAACTCACTGCCTAGCTAGAAATGGAATATTGTGAGATCATATAAATATATATAAATAATTCCATCATTTGGCATAATTCCCAATATGCTTTACAGATAACCTCTTTTTATGGGTGGAATTTTGTCTCTCCAAAATTCATTCGTTGGAGTCTTAAGGACTAGTACTTCAGAATGGGACTGCATTTGGAAGTATGGTCTTTGCAGACTTAATCAGGGTAAAATGAGGTTATTATGGTGGACGCTAATCCACTATGACTCGTGTCCTTATGTAAAGGAGACATTTGGACACAGAGACATGTGTACCCGAGACAGCCATATGAAGACGGAGGCAGAGGTTGGGGGGATGCGTCCACAAGCCGAGGACTGTCAGAGATCCCCAGGAAACCACCAGAAGCTGGGAGAGAGGCGTGGAACGGATTCTCCCGCAGGGCCTCCAGAAAGAACCAACCCTGCAGATGGCTTGATTTAGGACTCCTGGACTCCAGACCTTCGAGAGAATACATTTCTGTGTCGAAGTCACCCAGGTTATAGCACTTTGCTACAGCAGCCCTGGAAAACTAATACGCACATCATCTTGCCCAAGGTTTGAATTTTTAATATTTCTTGAATTTCAGTTAACGTGTGAGAAATTGAGGAAATGTTCTTGGTCTTCTTGTGTTTCACTCCATTCCTGTGTTCCACCTTCTCCGGAGCAGAGGTCCTCAACTGGGGGGAGAGAAACTGGGATGTTTCCCCCTCTCCCCCTTTTGAGGTCTTGCGGTTGGGCTAAGAGTAAAATTGACACAAAACAGATGAACAGGAGAAAAAGAAACACATTTTAATTCGTGTTCTTGGAGCTCTCATAGAAATGAGACTTAAGAAGTGGTCACAGCAGGTGGCTTTTACACTATTTAGACAAAGAAACAAGAAACTGGTGAGGAATTGACAGGACAAGCTTAGATTGGATGCCTCATTAAGGAAGAATCTAAGCACAGTTTGGGCTTGGCGTGTTCAATTAATAACGTCACAAGGTTTGTTGATACAGGCTTCTCAGCCCCAATTCCCTATCTCTGGGAATAAGGATGTCCTTCTATCTCCAGATGGAAGGTGGTCACCTTTCACAGGGGAGATGTATTTCCCACTTCATAGAGACAAAGTGGAAGTTCAGAGTGTCCCTCGTACATTGGCCATTTCTTAAGCAACTTTAATTCAAAATAATCAATACGCCATTGAGTCCTATTTTGGGGTGGCCTGACCTGATCCCCAACACTACCCACCTCAGGGGACACTGGGCAGTGCCTGGGAACATTTTTGGTTTCACAGCTGGAGGGGGAGGGGGTACTCCTGGCATCTGGTGGGTGGAGGTCAGGGATGCTGTTCAACACCTCATTATTGAACAGGACGCACAGCAGAGTTACCTCGTCCCACAGGTTAGGAGTTCAGAGGTTGACAAACCCTACCTTAGAGAACCCCAAGCTTTGAAAAATGGATATTAAATTTGGAAAAGTCTGATGGTATTGCAGAGGCTACTTAGGGTAACTACAGCCCAGCTTCATCCTATCTCAGCCAGCAAATTACATTTTCATGGGAGACACTAATTCCCAGGAAAAACCTTTACCGAGGTGCCAAGGACAGGGCTCGGGGATCCCACCACCCACAGGCTGCAGCCTGTGGAGCAGTAAGAATCCTGCTCGTCAGTCACCCTTTTGCTTCCATTGGGTTCAACATCCTGGGACCTCATGTCCCATGCTTCTGCCGTATCCCACAATGTGAGAGAATCTTATACGACAAGAAGCACGCCGTATGCAGTAAGTAACTTTCCTTTGAAGCTGTAATTTGCCTGTCTTTTTCATATCTTCAGGCCATTGAAGATATACATATTATCTGTTGTTTAAAATGTTTCCATTAAAAGACAAATAGCATATGATATCGCTTATATGTGGAATCTAAAAACAAAAAGGGTACAAATGAACTTATTTACAGAACAGAAGTAGGGTCACAGATGTAGAAAACAAACTTATGGCTACCAGGGGATGGTGGGGGGAGGGATAAACTGGGAGACTGGGATTGACATATACACACTACTCTATATAAGATAGGTAGCTAATAAGGACCTCCTGTAGAGCACAGGGAACTCTACTTAATACTCTGCAATGACCTGTGTGGAAAAGAATCTAAAAAACAGTGGATATATGTATAACTGATGCACTTTGCTGTACACCTGAAACTAACACAACATTGTAAATCGGCTAGACTCCAATCAAATTTTTTTAGAAGTTTCCATGAACACTTGGACAAAACAACCACGCTCGTTTCCTCGTATTGCTGTAAAAAATGATCACACGCTGAGTGGCTTAAAGCAAGAGAGATTTGTTCTCTCATAGATCAGAAGTCCGAAATCGAGGAACTTCAGGGCCACGCTCTCTCCGGAGGCTGTAGGGGAGAACCTTCTCTTGCCTCTTCCAGGTTCTGACGGCTCCTGGCAATCTTTGGAGCACCTTGGTTTGGAGACGCATCACCTAATCTCTGCCTCGATTGTCGCATGTCTGCTCCCTGTCTCGTCTCTTCCTAGGAGGACTCTGGTCACGTGGATTAAGGGTCCATCCTACTCCAGGATGACCTCATTTTAACTCATTACACTTGTACGTTTCAAATCAGATCACATTTAGACGTTGGGCAGATGTGAATTTGGGGGGAACACTGTTAAACCTAGGGTAACCATCTTCGGGGGGAATACTGTTCAACCTAGTAGAACCACCAAGCAGAAACAGCAGATATTATTAAAACCAGATGGCAAATATCTAAAAATATCCGCTGAACTTGACAATGTCCAAGTACAATGCCCATCCGTTGTAACTATGAGTGGATGACATGCCTCTATCTGTTCGACTTGCACTTGGCTGTTTTAGTGAGACCGTGTTCGATTTTGTTCAGACCATTTGTTACCAAGACCAAGCCCATACCGTCGCCCCACAACAGACCAATAAATTGAGAGGAGAGTTGTTAGGGCAAGGAATAGTGAGCTTATTTATTTATTTATTCATTTTGGCCACACCGCACGGCTTGTGGGATCTTGGTTCCCCAACCAGGGATCGAACCCGGGCCCCCAGCAGCGGAAGTGTGGAGTCCTAACCACTGGACCACCAGGGAAGTCCCAGCAGACCTAGGAGATGGTGGACTAGTGTCCCAAAGAACCATCTTGCCCTGGTTTACTTGCTGGTTTCTTTTTATAGAACAAAGAGCAGGAGGTGAAGAGGTAAATTTCAAAAAAAAAAGCCATAACTTATTGCAAATATTTCCTTATTCTGGCCAGACTCCTGGGGGGATGTTAATTTCTTCTTTCCTGCAGTCATTCAGGGGTGGGTCTGGTTGGTATGTTTCCTGTGGGCTGAACAAAGGTATTTTAGCTTAACCCTCAGGCAGGGGAGACAGGGTTCCCAGAGACTGGCTATTATGTATATGTTAAGCTGTAGGCAACATCCCTTTAGTGATTAACTTATAGCAAAAACAGTAGAATGCAAAGGTTAAAGTAAAAAGAAAAAAGATCCAACATGTAGTCAGATTGGTTCTTCCCTGTTACACTTTCTCCCAACCTTCGTGACGTTGATGATGGCAAGTTTTCTGTCCTCTCCATTCTTAAATCCATACGTTGGTCTGGACATGCATCTTGGCATCCTTTCTCCTGCCATGAATGTCCCCCAGAGTTGATCTAGGTGAGACATGAAAAGACAGGGGAGACATCAAGAGTGAGATCTGTCATCTGGAATCACAATCGTGGGCAAAAGAACTCATGCCAGAGAGCATATTTTCATCACTTTAGTTAGAAAAAGATACACAGAGTCTAAGGGAAGCACCCGCTGCTTTCGGGATGAATGCAGAACAGGAAACAGCAGGCCTGGTTTTGGAGACACTTCAGAAAGGATGTGCGTGGTCTGACCCCTGGCTTCGCCAAGGGAACAGGCCACGTCCTCTCCCTCAGGGAGGAGAGGAGAGAGACAGGAAGGAGTTTCTCTCACCCTTTTCCTTGTGGAGAATTAAGTAGCCATCCCTGCTCCCTATGGAAACAAACGTTTTCCTCCTGCAGTCTCTGCGTGCTCTGTTCTGAACGTCCTCTCGGTGAACTTGCGTGATTGCAACATCACCCGCTCTGAAGACCTTGGATATGTTTGCCCTGGAATTCACTAATATTCGGTTTGTTTACAACGCGGCTTTCCTGTCCAGCGTCCCTCAAATTCCACACGTTGGGACCGGCCACCTACAGGGTGGAGCGAGCCGATCCCATCCACAGCACAACGACAACTGCTTTGAAGACTTGAAGAGAAGCAAAACCACAGAGGCGAATCCACGGAGAGAGGCAACGCCCGTGAGCTCACATACAGTGGGAGGCGACGGAGGATTTCAAAAGTGCCAGAGGCTTCTCTCGGCGGAGGTGGGGGACTTTGAGGTGCGTTGCCAGATGCACTTAAGGAAGGAATGAGGAAGAAACCAAGGATCCCCAGGGTTTCCATGGCATCAGGTCTGCTGCAATCCTTCCGCTGCAAGCTGTTTCCTCCTGTCCCAAGCCAGAAGGCGGAAGGATGGTGCTGGGGTCAAAAAGCGGCAAGATTAAATGCGGTTCCTGACGTGCAGAGAGAGGATTGCAGAGAATCAAGTCCTCCTTGAGGGCATGGCCCCCAACCTGCTGGAGAGGTTACGGCTATGCACTGTTAGCAGCAAACACTAGGGCCGGAGTTTGGGGAATGGGCATAAAAAAGGTGGTACGTAAATACCGTGGAAGTTTACGTAGCAAGAGTAAGAAATGGCTTGGAAGCAACCGAGATGTTCTTCAGGAGGTGATGGATACATAACTGGAACTGGAACTGGATGGATACATGCATGGAACTGTGGTCCATCCAGGCCATGGAATATGAATCAGGGCTAAAAAGAAATGAGCTATCAAGCCATGAAAAGACACAGAGGAACTGAAATGGGTATGACTTGGTGCAAGGGGCCAACCTGCAAAGGCTACAGACTGTGTGATTCCAGCTCTAGGACATTCTGGAAAAGGCAAAACTAGGGAGACAGTCAGAGGATCAGTGGGGGTACCAGGGGTTTAGGAGGGGCAGGTGTGAAGGATGGATGGGGGACCACAGAGGATTTTTAGGGCAGTGAACCTACTCTGTATGATGCTCTAATGTTGGATATATGTCATCTTAAGTTTGTCCAAACCCAGAGAATGTACAAGACCAAGAGTGAACCCTAAAGAAACCTATGGGCTTTGGGGGAAGATGACGTGTCAGTGTAGGTTCATCCGTTGTAACAAGTGCCCCTTCTGGAGGGGGATGTTGGTAATGGGAGAGGCTGTGTGTGTGGGCACGGAGGAGGTCTATGGGAAATCTCTGTACCTTCCTTTCAATTTTGCTGTGAACCTGAAATAACTCTTCAAAAAGTCTCTTTACAAAAAGAGAGAGAGAAAAAAAAGGGATGGAGTACTGATGCATGCTACGTCATAGACAATCACGAAAACACAATGCTAAGTGAAAGAAGCCGGTCACAAAAGACCACACGTTGTAGATTTCATTTGTATGAAACGTCCAGAAAAAGCAGCTCTATAGAGACAGGGAGCAGATTGCCAGAAACTGGGTGTGGGGTGCTTAGGAACAGGGTTAACTATAAACGAATACATGGGAATGTGGGGGGCAGTGATGGCAATGTTCTAAAATTGTTTTATGGTGATGGCTGTACAACTTGGTAAATTTGCTAAAATTCAGTAACTCTTTTGCTTCACACAAGTGAGTTGGATGGAATGTAAATTACACTTCCATTGTTTAAAAGAAAGTGGGTGGGATCACGTCGTCTGGCAGGTGTCACGCTGGGATCGATCAAATAGTAAAGTAATATCCGTGGAATTCTGAATCTTTTCTTACAGAGCCTGGGCTCTTAATTTTTAGGACTGAATTCTAGAGCTGGCTTTTCATGTTCAGCTTTATATAAGCACATCTCCAATTTAGCCTGACCCTTAGAATAAATGCAGCCCAGCGTTTAGAATTGTAAGATGGGATTGGATTTACAGCTTTGCACTTACAGCCATTTAACTGTTGGAAGATTTGGTCAAGTGTCAAACTGTATAATAATACATATATCTCAGGACCCTGGAAAGGACTGCATATGTGAAAAGTATTTGCAAACTGTAGGAGACTTGTAAAAAAATTACACTTCTTACTCTAGTTAATGTTGTTTTTTATTATTGAACACTTACATATATTCTGCCCTAGTCCTCGGTTCTCTGACTGCAGACCTTGGGGCTGGAAATGAGCTTTTAATATAAATGGCTATGTTATCTTTTAAATTGCCAACTCTTGTGTTTCAACTACGGATCTTTTGGACAGAAGTTTCAAAATGGCAGATGTAGACATTAGTTTCATTTTCAGTTATTTTTAGCCAATTGCTAAGTGAAAGAAATGATCTAGTGGTAGAACGTCCCCATAATATTTTATAAAATCACTCATATATGATGAGTTAAAAAAATAAGATTATACTTCTTTCTAAATTAATCTTATCTGTACTTTTATACCAGTGGTGGACTTGTGAAAAGAAAGTTGTGTGCAATTAGAATTTAAAATATTTTAGGGAGACAAGTTGTCCAAAGTATGAGATCAGGTAGCCTGTCAAAACTGGTTATAAAGAGAAAGGTTTGGGAAATAGATGATTAAAACGGTTGAAGAAGGATGATCTATTTTTTTCTCCCACTTTGGGCTTAAAATCTCTATATGGGAAACGTCGGAAATATATTTTGGGTTCATTTGTACACGAAATACGTATAAACAATATCAGCAGTATCTTTTTTATATAAATTTATTTATTTTATTTATTTTTGGCTGCGTTGGGTCTTTGTTGCTGCGCGTGGGCTTTCTCTAGTTGCGCGAGCGGGGGCTACTCTTCATTGCAGTGCGCGGGCTTCTCATTGCGGTGGCTTCTCTTGTTGTGGAGCACGGGCTCTAGGGCGTGTGGGCTTCAGCACTTGTGGCACACGGGCTCAGTAGTTGTGGTGCATGGGCTTAGTTGCTCCACGGCATGTGGGATCTTCCCGGACCACGACTCGAACCCGCGTCCCCTGCGTTGGCAGGCAGGATTCTTGACAACTGTGCCACCAGAGAAGTCCTCTACAGTATCTTTAAATCACTCTGCAATGATGGCCAACTCAGCTTTCAAAATCACTTTCGTCTTTTCGACAAGGTACACGAGGCAAGTTGTTGCAGATTTGTTTTTTGATGTTGATGGGAATCGTCAGGGTGGAGAAATCCATTTTCTCTGGAAGTGGTGTGGTGATGAGAAGATAAAGAATGAAAGGGGTACAGAGCCAGGGCAAGTCAGCTGAGGGACTCTCTGAAGTGTACGTGGCTCTCTGGAAGGGCAAAGGTTAACTCAGGGGATTCCCTCTGTCTCTAGTTGACTTACGGTGCAGGGGTACAGCTTCCGGGTTGTTTTACCACCTTTAGATGCACCTGGGCACATTTAAATAAACATAAACTTTTTAGAACAGTTGCAGATTTACAGAAAAATTGTACAGAGAGTAGTTATATACCCCATACCCAGTTTTCTGTATTAACGTGTTGCATGAAGATGGTACCTTTATCACAGTTGATGAGCCTATATTGTTATTAGCTAGACTCCATACTTTATTTAGATCTCCTCTGTTTTTCCCTAATGAGCTTTTTTTGTCTTAGGAGCTCATGCAGGTTTGCACATGACATTGAGTGTTTCTATCTCTTCAGGCTTCTCTGGGCTGTGACATTTTCTCAGACTTCCTTTTTTTTGTTTTCTGTTTTTTTTTTGCGATACGCGGGCCTCTCACTGTTGTGGCCTCTCCCGTTGCGGAGCACAGGCTCCGGACGCGCAGGCTCAGCGGCCATGGCTCACGGGCCCAGCCGCTCCGTGGCATGTGGGATCTTCCCGGGCCGGGGCACGAACCCGCGTCCCCTGCATCGGCAGGCAGACTCTCAACCACTGCGCCACCAGGGAAGCCCAAGACTTCCTTTGTTTTTGATGACCTTGACAGTTTTGAGGAGGACTCTGGGCAGGTATTTTATAGAATATTCTTCAACTGAGATTTGTCTTGATGTTTTGGTCATGATTCCACTAGGGCTGTGGGTTCTTGGGAGGAAGACCACAGAGGTGAAGCGCACTTCTCATCACGCTGTGTCCAGGGTGCCTGCTCTCAACCTGACTTATCCCTATGGATGTTGACCTTTGTCACCTGGTGCAGGTGTGTTTGTCAGATTTCTCCATGGTGAAGGTAGTTTTTCCCCTTTTCTATGTGCCAACTAACCTGTCATAATGCTGTGAATAGACCTCTATTCCACGTATAAGGACAGAGACCAAAGAGAAAGATAGATGGATAGATGATAGGTAGCTAGGTAGCTAGGTAGATGGAGATCAATATATTTATATGCAACTATCTAGCTATCTATCATCTATCAAATCTATTCACCTATGTATGTATGTATCTATTTACCTATCAACATCTATCACTATATCTATCAATATCTATCATCTATCTATCTATCATCTATCTATCATCTTTCTGTCTATATACCTACCCACCTACCTACCTAGCATCTATTACTAATAGCGTTCTCTATTTGGATGTAGGAACATGGTTTTCATCCCCCTAGCCATTGTTGAGATAGCTCTTCCATTTTCATGCATCCGCTCCATCAAGGAAGATTCTTTGCTCTGTAGGATTACCAGCCTGGAGACACAGGAGAGGACTCCCCAGCGCAGTCCTTGCTCACCCTCAAGTGCCTTCTGCCTGGAACTGCAGTCTGGAATGAATAGTCTACACATCTGACACAATCCTTTCTCCCAAAGGCGAGTAGAACATGGCTTTGTCAGACGCAGGGCCAAATCGCTTCCACCCAGAGCATCTATATTTTCCTACAAAACATTGCTCGAGATTAAATTCTACCAGCACCGATAGGATCTTTTAGCTCTATGTTATTTCTCTCCTTCCCCTATCCTCACTCTGTCCTACTACTAGCCTTATTGCCATGGTGCCTTTGCCTCCATCCAAATTGTATGGGTCCCTCCTCACCTCCCTGGTAGGTAGGTAGGTGGGTAGGTAGATAGATGGATGATATGATGGGTAGATGGATGGATGGATGGATGGGGGGATGGTTGAGATGCTGCTTTCAAGAGGGATTGGATGACCACCATCTTGTCCGTTGGAAGTTAAGCCAGTGTGTTTCTACTGCCAGGAGTACTTGCATTTTGGTTCAATGTCTGTTTAAGAATTTGTTTGTCTCCATGGGAAGGGGAGATCAAGAAGGGCAAGTGTGTTGAAGTGTATAAGGAAGATCCTTCTCAGTGACTAAAGGCTTCCCTAATCACAGCTCCTTGTAACAGAAGACATCATGTAATTATGTAAAGGTTCCATCAGAAAGTGAGAGTTCCGCTTGTGTCTCTACCACCATGGTTTCCTGACCTAGGATAAGTCATTCCGGGTCTTTAAGTTCTGGCATCTTGAAGGGTCAAGACCAGAACACCGATGCCATGAGCAGCTGTGTGAACACAGAGGGGTTCGGTGGTCACATCCCCTAAACGTCTATATTGAAGCCACAGCAAAGATTCATTTCCTTCAGGTCGCCGTGTACCCATGAAGCATCAGCGGGGATTCTGCTCTCTGGAGTTACTTCTGCTCAAAGGGGATGGTCCAGAACTAGGGTCACTGCCACCCTCATCTACAAGAGGTGCTGTGGGCCTAGAAGCACAGAGCAGGAAATATTTGATGCTCGGCACACACATGACAGCCACAGAACCCTTAGAAATGCCTTTGTGGTCATCACTTTCATACTTGTGTCCCAGTGGAAGAAGGGAGAAAAAGGGACTCAGAAAGTGACCACAAAAAATGCCAATCACAGGCAACTCTTGGTCAATGTTACTGTCTTTTTTTTTTCTAGTCTACGTTCAGATCATCACGAATGGACATTTGTGTCCATTCCTTCCTCCATGAATGATACACAGACGCACACTTCAGATCCCAAGCTTATCTTTGAGATTTGTATCAATTCTAAAAAAAATTTTTAATACATGTGTGGGGGAATGAGCCACCACCATCTTCCCAATGAGTAAATATACAGAGACACCGGTCTTGCCAAGGACAAAACCCAACAAACAAAAAAATGGTCCACACAAAAAATGACATTAGGGCCGATTGAAACCAGATGCCCGCGCGGATTTCCCTTGGAGAAGTTCTAAATTTTGTTTGGAAATAATAAGAGTGCATAATTCAAAATCCCTCCCTTTTGTGTATCGAGAAAGGGAGTGTGGGTTCAAAGGTTGCTATTGGGTGGTTACGTTTTCTGTTATGAATTTCTGCGATTCCATAGATACCGGGAGAGTTCCATGTTCGTGGAGCCGCGCGCGCCTCGCATCTGTTTTTCTCTGGAGCTCAGAGCACGATCATCGTTCTCATTTGGTTAATTATTTGTGGGGATTCTGTTGGTGGTGGATGACTCAGGACATCATTTCAGACCAAAAGTAATGAAATTGGCAAGAAAAGTGTGTTTGTTTGTTTTTTCACAAACTTAAGAGTTTTTTGTTTTTTTTTTAAACAAGAGTCTGTTCACTTCCTGTAAAGTAACCACTGCTGTGGTTTCAAAGATGCAAGACAGTGAAGGGATGTGTCTGATCTCCTAACCTGGCTACTTCCTTGTTCTCCCGGGGAGTCTGAGGCACTTGTCCCGACGACTAGCTATTTGCAGGACACAACGGCATCTACCAGTACCCCTCAGCATTATGGGAGTAACTCGTGTTTTTCCTATTCAGGACAATAATGCCGTCAGTGAGTCAACTTTGCCGGCAAAATCGCATAAGACCCAAAGACAAATCGTGATACATTTAAAAAAAAAAATTACCTTAACAATCATTCTGGGTGTCCTTAGGAGCTAAAACTATTGAAAAAGTTGAAAGTGATGCCTAGAATTTCTGTAAATATTGGCCTTAAAGTTGGTCGGTTTAAAAAAAAGGGGGTGGGGCTTCCCTGGTGGCGCAGTGGTTGAGAGTCCGCCTGCCGATGCAGGGGACGCGGGTTCGTGCCCCGGTCTGGGAAGATCCCACATGCCGCAGAGCGGCTGGGCCCGTGAGCCATGGCCGCTGAGCCTGCGCGTCTGGAGCCCGTGCTCCGCAACGGGAGAGGCCACGGCGGTGAGAGGCCCGCGTACCGAAAAAAAATAAAAAAATAAAAAAAGGGGTGGGGGAGAGGAGTTTATGGGATGCTTTAGAAAATGGTGTATATAATTAACTATGATTGTTTAGAGGGTATTAGGTTGTGGTTATGGGAAAAGGATCGGCTTTCAAAGTTTAGTAAATAGAAATCCCACAGTTAAGTAGATACACATTCTCAAGGGAAGTTTTCTTTGGCAGGAACATGTCCGTGGCAGTTGCTCTTTGCCAAGAGAAGAGCCCTGTAAGCTGGAAGGATTTCCTGTCAAGGGTATTACAGGACAGATACAGTGCTGTGTTCCTTTTAGGATTGTTTGCAGGAATTAATTCTTCACACTCAGGGTAATTGCTGGGTACTTCCCAGTAACCAAGAAATTGTTGGTTCTACCAGGGAATCAGAGCTCGCTTTGGATGGTATTGGGTACGTTTGCTACGGCTGAGCACAGGTGCCCTTGCATTATTACATGAGGGAGGGCGGTCCCCATGTGGCCATGGGAAAGATGGGGTGGTCCTCCAGTGTAGGTCCCCTGCCAACAAGACCCTCCATCTTCCGCCTGGGGTGGCTTCCTCGACTACATTTCCTCCTTTCCTGGTTCCCCTGAACGTGGTCAGGGATGGGGGTGGGATGCCGACTCTGAGTGCGGGGTCTTATGTGGTGTCCTTTCTGGGGACCCTGCAGGCATCTCACTATGGTGGTCTTTCTTCCTTCTCATGCCCGCGTGGCATGTCTGTGACAGCTTGTGCTGAAGGGCATCCCATGCTCCCAAGTAAATCTCAGCTGACACACAGCACGGTTATAAGCAAACGACAGAAGCATGCCTGGCGTTGGTGTGTCTGACGTTTCAGGGTTCAGAACTCCGACGGCAACGTTCCAACATCATGCTTGGGAGACCGGCCAGTCTTCTCCGTGCTCTTAAATTTCGAGGACTCAGAGATGCAATCTTCTTGGTTCCACGTTTTCCATGGTTTTTACCTCCAGTGGTGCTCCTGGACGCTTCCCAGGGAACAGAACAGTTGTTTGCTGTTTCTCTGGATTTGTTCAAGAAGGTACTGGAGAAAGGTCTTATTTCCAAGTTTCCTGATGAACCTGTGTTCCGGTATATAATAGTTTGCATCTGCTAATCCCAAACTCCTGGAAAAGAATAGGAAAAAGAATGTATATATATGTATAACTGAAGCACTTGGCTGTACACCGGAAACTAACACATTGTAAATCAACTATACTTCAACAAAATAAATTAAAAAAAAAAAAGATCCATTCCGAGCTAAAGGGTCCTAGAACTCTGTCACTTCTTTCCAACCAATCCTCTCTCTCCAAATTTTGCTCAGAAATCAGCCTTCCTTCCTGGGTTGGTGGGACCCAGCCAGAGCTCATGGATTACACACTGGGAAACGGCTTTCCACAAAAAGTCAACCCCAGGCGACCTTGTCCGTGTAGGTCCAGCCCGTGAACGGCCGTCGAAAAGGGCAATTAATGTGGTCACTTCAATGCCAGGGGCCCTGGTTTCCATGCAGTTGGGCCAAATTGAAGCCCAATTAAGCACTCAGCATGCTATTTCAATTATGTTTTTTTTGCGCCAGATCGTGTTGTTTTCCCCCCAGTAATGATCCTGAGGCAGTACAGGGGAAGGCATGTCATTCTCCAGGCATCTGGGGGTATTTAGTGGGCCTTCAGGGTGAACATAAAAATAGTCTCTTTTAGAGAAGGAAACCGTCTTTGCTTAAAATGCTGATGGTTTGTTCATCATGGATTGTTTTTGCGTTCATCTGATTTATTATAATATTGCATTAAAATATTACGTGTCTTGACTACTGAATTTTTTGCTGCCCCCTGAAAATTTTGCCAAGGTAACTGCTTCTCTCACCTCACCCTAGCCCTGCCCTGGGCACCAAGCTGGTTAAAAAATTATATCTATCTATCTATCTATCTATCTATACACACACACACACACACACACACACACACACACACAGAGTTATCTATAGCTGGTTACAATGCATTTATGTATGAATACATATATTTTTAGAGATATGGGAACATATGTATAACTGATTCAATTTGTTATAAAGCAGAAACTAACACACCATTGTAAAGCAATTATACCCCAATAAAGATGTTAAAAAAAAAAAGATTGAAAAAGGCTTGGACTATTGAATTCTGTCACCGATGTGTTTCTGGTTCTCATTTTAGAATAAATGATATCCATATCAGATTATCTAGGTGATTAGCACAATGGATCTGACCTGAAAGTAGGAAGCCTTCAGCTCAGCTGTTCCCTGAATCTGACTGATTTAGTCCACATGCTCCACCCAACCCAGGAAGGGAGCCAGCCACTGCCTCACTCCACCAAACAGTGTTCAGTGTTTGGGTGGAAAGGAAGATGCATTCCAGCTGTCTCCAAAAATGAAGAAAATCGGAAGATTTTCCCCCGTCTTCAGTGAAATAAACCTGACCTTCTGGTAGGAGAGTCTTAAATCGGAAATGGTTTAACCGAATCACAACAGGAAACAGCTCTGGTTACAGCCCAGCTTGCTTAGGTCCTAATGGGTGAAGAGAGCATCCCATCCCTACTTCCCAAAACTCTGGGTATAGCAGGTAGTTGTCCTAAGGGGCCTTGGCAAAGGGTGTTGGACTTTGCCTTTGGGATTTCTGCTGTCAGAACTGCCTAAAGAAGAATGAATATTTGCCACAGGAAGAAGCAATAATCCAATCATTGGGAACCCTGTCTCTCAGTGTAGTTAATTTCTATTTAATTAGCCAGTAACTACACTTAAAATAAAGAACAGTTGGTAATCAAAAACAGGTGGATAAAGGATGAGCAATTGTGCGACAGGATAGAATTACTGGGCCAGAACAAAGTTGGGGGAGAGTGAGAGACACGACGCTTCAGAGAAAACATGGCTGGGAGCGGAGTGATCGTCGACAGGCAGCTGTGGGTCTCCTCAAGCTTTATATCAGCTTTTCCTTGTGTTTGTTAGCCATCAATACACTGATTTTAATCACCAAAAAAATTATGTATATATATTATATTTTATACATACATTTATATCAATATATAAATTTTAAATGTATACGTATGTATTACATTAACCACAACTGGTTAATTGTATCCAACTATACTGTGTGTGCCCCTGGGTGTACGTGTGTACAATTTTTAACCAGCCATATAGTATACACTTATGAACATATTATATATACATATATT
The DNA here is from genome assembly GCF_039906515.1 of Pseudorca crassidens. Classification (NCBI taxonomy): domain Eukaryota; kingdom Metazoa; phylum Chordata; class Mammalia; order Artiodactyla; family Delphinidae; genus Pseudorca; species Pseudorca crassidens. The sequence goes on along the minus strand of NC_090317.1, from coordinate 132,939,182 downwards.
TTATATGTATTAACTATAATATATGTATATACAGATATAATTTTAACCAGTCATATATACATACATATGCGTATTATACATACAAACATATATCTATAGTTTTTACTATGTATAAAATATATTGTATATTTTAACCAGCCATACATAAGTAAATACATAATTCTATATGTATAAAATACAATATGTATGTACAAAAATAGATGTAATTGTACCCAACTATATAAACACACATGTATATATGTATAAACATATGTGTGTGTATATATTATGTATATACATGTGTGTGTGTGTGTGTATATATACACACACACACACACACACACATCTATATGAATTTTTAACCATCAGTGGCGCCCAGGACAGGGTTAAGATGAGGTAAGAAAAGCTATTACCTGGGCAAAGAATTTCGGGGGGACATAAAAAACGAAATTCAGTAGTCAAGTACATAATATTTTAATTACACACACACACACACACACACCCTCTGCTCCGAGACCATACGTCTTCCCACAAAGCAGACAAGGTAACATTTGCAGCCAGCCCTGGTACGTAAGTAAAGAAACTGACCTTGTTTAAACAGAGGCCTGACTTCTGACCTCAGCTCCGGAGATGACCTCGAAGTCCTTGGAGTGTCCTGCCTGATAAGAGTGTCTTTTTCTTTGCCTGGGGACCTTGGATCACTGGATTTAGGGTCTAAAATGTGACATGGGGTGGGCGGGGGTCAGGTGCTGCCAGGGAGTTTGAGGGTGAGGGCTGGTCAAACTGGCAGGGATGCTGTGATGTAGGGTGGGAGCTTTGGGTCCTGCCCAAAGTTTCAGCTCCGACCTCCATAGCGGCTGAAGGCTGAGGTCCATCATGCAGGCCATTGACCATGGAGCCCTCGATAAAGTCTGAACACTGAGGGTGGGGTGAGCTTTCCTGGTTGGCGATGCTTCCTGCAGAGGTATGATCACCAGGGGTTACCAGGAGGAGTGTGTGCTCCACGGGGAGAGGACCACAGGGGCTCTGCGCTGGGTGCTTTCCTGGACCCTGCACGGGGCACCCCTTCCCCCGGACCCTGAGCTGTGCACCTCTTCCTGTGGCTGACTCCACTGCGTGTCCCTTGCATGGAATACACGAGAGCCCTAAGTGTATAACAGCTTGCCGTGAGTTCTGGGGTCCCTCTAGTGAATGATCAAACTCAAGCGTGGTCTTGGGGACCCCCAAAGGTTGCAACTGGTGGTCTGTGGGAACCGTTCCTTCTAAATCCGACCTTGGCTAAGTCTTGCACTGACCCTGTCTTGGCCGGATCTAATGAAATGCAGTGCCTGGAGGTTTCTTTGGAGCCTGGGTTTTTTGTTTTTTTTTAAATTTTTATTGGAGTAGAGTTGATTTACAATGTTGTGTTAGTTTCAGGTGTACAGCAAAGTGAATCCACTCTATTATTATTATTTTTTGGTTCTTTTCCCATGTAGGTCATTACGGAGTACTGAGTAGAGTTCCCTGTGCTACACAGCAGGTTCTTATAAATTATCTATTTTACATTTAGTACTGTGTATCTTCCAGTTTACCCCTCCCCAGCTCCCCCTTTCCCCTTTGGTAACCATAATTTTATCTTCTATGTCTGTGAGTCTGTTTCTGTTTTGTAAGTGAGTTCATTTGTGTCCTATTTTAGATTCCACATACAAGTGATACCATATGGTATTTGTCTTTCTCTGTCTGACTTACTTCACTTAGTATGATCATCTCTAGGTCCATCCATGTTGCTGTGAATGGCATTATTGCATTCTTTTTTATGGTTCAGTAATATTCTATTGTGTATATGCACCCCATCTTCTTTATCCATTCATCTGTCCATGGACATTTAGGTGGCTTCCATGTCTTGGTTATTGTAAATAGTGCTGCAATGAACATTGGGGTGCATGTATCTTTTCAAATTATAGTTTTCTCTGGGTATATGCCCAGGAGTGGGCTGGCTGGGTCCTATGGTAGTTCTATTTTTAATTTTTTAAGGAACCTCCATACTGTTCTCCATAGTGGCTGCACCAATTTACATCCCCAACAGTGTAGGAAGGTTCCCTTTTTGGAGCCTGGGTTTTTGATCATACTTTTCTCTTTTTCTTCACAAATACGTGTGTGTCTGTGTGTGTGTGAAAGAGAGAGATTAGCAAGACAGACCCCTTCTTATTTTTGTGTGGTTTGCAGCCATCTACTGAGATTCTAGTAATAACGTTGTCCCAGGATTGGAATTTAAAATGTCCACCAGAAGCCTTGACGTGGACGGGACCTTTGGCGGCTTTCCTATCTTCCTGGCGATTTATCCTCTTTGCGGACTTGTAGCCACACATCTGTTTGTATTTATATCCAGATGAAGCAAGTCTGGGAGGCTCTCATTTACAAGCTGACCTCGGAGATATTGTAGGTTCACTGCAATCAAGTAACTGGCAATAAAGCAAGTCCCACGAATGGTGTTGGTTCTCGGCCCGCTAGATTGTAGTCCAATTAAGTGTGCGGTATCGTGACATCGAATAAAGCAACGTACCCTCATTACAACGTATTTTATGGTGAAAAAACGCTAACCGTCCTCCAAGCCTTCAGTAAGTTGTAGTACTAACTTCAAAGCTCACTGATCACAGATGATTATAACTAACGCAATCAGAGTGGAAAAGTTTGAAATACTGGAAGAATTACCAGAAGGTGACCCAGAGACAAATGGTTTTGGAAAAATGGCACTGATCGACTTGCCCCATGCAGCGTAGGCACAAAACCTCAAATTGTAAAAAAATAAATAAATAAAAGTGCAATATCTGTGAACGCAATAAAATGAGACATGCCTGTAATTTTTCATGGGGGGATTTAGGAAGGGCACAAACACCCCATCACACTGACCTCGGTTAATCGTAAGGCACATCTGAATTGCTCACGCTTGTAGTACCCCATAGGCAGTTGTGTATTTTTTTTTCTTATCTATTATTTATTTATTTATGGCTGTGTATGCCTCTTCGTTTCTGTGCGAGGGCTTTCTCTAGTTGCGGCAAGCGGGGGCCACTCTTCATCGCGGTGCGCGGGCCTCTCACTATCGCGGCCTCTCTTGTTGCGGAGCACAGGCTCCAGACGCGCAGGCTCAGTAATTGTGGCTCACGGGCCCAGACACTCCGCGGCATGTGGGATCTTCCCAGACCAGGGCTCGAACCTGTGTCCCCTGCACTGGCAGGCAGATTCTCAACCACTGCGCCACCAGGGAAGCCCCAGTTGTGTTTTTTTTTTTTTTTTTTTTTTTGTCATTGATCCAATTTACTTCCAAAGAAACTTGAATCCCAACCTGGCTGTGACTTTTCACAAGACAGGTGATACACTGCTATGACCCATCCCGTCTTCTGGTGCAAGTGATTCTGAACGGTTGGGAAGTTTAGGAACAAAGAAGCACTTGTACCGAAACCAATCCATTTTGGAGACTGTCTTTAGACCTGTCTTCTCTCTGTATGACTTCGTTTTGCATTTGGTGAAATTGGAAATGAGTTATAAGGTATGGCTGGGGTTCTGGTTTTCCAAGAAAAATAACGGACAAAAATCTAGAGGACTTTTGCAGACGCAGGGTTTTGGTGGGTGAGGCCGTGAGCAGGGCGGCAGCATGTGGTCACATGGGTTGAAAGCACAGTCTGGGATGTCAAGACATGGGTTCTCCCAGGAATACCTAAACCCACATGTCATGTGGCCGGTCAAGCCGACGCTTGGCAACGTAAAACATTCTCTAATTCGCAGAGCAGAGAAAGACGCATGCATCCACTCCAGTACGACCGTTTTTATGGACCTAGGCAAATATTTCACAAGTGTGTGGTGGCGTGACATGCTCTGGTTATAGCTGACTTAAAATCTTTGAAAAGAACAAGTGTTGACTTCCAGGACTTTTATGCTCTATAAACATAATCTGTTTTACCTAAAACGTGGATTCCCTGAGGCTGCAGGCAATTTTGCCCTAAAGGAACCCATTGGATGGGTGAAGCCATGCAGATCCCGAGCCCCTGAATTGAAACAATCTTGAAGATTTGAAAACGGTTAGGATTTGACCATGTCTATGAACTCAAAAAACATTGGACGAGATCAAAAAAAAATCATGGGCGACTTTTTGCTTTCACGGTGGTGATGGACACATTTCCAAGAGAGCGTGTATCTTTTATATTTGTACTGGCTTCTGCGTTTCCCCTGCAACAAAGCCCTCTTGTGAGATTTTAAACTTATAAAAGTATATTATGCCTGAAAGCGTGCCCTTGGGACTGTTCACAGCTGTACGACTAAATGATGAATTTATTACAGTTCCTGTAATTCCTCCAGTCTCACCAAACACAGTGGTTCCTCAGGAATATGCAAGTTCATAGACGCTGAGCTAGCATTTCTATAAAACTGTTTATTTTTTAACCTGAGGAGAAAAGGAGTTACATGTTGGCATCCGTACGTGCCGTTTTAAATCATTGACGCAGTGTTTTGACATTTTGATGCAAAATGGATCGAGGAATTTTCCATGAATAGATTTGAAGGGGAATTTTAATTTTTTTACAGCGCACCTGAAAAGCTAACATTACTTTGGAATCAATTCACCCACAAATATGATTGCCTTTTATTACTACCTGAGGAAATGAGAATAACAAAATACCTCTTCCAAAATGATAGCGTGATTTGAGAGAAAACCGAAGCTCAGCGGATTTCCTTAGTCGCCTGAAGTTTTGCGTGATTCCCTAAATGGTTAAATCTTTATGGGTGTATTGCCGCCATCGACAACGTGCCGGATCAGACTCGCCCATGAGCTAACGGTTTCTAAATGTTAAAATACTTTTAAAAATTCAAAGGAAGGGTGATATTTGTTGACATAGCGTTTTATTGGCAAACAGCTGTGCTCATTCATTTATGAATCACCTGTGGCTGCTTTCGTGCTATGATGAAATAGATAAAACCACATGACCCACAGAACTGAAAATATTGACTATCAGGCCTGAAAACGTTTGCTGATTTCTGGTTTTACGTAGTGAGTTAAGCAACCACTAATTTTGGAATTCTGTAGGTTAGGGAGCCAATAGATGTAGGTAGATGTCAACCACCCATTCAGGGTTCTTGCAAATGACTTGAACAGGACATGAAAACATTCAGACATTAGAAATGAGAGATCCAGAAAGGAGAACAGTCACATATGTTGGCACGAAGAAAACCCCAAGGAAGAGATGCAAGTTGAGCGAGATCTTTGGGGATAAGGCAAATCTTGGAAGAGAAAGCACCTCGTTAATTTAGGGCATCTTTTTCCAAAGCAGGTAAGGTGGGGACACCATCCTTACAGGTGGGTGTTTCTGCCTGGGGTGGCAAGAGCAGTGGCCTTTGGGGTCATCACCATCCCAACTCTACCTTTCCTTCCTCCTTGTCACCTCCTATCCCGTCCCGAGCCAGAGGGTCTACACAAACGAGTATTGTGCCTGTGAAGAGTTGGACTCTGTTCATCAGTTTTAGCGGAAACTAACAGAAAATAATCATCCTCACAGGGTCACACAATGAGGAAATGCATGCTCGCACACAATGAGGAGTGCTAGGCACGGAATCATTGGGTTTGGCCATCTTCCTCGTCTTGGCTTTGTCTATAGGCTAGCTTCACTCGTGGTGTTGAGATGTAGACTGGACATCCCTGGGGATGTCCACAGGTGGCAGAAAGGGACCCCTCTTATCCTGTGTCCCTGTCCCGGGGAGAGGGAACTTTATCTAATAGCTCCCTGGAAGACGTGATCTCCTGTTTTTATGTAAAGTTGTGTTATATGCCTACACTTAACTCATACATGATGTGGAAAATGGAACCACCCATGGTTACCTTGATACAATCAGCATTTCACCAAAATCCTCCCTTGGACTATATGACCTCAGGAAGGAGAAATGGATACCCCCCCAAAACTGGTGTCTACTAGCAATAAATAAGGGGAGATTGGACGAAAGTTGGCATCAAATACTCAATAAGAGTTTCCTAAATTGATATAGGACCTGTACCCTGAAAAAACAATCATTTTTACTCCAGAGCTGTGAGTACCAGGATACCCCAGCTTTTTCTGGGATGTGCAGCTGATTGCGAAGACTCAAGTACCAACGATTTCTTTTTTGCTTCTTTCTTCAGAAATCCTTTGGCCTATTTCAATTTCCTTTCTTGCGTAATTTGTTAAAATTAGCCAGGACAGCTGTGCGAACACTTGCCTCGGCTAATTTCAAACTGGCGTGTGTCCAGTATCATGGAAATTCCACTTCCTATTGGTCTGAATAACTGTGGTCCACAGGTACAGGCAACAAGGCTGTGGTCGTTCCCCCAGTCAGATTTCACAGTTGGTAGATCTTGTGATCTGTTTAGTTTCACTGGTAGCCCCTATCTTTTGTCAGAACCGAAGTGTGGGAAGCCAGCCCAGCTCTGAGGTCAGCTTTGGGTGCAGAGAGGAAGACACTCCTTCCAAATTCCCTTTTTGTGAAGCACTGCTTTCTTCATAATGCCCTTGGACCTTACAGAGTGACTTCTCTTTGGTCTCATCGTGTAGAGGCAAGGAGAAGCCCTACAATTTATCATCTTTGGATGAAAACGGGGGAGAACTTGTCTTTTCAAAAATTGAAAGAAAAGAATTTTCTACTTATGAAAATCCCTGTTGAGGTGTAGGAATAGGCTGGTCAGACATAGTAATACAGCAACAGTGTTTCACAGGGTCAGAAACCGTCCATGTAATTCCATTTTCATTTGTGTCTTGAGAAATGGAATATTGCCGGCCATATCAGTAAACAAAGAATGTCAGTCATCAGCAATTTCAGCCACCGCATATGGTGAGCCGCTGAGCCCTGAGGGAACCCAGGAAGGAAAAGAAAGAATTCCTGCCATCTAGCAGCCATCAGGCTGCAGCCGCTCTCCACGGTGAGCCCTGAGGAAACTCAGGATGTGAAAACACAGGACCCTGGCCCCAGAGAGCTGAGGTGCCTATCAAAGGAATGCTTTCAGTGAGCCCAGACTCTCTTGCATCTTCTCATACATAGAAAAGCCCTAAACTCCTTAACATGAGGTATCCGGTTTCCTTCCATTAATAGTGATCTTTTGTTCCCACTACCTGCCCTTTGTTGCAAAACTTCGATATAACATAGCTACGCCTTCACCTCCTCGGACCAGTTCTCTCAGGGTTACTTGAGATGATGCCTCCCGGGCTTGAAGTCCTAAAAATATTCGCTGAATAAAACATGACTCTCAACTTTTAGGTTGTGAATATATATATATATATATATATATAATTTTTATTCGACAGTCTCAATGTTAGAGATTAAATGATGCAATTATTTGGATAGTTGCAGGTATAAAGGTTAATGGAAGAAAACTTAAATTCTGCTGTTGTCAGTAAAATGTCAACCTACTCTACGTAATTTTAGTAGACATATATTGAAATCTCCGTTTCACATTGCATCTGTGACCATACTGGTATCTGTTAGAAATAGACCACAAAGATGCAATCAGTGTTTTTAACAAATATCTTGTTAGATTTTAATTCTTTGGGGCTCTGAATTGTGTCTTCTAACTCTCCCAAATTTGAGTCTAGGTACTTTTGGGTTAATTGATTGCCTGACATCAGCCTGTGAAACTAAGCATAAGAAAAACATTAGATGCTATTACGAAGCGCTCAAGAAAGTGTAATAACTCACACATGTGTCCTTCAACCTTGCATAATGTCCTATTGTTAGGGTTCATTATTACCTGTCAACTTAGTCCCTTTTCCATGTAAAGTGAGGTACTTTATAAAGTTTTCGTCCATCAATTTGTTTTTTAAGATTTTTTTTTGATGTGGACCATTTTTAAAGTCTTTATTGAATTTGTTACAATACTGCTTCTGTTTTAGGTTTTCCTTTCGCTGATTTGTGGGTTTTTTTGGCCGTGAGGCACGTGGGATCTTAGCTCCCTGACCAGAGATCAGACCCACACCCCCTGCCTTGGAAGATAAAGTCTTAACCACTGGACCGCCAGGGAAGTACCTGTCCATCAATTCTTAATGTTTGAATTTCCTATTATCACATTTGGATAAACGTATGTCTATACTGTCTACTCTAGTGAGCTGCAAATTACATTCTGATACCTGAAGGGAGTGTATATAAACCTTTATCCCAAGTTTGCAATTTATTCCTAGCTTATTTACAGTAGAAACAATTAAATATACGAAAATGCGAGAATGTGAAACACGGGCATTCCTATCGGCACCACCGTGGGTTGCTGTCGATTTTTTTTCTTGGTGTACATCTTTCTTTTTCAGCAATCAATATTGCGGTGATTGTGTTGGAAGCAATGGCTTGACTTTTCCACCATCTACTCAGGCTGTCCCGTGAGTTACCTGCGCTGTCTGGGAGACACATGTGGCATGACCAAGACACAGCTCCATCACGGAGATGGTGTTGCTTGGTTGTTTGTCACTTTGTTTCTCTCTGCTCTCCTCCTAAAAGAAATAAAGGGTAACTGAGGCTTTCTATTTCTCTTCTAAATGTGCACTCAATGATGCTTCTCTTTGAATGACGGAAATGTTGGGTTTACAGAGCCATAACAGCTACCCTTGGGGTGTCTCCTTTCTCTGAAAAAAAAAAGTTTGTTTTTTCATCTGAAATGAAAGCATTGAGCCTTTCAACTCAAGGGAAAAAATAAACATGGAGTAAGTCTTCTCTGGTGTTGATACAATTCATCCTGAGTCCTTTCCCAGCAATATGGTGGCTATATTTTCCTAATCATACTTGGCCCACATGCACCAGGAGGAAGTGGGGGGCACCGGGATAAAGAAGGATGTTGAGGCCAGGAAAACTGTCCTGGAACTGACCATTTCTGTGTCCTTGACTCTCCGGTTACCTCATTAACTCCTGTCACCTCATCTATAAAGTGGGCACCATTCTATCTGCTTTCTCCTTTTTCTTGTAAGGTTGGCATGAGTTCGGGTTCAATAAACATGCATCTCCATTCTTCTTTTTCTTCTCTCATCCCATCTCCCTTTCTCTTCTATGGGCAGCTCCCTTCCTTTTCTTTCTCCCGGTGGGTAAAATGACAGAGAGCAATTGTTTAATCAGTATTTTTTATTGAAGTAGAGATGATGTACAAAGTTGTGTTAATTCCTGCTGTACAGAAAAGTGATTCGGGTATACATATACATGCATTCGTTTTTTCATATTCTCTTCCATGATGGTTTGTCACAGGATATTGAATATAGTTCCCTGTGCTCTGCAGCAGGACCTTGTTCTTTATCCATCCTATGTATAGTAAGTTACGTCTGCTAACCCCAAACTCCTATTCCTTCCCTTCCCCGCCCCCTCCACCTTGGCACCCACGAATCAGTAAGAGAGAGTATTTTAAGTAGGAGCTGCCCTTAGGAGTCCTGGCTACATGGCCCCCAAATTAGCAGCTGCTCGCCTTCTTCAGGGGAGTGAGTCTGGGCGAAGCCTGGTGGCTCATTCACCGCCACCGTACACCCCTTGCCCCGCGGCTAGGAGCAGTTATCATAAACTGGCTCCCGATAAGCTCCGGACAGGTTGTATCTTAATCTTGTCTAAGATCAATGAGACACTCGTTTCCTCCAGTCCAAGGGAGCGTTGCTGTTTAATGTTCACCAGCACACGGAGGAAAACGGGGGGCATGGAAGGTATTTTCAATAAACACTTGGATGTGATTGGATAAAGCTGAGTGGAGCACCGTGGTGAGTTTCCTAGGGCTGCTGGAACAAAGTACCGCAGACGGAGTGGCCTAGCTCTACAGAAAAGTGCCATCTGGGGGCTGGAAGTGCAAAACGAAGGTGCTGGCAGGGCCGCGCTCCCTCTGAAACCCGTAGGGGAGGATCCCTCCTCGTCCCTCCCAGCTTCTGGGGGCGGCCGGCCATGCTTGGCGCTCCTGGCCTTGTAGCTGCATGTCTCCAATCTTCTCCCCGTGTGCCTGAGTCATCACATGGCATTTCCTTCCTCTTAGAAGGTCAAGTCCCACCCTGATGACCTCATCTTGGCTTATTTGTATCTGTAAAGGCCCTAATTCCACATAAGGTCACATTCATACATATGGGGCTTCAGACTTCAACCTAGCTTTTTCAGGGACACAATCCACCCAATAAAAGGTATGAGAGACAAAGCAACAACAAAACAACAATATAAATTCATAGAAGAAGGGAAAACCTGGTATCGGAGTCCATCGGGTTGACTGTAATGCCAAGAACGTGTAACCTAAACTCAGTTCCTAAGTGTTCAAAATATCATGGAGTACCAGATACACACTGAGTGAGTCTGCAGGGCTTAAACCTCTTCGGGTCAGCACACTCCTGACACTGAAGCATGAGCCTCGTCCTACAGCAAGACCACGCCACGTACGCACACGAGACACGTTCTCAGAGCTCTCACCAACTTCAGAATATCTCCGGTGTCCTCAGATCTCCATTCCAAGAAGGGCCGGCTCGCAGACGTTCAGCTGACAGGCGGGTCAGAGCCAACTGAGACCTGGAGAGGTTGGGGGGATTCCAGGGAGAAACGGAAAATGATGAAAGTCTTGGCAAAAGGCTACTAGAATATGTCTAAAGAGAGAAACACCCTTCGGAGGAAACGGGACTGGTTAAAGGAGCAGTCTTCAGTCCACGTCTGAGCGACTGAGCAGGGTCCAGGGTAATATGCCACGTAACTGCAAAATTTAAAAAACTCTCAGCAGCTCCCTCAACCTCTCTTGGCAGCCATTGCCCAGAAAACTCGGAAGAGTGTTTACTGACTGTTGACTAGCTGTCCTGGAGGAGAGGACGATGAGAACGGAGAGGAAACCTTGAGCATCAGAGGCTTATAGACTCGCACATGACACGGCTCAGGCTGCCGCATCACGGGAGCCCAGACGGGCTGGCTTATTCAAGAGACATTTATTGTCTCCCAGTTTGGAGGCTGGACGTCTGAGATCAAGGTGTCAGCAGGGCTGGTTTCTAGGGAGAGGTCTCTTCCTGGCTTGCAGATGGTGGCTTCTCCCTGTATCTTCACGTGGTCGTGCCTCTCGGTACCTGCAGAGAGATAGACAGAGAGAGAGAGACAGAGAGAGAGAGGGAGAGAACACGCTCTCTTCCTCCTATCAGGACACGAGTCCTATCAGATTAAGACTTCCCTCTGAGGACCGCCTTGATACTTAGTTACCTCGCAAAAGACCTGTCCTGCCCTTGTTCACTCTACCAAGTACAGTCACACTGAGCATTCCTGTTTGTAGCAAGTTTCTTCTTGCATATCAAATACCGAAGCCAAGATAAGCAGATATACATGGTGTACGTCATCTCTACACCCAAAACATGAGTTCATTTTCACAAATATAATTTAGCAGGGAGGAGAACTTTGCTCTGAACCAGACTGTCAAACTCTCTTGTACTTAGGAGTCACCTAAATGTTGGTTTTACCTTTTGTTTCAGTGTGGATTTATCGTCCACTTGTCATGTTCAATGCTGGCGACCCTTATTCTATGTACCAAGCAGGGGGGCCAGGATGGTTCACTTCCCAAAAGCCCTGCTCCTCCAGGATGCTCTGAAAATGGAATTTATATCCCGCCTCACGGAGTTCCTGCTGTGTTTGTGGATAACATCACCACGTCATCATTAAAGTGAGATGCTGCTTTGCAGGGGTGGGTTGTAAAACCTTCTCCTGGCAGAGAGACCTGCGTTCGGAATTTCCCTTGGAGCACGAGGGACTGTTGCTGGGATGGAGGCTGAAACCACATGAGACTGGTCTTTAAAGAAATCTGGGAGGGCTTTTCCTTCATTTGAAACAGGAAACGGAGAGCCCCGAGGGGGAGTCGGAACGGTTGTCGGGGGTGGCTCTCTCTTGCAGTTGGGGAGAACGGAGGGAGAGCTTGGGGATCTGAGGTCTCCTGTGAATCAGGTTTGGGAAAAACAAGCCACTGAACTTGTACCAGGAAACTTGGTGTAACCAGGATTTTATTGCCCATCTGGAAGATGTTTTTAGGTGTCCAGAGCCTTTAAGAGGAATATCTGCATTTTTGCAAGCAGAAACACGCTCACTACACACCAAAGACATCAGGGCTTTGCATTATCGTGTGTAGGGTGAAGGATGCCTACAGCATGGATTTTTAACCCTCCTTTTCAAATTCCTGTGCTAAATAAGTATAGGATTCTCTAACTGGGTTGAACCATAGCAGAGGTGAAGAATAAAAGGAAATGATTTGGAAATGTCCTAATACTTAATAATTTAGGTCACTTCACCACTTTCTGGGACAGAATCTTTGGATGGAGTTCATTATTCTCACTTCATATCCCATTAAGACATCATCTCTAGATTATGCTAAACCGCCCATTCATCACAAAACCAAGAATACGTTTCTGCAATAATTCTTTTCCATCTTGCTGTACTGTATTTGATTTCCACCGTGCTACCCCAGGCTTAAGGACATGACCCAGGATGTGCAGCGGTTGACAGAACATACCCTCACAATGCTCTTTTAAAATGATTATACTTATAGGGACTTCCCTGGTGGCGCAGTGGTTAAGAATCCGCCTGCCAGTGCAGGGGACACGGGTTCGAGCCCTGGTCCGGGAAGATCCCACATGCCGCGGAGCAACTGAGCCCGTGCGCCACAACTGCTGAGCCCACGAGGCACAACTACTGAGCCCGTGCGCCTAGCGCCTGTTCTCCACAACAAGAGAAGCCACCGCAGTGAGAAGCCACGCACCGCAACAAAGAGTAGCCCCCGCTCGTCGCAACTAGAGAAAGCCCACGTGCGGCAACGAAGACCCAACGCAGCCAAAAATAAATAAATAAATTTAAAAAAATAAAATGATTATACTTATAATAAACATCTTTTCATATTAAGCATGTGTGTTCAGTGAAATATCAGAAATGAAGAGCTATGAGCCGGTGTTTGTCTTCAAAGCAACTCAGCAGAGGGAGTCTTGGGAGCTCAGAGGTCTTTGTTGGGGCCAAATGTGTAATGTGGGCAGATAAAGATAAGGTGAATGTTTCCGACGTCTGCGTCAGACTTGGGCACCAGATAAGTTAAAAAACCCACAGCAGAGGCTTACGCACTTCAGAGTGCCGCTTGCGAGAGACCAATTCTGAAATCCTTCGCTCTTGGCTTTCCAAGAGTTCACTCGAAAAGCAAGGTCTTTTTCGGGAAGAAACAGGGTGAGCTGACGTGGAAAGAATGGGAACAACAGTCCCCTAGTAGAGGGGATTATTTTTTAATGAGTTTAGTGTTTTTACTGTCAACTTTCGAAAGTACCACCAGAAGCCAGCATCTTCCTTCAACTTCGTTATCGGGTTAGGGGCCCAGGAATTCGTCTGAATCCCTTAGACTTTCTCTTTAAACAGTGACAAGGATGCCGGGCGAGATAAGGTCCCAGATGGGAAAGCCAAACTCGGTCACCGGTCACCGAAGCTGTGTGTTGGAGTGCCCTTCCGAAGCTCTTTACTCTGACGTTGTTCAATGTGTGTTGACGAGGGGCTATTTGCATTTTCCTTGACAACAGATTATGGAAAGCAGGTGTTACATGTGTCGATTTATTTTTTTTTTCATTTTTTAGGATTCTAATTTTTATTTTTATTTTTTTTACATCTTTATTGGAGTATAATTGCTTTACAATGGTGTGTTAGTTTCTGCTTTATAACAAAGCGAATCAGTTATACATATGTTCCCATATCTCTTCCCTCTTGCGTCTCCCTCCCTCCCACCCTCCCTATCCCACCCCTCCAGGTGGTCACAAAGCACCCATCTGGCCAGGAAGCCTGTGCTTTACGATAGAATGGTGACCAGTTTCCCCAAAGGTGCATCAGGAGGAAGCATCGTGCTTTCTTAGAGATAGAGCCATCCACGCTGAGTTCTTTTATTGTCTTTAAATATGGGCGCCAGGGCTTCCCTGGTGGCGCAGTGGTTGAGAGTCCGCCTGCTGATGCAGGGGACACGGGTTCGTGCCCCGGTCCGGGAGGATCCCACATGCCGCGGAGCGGCTGGGCCCGTGAGCCGTGGCCGCTGAGCCTGCGCGTCCGGAGCCTGTGCTCTGCAACGGGAGAGGCCACAACGGTGAGAGCCCCGCGTACCGCAAAAAAAACAAACAAACAAAAAACAAAATAAAGATGGGCGCCAGTTCTCTTTCTGGCTCTTCTGAGCGCTCATGGGGCTGGGGAACCTGGGCAGGATGCTTGGCTCTCACTCACTTTGGGTCTAGTCATCAGCCTGCCGGTGTCTCCTCTGCCCCAAGGCTGTCTGGACCTTTAGCCAGAGGCGCTGTGGACGCCGGTCCCATCATCCCAACCGCCATGACCACAGAGAAGGCCAAGTGAGAGACCACAGCTGGACCCGGAGAGGGTCCCCGCCGGGCACACCCGTGGCTAAGTATCGCTGGGGCAGCAGAATGTGTGGGGACCTGGACACGGAGACCCAGACACGGAGACCTGGCGTGGATTCACCTCTGACTGGCCAGCTTGGTTATGATAGCGTTTTTCTTCACGAAGAATCTCATATGCATTTGAGACACCCTGGCTTCCCTTAATCTTCAGATGCAGCTTGGCTTTTAAAAACTGTATCTAAGACCTAAATAGATATGTCTCCAAAGAAGATACACAGATGACCAAGAGGCACATGAAAAGACGCTCAACATCACTAATTATTAGATAAATCCAAGTCAAAACTGTAATGAGGTATCACCTCACACCAGTTAGAATGGCCATCATTAAAAAGTCTACAAATAACAAACGCTGGAGAGGGTGTGGAGAAAAGGAAACCCTCCTACACCGTTGGTGGGAATGTAAGTTGGTGCAGCCACTGTGGAGAACAGTATGGAGGTTCCTTAGAAAACTAGAAAGAGAATTACCACATGACCCAGCAATCCCACTCCTGGGCATATGTCCAGAGGAAACTCTAATTCAAAAAGACGCATGCACCCCAATGTTCACTGCAGCACTATTTACAATAGCCAGGACATGGAAGCAACTTAAATGCCCGTTGATAGAGGAATGGATAAAGAAGATGTGGTACATGTATACAATGGAATATTACTCAGCCATAAAAAAAGAAGGAAATAATGCCATTTGCAGCAACATGGATGAACCTAGAGATTGTCATACTGAATGCAGTAAGTCAGACAGAGAAAGACAAATATATGATATTGCTTATATGTGGAATCTAAAACAATGGTATAAATGAACTTATTTACAAAACAGAAATAGAGTTACAGATGTAGAAAATAAACTTACGGCTACCAAGGGGAAAAGAGGGGGAGGGATCAATTGGGAGATGGGGATTGACATAGGCACACTACTATATATAAAATAGATAACTAATAAGGACCTACCGTATAGCGCAGGGAGCTCTATTCAATGCTCTGTAATGACCTCTATGGGAAAAGAATCTAAGAAAGAGTGGATCTGTGTGTATGTATAACTGACTCACTTTGCTGTACACCTGAAACTCACAGAACGTTGTAAGCCCACTCTACGCCAATAAAAATTAGTTTAAAAAACTGTATCTTTAACATCTTTTTTTTTGCCCCGATGTTTTCTTTTGCAACGTTTAACAGACCAGCTGATACAAAAGACACCAACCCTGCTTCAAACACATCCTGATGATAGCCAGAGCCTCAGCAGGCAAAGCAACGTTCCTCCGGCCCCAAATCCTTAAGGGGTTTAGGAGACTGCAGCTTAGCACAAATAAACATCTGCTGTCTTCTCTTCCTTTGCCCGGTCCTTTCAAGTCCAAAGGTTTATTATTACTGTTATTGTTATCATTATCATCCTTATTTCATCCTGCAGTAATCTACAATAATAGCTCTAAGAACTCAGTGCTTAGCAAACCTCTGAGCCCCCTTGATCCTCCCGATAGCAGTGATGAAAACAGATGCTCTTTGCTGAGCAGAGTGTGTTTCTGCCTCAAATCCTAAAGCCATGATGTCCAGACCCTACAGGACTGACTCACGGGTTGGATTTATTTTTTCCACAGTAGCCTTGAGAGCATCAGTGTAGGCAACGCTGGCTTTCTGGAAAAGCATGCATGATTCCATAAGAACAGTATTTATGTGCCGAGGAGCGCTGGAGATGTTGTTTTGTTGTTTGTTTTTTGTTGTGTTTTTTCTTTCGCCATTTCTAGCATCAAGCAGACTGCATTCCTTGTAAAGGCACCAGTTCGGCTCACCCTGGTGCACACGGTGTCTGGTTTGGTACCGATGATGGACAGCTGTTGTTGTTGGCGAGGCATGGCCGTTGATGACGGTGGTCCCGCTGATGTGCAAAGTCTGAAGAAGCTATAGGGTGGGTGTGATAAAGGAAGGAAGTGAGAAAACCCACAGTGGCTGGGATGCTGGGATGCCGAGAGTCCCAGCTGGGTTTGCCTCCAGGTTGGAATATTTTGCTGTCCATCTAGTTAAAACGGAGGGGCCCTCTCCTGTACAGCACAGGGAACTATATTCAGTATCTTCTAACAACCTATAATAGGAAAGAATATAAAACATGGATGGACCTAGAGATTGTCATACTGACTGAAGTAAGTCTGACAGAGAAAGAGAAGTATCATAGGACATCGCTTATATGTGGAATCTAAACAAAAATGATACAAACGAACTTATTTACAAGACAGAAATAGTCACAGATGTAGAAAACAAACCTACAGTTACCAAGGGGGAAGGGGGTGGGGAAGGATCGTTAGGGAGTTTGGGATTGACATGTACACACTACCATATTTAAAATGGATAAATAACAAGGACCTACTTACTGTAGCACAGGGAACTCTGCTCAACCTAAAATGGAAAAATAATTTGAAAAAGAATAGATACATGTATATGTATAACTGAATCACTTTGCTGTACACCTGAAACTACCACAACCTTGTTAATCAACTATACTTCAATCAAAAAATAAATAAAGGGGGAAAAAACCCTGAGGGGCCCTGCCTGTATGCATGCATTTCCATTATTACTGAGAAGGCCCTCCTTCATTCCGTTCTCAGGGAATAATCTGGGGGCATCTACGGAAAATACTCAGAGAGAAAATGTGCCGTTACGGGGATCTTAATCCTTCACCAAGGCAAGACCAGATGTGTAACTGATAAACACTACATTTTCCCCCGTTGAACTGTGTTCCACATGCCTGACCATATCTGAAGACTTACATCCCCATGGGTTCTCATAAAATACCCAGGGGTTCCCTGAAAACTAGATGATTAAGGGGGGAATCTAACCAATTAACCTTAAGGAAAGAACGCAATGCGTCCTCCACAACGCTTCTTTTTTTCTTCCTGGTAAAGTCCTGATTTTTTGTGTGTTTCCCTCCGCACACACACACATACACACATGCATGCGAGCACACACACACACACACACACACACACTCACTCCGCTGATTCCAGATGGCAGGCGATACACAGTTTGTTTTTTTTTCTTAATGGCTAGCATTACTTTATATTTTAAATTGCAGACCAGGGTTGTGAAATGCTCCTCTCAGCAGGGCTTTTTTTTTTTTTTTTTTTTTTTGGCTTTAGAAAAAGGTCCTTTGGAGTTTATTTATTCTGAAGAAGACATCAAGCATTTGGATGGAACCTACGTACCCCAAAGGAGCTTTGGCTTCTTTGCCGAAAAGCCTGTTTCTGGCCTCTCTCTTTAGCTGAACTTGAAAGCGGCTCTATCAACATGTGCGATAAAAAACCTTTGCATCATCCTTCAGGCCGGGCTCTGCAGCGCCTGTGGATCTGTCGCCAGGAGGCCTGGGTCTCTCGTCTCTCCTTTATTCTGGTGAAAGCTCAAGCTAGGTTTCCAGCTCCACACACCAGAAAACCAGCCACATCGTTCAAAGACGGCTGGGTGACTAAGTTCAAGATTCCTGAAGCCTGAGTCGTGTTCTGTTTCTTTATTCTTCTTTCGCTGGGGTTATGTACGTGCAGCATCTGACATACATTTTCCTAGACTTTTGCTACCTATCCTTTAAGTAACTTAAGAAAGAGGACTTTGATAATCTCTAGAGACGGTCATACTAAGTGAAGTAAGTCAGCAAGAGAATGACAAATAGATGATATCACTTATAGGTGGAATCTAAAATAGGACACAAATGAACATGTTTACGAAACAGAAGTGGACTCACAGACATGGAAAGCAAACTTACGGTTACGAAAGGAGAAGCAGGGGAATACATTAGGAATTGGGGATTAACAGATACACACTAGTCTATATAAAATAGATAACCCATTAGGACCTACTGGATAGCACAGGGAACTAGACTCAATATTTTGTAATAACCTATAAGGGAAAAGAATCTGAAAAAAATTATTTCTCTATATAGATATTTCTATATACAGATACAGATATATATAACTGAATCACTTTGCTGTACACCTGAAACTAACACAATACTGTAAATCAACTATATTTAATTAAAAAGAAATTAATTGTTTTTAAAAGAAATTAATTTTTTAAAAAAGAAAGATAATCCTGCTATCCTCTTGTTTTCTTTTGGGCTTTTTTTTCACCATTAGTTAGAACCCATGCTGCCAGAAAACACATGTGTTGCTACCCAAAAACAGCCGTGTTCTGCTTCAAGCCCATGGCTTTTAGAGGAGACCCCCCCCTTCCCCTTTAGATGCTGGGATGGGGGAGGGGCTCACACTTGGCTCTCAGCAGCCTCCCCGCTGCCCTGGGGAGTGAGATAAGGCCAGAGATAAGATCAGCTCTTCAAAGCTCTTTTAATTGGAAAGAACTTGAGTTGGGGTTTCTCCCCACACCTAATGTTCCAAAGGCAAGAAATTCTTAAATATAGACTCACTTTCTGTTTCTCTCCAACTTTTTGAGCAGCCCATAGATTTTTGTTTTTGTCTGTATAAAATCACTTTTAATTGAAAGCACCAAAGACTTGTGGAAGGAATTCTTGTTACTCCTTTCTCTGCAGCTCAGACTTAGTTAAGTTTCCGTAGTAAATTGAGATGAAAAATCTTACAGTTCTAATGCAGGCTAATGATGGAGTTGTGGTTGAACCCTAGGAAGGAAAGCCTGTAGAGTCCCACCAGCCCCAGGACATCTTCGGAACAGTGGGTGGCGACTAATGACTGAGGTCAGAAGCCTAGAGTAGGGCAAGGAGGAGATACTGCAGATGGCAAAGCACTGGTCCTTGTTCATCGCCACCATATAAATCCCAGGGACAGCCCGGGAGAAGCTACCTCATCATGCTCCCTGGTTTGGCATCCATCCATCGTTTGACTTGGTCTCCACCATGACTTGGAGGTCCTGGAAACACCCCCCCCCCCAAGTTCAAGTCATTTAAATCCAATTACCCTTGGCTGCTCTCAGGGTGGCCTCAGTCTTTCAGAGAGATGTCACCCGTCCCCACTAAGCCTTCGTACAGTAGGTGTGAGAGGTGGAAATTTAAGACCACTGTGATCTCTGTTCCCATGATGATACTACATGGCACAAGTCTTTGTGCAGATGGAATGAAGGTTGTAATAACTTTGCTTAGAGGTAATCTAAAGGGAAATGATACAGATTGGCCAAGTCTTGTCACATGAGTCCTCTGAAAGTGGAGTGTTTTTCTCTGCTGATTGTAGACGGGAGAGATTCCAAGGGTGAGAAGGATTCTGTCCACCCTTGTGGACTTGAAGATGGCGGGGCTGCATGGCGAGACATGAGGGTGGCCTCTAGAAGCTGAGAGCAGACCCCGGCTGACAGCCAGGAGATCAACGGAAACCTCAGCCCTACAACAGCAAGGAAATGAATTCTGCCAACAAGTAGGGAACAGGAATGAGTAGGAAGCAGGTTCTTGCCAAGAACCTTCAGATAAAGACCCTACCTACCTGGCCAACACCTTGATTCTGACCTTGTGAGGTACCAAGACACAACTTAGCCAAACCCAGTCTTTGGGGCTTTTGACCCACAGAGAATGATAAATGGGAGTTTGGGATGAGCAGATGCAAACTAGTATATACAGGATGGATAAACAACGAGGTCCTCCTGTAGAGCACAGGGAACTCTATTCACTATCCTGTGACAAACCATCATGGAAAAGAATATGAAAGAAACAATGTCTCTGTGTATAACTGAGTCACTTTGCCGTACAGCAGAGACTGACACAGCATTGTAAATCAACTCTACTTCCATAAAAATTTTTTTAAAAAACATTAAAAAAGATAAATAAGTAAGAATAGTAAGCAGGCATTGTTCTAAGCCATTGAGTTTGTCATAATTTGTTATACAGCAGTAGAAAATTCATAACTTTGCCTTCTATTGCCAAAATTAGGGCAAATATGTCTCGTTGTACATCTGCAATTAACACAGTTATCTCCCATATACACAAAGGGTTACCTGTGATGAGCAGTACTGAGATCTACCACTTCCATAAAAGAAAATGGAATTTGCTTAGACATTCTTTCTATTGAAGTATAGTTGGTTTACAATATTATATTACTTTCAGTATCTACAACATAGTGATTCAATATCTTTATAGATTACACTCAAAGTTATTACAAAATAATGGGTATATTCCCCTGTGCTGTACAGTATATCCTTGTTGCTGGATCTATTCTACACATAGTAGTTTGTACCTCTTAATCCCCGACCCCATCTTGCCCCTCCCCGCTTCCCTCTCCCCACGGGTCCCCACTGGTTTGTTTTCTGTATCTCTACAGTCTCTTTAAAGCTCATTTTAAGGGTCTCCTCCACCGAAGTTAGGAAGTGTTTGAAGTGTGGCACTGAAATACCTCACAGCAGTTTTGGGAAAGCATGGCAAATCCAGGCAGGAATTCCTGCTCTGTGTCTCTATGAAACTTAACTTCTAGTGACACCCTTTTATTTATTTATTTTGCTGCAATGGGAACATAGGCACTAAATAACTTTTAAGGTGTATCGCCACTCTGAAATCATTTATAATGTTTGTAACGTGGAAGGCTCACCTTCCAGCATCCCCTTGAATTCTGTTCCTTGCATAGGCTGGCCTTACCTGTTGGGGAAGAGTTTTGCGGGGCTGGGGTAGAGAATGAGATTGCATTTCTGGGTAGGGTTTAAAGAGCGATGCACATTTTTTGGTTTATAAATATACAGGTCAGCTTTAAGGAGAAGAGAGGGCTCCAGCATGGCAGGGAAAAGGTCTGCAGAGCCCCAAGAATATGGGAGGAATACCAAGGCTTTCAGGTGTGTGTGTTTAAGAGGTTTAAAAGATTGAAATGAGAGTTCCTCCAGGTGCCTGGAAAATTGCATCTCTCTCTCTCTCTCACCTGCTCTGTGGCGCTGCTGCGTCTTTAGTTTAACAAGCACGCGAAGATGTGATTTCAGTATAAGCCATCTCAAATCCGCTGATCCCACGTGGAAGTACGTGGCGTAGAAATGACGTCTAAATGAGCATGCATTTGGCTGTCATGGGCAGTATTTTGGTTTGTGGAAGAGAATTGCAGTGTGTGTGTGTCAGTGTGTGAGAGTGCAAGAGGGGACACACAGCCTGGGATGTCCAGGGGCAGGTGGTTCCAATAAGCAGTGTGGATACATGGTAAGGGAGAGTTAATTGTATTTTCTTTTTCTAACAACTTTTCACAACTATAACTCACACAACATACAATCCACCTACTTAAAGTTGCACAATTCAATGGTTTTTCGTATT
This sequence comes from Pseudorca crassidens, assembly GCF_039906515.1. Lineage (NCBI taxonomy): Eukaryota > Metazoa > Chordata > Mammalia > Artiodactyla > Delphinidae > Pseudorca > Pseudorca crassidens. Next base: position 132,917,615 of record NC_090317.1, on the reverse strand, counting down.
CTCGCAGCCTCGTGCTACTGCTACCAAGTCCAAGTTCATGCAGCTAAGACAGGCCAATAAATCAAAAGACAAGGTGCTGGGGCAGGCGGACTCTCAACCACTGCAGCACCAGGGAAGCCCTCAGGCTTCTTTTATACTAAAATGGGAGAGGGTGCGGCTGGGTGTTGCAAACCTCTTGGTGCGGGAATCCTTTGTTCTTGCAGCTGTCCACGTGGGTCAGGTCAGGATGCTCCTAAAAGCCTCCAACAGGACAGACTTATTCTCTGTCCTGCAACTTTTTATCTCTGTATGAATGAAGAGTGTTAATACCTTTAAATGTCAAGCCTGGGAGGCGGAGCCTTGAAAACGAGCAATTATGTATATTTCAAGCTAAAGGCAACATTCTTTTACCAGAGGTGCAGAGCCAGCATTACTAGGCAGAGGCAACAGAGCACAGAGGTTAGAGCTAAAGGAACAGAGCTGATACGGAGTCACGTGTGCTCTTCTCTGTAACATAACCACCCCCTGCAATTCATTTGAGAACATTTTCATCACCCCAACTAGAAACCCCAGTCTCTCGCTATCACCCCTTTATCCCTCTATCCCGCACCCACCCCAGCCCCTGGCAACCATGAATCTGCTTTTTCTGTCTCTATGGACTTGCCTCTTCCGGATATTTCAAATCAATGGGACGAAAACCTTTCTGAACTGGCTTCTTTTACTGAGCGCGTTTTTGATACCCCATTGTGTGTCTAGACCACATTTTAGTTATTTTTACTTACGATTCAAAGAGTCGGTAACAAGTCTACAGACTCTGTCTGGGTCAAATTCTGGGCAGGATTTCTTTTAGCAGAGCCTAGTGTTTGGACCCCGCAGGGCACGTGGCTGTGTTTGTTTTTTACCCCTGTTAGGAACAAAGAGTAACATTTATGTTACTGTTTTTCCCAAATCCTGCAGCGTGTTAGCTTCCAGAGTAACCTAGATGGGAAATCTGGGCTTGGCCAGTGGAGACATCTATGGGGCAGCGATCATGACGCAAACAGCTATTTCATTAAGGTCAGACTTAGTTTAGGAGAAAAAACTTGGATACGACCCATGATGGACTTTCCTTGTTTCCCCGCAGAGCTGAACCTCCGTACCCACTCAAATCCTGGTGAGGCAGAGAGATGCCTGAGGCCAAAGAAACAAGGGAACACGTGGACCCTCAGAGGAGGGGACCTTCCATGTGACCGTCCTCACTTCTGACACCAATTGTGAGTTTGGAGGAATCTCCCCGAACACTCCCAGTCACGGTGTGAGCTGTTGCAAACTGCAAGGTCACAGGCTCACGTGGGCTCAAGTCTATGCAGCCTCTCCCTGACCACGAGAGAAACCCTGATATTTCAACACAGTACAGAGTCTGTTGCTCCCCTGTGGTGACTTTGGGGGTGTCTGTGAGACCCTCACCTGTGTCTTTTGAGAAGCCAACTAATACACAGCCCTCCCCACTGGATTGCAAGCCCACTGCCAAGTGCACACGGGTGTCAGAGAGAAATAAAGGCTTCTGCTGGTCGCCTTTCTAGCTGGACTGGAAAGGGGGCTCGGCGCACGGACCTAGCAGGCTCCCCTTCTCCCCGCAGTGAGCTGATTCTCCCAGGTAGAACTGGGGCAGCTGGACAATGCTGTGAAGTCGTTCCCTTCACAACTGCCTCTGCCTCGGTGATGCCCCCCTGCAGGAGGAAAGGGATGGGAGTGCACACCTGTTGCAGGTGCAGGAAGAGAGAGACAGAGAGAGAGAGAGAGAGAGAGGGCGGACGGAGAGCCAGCAAAAGAAAGTTCTCAGACCTCCTATGATTTCCTCCAGAGGTGGACAAAGAATCCCTCCCACCTCCTGAATTCGAAAGGGATGGTAGGAGACAAAATTAAATTTGCTTTATGTTTACACCCAATGAGTCATGGTTGTTTAACACACCAGTTACATACGCGTCCCCCAGAAGAGTCCTCAAGAAATGCCAGGCATATAGCGTCGTAAGTTGGATTTCAGTGGCTGTAGGGGTGAGGACGCGGGTGCCGCAGTCATTGGGGAATTCCTCCCTGCTCCCCTCCAACCATGCATTGCAATGAAAGGGCAGTGATGAAAGCTCATGTGGAAAAAAAAGGAATCGAACCTGGTGGTCGTCAGAGCCCTTTGCATTTTCAGAGTCGTATCCTCTGGTCTGTGGCTGCATTTCTGTGTCTCACATTACAAAACCCCAGGCTCTAACTGGGTGCCGGTGGCCGTGTACTCAAGACGTAAGAAAGATGAAACATCTTGAACGTTCCAGGAAGGAAGGAGAGGGGCATTTATGGTCTTGACTGTACGTATTCTAGGAGTCTGGAGAAGGGTGAGGGTACATGCTACTACAAAGACCACGGTCAAGTTCACGGGGAATTTGGAGCTTCTTGTGAACGCCCAGATCAGTGTAGGTCTGGACAGGTAGAGGGGGCTGATGGGAAAGGATAATGTCCTACAGGAGTCAAGGTCATTGAGGGCTGAGACAAGGCGGATGGCCCCTACTTGTCCAGCCATGAGAGAGGACGGAAGCCATCTTCCTCACCGTGTGTCTTCAATCCTGACATGAGGTGTCCACCTCCCAGCCCAAACGTCTCTCCCTGCCTGGGCTTGTGGGTTGGTGAGCTGTCTTTGGGCGGAATGCATTGTTGTTTCAGTGGTCAGTTTTTGTGTCTCTGATATTGTCTCCTTGTAACAGCCCAGCTTGAGTTTTCCAATGAGGACGTGGGACATTGAATGACAGTCCTGTTCTGCCACGTGGTCGGGCTGACACCTGGGCCCTGGCATTCCTGACGAGGTAGGTCCCTCCCTCCACCAACGCTCCTTGCATTCTCTGGCTTCCCTCTGACCTTCAGTGATGCTCCTTGATTCTTCACGCAATGTTCTCACCACACGCACCTTCCCAGCTGTGGGACCTGTGATATAGAGGCAATAGCATGACGGTCCATTGCAGACCTGCCTTGCAGCTGAAATAACCTTCTAGGAAAACTGTTCTGACATTTTTATAAATAAAAACCTCTTGACTAGGAGCCAGTAAAAATACCCCTGATACTGAATTCTGCTGTGCCGCGGTGAGCTAATCATAGGAGGTCACTTCCATTCACAGAAGCATTAGCAGAAAGGAAAAGTCCTCAGGGAACAAAATGAAACGCATATGGCTCATCCTTGCATAGAAGGAGAGGTTGGGTTTGCTCAGCCTGGCTGTTTTGAGTTTTCAGGACTGGTCTAGGTGGCCACTGGTGGTGGACCCTTGCAGGGTCACTAAACTGAGGATGATTCAAAGAATATGAGTTAGACCCTCCGGTGGACAGTTTGAGGTAATGGTTGTGTTCAGTGGTTGTGTTTCTGTTGGTTGCAGGTGGTGATTAAGGGCTTACGCTTGCATTAAGGTGATCAAAGTTTTCATGAGATTAACCTGGCGACCGCAGGCACGATGGTCTGTGGCTTCTCCCCGTCGCTGGGCGTATATTAGACTCCTGGGGAACTTATTAAGATGGAAAATATGCAGGCGAAATGGTACTTTAATTACATGTTGCAGACTAAATATAACCCAGAGGAAACCAGTCTTGTGACGTGCACCAAGAACCCAAAACGTCTGCACGGCCTCCTTGTTTCACATTATCCCTCAGACCATGAGAGCCATTTCGTTTACGTTTGGCTAAATCAAATACATTTTGTGTCTGTAAATGCACAAGCAATGCTTCCTCAGAGAAAAGTGTTTATTTTCGGGGCCACGTAGAGACATTTCCCCCAAATAGAAGAGTGTGCTGAGTTTTTCGACGGCCCGTGGTTGCGTTCAGCACTGTAGCTCACGCCTGCATGGCTGTCTCACACGGAGCTGAATTTTTGAACTTTCTGAGATGTCCTGTCCATAAAAGCAGATTCAACCTACTGACTTCCAACTCTTCAAGCTAACAGACTTGATTACTAAACGGCATGTAGCTTAGAAGCTGGATTCTTTTTCTAATTGAAAAAACCCACTTTGAAATCCCATGCAGTTTCCAACACAGAGAATAAAGAGAGATGGAATTGTTGGCACTTTGAGACACCCAATCATCTCTCTCTATCCCCACCTATGTATCTGTCTGTCTAGCATCTATCTGCACATCCATCCATCCATTTAACCATCCATCTACATATAGTGTATCATCTATATCTATGTATCTATGAATCTACTGAGTGTATATTTTTTCTTGCATTAAAAAAAGCATAGCAAAAACGTTGGCCACATGATTTTGGGGAGAAAACGATTTTGTTTTACGGAATAACGACCTGCTGGGATCATGGGCTTTTAAAGACATGACAGGCCAGTTTTCTGAGGATCAGTTACTTTTATTGGCCTCACAAGCACCCAACAGTAACCCAATGGAAGAATAGGATTTCTCCCCCTGTTGGGGGGGTTCCTTGATGAATGTCTCTTCATTGAAGCTGAATTTGTACAGAAATAAAATGGGGACGGGGTGTTTCTCTCCCATAGCCCCTGAATTTTCAAAGCATCCATCCTGTAGGTCTTTGTTTGGGAAACATATTCACAACACTATAAAAACTTGGATTCAAATCCTTACAGTGGAGCCCATACACATGGGCATTTGAGAAGGATAAACCCAAGCGGTTACAGTGTAGCGTGAATCTATTTTGGGCTCTGAATTATTCAGTTTGGTGATTCACAGTGGGTTAAATGGATCATTGCCAATTCTCCACTCCCCTTGTTGGTCAGTACCCATGCCCAGGGGTCTCGGAGAGCTATTGCCCCATGGTTAAGTTTAACTGTGGGACTGAGGCAGATTCAGTGGATTTCTTTCATCCTGGCAGAAATTAGTTCAGTTTCAGGGTTGAGTGTAACATCTGGACACGGGTTGTTTAGCTCTCCTGAAAGCCCGATCTTCCGGTATGCAAAGAGGAGATCTATATAATTAGCTTGAAAATTCTAAGGAGCTTTGATCAGGCTGCACAGCTGTGTCATGTTTGTGGCTTCGTCAAACGTGGAGAGCAAAACATTCTTCATCCCCTCAGCGACACACATTCGAACGCAAGCCTGGTTTAGACGTGTTTGTTGTCACACGAAATCAAAATAAGGAACGTAGGAAACTTTTAGGAAGGGTGAGCGCTCACCCTGTATCGTCTTTAATTTGGCAAATGTACACAAAACTCGTGAGGACATTTACAAGGTCAGTTCAACCCACAGAGTGGAAAACATTCAGGGTGCAGTCTTGAGAAACAGAACAGAGGTGCTGCCTATGGCTGTTAAGGAGTTCTGTGGGGTTTTGAGCACTCGTCCCCAAGCAGGAGCTGTACTTCCACCTCCCTGGGACACGTGACGATGTCTGCGGACACTTATGGCTGTCATGCTGGGGGGAGGGGTGCTCCTGGCACGTGGTGGGTGGAGACCAGGGATGCGCTCCACAGCCCACAGGGCACAGGATGCCTCACCCCAGCGTCATCTGGCCCTAAATGTCACCCTTACTGAGGTTGCGCAACCCTGCTTTAGCACGGGAGACTCTCCTGCTACCTGTTTATCTGTCTATTTATCTATGGTGGCGATTCACAGCCCAGGGGCAAATTTTCCTTCCAGGGGACATTTGGTAACATCTGGGGACAGTTTAGAAGCATTACAACTGTCATCATTGACCAGCTGGCGTTTCATAGGTGTGGGGGGGCAAGGAGGCCTCTCAAAGCCCTCCCATGCACGGGGGACCCCCCGCCCCACCCCGTCCAGAGTAAAGAATTATCCAGGCCAAAGTGTGAGTTGTGTTGAGGTCAAGAAAGCCTGTTTGAGGGATGACACGGCTAAGAAAATATAAGACGTGGACCACGTGGGCAACACCGATGGAGGAATCCCGAGAGATGTCCCTGGAGGTATTCTCTGCTTTTGTTTTGCATCTGCGTGAAAGGAGGGCAGAGGAGAGAGAGAGAGAGAGAGAGCGAGAGGGAATAGCTAGGCATCGGTTGCCAGGGGACTGTCCTGGGGTGAGGGCACCCAGGACGAATTGCCACTCACAGGGAAGCTGAAGGGATCGGAAAGGACACTTTCATATTCAAGTTTTAACTATACGGGCAGGTTTGCGATTGCTCTCTCCGTCATTCCCCAAACTTTCAGCGAGGTGTGGCATACACAAAGAGGTCTCGTGCGACTCATGCTGTGTACTGATTCCTTTGCTGAATTTTCCGATAGTTTTTGGAGGAAAGGAAAGTCGTGCTTCCTTGACTAATTAGAAAAGGGGCAAAAGGGGCACGTGTTGGATGTATGATTAACAGGGTGAGTAGCGGAGGGGAGCCTGCACCCCGCACCTTCCTCGGACTGGAATCCCAAGCTGCTTAACGTTCGTCACAGGGCAGGGCATGGAGTGAGGCTTAGTTAGAGCTAGAAGACCGATAGGACCACGAAGGAAACACTCATGAGATGCCTCTTTTCCGATGACCATGTCATGAAGATGACCTTGAGAAGTGATGTCTTTGGTCGCTTGGCTGTCAGATCCCTTTTTCTCATACCTGGAGAGAAACCTGATCCTAGCTCCACGGGGATGCTCTGGGATAACATCTCTTGGCTGTAGGTGGTGGGCTTGCCTGCCGGCTGAAATAACCTTATAAGACATCATCTTGAGGTCTCAGGAAGTGAGCCCTCTTGGAGCAGAGGCGATACAAATACCCCTTCTATTTAATCCTGCTGTGCGAGGGTAAGATAAATCCCAGAGGTCATGTCCACACACCAAAATGTTAGGAACGGAGAAGTCCCCTGAGAACATAATGGCTCGTCCCACATCTAGAAAGAGAGGTCAGCTGGCTTGTTTCCAGATGGAAGGCTAGTCTCTAAATCCAGCCCATGTTTTCTCCACCCCCATGGCTGCTGGAAGGAACATGTGGCAGGTATAAACTAAGAGTCATTTCAGAGATAACCAGAGAAAATCCGCCAGCCGTAAGAAATTGAGATGCAGTTATTAATTACAAGGTTGTGTCAACCTTCATTTCTTAAGGGTAGCTTTTATAAAAACATTATTCCATTTCATTAAAAGTGGTGGATGCCATGACTACATCCCCTAGAGCCTTAAACCTAATTTGAACCCACTTTTTATTATTTGTAGCTGCAAATCTTTCTTGGGCAAAATTTCAGAGGTTTAGTTGGAACGACAAATTCCTGTATAAATTGGAATGAATAGAAACAGTAACAAATTTATATGTACACATACACGTACGTTATCTACAGGTAGAAGTATATATGCAACATATATAAATATATTTATATATATGTACATATATAAAATAAGATGCACCTATTAAATATATTTACGTACATAGATGTAATATAAATAAATAATATATAAATGTGTATACTAATATTTATAGACGCTAATGCGTGACACACACACAATATCGACGGTGAATTTAGGGGTAAGGCAGTAGATCCCAGTTTGCCTTTGGTTTTGAGCATCATTTTATAATACGTAGTAAATTATCTACAGGGTCTTCATCTGGGAAATAGAAGTCTAGGGTGGGACCCTGTTCCCTGCCTGAGTTTCACCGTCTAGTCCATAACGGATACTAAACTATGTGTGAAGTGAAAGAACGTTTAATTCAGGAAGGGATCTGGTGTGTCGCTCATATAAACCCACCCATTTTCTTGGTTTAGGTTTCACCCAAGGTCGATATGGCTCCGTTGGCTTGTGTCAAAGCTGCCTTTACGATATGCGTTCTGACCTTCATATACTTTCAACGATTGGAGGGAAGAAAGAGGACGTGTGTCTGTGACATCTCTGTGAGTGTGGCCACGTGTCAGCTCCCTGCTCGGAGGTACCATGGGGCCAGCATCCCGCCAGGGATAAAATGACCCCTGGAAGCAGGGCGTGAGTGTCTGATTCAATGGGAATGACAGCATTTTTTCCTCTCTGCTTCGTGCTAAATTTAGCGATTGTGTTGTTTCACGTTGCCCCCCAGGGAAGCGAAGTCATGTTTATTTTGGGTTCACACCTCCGAGCAATGACCTTTCCTATCCAGTTGCTAATGTTTCTGATCGAATGTCATTGTCCTACCCCCAGAGAAAAGCCAGTGAACGCCAGAATACGTGTATGTGACAACGGCACAGATTCAAAGCAAGAATACGATGGTGACAGCGGAGGTCCTGAAGAGAAGAAAGGACCCTTATTCTTCAGTGTCTTAGAATCTAGCTGGAAAAGGAGGCATGTCTGCAACCGGCAAGTAATCAAAGAACACAAGTGCAGTAAGAGAGGTTATAAACATTCACCGTGGGAGTTAGGAGGACAGAGAATTTCATCCTGATTTGGGGGGATTACCAGACATTTCAAGGAAGAGCTTGCACCAACTAAGCCTCTACGGTTGGGTTTTAAAATTTCAATACTATGAGAAGGCTGGAGATTCTTCAAACTGGGACTAGAGAGGGGAGATGCAGAGGCCAGCGTGGTGGATTCGAGACCAAGCAGAGACGGAACCGACGTGAGGAACCGGGGCTGGTTTGCAGGACGTGAAACGTCTGCTCAGATCGGGGATGCCTCTCTTTAAGGACAGGGGGTTATTGGGTGAGATGAGGGCTTTGGGTCATTTCTCTGCTGTGGAGGCTGCAGCTGATATAGAGAAGAGACCTGACCTGGTGAGGATGTGGTCCCCTGTCCTGTTTGGTCTACGGGTCCAGGTTGAAAACTGCGCGTGCGCTACTCGAAAACATCGCCTTTGGTGGTCAGGAAACTTGCCGTTAGTTGACGCTCGGCTGGTTGCTCATGGACGTGGCCAGAAAACTCCTGTCTAGGTTTTGTTTGCACGTAAATCCCTGAAGGCTGCGCGGAGTCAGGCTCTTGCACGTGCCTCGAAAGAATGAAACATGATCGGAAGTGGACCATGGAATCCTTTCACCTCTTCCCGCCGAGTTCCGGAACCCATTAAAAAAGCAACAACTCAAGTTCTTTGCTTTGAAATATTTTGTTCCACGACCCATAACCGACGGTGAAAAGGATTCCGGCACCAAGAGCACTAGAATCTTCTATACCACGTGGCTGCCCTTGGGGGGATCCCCCTTTCACCGTTTTTCCCTTCCGTGGCATTCTACCAGCGCTCTGAGACCCTGGGCTGTGGGATTTTATCGTTTTGCTCAAGCCATGTGAGAGAGCCGGGTGGGAACCGCGGTTTCTCCCTCCCCGGAATCTCAGGGGAGAGCGAATTGCAAACTTCTCCAGAAAGGAAAGAGCAAGGCCCTGGGACACATCACAAAAATCTGGTTCCAAAGACAAACCGATGTTAATGGGGTCCTCACTGGGGAGGTTAATCCTCCACCCTCTGTCCCAGATAAAAATCAGTGAAGTTGGGCAAAAATCGTTCTTGGTCCTGTGCCTTCTTTTTTCCTATGAAATGTAGGGGAGCCAGAAACGTCTTAAATTAGCACAATATGTGTGCCTCTCTGCCTCGGTGGGGTTTCAGCAGCCTGCATTCCTACTGATGCAGTGATAAGGAACTCTCTCTCCAGGGTAAGAGCAAGCAGTGTGTTTGGTGAGGTCCCACAAACGAGGCCATACCAAGCATGCTTCAAGAACTGGAAATAAGTGTCTTTAGACATATGACTGTATTTATGTTTCTTAGTAATTTTAGGCTTTTAGCTTTTTTTTTTTTTTTTGTCCCGGGCTCCAGGCACTCCTTGACTTGTGGCCACAGAGGGATTCTAAATCTCTTCCTCCGTCTTCCCGGGGCTTCTCCTCTGTGTCTGTGTCTCTCCTCTTCTGTGTCTTACAAGGACCCTGTCACTGGATGTAGGGCCGCCTTCCTCCAGGAGGACCTCATCTCAGACCCTTCCCTTCATCACCTCTGCAGAGACTCTGGGTCCTAAAAAGGTCCCGTTCCCAGGTCCCTGGTGTCAGGGTGTTCATATGTCTCTCTGTGGCCACCATTCAACCCACTGTACTCTGGTTGCTCACTAAGGGAGGTGCATACCGGCTGCCCGGTGCTTTGACAGGTTGCGAGCTTTGGGGATACGAGGGCATCTTCCCATTCAAAGCTCCACCCGTTCTAAGGAACTTAGCTCTTACTGAACTCTCTCCTTTGATCTTCTCCCAAGGATGTGTTTAAATGACGTGAAGTCTTATTATTCCTGCTTTCTTTCCTTTTTCTCACACTGGGGCGTCTATACCATTGCTAATTCCCCGAGGAGTAGGTCACACATTGTCAGAGTCGATTATATCACCACCAGCACTGTTTTTTCACCAATGCCCTTGTACTGAAACCAAACAATAATAACAGCAGCACAAGCAACGATGACATGTCAGCTTGTCTTAAATCTAGATGACGTTCCCCACTTGCCAAAATCATCCACTTACGGTCACTGCAAGGTTAGAGTAGGAAATGGGTGTCTAAGAGTTTTTATAAAGATTTGCACCTTGGTAGCACTAGATATTTGCCCAGAGTATAAAGTAATTCAACTGAAGGACCATAGATCTAAATTTCAGAGCTGGGAAGGCCCAAATAATTGCCCAGTTCTTATAAGGAGTCCTAGCTCTTCCTAAGGTGGCGGAAGAGGGAGACGTTTTCGCCAATCTGGATGCTGTTCAGGAGAGGAATTTCCCCCAGAAAACACAGGAGCGTTACCACGTGCTCCTCCAGCAACACCTCTGCCTGTGGTGGGGCTGCGTAGGGCCGTGGCACGTTCCGCAAGCCCTTGTGTTTCTCCGTGCGTGGTCTCTGGGTGGTTGTCCAATTCTGTGCTTAGGAATGATTCTACCCTCTATAAGTTGGTGCAGCCAGTATGGAGAACAGTATGAGGTTCCTTAAAAAAATGAAAACTAGAACTACCATACGACCCAGCAATTCCACTCCTGGACATATACCCTGAGAAAACCATAATTCGAAAAGAGTCATGCACCCCTATGTTCACTGCAGCACCGTTTACAGTAGCCAGGACATGGAAGCAACCTAAGTGTCCATCGACAGATGAATGGATAAAGAAGATGTGGTGCATATATACAATGGAATATTACTCGGCCATAAAGAAGAATGAAACAATGCCATTTGTAGCAACATGGATGGACCTAGAGATGATCATACTGAGTGAAGTAAGTCAGACAGAGAAAGACAAATACCACATGCTAGCACTTGTATGTGGAATCTAAAATATGACACAAATGAACTTATCTACAAAACAGAAATAGAGCTACAGATGTAGAAAACAAACTTATTATTACCGGGGGAAGGGGTGTGGAGGGATAAATTGGGAGATTGGGACTGACACATACACACTACTATATATAAAATAGATAACTAATAAGGACCTACCATATAGCACAGGGAACTCTATTCAATGCTCTGTAATGACCTATATGGGAAAAGAATCTAAGAAAGAGTGGATCTGTGTGTATGTATAACTGACTCACTTTGCTGTACACCTGAAACTAACACAACATTGTAAGCCAATTCTACTCCAATAAAAGCTTTTAAAAAATAGTAAAAAATTAAAATAAAAAAAATGATTCTACCCTCCTCCATCCCCTGGGGGACAGAAGGTCAAGGAGTCCACGTACCTTGGATGGAGCACAGAGTTAAGACTTAGTTGATCTGGGCATGGAACTCTTTCGTGGTGTTTATCCATGTCTGTCTGAGCTGTCCAGCATGATGCTGGTGTATCTCACATACTCCAGGAGCTCCTATAAAATGAGTCAAACCAACAACGAATGAATGCACTTGGCATCACATAACCCAAACCCTTCAAGGCATTGCAGACAGTTCCAAACAGGGCGTTCAGCGTTCACACACGTCAACCCAGTGTGTAAACATGTTCCTTGCCAGAAACCAAACATGTGAAAGTGATCACCAGGCGCCCTCTCTAAATATATCGATAGTTCCCACCCCTGAGGACAAGTCCAGGTTTTACCTTATCCTTTCCAGACCCTTCTGGCTTGTCGTCTTCACTGTGTGTTAGCTGGGCTTCTACATTTATTGTCTTCGAGAAGAAGGGCGGGATTTATGCACGCCGTCTGTCTGCCACGATTCTGAAACGCCGATGGTAAGAGCTGGTCCGCATGTGTTTCTGGTACAGTTTCCACTGAATGCAGATTTCTACATTCCACCCCGTTCCTTTTCGCTCTAACTCACTGCCGTTGAATGAGTTTTTGTGGAATGAGTGCCGTTGTAACTAGATTCTGGGAACACACGAGGGTAGGAATTTGGTACGGTACTGCAATGGGATCCTCCCATGTTGCCTGCTGGAAGGGCTTGGGTTTATTTTCTTTTACTTCTCTGGGCATTTGTGTGGCTGTTCTCTCTACTCTTGGGTTGAATCATAAACGTCAACTGCACATACAAATTTCAAATCATCCTGTTGACACCAGCAACTCATACAATGTTTTATGTCAATTGTATCTCAGCTTTAAAACGAGAAATGTCATCTGCATAATGTTTTGTGTCAACGTATCTCAATTAAAAAAAACCAATACACGTTATGTGCTCCTTTCCTATAATTTTGTGTTTCTCTGCATAGGGGGTGTAGTGGGTTGAATGACGGTCCCTAAAAGGATGTTTCTCTCCTAATCCCCGGAACTGGTGAACGGGACTTTAGGACAAAACAGTCTTTGCAGGTGTAATTCAGCTAAAGCTCTTTAGACAAACAAATCATTGTGGATTGTCCAGGTGGCTCTAAATTCAATGACAAACGTCTTTATATGACAGGCACAGAGGACAAGACAGACGGGACAAGGCCATGTGGCCGTGAAGGCAGATGGTGGAGAGACACGGTCACAAGTCAAAAAACATGCCAGCAGGTCTCAGAAGCTGTAGGAGGCAAAGAAGAGTTTCTACTTCTGGGGTCCCCAGGGGCCGGTGCATTCCTACCCACAGCTTGATTGAAGACGTCTGGCCCCCAGAGCTGTGAGAGGATAAATTCCTGCTGTCTGACATCACCCTGTTTGTGGTCATTTGTTACCACAGCAGCAGGAAGCTAACACGGGAGGTGACTGCATTCTTTAGGTTGTGATGATGTCATGCATTCTTCCGTCGGAAACAGACGTTTGGTGAAAGTCAACAGGAATAACGTGACTGCTTCCCTCAAGCATCGTTTGTCATGATGTCGGTGCACAAAGGACCATTCTTTTCCTGTCATGGCTAGTTCACGTGATATTCAGCCATGATTTAGTACAGAAATTCCATGCATTTTGTTTCTCCGCATCCCGCTTCTTCAACAAATGCGACGCCTTTTGCATGCTAGTAAATGCTTCTCGTAAGACTGCATGTAGACCATTAATCTCACCGTGTCACCCAATATTTAACAAGTGCCTACAACGAGCCCAGCCTGGGCACCGGAATTGCAAGGATGTGCAGACTCCGCACGTCCCACGTTGGAGGTCACCGTTCAGGAGAAAGAAAAACTGGGATTTCAGTCAATTCTTGTTATTTGCAGTAGCTAAGTCCTAAAAAGCTACCACCGGTGTCCTTAAGGGAAATGCAAGATTAGGTTCCTACAGCCTCTGATTACATTTTCATCAATGGTCAATACCTAACTTTTTTTTTTTTTTTTTTTAATTTTGTCTGTGGTGTTGTGGGATCTCAGTTCCCCGACCAGGGACTGAACCCAGGCCACGGCAGTGAAAGTGCTGAGTCCTAACCACTGGACCGCCAGGGAACGCCCCAATAGCTAACCTTGTTTGACGTGTGTTTTTGTTTAAAGACAGCGTATTGAATAGATATTAGTGATTCATCCATGTTGCTTTCATGGTCAACAGTGCTAGATAATCACTCAAGCCCGAACCAAGCTTATGCAACGTGTGGATTTTCTCCACTGGGCACATGGCAGCCTTCTTTTTTTTGGGGGGGCTGCTCTCTGTGTGTCGGCCAAGGACAGCAAAAGCACCAGGGGTATTGATCTGGGGATTACAAATCCACTTTAACAAGTAGGTGAATTCACGAACATGGGATCTGTGAATAATAAGGATGCGTTGTGTTTAGAAAGCAACTAGAGAACAGCCATAAAGCTCAGGTCCGTCAACTTTTTTTTTTAATACACATCATTAACTGTTTGGGCCGTTAGTCAATTCTATGCCTTCGGAGTTTTGCTGTGTTGAGCTATTCTGTGAAAAGCGTGTTGTGGGAGAGCCATGGTGTTAAGCGTTTTACATGCCATTTTTTGTTTGTTTGCTTGTTTTTATTTACTCCACACAAACTCTGTGAAATAGTCGCTACTGTTTTTTTTTGGTTTTCAAAGATGACACCGGAAGGAATTAGGAAACTTGGCTAACCTTGAAAGCGGTTGCTCTGGGACTCGATCCCAGGTCAGACAAACACCCAGAAGTTACTATTAGGGATGAAAGGGTCCCCGACCTCCGTCTGTTTTTCTAGGTTTCCTGTTGGTTTTCCCCCAGTCTCACTTCTGCAAGCCCTCCTGGGGTCCATTTGCTTTGCCCATTCCCTGCCCCTTCTCTCGGACCACACCCTCTTCTCTCGAGGACCGACTCCTACAATTGGAAGTCCCAGCTTCCAAAAATCATTTTGGCCCTGAAACCTTACCAAGTTCCTCCACCCCAGATAAACTTGTCCTCTTTCCTTCTTCCACACGCTTCACTCACACGTTACACGGTCCTCCCCAGTCTCCCTTGTGTCAGTTACCTGTGTGCAGGTGACTCCATTGCAGAGGCAACGATTGTGTTGTGCATGCTTGGATAAGCTCTTCACATATCACAATATACGTGCAGTCCCGCATACTTGTTGCACCGATTGAAACCTAACATCGTAAAGACAGAAACACACAACATGGGCTTAAAACACTTAATTCCAGGTTTCACATATGTGAAGTCACCTAATCTACGAGCAAGAAGGGTATGATTATGCATCCTGGGAAAACGCCACCAAGGGACTGTTTTTCCACCTGGAGACGTGAAGGCCAGGATGTTGCTGGAGTTGTTACAGACCCCGGGATGGAACACGAGCTCCTTGCGTTGGAATTCTGACAGCACATTTTCTGACTGGGTGACTCGGGGCTACTTGGAACAGTCTCAGAACCAAAAAAGAGAGGTAGCGAGAACCCCTACCTCACCGTTGACCGTAAGACTTAAAGAGAACAGGTAAGCATCACACGCCTACACTGCCTTTTGTATTACGAGCACTCTGCCCATGTTGGCTGACGCAGCCGTGAGTATCATATTAACAGTGATCGTTTGCCTGGGGGGCACGTATTTTAAAGCTGTCTTATCTTATCGGAAAGGAGGTTCTGATTTCAACTGCTAGGCTAAAAGAAATGAATGTGGTTTTCAAAATTGGCTTTTCATTGGAGTCTCTCAAATGGAACATCTATGTGCTCAGGTAAGTGAGATCCAGGTGTCTCTGCTGGTTCTGACCCGTGACACACACCTGCGTTGATCACCGTCTCCTTGGCTCTGACAGAAGCACGGGATTGTTTTCTCTGTCTCTCACTGAACGAGAAAAGGGGGATTTAAAGCATTTGGTGGGCAACCTTCCAAGGGGCGTTGACAGCAAAATGCACACAGCAACATATATCTGCTATTATCTTGTGTGTGGGGGGGAGCCAGAGGGAGGACATTTTTAGTTTAGTTTAGTTTTGTTACAATGTGTCATGTTTTTTCAGGGTTGCCCATTTTTTAAATTGTGGTAAAACACACACAACGTACAAGGTACCCTCTGAACCATTTTTATATGTGCTGTTCAGTATTGTACTGTTAACGCCCAATCCATACATGTGTCCTCTTGCAAACATGAAACTCTATACCCACACATGCCATTTGCTTTCATTTTCACATTTTTTTTTCATTTTAATTTTTTTATTGAAGTATAGTTGATTTACAATGTTGTGTTAGTTTCAGCCTTACAGCAAAGTGAGTCAGATGTATACATCTGTATCTATATGTAGATATATTCTTTTTCAGATTCTTTTCAATTCTACGTTATTGCAAGATATTGAATGTAGTTGCCTGTGCTCTACAGTAGGTCCTTGTTGCTTATTTATTTTACATATAGTAGTGTGTATATGTTAATCTCAAGCTCCTAATCTATCCCTCCTCCCCCTTTGCAATTTACTTCTAAATGTATGCTTGCTCCTTAAAAAGTGAAAAGAATTATTTTTAATAACTTTTCAGAAAGAAGCGTTTGCTCCTTAGACACGCGGTATATACCGCTCAGAGTATAAATGTGGGCATTGCCGGTAGGGGCTGCGTACTCTAAAATGCCACACACGTCCACCAAATGCTGTGTTAAAATACTGGTCTACCTCACGTGTGACATTCCACAAAGATTCAAAAGCAGAAGATGGCATAGTTACCCCTGTCAAGGAGATGTGGGTGTGTATCTGTAGGCTACAAGGAAGACAAAGTTGCTTATTAAACTCTAATTCAAGAACGGGGTGATAGCTAGGACAAGGCAGGGAAGAGGAAGGGCGAAAAAGGGTTGGACCAAGGGATGAATCATATTCTCTGAGTCAGTCTAATTCTGTACACGCCAACGTGAAAACATTTATGGACATTCTCCTGACCTTCTAGCTGGAAACCTTGTATAACCTTTACCCTTAACCTAGCAGAAGTTACAAAAGCCAGCTTACCCACCAAAATTACCTCAAATAGACACCCCCTAAGCTCTGATGGAGAGAAAAATATTCAAATGCTTGTTCAAGCTCTCATCCCCCTTGGCATATAGCGAGGTCTCAGAGAAGTGGAAGATAGGACCAATATTCTTGATAATCTATAAAAAAATGCTGAGGTTTCCAAAATATCTAAGCATACAATAGATCAAGAGGGTTTTTAAAAAAATAGTACATAATTGTATAAAATAAGACTGCAGAAACACACCATATAAGTAAAGCACATTTCCAGAGTTCCAGAAAAACATTCTCAGATCACTCCAACATTTGATTATTGGGTCTGATTACAAAAAGAGTGTAAAAGTTTGTGTAAATTGTTGAAGATTGTGAAGGGCATGAAAACACACAGATATACATGTGTGCACACGTACATAACGTTGTTCATAACACATTGTTCGTAACACATAACACACATTCATAACAATGTTCATCCTTTAGAGGCCTATTAGGGGAAGGAAAACACTTACCCTACCTTCTTAGGTTCTATGTCTGGGACCCTGTAAATGAAACTGACAAAAGGAAGATTAGCAGGAGAAAAGGCATACCCATTTCATTTGATATTAATATTCTTAGGTGGCATGGAGACCTCTCTAGAAAGAAGTGAGAACCCCAGAGAAGCAGTTAGGCTTGAGAGATAATATACCATTTTGACAAAGAACCATACATTTGTAGAGAAGTCACAAGGCAACAGGAAAGAAGTTTAGAGTTTTAGGGACAGCAAGATGTGGGAAGGTAAGTATACGGGGGACATGAATAGGAGATAAGGGTTATCTTAGTAAGGTTTGTTATACAGATTCCTTTCGGTGCTGTCTCTGGGGGTGATGAAAGTCTATAATCTTCTCATTCTGCTCTAACACAAAGGGAAATTAATGCCTTCCTTTTTGGCATACAAGGGGAAGGCAGACAGTTGTTTTATTGGTTTTTTTTTGGTTTGGTTTGTTTTTGTTTGTCTGTCTTGCATCTGCTGTTTCTCAATTGTTTTCAGCTCAAAATAATCCTTAAACTAAACTGGCCTGTTTTGGGGTGGTGTATTCTGGTGGCTTAGCGGTTGGCCTAGGATATAAGATCCAAACACACGAAACGTCTTGTAATGTGAAAAATGGTCAACACGGATTACGAAGGCCGTGTGATTCACAAGGGAAGCAAAGTTACTGGAATTTGGGCCGCATCCGAAGATATTTCAAATACAGTTTCCTTAACATACCCACTGTCTTAGGTCCCAGATGGTGTACATTCGACGTGATGTGATACATTTGGTGACACAGTACTTTTTCCTGGTCTTACCTTACACTCCTACGTATAGCATTTTATATTTTCCCCAAAGACCTTGTCTTTGATTTTAGTAAAACAGGTGATGTGGTCCCATAATAGGACCATTGCTGGTACCACATTCTGGGGACTCTCTTGGGTCTTAGACCCTTGAAAGCAACCTTTGCGATGTGTGCTTCATAGCCGGTCCAAGAAGAGACGACAATAAATGTACCTAGAATGAGTGTGGCCATAAAATACCTAGAGGGAACTCTGCTAAGTGCTGGGAACACAACAGTGGGAGAACAGCAGGAACCCTTGACTCGTTCCACAGGTAAGAGGGACATCGTCAAGGGGAAACCGAGCAGGGTGGGTGTGATGCGAGCTTACGGAAGAGGCCCTGCTGCTACCAGACCTCAGAGGATGAACTGGAGCTTACGAGATGGAGCCATTGGGCGAGAAGGTCCGGGACAGAGGAACGGGTGAGATTTGCAGCTGGGAGTGACCCTGAGTTGTTCAGAACACAGGGCGAGCTGCAGTGTGCTTGGGGCAGTGGGCAGGCACGAGGCAGCTGGGAGGACGAGAAGAGATGAGCTGGGGGCCAGGGCATGCCAGCCCCAGGGGTGAGCGCTGGGAACTTATCCTTAGTCAGCAGGGGGCCACCCAAGATGTGACGGTTGTGTTATTGTTACAAAATCGGGAGACATGTCAGCGGGGAATGGCTGTGAAGATCACGATCACGGCGGGGCTTCAGAGCCGTTCATCTGTGTATGAAATGGTGTGTGCATATACATACATGTAAGAATATACATGAGCCTATATCATCAGCATATATATATGAGAATATGTATAAGAATATATGAGGAAATATATATGAGAATATATGCAAGAATATATGAGAAAATACATATGAGAATATGTATAAGAATATATGAGGAAATATATACGAGAATATGTATGAGAATATATGACAATATATACAAGAATATATGAGAAAATACATATGAGAATATGTATAAGAATATATGAGGAAATATATATGAGAATATGTATGAGAATATATGACAATATATACAAGAATATATGATAAAATACATATGAGAATATATAACAATATATTAGAAAAGCATATGAGCATATGTATAGGAATATGGATAAAATATATATGAGAGTATATACACGAGCATATATTTGACAAATATATATATAAGAATATGGGAGAAATGTATATGAGAATATGTATATGACAATATATATAACAATATATATAAAATATATATGAGAATATATAAAATATGTATGAGAATATATACATGAATACATATATGAGAAAGATATAAAAGAATATGTGAGAAAATATATGAGAACATGTATGACAACATATAATTTAAAACACATATATGAGAATATATATTACAACATATATGTGAGCATATATATGAGAATATAAATGAGAGAATATGTATATTTTTTCTCATTATTCACAGTAGTTATGTTCAGTGAGATCACTGCAAACTCTGAATTAGTGCATTCTAAACCATGGCTTCTGGGGAAATACAGAGTTAGGGTCTTGTGAGTCTCCAGTTACAATATTTTCATCAGCCGATCCGTAACACACCCTGGTTTTATGTGTTTTTCTTTTTAAAGACACTGTGTAGAGTACATATTTTCATTCATTCATATTGAACTCACAGCCAACAGCGCTGAAACGTATGCCTGAAGGAAGCTTTTCTAACACAAGCATTTTTTTCCCGAAGACACATCACGACCTTCTCATGCTTCATGACCACGGGGCAGGTATTTAGTGCTATGCTTGGGGCCCACTTTAAACAGCAAAACTCACCAAAAAAAGCACCAAAACATGGGAAAAACAATGCACTCCATAGGCTGCAACAGGGACACTTGTTTTCGGTAAGAGAGATGACACAAGAAGACAGTGTCACCATTTAACCTCAGCTTTGGCCACACAAGCTTTTCACTACGCAGCATGTGGCCACAAACAGCTGTGCAATCAATAGTATTGATCTGGGCATTACAAACGGATTTTAGAGAATAAGTGAACGCACAAATATTGATTTCTTTTTTACTGTAGAGCACAGAGAACAATATTCAATAGCTTGTAATAACCTATAATGGAAAATAATCTGAAAAAAATATATATATCCGAATCACTTTACTATACACTGGAAACTAACACAACCTTGTAAATCAACTATACTTCAATGAAAACAAAAGAAGGATAGCTAGGTCTAAATAGTCAATCAGGGAAATAACTGTATATTCTTTTAAATATAAACTTCTATATTTCTCTTCTTAAAATTTGCAAATGTTCCTGTGAACCTCTGTGGGAATAAATAAGGTAAGTATGTTTATTTCTTAAAAAAAAAAAAAGAGTCTACCCCAGGAATTCCCTGGCAGTCCAGTGGTTAGGATTCTGCACTCTCACTGCGGTAGACCTGGGTTCAGTCCCTGGTTGGGGAAGTAAGATCCCACAAGCTGCGTGGTGTGACCAAAAAAAAATAAGTCTCCCCCCTACAAAAAAAAAACAAATATGGAATCCATGAATAATGAGGATGGACTGTGTGTGTGTGTGTGTGCGTGTATGTGTGTGAGTTTTGGAGAGAACTAATAGTGAGTTTCAACTTGGACTCTCCCTCCCAAGGACTGTCTTGCCTAGTTTGGGAGTTTCCAGAAGATGATGCAGAAGAGACAGGTAAAAGTGAGGGAAGAAGGCTTGAGAACCTACTTGAATTACCTACTGATCTGTCAAGACCAAATTTAAATAGTCCTCCCAGTGTCCTGTGTTTCCCAAGAAGACTCACGTATAGACTGTTCTCTACACAGTGAAAAGAATCTTGACGTTGGCAGGTGTATTCATGGGATTGGTGAAGGGATTTCTGTGTCTGAGTACAGCCCCAGAGTCCTGCAAAGGGCAGGTAGACCAGTTCTACGGGAACAAAGACCTGTCTTCACTCAAAATATCAGATTAAAAGTTAAGCTTCAGACGAGGTTGGGAGGGTTTGGACTCATAGCTCCCCCTTTTCTGTTTGTCCAAGAGGGTGGGGTTCGGGCGTCTTCTGGGGAATAGTGGTCTTTGCAGCAGAGCACTTTTCAGGATGGAAATTCCTCCTTGGAGCTCATAGCCTCCTTCATCCAGGTGACCGAACCTATAGAAGAAGCATTGTCAGGATACCATATAATATAGTTAGGCTTAGGGTTGGGGTATCGTATGGTATCCCCACTCACTAAACTGAGTCTTTTGCCCGAAAGTGAATGGATTGATTGAATAATCAATTAAGGTGCCTTATTTCTAGGATACTAAACATCTGGATAAGGTAAAAACTTAAAATTTTGTTGTTATAATGTTACCGAAAGTCGGGTCTGGCTGGTTGCCACTCCAAAGCCAATAAAAGGCCAGGTTGGGGGAAAGGAAAGCTTGCTTTATTTTGGAGGCCGGCGATCGGGGCGGGGGGGCAGCGTGGACGCCAGTCCAGAGGCCGATTCCCCCTCTCCTCCCCGACAATCAGGGGGCAAGGGCTTTTATAGGCGGACGGACGGGGCCCCAGGCAGAAACAGCGCAGTCAGCTCTGACCGTCGTCTTGAAATTGGCCCTGCGGTGGTCTGCTCTGCGTCATCTTGACTGTTTTAAGCACAGTTAATCTTCAGTTCCAGGGTTGGTTTGTTTCCACTTCTTCGAGGCCAGTTCTCGGAATTGTGGCAGGTTATATCATGGCTACAGCCTGGTCATCATGCAGTTCACTCCTTCCACGTGGTGGGTGTTTCGGTGTCTACAAGACAGCTCACAGGACGTGGCTCAGAAGATGATCTATAGCCCTTGAGGAGGAACTAAAGGTCCTTGACTGACTAAACTGTTACTATTTTGTCCTGTTGGACTGTTTTCCTTTGTCCCTGCATTTTCTCGCTTCTCTGATTAAACCTTTTCTTTGGCTAAAATTTTTTCCACAGACAGAAGGCAGGCCAAGGACATGGGGGGCAAGGACCACAGGGTCCTGCTCTGTTTCAATAAGTATGACAGTTGCACCATCTTATTAGTAAGAAAGTACACATAAGCTGTCCCTTTCCAAACCGATCTCGGTCTGTGCAGTGTCAATACCATACAGCTGCAACTACCTCATTCTTTTTTATGTGCTTAACATATTTTATTGGTCTTCGCCTTCTTTTTTAACATCTTTATTGGAGTATAACTGCTTTACAATGGTGTGTTAGTTTCTTTTTTTTTTTTTAACATCTTTATTGGAGTATAATTGCTTTACAGTGGTGTGTTAGTTTCTTTTTTTTTTTTAACATCTTTATTGGAGTATAATTGCTTTACAATGGTGTGTTAGTTTCTTTTTTTTTAACATCTTTATTGGAGTATAATTGCTTTACAATGGTGTGTTAGTATCAGCTATACATATACATATATCCCCATATTCCCTCCTTCTTGCGCCTCCCTCCCTCCCACCCTCCCTATCCCACCCCTCCAGGTGGTCACAGAGCACCAAGCTGATCTCCCTGTGCTATTGGCTTTTGTTTTTGTTTTGATACACGCCCTGTCTGTTGTCTGTCTCCCCAAGTGGGTGTTGTTGTTCCCAGTTGAGTTTGAATGGGGTGACACCCTACCTTCTTGTATCAGGTCTCCTACTGAAAACAAGTGTCCTATTTGCAGCCTTTTTTGTGCCATGTTTTTCCCAGCGTGCGAACCCAGTGTCATCCTGTTTGTAATTAGAACTTTCCTGTTGAAACTAGACCGTTCGTAAGTTGGACGCTGTCACTTAGAACGTGCTCGAGTAACACAGTCAAACCCCGAGATGAATTATAGGTCCAGTCACAAGCCTGGTGTTCGTGCCCTGCCCTAGTGGGTGAAGATGGGAAGCTGACATTGTCAGCATCTTCCTACAGGCATCCCTGGACAGGTTTGCTTCTTTTTTTAATTAGTTTTTTTTATTGGCGTATCGTTGATTTACAATGTTGTGTTAGTTTCTGCTGTACAACAAAGTGAATCAGTTATATATACACATATATCTATTCTTTTTTTAGTTTCCGTTCCCATATAGGTCATTACAGAGTATTGAGTAGAGCTGCCTGTGCTATTCAGCAGGTCCTTCTTAGTGATCTATTTCATATATAGTAGTGTGTATATGTCAGTCCCCATCTCCCAGTTTATCCCTCCCCCACCCCCTTTCCCCTTTGGTAACGGTAAGTTTGTTTTCTCCACCTGCGACTCTATTTCTGTCTTGCAAATACGTTCATTTGTACCCTTTTTTTAGATTCCACGTAGAAGTGATATCCTATGATATTTGCCTTTGTCTGTCAGACTTACTTCACTCAGTGTGACCATCTCTAGGTCCATCCTTGTTGCTGCAAATGGCATTATTCCATTCTTTTTTATGGCTGAGTAATACTCCATTGTGTACATGTACCACGTCTTTCTCCATTCCTCTGTCGATGGATGCTGACGTTGCTTCCATGTCCTGGTTATTGTGAGTAGTGTTGCTGTGAACACCGGGGTGCACGCATCCTTTTGAATTATGGTTTTCTCCAGATACATGCTTCTTCTTGAGGCTTTCCCCAACATCTCTGGCAATGTCTTTAATTCACTGTCCCTTTGGTTTGCTAGAGAAGCCCCGACTTCTGCCCGTTAGCTGGTGTTAGAGCCATGCAAGAAGGATGCTTAACTGAATGTTGACACAGCCCTTCCCAGTGTGCCCTCATCCAGATAATCCCTGAAGGAACGTTCATTCTAAGGTGACCTTCTGTCTTCCCGTGTGTCTCTTCAGCGGCCCTGAATCACCGCACAATCAAACGTCCCCGCGGTAAAATCAGCCCCTGAACTGACAGCGCCCTGCATGTTGAAGCTTGTCATCCCTGCCATCTGGCTGAAGGGGTTTATATTTCGAGCAGAAGAAGAGGTTACGTGGGATGCAGCAAATAAAGACCACAGAGCAGCTGTGCCTGTGGGGATTTGTGTAGTCGGGGATTCATGGGAGCTCTCCTGGCTACTCAGTGAAAAGGCAACCCCGGGGAAGGTGAGCTGAAGCTGGACAGTTTATAAGAAATGCCTGTGTGGTTCTCTGGACAGCCGGTACATAGGTCAGTTCTACGTACATTTTCCATAGTGAATGACTGTATGTGCAGGCAAGAAGTGGAGCTGCAGTGAGAAGTTGGAATAATATTGTAGGACTGTAAATCCTTCCTAAAAATATACAGAGGGAGAGAAGGAGGGAGAGAGAGGGAAAGAGAGAGAGGGAATTAAGGAAAATTGCAGAATGTGGCCATTCTATTTCATCGGCAAGGGTTAGAAGCCTTCTCTATGCTTTAAGTCTTGGGAAACCCGGTAGGCATTGATGGTAGATGGCACTAAAATGCAGAGGTACGTACAGACCTTAACTCTCCCGTTTCCATTTCAGACCCTCTGCAGGGACATCACGGTACAGTGGACAGAGCAGAGTGTCTGCACTTGGTGTGACCTCATTTCTGATTCAAGATCTGCAGCTCACGGCTGTGCACGTTGCTCGACAATGGACCATGTCGCCGACGTGGGGAGTGGCAGAGCTTAGGTGTCCCAGCTCTGACTCCAGAGGTCCAGGTTTGACCGTTATGAGTATCACCTGGCCTCCGAAAGCCCCAGTCCCCACCTGGCAAACAGGGAAATAATATCTCTTGTACCAGGCGTTCCTGAGAATCTAGAGAAAGGGTGAGCCTGGGGTTGAGCCAGCCTTGGCCCCTCCGGACACCTGAGTTACCTTCCACTGTCTTAATCTGACGACCCTGTTTTCCTGTGAAGTATTGTAGTCGGTTTTTTTTTTTTTTTGCGGTACTAATTTTTTTTTTTTTTTGTAGTTGTTTTTTTAATGACCTCTGACCAAAAGCACTACATGGTGCGGCACGATCTTTTGTTGTCAATGCCCCTTATAAATTATACAATTTACAAATGAAGAAAAGCTTCACCCCTTTGTTGTCCAAAGAATATATTGATGATTTGTGGTAAAACGTTACAGCATTCACCTAGGTTTCAAACATTTTGTTAATGTCAGCCATGTCCACGGTCATTCAAGCCTCTCATTAGTCAGCTATGTACACGGCAATCTTAGCTTCATGAAGGTAACGATTTGCAGTATTTACAGGTATGATTCTGATGCAAGTTTTTGTCTGAATAATGCCGGTCTCTCCCCTAATCACAGCGTTCCCTTCTGTCGTTCGGAACGCACGTCTCCTTTCTCCTGGGTTACTGACGTCTCCCCGTGCTCTGTTGCACGACTTCTGTTTACATGTTTCTGTATCCCTGGTGTCTGTGGCTTCTGAAATTATGCATCGTTTTACTCTCGTAGTAAGATAAGAAAATTATAATGGAGGGTTTTCCAAAACGTATGGCAGTATTCGTTGTTCCGCCTGACCCTTCCTTTGTGATCCCATGGGGACAGTCCCCGAAAAATAAAATAAAAATCTGCCAGGCCCGCCACGGCCCACGCATGTAAGTCATCCTGTTTCCTGGTCTGCTGGCGCGTTTACTGCAGGTTTGGCTTCAGCCTGATTCATCCTATAGGCATGTGGACCGAGCTTTAATGAGCTCTTGGTAGAAGCCCAAGCTTTCCTAGGTACCACCCTTAGGACGAAAGCCATTCACCAAACCTGGACGGGCCCAGCCTGCTTTATTTATCCTGGCAAATTGGTTGGCAGTTGGCTATTTAGTTGGCACGGAGACCATATCAGGTCACTTCGGCGTTTAGCCTAATGAGAATTCCATTCATTGACCATGGATGGAATTCATGGTCCTTTGTGATTCTTAAACCTGTACCTACTGGGTCTTCTCGTTTTTGCTCGTGTCCCTGGCTGGGCAAAGGAAACTTGTGATCCGCCCCCCTCCCCGCGTGTTTTCTCGTGCTGGCTTCTGTGGCTGGGGGCAGTGGCGGCAGCAGTCAGCACATGGCTGCCATGTGCTGAGAGGGAAGTCCGAGCTCCAGAGCTGTCTTTGTGCGTCTGCGATTCCTTCTTGCTGACAGGAAAAGAAAGAATGGGGAGGGGGTCTGCGTCTGGGCCTCCTGGTGGAGAGCCGGTCCCACCCACCAGCCCCATATGCAACCAATCACCCTGGGTCCTCTACGTCCAGGCACACAGCCCTGCAGGCCAGCTGGGACTGTGCTCTGAGTGGATTTTACTGGGCTTTGCAGCAACTTTGCGTAGGTTTTCTGGGTTGGGTCTTTATTGCCCCCACTTGGGCCAAGTAACAAAGGCTTTATAGGAGGCTAAGAAACCTTTCACCAATCTCCGACCGGCACGCACTTGGGGGTATGACGATGCAGCTTTAAATCAAAATGAAAATCTCCAGTTTACCCCCTTGTATGCCTCGGGCCGACGCTCCGCATTCCTACCGTGCCAGCTAGGGTTGGATTTTTGCCCCAATACCTCTATGTTCCTTCTTTTGGTATAAATATATTTTTAATTGAATTATACTTGATTTACAATGCTATGTTAATTACCACTGTACAGCAAAGTGACTCACTTTTGCATATATATATATATATACACATACACACACACACACACACACACACATTCTTTTTTTTTATATTATTTTCCATTATGGTTTATCATAGGATACTGAATATAGTTCTCTGTGCTGTGCAGTAGGTCCTGTTGTTTATCCATTCTTCTTTTGGTATCTTTAGCTCAGATCCTATCAATGAGCGTCTAACAGTCAAAAACGTTAAACTTCGAAATAATGGGATACATTTTTAAAAATGTAATTATTTCTGAATCTGGTGATATTGAATAGAGTCTAGTTAATTTCTAATTATTGGCCAGATAACTTCAATTCACCATCTGGAAAAAGGCAGCTTCACCTTTGGACTTAGCCCTTCTTGCTGAAGGAGATACATTCCTGTTAGGCACTCATCCAACTATTTTTAGGTGAGGATATTTCCTCTTTGACATGCAAGCAATCACCACCTCTTAGAGAATCTTCCTGTCGTATTTCACAACCACCTTTTCTCCTTTCTCTTTTTGGTCGACCCCCTTCAATCAAGCCTTCATTAATTCTTGTCTGGATGGTGACAATCTCCTCCCAACGAATCTTACCAGGAGCCCCATTAATTTTTCCCAATGGGAATCATGCCAATTTACCATGTCCCCATTAACTTTCTTGAAGTTTCTCAGAAGTCAAAGAATCTATGGTATGTCGTCAAAAAACAAACAAAACCCCTAGAACTGTTCCATATCGACTGTGCCATTCATCTCATCACGGACAATTCATCACAACACAGCACAACGGGCATACTCAGCTTCCTCTTATACCCCACACTCCGTGAACCGCAGCCCTAAGCTAAACCGAGCCATTCACTGTTTCTCAGAGACCCAGGAATCCACATCCTTGTGTCTTCCTTAAGATCATTTTCTTCCAAGGATGTTTGTCGGCCATCTGTGCTTGATCAAATCATAACCCTCCTTGACTGACGCTTCTTCTAAGACCCTTTTCTCATCCAATTGTATACCCTCTTTAAAACTCTTTCAACAACCCCTGTTAATGAGCATTTAGTTGGTGGTCCATTCTGTCCTTGGGGTCATTGGGTTATCTCACTCGTTTTTCTCCACCGAATTGTGAATCGATGATCAATAGTAGGTCTTCCCTAAATATGAGAAGACGTAAAGCAATGTCACGGATACATACGTAAGGACATGGAATTATCATCTCTCTCTCAGAAGTCCATGTGAATCTGACTGCCCGTGGACCTCTACAGCTAAGAATAAAGGTTGGATCTCAAAAGGAAACTCAATTCGTAAACAAGTTGGCACACCGTTTTATCGGCTATTTTAATAGCAAACACAATACAAATGGCACTTCTGTCACATAAAGCTAACGTAAACAACACTCGATAGGGCGAAACCTATTGCCACCTTGTACTGCTTATAAACCCAAGACACAGAGTCAGGGGGGAAAGAAACGTTTCCAAGTTCCTAAACACAGACACATGCAGAATTTGGGCAGTAAGTGAGAGAATATGAAGTATTCCAAGTTATGCTTTTATTATTTTGCTTCTTTTCAAACCATGTGGAACTCATTAGATTTCTTTTCCATGCAGCACTCTGCTACACAGAGACAATAATGTAACTGGGAACCAAAAGGACCAAAATTGGTGGTAGGTTGATGTGTGAGAATTAGACCTGGGAAGCTTTGACCTGGAGAATCTTTCAGGAAACATGGTGGGTTCTGAGGAGCTCCTGTAGAGTCCACTATAAATGCTCTGTCCCGTCCTTTGATCTCAGATCTCTCCCATATGAGTGAGTCTTTATTATTCAATTCTGAGGCTTGGATTGCATACTGAGGCGGGTTCTGTTTATTGTGGTGAGCTGTTTTTTAAGAAAGTTGTCTCTCTGCGTTTGATGTAGGGAATTCCAGTCAGAAAAGAACTGTTTATATATTTATAAGGTCCAGAGTCCTGGTGAGTAACTCGGTCAAAGCCGAGGCGTCATGTCCTCGGGGAACACTTGGGAGCTCAGTTTTGGCGAGATACCTGCTTTCCAAACTCTGATCGCGTCCTGTTCTTCTTTATGAGATGTATCACGACTGTGTTTATCCATGGATTACTGTGTAGTTATTCATTAAATTTTCGCCTCCATTTTTGACGTTTTTATTATGCTCTTTTCACCTTGTTTGGCACATAGGATATGCTCAAAAATATGTATTTAATGAATGCATGAAGGAGATAAGCTATATAATAAGTGGTGTGTGACGTGGACTGTCTTTCAAACACATGCACTCAGATTTGTAGAGCTTGACAATTTCCATGGTGTAAATACTCCACTAGAGTTGAGGCCAAGCTATCCATGGTTGACCAGATGGCTCTCAGAATTCCTGGCTGTTTGATTTGGCTTCTTAGAGCCAAGGTGAGCCACTGCATAGGCAGTTCATCCACCGTGTGTGAGAAAGGTCTTTGGTGCATGGAAATACCCCTTCTCAACAAAAGAACATGGTTAGTAACTTAGGATCAGAAGGATTCTTCTCGATTTAATTTTTTTACTGAAGTATAGTAGATTTACAATGTTGTGTTAATTTCTGCTGTAGAGCAAGGTGATTCAGGTATACATATATAAGCATTCTTTTTAAAAATATTCTTTTCCATTATGGTTTATCACAGGATATTGAATATAGTTCCCTGTGCTCCACAGTAGGACCTTGCTGTTTATCCATCCTATAGATACTTTGCATCTGCTAACCCCAAACTCCCAATCCATCCCTCCCTTCCCCCTCCCCCTTGGCAACCACAAGTCTGTTCTCTATGTCTTTGAGTCTGTTTCTCTTTCGTAGATCAGTTCCTTTGTGTCATATTTTAGATTCCACGTACAAGTTATATCATATAATATTTATCTTTCTCTTTCTGACTTACTTCACTCAATACGATAATCTCTAGTTGCATCATGTTGCTGCAAATGACATGATTTCATTCATTTTTATGACTGAGTAATATTCCATTATATATATATATATCTCACATGTTCTTTATCCATTTATCTGTGGATGGACATTTAGGTGGCTTCCATGTCTTGGCTATTGTAAATAATGCTGCTATGAAAATAGGGGTGCATTTATCTTTTTGAATTAGTGTTTTGTCTGGATATATGCCCAGGAGTGGGAGTGCTGGATTATATGGTAGTTATATTTTTAGTTTTTTGAGGACCCTTTATACTGTTCTCCACCAGCTTACATTCCCACCAACAGTGCAGGAGGTTCCATTTTATCCACACCCTCTCCGGCATTTGTTATCTGTAGACTTTTTAAGGATGGCCATTCTGACCGGTGTGAGGTGACACCTCATTGTGGTTTTGACTTGCATTCCTCTAATAATTAGTGATGCTGAGCATCTTTTCATGTGCCTATTGGCCATTTGTATCTCTAGAAAGATTCTTCTTAAATAAATATTTGCTTTGTGTTGCCTGATGCAGATTTTCTCAGGTAGAAAAGCCCTTGTTTCTTTTTTAGGGCATCTGTCAGAACCAGAGTTTTGAGCTCTACCTAAGAAATGCTGCTCCAGACACACTGTCCTTCTGTTAACAATCAGAAATGTTGTCAACCGGTGGCTTTAGGACGTAGAGTCAATAGAACAGCACAAGAAACATAAATACGAGATCTAACAATTGGGGAAGAGAATAAGCTATATTTTTCACAGACAATGAGATCAATTAAGTAGCTCTGCTGAAAATGATGTATGTAAAAAAGACCTCCATGAGAAGATTTAGCAAAAGTATTCAAGGCTTCCACGAAAAAAGGATCACAGCGTTTCTGGCAGATATAAAATCAGCTTATTAATAGGAACAATTCATGTCCTTGTGTGGGAAGACTCAATCTCATAAAATACAAATATTGCAAAACTACTTCATATTTTCTAAACATTCCAACTGAAATATTGATGACTTTTTGTTATGAAATCTTGGAAAATAAAATTTATCTCAAGGCAAAATTGAGCCAGAATGCAGATGGCAATAAGGGAAATACTGGGCTTCCCTGGTGGCGCAGTGGTTGAGAGTCCGCCTGCCGATGCAGGGGACCCGGGTTCGTGCCCCGGTCCGGGAAGATCCCACAGGCCGCGGAGCGGCTGGGCCCGTGAGCCATGGCCGCTGAGCCTGCGCGTCCGGAGCCTGTGCTCCGCAACGGGAGAGGCCACAACAGTGAGAGGCCCACGTACCGGAAAAAAAAAAAAATATGGGAAATACTAAGAAACTTGCCCTGTCATGTTAAAATATGATATAAAATACCCTCCAATAAGCGAGAGAACCAAAACCCGCAGGGGTATTTAATGTGAGGGAAACTTCTTATTACTGGGAAAATAACACATCAATACGTGGCGTTAGAAAAACTGGCTTAATGAGTCAAAAAAGTTAGTTTTTTTCATCTCATACCGTAGAGCCAAGTGAGTTACAAATGTTTTGAGTTTTGATATTTAAAAATGAGAAATATTTTTAAAGTATGTAGGAGAATTGCCTAATCTCAGAATGAAGGACGACTTTCTAAACATACAAAAGGATTAAAAAAATAGAGGGAAAAAGAGAGACACAGCTACAAACAATTTCAAAAGGCCTGTACTTCCAATGACTGCAGTTCTCCAAACAACTGAAAAAAAAATGATGAGTGGAAAAAAAACGTGCTATATTTAGAACAAGTATTGATGCCTTGTGTATTTGCTGCACTTAGGGTGCGTTAAGGCCTTGTTAGGTAAATTATTCCATTGCTCAAGCAAGAAGGCATAAACAGCTCAAAAACTAATAACTAATTCCTCCATGAAATGGCCAACTTATGTATTTTGACCATTAATTCAAAAGTATGAAAGAAGGAAAACACAGAGCCACCTTTGAGTATAAAATTAGGAATTTTTTTTTTTTTTTTTAAACATCTTTATTGGAGCATAATTGCTTTACAATGGTATGTTAGTTTCAGCTTCACAACAAAATGAATCAGTTATATATATACATATGTTCCCATATCTCTTCCCGCTTGCGTCACCCTCCCTCCCACCCTCCCTATCCCACCCCTCCAGGCGGTCACACAGCACCGAGCTGATCTCCCTGTGCTATGCGGCTGCTTCCCACTAGCTATCTACCTTACGTTTGGTAGTGTATACATGTCCATGCCTCTTTATTGCTTTGTCACCGTTTACCCTTCCCCCTCCCCATAGCCTCAAGTCCATTCTCTAGTAAGTCTGTGTCTTTATTCCTGTTTCACCCCTAGGTTTTTCATGACATTTTTTTTTTTCTTAAATTCCATATATATGTGTTAGCATACGGGTCTCTTGTAGACAGCAAATATATGGGTCTTGTTTTTGTATCCATTCAGCCAATCTGTGTCTTTTGGTGGGAGCATTTAGTCCATTTACATTTAAGGTAATTATCGATATGTGTGTTCCCATTCCCATTTTCTTAATTGTTTTGGGTTTGTTATTGTAGGTCTTTTCCTTCTTTTGTGTTTCTTGCCTAGAGAAGTTCCTTTAGCAGTTGTTGTAGAGCTGGTTTGGTGGTGCTGAACTCTCTCAGCTTTTGCTTGTCTCTAAAGGTTTTAATTTCTCCATCAAATCTGAATGAGATCCTTGCTGGGTAGAGTAATCTTGGTTGCAGGTTTTTCTCCTTCAACACTTTCAATATGTCCTGCCACTCCCTTCTGGCTTGCAGAGTTTCTGCTGAAAGATCAGCTGTTAACCTTATGGGGATTCCCTTGTGTGTTATTTGTTGTTTTTCCCTTGCTGCTTTTAATATGTTTTCTTTGTATTTAATTTTTGACAGTTTGATTAATATGTGTCTTGGCGTATTTCTCCTTGGATTTATCCTGTATGGGACTCTCTGTGCTTCCTGGACTTGATTAACTATTTCCTTTCCCATATTAGGGAAGTTTTCAACTATAATCTCTTCAAATATTTTCTCAGTCCCTTTCTTTTTCTCTTCTTCTTCTGGAACCCCTATAATTCGAATGTTGGTACGTTTAATGTTGTCCCAGAGGTCTCTGAGACTGTCCTCAGTTCTTTTCATTCTTTTTTCTTTATTCTGCTCTGCAGTAGTTATTTCCACTATTTTATCTTCCAGGTCACTTATCCGTTCTTCTGCCTCAGTTATTCTGCTATTGATCCCATCTAGAGTACTTTTAATTTCATTTATTGTGTTGTTCATCGTTGCTTGTTTCATCTTTAGTTCTTCTAGGTCCTTGTTAACTGATTCTTGCATTTTGTCCATTCTATTGTCCATTCTATCTCCAAGATTTCGGATCAACCTTACTATCATTATTTTGAATTCTTTTTCAGGTAGACTGCCTATTTCCTCTTCATTTGTGAGGTCTGATGGGTTTTTATCTTGCTCCTTCATCTGCGGTGTGTTTTTCTGTCTTTTCATTTTGCTTATCTTAGTGTGTTTGGGGTCTCCTTTTTTGCAGGCTGAAGGTTCGTAGTTCCTGTTGTTTGTTGTGTCTGTCCCCAGTGGCTAAGGTTGGTTCAGTGGGTTGTGTAGGCTTCCTGGTGGAGGGTACTAGTGCCTGTGTTCTGGTGGATGAGGCTAGATCTTGTCTTTCTGGTGGGCAGGTCCACGTCTGGTGGTGTGTTTTGGGGTGTCTGTAGACTTATTATGATTTTGGGCCGCCTCTCTGCTAATGGGTGGGGTTGTGTTCCTGTCTTGCTAGTTGTTTGGCATAGGATGTCCAGCACTGTAGCTTGCTGGTCGTTGAGTGAAGCTGGGTGCTGGCGTTGAGATGGAGATCTCTCGGAAATTTTTGCTGTTTGATATTATGTGCAGCTGGGAGGTCTCTTGTGGATCAGTGTCCTGAAGTTGGCTCTCCCACCTCAGAGGCACAGCACTGACTCCTGGCTGCAGCACCAAGAGCCTTTCATCCACAGGGCTCCTTAATTTGGGATGATTGGTTGTCTTTTCAGGTATTCCACAGATGCAGGTATATCAAGTTGATTGTGGAGCTTTAATCCGCTGCTTCTGAGGCTGCTGGGAGAGATTTCCCTTTCTCTTCTTTGTTCTCACAGCTCCCAGGGGCTCAGCTTTGGATTTAGCCTCGCCTGTGCGTGTAGGTCGCCGGAGGGCGTCTGTTCTTTGCTCAGACAGGACGGGGTTAAAGGAGCCGCTGATTCGGAGGCTCTGGCTCACTCAGGCCCGGGGGTAGGGAGGGGCACGGAGTGTGGGGCGGGCCTGCGGCGGCAGAGGCCGGCGAGAAGTTGCAGCCTGAGGCGCGCCTGTGCGTTCTCCCGGGGGAGTTGTCCCTGGATCCCGGGACCCTGGCAGTGGCGGGCTGCACAGGCTCCCCGGAAGGGCGTGTGGCTAGTGACCTGTGTTCGCACACAGGCCTCCCGGTGGCGGCAGCAGCGGCCCTAGCGTCTCATGTCTGTCTCTGGGCTCCGCACTTTTAGCCGCGGCTCGCGCCCGTCCCTGGAGCTCTCTCAAGCAGCGTTCTTAATCCCCTCTCCTCGTGCACCAGGAAACAAAGAGGGACGTAAAAGTCTCTTGCCTCTTCGGCAGTTCCAGACTTCTCCCCGGACTCTCTCCCGGCCAGCCGCGGTGCACTAACGCCCTGCAGGCTGTGTTCACGCCGCCAACCTCAGTCCTCTCCCGGCGCTCCGACAAAAGCCGGATCCTCAGCTCCCAGTCCCGCCCGCCCCGGCGGGTGAGCAGACAAGCCTCTCGGCTGGCAAGTTCCGGTCGGCCCGATCCTCTGCGCTGGAATCTCTCCGCTTTGCCCTCCGCACCCCTGTTGCCGCGCTCTCCTCCGCGGCCCTGAAGCTCCCCCACTCCGCCACCCGCAGTCTCCACCCGCGAAGGGGCTTCCTAGTGTGTGGACACTTTTCCTCCTTCACAGCTCTCTCCCGCTGGTGCAGGACCCTTCCCTATCCTTTTGTCTCTGTTTAGTTTTTTCTTTTGCCCTACCCAGGTACGTGGGGGGTTTCTTGCCTTTTGGGAGGTCTGAGGTCTTCTGCCAGCGTTCAGTAGATGCTCTGTAGGAGTTGTTCCATGCATAGATGTATTTCTGGTGTATCTGTGGGGAGGAACGTGATCTCCGCGTCTTACTCTTCCGCCATCTTCCCGGAAGTCTAAAATTAGGAATTGTTAAAGCGAGAGCAGTTCTGAGGCATAAAGGGTGGAAAGGTAGCATCCTTACGTGCCAGTTCGGTGGCCGTGGGAAGGGGAAAGCCTTTTAAGGTTTTCGACAGCACTTCCAAAACGGTTTGCAAGGGCCTTAAAAATGTTCACACCCTTCACTGTTGCAATGATATGTCTCAGAATTCAGAGATTTATGGGACAGTCTTTGCAGAGACAGCCCAAAATGGAAAACAATGTAGATCTCCACCAAGATAGGATGAGATACTTAACGGCACATCCGCTGAATGGGGTATTAGCCTGACTAATGACATGGGGAGATGCAAATCATATTGTTACGTGGAAAATAAATGGACTTAAAACCATATAGTTAAGCTTATAAATAGAATATATATATGTATATATTTTCACAAAATCTGAACATGTTCAGAGAGTTTATCCTTGGGTAATGGGATTGTGAATTTTTGTGTATGAATCATTTCCATTTGTTCCTATATTTCTGTATTACTTTTAGTTATTTATAAAATGTATACTGTAAAATAAGGGTTTAAATCTCAGTAGAGTACAAGCTTGCTATGTGACAACATTAGAAACTTGGTCTTTTCCTCCCCAAAGGCCCCCAACTCCCAGATCCACCTTCCTTCCGGCCAATTCCTTCTGTCCCTTGAGCAACCTGGCCTCATGGTGGGTGGTCTTGTGTGCACTTTTCTGGTTTCTGCTGGAAAGATGTCAAGAAAGATGATTTTCCTCCATTTTGAAATGTACTCAATGTGGTATTTTCTGCAGGAAAAATCTCAGTGGTTATTTTTTTTTAATTATTAGCTTAAATCCCAGCTTTGACAAAATGTCTCACTTTCCAGAATCAACAATAAGAAAATGAAAAGGCAGTGGATACTAATCCAGTTCTCTGAAAACTGTGTTTTTAGTCTCTTCCTTTAACTATTGATTTAAAATAGACCTCCAGCTCCTGCCATCGTTCAGAAAGAAAATAGAAAGAGAGCTTTTATTCAGAATCTATTTTTATAATTACTCAGAGCCAAGGAAGTCCATAAACTCCAATTCTTCACCCAGACCCAGAAAATGTATCACTGAATTGTTTTGACATATTTCATAGATGCTATACAACACAAAATAGTAAAAAGAGACTGCAGGAACCTCCATGGTACACATGAGTTCTCTTAGATGTGCTTGTTGGTGTTTTTTTTTGTCATTGTTTTTCAGTGCACGTCGCCAGACATTAATGGAAAATAGTCTTGTTTTTTCCTTCCAAAAGCAGCACGTCCACACTTTTTTTTTAATAACAAAACGCTGAATTGGGTTTTTCACTAACAATGCATCATGACTCCCAATCTTTCTAGGACTTTGTAAGAATTAAAATATACTTTACTCATTCTGTCTCTTAAATGATAAAGGGGTCCTCAGAGTCCAGATGTCTTCACTGCAACATTGTACAAAATTTTAACGTATGCCACGTTTAATAATACAACTGAAATGTTGAGCTGGACTTCAGACAGTCTTTCTCTGCCGCTCGCAGACGGCAAGAATTGGGGCTGGCCACGGAATCCCATGAACTAGAATAAAGACATAATAGTGGAAGTTCCGTTGCTAAAGTCACAGTGTATATGAAAGATTTTGAAAATTGCCACTCTTGTGCCAATTTGAGTTCCACTATCAATCCATCAAGATGATAATAACAATAATACTAATGACTTTTTAAAAAACAATTTCCATGGCACGCTCTTGAGAAATGTCATCTTATTTAAACATCACAGCGTTTTTATGGCTTAACGTGTCACGTGGGACAATGCTATAGGTAAGATAAATAAATGGCTTAATGTTTCACGTGGGACGATGGTACGGCTGAGATAAACCCCAGGCTTGCAGACGCGTAACACAATAAGCACGGTTTTCCACTTTCAAGAGCAAGGATGGTCCTCGAGAGCCATGGTGGCCATAAGAGGAAAGGTGATGGAGACCAGAGCCCAACAGAACCCACAGGGCAGCCCATGCCAGGTGTTTGTGCCCATGGTGATTCAGGAACTCAGGTCCTTCCTATCTTGTGGCTCCTCCATTCCATGGTCCCTTGTAACCCCTTTACTCAGTTGGGGCATGGGAAAAGAGCCAGAAGGGCATCTCTGCATCTTCACCTTCTCAGCCTGGAAGGGACACACGTCATTGGTGAGAATTAGTCACGTGACCCCACCTCCAAGCAAGGGATCCTGGGAAATATAGACTCTGCCTGGGATGCTGTACTCCCACCAACATTCTGCCATCCGGCAGCTGGTGCTTGAGGCTTGGGGGACGGGTAACCAAGCACCTCTGCCTCAGGGAGCTTGCATTGCTCTTAACATTTTAGCAGTGAAGGAATTGAGATAATTAGGAGCCAGATTTAGACCCAGGCTACAATGTGGTAGGATTGCTTCTGAAAAATATGTCTTCTGGGCACTAAAATGTGAGTGGCATACCAAAAAAATTGGACCAAGATTTTTAAAATTCATTTTTTGGGGTTGAAAATGTCCCCTAAGTTATGTGTTCCCTCCTCTGTGTGACTTTTTGGGTTATCCGACTCTACAGCTGGAATCCCATCTGTTTACTTCTCCATGTGTCACTACAGACACTCCAAAGACAAAGAGAAAAGACATTTAAAATAAGAAATAACTTTTAAGGTGATGTTAGGACGTGAGAAAGGACCTGGATACCATGAAGGATTGTGACATTCTCTTCTATGGATGGAAGAGTTTTTGTAAACAGATGAGAAGCTGTAACTGGGACAAATGGATCCTGTATGATATTTTTATGGTGTGTGGACCAGGCCCAGGCGGGCAGTGGTGAGCAGAGTGTGAGATTTATGTAAATATTTTGTGTAGTAAACAATTCGGCCAGTCATTTAAAATTGATTGTATAGCATGCTTACATGTGAGTCCTTGAACTCCAATACATATTCACATATACAATTTTATATTAATTTGTATACATTTATATATTATATACTATACCTGTCTATCTATATCTATCTGTCACCTATCTATCAATGTATCTATCTGTGTCTATGTATGTACGTACGTATCTGTGTAACTCTCTCTATCTATGTATCTATCGTCTATTATCTATCCATCAATGTAACTATCATCTATCTATTTATCGTCTATCTCTCTCTATCTATTCTGATTTCCCGTTTGTGTCCTCACTACTTTGCCCTCTATCTCAACTTCCTTCTGACAGTTCAGCCATGGGAAACTTTTTACATAATCTAAAAGTGTCCTAGCGAGTTTTCTAAAACAAAAACATATCTTTCCGATGATTTATGCTACCCTACTTGGGGGGGGCACAACTGTTGGATTTTTAAAAATATGACTTTTGACCTTTGTTCCACCATCCATATGTTATCTCAGTGGTTTTCCCAGTAATCCTATAAAGTGAGTGGTATCAGTGCCATCGGACACATACAGAAACGGAAGTTGATGTAGATGACACCAAGGTTCCCACGGCTGTTAAGGGGCAGAACCTAAATTCCAGCCCACTTCTCAGCTACTCAAGCCTTCGTTGGTTCTGCCATAAACTTCTAATCAGCCTCATGGTTGAGCGGAGCCCAGCACAGTACGCAGGTTGGTTCTGATTCTGATTCTGGTTCTGCAACATGGCTTTGGATGGACAAGTCACAGCCAATGTCGCATGGTGTAGGATCGAACCATATCATCTCTATGCGCCCTTCCCCAGAAATCACCTCTTCCAAGAGCAGTGGGGAAGCTGCAGTGGAATACAGTGTGTGAACGTGTTCTGGAAACCATAGTTATATATTTTAAACCCTGGAGAAAAGTAGCAAGGATCATGGAAATAGCACCAGGAACTCACCAGGCTGCCCATCCTTAGTCTGGTCTTACACGATTAGAAGTGCCGCAAAGTCTCCTGCAGGGCTCGGCATCTTGCAGCGTGAATTCAGTAGCAGGTCACCCCTCACGAGGACTGAAGTCCTGTCCAGATTCTTCAGAATGAGAGCTGCGTCTGCAATTACACACCAAATCTTAAAGAGTGGGTTTGAAAGCCTGGTTTGGGTTTCGTTTTTCCGTGAGGACCTGGGAGCAGTCGAAGAGTGACCGTTGACTGCTAAGCGAGGATGTGTGCTTGGGCACACAGATTCACAAGCACATATACCAGATGTGAGACGTTTGGGAGGAAAAAAAACCTCCTATCTTTTAGTTAGTATATTATTTACAAATCACAACAGAACCGTATGTGATTGCAATGAATGATCTCAAACCACATACACCCCCATTCTGAGCAAACTATTTTAAAAGACTCAGGATGACGAAATCTCAAAGTACTCGAGTACCTGTCATTGTGACTGAATCCACCAGAAAATTTTTAAGATTTGTGTTTGTTTTCCACGGATGCTATAACCAATTATATCAAACGGGTTGTCTTAAAACAAAAGGGATTCATTCTCTCTCAGTCCTGGAGACCAAAAGTCTAAGATCAAGGAGTCATCAGGGTCGGTTCCTTCCGGAGGCTCCAGGGGAGGGTCCTTCCTGCCCCTTCCAGCTTCTGGGGGCTCCGGGCGTCTCTGGGCTTGTGGCCTCATCCCTCCCGTCTCTGCCTCTGTCTTCACAGGGCTTCTCCTCTGTGTATCTCTCCTCTTCTGTGTCTTATAAGGACCCTGTCACTGGATGTAGGGCCACCCTCATCCAGGAGGACCTCAGATCAGATCCTTCACTTCATCAGGTCTGCAGAGACCCTATTTCCATGTATGGTCCCTTTCTGACATTTCAGGTGGACATGGATTTTTGGAGAACATTATTCAACCAACTATGATATCATAGCATTTTCAACCAAAAAGTAAACACTTATTTAAACTCTAGCCCAAATATACCTATTACTTTTTATCTGTTGCTTGACCCGAGGTCACCTTGCTGGAGGCTAGAACTTTCTTAGAAATGTTTTTGCTGCAGGGAGAGCAGTGCTTCCCTCCTATGCATGTTATCCTGCCCAGACAGCCCTCTTTCTTAGCCCAGTAAAAATGGCTTCTCCACAAATAACTAGCCCTTAGACTTCCATATGACGTGGCCTTTGAGTCCCCTGGGACAGGAACACCCCCTAGAACCACCATTAATGCTTCTGAGTGTCTCAGCCTTGTAGCAACCTGACTTGTAGTCTTATGTCTTTTGAGAAGATGGAGCGTGTAGACCACCATATACCACCATATACCTCTTCATGTCATGCTACCTCACCTACATCAGGACAAGGCAAGCCCTTAAGAATGTATGTTGAAGGAAACCCCTGGCGGTCCAGTGGTTAGGACTTCGTGCTTCCACCGCAGGGGGCACAGGTTCCATCCCTGGTTGGGGAACTAAGATCTCGCCAGCCACACAGCGTGGCCAAAAAAAAAAAAAAAAAAAAAAGAATGTATGTTGAGTTCACCCACAGAAGTTTACCACCAGTTCTTAACCTTACATGAACCCAGAATGATGGGACAGTGAGACGCTTTACCATGTTTTTCTAGGTGACGTGTATGTAGCAGCCTATGTCTTGGTTTCTGTACCATCCTGGGTCTCCTTTTCTGAGGCAGTCAGTCCAAATGAGTCTGTTCCTAAAATGCCTTGCTGCATTTATTTCTCTAGCACAGTGGTTTCCAACCAGGAGTGATTCTGCAACTCAGAGGGCATCTGGCAACGTCTGGAGACATTTCTGGTTGTCCAGCTGGGGGAGAGGAGGGTGCAATGTGATATTGGCACGTAGTGGGTGGAAGCCACGTCCCACAGTGAAGGACGGTCCCCACCATGGAGGGTGACTCAGTCCCAGAAAGAGTGACGAGACTGCCTTCGCATGAGAGACTCAGTCTGTTGGTCTCTCTGTCTCTCTCTACGCGCCTGTCCATTCATCCATTTGTCATCTACCTTCCCTATCTATGTATCTATCATCTGTCTAATCTATCATCACCACCATCATCATCTAGCTATTATCTATCTACTATCTACTGATGTATCTATCAGTCACCTATCATCCATCTATGTATCATGTATGTCATGTATCTGTCTACAATCTATCTTCATCATCTAGCTAGCTATTATTATCTACTATATATTTACATATCAATCATCTCTATCCATCCATCCATCCACATATATATCATCTACTTATCTCTATCATCTATCTCATGTATCTTATCATCTATTGTCTACCTATCAATCATATCATCTATATTTATGTACATAGCTATCAATCATCTATCCATCCATCCACACACCTATTTATCTATCTATCATTCATCTGTCTTATCTATCATATCATCTACCTATTTTCTTACCTATCTATTTTCTTACCTATCTATCATATCATCTACCTATTTTCTTCCTATCTATTTTCTTACCTATCTATCATATCATCTACCTATTTTCTTCCTATCTATTTTCTTACCTATCTATCATATGATCTACCTATTTTCTTCCTATCTATTTTCTTACCTATCTATCATATCATCTACCTATTTTCTTCCTATCTATCTATCTATCAAATTGTATCTACATCTATGGTGGTGGTTCTCAACTAAGGGTGATGAGGGGACATTGAAAATATCCGGAGCCATTCTTTGATTGTCAGCCCTGGAGGGGAGGATGCTAGTGGCATCTCGTGGATACAGCCTACAGATGCCACTAAAAACGCTACCGTGCACAGGACAGCCCTCACCCCAGAAAATGATCCAGCCCCAAATGTCTGTAGTCCTACTGTTGAGAAACCCTGTCCTGGATGAAGGGTTTGTCTATGGAGGATGAACTCTTCAAGCAGGATGTGTTTCCTACACATGAGGGTACCCTGATGCCCATCCCGCTACCTGGCACACCCCAAGGGGCTGTGTAGTCACCCTTAAGCAAATAAACGGATTCATGAGTGAGACAGTGTCCGTGCTTCCCACAGTCTTGAAAACCCAAGCTCTCTTTCCCTTCAGTGACTGCCACTCTTTCCAGATTGGCAGCACGGACAAAAGTCACATGCTTGCCCAATATTTATCTTGCATTTGCTTTCTTCCTTCCTCTCGCGGGAAGCCAAAGAGTGCATATTTGAGGAATACTGCTATAGGCACCCGAGATGTCTCCTCCCTAAAGAAAACTGGCTGCAGGACTGCTGTGGCGCTCTTTCTTCAGCCTCCAGTAATCCTGATTCACACTGGAGCTGGTCCCACCTTACCTTCCTGTCAGAGACTCGGCTGGAGCTGGCACCTTGGACTTAGTTTCCTTGCTGGTGAAATACTCACAGAGAAGAGAATAATTCCAACGTGGTGGATAAAAGCAGTTTTTCAACCAATCTGATCTAAGCGCAGACTCACTTGAAGTGGCTTTTGCCCTTGAAAATATCACTGTCATGACTTCCTGGTTCTTTGGAAAATATTATTTTATTATCCAATGTACATTAGTTTGACTTTAAAAATACAGCAAAGCAGTCGTGGAAGTAACAGATCTATTTTTCGAGGACACAAATTGACAGGAGGAAAGATATTTCTGGGCTCCTCTGGAAGGCTCTGGGTTTATTCCGTGCGGTCACAACTTCGCTCTGTCCTCCCTCTCCTGTCGTCTCCCCGGTCCCGCACGGCTCTCTCCGGATAAATTTTATTATCAACAGGGAAATCCAATATCTCAGCATCCCCTACCGGAGGGTGGCTGGGAAAGGTAATATAACAGTGGTTTATGAATCTGAAGGAAGTCGGGAAGGAACCTGGTTTTAATTGCATTTCCGTGCCTGCTCTAATGTATACAAGCCTTGTAAACACCAATAATTTATTATTTTTAACGAGACAGAAAGGATGTCTTTCTCTTTCTACTCTCATCGTCTGATTAGAAAGAAAAAATATATATATATAAAACACTATATAAAAAGTGAGTTCCAGGGAGAAAGCGTCCTTTCCTATAAAATGGGAGCTGTACTGTAGGACACTTGTACGTGAGACACAAACAAACAAACAAGCTCTCTGGTTCTCAGCCCTTGTCGGGCACACTGGAGTTCTGAAGTGACAGAAGGAGTAACGGAAAGACGGATACTCATTCTAGAACGTTCTATCATGTTACAACGGCAGCGGGTTAACTAGGGAATGCATCTTCCGCGGGGGTAGCAAGGCACTGTGAACCTCTACAGCTTCTTTGCAGTGAAGGCTCCTTAGATATCCTACAGACGCCCGTTCAAGCATCAAGATGGTACCAGCAACGCAGAATTTGTAATTTGCGCCCAAGTCCTGTGAAATGGAAGGCAAGAGCATACAGCATCCTGTAAACATGAAAGGAAGTCCCCCAGAGAGGCCGACACCCGCTTCCCGTGTCTGCATTGCTTCCTTTCGTCAACGAGCACAGGTCAAGGTCGACAGTGGGCCTCGAACCCAAGCCGGAGGGGGCCACCGTGCCCCGGGACAAATCCTTTTAGAGCCCTGACTCTCCGGCCCCCGCTGTGAACCCAGAGGAGGCTTTGTTCTAACTTCGGAAGCAGCGGCCGTGGAGGCCAGGGTGTGCTCCCGGGGTTTCAGTAGACGTGGACGTAGGTTGTTTTTGAGTCCCGGCCCAGGAGGTTTTTGGCGGTGCACTTGTAGAAGCCCGCGTCCCTCTGGGTGGCTTGTTGGATGATTAACGACCCCTGTGGGTGAAGAAACCTGTTCCCGTAGAGACGGGGCTGCGTCCCCGCGGTCAGGTGCGATTTGTCCGGCAGCTCCCAGCTTATCTCGGCTTTGGGAATGCCCACGGCCAAGCAGTTCATCTTCACGGTGCTCCCGGGCCGGGTGTAGATGACAGGTGTGGGTTCACTGGTGATCCGGGGAGGATAGGCAATCACGATCACCGGGACGTTCACGACGGAGGGTCCATACTCCGTGTCCGCCTTGCACACGTAGGTGCCCCTGTCGAAGACGGACGCGTCACGCACGGTGAGGGTACCGTTTTCCCAAAGGGTGAAGCGTCCTCGGACCTGGGGACCCTCCAACACCATGCCGTTGGGCAGCGTCCAGGAGGAGTGGGTCTGCCGGGCCCCCGGGAGGATGCAGGGCAGCTGCAGGGTCTCCCCGTTGATGATGCTGACCAGGTTGTGGTACTGGTTGCTCGTTTCGGGTTTCAGCCCCACCTTCAGAGACACCAGCCTCTCCGTGTAGCCCGCCGAGTTCCTGGCCACGCAGCGGTACGCCCCGGCGTCCACGGAGGAAAGGCCGCTGATGTGGAGCATCCCGTCGCCCTTGTGGTAGAACCTCTGCAGCTGGTGGCCGCTCTGCAGCTCCGTCCCGTTGGGAAGGACCCACAGCAGGGTGGGCGTCGGGGTCCCGGCTGCGGAGCAGTTGAGACTGATGGTGTGGCCGGCCATGGCGGTGATCTTCTCGCTGACCGGGTCGTGGAAGATGGGCTTCTCCACGGGCTCCAAGACTGTAAGTTGCACGATGAGTCTGGCTTCCCCGCCCTCGTTACGCCCAATGCACGCCAGCTGAACAGAGTCGCTCTTCCTCAGACTCTTGATGTCCAGGGTACCATTGCGATGGATGGTGATGCGGTTGCCATAGTAAGGGGCCGGCAGGACCACGCCCTCGGGAAAGGCCCACAGCACTCTCGGCGTGGGGATGCCTTCCGCCTTGCAGTCGATGAGTTTGCGACTCCCTCCCGGGGCAATCTCCCGCACCGTGGTGATGGCATTGGGGTGCCCGTTGATCTTGGGCGACTGGACGTTGACGTGAATCCAGACCGTCTTCCTGTCCTCCCCGGCGCTGTTCCTGACCACGCAGGTGTAGTTGCCG
Source organism: Pseudorca crassidens (assembly GCF_039906515.1). Lineage (NCBI taxonomy): Eukaryota > Metazoa > Chordata > Mammalia > Artiodactyla > Delphinidae > Pseudorca > Pseudorca crassidens. The sequence continues at coordinate 132,873,479 of NC_090317.1, read as the reverse complement.
CTGTCCGAGCGCTGGGCTTTCTGGATAAGGAGAGTGCCGTCCTGATATATCTGGTACTTGTCGGAGGAGGTGGGGATCTGCCTGCTGGTTGGAGAAAGCCAGGTCACCCTGGGCGTGGGTTCCCCTTTGGCCTCACAAGCCACGGTGACCACGTCCCCGTAGGGGACCTGGACCACGGAGTACGTCTTATTCCGGATGACGGCGGGCTCGGTCACCACCTTGACGCGCACCCTCATCTCATCCTTGCCAACCTGATTTTCGGCAAAGCAGGTATAGTCACCTTCCTCTCGCAACCCGACCTCGTTGAAGTAGAGGGTTCCGTTGTTGAAAACGACGTAGCGCTTGGTCCGTCCACCGCTGTCGTCGGACTGCATGAAAGAGTTGACCAGGCTGCCGTCCGGGAGGCCCCAGGAGATCTCGGGGTTGGGGAGCCCGGTGGCCATGCAGTCCACTTTGAGGTCGCCCCCATAGAAGACCCTGTGGTCGTTCTCCTCTTTGTGCTGGATCTTGGCTGCTTTCATGACCACGTTGACCTTAAGCATGACGAAGTCATCGCCCACCTTATTCCGGGCGACGCACAGGTAATCCCCCGCATCTTTGTCCGTGACGGATTTCACCACCAGGGTCCCGTTGGCAAACGCCTTGATCCTGGTGTCAAAGCTGACCGAGAGAAAGAAAACAGAATGAGATGTCAGTCTCCCGAACGCTGTCTCTCCCGGCTTGAGGTCACCGGAACGAAACAAAACGCGTGGATCTCAGAACTCTGGGCGCACAGGGCTGCCGCTCAAAAACTTTGGATGGATTTTGCAGCCCGGAGGGGACGGCCATCCAAACGTAGAAGTGATTTATTTACCAGTTAAGAACTCCCCGGTGGAGCCTGACCTTTGGCTGGCCTGGCCTCTGATTCGAAGATGTGAAACGCACTCTAAGACATCAGCCCGGTTTGTGTGGGCGTGTGTGGATCAAATATTTGCCTGTTGTCAGCGTGGAGCTTGTTGTAATGATAAAAGCAGATAAAATTCTAGCGTCCTGGACAGAATGAATGTGCATTAACCTTAGGAAGAGGTGACATTTTTCCTAAAAGTTTTAGAGACGATGTTTACTCTTGACCATTTTTATGATGTTGTATCCCATCATGAGGCAAACAGGCAGCAAAGCAGCTACAGTATGGATCGCGTAGTTGTGGTTATACCCAGAGTTTCGAGGCTACGATTGGATTCTTCAGAACTTGGTGCTACTGGTGTACAAGCTTCTTCCCTAGAATCTGTAACGAAAGCGTCATGACCCTCACCAGCTCGTACCCTCCTGCTGACTTTCCGTTTCTGCACGTGGCAGACCTAAACTCACACACTGCTGAGTCAGTATTCGAGAAAGAATTTTCAGTTTAAAAAGGCAACATGGAAAGAAAGACAGAAATATCTTCACTAGGGGTGTGACCTTTTTATAAATATACATCGATATGTCCTCCAGCAACGCAGAACTAATGTTTTGAATAACGGGGCGAAGAGATTTGGGAGGTTCCTACTTTAGACGTGTCCAGATTGAAAATCTCAATTACTTATAATTCTGGCATCTGCAGGGAGAGCTTGACTATTATCCCTAAATATTTCCTGCACACTGTGTCATTCTAATAGCACGTCTGGAACCGTGTCACTGATTTAAAAAAAGAGAAGTGTCTGCCTATGATGGAATTCAAGCCTGATTATCGTTCATCAAAGCACCTACCAACAAGGACCACGTAACGTGTTTTGTTGGCCACGAGCGAGAGTCCAGTCAACCTGAATCAGCAGGTCGTTCGATAGGCGTGGAGCAGACAGAGGTATTATAATGAGTCTTGGAGTTAGAATCCAAAAATGTATACAGTAGCACATGTCTGTAAACATGTAGAAACTTCTATAGCAGCAAATCCTAACCTTGGTCATTATCTGAATCAGCAGAGCGACTCTGAAAAAGATGCATGGCTACACACTACAGGAGACGTAGCTTCGAGACAGGAAAGTCCAGTAGCCCTGTTTTACAGCAGTCCCGGTGTGTAGGCAGGGCAAACAGCCCGTTCTTTTAAAAAACTCACATGGGCTGTTTCATTACACTTTTCTGAGAATGTCATTAGCCAGAAGCTAGGAATAATGAAGCTACAGAGACTGTGGCTTCTGGTTTATAGCGAGATGCCAGTAGCATGGCCCCAATGCACACCGGAACTACATTCTTTCCCTTCAGTGTTCAGTCAGCACTGCCTCAGCCTCGCCAGTGTCGATGGAAAACAACCCTCTGCGTGGCAGGACACCGGCTCAGCTGGAAGATACTGCGGGGAAAATCGGGCATGTGGTATTCCGGATCGACGGTGCAGGGCTCACTAGGCACCACCCAGCCATCTGAAGTTAAAATACGGCGACTTGGCCCTTCTCCTGCGCTGGAAGGAGACTGGGCAGACCAGACACAGCTGCGCAGAGCCTTGGGCGCTGCTTTGGGTCACGTCCCAGGGAGGAACCCGCGCCGAGGTGGGTTCCTGTCTGAGCTGCCAGGCTGTGTGGGCTGGAGACGCACCACAAGCCAGGGGGTTTCCAACATGACGCCACGGATGTGTCTTTGCTTCCTGTTGCCAATCACTGTCTCTTTCCTCTGCATCTTGAAACACTTATTAAAGAGACAGTGGCTTTTGGGGTCTACCTCAGGGTTTCTCAGCCTCGGCACTACTGATAGCAGGGGCTGGATGACTCTCCGTGGTGAGGCGTCCTGTGCATGGTGGGGTTTCGAGCAGCCTCCTGGGTCTCCACTAATCAAAGAGGATCAACCCTTCCCCACGAGCTGTGACTACTGAAAATGTGTCCAGACATGGATGAGTGCAGGCCTGGTAGACAGAACCGTCTAGTTGAGAACAATTTCCATAGACAGACAGGCGACAGAGGGTTAGAGATAGAGAAAGATCACAGAAGAGATAAATGACAGATGATATACGGAGAATACATGATAGAGACACATGGAAAGATACTATAGAGATAAATAATACATATCACATAGGTGATGACAGATAGATAAAAATAAATGATAGACAGATAGACACAGATGATAGAGAGAGAGGTAAGATGGATGGCTAGGTAGGTAGATAGAGCTAGAGACAGATGAAGATAGATGATAAGATAAATGACAGATGATATATATAGATACATAGAATAGATGACAGGCAGATGCAAAGATACTAGATAAACGATAGATATCAGATAGGTGATGCTAGATATATAAAAACAGATGATTGGTAAATAGGTAAAGGGTTTGAGCTAGATATGGAAAGGTGAGGGATGCCAGACAGATACATAGAATAGAGGATAGATAGGCAGATGGAAAGGTACTAGATAGATAAACGATAGATATCAGATAGGTGATGACAGATAAAAATAAACGATAGATAGATAAATAGATAGATGATAGTTTTCCTTGCTAAGACAGCATTTCTCAGCGTCAGCACTACTGATATTTGGGGCTAGACGACTCTCTGACGTGGGGCTGTGCTGTGCACTGTGGGGTGTTCAGCAGCATCTCTGGTCTGTACACACCACGTGCCAGTAGCATCCCCTCCTTGCTCCCCAAGTCTCATCAACCAAAAATGTCTCCAAACATGGCTCAATGTCCCTGGGGGACAAAATCCCGCATGGTTGAGACCCACTGCTCTAGAGTCATACATCTGCGAATTGAAGACGGGGCAGGGCAAGGTGCTTTTTTTCCTAGCCAAGATGAACTCTTAGAATTGCAGATGTGCTACCTTTGTGCTGCCATTTGCCTTTAATTTCTTTGTTTTATCTCCTTTCCTTCTATTGCTAACACATTTTGAGATACGATCTGAAGCTCCTATGTGTTTTGTTGAGATTAGAATAAGACAAGAAATTGTTTTATCTAATTATTTAAATACAGTTAAAACTACGAGCATGAAAACAAAAGCTATTGCTTTATCTTTCTTTGGAGGCGGGGAGTAGAAAAGCAGGGCTAAGGGCTAGGTGTTTGCTCTGCATCTCAACTGATAAAGACAAGATTGGGACTTCCCTGGCGGTCCAGTGGTCAACACTCTGCGTTCCCAGTGCCGGGGGCAAGGGTTCGATCCCCGGGCGGGGAAGGAAGATCCCACATGCCGCCCCGGGTGGGGTGGGAAACAAAGAAAAAAGACAAGATTGCATCGTGTGAGAAAGAAATGCCCCCCACCCGGCCCACACAGGAAGCAACATCTGCGCGTCAGCACTGCCGACAAGGAGTCATTCCTTTTTCCGCCCGACCCCATGAGGAGGTTTCCCCAGCCCCCAGAGGGGAGACAGGCTCAGGAGCCCCGGGACTGCTGGCGAGGCAGGAGCACCACGTACCTGAAGAGCGCGTCTATCATCCTCTTGGACGGCAGCCTCCAGAGGATGCGCGGCCAGGGCTCTCCGGAGGCGCTGCAGTCCAGCCGGAGGGTCCCCCCGTAGCGGACGTCGGTCCTCTGCGGGGAGGTGCCCGTGATGCGCGCGTTGGCGGCGGCGCGCTGCACGGTGAGCTGCACGGTCCTGCGCGCCGAGCCCACCAGGTTGGCGGCCACGCACTCGTAGCGTCCGCTGTCCTTGGGCGCCAGGTTGCGGATGTAGAGGGTCCCGTTGGGGAAGACGAAGAGGTTGTCGTGGATGAACTGCGAAGGGCGGATCTGCGTCCCGTCCCCCAGCGCCCAGCGCACGCTGGGCAGGGGCGCGGCCTTGGCGGTGCAGTGGATGTGAATGCTGAGGCCAGGGGGCAGCGAGATGTTCTCCAGCTCCTCCTGGTGGATGACGGGTGGGAGGGCCGCCACGTGCAGGCGGATGGCGAGGCTGTCCGCGCCGGCGGCGTTGCTGGCCACGCACTTGTACACGCCCCTGTCTGAGAAGGACGCCTCCTTGATGGACAGGGTCCGGTTTTCGTGCAGCGTGATCCTGCCCTCGACGGGGGAGACGGTCTGCCACACCCTCCTGTCGGGGAAGATCCAGGAGATCTGGGGAGCCGGGGTCCCCTTGGCCAGGCACTCCATGGCGATGGTGTCGCCCAGGTAGACGGTGACATCCTTGTAGTGGGCGGCTAGGATCTGAGGCTGTTGCACCGTGACTGACAGCAGGACCAGCATCCTGTCTGCTCCGTGCAGGTTTGTGGCTGTGCACAGGTACTGGCCGCGGTCCTGCACCTGTACGTTTCGGATGACGAACGTGCCGTTCTTCAGGACTTCAAACCGCTGCACTCTGGTGTTGGGGGTCATGAGAGCCCCTGGAAACCAAACACAGGCACCGTCAGGTTCAGTGCAAACACGGTCTTGCCAAAGGGGCGAAACAAGGATTATGAGTTAATCTGATTCTCCTCTTTATGTCCAGACAGTGAAAGCAAAAAAAGACCCACCCCCCAGTGCCTCTGATATTCGTCTTGGATGTTACACTGATCCCCAGATCAGGGCATATGCCACCTTCAGGCCAAGGCAGCAGGCGTGGTTTTCAGAGAGGGTTCTGGAAGCCGCCAGAACCCGTCATGAAGCCCAGGGTCTCCCAGGGTGGCCTCTTCATTTACTTTAGGTACTGGAGAGGCAGCCCCACTTCGCTCAGCCTCTGCCTCGCCGCGTGGAGGCTGTCCTCCTGAGGTCCCAGGTCGGCTGCAGGGATGCCCCAGGTTCTCAGTCACCGCCCGCCTCTGTCCGGCCAGGGTCCTGAGCGCGACATGGGGCTGGTCGTGCTGTGCCCCGCCTGGTTGAGTTGCAGGCTGACGCAGGCTTCCTGCCGGTGCCCGACAGCCCCACCTCTACAGACAGAGGGCACACACCCGTCCTCCTCCCCACTGCCTACACTCCCTGTATTTCATAGCCCATCCCTCAGGACTCTGCCACGGTCGGGGTCTGTAATAATCAAGAGTTTCTGATGTTTTGACGTGTTGGGGCCTTGCTGACCTTCCAGGGACGGCCAATTCCTAGAGATATAGCAGAGGACCCCCCTTCCAAATGCAAACTCACCCATCCAGAGCCTGCCCCCCACTCCCTGCTCTGAGAGGCTCCCATACTCTGGCCACCATCCACCTGCCCTCATCCCCCCAGGACAGGTACCAGACAACTAGGGCAGCCCGTGCACCCAGGACCTGCTGGAATTATTCACACCAGGCCGTCCTAAACCCGCTCGCCCTGCCTCACCTGTTCCTTCCTGCGAAAATCACAGTAAAGGCTCTCGTCTGGTTTCCCCCTTTCCCTCTGCCTCCTGACCGACCCTGGTGCTTCCCCGTGTAACCCTGCTTGGTGTGCTGTGCCCCTTCCTCTTGGCAACCGTGAGCGACCAAGTGTCTCTTCAGTGGCAGTCACCTCCTGACCTGTTAGCCTCGCTATACCTGAATAATAACAAATCCTATATTGAAAGACTGGGAAAAGCCCCAGCAAACCCTGAGTTTCAATCCTCCCACCCTATCCCACGCTGCTCGGTTCCCGGGTCCATGCGCCCGTCAGTGGGCTATTCATTTTAGTTTTGACAAACTCCTCTGCTTCTTTTCCTCGTCATTTTCTCTAAGCTGGGAGTCCTGCCTTTGCATGGAACCCTGGAACCCTGGACGCTATTCCCAGCCCTAGTGCTGCGGATTCATGTCCTCGACCTCCTAAGTTACCTGAAACTTCCCACGACAAGGCTTTCCGCCGTGCACGGGGTATGGCAGGTGAGTCTTCCCAGCCCACCTGCTCATAGGGAAACAGGTGTTGGTTGACGACAGTATAACCTCCCTGCCTTCGAGGAGATGCAGGTCCTTCTGGTCTGGGTCCAAGCCCTCCTGGATGACAGGTGACTATGGGCGTGGAAGGCCTCCTGCTGCCCCTCAACCACTTCCCCATTGAGGGATTTTATGATGCAGAGACCCCAAAGCGCTTGTCTATTTCACTGGGTTTCAGGTGGGAGAGAAGGCCCACTAAAATCGCCTGCAGATCACGATGGACAGGTAGAAGGTGGCCTCCTGTTAGCACTCGATGAGATGATTTGGTTTACTGGGTAGAAAAGGTTCAATACAATAAGAGACATCGTGCAGCTCCAGAAAACAACGCTGGCTGGATGGGAGACTGTCTGGTTTGGGCATGAAATGAGGAAGAACTTTCTGAAAACTGGAGCTAGCTAACAAAGGAGAAGCCAGCAGCAGAAACAGATTCCTGGTCAGGTAGAGGAAGGTGCGTGACTGTCTAGGGAGGGGGCGTGGTCCAGGGATGCCCTAAATGGCACAGGGTATGGTAGACCCTAAGGATGAATGCAAATGGGATCTCCCAGGGGAGGAACACGCCTTCCTTCGAAGGCACAGTCCTTCTAGAATGAAAACCCCGTGGTGTTCCCCATTTGCTATTTCAAGCAGGTTCCTTATTAGATCATTACGAAAGCGTTTGCTGTCAAATGCGGAGCTGATCAAGATGCTGGTAAGTTCCCCGTGCTCAGTGCTCTCTGCTCACCACTGGGGCACAGCCAACGTGTGTGAGATAAGCAGGGAATGTACAGTTCTCTCTAGTGATAGCAGCACTTGTCACTTCCTGGATTATCTAAATGGCAACCGAAGAAAACCCAACCCTCTGAACAGGATGCGAGCCTGACGGACTCAGCCATGTTGAGAGAGAAGGGAAGAGAAAGGGGAAAAGGGAGGTCCGTTCGTGGAGGCTGTAGGCCCTCCGCTATTACTTTCTTCCGTCTCCTAGAATCTCTTTCGCCATCGGGAAAGCCGACGGTCATTTTATGAAGCACAGTGGTCTTTGGGCGTCCCAGCCTGCTAAGTAGAGACCACTGTATAGAGCCTTGTTACGGACTGAACTGCGTTCCCACCACAATTCATATGTGAACGCCCTGACCCCCCAGGACCTCAGAATGTGGCTGTATTTGGAGTTGGGGGTCTTTAAAGAGGGGATGGAGGTACAATGAAGTCATTAGGGTGGGTCCTGATCCCACAGGACTGGTGTCCTTGTAAGAAGAGGGGATTAGGACACAGACGCACACAGAGGGGCGACCCTATGAGGACACAGGGAGGAGATGGCTGTCTACACACCAAGGAGAGAGGCCTCGGGAGGGACCAGCCTTAGTGACACCTTGATCTTGGATTTCAACCTCCCCACACTGAAAGGAAATACATGTGCTGTTCCAGCCGCATCAGCTGTTCCGGCGCTTCGCGACGGCAGCCCGAGCGGACTCATATGATCCTATCTCTAGGTTCAAGTCAAAGCAATGCCTGATGAGCTCACACCAAGCTTCACTGACCTTTCAGGCCAGCGCGAGGACAAAAGGGGTTGGCACAGTTCCCCTCACGCCCCTCTGCACCCCGACATGGCTCTGTGCTGGACCTCACTGGGAGGAGGCAAGAGTGGCACGGCCCTGAGCCTCGGTTAGGAATGCCCTACCCAGAGAAGCTCGCACGTGTTTCCATGACTCCATTAAAACCCGACACCCATTTTCATTCCTCACTTCCCGTGCCCGTAAAGGAATACACCTGTCGGCGGATTCTCAGATGTCCCTTGCCATCCCATCTGCCTGTCCCTCTGCCCGGAATCTCTGGTTCTACCTGCACTCACGGACTCCAGTAAGCCCCTCCCCTACACAAGCCCTGGTTAAAATGCAGGTGTTTAAACGCCCTACCTGTGGGCGGCTTTGTCCAAGTCACGAAAGGCTTGGGTTTCCCCACAGCCTCACACGGGAACGTGACATCTGTCCCGGCAGCGACGGACACGGTCTGGGGGGATTTGGTGACAATCTGGGGCTTTTCCCCGAGCGCCCAGAATTTGGATGCAGGTGGTCCTCTGGAAGAGAAGAGCTTTGAGCTGCTCGGATGGAAGCTTCTGGAAGGCTGGGCAGAAGATGTTAGGAAAGGGATGGAGCTCCGGGTGGAGTAGACCAGAGGGATGTTTCTTAAGTTTGTTGAGGGTGGTGTCACGGTCCGGGGAAGGTGCAGTACAGGAGGTGCTGGGGGACCAAAGTCCGCATGGGTGACGCTCTGTGAATGTATCCTGTTGTAGGGACCTGGGTTGACTTTTCTCCCTCTCGTCCCTGGGGCAGGAGAGATGGGGACCTGAGGCTTCGGAGTAACTGTCAACTGTGGAAAAGAGAGGGTCCTGTTGAAAAAGAAAGGGACTCTTCCATCGGGGTAATAAGGGACTCTCGAATCTGGAAGCTTGCCAGCTGGGTCTCTTGAGTCAGGGATGCTGCTGTCTCCAAACAATGTGGGGCTGCCGTTGAATGGGTCAGTTCCCCGGTCAGTCGACTTACTAGGAATGCTAGGATTGGACCTCGGCAACGGAACCACAGGAGTTGTTGAACTTGGTAATACTGGAGCCGTAAAGTGCCTATTCTCCGGCGGATCCCTGGACGGATATGCAGTGATTTCCGGTCTGCTGGTCAGGTGGGGCTGGCGAGTGACCACGTATCTGAAGGAGCTTTCTGTGGCCGTGTGTGGCCGCCTCACGGTTCCTCTCTGGGGGACCGCTGTGGCAGCGACTCTGGCTGGTTGGTGGAAACCTTGGACCCTCCCAGCCTCGTGGTGAGTATCTGGACGCCCTGGAAGGCCGTTTTTGGTCGTACCGTCCAAGGCTTCCTTTCGCAACTCCTGCTTTGGAGCGAAGGTAAATTTGTCCTGGTGGGAAGAGGGAGTGGATAATTCGTTTGGCTTCGATCCATGCTGAGTTCCTTCGTTATTTATTGAAGGTGTTCCGGTGGCTGGGGTCCCCCCGGCATAATGGAAGAAAATGTTTTGTTTGGAAGCGTCTGACGTTGGCAGTGTTTCTGACGTAAGAGGTGTGGGCTTTGCGGTGGTTTCAGCCAGAGACACACGAGTCGTGGGTGGGAGTGGGGTTGCTGGTTCCCCCACCAGGGCACGTGTGGAGACTTCATTCCGGTGTCTGATTTCAGAGCGGAGAGTGGCTGGAGTGGTTTCACGATGACTCTGACCACTGATGGTGGTTTCCACCTGACTTGAAGATGCCTCTACTTTTAGGATGGCGAGAGTAGTTGAAGGGACCGCTTCTTCCCGTTGCGAGAGCATTGAGACGGCGGCAGAAGGTGAAAACTCAGAAGGAAAACCTAGGTCCTCCGACTCTTTTAAGAAGGGTGAGTCTGTAAGAGCTTCTGAAGAGCTGGTAACAGGTGGGTCTGTCTGTAGCCGCCCAGGCTGGGCTGCCCTTGGAGGAGTCCACCTTGCACTTCCTGGAAAGCCAGAAGGAGGGGATGCCTCCTTAAATACTCCCACACTGGAGACCTCGGCCCCAGAAGGTGAGGCCACATGAGTGACTGACTCGCCAGGGACCAGACCGTCGGTTTTAGAGTCCTTGATGTTTGTGACATCGTAATTCTTAATTTCCTTTCCGTCCGATACAGGCTCGTCTGTGACTGGAATTGTCTCTTGGAATTTATCACGAGATAAATGTGTTTCGGTGGCGGCTGTCCTGTAATCTTCCACTCTGGTTATCTCACGTGGGTCTCCAGTTGTGAGAGAAACGGTGGTGGGTGAAAGTACAACTTCCGAACTGGAGGTAACAGTGTTTGTATATTTATTTTCTGGGGAAGGGTTGGGCTTGGACTCAGACGCTATAGAGCTCAGGGTAGAGGTGAGGTATCGCTGTTTCTTTGGCCTCTTCCCATGTTTCCTGCGTGGGGTGCCCCTGGATACCGGTTCTGCATGCTTCTCCACGTCCATCAGTTTTGGGGTACCAACGGTGCTGTCAACCCAAGATGTAGGAACCAGCAAGCTTTCCGCTTGGCTTGAAGTCTTCACTTCAGGTGCCTGAGTCAGTGGTGCCAAGAACGTGGCCGCTGGGGCGAACGTCGTGGGCGGGGTTTGTTTATGCCGGTGCCGGAATCGGTGGGGGCGTAATCGCCTCCTCCCACTGGGTCTCCTTCGGGAAGGATGAGTGGTCAGCGCTGACGGGGACGTGGCCTTTGGGGTTGGCCTCATCATGGCTACCGTGCTGGTGTCCCTGTCGAGCAGAACGCCAAGCGTGGTTCCCTTGGGGTGCTTCACGGCAGTGATGCTCGTCACGGCTTCCAGGGCTGAGTCCAGCAGAGTGGTGGATTCGATGCCTTGCCTCTTACTCTCAGGAATTCTGGAGAGTTTGGGGTCTCTCTCTCGCAGACCTCCTTCCTGCAGTGTCTGAGAATTCTCCTCTGTGCCCTTGGGAATCCGTGGGTGGCCCTGAGTGCTTAAACCACTTTCCACAAGCTCGGGGCTCTCTGTTTGCTCTTGCAGAGCTGTGTGTGCTGGGACTTCGGGGTCCCCTAAAATGGGATCTTCAAATGGCTCAGAGGTCCTGGTGTCAGCAACCCATGAGGCAGGCACTGGAGTAACGTGTGCGGAGGTGTGTCCTTTCGTCGTACTTTCACCTGGTTGTGAATTTGTCTCCAGATCTTGGTAAAAGTATGGCAGGGTCTCGGACTCTGCCAGGGAGATGGCATCCAGTGGCGACTCATACTCACTGGACGGAGACCCTGGCATGGACCCAGCGTCTAGTGTAGACCAGCCCTCTGTGGCCATGTTTCTGTCAGTGGGCTCTTCACGGACCATATCCAGGGTCTGTAGAGTAGAAGATTCGTAAGGCACAGGTAGCGGTGTCGTGGCTGTAGCCCAATTCGAGTCAACTGCAGTGGGAGCTGCAGGCTTGGTCTTCTCAGAAAACTCTTCATCAATCAATTCTTCCAGGTGTGCGCTTGTCACTTCGGGGTCAGCAAGAATCACTCCGTCGTGGCCAGACTGGACCAGAGCCATCCTGGTGGAAGAAACAGTGCCGGAAACCTGCTCTTCCTTGCCAAATAAAGAGACATCTCCTGAGGACTCTTCTGCACTGGTTGTGGTCTGCACAGGTGATACTGAGCGGGGAGCAGCTGCAGGCAAAAGGGGTGTCACTTCTAGACTCTCCGATGGAGGAGTGCTGGTTCTAACGACCTGGGGTACTTCTGTTCCCTTAGGGAGATTTCTCCCACGCACTCTGGCGAGAATATCTGCCCACTGCTCTGGACTGATCTGTTTGTTTGCCACGTTTATCCTTCGTCTGGACTCAAACACTCTGCGACCTTCTGCGATGTTTGTGTCTGGTTCCTTTTCGGAAGTCTTCCAGTGTTTCAGTTTTCTGCGCCCTTTCTTGGTTTTCTGACCTCCAGCGATGGCATCGTCCTTTGCTTTGATGAACATCTCTTGGTCCTTTGGATGGAGAACTCTCCTCATGGTGTTACCCTCATCTCCTAGGCCAGATCCCCCTTCATCCTCCACGACATCTCCTCTTCCTCTGGAAAGGGTCTTCCCACCTGGGCGTCTGCCTCTTTTCGATGACCTGGCAGATCCCTTCTTACTCACCGTGATCCCCACCGTAAAATGATCTGCCCCTTGCTGGTTGACAGCCACGCATCTGTAGTAACCACTGTCGCTTCCTTGGACCTTTGGGATGTAAAGAGTTCCATCGGCCAACATGTATGCGTGTGACGTGTTAGCCATAGCGTTAATTATCCTTCTGTTTGGAAGGATCCAGCTGATCTCGGCTTCAGGTATGGCCAGAGCATTGCAAGGCAGCGTCACCGGCTCCCCTGGGCTCTTCTGAATGGTCACGGTATGTCCGTCAGGGGGCTGAGTGACAGGTGGTTGCACAAGGACCCTATAGACCATTCGATCCATTTCATCCCTCACCTGCGCGATGCACTGGTACAAACCAGCGTCTGACTGCTCCGTGGATTTGATCTTCAGCCAGCCGCTGGTGAGGATGGAGAATCTCCCGTCCTCGTCTTCCATGGGTGCCTTCAGGACAGAGCCATCTGGGAGCACCCAGGAGATGGACGGGCTCTCAGAAGCCTTCACGTTGCAGCTCAGCTGGCATGGACTCCCTTCCAAGACGGTCTGGGCTCTCTGCACCGCTCTGCTAGGCTCAATCATTACCCAGCTTCTGCTCCGAGACGGTCTCGCGTCTTTGGCGGACACGGTGACAGCATGTTGAGAGGAATAGGACAGCAGCACTGTTTGGGCCGTGCTCTGACGCCGGTTGAGCTGGAGGTGTATGGACGGCTGCGTAACCCACTCCGGCTCTGCCAGGATGTGGGCTCTGACGCCCGTGTAGTAGAGGGTCTCGTCGTCGGCGTCTTGCCTGTACTGGTAGCCGAGTCTGGGGTCTCTGCTGAGCGTGAGCTCCCGGTGTAGCGTCACAGGGACCTCGCTGTAATAGGCAATCAGCTTCCAGAGTTTCTCATAGTTTTCTCGCGTCATCGGACACTCAAAATCCAAGGCGACCGTGGCGTTTATCTCTATCTCTTGAGGGTCTGTCTGGTTCAAGTGTAGCTGGTACACGTCCACGGGCTTCTTGATGTCACAGACCAAGTTCACTGTGTTCCCGTGTTCGTCGCTCATATTCAGAGAGACGTTCCACGCAGGATACTGGAAGCCCTGCAGGGAGGACGGGCTGTCGCCGTCCTGCTCTTGACTCTGATTTTCCTCACTACTCCCGCTCCCGTTCTGTCTCAGAGGGGACTCGATAGAAGGCTTCTCACAGGCGATGTCCTGCAGCCTCTGAAGCTCTTGTTTGTGCAGCTTCCTGGGACTGAAGCACGTGGAGCACAGCTGACCCCCTTCGTAGGTTTTGTCCTTCTTGCACTTCAGAATCCCTGAAACACGCAATCACACACAAACATGCTGTAAGTCAGTGACGCAAAGAACGGCCAGAGGGTTAACGCCTCTGCATCTTTATCACCCGGATGCACTTCCACCACGACTTAGGACCTCACCCACCTCGCTCTGTGACGTCACCTCTGACTTGAAGTCAGCTTAGCACAGTGCGTGGTACCTCACCGGGGTTTTGGAACTTCTGGACGGTGAGTGATGAGTACTTTTCTAAAAGGTATTTTTAAGTTAAAAAAGAATGGCTATTCATACGTATTATACAAGTAACCTTTTATGAGGGCCCAGGAGAATCTACGTGAAGTCACTGCAACCCGTGAATATATTTCCAGGTTATAGGATCGACCGTTGGCATGGATCGTATCGTGTCTACCTTTTATAATTATGTTTTCTCTTGCTAGAATTATTCATTTCAGGCAGTGTTTACTTTTTGGATTCACATTCTACTCTTGGCTTCCCAGACATTAAGTCCTCCAGAATTTTCTCCTTCTCTGGTCAACACTGACTCTTTCACTGTTTCCTCCTTCTCTGCCCAACTCGTTACGGATGATGTGTTCCTTGAGTCGGTCTCGGCCCTTTCCCTTCTTGTGCCGAGGTCTCAGATGGCCTCGCCCACGTGCATGGTTTCAGTTACCGTTCACTCGCCAGTGATGAGTTCCAGCTGTGCTTCTCCAGCCCAGACTCATTCTTATGAGTCCCACACCCAACGCCCTACTTGACACGTCTATTAAAGAGCACAAGGGTTCCTCGAACTGACACCTATAGGACCACATTATGTTTTCTCCCTGCTAGACGTCTCGGGGCTTTTCTGTAGTCGTAACTGGGGAGACTAGAAAACTAGGATGCTTTCTGACAGTCTTCGTGGCACGTGTCCACTGCTTTCCGTCCACGCTGGGAATAAAACAGCCAAACTGCCGTCACCCGGAGCATTACAAACCTTCCAACCAATGTCACTATGTCTACTTTTGCTTCTCTGAATGCAGTTTTCTATTTGAGTTTCAAAATAAACATCTCGAGATGCAAAGAGGATGGTTTCACATACCCCCCCCCCAACACACATACACACAGATACAAGACATACCACACAGACACACATATGGACACACTCTAACATATGCAGACATAATGCACACACATGGGCACGCAAAGGCACAGGCGGCATCTCCAGAATGGCTGCGGCTCTCTACCCCCCAGAAGCTTCATGATTCCACCACCAGCGTGTAGTGTTCCTGCTGGGAAATGACGGTTTTCAGCCTGTCCTGGACCCAGTGGGGTCTGCGCACTGAAATACGAACAGAGGTGACGTGTGTCTTTTCTGATTAAGAAAATTAAGAGGTCAGTATACCTGTCCTTCCTCATCCTCTGCCTGATTTAGCAAATCTGGTATCAAACATGAAGTGGAACCATCCATGAAAGAACCTGAATCTCAGCATCTCCAGGTGGAGGAAAGACACCTGGCCACTGCACGCGCCTAAAGGAAACTGCGGCCCATGAAACCAAAACGACAGGGAGGCACCAACTCACACCAGTCAGAACGGCCATCGTTAGAAAGCCTACCAACAATAAACGCTGGAGAGGGTGTGCAGAAAAGGGAACCCTCCTGCCTTGCTGGTGGGAATGTAAATTGATACAGCCACTGTGGAGAACAGGATGGAGGTTCCTCAAAAACTAAAAAGAGAGCTACCATATGACCCAGCAATGCCGCTTCTGGGCATATATCTGGAGAAAACCATAATTCAAAAAGACACATGCACCCCAGTGTTCACTGCAGCACTATTTACAACAGCCAAGACATGGAAACAACCCAAAGGCCCATCAACAGATGAATGGATAAAGAAGATGTGACACATATATACAATGGAATATTACTCGGCCATGAAAAAGAATGGAACAATGCCATTTGCAGCAACATGGAGGGATCTAGAGATGATCATACTGAGTGAAGTAAGTCAGACAGAGAAAGACAGATACCGTATGATATCGCTTGTATATGGAGTCTAAAAAAATGATACAAAAGAACTTATTTATAAAACAGAAACAGACTCACAGACATAGAGAACAAACTTACGGTTACCAAAGGGGAAAGGGGGGAGAGGGTACATTAGGAGTTTGGGATTAACACATGCACAGGACCATATATAAAATAGATAAACAGCAAGGACCTACTGTATAGCACAGGGAACTCTACTCAGTAAATAACCTACAACGGAAAAGAATCTGAAAAAGAATATATATACATACATGTTATATATATATATATATATATATATATATATATATGTGAAAACAAAATTGTGACATGTATAAATGAAAACAAAATTGTGACCTAAGGTGTGTGGGCTGGAAGTTCCTCGATGGCCACAGGCTGAGAGGCTAAGCTGAAATTAAGGGTAGCAAGACCTCTCAGAGGAGGAGAGCTTTCAGTGAAAATCTGAACGCTGAAAAGAAGCCAGACCCTTGAACATCTAACAGAAGAGTTTTCTTGGTAGATGATGACCAGGTCCAATGATGCTGAGCTACAAATCGGTTCAGACGGTGCCTGGAACAGAAAGCAGCGCAGTGTGGCTAGAGCAGAGTGAGTACAGGGAACAGTGGGACCAGCCCATCGCAGGAGGGCAGGCACTGCACTAGCCTGCACTCTAGAGCCCACGCGCCACAACTACTGAGCCCGCGAGCCACAACTACTGAGCCTGCGCTCTAGAGCCCACGTGCCACAACTACTGAGCCCGCGAGCCACAACTACTGAGCCTGCGCTCTAGAGCCCACGCGCCACAACTACTGAGCCCGCGAGCCACAACTACTGAGCCTGCGCTCTAGAGCCCACGCGCCACAACTACTGAGCCCGCGAGCCACAACTACTGAGCCTGCGCTCTAGAGCCCACGCGCCACAACTACTGAGCCCGCGAGCCACAACTACTGAGCCTGCGCTCTAGAGCCCACGCGCCACAACTACTGAAGCCTGCACGGCTAGGGTCCGTGCTCCGCAACAAGAGAAGCCACCGCAATGAGAAGCCCGTGCACCGCAACAAAGAGTAGCCCCCACTCATCACAACTAGAGAAAAGCCCACGCGCAGCAACAAAGACCCAACACAGCCCAACATAAATAAAATAATAAAGTAAGAAATGTTTTTAAAAAAAGAAAAGAAAAAGACCTACTCAGAGCACTCCATTTGCCTCCTTAGAGACAGGAGAAAGGAGTTAGACCCAGGCTGGTGGCTGTGAGGTTGGAGATGAGCCACGAGACTCAGGTAGGATAAGCTCAACGGGCTCTGAGGATAGGTTCCAACGTGGGGCTTGGGGAAGGGGGTGTAAAAGAAAAAGGAAAAAAAATCTTTCTTATTTTGATGCAAAATCTACTTTCTTGCAACTTCTACCTATCAATCCTGGTTTTTTTCCCCCCTCTGGTTCAGTACAGAACGCCTGTATCCCCCATCACAGAAGAATAATCACATAGCCAGCCCAGTGTTCTCTTTTCCGAGCATCCCTGAACACTTCCTGTAGGACGAGGACGCACGGAAAATCCAACCTTTAGCTGTAACCCAAGGTCGAAAAGAATCCTCCAAACGTGCTTGCTATGCCAACCAGAGTCACCTGTCGATCACTCATTAAATGATAATCGCTCTACATTTCGATAAAGGATCCATGCGTTTGAATTATGCCACGGAGCTGTCTTGACATTTCAGTTATATCATCTCCTGCCTCACTGGTTTGAGGACGTGATTTCACCCGACCTAAGATGAAGCAATGGCGCAGAACGTAATTTGTCCAGAGAGGTGAAGGTTGGACAGCTAAGGGTCACGCAGCCGCTCTCCTGTCCTTACCTCTCGATTTTGCATCCCATTCCAGAAACCACTTCATGTCACAACCACAGGACCACGGATTCCCGTGCAGGTAAAGGTTCTCCAGAAGCGGCATGCTCTGAAGCACGCCGGGGGGAAGGGTTGTAATCATGTTCTCGGCTAAGTAGAGGTGTCTCACGGTGGAGAGTCTGAAATAATCCAGAAACGTGAACGTGGAGAACGTGGCGGGGTGCAGCTGGTGAAGCATGTTTCCCTCTAAGTGGAGTAGCCTTAGGGACGTTAAGCCGCTGAACGCTTGTGGGTGGATAAACTCGATCTTGTTGTGGTCCATGTGTAGCCTTATTAGGTTCCAGAGCCCCCGCAGGGTCTCTCCTGTGATCACTCGAAGCTTATTGTAGCTGAACTTGAAAACCTACAAAGACAGGGAGGACGGGAAATCCTGTCTAAGATTAAATAAAAAAAACTGAAAACCAACCAACCCACAACCAGGAAGAGAAACCAGAACAAAGGGCAGGAAAGTAATGACATTAAGCTCGTCTCTTATGTTAAAAAAAAAAAAAGGCCATTTAAATCATTGTTAGGGAACATGCTACAGCTTCCCCTCTTCACGACGGGTCCTAGAGGCTGCTAGTCGCGCTGTTCATAAATGCGTGGGTTTACCTGGAGAGAAATGAGGTCTCTCAAAGCCCCGTCGGGGATGCTGGGAATGTCATTGCCGTGAATCATAAGCAGCTCCAACTTGGTCAGTCCCGCAAACGAGGTTTCCGACAAAGCCTGGATGCTATTGAACCTGGAAAATAAGTAGCTGGAATGAGGAGCAGTGAAGTTAAATCCCAGCTGGGGAGGATTTCCCAGCCCACCCAGGGGCGACTAAGCAAAATGTTGATTCTAAGGTTGTACTGGTGCCACGCGCAAAGCATAATCCTCTCTCTCCGTGTCCTTGTCTATTTCTAAGGTTGCAAAGAAACCCACACATTTTTATTAGCCTTCGTTCAGTGAAGGCATGATCGCTGGGAATTCTGACTGGGAGTACACTTACGTGGTCACAGGCTATTTGGGGAGATACATAAGACTTAGACCTTTAAACACAGCTGGTCGAAAGGGCCCCTCATTGGAAATCATAACAAAGACACGTGGCCAGCACGCATGGAAACCAGAAAACCAAAACACAGCTTTGGAAGTGGCTTTGCATATAGTAAGACAAGGACGTTCTCTGAAATAAAGGACCAAATGAAACAGACACCCTTATTTCGCGAAGACAAGCTCCCATTTCTGATGGGTGATGGAAGTTATCTGTAAACGTTCTGGTGCGTTTGGGGTGTTGTTTTTGCAGAGAGATTGGTAAAGACGCTTCCTCGACCGGTCTGGAAATCCCTCACTGCTCCATGGTTAGTGACACCAGGGAATCCCCAAAGTGAATCCCTGGAGAACCAATTATAAGATGAACAGAGAATCCTGTACCTTGCTGTGTCGTAGGGCAGGAACCTGGGGTCAGGGCTTCTGTGGAAATCCAACACATCTATCCTGACATGATTTCTGTACTTCCCCTTATCGCCTCAACAAAAGGAAATGCGTCTGTAGAGGAGGCCGGTAACAGCTCAGAGCTAACTCGGCAGGTGATGGCCAGGTCCAGTTTCCTCCTGAGACACATACGTGCCCCACACCTCGGTGATCACAGCCTCTAGGGAGGTGAGGTCCACCCCAGAGCTCAACATCCTGCAATGCACTGGCCAGCCCCCATGACAAGGAACCGTGGTGTCCCAAACGGTAAGTGGGCCCCAAACGTCATGTGCTGAAGTGGAGAGTCCCTGCCTTAACCCAGGTTGGGACAGGATGGGGGGTTGGCGTGCTGCCTCATTTGTTCATCATTATTTGGACGCTACCAAGAAACCTGCCCGAGAGGGTGAACACCCAAGAGGGGATGAGTATCAGCCCGTAAACCTTTTTCCATTCCTTGTTGCCTGACGCTCGTCTGGAAACAGTTTGTGGGAGAATATTCTCAGGGGAAGTCGGTGAGGCTGGCAGGGACCAGGTAATCTCAGAATTGGGAGGATGTAGAGAGGAAAGAGCTTCCTTTGTTCCAAGTCCACCGGGAAGTCACTAGAGGGTTTTCAGGAAGGCTGTGGCATGAAGAAAGTCACGTGGTAAAACAGCAAAACTCCAATCTGTGCAGAATGGGTCAGAGACAGACAAGAGGGGAACGAGGAGACCACGTGAATCCCGGGGAGGGACGCCGGTGTCCGCGGGCAGGGTGGCCGCCGTGGAGATCAACGTACGTGGGAAGTTTCCAGACGTGCTTAGAGCAAGAGGCCACAGGCATGGCTGAGGGGTGGAACTGCAGATAAGGAAAGGCTTGCAGGGGAAACACTTGCAAGTTCTATTTGCCATGGGATGTTGAAGAGGCTTGGCAGACGCCACGGTGAGGGTGGGACCCAGCAGGCACGTCAAGACCTGAGATGTGCACATGCAGGAAGCATTCCCGAACGGACGCATGCACTAAGGGCTTGGGGGGAGGTGACACCACCTGCGAAGACCCCAGAGGTAAAGAAGAGTAGAGAGGCCAGAGGGAAGAGGCAGGTCTGGACTCGGAGGCAGCGGGGGTGCAAGTCAAAGGCTCCATCTCTCAGGTGGGTCAGAAAGAGTCTGATGTTCCGCAGCACATTTTCGTTCAAGGCTGTGCTATTCCTCTCCTGGAATTTTTTTGTCTCCCCAGAGCCTCACTTCCAACTTGACGTCCAGCTACAACGGTGGATGCCGCGGTGGGCGGAAGATAAAGGGGAGGAAGATGTTTGGGTGCAGAAGGTCACCTTGTTTGGATTCCCTCCCCACCTGAGTAAATCCCCTCAAAGTCCTGGATGGGGGGCATGTCAGCTCAGGAATCCTCCTTCCTGCATCACCTTCCTGGTGCTTCCTTTTAAGAGAGTGACAGATGCAGGAGCTGCTGGTGTCAAGGTTACGAATGCGGGGTGGGGGGGAGCGGGGGGGGACATTTCCAGGACAGACAAAAGACAAGGGAATCACGTGAATGGCAAATGCAGGAAGCATTGTATTCTCTCTGCACACCCAAGGGGTGTGGGTGAATTCTCTCCGCATCTGTCTAAAAGCCGGCAGAGAGACGGGGAAACTCACGTGGCAGTCAGGAAAACAATTTGACCGGCAGACTGAAAGGACCTGGTGTACAGTCCCATCCTTTAACTGGTCAGCTACCCATCCTTCTCTCCAAAGCGTCTTCCTCATCTGTTGACAGGCAATAACTGACTACATAACCAGCTAACTGGAATGATTTTTATATCAGAAACACAGAACCGTTTTGCAATATATACACATATCAAATCATCATGTTCTACACCCGAAACTCATATAAGGGTGTCAATGATGTCGCCAATAAAAAAACAAATATATGTAAAATTGCTTCACGGATACCCGTTAGGATCCCAAGCAAAATTTTAAATGAAAAAGAGCTAATGGGCATGGGAGAAATTTCAGCAAGATGTCATCAAAACTCATCTTTCAATCAAAGGGGGGAAAATCTTTAAAGGTCTATAAATCAGACATTTAACTTCATGATATGTTCTTACTCAGAAATCTTTGGAAAGTGATTTCTGAAAAAGCTTTGGGGCTGTCCAAACAGGAAACAGCAGATCTTTCTTTCAGTGCTGAGTGAGAACCCTAAAAACATCTGTGTGGGAATGAAAATTTTTCATTACTGCTCTGCCAATAATCCCTCATTCCTTGAGAGTTTTAAACCCTTTCCAGACCGCGAACAGACAACTCAGACCCTGAGTTCTATCTGTATTAGACGTTGCTATTGTTTTTTTGTTTTTTGTTTTTTGTTTTTCCCCCAACAAAAGGCACAATGCCAGCCTCCTTATCTGCTTTGAGACTGGTTTCCAGAAATAGTGCTGTGATATTATAAGAGTGATTTTTAAAATGTGGCACATTGAATAATGTTACAAATTAAGCCAGATGGAAGTAATATATGTGGGTGCAGTGAAGCTATTCCTTTTTTTTTTTCCTTTATCTTTAATATCACACAAAACCATCTCAAGATCTTATTGGAGATGGTAGGAAAAAGAATAATTTTGATATCTGTCTTTCATTCGAGTGGCAAAGTCTTTAGGACACTGTAATTCACTATCTTCAGCATTAATTGTTTAAAATGAAACCACCAAGAACTATGTTCTCATTGAGACGTGACGTAGGTTCCACGCTTACAAAACACGTCATTTTAAAGATGGGCGGAAGAGAACCCTCCTGGAAACTGTGAATGAGATGCAAACAGCTCCACAAAAAAACAGTTTATAGGTCTTGCAAGTCTCAAGCTATCACACAGCTAACTTTTGGGAGAGGATGCATGCGGTGTCTTCCCCAACCCCCCAGCCAACCTGACAGCCCAGACCCTCAACACACAACAGGTGAGG
Source organism: Pseudorca crassidens (assembly GCF_039906515.1). Lineage (NCBI taxonomy): Eukaryota > Metazoa > Chordata > Mammalia > Artiodactyla > Delphinidae > Pseudorca > Pseudorca crassidens. The sequence continues at coordinate 132,851,653 of NC_090317.1, read as the reverse complement.
CATTCGGGGCTCCTACACAGGAAACACAGCAGAAGACAGTCCCCCTGCACCTTCAATCTCACACTGTCTAGGGGGCTCCCCTAAGGCCTAACAGTAGCCCCGATTCTGTGCCCTGACAAGGGGTCAGCCTTGAGGGATTAGGTGGTTAACCCGCAAGAGGGACACTATGCTGAAAATGCCTCATGAAAGGGGCGACCCCTATAGACAGAGCTCTTTTGCACCCCAGGAGGTGTAAGAAAGAAGAGAAATCATAGATAAGCTCTATTTTCCTTTCCACAAACTAGCACAGCCCATCCTGGCCTGACTCAAAGCAGCCCCAGTTCCCCTTCTGAATGAATTATAAGATTGTGAAAAGGAAACTGGTTTTAAAATTGTAAAATGATTTAAAGATGGCAACAAGAAAACTGTTACTGTTCTCTCTGCTGGCAAAGCCAAATTGTTTTCCCCATGGAACCATCATCACTGTGTTAGATTTTTCAGAGTGTCAAATCGTAAAGTTTGCCAAACTTTTTTGGAGAAGGCTATTTAATGGTCTACTGCTACGGATTCAGTGTTTTTTCTTATTGTCTTAACTTCCCGTTCTTTTATTCTACTACTGGACTTTATAATCGATAAATGCAAGAACGGTTGAAGCTCTGTACTCAGAGATGTCTAGGCAGGTTTACAATTTTTTGTTTCATCTTATGAAAATGTCCCCACAGTGGCTATTCATCAAACCCTAAATAATTTTGTTGTTTTATGGGTGGTAGAAAGTAGCGAATAGGTTTTGTTGAAGCAGTCCAAATGATTGTTTACTATTGAAGTTGTACATTGTTTAATATGAAATTGCACATGAGTACCTGTAATTCATAGCAACGTACACTAATGTACAGAAAGCATATATGGGTACAAAAGGAAACTAAAAATACAAAAATTCTACCCTGAAATGCTGCATTAAAATATCTGTTTAAAAGATACTAATATTGGGCTTCCCTAGTGGCGCAGTGGTTGAGAGTCTGCCTGCCGATGCAGGGGACACGGGTTCATGCCCCGGTCCGGGAAGGTCCCACATGCCGCGCAGCGGCTGGGCCCGTGAGCCATGGTCGCTGAGCCTGCGCGTCCGGAGCCTGTGCTCCGCAATGGGAGAGGCCACAACAGTAAGAGGCCCGCGTACCGAAAAAAAAAAAAAAAAAGATACTAATATTTTAAATAGGCAAAATCTGAAAGAACTCTTATTTCCTCAATGTCACAACTGCGTCATGCAGATAACCTACAAAGTGTCACAGATGCCTCACTTATTCCTCTTATTATTATGTAATAGTTCCTGAAGTCCATTTAGAATACTATTAGTATATTTATGTGTGTGTCATATGCTTTCATATCTGCATTAAAGAACTGTTATCAACGGAGACTTAGCAAGGAACTGAAGCTGTCCGAGACGGTTCGTTATTCAGCCTTGTGATAGAAGCTTCCGGTGACGGATCAATTCAGGTAACAGCCCCCAAAGGACCACATTTAGTATAGTTACAAATGCCCCCTCGATTCAGCCCATATAGGAGCACATAACGCAAGACACAGTGACACATAAAGGAGCATGTATTCGCAGTTACGTAAACGCACACACACATAACGAAAAACCAAATCAACACGCACGCGAGGAGGCTGCGATGGCTCAGAAAGAACGTGGTACAAACCCCAGATTGATTCTTTCCACATGTTTAGAAATCCCAGCGGGCACGGAAGCCAAAGAGCGGAACGTGCAGTGGACCTCGCTGGGGACATAGCAGGCGCAAGGATACGGACAGGCCAGCGCGGCGCGCGGATGTCCCCACAGCAGAATCAGCACCACGGAGAGTGCTCGCCACTGCGCCCGCGTTGGCATCTTGTCGGGGTGGGTCATCCCAGGGCACCTGTCGTGGAACCACAAAACCAGATGTCAGGTAGCGCTTCCGTATTTCCAGCGGATCTTACTTGAAGGTGCACCATGGGGGTAAGCTTCGCAAGACATCACACAGTATATGTCAGTGACACAAAACATGTGCATCAAGAAACAGAAAATTTATTTTTTAAAATCTTCCGCCATTCACTTTAATCGCTGCTATAGAATATAACCTTCCCTCCTGACTTTGGGATGACTTGGAGATCTCCCTATGCTGTGTAGGAGGGTACGGAATACACATGCCCACATACACGCCCATAAATGTACTTACATACATATCTGCGTGTATAAAGGTATACATACACAGACATATATATTTGTATAAATGTGTATATATGTGTGTGCTTATAGATACAGAGAGAGGAGAGATACATTCATGTTTCTATAATAAAATGAATAATAAAAGTAAATGTTATGCGTCCGCCTCCAACGTTATTGCCGAGCCGTTGCTTATTGTATATATCGGCATAAAAAGCTTCTCAGGAAGGCCGTTATTATCAGAAGGGTTTCCTTCTTTTAATGCCATTCCTTAAAGTTTTAATTATATCTTCTTCAAGTGCTTACAGAGGCATTCACTAAAGCGAAATATGTTCCATTATATGTGGTTTTGTTTATGACCCTTAATTGTTTTTTCCTTGGAAGAGCCCAAATGTTGAGATGGTGCAGCACCATAGTTACCGGAGAGGAAATTTGGGGCAAACCTCTGAAAAATCTGCCACTAGAGAAAGAGGAAAGGAATTATTTCCTGATGAAGAATCTTGAGGCAAACAAAAAAGATCAGTAAGACAAAAGAAAAAAAAAAAGGAAGAAGGAGAAAGAGAGAAGGAAGGAAGGAAGCAAGGAAGGGAGGGAAGGAAAGAAACGGTCAGATAAATGTTAGGTTGTGGGCTTCCCTGGTGGCACAGTGGTTGAGAGTACGCCTGCCGATGCAGGGGACGTGGGTTCGTGCCCCGGTCCGGGAAGATCCCACATGCCGCGGAGCGGCTGGGCCCGTGAGCCATGGCTGCGGAGCCTGTGCTCCGCCACGGGAGAGGCCACAACAGTGAGAGGCCCGCGTACCGGAAAAAAAAAAAAAAAATTAGGTTGCATCAGCTACCTCATTTAGAACGTCCGTGATTATTTTTTCATGCATCGGTCATGCCTTCCTTCATCGACTCATATTTCTGTCAACTCTTGCATGAAGTTTATTTGCAGATAAGTAACACACATGGAGAGTAAAGGGCACGGAAGAGAAACGCGCCTGTCGGTTCGTCCCTGCTCTGGGCAAGCCCTCACTTCTGATCATAAACTCTCCCTCCGCTGACAACGCGGTAGGGACACCCCGAGGCCGCAGCCCTTCCATCCGTTACAGGGCCTCCAAAGAGATGCTCTCTAAAATCCGGACGCGTCTCGCCTTTCAGCTGCCCCTCCAGAGCTGTCGGTGCAGGCGGCCGCGCAACAGGCAAGCGCAGCTTCCTCCGCTGCCGCTTTGCGGAGAGCAGCCGGCTGGCTCTGCTGAGCCCAGGCCTCCCCCGCTCCCGCCTGCGCGCTTGACCTCCGCCCTGGTTTTCTGCCGACGGCCTCCCGATGCCCCCTCCCCAGCCGCGCTCCGCATCCTGCCTTCCACCCGGCTCCCCCCGGAAGACCGCAGGAACGCTCCCCCGGGAACCCTGGTCCCGAGGTCTCGAGGGAAAGCGCCCTGAGCCTGCAGGACCTCCCGGCACGCCCGGAGAACCCCGGGAGGCTGGCCACGGGACACCAGGCGATAGACAACCTGGAGGGGCCGGGCGCGCGGCCCTGCGCCCCTGGCCGGCTTCCAGCGCCCGCGCTCACGCGGCGGGCAGGCGGCGCGGTGAACGCCGAGCCTTCCCCGAGCGCGGCTCGGGTGGCCCCGCGGGTCTCTGAGGCCTGGCACCCGGGCAGCGAAGGACGTCTCTCCCAGACGGTGACTTCCCCAGCTCCCGCGCGGCTCAGCCCCCGGCTGAGGGGGGCTTCGCGTCTCCCCCTTTCCAGGGGAAGACGAAGGGGGAGAAGGACGAGAGTCTCAGCCCCCGGAGCGAGGCAGCCCTGCAGCGGCGGTGTCCCCCGCCAACGCAACAGCGCAATCGCTTACGCTGGGGGATCCCCTTGGTGACGCCCTGGAAACCAGGGAGGGATGAATGAGAGGTCGCGAGGGGGAGGGAGGAGAGAAGAAAGGCTCGGGGGTTCCTTAGACCTACTCAGCGCATCTTCCCGGAGGATTCCGTCAGCCTCTCGCCTGGACGGAAGCCGGCCCCTCGGCCCCTCCACTGTAGTGCCAGGAAACAGTTCAACACGTCTGCTTGCCCTCGCCCCCCGCGGCACAGGTCCGTCCCGCACTCTCGTCACCCGCCCCTGGCAGACAGAGCCGGCTCCCCGCCGCGCGCCCCGGCCGCCCTCGGTCCTCACCTGTCCTTCGGAAGCCGCGGCACACGGGAGCGCTGCGCCCAGAGCATCCGCGGGGCCGGCGCGCGCGCGTCACCGCCGGGGGTCCGCCGGGGCCATGCCCTTCCCGGGGCCGGGGGCGAGGCGGCGCGGCTTCCCAGCGCGGCGCGGCGAGCCGGCGCCCTTTTATGCGCGTCGCCCAGAGACTTCCCCGAGTGCACGCCTCGGCCCACCCCCGCCCTGCCCCACCCCGGGGAGACGGGGCGCGGGCCCCGGCGCAGGGACCCTGGCCGCGCCGCTCTGCGCTCAGCCCTCCTCTCGGCTCTTCATGGCGCCGCGTCCCGAGTGGGCACGCCTCGTCCACGCCGCCGGGAGGACCGGCAGGGGCCAAGCGCACACGGCTTTGGGAAGGAGGGCTGCGAGTCCAAGACGAACTCTTGGGACCCGCGGGAGGGACAGAGGCCCGGAGCGCGGTGCGAACTGCTGCTCGAAGTCCGCACCCGGAGCGCCCTTCCCAGCAGAGTTGGATAGGGTCTCCTTCTTTCCGCAGAGGAGAGAGGGAACAGGGTTTGCACTCTTCCGGGCGGGTCGGAGTGTTCTCTGGCCGCGCCTCCGAACCCCGGGGTTGGCAAGAGCCGGCTGCGCCCGCCGGCATCCCACCGCCCCCACGACCCGGAGGGGCAGGCGCGGCTGCCACGTGAGCCCCGCGGCCACGCCCTCCCGCCTCTGCTGTGGCTCCTGGCCGCCAGCCTCCCTCCCCCTGTCAGGATCTTCCTGCCAAAAAGGTGGAATGCTCTCGTCCCGTTTGGAGAGCCCGAGGGGGGCTGGGCCGCTGCCGGCATTCTGGGGAGCCCGGTGGTACTTGCTGGGGCAAGTGAGAACCGCTTGTGGACAGGGCGAAATAACAGAGGTTGGCGAGGACCCTGCGTCCCCAACGCAGAAGGGAAAGGGAGAGAAGGAGGTATCCTGGTTCCCAGGAGGAATCAGATCTGGGCAAGGGGACCAAGGGGTCAGGTGAGGACTTTCATCAGCAGAGCCCCCCTGGGCAGAGCTAGGAAGAGCACCCACTGTGAAGAGAAAGAAACAGGGGTGTCCCAGGGCCGGCATCCAGGAGGGGAACATGCCAGGTGTCCTGAGTGAGCCTGCGGCATGCCTGGTACCTGTCCAAGAGCTGCTAGGAGGTGTCCAGAAATGAACCTTCAGATGAGCTGCTTCTGATGCACCCAGTATGGACTGGCCTGGTTTCTCCTGAAAAGTGTGTAGGAGGGACTTCCCTGGTGGCACCGTGGATAAGACTCTGTGGTCCCAGGGCAAGGGGCCTGGGTTAGATTCCACACGCATGCCGCAACTAAGACCCACTGCAACCAGAAACAACAACAAAAAAGTGTCTAGGAATTCCTCACTGCCCCTTGCCCAAGGCGGCGGGCATCCACCAGGTAGATCAGGGGCCAGGTCATAAGTGGGTCCATTCACTGCGTCCATTAGCAATAATGTGCGTTGACATATTTCCAGGGACTGGTTTTAGGGATCCTCTTTCTTGACATGCCCCAAACCCTTTAATTACATTTATTAAAAACCTGTCCCCAGAACATCTCCTTAGCTTTCTTGCGTGGCTTTGCCATCCACCTACTCAGCTAAACTGGAAACCGAAGTCCCCATGTGCCTCTCCTCTAGGACCTTGAAGCCAACTGGTGGCCAAGTCTAGTGGATTGCGACTCCTGAGAATTGCTGAGCCCAACGGCCTTGCCCGCTCGGTACGGTAGTCTGGTGCTCAAGTCTTAGCTTCTGCCTGCCTCTTCCTTCATCCATTGTTTCTTTGTCCCACACCAACCTGGAGGGCTGCCCCATCCTCAAAACAAGTTCTGAAGTTGTCCACGGTGACACATGACATGGCAGGGTCTTGCCAGCCTGTCCAGGGACCTTGTATCTGCTGATGTTCTGGCTTTGAAGAAATGGTAGCAGACCCCTCCCTTCTTCTCTTCCTCCTTCTTGTGACGTCCATGCACGTTCTCATCTTGAGGTACGTATTTCAGTCCATCGTGTGTCCCTTCCCTGCCGCTGTTTGATGATCTCTTCTTCAGCCTCCATCTCATAGCACTTTCCAACATTCCTGCCCATCCATGTCGCCCTTTGCTTGTCTTATGGCCAGTTACTTGCCCTTGTCTAATTATACGGTTACGTTTCGAAACCCGGAAACTAGCACAGAGCTTAGCACACACTAGGAGCTCAGTCAAATGCATGAATAAGTGAGTGAGGGAATGAATGAGGTTCAATTCTACTAAGAAATGTGTAAATATAAAAAGTCACAGTGCATAACGGATATGACAACTCCATGAATATAGCCTTACGGCTTTTCCATGATTCCATAATTTTAAAAAAAAATAGCTTGGTGTATTTATTCCTTTTGTTTTGACATTTATTCTGCTCCCTCGGTGGTTAGCTCCAGAAACCATGTTTGATTTACTGTTGGATCCCCAGAAGTGCCAACAAAATTCCTTGAATACGGAGGGTTTTAAATACATATCGGTTGGATTAAATGTATCTGTTTCCCCACAATTCCACAAGGTGGAGGCTGCGGAGGGTAGAGGGGACAAGGGCCAGGTCGGTAAGTTAGGACAGCGCGGAACGTGCTTTCTGAGGCAAGGAGTGATTTGACCTCCAAAGCGACAAGAGGTTGGAGTCCATCAGAGTCACCAAACGCCATGTGATTTGGGGGATGGCAGCTCCTTGCACGGTGCGCCCCACGATTTTATCAGCAATTCCTTCTCCATCTTTCTCATTCTAGCGGCATCTGTCTTCTTGAAGGATTCTGTCTGCATCACCGTAAGAGCCCTCCCATCCACTCTTCTCATTGGACCCCCTTAACAGCAGAGCCACTGGTAAAGAGTACAGACAGCTGGGCTTACGCCCCCCTTTCCTCCTTCCCACTCTTCCTTGGCTGGGCAGAAACCTTCCCTAAAATCAGCTTCCCCAAATGTAGCATAAAAACAATGATGCCCATCTTTCAGGGCTGCTGTGACCACAGGATGCAATCCTGTAAACAAAGACCCGAACACAGTACCTGTGTCGTACCCGTGGTTAATACACAGGATCTGTGGAACCCACACTCCTTTATTTTTTACTCCTTTCTCACATCTTTCATCCTCTTACCTGATTTCTCCCCAAGACAGGGTCTCTGGGGATACAGTGGCTGTTTCTTGCTAGAGCAGGCGCTCTGAATCTTGAATGGGAGAGTTTCATGTTCCAGGGGGGGCTGTGCATGACCACGGGATTATATGGTTTTTTGCTTAACAGGGATTGTAAAAGTAAATCCTGCGTCAGCGGCGGCTACCCAGCCTCCATAATCAGATGAAGGACTGACCCTACATATTTTAGGATGACTGGAGAGAAAGGAAAAAAAAAAGTCTGCACAGGAAACATCTCCTTGCATAACTGGGAAATCCCAGGGGTAGACTAATAGCTAGTGGGGATGTATCTTTATCTGAGCAGAAAGAGGCTTTCAGGAATGTTGCATGTGAAACTTGCCCCCGGTCTGTCTAGGGTAAGCCTTAAATGAGAATACAAGCTACTGGCAACCTCTCTGAAAATGAGGGGGTATTTTTGTTTCACCTCGTTCCTTCATACCACAGTCAGTGGAAGTCTCCCATTCTGCTGCATTTACTAAAATGCTTCCAGATTTTTCTCAACAGCGAATTTTTAGAACAAAAAAATAAGAAGTACACCTCAGAGGAACTCCCCAGATCTCCCAAGCACAGTTGAATTATATCTGCAAAATGGGCTGGAGCAAATTCTGCTCAGCGGGGAGGGTAGAAATCTACAGAAAAAGCATCAGATACAGACGTGACCTCAGTCCGACCCACCATGGGGGACGCGCTGAAGGGGACTGCTCGGCAAACTGGAAGCTATTTCTCCATCCCTCCCCCTTATCTGAGCCGGAAGCATCTAGAACAAGTCACAGACACAGGCTCTTCCACTCTGGGTCTCCAGATTCTGCTTGGTAGGAAACCAAGTGCAGGGGGATAAGATAATGGAATTTCAGCTCTCTCCTCCATACCACGGGATCCCATGCAGACTGGGGTCAGCAGCCCACGCCACGGCACCCGTTCAAAGACCTCAGCTCTGGATGGCAACGCGGCAGAAACCAAGATCGGGCTTCCGTTTCGAAATAAAAGTTACCAGGGGTCTCTACCTCAAGGTGAAACTATTCATGCTGGAGAGATGTCCTGTGATGGCGACTATTCAACCTTCTACGCAGTGTCAAGACTTGTGGTTTTCGGTGGTTTTTTTTTTTTTTTTTGACAAAGCATTTTGACCTGCATTTACGCTGATTTTACATCCTGACTCTGGGAATACAAATCAAGTAGCTTCTCTGGGATTTCATACGGCAGGTGCACGAAAGGCTGGAATGAAAGGTCACTAAAAACTACTTCTGGGACTTCCCTGGAGGTCCAGTGGTTAAGACTCCGCGCTTCCACTGCAGGGGGCGAGGGTTGGATCCCTGGCCCTTCCGTGGGTCTCATAAGGCTAGATCCCAGGGTATTTCTCTCACCTGTGGATGCATTCAAGACACCAGGTAAGGTCCCTTCTGCTTTGGGAACATGCCTCTTTCATGAACTAGGACGGGCAGCCTCACTTACGGACAACAGATGAGTTATGCAGAGAATTTAAGTCATTCTGAAAACAGACAAGCAGGAAGACATTCTTGTGTCTGGTGACCGTCAGTCCTCCCTGCACATCGCGGAAGAGAAACACGGATTTGCCGAATTGTCAGTGGCGTGGGCACGGACAACACACAGGCACGCGTTGTAAGCAGAAGAGCTTAGACAGGCGCCCAAACCCAAACTGAGTTCAAAGAAGTTACAACAGGCTTTGGGACATGGTCTTTAAAGATGCAAAGAGAATTTACTTAGGAATAAAGTGGAAGGAACACATGACTCAAAACGATTAGAAAGTGTGAAGCAGAAAATCATGTTCTGTTCATGGTTTTCCAAAGAAGAACACGGCAAAGAAAATACTTAGAAACAGAAACTGCGTGGTATCGTTAGGACTCCTAATTAGCCTTCAAACTTGGATCGTACCTATATGAGTTTTCAGTGGCTGCTGTAATGAACTACCATAAAATTTGTGGTTTAAAACAACAGAAATCTGACTGTGCTCCGCTCTGAAGACCAGACGTCTGAGGTCAAGGTGTCCCAGGACCGCGCTCCCTCCAGAGGCTCCAGGGGAGGGTCCTTCCCGTCCCTTCCAGCTCCTGGGGGCTCCAGGCATCCCTGGGCTTGTGGCCGCGTCCCTCCCGTCTCTGCCTCTGTCTTCCCAGGGCTTTTCCTCTGTGTCTGGGTCCCTCCTCTTCTGTGTCTTAGAAGGACCCTGCCATTGGATGTAGGGCCACCCTCCTCCAGGAGGACCTCATCTCAGACCCTTCCCTGCACCACATCTGCAGAGCGAGACCCTCTTTCCAAATAAGGTCCCGTTCTGAGGTCACAGTTGGACATGAATTTTGAGGGGATACTGTTTGCCTTGCAGCACTACCTGTTTGCCCTGTAAGAGGGTAAAATGTGTCACATTGACATCGACCACGGAAGCAGTAAATCAGCCCCTAACAACCTTAAAATGTCATGTTTTTAAAGTAATGATAGAAATATCGCGATAGAGGAACTAGAACCCTATCATAGTGCCAACCTGAAAATGTAGGTCCCTGGTGTGGGGCACATTGATATAAGATGGATTTTTTTTTTCTTGTTCCAGCATCTAGAACCTCCAGACCCAGCAGAAACACAGTCCTTCCTGGCATTGCTCTTCTCTGAGTCCTAAACTGGGTTCAAGTGGGATTGGCCAGGTTCACGTCATCCTACAATGCTGGGCCATGATTGGCTGGCACCACGGTGAGCAATCGCTGATGGACCTTCTGCACCAATCAAAATGCCTGGCTCCCGGATACAAACGATTGGTGCACAGGTGAGCACATGACCCAGGCCAGGCCAGTCACGATCCACGCCCAGAATTTCTCAAACAGAGAGGGAGATGCAGTTCCTGGTGATGCCCAGTGGGCACGTGTGAAGACCCATGGCCGCCATATTTCTTGTCCCGGTGAGGAAGGCTGTTTAAGAAAGTGAGGTCAACATTTTGGAGAACCAGAAAGGGGAGATGCAGCAGAGAGCACTTGCCTTTTTTTTTTCTTTTCTTTTCTTTCTTTTTTGGCCTTGCTGTGCAGCTTGGGGGGGGGGGGGTCTAACTTTCCCGACCAGGGACTGAACCCGCAGCCTCGGCAGTGAGAACGCAGAGTACTCATCACTGGACCACTAGGGAATTCCCACCTTTGCTTCCTTCTCAAGGTTCATGTGGGTTCCAGTAACCTCCCTGTCTTGCCTGAGTTGGTTCAGCTGAGTTGATAGCTTTTCCTGTTATGGATCAAAGCAGAAATGCCCAATGGGTGGTGTTCCACTCCAAGCCCCATAAAGACAGATGTTCTGCCCTCAGATGCGTTGGTTTTTTGTGGGGAACTACAGATTAACTATCACAAAAGACGCTGCCTCAGGACCTTTGCACTGACTGTGTCTGCTCCCTGGAGTGCTCATTCCCCAGATTCCCCCATGCCTTCCTCTGGACCTTCTCCTGGTCTTTGCTCAGGGGGGTCCCTTTCAGCAAGTCCTCCTCTGACCACTCCCCCTATACTTTTCACTCGTCTTTCCAGCTTTATTCTTCCACAGGTTGGAGCTGAGAAGAGACAGGTGGACCTGAGGAGAGGCAGATAGAAGTGGGTGGCAGCTTTGAGTTTCAAGGTCATTGTGATCTCCACGGACTGCATAGTTTCCCTTTGATTCAGGCAACTTTCCATCACCTTTCAGCACACACTTAGCCAACAGGCACCTTTATTGCTTTCCTAACTTGAGTTGGGTTTTTGTTACTTGCAGTGAAAAAAGTTCTCAGTGATATAACGATCACCGTTGAAATGTTAACCCAGTTTTGTTTTTTTTTAAATTGCACCACTTAGAACAAATGATAATGTAAGATTCATCACTTTCTGAATCAACAAAACCTGTATGGTTGAAAGAAAAATGTATGTTTGCTTTGTTTTCATTATGATGCTATGTTTTATTATTATTAGAACACATAGTCATTTATCCATGAGTTTCATTTTTTTCCTGAAAAGGGTTTTCAGGATTTCCTGAAAATAATTCCTAAGGTAACAGTTTACAACTGGTCCTTCCCCATTTGTTTCTCAGGCGTAATCGTTATGAATATAAGCGTATGCATTAATGTTTATCTTTCATGTTTTACAGTGTTTTTAATGGCATACACCCATATATACGTGCTTGACTGTATATAAAAATTCTGAAGAAGTTAAAAGAAATCGTTAATTGTTACTTCTGACATTTAAGACCGAAAAACAAGGGGGGTAGACAAAAAACGTTTAGGGTTTGTATTCTTTATTTTTTTGCAATATGAGTTTTTAGTTTTATACCAAAAGGGGCCTTTGTTTGGTTTAGAAATGTCTCCTGATTTTTATAACAATACAGTGGAATGTTTTATTGTCTTGGAATTTAAATGTAAAGCTATTAAGGACTATGATGTGAGCCCAGTCAAAGATGCGAGCCCAGTCAAAGCCCAGTCCATTAAAAGATCCAGGACATATAATGCTTTTAATTTGGGGGATTCCTTTTTCTTTTAACTTAGAATAATCTTTTAAGAAGGACTATTTCTTGCTCAAATGAAACGTGTCCAACGTTTAGTCATTCTTTGACTTCCACTTTTATTTTATCAAGGTAAAAGTCACACCAAACAAAATGTACCATTTAAACCACTTTAAAGGGCACAGTTCAGTGGCTTTAGAGCGTCCACCATCTTGTGCAACTGTCACCACTACCTGCTTCCAAAACATTTAGGTCATCCCCAGAGGAGACCCATTAAGGGGTCACTCTTCATTTTTCACACCTCCTCCCACCCCCAGCCCCTGGCAACCGCTCATCTGCTTTCTGTCTCCCTAGATTTACCTAGTTGGGACATTTCATATAAGTGGGATCATAGGGTATGTGGTCTTTTTTTGTGTGGCTTCTTTCACTCAGCAAAATGTCCTCAAGGTTCATCTATGTTATAGCCTGTATTCATACTTCATTCATTTTTAGGGTTGAATACCTTTCCACTGTATGGCTGGACCACGTTTTGTTTATCCACTCATGCACGGGTGGATAGGTAGAATTCAGTGAAATGCTTTTTAGAAAAGAGCCAAAGATGTAGGACTCTGCTTTAGACCTAGTGAAACAGGCATGGTTCTGCAGGTCAGCAAATGACCACGGGTGACTGTGACACGCAGAGACTCCGATTCACACCTTGCACCCACAGTTCTTGTATTTTTTGCAGGGAAAGGCAAGCTTTGCTCCTAATGTCTCTCCTCTCCACAGGGATGGAATGCATGAGAAATCTCTCTGGATCCCACGTGCAGCATCATTCCGTAGAATTACTGGCGACAAAATCATTTTTAAGATTCTCATAGTCGTGCTGGATTTTGCTGACTTGTACTTAGCCGCTGACTTGACTCAATTACAGCCGTTTGACTCCGAATTTCCTGCCTAGGGGCAAGGGTTATGTCAACTTACAATTTGCATAGATAAAACGATATTTAGGAAGAACTGGCAAAGTGTGTCTGGCATGAAGACTTTTCTCTATAGCTTAGGTGGAATTCTGCCCATTTTAGGAGTTTCTAAATCAGAGAACAGAGAATGAGAGCACACAGATATCCCTTTGCTTGCTAGTAGTTTAAGTTAGATGTAACTTGTTCAAGGAAAAGTATACTTTATGGCTGTGGATGCCTTGACCACCAAGGTTCACACCGATGAGCCATGGTCAGGACTTTAAGGTCTCAGTAGAATAAAGATAGAATCCGTCCTGAGGTGGATACGTACTCACATAACCCCGATGCTACTCAGAGCTCTGAGGCGGAGGGATAAACTGGGAGATTGGGATTGACATATACACACCACTGTACATAAAATAGATAGCTAATAAGGACCTACTGTAGAGCACAGGGAATTCTACTCAATACTCTGTAATGACCTATATGGGAAAAGAACCTAAAAAAGAGTGGATATATGTATATGTATAACTGATTCACTTTGCTGTACACCTGAAACTAATACAACACTGTAAATCAACTACACTCCAATAAAAAATTTTTTTAAATAAAATAAAATACATCAAAATGATAAAGCAACAAACAAACAAAAAAGCTCAGAGCTCTGAGACCTGATTCTGGACCCAAAGGGATGCCACGCTGCGCTGCCGTACGCGTTGGCAAGAGGAGAAAAGGATCCCAGACGTATCTTGTCATTGAACGAGTCCAAACACCAGACTCTGAAATCCCAGGTACTCGGTGAAGTCTCGGCCCCACGAGGATGACATAGGAATACACAGGAAGCTTCTCCTTCCAGCCTCTATCAGAAGACCTTCGAGGGCAGGAGCCCGTCAAGCAGAGGTCGTGGACGAGCAGATGACTCTGTATTTTGCGGTTTCCTAACATGTGAAATACGCATTCCTGGAAAGGACTCAGAGAAGCTCTCCAATGAAGCACCCATTTAGAGTCATCACCCGGTTGGCTGTTCTCCCAACGTCACTGGTCTACCCCCAGAATCAAGTACTCAAGTTATAACGAAAGCCTCGTAGAAACAATGTTACCCCAGCAAGTGTGGGTTTTGTCAGACTTTGTCTATTACTACTTCTCAATGTAGTCTATTTTTTTTCTGAATGGAGTAAGATAATCGATTCATCATTTCTGTCTATCTCTCATCTACCTACCTGCCTATACCTATTACACCTAAGATAAACGAATGCAACGAATTTCCATTCATTTGACCAAAAAAATAAGCCTTATCCAAAGGTTTGCTCGAAATTTTTGAGTCTGATGATTTCTTCTTAAATAAAATAATAATAAACTGCATTCCACATTAAAAAAAAAAATGAGATCCTGCTTTCAGTTCTTTTGACTATACACCCAGAAGTGGAATTGTTGGCTCATATGGTGGTTTTATGTTTAATTTTTTGTGAAACTTCCATAGTGTGTTCTCTACCAACTGTACTATTCTACATTCCCACCGACAATGCTGATTGTTTAACATCTTCACCAACACTTGTCGTTTTCTGTTTGTGTGCTTGTATTTTTTTGTTTGTTTTTACAGTAGCCACCCTAGTGAGTGTGAGCCGATACCTCATTGTAGTTTTGATTTGCATTTCCGTGATGGTTAGCGATGTTGAGCATCTTTTCATGTGCCTGTTGGCCATCTGTATATCTTCTTTGGAGAAATGTCTATTCAAGTCCTTGGCTTGTTTTTTAATTGCGTATTTTGAGTCAAAATCACCAATGTGGCGTCCTCTGCCATTGCTTTGTTGCTGTTGTTGAGTTTTAGAAGTCTGATATGTACGGTGGATGTGCGTCCCTTATCAAGTATTTAATTTGCAAATGTTTTCTCCCACTGGGAGGGTTGCCTTTTTATCTGTTGATATTGCCTTTTGATGCACAAAATTTCTTAATTCTCATGAGGTCCACTCTGTCTATGTTTCCTTTTGTTGCCTGGGCCTTTGGTACGCTGTCCAAGAAATCATTGCTAAATCTAGCTTTGTAAAGCTTTGCCCTAGACTTGCTTCTCCCCATATAATTCAATTACACCAACTTATCAACACTGGTGATGATTTACCACCTGGATACTCTTCTAACCTAAGGATCACACTGTCAGGAGGACAACATCAATCTAATGATCCTAGTTTTCCAGTTTCCCAAGTTTCCCCTCAAACCTTCTTTCTTTAAAAGTGCTTACTGAGCCACTCGCTACTGCAAATTCGATTCGATAATTGAACCGTTAAATGCGACATGAATTTAAGAACATCCTTTGAGTTTCCTCCTTCAGCCCGTCCTGGAAAAAAGTGCTAAGCGCATGTGAATTGGAATCTTGAAATAGGAGGTCTGCGTTCTAAATGGACCACCCACCTTCTCCCCACGCGTCTTGCAAGGTATCTGAGAGAAGCTACTTTTGTTTACTTAGCCAAATATCCTGTATCCTTAAGAGACACACACCGTGCAGTGATATTATATAACAGTGTTTCCAAGAGAGACAAAACATTTCATGACTGTTAAGGAAGGAAAAAGCAACTAACATGTTCATACATAAAGTTCAACCCTGGGGCCAACACACCTATTAAACACCTGGAAAATTATATATATATATATATATATATATATATATATATATATATATATACACACACACACACACACTGTATATTTTTTGAAGGAATAGATACAATTTACATACTTTCCACGTATGGAAATGATAGTCTGTGTGTATAATCTAGGGAGCTAAGTTAATTGCAAAGGAATACACTGCTGCAATACCAAGTACAACCTTGACTGGGGCGGGAAATAGGTACAGATCCAGGGGAAGTCAGATGACCCAGATTCTTCTTTAATTTTAGTGGTTAGGAAACCTATAAAGAGAGGGAAATAATAGCCCATGGGCTTAACTCAGGATGGCTATTTCAGAAAAAAGTGAGAGAACAGATAAGTGTACTTCAAAAGGAAAAACTTCAAGGAGGGCAGTTTCCTATTTGTTTAGATAGTCCCCATCTGATTTTATCACCCCGTTAATGGCTAAAGTAATTCCACACCATCCTCGCCAAGCTCCTGAATGAGTTGACTGCCTCCAATGGTGGGGGCTTGATTCTGTGAGAGGCATGCCAAAATCTATCACATTCAGCCCCCAATCCATCTCTTTGTAACTTTCATGGGTCACAGGTATGCCCCAAGTGGACATCTAAGATGTCTGTGGTACTTCATCTCCATGGCAGCCCTTTGAAAGTCAAAAAAAAAACCCCTGTGCTTCCTGTGTTTTATTTCCTTTAGAATACATACATGTCCGTGCACGTCCTGGTTAAAAGCCCTTGTACCAGGCTTCGCTTTTCTATATTCTTTCAAAATAAGAGTACTCTTCGCTCATGGGTATCCAGGTGGGGCTAGGTAGGGACGCGAGGGCTGTATCTATAGACTTCAGCTGATGGAGCTGAGTGTCATAGTATCGTGTTGGCCAAAAAGTTCATTCGGGTTTTTCTGTAACATCTTACGGAAAAACCCAAACTTTTTGGCCAACCCAAAATACATCATCTGATCTGGGAAGGTGTTTCTTATGACCAATTCTCATTGAATCCGTTGTAGATTTTTGTAAAAGCTTTCAGAGGCATTTAGAAATCTTGATACTAAGCAGGGCCCTGGGGGGCTCTTGGGCACAAAAGCCTTTCTGTGTCCCCCGTTTCTTGATTACAGGAAGTAGGCTTCATTCAGCCTTCCCTGAGTTCCAAAGGGCAGGTTCAGACAGATGTTAATCAGGGAAGGGAGGGGATGCAGAGACAAGGGAGGAGCAGTGAAGAAACAACAGTGCAGCCTTGGGGCAGGTCCTGGTTCCCCCTCCAGGGATACACAGAACAATATCTTTGAGCCGTCTTGCAGATACTGAAACCTCCACCAGGCAAGAGACGTTAACTGCATGCTGCCCACCAGCACGCACACCTCAGACGCTTGGAACCAGAAGGTTGATGATGCCGACTCCCACCTACCTCCCCACCAACCAATGAGAAGAAGGTCCACGAGCTGACCACGCCCCCTTTGAACCATGACTGTTACACTCTTTCCTAACCCCCTCCAGGTCAGGACACAAAGTTTTGAGGGTATGAGCCCACTGTGGCCCCCTTTGCCTGGCAAAGCAAGAAAGCTATTCTCTTCTACTTCACCCCAAAGCTGTGTCTCCGAGAATTAATTCAGTGTCCGGGTAACAGAGGCTGGATTCAGCTTCAGTCTCTGGGCATCGGGTGTGGAGATAACAAGTGCTGCTGTGCAGAGTGGGAGCACGTGTCTTCTCCAGGTGGGCCCTACGTAATCACAGGGGTCCTTGGAAAAGGGAGGCCAGAGACTCAAAGCCTGAAAAGGACATGTGATCTGAGAAACAGGTTGGATTGATGTGACGAAGGGGCCGTGAGCCAAGGACTTCAGACAGAGTTTTTTTTTTTTTTTTTTGGCCGCGCGGCATGTGGGATCTCAGTTCCCCGACCGGATATCGACCCTGTGTCCCCTGCCTTGGAAGCGCGGTCTTAACAGCTGGACCAGCAGGGAAGTCCCTGGACAGATTTACAAGCTGGAAAGATAAGAAACAGGTTCTGTCTCGGTGCCTGCGAAAGGAACCAAGCCTGCCCACACTTTGATTTCAGAACTTTGTGTCCAGAGCGCGAAGAGAATACATCTGTGTTGTTCTGAGCTGCTAAGCGGTGGCGGTATTGTTACAGCAGCCCCAGGAGACAATAGACTTAAATCCTGTCGGTCAAGCTACAGCACACGATAGATCCCTTCAGCCCCTTTAAACCTACTGGAAGCCTCTTTCTCCAAATGCTGAATGGTTTATTAAGATACCGTCTCTTGGGGCTTCCCTGGTGGTGCAGTGGTTGAGAGTCCGCCTGCCGATGCAGGGGACACGGGTTTGTGCCCCGGTCCAGGAAGATCCCACATGCCGCGGAGCGGCTGGGCCCGTGAGCCATGGCCGCTGAGCCTGCGCGTCCGGAGCCTGTGCTCCGCAACGGGAGAGGCTGCAACAGTGAGAGGCCCACGTACCGCAAAAACAAACAAACAAACAAAAAAGATACCGTCTCTTCAGAGTGGCTCTCCTGCTTCCCTTTGTTCCAGAATAAGCTTCCCCCCTCCCTGTGGCCTGATGGACTTTTGGAAACAGTCGTGAATACTTGGATTTGGTATTTATTGCATCGTCTCTAACCGCTCCCCCTGGAACATGAGGTCAACGGGATTGTCAGCATTCTCACTGCATTTTTCTAAGAACGTGCCTGGAACCATCAGTCTATATTGGAGGGAGAAATGGGCGTGCCCAGGTTTAGGGGGTGGAGTGCTAAATGAGTACAAAGTATCGTCTCAGGAAGGAGGGAAAACAAATTAGGTTTAATCACGGACTGAGAGAGCCATGGGGTTTCTTACGAAGGGTGCAGAAGCACATCTATTGGAAACCAGAATCAGAGGACACCCACATACCAGATGTGTGCAGGGGACACGGGTTCCAGCCCTGGTCCGGGAAGATCCCACGTGCCGTGGAGCAACTAAGCCCGTGCGCCACAACTACTGAGTCTGCGCTCTAGAGCCCGCGAGCCACAACTACTGAGCCCGCGAGCCACAACTTCTGAAGCCTGCACGCCTAGAGCTCGTGCTCTGCAACAAGACAAGCCACTGCAATGAGAAGCCCATGCACTGCAGGGAAGTAGCCCCTGCTCGCCACAACTAGAGAAAGCCCGCGCGCAGCAACGAAGACCCAGCGCAGCCAATAAATAAATAAATTAATTTTAAAAAATCAAGGTGGTCATGTTTTCCTTCTACAGGGTAAAAAGAACTCAAGTTTTAACCTGAGTTAGAGTGTGTGTGCGTGTGTGTGCATGTGTGTGTGTTTACCCCTTAAGGACTTGAGTCATTATACTATCAATTTATATTTCTGAAATTGTTTTATTTCACAGTGTTTTATACTCAGCGCCCTAGAGGAAAAAATGTAATTTTCTCTGATTTGAAGCCAATCCCATTTTTTGGCTGTGGTCCAGACATAAGGGGGACTGACAGAATTTTAATTGTCTGTGGGAACGCACGTAAATTGAAATTTATAAAGAGAAACAGTGTGTAGGCAGTGTTTGCCTATTAGCTCCCAAAGGGACAGTAAATATTTTTTTTCCATGTAATTCCATCCCAAGGAATGCCTTGTTTAATTCCCAGAAGCCACCTAGAAAATCAGGGTGTACCCAAAGAGATGCCAGCAAGAGTTCTGACCCTAAACAGAGGAAGCCAGTGTCTGCACCCGATGACCTACACCATTCAAGGGCAGAGAAGTAATACTGTATGAAGGAAGAGCTACCGTATGACCCAGCAATCCCACTACAGGGCATGTATCTGGAGAAAAGCATGGTTTGAAAGAATACGTGCACCCCAATGTTCACAGCAGCACTATTTACAATAGCCAGGACATGGAAGCAACCTAAATGTCCACCGACAGAGGGATGGATAAAGAAGATGTGGTGCCTATACACAATGGAATACGACTCAGCCATGAAAAGAATCAAATAATGCCATTTGCAGCCACATGGATGGACCTAGAGATGATCAATACTAAGTGAAGTAAGTCAGACAGAGAAAGACGAATACCATGTGATATCACTTCTATGTGGAATCTAAAATACGACACAAACGAACCTATCTACGAAACAGAAACAGACTCACAGACACGGAGAACAGAGCAGTGATTGCCAAGGGGGAGGAGGGTGGGGTAGGGAAGGATTGGGAGATTGGGATTGACATATACACACTATTATATTTAAAACAGATACCTAATAAGGACCTACTGTAGAGCACAGGGAACTCTACTCAGTATTCTCTAATAACCTAAATGGGAACAGAATCTGAAAAAGAATAGATACATGTATATGGATAACCAAATCTTCTTGCTGTGCACCTGAACACTAACACAACATTGTAAATCAACTATACTCCAATACAAAATAAAAATGTTAAAAATTATCCATTGTTAATCTGAAACTCACCTTTCACTGGAATCCTCTAAACCTGGCAACCCTACCACTGGCCATTTGGAGTTTGAGAAATAAAAGATAAGTGGCTTGATATTAGACCAAATATTGGACCCTTTGGCATCAATAGAGTAGTAATAATTATTATTACTATTCTATTGCATCAGTATTATTTACAGAATACTATACATAACTTTTATAGAGGAATTATTCTATAAAAATTATTATTCTACTGATTGCTTAAAATATATAATGTATTAATAACAATAATAATTATTATTATTTTATTGTTGTCTTTCGGTGGAAGAATTTCTCCGTTTGCCTCAAATCCCGCTGCGTTAGGAATCGTCCTAATGCCCACCCAAAGTCAAACCTGCTTGCTGACTCTCGTTTGCCATTTCTTCTCACATCTCCGGGTCAGGATACCAAGAGGCAGAGACAAATCATGAAGCCCACAGGAAACAGAGGCTTCTCTTTGAAAGTAGAAATGTGGACTGAATGTATTTTTTTGTTTGCTTGTTTTTAACTTTTAATTAATTCATTTATGTTAACTAACCCGAATGTGCTTTAAAAATTCATCTCCATTTGTGATACTAACGTATTCATCCTGTCCTTCTTTGATCATTTTCAGCCACCTGCCTTCTGGGTGTCTTTAAAGGATGTCCTTTGCGTTTGCAAACGGTTACAGGACTAGCATTTGGAAATAAAAGTGAAATCAGTTCAAAACACTGGAACTTCTTCGTTTTGACCCTGGAGTCAGACGTAACCTTTGATGATCTATAAACCCTTGGAAACTTTAATTCAACTACATGCAAAAGGGGAAAAATTGGCATTTTTAGACATTTTTATCTGAACAGTTCTTAAACAGACCTCAGCACAGAAAAGAAAAAATCTGCCATGACTGTACTATACGAGACTATGTCACAAATGCGAAACATAACACATCTTCACTAAATAATGCATATGGTGAATATTACAAGCAAAAGACAGATTAATAGAATAGACCATGATCTACAGCATGTCAGTGTCTAAAGAAAAAACTTTTAAACTTAATAAAGAGAAGCAACTGAATCTCCTTTTATGATTTTGGCAAAGACCTTGAAAATTGCAGCTTTTTAGAGCAAATGCACGTTTTCACGGTCACTAAGCAGGTAGATGTGAAGAAAGGAAAAGTGGTGGTCAAAAAAAAAAATAATATGATCAGAGGAGTGTTAAATTCAATAAAGCAGATGGCAAGGGGCCATCCGTTAAGTCGCTCCACATCTTGGAACACAAATTCAAAAAGGAAGCCAATTTCCAAATTAAAAAGTAAAGCCATGGCTGAAAGAACGGTTCCTTTCTTCAAGTTTTTCTTTATTCTTTGTAAGTTGTGCCTACCTTCCCGGTTACCGGTCGTCTGGGACTTTGTGGTCGCAAATTGTTAACATATAATTTGTTTCTAAGAGTCCACATGGTGCCCTGGAATTGGAGTCGATGTTCTTGGGGGGTTTAGCTTCGGTTTAGGAAAAAAATCATGAGTCATCAAAAGATTCTTTCTCAATATTGTTTACTTTGAAAGAGACTGAAGGCTCCTTTCTGGCTCTTAATTTATCCTGATTTAAATTAAAGGGTTGTGAGGGCAACCATCTATTAAAGCAATCTAAAAATAAAAATGCAGATGTAATATCTATAGAGTATGTGAAGAGGGTGCTGGGGGAATGTGTTTCATGGGTGGACGGCCTGTTAAGAGTTTCTTAAAATACAATCAGTGCTCCCTAAGTTTAGGAGATACAGTATCATGCGTAACGCTTTGCAAGAAGAAAACCCCATAATGGACGGGTCTGAGAGATCTTCCTAGACCTGCGCTTCTAAAGTTTTAATGTGCTTTTGAATCACCCGGGATCTTGTTACAATGCAGATTCTGGTTCGGTACATCTGGAGTAGGCGCCCCAAATTCTGCATTTCAGACTCTCCCAGGTGATGCTGATGCTGTGGGTCCATGGACCACACTCTTGAGTAGCAGATCCATTAGAGCAGAATCTTGGACCAGAACCTAGCACTGGACCAGGTCACGTTAATATGTGGTCAGGATCGAAAAACCCAGATTGACCCCAACTCCTTGGTTTTCCAGGAGAGGAAACGTAAGACCTAGTGTTCTTAGGACATGGCCACGTTCCCATGACAACAAGGAGGAACCATGGCAACCGCAGCCCACTTCCCTGATCCCCAGGTGTTGGCCTCCATTCTGCACCACCTTAGCATCCCTGATCTGAGGAACTTTGACGGATGAGAACACAAAGTGTGCACTCACGTCTCAAAGGCTACAGCTAAGAGATGGGAGGAAAAAATTCAGTCACAAACATTTTCTTTCCTTCTTTGGTGGTGTTTCCACTTGCCAGTTGGGACGTGGTCCATCCCCATCCTTTTTTTTTTTTTTTTTTTTTTTAACATCTTTATTGGGGTATAATTGCTTTACAATGGTGTGTTAGTTTCTGCTTTATAACAAAGTGAATCAGTCATACATAAACATATGTTCCCATATGTCTTCCCTCTTGCGTCTCCCTCCCTCCCACCCTCCCCATCCCACCCCTCCAGGCTGTCACAAAGCACCGAGCCAATATCCCTGTGCCATGCGGCTGCTTCCCACTAGCTATCTACCTTACTGCGTTTGTTAGTGTGTATATGCCCATGACTCTCTCTCGCCCTGTCACAGCTCACCCTTCCCCCTCCCCATAACCTCAAGTCCGTTCTCTAAGAGGTCTGCGTCTTTATTCCTGCCTTACCCCTAGGTTCTTCATGACATTTTTTTCTTAAATTCCATATATATGTGTTAGCATACGGTATTTGTCTTTTTCTTTCTGACTTACTTCACTGTGTATGACAGACTCTAGGTCTATCCACCTCATTACAAATAGCTCAATTTCGTTTCTTTTTATGGCTGAGTAATATTCCATTGTATATATGTGCCACATCTTCTTTATCCATTCATCCGATGACGGGCACTTAGGTTGTTTCCATCCCCATCCTTGATGACAGTAGTTGGACGAGACAGGATAGGGAGACAGGTGGTAATAGGGACCATGAAGGAGAGGAAAAGCGAGACACAGCCTTCAGTCAGGGCTTCCCTGGGCTCACGCCTACATAAGAGACACCTCTGCAGAGTCGTAGTTTCCACGGGGACGGTGCACCCATTCCCGGTCCACCCATCTGCATTCCCTGACATACCCACTTGCATCATCTGAAACACATTATTACTACGAGTGCTAGATATTTTTTTTCCAAAAGAAATTTCCTGAAGAGCTGCTAGAACCAACCATGCCTGAAGTCCAGCTGTCACCAACCGCACCATGAGATCGGCCTGAACATGTCTTGCTGGTGAGGGTGATTTCAAGAGGCAGACAGTTTCTCACAGCTCAGAGTTACGGAAATGTGAAACAAAGAGGAGTAAAGAGCAGGGAGGACAGAGCTTCAGCCGGTCTTATCCATTTGCAGCTAAACGGAGCAGGGGAAAAGGCAGGGCCGTCCACAAGTCTGTACTTCTTGAAAGAGATGATTTCTTTTTCACAGCTACGAGGGCTTCAGGGGAATGTAAGAAACAGATTTGCACAGATTCTCT
Source organism: Pseudorca crassidens (assembly GCF_039906515.1). Classification (NCBI taxonomy): domain Eukaryota; kingdom Metazoa; phylum Chordata; class Mammalia; order Artiodactyla; family Delphinidae; genus Pseudorca; species Pseudorca crassidens. The sequence continues at coordinate 132,828,161 of NC_090317.1, read as the reverse complement.
TGTTGGGAGAGTTCACATTGAGAAATGTCCTTTGGCACCTCATAGAAACCACCAGGGAAGCACACCTGCAGATTCAAAATCAAGTAGGGTGGTTAGGCGTGGTTCCTCCTATGGCCTCACTCCTGGTTTACGTCGGAACAAAAATGCAAGTCTTGTCCGTATCTTCTGCCCCATCCTAAGCTGTTCTTACTTGAATCACCATTTGTTTTCTTCAGTTACAGTCTTCTGCTTGGAGGGAGATGAAACAGAAAAAGCAAAGAAAAAAAAAGAATTTCTAGCAAAAAGTTTCTGTTTCACAGACACACAAAATCCACATTTATTTGTGTGCTGAAAGAATTCCAAGATCCTGATGTGAAAAGAAAAAAAAAAAACCCACATATAATGATTATGCTGAGCTCTGCAATGCTCTGTGTGTAGACTAGTGGTTAAGAACTCAGAGACAGAAGCCAAACCCTGAGCTCAGATTCCAGCTCCCACTTGGATAATAAGTGCCTGACTCACAAACATAACGTCTGTGAAGCCATTAGCCCCGGACCAAGCACACACAGAGGCCATTCAGTTGACAGTGTCGTGATGATTCTATAACACTTTCAGAAGTCGGTTCGTCGCGGTCTTACAATTAGCTCTTTCTTTTGCTTCTTCCTCTTCCAGACATGCTATGGACCGACAAGATGCTGAGATAATATAAGATTTGTGTGCTGAGGAGATGGGCCATTAGGATGCGAAAACAACCCTGGAGAATTACAGAATAACACATGCAAAAAAAAAAAAATGACCAGCAATAGGAAGAGTAGAAAATAATGATTTATTAGAATCCATGACTCTGGCCAAACATGATCTCAGCGAGCAACTCTTTAGGTAAGTTATGCGTGGGAGGTTCTTCATCACATATATCCAGTGTATCTATTGGGTTCCCAGAAGGCAAACTCGTGGCATGGACGCCATTTGTCTTAGACAATAGAGCTGTCCCCGGGCTTTGTGGTCGAAGAGCTCTGGTCGACAGGGCCAGCCTACTCTGCGTGCAGGAGGAGAGCGGAACTCAGTGTCTAGGCATGAAGACCATCTTCTGACTAGACCCAAGCATGGCGTCTTTGTAGGAATGCCAGCTGCAAACGTAAGCCACCAGATGCCGTCTGCCATAGCTCATCTCCAGGAGACACAGGAAAAAGAACTTAGAATGGCTTCTCTTGAAGCCAGGAACATCATTCCATTGCAGGGATATTTCATATGCCTCCTCAGTCTTTCAGGGGTGTGTGTGTGTGTGTGTGTGTGTGTGTGTGTGTGTGTGTGTGTGTGTGTGTGTGTGTGTATTTCATCCTACTTGCCTGCTCTGTCGTTCTAGCCCTATTAAACACTTCACCATCTACTGGTGTTGGGTGAATTGGACAAAAATGCAAACCTACTCAGGGCTTGACCCCGTTTTGATTTTGTACTTTATTACGATGCTCTAAAAATACCAATTCATCCGCGTGCAGTTTTCCTTGTGTTTCAAAACATGTTGGTGACTTATGAATTTCCTCAACCCTGATCAAGGGAGTGAACTTTCCTGTTGAAACTCTCTGAGTGACTCTGGCATCCTTGACCGGACTGGACATTTGCTATGACTAAGAATTGCTTCGATCACTATTTCTCACACATCACTCATGAATGGCAGCCTTTATTGTTAATGGGAAGAGAGATGAGCAAAAGATATGAATCCCTAAAAGTTGAAACTCATTGCCACAGATACGCTGTGTGAAACTCTCAAAACTCTGTGACCCATATTGTTTTAAAATAAGCCTTGAAATGATTTAAAGATAATGAATCTAAGTTGAAAATGGAAAAAAAAAACCAACCATGAACCAAATACCTTGAGGTTAGCAGCCATGGTTCTCATCAGCATTGTAAACGCCTGGGGAGAGAAACTGTCCAGCTCAGGTATGCAGACTACCTGGACAGGTATGGCCAGTGCATAGGTGCATTGATGTCCTGTGGACGCCATAGCATAGCGCCATGGATGGGCTGGGTTAAACAACAGACATTTATTGTCTCCCGTCCTGGAGGCTGGAAATTGAAAATCAAGGTGTCTGCAGGGCTGGTCCCTCCTGAGGCCTCTCTCCTGGGCGTGTAGACGGCCGTCTTCTCCCTGTGGCCTCACAGGGTCGTCCCTCTGTGTGTGTCTGTGTCCTGATCTCCTCTTCTTACAAGGACAGCAGTCCTATGGGATCAGGACCCCCCTAATGACCTCATTTTACTTTCATCCCCTCTTTAAAGACCCCATCTCCAAATCCAACCACATTCTGAAGTCCTGGGGGCCTGGACTTCAACATATGAATTGGGGGCAGGGGGGAGGATACAATTCAGCCCATAACGGAACTGCTGGGTCATATAGTATTTCTTTGATTAACATTTTTAAAAATTTATTTATTTTATTTATTACTCTTGGCTGCGTTGGGTCTTCGTTGCTACACGTGGGCTTTCTCTAGTTGCGGCGAATGGGAGCTACTCTGTTGTGGTGCGCGGGCTTCTCATTGCGGTGGCTTCTCTTGTTGCAGAGCACGGGCTCTAGGTGTACATGGGCTTCAGTGGTTGTGGCACGCGGGCTCAGTATTTGTGGTGCACGGGCTTAGCTACTCCACGGCATGTGGGATCTTCCTGGACCAGGGCTCGAACCCATGTTCCCTTCATTGGCAGGCGGATTCTTAACCACTGCGCCACCGGGGAAGCCCTTTGATGAACATTTTGAAGAACCTGCACCGTTCACTTTTGTACTTCCATGCAGCCTTAACCACGAACCAGAAACTGTGCATGACAGTATCGTTATAATAAAAGGAGCTTAGGACACACACAGAGGCATGACCAAGTGAGGACACAGGGATGAGAGGGCCGTCTACACACCAAGCAGAGAGGCCTCAGGAGGGACCAGCCCTGCCCACACCTGGATCCCAGATTCCGGCCTCCAGGGCTGGAGACAATCTATGTCTGTTGTTTAAGCTCCCCAGTCGAAGGTGCTTCTTTATGGCGGCTCTAGGGCACAAATACACACATGGAATCTGGGGTTCAGAGTCGTGTCCTAGATCAGTAAGATCAGTCGGTCATAGAGTTAAGCTCCCCACACAATGCCTATCCCTCTATCTGGGTTCGTCACTCAATCTTCATCACTCTTTACTGACCTGCAGAAACATACATACACGTCTCGTGGTAAAAACCTGTCCAACATTTGTCGGCGTCACATGAAGCCAGCTGTGGGGGTCTGGGAGAATTTGAGGACTGACTTTCAGGCTTGCTAAAAAGCTTCTCCGGATCAACAGAGCCCCTTCACCTGCCTGTCACATCTTGAAACGTCCCCGGGGAAGAATCCTCTCTGTTGGCAGGGTTTCACAGTCTTGTATTTAAAGGAAATGTGCCCCGGAAGAGACTAAGGGATAAAGGAGAAGTAGTTGTTGGTTAGCTGGAAGCAGAGTCATTTTCTGAGAGTGGAGAAGAGAGGATGCGCAAAGAGGATGGGAAGGGCGAGCTAGGAGGTGGAAAGGATGGATAGAGAGGGCAGACAGGGACCAAGGATGCTACAGGGCAGAGGACACATGAGTGGGTAGGACAGGGAAAGCAGGGAGGAACCCCATGAGACTCTGACTATAGCGTTTCTGTTCCTGCTGCCGGACTTCTCGAGTTTCCTCAGCCCATCCCAGGAGCTTCTGATTTGCTCCCTTCCGTGCTTTATCCACTGCGTTTCCTCCCCCAGACATGCTCCCTCTGGCAGCCACCAGATTCCCACCCGAAACGTTCCCTGTGGCCTCCAAGAGACCACAGTGTAAAAACTGCATCTGCTCTGAGTTCTTTCAGGGAAGAAGAGTCTACCACCTTCTTGGGATTTCCCTGGCTGGTGACGAATGCAGACGCCTCATCCTCCCAAGCCCCCCTTGCGCCCCCAGACCCGCCAGCCATGGCATCTGTCACTTTTCCTCCCCAGGAATACTGGCTGCTGACCACACAAGAGGACGGCCTGAACCATCTGGACAAGAGGTCCTTCAAAGTGGTCCAGCCTCGTCACCAGGCTCGTGGTGGAAATCGCCTGTGCAGCTCAGCGCCTGTGCAAAGAATTGCTGACCAAGCAGCTTCATCTGGGGAAACACAGGACTGCTTCCCACTGAACGGATTTTTGGGGGCAGCAAGGACCTTCCTCCTGACATCTTCTGGAATGCACGATACTTTACTGAAATTGTGAACAGATTTCCAGGAATGGTCTTCTCCTTTTCATAGACTTGGTGACTTTTGGAACGTTCCCCCCCAAAACACACGCTTCCTTTTGGCAATTGGCCATGCCATTAAATGGAAGACATGTACTTTTGCATATTCATGGTTTCAGTTCCGGGCTTTAAAATATATTCTTTTCCAGGGGAGATAAGAGACATACAGATTGCACTTCCTTCAGTGAAACAGAATCTACAGTTTCTTGCTGAATTGAAACCCTATGCACTGGTAAGAGAAATAGCAGGAGACCTAGTTTCTAATGAGATAAGATGATTAATGTATTGTACGTTACGCGTAGGTGATAGAAGAAGAAGTGGAAGGGGCTTCCCTGGTGGCGCAGTGGTTGGGAGTCCGCCTGCCAATGCAGGGGACACGGGTTCAAGCCCTGGTCCGGGAAGATCCCACATGCCACAGAGCAACTAAGCCCGTGCACCACAACTACTGAGCCTGCGCTCTAGAGCCCGCGAGCCACAACTACTGAGCCCACGTGCCACAACTACTGAAGCCTGCGTGCCTAGAGCCCGTACTCTGCAACAAGAGAAGCCACCGCAATGAGAAGCCCGCTACCTCTCGCCACAACTAGAGAAAGTCCGCGTGCAGCAACGAAGACCCAACGCAGCCAAACATAAATACATAAATTTATTTAAAAAAAGAAGTGGAAGCATCACTAGATGAGTATAGTGAACCATATTGAGTTGTTGATATTGACAGTCCTATTTCTTCATCCTCAGATATAATCTGAAATCTACCCTTAGCTCTCAGTGAGTACATGATAACGAACTTCACTGACCCCAGAGGATGCATTTGACCTTCTCCATTCTTCCTCTAGGGTCTCTCCTGGACTACTTTCTCTTATTCGACCCACTTTTGCTCAGTGTCGGTCACCACTCTAGACTTTCCAACATTCCAAATGTGTGGTGTAGCCTAGGCTCTGTCTACACCCTCCAGACCCCTGTATTTCATCTCCAACACCTCCATGGTCGTTAAAGTCATCAAGACCAAAAATCAAACTTGCCTCGCAGCCTTGCAGGTCCAGGCCCACAAGCCAGGAGCCTAGGAGTCTTCATTCCTCCTTGTTTTATCCATCAGCGGCCCTCATGGACAGCTCTCCTTGACCTGCATCTCTCTGTGCCCATCAGCACCACTAGGAAACCATCATCGGTCACCTGGACGCTTTGCTTCCTGAATGGCCACCCTACGGACTGGCTCTGTTCCATATTCTCCACCCTTCAGGCAGTGACTTTTCCAAAACTCCCTTGTGCTCGAGGCAGCCTTCCTTCCTTAAAGCTTTCACAGCTTGCCATGGCTGTTACAATGAACGATATAGTTGGCTTGATGTCCAGGATGCTAAATTCCTTCCCTCCCCAGTTTCATTCCGCACCTCTCTCCCCTTTCCACATGCCCTCCCGTCACACCGCTTTCCTTCACTCTCAGCTCCGTTTGCTGGAGACCTTTGGACGTACTGCGTCTTCTGCGGAAGCTCCATCCCTGACCTGCTGGACCAACCCACTCTGTCTGTTAGGCATTCTCCGAGCATCCTGTTTATTTCCACCGTGGCACCTACCACAGTCTATAAATGTCCACTCGTCTGATTTTTAAATTACCGTTCGCTTCCAGTACTCTGGTTGTACTCACTTGTTAACCCCCGTCACCTAGCAGGCATGCAACGAAAACGCACCAATCAATGGATACAAGTAATGCACTCCAGAGCTATTTAAAGAGTTCGCTACCAGGAAGCCTGTCTTGGACGAGAAAGTTAAACAGGAAACTCTGTCCCTCGGGGGTTGTTCTCTGGCTCCTTGCAACGATTCTGAAAAGCAAAGAATGTACTCGGGTAGCTCAGACCGCACAGTTCATGACCACGTCTGAAGCAGCTCCTTGTTCCGCTCACGGGAACATATTGTATTTAATACCTTCTGTGATGTTAGGTTTGTTTCTCATCTAAACGTTGGAATTCTGAGCGTAAGGACTCTTCTTTTGATGCTGTTCTTGTCTCAGATCTTATTAATCCTAATAACCGCTTGATTCCGTTTATGCCTCAGACTGAGAGGCACGTCAGGATTCCTCTTCTCAAGCTGCCAGCAGTCAGGTTCCGGATGCCAAGGAGGACGCGAGGTCGTTCATGAACGCTAAACATCCTTTCTCACCTTGGATGGAATAATTAATTTCTTGTGTTGTTTTCGATTTTTTCAATTGGGTATAATTGATTTACAATGTTGTATTCGTTTCAGGTGTACAGCAAAGTGATTCACGTGTATATAGGTATGTATTCTTTTTCAGATTCTTTGAAAAGGAAAGTAACTTTGATCCACCATGACCTTCTGGTTATATCCCAAAGTCACGGGTTCCTAGTATTCTATTTTCCCCAATGGCTTCCGCGGCAGTATTTTAGAGACTCTGGTAAGACGTAGCAGATGAAGGAGGTGGTGTGTATATGTATACTTGCATATGGAATTCCATCAACATTAGGGGAAATGTGTGTTTCTATATTTGGTTTGGATCTAACCCCATGATGTGAGAATGGGTTCATTTCATCCAGCGAGAGGCACCGTCTCAAAGCCCAGGGAACACAAATAGGAAGATAAGTCGTATACAACCTCTGAGCCAAGTCCTTGCCATATGGCGTCTTATTGAATCCCGTCCATAACCCAACAAGGTCCAAAGATATTGAATAAAAACACTTGCTCAAGAATTGAAGTCAAGCAGACTGCAAACCTTTGCTTTATCTGGTAGACACTGATCCCGTAATCTGTAATCCCAAGGAGCTCACTGGTAAGCAGAGCAGAAGTAGGGAGAAGGTTGAACAGTTCACCCAGAGAAGTACATAGTCAGTTGATAACCTAGTGCTTGGGATCTAAGTCAGCTGAGTTTGGGATTAACAAACACACACAACTATATAAAAAACAGATAAACAACAAGGACCTACTGTGTAGCACAGGGAACTATATTCAATGCCTTAAAAAAAAATTGAAGTATAGTTGATTTACAATGTTGTCTTTAATTACTGCTATACAGCAGAGTAATTCAGTTATACACATATATCCGTATATATCCATTCTTTTAAAATATTCTTTTCCATGACAGTTTATCATAGGATATTGAATACAGTTCTCTGTGCTATACAGTAGGACCTCATTGTCTATCCTTCAATGTCTTGTAATAACCTGTCATGGAAGAGAATCTGAAAAATCTGAAAGATGTGAAACAGAATCACTTTGCTGTACATCTGAATCTAACACAACACTGTAAATCAACTATACTTCAATTAAAATGGAGAAAGTTAAAAATAATTCAAACACAAACAAAGAAACCCCCCAAAGAGTCAAAGTTGAAGAAAAGTAATTGAAAAGCTCAACTCTTTCTTCAGCTATTATTTCTAAGGTCATTACAAATGGAGAAAAATATTGAATTTGCATCAGGCTAATTAGCTCTTTTTTTTCAAGACTTTTTTTTTTTTCTCTAGAGCAGTTTTAGATTCACAGCAAAATTGAGGGGAAGGTACAGAGATTTCCGACAGCCCCTTGCTCCCCGACCCCTGCCCACAGGCTCCTCCAACGCCCATATCCGCCACCAGACAGAACATCTGTTTTCACTGATGAACGTACGCTGACACGTCATCATCACCCAAAGCCCCCAGTTTACATCAGGGATCCCTTTTGGTGTTGTACGTTCTATGGGTTTTGGAAAATGTATAATGACATGTCATCTACCATGAATTAACTTTTTAATTTAAAAAATAATTTAAAAAAATGACTTTCCATGAAGCTAGTACATGAATTGATATGAAACCCTAGATTTAATTTTGTTCCCTAACTATACAAGCATGCCCATAATAAACAATATTACGCTGGGTTGCTTTCCTGATGATGCTTCTGGGGGCCTGGGGGGACCGCCTTGTACAAAGATCTCAGGGTAAGGGCCTCAAGGGTAACCCTCAAAACCCAGTCACTTCCAAGCAGGCAACAAACAAGCATCTTCAAAATGGTTTAATTAATTAATTGATTAGTGGCTTAATACTGGAGCAGAGGATTTCAAAGCTTATCAAACCTCGGAGTCATCAGGGGACCTTTAAAGATGCTGGCACCCAAACACAATCCAGATATTCCACTTCACTGATCAGCAATTCATACTGGGCATTAGCATTCTTTTAATTGAAGTATAGTCGATTTACAATACTATATTAGTCTCGGGGGTACAACATAGCGAATTGATGTTTTATAGATTATACCCCATTTAAAGTAATTATGAAGTATTGGTTCTATCCCCTGTGCTGTATAATATATCCTTGTCGCTTATTTCTTTTATACCTAGTAGTTTGTTCCTCTTAATCCCCTCCCCCTATTTTGCCCCTCCCCCACTTCCCTCTCCCCACTGGGAACCAATAGTTTGTTCTCTGTAACTGTGAGTCTGCTTCTTTTTCTTTTACATTTGTTGTAGTTTTTAGATTCCACAGATAAGTGTAATCATATAGTATTTGTCATTCTCTCTCTGACTTGTTTCACTTAGCGTAAAACCCTCCAAGTCCATCCCTGTTTCTGCAGATGGAATTATTTCATTCTTTTTCATGGCTGAGTAATATTCCATTGTATACATGTACCACATCTTCTTTATCCATTCATCTGCTGATGCACACTTAGGTTGCTTCCATGTCTTGGCTACTGTAAATAGAGCTGCTATGAACGCTGAGGTGCAGGTATCTTTTGAAATTAGCATTTTTGTTTTTCTGAAACATACCCAGGAGGAGAATTGCTGGATCATATGGTAATCCTATTTTTAAAATTTCCAGGAAGCTCCATACTGTTTCTCACAGTGGCCGCAGCAATTTACAATCCGACCAACACTGTACGAGGGTTCTCTTTTCTCCATATCCTTGGGCATTAGGATTTTTGAGAGCTCCTCGGGTAATGTGCAGCCAACTTTGGGTCCCTCTAATCTGTAGAATAACAGACCAGACAGACCAATAGAAGCTCTGTTTGCAGGTTCTCAAGTCACCGATGACTTGCAATCAGCCGCGGTGAACGTTTGCACAACAGGAATTGGCAAGTAATTCACGTATTGTTTCTTTTTTTGCGGTACGCGGGCCTCTCACTGCTGTGGCCCCTCCTGTTGTGGAGCACAGGCTCCAGACGCGCAGGCTCAGCGGCCATGGCTCACGGGCCCAGCCGCTCCGTGGCATGTGGGATCTTCCCGGACCGGGGCACGAACCCGCATCCCCTGCATCGGCAGGCGGACTCCCAACCACTGCGCCACCAGGGGGGCCCCACGTATTAAGTTTTGCTGTCATTCCCAGTACTAAGGTCATCAGAAACTTAGGAGCATGGAGTCACTTGGATCCCTCCAAGCAGATGGAGTGAAGATGAAAATGTCACCCTGGGAAGTAGTTGACAGCCCTAGGCTGGCCAGGTAGCCCGTGGTAGAGGTCAGAGGGCAAGGGCCAGTTTTAATTTGCGCCGGGCTGTCCTCATCCCCTGAGGCTGACACCAAACACCCCAGTCACCCAAAGCTCATCACAAAGCTTCTGTTAACTGGTGGTTCCAGTTAGCAGAGATAAACGTCCGTTTATAAGAAGGTGACGATCAGAGGGTTGACACCATGCTGTACCCCTTTTATTGATTTTTACCCTAAAAACCCAAGTTTGCTGCTACACCTAGATTGGCCTCACCAAGCTTGTAATTAATTCTAGACCAAAACAGAGCCAAGAAGTGACTGAGGATATATAACAACCAAGAAGCGATGTACGGTACATGTATGTGTATGTGTGTGTATATATATGTTTACTGGATATCCATTTCCTGCCTTTGATATATGTGTGTGTGTGCTTGATACGTGTTTCACGTGAGAAGAAAATGCGAAGCTTGCACAGGTATGAAAAGAAGCAGACGGTTTAACTTTATGGCACCATTTTTCAACAAAAAGGTCTACCAACTGTAACATGAAAACTGCAAGCCTTCTCTTGCCAAAGTATCTATTCCAACCTTTGTAAGATGGAAAGGAGCCAGGTGGTTTCACCTTTGTCAACGAGGGATTTTCTTTTTCACTGAAACATCCAACCATTAAAATCAATCATTTGGGAACACAGAACGTCCTTGTAAGGCAAGACAAGCTTTGTTGGTGTTTCATTTCCAGTGTTGTGATTGTGAATTTTTCTTGACAGTCCCTCTGGGCAAAGTACAACTTGGCATATGGTGCCAATAAATGAATTAATGAGCTCGATCAGTGTAAATACATAAATAAATTCTTCCAGAAACAGGAAGGTTTCCCAATGTTATTCGTCTTCAGGTCTTAACAACTGTACGTACATTGGCACGAACCCGGAATTCTTTTTTCTAGGGAAAATTTTGTCCCAATCAGAGGCATCTTCCAGTGTCTTTCCATGCAAGATTGACGTGACTTCTACTAGATATACAACAGAGGTCTCCGTTTTTATGAAAAGACACAGTCCTGACTTTTTGGTTGTTTGTTCTCAATAGCTAGCCTCGGGGTTCTTGCCGGAGATGTCAATGTTGAAGTCCTTACCCTCCGGCTTTTTCAGCATCCCGCATCCCAGGTAAACTATTTTTACTCTGAAAAGATTTCCTGAGGGACATTTAATCAATTTCTCCTTGTACAGATCCTAAAGTCTACCCTCGGGTCAATTCAAACCATTGAAAAGTTTTGGAGTTTAAGAGAAGGGAGACGTCACAGCTGGAGTTCAAAGTGCTGGCTTCTCGGGCTTCCCTGGTGGCGCAGTGGTTGAGAGTCCGCCTGCCGATGCAGGGAACATGGGTTCGTGCCCCGGTCCGGGAAGATCGCACATGCCGTGGAGCAACTGGGCCCGTGAGCCATGGCCGCTGAGCCTGCTGGCTTCTCACAGGAAAGCTTTCCCAATATTGCTTCCGCTCCATGACGGTGGTTTATATTAGGCCCATAAAAACTGGGACCTTTTTTTTTTTTTTTTTTTTTTGCAGTACGCGAATGTCTTGACTTGAGATGGTCAATGAACTCTTAACACTGGCTAAAACATTTTCTTCACGAGCGTGTGTGCAAATGCCTATAAAGTGGTAAAGATCTTGTCGTCTTATATTTTACGATCTTGAAGGGAAAGTCACTTTAGTGCTCCATAAATTGTAAGAAAATTAAGAACAGTGGTAAAAGATAGGCAATTGAGGAAAAAACATGTAATACTAGATACACCTGTTTTCCAGAAGGGAGTAATTCTGCTTCCTCCACATTTCGGTAATATTTCCAAAAGGATAATATCCCCTAAGAATGAAAATGCATATGGACTTTCTCTATTTCTTGGAGTCCTGTCTAGCAGGTTAAATCTGGAAAAGGAATTCTCTGCCTGTTCAACTAATTATTGTGAGGGATATATAAACAGAGCCGTGCATATGTGCCTCTCATTCCATCCACATTTCGGAAGACAATCCTTGTTTTTGAACATAACTTTAACCCAAATGTTGCCACGAACTCAATATTCAAGTTTTAAAAGAAACTGTAACTATGTTTTGAGTGCATACCATTGCTAACTATTTCCATTTTCAATATGATGACAAAGATACAGGGCTTAGGTGGCTTGCCAATTTTGAACAGTTCCTTGGGATCCAGCTAAGTCTTTAATTTAGGATCAATTACTCTACCAGGGCACAAGATTGTTCTGATTCCCCATTATAATTCCCAGATAGCTTGGATAGGAACCATTAGCCGTGAGTGCTTGTGTCTGGAACACCCTTTATTTTGCATTTGAGCTGTGTCCTATCCATGAGCTAATATGAGGTCGTTTGCAAATTACTGCAATTTTCATTTTTAAAACCAGTGCTTTCAAGAAAAATAAGATAACCTTACATAACTCAATAGAAAACAAAACAAATGATCTGACTAAAGATGGGCAGAGGAACTGATGAGACATTTCTGCAAAAAAGACATATAGATGGCCAACAGGTTCATGAATAGAGGCTCAACATCACTAATTATTAGAGAAATCAAAACAAAACCACAATGAGGTATCACTTCACACCGGTCAGAACAGCCATCATCAAAAAGTCTATAAATAATAAATGCTGGAGAGGATGTGGAGAAAAGGGAACCCTCCTGCACTGTTGGTGGGAATGTAAACTGGTGCAGTCACTGTGGAAAACAGTATGGAGGTTCCTCAAAATATTAATAGAGCTACCATATGATCCAGCAATCCCACTCCTGGGCATATATCTGGACAAAACACTAATTCCAAAAAGTACATGCACCCCTATGTTCATAGCAGCACTATGTACACTAGCCAAGACATGGAAGCAACCTAAGTGTCTATCAACAGATGAATGGATAAAGAAGATGTGCTATGTGTAGATGTATGGTATGTATGTGTATATATATATATATATGTGGTATGTATATATATATATGTGGTATGTATGTGTGTGTGTATATATATGTGGTATATATATATATGTGTGGTATGTATATATATGTGGTGTGTATATATATGTGGTATGTATATGTATATGTGGTATGTATGTGTGTGTATATATATGTGGTATGTGTGTATATATATGTGGTATGTATGTGTGTATATATGTGGTGTGTGTGTGTATATATATATGTGGTATGTATGTGTGTGTATATATATATGTGGTATGTATGTGTGTGTATATATATATATATATGCAATGGAAAATTATTCAGTCATAAGAAGAAAATCCTGCCATTCGGGACAATATGGATGAATCTTGAGGGCAATGTGGTTAGTGAAATAAGTCAAATGGAGAAAGACAAGTACTGCACACTTTCATTTATATGTGGAATACAAATAAAAGTCAAACCCATAGAAACAGAGAGTAGAAAAGTGGTTGTCAGGGGGTAGGGAGGTTGCGGCGGGGGGGAAGATTGACAGGTGTCCAGCTCCTAGTTCTACGCCTCAAGAAAAGACTTCCCCAGCCTTTCTGTGTTGAGGTGAACCTTTTCTTCCTCTCAGAGGAATGATGAGGGTTTTTGTTCTCCGTGATGGAAAAGGAGGCATTCCCTGTGGAGGTGGATGTCTTAGGTTGGGGTTCCATCAAAAACAGAGCCTGAGCCAGGGACCTGGGTGAGGTCGTTTATTTGGGATGTTGTCCTAAGAAGCTGGTGTTAAGTGAGCCAGGAAGAAAGGGAAAGGAACAAAGGTGACTTTGGTCCCACTGGCAACTCTCTCAGCATCCTTGTAGCATGAGTTATCAGTTGGGATTAACATACACACACTACTGTATATGAAATAGGTAAGTAACAAGGACCTACTGTAGAGCACAGGGAACTCTCCTCAGTATTCTGTAATCTTGGGAAAAGAATCTGAAATATTATAATAAGGGAGAAGAATAATAACCTATATGGGAAAAGAATCCAACAAAGAACAGATGTATGTATAACTGATTCACTTTGCTGTACACCTGAAACTAACACAACGTTGTAAATCAACGCTACTCCAATAAAAGTTTTTTAAAAAAGAATGAGTTATCAGGACCGTGTCCCCCACAAGGATGGGACATCTATGCCCCAAACCCATCCTTGTTTGTTGTGGATAATACAGGGGGCATTCACGATCACCGCCCCACCCCCAAAAGTTTGAGTTTCCACAAGTCCTGAGACAGAACACCCAAGGCAGCAGGCGATGAAGATGGACATGACCCAGGAGAGGGTCCATGGACAGTACACCAACCCCTTTGTGACTGTGGGTGTTACCTCGGGTTGCCAAGAGCAGGGAAGGAAAATATAGGCGTTTCAACATTAATACGCTCAGATACTTCTTTCGCGTGAGTTGCAGGCAACAGAGAAAAGGCGGGTGGATTTGATGGAGGGGAGGTGAGGTCGATCTCAGCTGAGAGAATTTCTGTTCCTCTGTAAGACTGAAGTCGAGATCGTTCGCATAGGATCATTGAGGTTTTAAGAAAACGGGGAGACGTGGAAAACAATGATTTTAAAAAGTGGGGAAAGAACTGTACTGGGAGGAAGAGGATACAGCAGACAACTGGGCACACTGGTGTGATGTTTCCCCAGCCCACAGCTGTTACTGACCACAGTTCTAGGCCTCCAGAGGCCAGATGACAAATGCAGGCAAGGCTTTATTGGGACCCCTGCTACAGCATGGAAAAGGTAACAGGTTCCCTTGCTCGCTTCCCAAGGCGGGACGAGCGGATTCCTTATACGGGGTGTGGGTAGGTGTCCAGGGGTCCGGCTGGAGGGTCTGCCCACCCCTCTGTGGTCTTGTGTGCAGGGGGCATGTGCAGTGCCCTGCTTTTGCTCCAGACCCTCTGCTTTTGCTCCCGGCTCTTCAGAAGTGGCAGTTGGGTTGTTTTTGGTCTTTTTGTATCTTTTTGTCTATAATTTGCCCCAACTGCGCATGCATGCGGTTATTTTTAGCCCCTTCTAGTTTCTTTGTATCTTGCTGCTTGAGGAGAGGTGTGTCCAGGTGCAAGCCTTGCAGCAAAGGGTCCCAGCTCCCAGCCTGTCTCACACCCGGCTCATGGGGAACTGGCAGTCCGGATTTGAGCACGCTTGCGTGTTGAATTCTGCTGTCCAAGAGTGGGTGGGTGTTTGCAAGGCAGTGATTATGGCTCTCAGCCATGAAGTGGACCGTAAGTCGTGGAAATGCAACCAGACTCGTCCACGTATCGGCGCCCTAGAGATGTGGGAGGACCCTGGAGATGGTGACCCCAGAGTCGGGGTTAGAAAGTGGAGTTCTGGGAACCATTATTTCAGACATGGTGCTGGTGATGACCATCCTATGTGTGACCCAGAAAAGAAGCAGTGGGAGAGGCCAAGGGAAAGACGGCTTGGGGCTCATGAGATCAAAGACAACATAGGGGTAGCAGGCGTGAGTTTTACAAACTTCGCAAACATTAGAATTCTAACGACGCAACTTGAATACCACTTGCATTTTAAGTTGGCTCAAAGAAGCCATAAAAATAACTGAGCGCATTTCTAAGGTTACCGGAGAGAGAAGAATCTGTTTTCTTCATCCCTCTGGCATGTGGAGTAGGTGTACTTTATTATGATGATGACTGTTAAGCATATCTTCGTGTGCCAGTAAGAGCATATATTTTTTCTTTGTGGAAATATATAAACTTAAAAGGAAGGCGCTGACACTTTAGATTATGAAAATACTTTAGGAACAGAAAACGTTAAATTATTTTCTGTGTGTGCTTTTTGGCTGTGCCTTTGGAACTAAAAAGGAAAAAAAAAAAAGGTGACGCGAAGGCAAAAGCTGAAAGAAGTAGGAGGGAATGCTGAAAATTCAATGTTTGGATTCCGTTCACAATAAACGAATGCACATGCATTTCGACAAATTTAATTCTCAGAGAAATACTTTATTTTTTTAGAGTATCTTTTTTAATCCAGGAAGAGAAAACAGCAGGGGAATCGCAGCCTGGTTTAATTCTTCTTCCTCTGTAAATAGACCCCAAGGTTATGACAACAGCTAGGTCTTTGGCAGCCAAGTTGCTTCAGATGGTATAATCTTAATGAAGTGTTATTAAAAGTTTAATCGCGGTAAATGTTTCCTCCTGGTACATAGCAGCTAAGTCTCATCGGGACCAGAAAGTCTGTTTGTGGAGGCAGAGATGTGTCCCTCACAGACAAAGCCTTGGGGTGCTCAGGGAGGTTTAATGGGGAGTCCAGCCCATATGAGGAACTCCACGTAGACCCCACCAGAATCTTCCTCTTCTGCCCAGCCTCCATCCACCCACCCATACACCGACGGACGCACACCTAGAACCAGCCCAGTAGAAACAGCATCGTGGGTCATTACCCAAATCGGACTCGCGTCTCCAGAGATTTACCACCCGTGGGACTGAGACAGGGACCCAGTGAGTCCAGTGGGAGCCTGAGGCTCTCATCCACATCCAAGTATAGAACTTGTTCTCTCTTGTTCTACGCAAGCAAAGCCATCAGATGGAGTCCCTGCTGGACCACACACGATGGACCGACGGACAGTGTAGCCGTCCACTCAAACTGCCATGACAATGCCGCACCTCTCGCAAATGGGGATGATAACAAAAGTACTGCCTGGAGTAGTGATAAATGGCAAGCGGTTAATGGAGCTTTCGGAACGTAATAAATATTCATTTCAGGTTTGATGACACTTGGTCAAACAATAGTGTTATTTTCTGTACATAATCTCAAAAAAGACCCGGTCAGACTGCTACACGGAAGCTGGGATAAGGGATTTTGTTTTTTCAATACACAGTTTAGCCTGGGGTTTCTGCGATGCTAAGTTTTGCCATTGTCTGTGGGTGGATGTGGCCTGGAGTTGAGAAGCCAAGTGGTGTCAGATAAGAAAAAAAGAGCCATTGTGTTCGTGGAACCTTAAAGCACGCTTTTCATTGGGTGACAAGAGAGAACAATGGCAGATCCTACCCAAACTGCTAACTGACACTGAGTCTTAGACTTTCCAGTTTTTACAGGTCCCATGTGGGGAGGATATGAAATATAGGGCACCAGTTAGTTCTGCATCATGTCAGCAGGAATTCGTGCAATGAAGGGAAATCTATGAAAATATCCCTTGTTAAACTCTGCTTGTCAGGGACATGTTGGGACTGGGCCCTCAGAGCATCTGAATGGAAATGGGTTTTCCTTCAGTTTTAACAAATGTCTTTAAGAGCACCAAAGATATCTAGATAAGGCTACAACGATAATCAGTGTTTGGTAAGAAAGAAATTTGCCATACACTTTTTACTTTATTTTGTTACAAGTTTTTTTTTTTTTTTGCAGTACGCGGGCCTCTCGCTGCTGTGGCCTCTCCCGTTGTGGAGCACAGGCTCCGGACGCGCAGGCTCAGCGGCCATGGCTCACGGGCCCAGCCGTGATCCTCCCGGCCGGGGCATGAACCCGTGTCCCCTGCATCGGCAGGCGGACCGTCAACCACTGCGCCACCAGGGAAGCCCACCTCTTGATCTTTAAAACATACTCCACAACAGAGGATGTCATACCTCATGCACCGACTACTATTTACAATAAAATCCTATTTCGTAATTTCCATTGAAACATTTTCCAGATATTCTGAATAAATATGTTATTGTAGACACTCCACAGCTGGTAAAAACGTTATTTTAAAAAATGTCTTCAGGTATAAACAGAAATAGTTTTACCTATTCAAGAATCAGAACAAATGTATGCATGGGTTATAGTAATAAAATGAGTCATTTCTCGGAGAAAAAACGTAATTCCTAGGCAGGCAGTACACGGATTTTATAAACGGTGGGATTCTGTTGCTGGACGTAAGACCCAAGACATGCTGTCTTGCATTCCCATTTCTTCTCAGGTGATGCTCTAGATGACTCTGGTAAGATGGAAATGGCAATTCTGTTATCTTCCTCTTCCGGCATGTGTATTTTTCTCCCCTTATTGTATTCTGTACAAAATATATGGGAAAGGATAGCTAGATGAAAGACTTGGGAAGTCAAAGCCAAGATGCCAGAGGTTATGACTCCAATGAGGACAGCAGTGAACCAAACAAAAAATAAAGCACTAAGGGTCACCATATTTTTAGTTGGTCTTCTTTCTTTAAGACATCTAGCAGACTTTTATGATCAGTAACTCTTCTTTTTCTAAGTATATACTTCTAGCACAGGCAACAGGATTTCACGGTTTTTGTATTGTGAACAACAGAAGCACACTTTTACATATTATCAGCATGTAAAAATAACTGTAACTTTTCCCGAGGTAGAATGTGAATGTATAGGAATCTCTATTAGTTTATGGTCAAGTGCAGACTTACAATCCACCCACTTCCTGATGCTAAGTGGAAATCTTACACGTGGGCTTATTTTAGAGTAACACCTGGATCCTGTCTTATGGGGAAAAAAAAGGGGAATCAAAGATACCGCGTCATAAACTTGAAGCATCATTGGAATTTCCCTAGATGACTGGAGAAATACATTGCTAAACGAATGAGTTCAAGCAGATATGGGCCTATCTAGTTAACGTCAAGAATCCACAAAAGAAAAAAATATCCACAAGAGAGATTTACAGTTTAAGGTACGCCTATATTTCTATTTTATGTAAACATATTGAATGTGTAAGTTATATATATATGCGCAAGATTGGTAAATGATAATCTGTAATTTAATATATAACTATGTTATCTATTTAGCTTATGCTTACATTTTATATTTGTGTTTTTAATAAAGCATTAAAATGTAAAGGGTAAAATGAGCAGAACTTTGAAAAAAAAAATCTGCTCTTAGCAGAAGACAGGAACAACATAAAATGATTATTAGAAGGCATTTTCCCCCCTTACCTTGGCACTAACACTGGACTTTATGAAAGACATCTATTGGCGTCAACAACACCCGCAGAATCATTTGAGTTGTATATCTCCACTCAAATGTCAGCGCTCCTTGGTAATATAATTTGTGTTGGGAAATTATACCATAAACACTATAACCCGTGGTTCTGGAAAACCACAAGCAACTCCAGACTGCATGCATAAGACTCAAGGAACCCAGAGAGAAAACAGGGTTAGCGTTATTTTGTGAAAAGTTGATCTTCAGACTTTCATTCACAAGCCTTCGTGCCTCCGACGTGAAAGTTCCGTATCAGAACTGTTTTCATCTTGACTCAGCAGAGATTTAAGGGAGCCCTGTAATTCCTCGGGGCCGAGTGCTCCTGTGAAGTAGAAAGCCGAAGTCTTCGGGAGGGGAGATGGGTTTCCCGCGTTTGTGGTGAACAGCTGTAGCGACCAAATTCACGGGAAGGACCATCGCCTCTTCCAGGTGCCCCAAATCAGACAGACTTGGACAGGGAGAGGCTGCTACAGTCTCCCTCCAGGGCAGAGTGCCAGACAGAACAATGGAAGGAATTTTCAGGAGGAAGAGAAAAAAACAGAAGCAAAAGACTCAACCCAGGTGGCTTTTGTGTTTCAACATAAATGGAAAACAAATTTGGCCCTGATGACAGGCAACCCCCCAGTGAGGGGCCCCTCGGGGATCAGAAAGGACCAGACCCTTGTGTTCTTTTCTTGCAATCTGAGTTTTCTCTATCTGTACAAGTTTGGAGGGTTGCTCCAGCCCAGCTGGGATGAAGCCAACGTGAGGACACAGGAAAAAAGGGAACCCAGAGTCTGGGGAAGTCAAGACAGCTTGGCTCTGAAAAAGAGTATTTCTAGCTGTCTTTAAGACCACAAGCAACTGATAAGGTCAGACTTAGGGAAGAGACCATCATTAAGATTTCTAGCATTGAATCCTATAGAATCAAAGTAGGTGGTATCTTTATTTTAAATTTTAACTTTTTAATTAGAGACAGACAAAAGTTAACATGCCTAAAATATTACAGATATAAGAACAAATGTGAACACATTTAAATGACATCTTGCTTCAGAAGGATTACACTGATTTCAGGTTTATTATAACTTAAACCAATATTTTCAATTTTAAATGGCAAGCTTTAAAAGGTTTCAACTGTATAATTAAAGCATTGAAAGTATACTCGTATAGTGGTGAGGATAAAAAAGCAGGTTGGGGACTTCCCTGGTGGCACAGTGGTTAGGAACCCGCCCGCCAATGCAGGGGACACGGGTTCAAGCCCTGGTACGGGAAGATGCCACATGCCGCGGAGCAACTAAGCCCGTGCGCCACAACTACTGAACCTGCGCTCTAGAGCCCGTGAGCCACAGCTTCTGAGCCCACGAGCCACAACTACTGAAGCCCTCGGGCCACAACTACTGAAGCCCGTGTGCCTAGAGCCCGTGCTCCGCAACAAGAGAAGCCACTGCGGTGAGAAGCCCGCGCACCGCAACAAAGAACAGCCCCCGCTTGCCGCAACTGGAGAAAGCCCGCGCGCAGCAACGAAGACCCAACGCAGCCAACAATAAAAACAAATTTTGAAAAAGTAGGTTGTATTAAATACTTTAAAGTGCAATTAAGTAAATCATAGACTTTACTTTTCGAATCTAATCGCGATTTTATCCTATTATTTTCTTGCTTTAGCAGGTTTTTGGTTTAGATAAGTGAAATGATGAGTTGAATAAATTACTATGCTCATATGTTTGTACAGAAACACAGAAAATGTTTGCAATAATAAGATGAATGCACGTGATTGTTCTTTTAGCGGCTGCTTTATGGTAAAATACACTTTATAGTGTTTTTGTTCTGAAGTAACTTTGTAAAGCGTGAATTAAGCTCACTGTGGTGTGCCCACTATAGGCATGCAGTTGTATGAACTTCCATCTCTGCCCTTCTCTGATGTTTTGCAGATATTTCCCAAGTTCTTGGACCTCCACTGAGGGTGTGTGTGTGTGATGAAAGAATTCATCTTATCAATAGAACTGGAAGAAAAAGAAAGAAAAAGAAAGCATTCCATCCTTCCACCATGTATATCAAATCATCCCAGTATACACTTTAAATATCTTACAGTTTTATTTGTCAATTATACCTCGAGAAAGCTGGGGGAGAATGAATCTTTTCCACCCTAGGCCAAGGTTTAAATATTATTTTTTTAAAGTTTTACATGAGATGTTTCATTAGAAAAAAATGGCAATCCATATCTAAAACATTGAGGTGTAAACTTTGTAAAGGCAGTGAGAATTTCTGGGAGATCTGAGGATGCTATAAGGTCAAAAAACTCACCCCGGGTGCCTACCTGTTTTTGCCCACATTCTCCCACCCGCATGGGCAAAAATGCAACGGCAACTCCAGGCGGGCGTCTGGCATGACCCAAGCTGGGGTTTACTAGGCACTTCACAGCAAGTA
The DNA here is from genome assembly GCF_039906515.1 of Pseudorca crassidens. Lineage (NCBI taxonomy): Eukaryota > Metazoa > Chordata > Mammalia > Artiodactyla > Delphinidae > Pseudorca > Pseudorca crassidens. The sequence goes on along the minus strand of NC_090317.1, from coordinate 132,807,240 downwards.
TAGATAATTCTCATCGCCCTTGACGAGGTGGGTCTTAGTTCCCATTTTGCAACTGATAAAACTTACCCACAAAAGAGACAAGGAGTGTCCTGTAGGAGCAGGTCAGGGTTTCAAACCCAACTCAGATGGATTTAAATCTCAAGTTGCCATTTTCCTATGAGACATGCCCCTCTCAGCAGAAGGCATGACCGTGTTCTCCTAGAACATGGAAATACAGCTCCAATCTCCCAGACCCATGCCGGAGTAGGTGTTTTTGACGTTTTGCCTTTTGCCTTAAAGATACACGTGCAGGGCTTCCCTGGTGGCACAGTGTTAAGAATCCACCTGCCAATGCAGGGGACATGGGTTCGATCCCTGGTCCGGGAAGATCCCAGATGCCACAGAGCAACTAAGCCTGTGTGCCACAACTACTGAGCCTGTGCTCTAGAGCCTGCAAGCCACAACTACTGAAGCCTGCATGCCTAAAGCCCGTGCTCCGCCACAAGAGAAGCCACCACAGTGAGAAGCCCGCACGCAGCAACGAAGACAAATGCAGCCAAAAATAAATAAATAAATATATATTAAAAAAAAAAAAAAGATACACGTGCAAACTATGTCCGCCTACCATTTATCTGTTTGGTGAACTAGTTATTGATGTGAAATGAGACATGTAGCCAAGTCCCTCCAACTGGGAGACAAGAGATGCTTATCGAGCTTTCAATGGACAGTAACCACGGGAGGAGATGTATCCCTGAGCGAGGAGGGTAAGTGAGTTCTCCCCCCTGACTTTTCTCTCCTTCCCTCCGTTTACTGGGACTGACGGAGACTCAAGGACACTCTCTTGGAAGTGCAAAGAATAAAAGCATGTTTTTGGTTTCCTTTGGCATCTGTCAAATAATTCTTCTAGGCCCCCGTAATGATATTAAGAGGGAAGGGTTGCATTCTTTGATGGAGACAAAAATAAAAAGTGTTTATTTCAGTGTGTCTGTACAAACCTAAATTCCCCACGCAGATGGGCAGCTTTGCAGAGGGAAAAATCTGTGCCATGCCCTGATCTCCTGTTATGGACTGAATTGTGTCCCCCTAAATTCATACGGTGAAGTCCAAACTCCTAGGACCTCAGAATGTGGCTGGATTTGGAAGTGGGGTCTTTAAGGAGGGGACGAAGGTAAAATGAGGTCATTAGGGTGGGTCCTGATCCCAAAGGACTGGTGTCCTTATAAGGAGAGATCAGGACCCAGACGCACACAGAGGGACGACTCTGTGAGGACACAGGGAGGAGACGGCCGTCTACACGCCCAGGAGAGAGGCCTCGGGAGGGACCAGCCCTGCCCATGCCTGGATCTCAGATTTCAGCCTCCAGGACTGGGGGAAATAAATGTCTAATGTTTAAGCCGCCCCGTCTGTAGTATTTACCCTAGCAAATTAGTACCTTTGCCTTATCAATAGTGATGTTCTAGATACATCCTGCTCCTGTGTCCATCAACCCTGCCTGCACATGCGTCTAATCGATGGGACTGTTAAGGATTTCTGGGATCAATATTTCACCCTCGGGCCAGGCATCCTTGGCCAACCCCAGTACACACCGGGGCTCTCAACTCTGGGTAGAAACAGACCATGATGGTCCCAAGGAGTTCACATTCTTCAAGGTTCTCTGGGTCCAAAGTTTTCTGTCCTCTCCCCATTTTCCACTCAGCTTTCTCATTTAAATTCCCAACATACAAATGAACTTATCTACAAAACTGAAATAGAGTTACAAATGTAGAAAATAAACTTATGGTTACCGGGGGTAAGGGCGGGGGAGGGATAAATTGGGAGATTGGGACTGACAAACACACACACTACTATACATAAAATAGATAACCAACAAGGACCTACTACTGTACAGCAAGGGAACTCTACTCGGTACTCTGTAATGGCCTATATGGGAAAAAATCTGAAAAAGAGTGGATAGATGTGTTTGTATAACAGATTCACTTGCTGTACATCTGAAACTAATACAACATTGCAAATCAATTAAACCCTAATAAAATTTTTTTAAAAAGTAAAGGACCTAAGAACCAAAAAGTCCCAACGCATCTCCCACTTCCTGGCCCTGTCTGTGTCCCTGGGGAGATGGAATTACCCACATCCAAAGAAAGCAGAGTGGGTGGGACTTCCTGACATCACCGTCAAGTGCATTTTCACCCCGCCGCTATCCCATAATCATCGCACGTCTGCAAATGCCGTGAGTGCGCTTTGAATGAAGTCTGTGTAAAAATGTACTAATAATGATCAAGATGAAGTGATAAAGGTGTAAGTGATGGAAAGAATCAGAAGAGGAATGTCTCCTCTCCCTGGGGAAAAAATGTGTGTGTGTTTGTGTGTGTGTGTGTGCACGCGTGTGTGTTTGCAGAGTTTGTGTGTGTGTGTGTGCACGCGTGTGTGTTTGCAGACGAACTCTAGCAAGGATTGCATGGCTTGGTCAGGGCTCTGACGGAGCATCGTGTGTTCAGGGTTCAGCCACGTTGTAGCCTGTGTCACTGCTTCCCTCCTTTTCAGGGCTGAGTTATACTGTGTGGAAAGACCACCTTTTTTATCCATTCATCTGTCGATGGACACTTGGGTTGCTTTTGCCTTTTGGCTCTTGTGAATAGTGCCGCTATGAACATGACTATTTGAGTCCCTGTTATCAATTCTTTGGGGTATATGTACCCAGCATTGGCTGGGTCGTATGGTAATTCTGTTTCACTTTTTTGAGGAACTGCCAGACTGTTCTCCATAGTGACTGCACCATTTTACACGCCCACCAGCAACGCACAAGTTGCGATTTCTCCACATTACTGACAGCTCTTATTTTCCACGTTTGTGTTTTGCTTTGTGTGAAGTGGTATCTCATTGCGGATTTTATCTGCCTTTCTCTAATGACTATGGCTGTTGAACATCTTATCATGTGCTCATTGGCCCATCTTCTTTGGAGAAACATCTATTCAAGTCCTTGGCCCATTTTAAAAATTGTGTTGTTTGTGTTTTGTTGTTGTTGCCTTGGAGGAGTTCATATTCTGGACACGAATCCCTTATTAGATACATGATTTGCAAATATTTTCTCCCACTCTGGGGGTTGTCTTTTCACTTCCTTGAGAGTATCTTTTCTTTTTTTTAACATCTTTATTGGAGTATAACTGCTTTATAATGGTGTGTTAGTTTCTGCTCTATAACAAAGTGAATCGGCTATACGTATACATATGTCCCCATATCCCCTCCCTCTTGCATCTCCCTCCCTCCCTCCCACCTTATCTCACCCCTCTAGGTGGTCACAAGGTACTGAGCCGATCTCCCTGTGCTATGTGGCTGCTTCCCACTAGCCATCTACCTTACGTTTGGTAGTGTATCTAGGTCCGGGCCACCTGAGAGTGTCTTTTGATGCACAGAAGTTTTTAGTTTGGGTGAAGTCCCATTTAATTACTTATTTACTTCTTCTGTTGCCTGTGCTTTTGGTGTGAGCCAGAAAATTATCGTAACTTTTTGGAAACGCTTTTTTTCAAGACAAGCTGATGTGCGTCCAGAGTGGAAAAAGTGAGATCTAGTTGGACGTCTCTCTCCCCAGGAATTCCTGGGTACGGCCAGATGTCCAGACTTCCGAGTTGAGGGGCACTTTTGTCCCTTCTTTACCTCTGCTGCCTGTCACAGCCCAGAAGATGGCAGATTCCCCAGGAGGCGGCAAGAGAAGCCGGTTTTGGCAACTGTGCAAATGGTCACTGTGGGCTCTTCCTTTACCATCAGGAAGTGACTTGACAAGAGACGGTTTAACGATAGCCCCACTGCAGTTACCATAGGCCAAGCATGCCAAATGCTCCACGGGTCACTTTGGGAAAGTTCCCTGAGTGGTTTTTTTTTTTTTTTCCTCCAGAGAGATGAGTAAGTCTGGACTGCTGACGAGACCCTCTTTGTGGCCCCAAGAGGTTATCTTAAAAAAGGATGCATTTGCAAAAACAACATTTTCCAACAGGCTACATCTTCTCCCCTGGAGAAGCTGCGACATTTGGAGATGTTACAAGGGCAATGCAAACGCCCCGGGGGAGGGCTTTTGGAAAGGAAGGTGATAGATAAAGCCGAAAAAGGGGCTGAGGTCTCCTCCCAGCTTTCTGCAGACACCACTCAACCTTCGCCTGCCTTTTCCAGGACCCATTACATCACCTCCCCTGGAAGGGCTAAGGCGCAGCTGTCTGCCCAGAGGTACGGAGCTGAGCACAAACCTCCTCCAACATGATAAATCTTGGCGCTGCTGTGTCTAATACCTGAGCTGTCTGCCTCCACCATCCGCCCCGGGCAAGGGCGCATTCCTGTCTTGTGATTTTTAGGGATGGTTTTTCTGTTCCCACATCCTCTGTAGCTCTCACTGACTAGGTGCTACGCTCACAATAATTGTCACCATGATGCGTTTTTTTTTTTCTTTCTTCTGCTCCTGTAGACCTGACCTGCATTACCCCAAAATCTATCTCTGCAAGGAGAGCATGATTCAAAGTTATATTATCCATGGGACAAAGCTATCCACGTATCTCCTGGCTCTGAGTTTAACCATATGTAAAATTTGGAAGTGCCTAGTATGTGTTTCTTATCTTTCTCAGAGGTCACCATGAGCTGGATGATGGATAGAAGTGATGAATTTGGGCTTCAGGACGCTTCTCTGTGTGTGTGTGTGTGTGTGTGTGTGTGTGTGTGTGTTTATGAGACAGTGTACACTTTAGACTAGATTAACCAGGGTGCACATGGAAATATCCAACGGAATCTTAAAATGTCCTGCAGGGAAATCCATTACCAACACACACCCATCCGTAATATTTATACATGAACACATTACTGTGGGTGTGTTTGTTACATGAAGTTTGAGATACGGTCTCTAGGCATTGAAGTAAGTTCTCATTTATCTGTCAGACATTTCTTTGGGTAAACATTTTTTTTTTCCTGTTGGAAATATGTTTGAAGGTGTGGTGGAACTCAGGATTTATCTTAACATAAACCTCTCAAACTGTCCTGGGAGATGGATTCAAAAGTCTCTGTTCCCAACCTAATAACAAATGCCATTGAGATGTGCAGTTCACTCCACAAACGAGGGACATTTTAATGAGCTTGTTCTTTTCCTTGTTATTTGCAACGGCATTTAGGGAGTGAGACAGAATGCAGGAAAAAATGGAGATGGGAAGGAGAAGACTGCTTTTGATGATACACACAGACAGGTAAATACACCCGCCCATGCGTACATACATGCATACATAAAGTCATGCAGAAACGCATGCGTACACATACACCCAAACGCATGTACAAACACAGATGCGTACACGCAAACCTAAACACATGCCTGCATAAGAACACATATGCACACAAATACATGTGCATACACAAACACACAGATACAGACTCATGCAGAAACATACACATTCAGACACCCAGACACACAAAGGTTAAAGACGGTAACCCAGGACAGAGCCACGTGTGGGATGTGGCTGAGACAGGGCAGGGTTCTCGTGGCTGGCCTTTCGGCCCTGACCAGGACATCCAGGAGGCAGGCAGACTGCAGGATGCAGCCCCCAGTGCTAGCCACGTGCAGGTGGACGAGGCTGGCCTCGGCTCCAACAGGAGCTCAGGGCAGCCACTCCTCAACCCAACCCCAGCCCCAGATTCACGGCTTCGTCCTGTGGTCGGAAGGACAGCTCTGTGCACCTAATCTCTCGGCCACACATCAGCTTGGAGAACTCCTGGAGATGGATAAAGGACCACCACGCATGTATTCAAAAGACACCCAGGACCCCTGAAGAGAATCACCTGTTTACCCTAAATTTACACCTACCATCCTCCCAGCTTGGCAGGAGGCTGGCAAGCCCATCAGAGTAGCTGACAGATAAAAACACAGCACAAGCGGCGCTGAGTATGTCTAAAAGTGAGTCTGGTAATCTGGGCATCTGACCCCATCATAACCGAGCTCCTACTGTGGTCCTGGAAAGAACACTAGTGTCCACTACTTATTGGTGACCGATGGTTACCATGGATACCTCTGTCCAGCACATGTGCAGACTCAACTTTTATCCCACAGTCAGGCACATACACCGCTGTGAACATTCATGTTAAAACCCAATGAAATGGGCACCAATTGTTTTGGATCTTAGTTCCCCGACCAGGGATAGAACCCATGCCCCCTGCAGGGGAAGCGTAGAGTCTTAACCACGGAGGTCCCAGCAACAATTTTTTAAATTTGAATTCCTACTGGGTTCAAACTGCTACGCTGACCCACATGCCATGCCTGGAAAGACACTAACAGCTGAAAAGAAAATAAAACCATGTACAGGACTGCCTTCTGCATTGAACCCACATACGAAAGAAACTGAAAATAAAATTTGCAAAAGAAATTTGAGGTGGGCGACCTGATGTGGATGATTTTTCTTTTTTTTTACTTCTGACAAAAACTTTACAAAGTGTTTTGTTAGGCTAATGAAGGGGTTGGGGGGGGGAAATCCACTTTCAACACACAGAAGGTGTACCGTGGTATACTTCCATCTATTATGGACTGAGTGTTTGAGTTCCTACGGAATACATAGGTTGAAGCCCTAACTCCCAGCACAGGTGTATTTGGAGAAAGGAAGCAATTAAGGTGAAATGAAGTCATGAGGGTGAGGCCCTGATCCAATAGGATTAGTGTCCTTAGAAGAAGAGATACCTTCACTCTCTCTCTTTCTCCACAATATGAAGACACAACAGGAAGGCAGCCATCTACAAACCGAGGAGAGAGTCCCCACCGGAACCCAACCACTGTGGCCCTTTGATCTCAGACTTCCAGCCTCTAAGACTGAGTAAATACATGTCTGCTGTTTAAGGGCCCCCCATGTGTGGTACTACATTATGGCAGCCTGAGCTGAGTAACATGCCATCTCTGGGTGTTTAGCGCTATAATTTTCTATCACTGGGGCAAATGGATTTTGCAGCCCACCATATGCTTGTGTTATAGGCCCCTCAAAAAACTGAGTGAGCACTGGCTGGACACGGAGGCTTTGCAAAGACCCTGACTGTCCCTGACTATGGTGTTTGGAGTGGGTTTCTGCCCTCAGGAGCAAGGGAAAGCACATAGGGACACGTGTAGGCTGTGTTTTACATTCTTCAGCATTTGTTTTTGCCCAGATGACCCACGAGTTTGTTTCTCACTGGTTTTCTCTGGGTGGGTGCTGGGGTGGGTAACATTCTCTAATTAATTACACCTGCCTGGACCCTGGCAGCCCTTGACTTGCTGCTCTCACGGGTGGGAGGGCTGTGCTTTGTTCATTGTGGTGGGTGATTCTCTAATAAAATGCTCCTTGAATTGACACTGACAGATCAATGATGCAGGAGGACAGAGTCATAGACAGAGGGGTTGGGGGACACTTGGGTGCTGCCATTTTGTGGTGGACTTTTAGTTCTGGACGAAAGTAACCCTACATATAATGTACTTCCTAGGACTCTGCATGACCCTTTGTGCTCTCACGTCTTGAATTTTAATAAGCATGGTTTGAATATAAGTGCGACCATGGTTCCAAAGTAATTAACACAACAGCACAGTGGAGACCTAGAAAATCTCTATCTATCTATCTATCATCTATTTACTTATCTCTATCATCTTTCTATTTATCTGTTTAGCTATCCCTATCATGTCTCTATAAACTATCTATCTCTACCTATTTCTCTATTTCATCTATCATTATCTGTATCTATCATCTATCTATTTATCTATTATCTATCTCTATCATCTTTTTATCATCATCTTTCTATCTACCTATCATTTATCTATCATCCATCCCTCCATCTATTACCTAAGTATCTATCTATCTATCCTCTATCTACCTATCTATCCTCTATCTCTCTATATAATCTATCTATACATCCATCCATCCATCTATCCATCTCTTTTCATCCATTTGTCTATCTGTCCATCCATCCATATCTATGCATCTATATATCTCTCCATACATCATCTCTCTCTCTCCACCCATTCATCCACCCATCTATTCATCTACCTATTCATCCATCTATCCTTCCATATCTATCATCTATCTAGTTATCATCCCTATCATCTTCTACTTATCTATCCCTGTCATGTATCTATAAACAATCTATCTATACCTATCTCTCTATTTCATCTATCTATATCTATCATCTATCTATCATCTACTTGTTTATCTATCATCTATCTCTATCATCTTCTCATTATCTGTCATCAATCATTTATCATTTATCTATCATCTATCCATCTAGCTATCATCTATCAGTCATACATCTATTCACACCTACTATGGAAACTGCTTCAGTATGTAGTCAGTTAGAGCTTCCACATGCACAGATTTCATTTGGGTTAAGCACTCTGAAGTGTGAGTTATGGATGATTTCAAAGAATGGTGGGGGTCAACCCTAAAACATCTCCCAGGTGTGCAGGAAGAGGGCTGGACACTCCAGCCCACAGCCCTACTTTTCTGAAGGGGGACACTAAATGGCTACGCCCCCCAGGATGTGTCCTACGAGCTTTCTGAAAGTGCAGTAACTGACGTTCAAGGTAATGCCCCCTTGAACCCTCTGGTCACTGCTATGCATCAAGCTGATTATGACCCAACATATCTGAGGAGCAGACGCCTCCCTGAATCTCCAACTGTTTTCTCTGTTACATCGGCTCTGCCCCTGACACACACCTGGAGTACCGTTCAGGACCGAGTGCCAGGAAAAGGATGACCTTCTCTGTGCATGCAGGGGAGGACTGCTTCCCATGCCGGATGCAGCAAGTCTGTGAGTTACCTTCAAGCTACCACCAACTTTAGAACAAACAACTATATTTAAACCAACACATGGAGGGGAAAAAAAATACATGTTAAAATATACATCTAACGGTTACAGAGAAACAATGCCTGAATTGTCATGACTTCCAGTTTATACCCACCAAATATAATTTCTCTAACAATCAGAGGAAGGAAACTCAGCTTCAGAATTTCCCTGGGACCAGAGGAGTGACTTTCAAATAAGAGTGCTTTAAACTCCTCCGACGGGGCTGAGTTGAAAACCATGCCTTTTACTCTCTAGGAAAATCATGGAGCATGCTTCTGACTCAGGATACACAAAAGAACCTAGTTTGACGTTTGATGAATCGACATCTGACTGCCCTCCTAACAGAAACATTTCCAGGGAATCCATCTCCTCCAATGTGCATTTTCTTCCCCCACGGGAAACTTTTCTTGGAAGTTCCTCATCTGCTACTTGAAAATCTTTGCACTTACATTGAGCTATTGGGGTTGGTGTGGGGATCTTGGGCTCCCAATGCACAGGAGTCTCCAGGCTTTCATGAGAAAAACCTCTCTGCCAGACCTTAACTCTAGATCTACTCCCAATTTTGTCCCTATCATGTCATTTTGGGTAATTTGAGTAACCTCTGAATGTGAGATCATCACAGCAACTTACTTCCTAATTTCTCTCTGTCCAGTTGCATCCGAAGAGTTGTGATGCACTTGGCCGCAACTGGAATTCAAATCTTCCACCTCTAGAGTTTTCCCTTGACATTCATCAGATTCCCTATTCTCTTCCTTTCCCTGATGGCACTGATAACAGGTAAGGAGCTGTTCCTGCTCAAAAATCATAATCTGTACAGTCTCCATGGGCAGAACCAACTGGGATATCTGGTCTACCACCTAACTTTTATGAGTCCTTGCAGGATTTTGCCTGCGAAAATGAATCACTATGTCACCTTAAAGCTATCTCCTTTCTCGAAGTAGGAGGCATCACACTCTCAATACGATTTAGGCATCCATGGAATCCTTCCCGTTCCTACAGGTCACATTTCCATTTTTACTAAACTTCTGCCCACACTGACGTATATGCACTAGGTGGTCAAACCGTATTTGTGCAATAGATGTGTTGAATTCCAAGCCCTGTCTTCATCTGATGAAGAAATGCATTTCACAGTCACCCAAAGACCTGACATCATAACTGATAAGAGTTCTTGGTTTGCTTATTATTTTTTTTGGCATCTTTTCTTTCAGCCCTCCAAGAAAATTACCTTTAAAGTATTTTCCTTGGACGGTTTCTCTCTTATTTTCTTCGCTGTCAATGACCAACATATTCTGTTCTCTTAAATATTCACAGCTCCTTTCCCCTTTGGGGGTGGAGGGGTATAATCATAGCTACGTTCCCAGGTTCATTGTTTTTCCTGTTTCAGCATCCTTTTTGGTTAATGAACACAGCTTAGGAACACTTATAAGTTTGGTTCAACATTCCAATCTGTTTCAATAATCCTTTCTGACTTTTCTCAAGGAAGCAAGGGATGGTTAAGTGTTTCCAGGCTTGGGGAGGCTCTCCCGGGCATATCCTAAGAGAAATGTGGACTCTTCTTGGGCTTTTCCTGAAATCCAGCTCATGGTCTCTCCATGCAAGCTGAGTCTGCTTATCTGAAAATAACATTAGACTCACTCAAGCAGAATGGTTCGCTCCCTGAGCTGTTTCATGCTCACCTTTGACAAAAGGACAGGTGATCCAAGCCAAGGTAGCTTCTAACCAGCCACTGGCAAGATGTAATCTCTCTAGTCCATTGTGGGACCCCCCCAGTTTTCTTGCCTTAAACCCTTGTAAATCAAGTGAATTTTTTCTTCCACCTTTTCTCTCCTCTCTGTTTCTTCTGTTCCGTAACCCTGCCCCTTCTTGGGGAAGCAATTTTTTTTTCAGTTCTAGTTAATTAGCCTTAGACATAATAATAAAGTTAAACCATATCCATTTTCTGCTAAGTTTAGTAAAACAAGGTTTCCTTCTTTTACTATTCTGCTAAATTGTCTCACAGTTACATACATAACGTACAATTTAAAAAACAACTGGGGCTTCCCTGGTGGCCCAGTGGTTGAGAGTCTGCCTGCCCATGCAGGGGACACGGGTTCGTGCCCTGGTCCGGGAAGATCCCACAGGCCGCGGAGCGGCTGGGCCCGTGAGCCATGATGGCCGCTGAGCCTGCGCATCCGGAGCCTGTGCTCCGCAACGGGAGAGGCCACAACAGTGAGAGGCCCGCGTACCGCAAAAAAAAAACAAAAACGAAAACAACTGTACTTGAATAGGATATGAGAGTGCTCAGAAGCTCCTTCTTTTAGCTAAAAACAAAAATATCTCTTATGTAAAATTCATGCTGTTAAATTAGGACCAAGTTTCACATTATTTTGGTTGATTCTAAATAAGTGGTCTTAAGTAAATTTTGAAACCTTATATCCCTTCTCAGAAATTTTTGTTGACCTCTAAAATTCCTCATCATGTCTCAATAGTTGTAAAATATACAGTTTACAGAAAATTGTGAACATTGACATGAAAATTTCATCAGTCTTTGAAATGGATCCATTTGGATTCCCACCGTAATGCATATGAAAATACTTGAACAAGCTCATTTTAACAGGTCAGAAGTTCTTCATTTTTTTTGTCTCTGAAATTCTATTTTCATATCACTTTTCTTGGGGAAGCAGTTTAATGATTTACACTTCCCTGTAAGAAAAATCTACTCCAATTAGCATTTTTTTCTTCTTCCTGTTTTACTGAGATATAACTGACACACAGCACTGTATAAGTGTAAGGTGTACAGCACAATGATTTCACTTACATACATCGTGAAATAATTATCACAAGTTTAGTGAACACCCATCATCTCCTATAGATACGAAATTAAAGACATAGAAAAAAATTCCGTTTTGTGATGAGAACTCTTAGGATCGACTATCTTTACACCTTTCATACAGAAGACCCCACAGGTGTTCATTCTACTTTTCATGTTGTACATCACAACCACAGTACTTATTTATCTTATCTTATAACTTATTTATCTTATAACCGTACCTTTTGACTTCCTTCATCCGATTTTTTTCTATGGGTTTTTGAAGTATAATTGACTTACGACACTATGTTATTCCTGGTACACAACACAGTGATTCAGTATTTCTAAACATTTCAAAATGGTCACCATGCTAAGTCTTGTTACGATGTCACCATACAAAGTTATCACATAGTCATTGACTACATTCGCCACACTGCACTTTTCACACTCTCGACTCGTTTATTTTGTAACTGAAATGTCTTTCAGGCACAGGGTTTTGCACGCGTTTGCCCTTGGTTAAATATTGAGGCAACATCATGTTCATGACCATAAACTACAGAGTATCCTAATTTTGTTGGCTATTTGAGAGTGCAGTGTATTACTGTAGGAGCACTAACGCATTTTAACAAGTCCGGATGTGAACATGAGCACACTGCCAGGATTATTCTAATGTGTACGAGCCAATATGTTTATATATATACACCTTCTAACACATATCATATTAAATCCATGCATACAGTTTAGGACAAAACCAAAAAAGGACCCTGTGTTTCCTGTATCGTATAACACGGCGGCATCTGGTACGAGTTTCAGCCAGGCCAGGTCACGTCCCTGACCACATGTGTTATTTAAATAAGACTTCCCTTCTCTCCACTGCTCTGTGAGGTAAAGCAGCTGATACCACTTTGACACTGATCTTCTGATTGCAACAAGGAAATTATAGAAGATTCAGTCCTAGGGAATTCCCGGTGGTCCAGCGGTTAGGACTCAGCACTTTCACTGCCGTGCGCCCAGGTTTGGTCAGGGAATTAAGATCCCGCAAGCTACACGGCGCCCTCCGCCCCCCACCCCAGCCCCCCGATAAAAGATCTGGCTCTGAAAATAAAGTCTTTGGGGAGGAAATATTGCCTGAATGTCGTGGGATGGTTTCTGTCTTTCGCACAAACGTCTGTGTTTTCTGTGGACACCCAGATTCCCAGCTAACTGAAGGGAATTTTGTCTCTCCCTTTTCCAAAGGGAGCCAAAGGCATCCCTGCAAAATATGCAATACACACAGGAGGGCTGGCATGCCAGAAATGCCACAGCAGCCCAATCAAAGATTCTTTCCACCGCAGCCTTTCCGTTAGCTTGGTTGCAGTGGCTGATTTCATGGAAGAGGATGAGCGACCCCTTCTTCAGCCAGCAGCATGGAGCGGAACATTTGCAAAGCTGTGACTGCCTTAAAGATGGATCTCTACCTCTGATAAAATGACGCACGCACCCATCTTACGGCAGAAAGATTGAGTTGCACCTTTTTGCTCCTAAGATCTCTCAGCCGATCCTTCTGGTCCACAGAGGTGGTTTGAGAGAAAACATCCGGCTTCCAACAGCCAGTATTTCATTTCCCACTGGTTGGCGCAAGTGGACATCATTGCTGGTGGATGGGATGTTTCCTACTGAAGCCGAATCCGGCCTCCGTGCCCTGACACCAAATTAATTTTTGGAGACCAAGTTCGGGGTGAAGCAGAAGAGAATAGCTTTATTGCTTTGCCAGGCAAAGGGGGCCACAGTGGGCTAATGCCCTCAAAACTGTGTGTCCCAGGGACTTCCCTGGGGGCACAGCGGTTAAGAATCCGCCTGCCAATCCAGGGGACATGGGTTCGAGCCCTGGTCCGGGAAGATCCCACATGCCGCGGAGCCACTAAGCCCATGCGCCACAACTACTGAGCCTGCGCTGCAGAGCCTGTGAGCCGCAACTACTGAAGCCCACGTGCCACAACTACCGAGCCTGCGCTCTAGAGCCTGCAAGGTGCAACTACTGAGCCAATGCACCACAACTACTGAGCCCACGTGCCACAACTACTGAAGCCCGCGTGCCTAGAGCCCGTGCTCCGCAACAAGAGAAGCCAGCGCAATGAGAAGCCCGCGCACCGCAACAAAGAGTAGCCACAGCTCGCCACAACTAGAGAAAGCCCGCGCGCAGCAACAAAGACCCAATGCAGCCAAAAGTAAATAAATAAATGTTAAACAAAACACAGAAAACTGTGTGTCCCAACCTGGAGGTGGTTGTGAGGAGTTTTACAGCGATGGTTCAAAGAGGGCGTGGTCAGCTCACGGGCACTCTTCTCATTGGTTGGTGGTGAGGTCATCGAAGTCAGCATCATTGACCTTCTGGTTCCAACGGGTCTGGGTCTGCGTGCTGGTGGGCAGCATGCAGTTAACTTCTCCCACCTGCTGGGGTTTCCGTACCTGCAGAAGAACTCAAAGATGGTGTCATGTGTATCTCTTGAGGGGGAACCAGAACCCTGCCCCCAGGCTGCACCATTGTTTCTCTTGACTGTTCCTCCCTTGTCTCTGCATCCCCTCCCTTCCCTGATTAGCAACTGTTTGAACCTGCCCGTTGGAACGCAGGGAAGGTCCCGGGGGCTGAAGGAAGCCTATTTCCTGTGATCAAGAAGTGCAGGGCACAGAAAAGCTTTTGTGCCCAGGAGCCCCACAGGGTCTTGCTCCTATCACTACCAGGGATTGTATGCAAATTTTACATTTTTGGGGTCAACGTCAGGATTTCCTCATTTCGGTTCCATTCAAGTGAGCACATGTGTCTTGAGCCCCTGCTGTGTGAGACCTAAGACGGTCGAATGTATACGCTCACATTGCTAAAGGCCAGACATCCGAGGCCAAGGTGTGAGCCTGACCATGTTCCCCTCAGAGGCTCTATATGAGGGTCCCTCCTTCCGCCGTCCAGCTTCTGACAGCGCCAGGTGTCCCTTGATTTGTAATGCATCACTCCAATCTCCTTATCCTCGGGGCATACATTCCAAGACCCCTGCAACCGCGAAGAATACCAAACCTTCTGTACACGCTGTATTTTTCTACACATATATACCTAGGATAAAGCTTAATTTATACATTAGGTACATTAAAAGGATGCCCGAGTTGCCAGCATCACTACCCCTGTGCTTCGGGGTCATCATTAAGTAAAATAAGGGTTCTCTGAACCCAAGCACTGAGATACCGGAGAGAGTTGATCTGATAACCAAGACGGCTGTGAAGCGAGGAAAGGGTGAAACTTGCTGGACAAAGAGAGGATTCACGTCACGGGCAGGACAGAGCTGACCGCGCAAGATTTTCTCACACCATGCTACACAATTTAAAACTTACGAATTGTTTATTTCTTCAATTTTTCCATTTAATATTTTCTGACTGAGGTGGACCATGGGTAACTGAAACCATGGAAAGTGAAACCACAGATGGGGGGGAGTATTGTATCTGCCTTTGATCTCATATGGCCTTCTCCACCTGTGTCTGTCTGTGTCCAAATTTCCCTGTTCTTTTTTACTTTTGGATTTTAAAAATATTTTTAAATTAAAATAATTTGTAAATATTATTTTTTTTAATTGAAGTATAGCTGATGTACAGCGTTGTGTTGGTTTCAGGTGTACAGCAAAGTGATTCAGTTATACGTATGTATTCTTTTTCGGCTTCTTTTCCCTATAGGTTATTACAAAATATTGAGTATAGTTCTCTGAGGAGATCCTCGGTGGTTATCATTTTAGAGATAGTAGTGTGTATACGTTAATCCCACGCTTCTAATTAAGGACACCAGTCACGTTTTGTGAGGGCCCACCCAAATGACCTCATGTTAATTTGATCGTGTCTGCAAAGCACTTATTTCCAGATAAGGTCACATTCACAGGTACTCGCAGTTGAGACGTCAAACATCGTTTTTTTTTGGTGGGGGACCAATTCAACCCCCAGCACCATTCAAGTGTACCAGCTCTCTGAGCACTTCTCACCATCTTCACTGCAATCACCCTGATCCAAAATACCACCAACTCTTTTCCAGCAAACAGTCAGAGTGCCGTGGATTATTAGGGATGTTCCCAAAGGCACACGTGATTTCATTATTCTACAGGACTCGCTTCACCCCTTAGCATCTTGTCTGGACAACCTGCTCCTCACTCACTCTTCCCCACCTGTGCTGTTCCATGAACATACTAGGTGACCCTTACCACAGGGCCTTTGCACAACCTGTTCCCACTACCTGGGAAACTCTCCCTCCAGCCGTCTGCTTGAGATCAGCCCTCATGGTCCCCATGCCTTAGCTGAAATGCCACCTTCTCCATGAAAGCAAGCTTGACAGTCCTGCACAGAAAATTTCAACTTCTCTTCTGCTCTCAGCTGAGGGCTCCCATTCCCCATCTACTCTTCTGCTTTTTAAACTTTCCATGGCATGTATCACCTTCTAGCATTTTCTGTGATTCACAGATGCCTGATGTTTATGCTATAATAGAGGCTTCAGCAGAATGCAAGACATGTTTTCTTCCCTGACGTAGCCCAGTAGCCGCATGAGTCCCTCTGAACAAACGTGAGACTCAGTAGATGTCTACTGAATGAATGAATGAATTCACGATGGATGAGTCCCTCTGCAAAAAGGCAGGACTCGGTAGATGTCTACTGAATGAATGAAAGTTAAATGCCTCTCCCGAGATCTCACTAATAAGAATCAGAAACAGGGCTCAAACTCACATTTCCATGTGGAATCCAACCTTCTTTCCACAACAGCAAAATCTAGTAGAAATACATTCACTCATGGCTACGAGCCCATTTTCAAGATGTAACCATAAGGAAAAACCATTAAGACTCATGTTAAAATAATCTATATAATGATATTTGGAGGATAAAAGGGAAACAAAACATGACCCTGAAGTACCCCTAAACATTTCATTATCTGCTTACAGAATACAAATTTTCAACAGGACAATTTTAACTGAATCAGCTGAGACTGACCCTACGGAAATTCCTGGAGCTGTAATATGTTAAAATGGCCCCGCTCACGTTTTTAGTATAAATACAGTCTCATTTTCTTTCTTACAGTACAAGGGAAAACCAAATAATGTCAACAAACCTCAGGAGAAATAGACAAATTATATCATCAAGGCAAAAACAAATTATTGAGGAAACAAAAAGTCGGACTCAATTCCACAACAAAGCATTTGCATGCTTTTAATACTATTGAGGAGTAGAGCATAAATTGGGTTTTCTAAAAACACTTAATTCCCCTCAATTCCAATTCTTGCTTTGCTGTTTGTAGTGGTTTGTTTGTTGTTCTATCGTCCTAAATTGCTTCCGAGAACTAGAATGTAGTCTTGATGCTAATCCAATTCAGCTATATTCATTTCCTTATTATTTTCTCAATAAGTAAATATTTTCATTTTGGAGAACGGTTCCAAAACACAATTATACCTCCCAGCAAGGGTTGTCATGCAAATTCGTAAGTCACTACTACTTTATTTTTATTTTATTTAATTAATTAATTAATTTATTTATTTTGCGGCACGCGGGCCTCTCACTGTTGCGGCCTCTCCCGTTGCGGAGCACAGGCTCCGGACGCGCAGCCTCAGCGGCCATGGCTCACGGGCCCAGCCGCTCCGCGGCATGTGGGATCCTCCCGGACCGGGGCACGAACCCGCGTCCCCTGCATCGGCAGGCGGACTCCCAACCACTGCGCCACCGGGGAAGCCCGGCAGTCCTATTTTTATGTAAGCAAACTCCGTATTATTCTCCATAGTGGCTGCACCAATTTACATCCCCAGCAACAGTGCACGAAGGTCTCCTTTCCTCCACAGCCTCTCCAACACTTGTGTCTTGCCTCTCTGAGTCACTCCTATTTTAAGCATAAATGGTTTGGGGTGTAACATCCTTAAAGGAAAATTGAGGGGAGCAAATGTCACGTCATCTTCAGGGATCCAATCACTTACCAAACATTTGTTGCACGCCTCTTAATTCTAGGGCACTGGGTGAGTTGTTTTTTTTTTTTTTTGACAGAACGTAAAGCCTTAACATTTTTTATTTTTTAACTTTTAGTTTATATTGGAGTATAGTTGATTAACAATGTTGTGATAGTTTCAGGGGAACAGCAAAGTGACTCAGTGATACATAGACATGTATCTATTCTTTTTCAAATGCTTTTCCCATTTTGGTTGTTACATAATATCGAGCAGAGTTCCCTGTGCTCTACAGCAGGTCCTTGTTGGTGATCCATTTTAAATATAGCCGTGTGGACATGTCAACCCAAACCTCCCGAACTATCCCTCCTCCCATTTCCCCCCTGGTAACCGTAAATTTATTCACTCATTCGTTCGCTTAATTATTCAAGAATTTTTGTTGGGTGCTGATTTGGGCTAGTCTCTGTCTTAACACCTAGAGGACGAATGGGGACAAAATAGATGTGGCTCCTACTTTTGGGGAAGTGTTGATCTTTTAGAGGAAGTTGTTTGAATACTGAGGAGCTGAAGTGCATGTCTAAGAAGGGAAAACAGGGGTGCTGAGGGGCACAATGCCAGGGATTGTGAGGTCTGTCCATTCGAACTCCAGGCTTTCTCTTTCTCTTGGTCATTTTTTGGTCCAGGTTTCTCCAGTTTGCCTACTGCCACGTCCTCCTACGTCCTCCAAGAGGGCGCCTGCCCCTCAGCTCCACGCTTGCCCAAAACCCTCCTGGAGGTCAGGACTCTGCTCTGCCCAGCTGGTTTTCTTTGCATCAGAGGAGATGCTGACAGGCAGACTGAGCATCCTCGGTCAGGTGTAAAGTCATCCACCTGGAAGGACCCTCCCCAGGGAGCTCACCTTGAGTTCTTCACAGATGTGGAGAACACCCCTGGGATTTCCCTGGGGGGGGAAAAAAAACCCTTCCTGACCCAAGAACCACGCAACGTCCGTGAACTCTGGGGCCAAAGGGATCTTTCTGCCGCACCGACTGGAGGGTTTGGGACAGTTCAGTAAATCGCTCATCACAAGAGCCTGATTCCTTGGAAATTCATCTGCATGTGTGAATTTTCTTTTATTTACTTTATGTCTCTGTGCTTTTAGGTCACAACTACTTTCCAAGCCTGTCATTCTGAGGCATATCTTACATCCTGATAACCTGTCCTTCTTACTGTGGTTAAAATACCCCTAATATACATTGCACCACCTGTATTAATTTCCTAGGGCCGCCATAACAAAGTGCCCCCCGCTGGGGGGCTCCACACAACAGAAAAGTCACTCTGAAGAGCAGAGCGTGAAGTCGAGGTGGAGGCACGACTGATTTCTTCCGGAGGTTCTGGGGGAAATTCACGCCTCTCTCCCAGCTTCTGGTAGCTGCTCACAATCCTTGCGTTCCTTGGTTTACAGAGACATCATCCCAATTTCTGTCTTTACGTTCCTACGCCGTTCTCCCCGCCTGTGTGGATCTGTGTCCAGATTTCCAGTCCTGTTGGATTAGGGTCCCTCCCTACTCCGGCACGACTTCATTATTTCACAATGACCCTAATTCCAAATAAGGTCACATTCGGAGGGACAGAGAGTCGGGACTTTAACATATGAATCTGAGGGGCACACAGTCAACTCATAACGCCGTTGTAAGCATTTTAAAATACCCGACTGGGTGGCATTGAGCACAGCCACAGTGTTGTGCGATCATCCCCTTTATGTAGTTCCAAACGGTTTTCATCACCCCAAGGGGAAACTCTGTACCCGTGAAAGCAGTCACTCCCGTTTTCCCTCCCTGTGGCCCCTGGCAAACACTAATCTGTATTCTGTCCCGTGTTTAAACGCTGGCTAACGCAGGCATTTGTAAATACGTCGAACGGAAGCCCGATCTTACCTAGAGAGTTCAGATGCCTTGTGGCGCTTGGAATGGCACGCTCTCTCTGGTTCTGTCTGCAGACGGGGGCACAGGAGAACTTACATGACCTCACTCTTGGATCAGGAAATACTTTTCACCAGTGATTCAGATAACCCCATTCCAAGAGCAGGCTTTTTAAGCTCCCACGATTAAAACCAGCTGAAGTAAAGCCAACTCACTCCCTTGACGAGAACGAGATTACCGTATCTAGAAACAGCGGTGAGGCTCAGGCGTGGCAAAATAAGAATAAAAAGCCCCAGGGTGATCAGGTCAGGGAGAAAAAAAAAAAGATATGGCCGGAGGGTGGGTGAAAGTCAGGGCTGGTCTGAGTGTTCGCAAAACTGAAATGGCAAGATTGTCATTTGTAACTGTCCGCCCTGCTCTTGCGGGCAGATAAAGTGGCGAGATGGCTGGTGTGTCAATCTTGTTTGGAATGCTGAGTCCTAGGGAGACTGGGGCGGGGTAGCACGCCCAGTGGGCTCCCGAAGCCTTTTCTTGTCCCCCCGTTTCTTGTAGGCAAGACTGCAGCCTCCGAGACCTTCCCGGAGTTCCCAAGGGTGGATGTGGAACAGTTGCTAATCAAGTCCCTGCTGACCGGGAGACCCTGCACACGCCCTGATCTTATCAGCAACCCCACCCTTGAACTATTGCTATAAACGCATCAAATGCTCCCAAGGTGGGATACATAGTTTTTCGAGGGCAGGAGCCCGCTGTGCCCCTCTCTGTCTGGCAAAGCAGTAACGCTCTCCTTTTCTACTTCGCCCCAAACTCTGTCTCTGAGATTCGATCTGGCGCCGGTGCAGACAAGCTCAGTTTTTGACATCACTTAGCAGGCTCCGACACGTGTGTCCAGTGAGCAAATCAACTCAACAAAACATGTCAGACTAGATAAGACTGGCCATTCCCTCAAAACCTTTAGATTCCAAAACATTTCATCATGAGCTCAAAATATGCCTTACATTATGCTATGAGGCTATATATATACCCAACAAACATAAGCATTGGATTTCCCTGAGCGCCAAATGAAAACTGGGGAGCTGTGCAAAGGAGGAGTTCATTTTTCTATTACTTTCTTCTCTTTTGTTGCTGCGGTTCATGGCGAGAACACTGGTGTTTGGTTTTGTTTTGGTTTTCTCAGCGTTGGAGCTGCCGATGGAATCAGATGGACATGCAAAGGTCAGCGAGTTCTGAGAGGCGAGCATGGGATTTATTTTGTGTTTTGGTTTACATCGATGGGTTGCACAGCATGGGAATGGAAATAGCATTTACGGAGGAACTGCTAGATGGGAGGCACAGGGAAGGTCGGGCAGCTAGGATCAAAGCAACATCCTCAAGGTTGTGACAACCCCTTGGCCATGTTTTGGGGAAGCTCAGCTTTGCTCAGCAGCGTGTCAGGCTGCTGCGGTCACACAGCTCAAGGGAACATCTAAGCTTCTATAAACAAAACACAGTGAAACAACACACCATAGATGTTAAAATACAATAGGAAAAAAAAATGGATGACCATAAAATCATCTTAGATCCCTTTCAAGAACAAGTTCTTGCAAAACAGACTTCTACTCTTTATAAAAGAAGCCACAGAATTATCCGAATAGATGTTCCCCTTTACGATTTGCTTTAAACTTAAAAATAGACGTATATTTGGATGGTATCCTATAAAATGAAACTCCATCTCTGTAAACCTAGTGTCCTTTTCATCCGGTGACTGAAAATAGCTGGAAGATAGCCAGTGTTTGAAACGCTCTGAACAACCACAAGGTAATCCGTAATTTGGGACTATTAACTGATCTCTTTCTACATTAGGTTCACTGACAAAGTCTGGTCAGGCTGTTGAAACAAACTGTTTGGCTGCAAGTTTACTATGTCTGTCCTTCATCATCGTTCTCTTTCAACGTGATTTTCTTTTCCTTCATAAATGGAAGAACCACTGGTAAGGTCACATGGGGTAAAATAAATATGGGGGTCGGAGTCTTCTAGCGTAACCAACCAAGAAATGTTTCTTTTTTACAAGGGCTGTGGCTACATGAAATCTCTCTCCAGAGACAGGAAAAACCAACGCTATCCATTTAGCATCTGTAGTTTCTCTTCATCACTTTATGATACAGTTAAAATAATTTTCACTGTCCTGAAAAGAGGACCACCCTGGACAATAGATTTTTACCAAGAGTAAAAAAAAAAAAAAATTCCAAGAAATGCCATTAAAACAAGTCCTATTCTCCTCCCAGCTGCCTTTTCTGTGAAGCAATGCTAAAACGCAGTAGCTGTGTGAATGCATCGTTTGATGGACTTTGTTTTTTAACAGAAAATGTCTTATAAATCACACGTCAACCTTTTCTTTTCTGAGCTAAGAAAATTTGAGAGCATAAGGCATATAGTAATATGCAGAGTGTGTGAAGGGACTTCCCTGGTGGCACAGTGGTTAAGAATCCACCTGCCAATGCTGGGGACACAGGTTCGAGCCCTGGTCAGGGAAGATCCTACATGCCACAGAGCAGCTAAGCCCGTGCACCATAACTACTGAGCCTGCGCTCTAGAGCCCACGGGCCACAACTACTGAGCCCGGCTGCCACAACTACTGAAGCCTGCACGCTCTAAGGCCCACATACTGCCACTACTGAGCCCACGTGCTGCAACTACTGAAGCCCGCGCGCCTAGAGCCCATGCTCCGCAACAAGAGAAGCCACCGCAATGAGAAGCCCGCGCACCGCAATGAAGAGTAGCCCCCGCTCGCTGCAACTAGAGAAAGCCTGCGCGCAGCAACAAAGACCCAACGCAGCCAAAAATAAATAAATAAATTTATATTAAAAAAGAGAGTGTGTGAGTAGACCACCTGGGCATATACCCTGAGAAAACCATGATTCAAAAAGAGTCATGTACCAAAATGTTCATTGCAGCTCTATTTACAATAGCCAGGAGATGGAAGCAACCTAAGTGCCCACCAACAGATGAATGGGTAAAGAAGATGTGGCACATGTATACAATGGAATATTACTCAGCCATAAAAAGAAATGAAATTGAGTTATTTGTAGTGAGGTGGATAGACCTAGAGTCTGTCATACAGAGTGAAGTAAGTCAGAAAAACAAATGCTGAATGCCAACACATATATAGGGGATCTAAGAAAAAAAAAAAGGTCATGAAGAACCTAGGGGTAAGACGGGAATAAAGACACAGACCTACTAGAGAATGGACTTGAGGACACGGGGAGGGGGAAGGGTAAGCTGGGATGAAGTGAGAGAGTGGCATGGACATATATACACTACCAGATGTAAAACAGATAGCTAGTGGGAAGCAGCCGCATAGCACAGGGAGATCAGCTCGGTGCTTTGTGACCACCTAGAGGGGTGGGATAGGGAGGGTGGGAGGGAGAGGCAAGAGGGAGGGGATATGGGGATATATGTATACGTGTAGCTGATTCACTTTGTTATACAGCAGAAACTAACACACCATTGTAAAGCAATTATACTCCAATAAAGATGTGAAAAAAATTTTTTAAAAAATTATACAATTTTTAAAGGTTACTTTCCATTTACAGCTATTACAAAATATCGGTACAAAACAAAGTTATGGTTACCAATGGGGAAAGGGGGGGAGGGATAAATTGGGAGACTGGGATTGACACATACACACTACTATATATAAAACAGATAACTAATAAGGACCTACTGTACAGCACAGGGAACTCTACTCAATACTCTGTAATGACCTATATGGGGAAAGAAACTGAAAAAAAGTGGATACATGTGTATGTATAACTAATTCACTTTGCTGTACAGCAAAAACGAACACCACATTGTTAATCAACTATACTCCAATAAAAATTAATTTAAAAAATATTGGCTATACTCCTCGTGCTGTACAAAACTGGGGGATTTATACCTCATGCTTTCTCGTGGTAACCTCACAGTGTTTTCTTCTGTGCGTTCTCTTTCTTGCTTTTGCTCTTACAGGTGAGAAAGCTCAAATTCAGACAGCTCAGTGTGAAAGCCCAGAGTTGAATCTGATGTGCCTGGTTATAACGTCAGGGTTTGCCCACTGCCTCCAGACACTGTGGAATGCCGTTATTCAACTTGGTTTTCAAAAAAATGTCATACGTGTAGCCATACCCTGAAGCGTGTGTCAAAACCAAGGGAGCATGAAAAGCCCCTTGCACATTTCCAGTCCTACTCGCGCATTTCACAGAGTGAACGTATTCTTTTTTGTCCAGTAAGCCATCTTTTTAGAAAAGCAGAAAGACAAGATGTGCAGTATCTCAAAAAAGTGTCAAATGCATAAAAGTCAAGGTCTTGTCGACAGGATGAAAAATTTGCACTGGGTGTGGCCACCCTAAGCCGGAGGATTGCGGGGAGAGGGGATAATAAATTACTTTTAAGCTACTGTCTGGATTGGTATTTAGAAACAAGTAAATGGGCCTGATTTGTTCCAGACGTGTCCTCGGATGTACACTAGACATTCTATCTCCCTTAGCCGAGTCAGAACTGGGGAATCTCTCTATTTGTCTATCTAAAGATGTTGCCCCAAACAAATGGGAGATCTCACTGTGCAAAGTAATTTCCAGAAGTTGCATCCATTTTAGAAGGAATGTAACATAAGATGGAGAGGAAACCGAACACAGAGAGATCGTCAAAGCCGCATGCATCTGGTTTTCATTTGGGCTGTATGTTTATTTTCGTCGTGTAACTTTCATTTTCCAAGTGGCTGGCGGGTAAAAGGTTTTAACTGATGCAACTCTTTTTCCAACTGGCAACTTTCTGGCTGTCATCCCGAGACTGTGTCCCATGGTTCCATGAAAATACATTGACGACAGAAAACCTCCGCCTCCAGGTTTATTCAGACCCTTGCAAAAATCCTTCTTAATGGATCACACATGTTCTAGGGTGGCTAAGGTATCAGGCTCTCCCAGGAGTGAGAAGGAGCTTGGAGGAATCCCATTTCCCCCTCTACCACCTACTCAGTACATCAAGTCCCTTGGATTCCACGGAGTGGTCAAAAGGCCAATTAAGTAGAAATAAAGGCAAGCTTTATTCAGTTTATACTTTATCTCTGATCATTCATTTCTACATAAATCAGACTTGTTATATCTCTCTTTCCTTTGAAAGCAGGATTCTCTCTAAGCGAAGACTTGTAGACGGCTGGGCTGTAGGTTGGACACCTTATTCTTCTAATTCCCCCAAATCTTGCTTTGTGTATTTAAGTGCTTTGCTACCAGGTCCAAAGAACGTTAGCATGTTCATAACTTTTTGGCGAAAATTGATCGCTTCATACTAGCTTTCTTTATCCATAGCTTTCTTTTTTTTTAACTTCCTAAAGTCTTTTTTACTTGACTTGAATAGGGCTCCAGAAAGTTCTTCTTCAGTTACTCACCATTTTAGTGTTTTCATATCTTTATCTTAGCCTTTCTTGGTTATTGGTTTCAGACCCTTTCAAACTAGCAAGAACCTAGATTTTTTTTTTTTAAACCCGATCTGAGAGTTATCTGTCAAGAGAGATTTTCATCCGTTTATATGTACTGCCATTGCTAATATTTCTAAATTTCATTTTGGGTGCTTATTTTACAATTTCTAGGAACCGTTTCCTTTCTTCGCTTCTATTATTTCTCTTCTATGATACCTAAATAAAAAAAAAATATTTCTCCCATGTTTTTAAGAGGAAGCTGTTTTCAGTCTTCATTATTTAGTGATTAAATTTAATACGCCTAACAACTTCAGCAGAAAAATAATGAAGCTCACGTTCACTGTCTTCTCAAAGAGGTGACTTGCTTTAACTTTGTTCCATTTTCATTCTGCAAGTTATATCACTGCTAACTTCGGCCCCACCTTTGCTTGTATGCCTTCATGGAGTCGTAATTTTATTATTGGTGCTGGCTTTGATGTGGTCAGTGTTAGACCGGTTTCACACTCTGGTCCTTTTCTCCTTTTGCTCACAATGTTTCTTGCATCCTTTTCCTTCATCTGACTCCAACATTGTCCTTCCTGTGAGTTTCCTTTTGAAGTCCCAATAATGAGGGTCCGTGAGAGGGAAACACTCTGGCTTTGGGGAAACACCCGGGCTTTGCACTATGTCTTTATTTCCTCTGTACTCTTTGGGGAAACACTTTGGCTTTGCACTATGTCTTTATTTCCTCTGTACTCAGAATAGACTCGACTCAGCGTAGAATCTTAGACAACCAGAAATCTCTCTTTCATGCTTAAAAGACATACTTCTAGCTTCCAGCCCTCCTGATGGTGTAGAGATGTCTTCTCTGGGTCTTAGCGGATACTTTGAGGTCACCTGGCTATTTTAAGTTTTCCCCTCTGTTTTTGAATGTCTACCATGTTCCTGCTATGTGTTTGATGGTGTGTTTATTTTTCCATACCATGATTTTTCAACTGGGGAATTAAAGTTGTTCACACATGTACACACTGCTGTATTTATTTTTTATTTATTTATTTACTTTTAAATTATGGTCATATCTCATTTAAAAATTTATTTTTATTTTTGGCTGCGTTGGGTCTTCGTTGCTGCGCGTGGGCTTTCTCTAGTTGCGGCGAGCGGGGGCTACTCTTTGTTGCAGTGCATGGGCTTCTCATTGCAGTGGCTTCTCTTGTTGCAGAGCATGGGCTCTAGGCGTGCAGGCTTCAGTAGTTGTGGCACATGGGCTCAGTAGTTGTGACTCACAGGCTCTAGAGCTCAGGCACAGTAGTTGTGGCTCACGGGCTTAGCTGCCCCGCGGCATGTGGGATCTTCCCAGACCAGGGCTCGAACATGTGTCCCCTGAACTGGTGGTTAGGTTCTTAACCAATGCGCCACCAGGGAAGTCCCGACAATGCTATATTTAAAATGGATAACCAGGGCTTCCCTGGTGGCGCAGTGGTTGAGAGTCCGCCTGCCGATGCAGGGGACACGGGTTCGTGCCCCGGTCCGGGAAGATCCCACGTGCCGCGGAGCGGCTGGGCCTGTGAGCCATGGCCGCTGAGCCTGCGCGTCCGGAGCCTGTGCTCCACAGCGGGAGAGGCCACAACGGTGAGAGGCCCGCGTACCGCAAAAAAAATAAATAAATAAAATGGATAACCAGTAACATCCCAATACGCAGGTGTCTTTAGTTTTTTTTGTTACCTTAACCATCCGTTTTCTATTTTTCAGAATTGTGTCGCGAACTGTGTTCTGCTGTCTCCCTTTCTCTTTGTGTGTGATTATGCAGTTTAATCATGTCCTCTCATTTCTGTAGGGCTTGCCTCCATATTTATTACAAATGCTTCTTTTCAGGAACGGCCTCAGGCTGCCACCTGGGAAATCATGAGTTCTGCGCCATTAGAACAGTGTGTCTGAGAAGAACATTGCTGTATGCTTGACATTTGGGGCCAAGGGGTACAAACCTGATTAAATAGTTTATTCTTAAATTGTGCTATTTGATGAATGCAAGTCTTTGCTCTAGGGGTCTGGAATCTGAAGAGCTGAAATTGTGATGTAGGTACTTCAGCCTTCATGACAGATCCCCAGTAAAATTCCTGGACACCGAGGCTCGGGTGGGCTAATCTGACTGGCCAGAGTTCAGATGTGTCGTTACATACCACTGCTGGGACAATTAGCCATAACCACGTAACTCCACCGGGAGAGGACGCCTGGAAGTATGTGCCTTGCTTCTCCTGGACTTTGTCCCACAGACCTTCAGGCTTTGCTAATTTTAAGGAAGGAGGATGAGAGGATGCTCTGGGCTAATGGTAATGTCTACCTCAATAGGGTTGGTCGCACAGACGTATTTATTTGTAGAAACTTATCATAGGGTACACTTAATATTTATGCCTTTCATTGTATGTAAACTTTACCTAGAAATAATTTTAAACAAATAGTAAAACCTAGTTAATGATACGTATACTGAAAGTTTCAGGGTAGCCTGTGTGGATGTCTGTACGTATTTTAAAATGTCTCAAAAAGAAGCGTAGAATAATGGATGGAAATTGGGATAGATAAATGGACAGATAGGCCGACAAAGCAAGTCTAGTAAAATGTCAATGCTTCACTCTGGGTGATCAGTACGTGAGTGTTCAGTGTAAAATCTTTTCAAATTATATGTTTAAAGTTTTTCCTAATAAAATATTTGAAAAAATCAAAATTGGAACATTACAACAAAGTTTCCATTTTTACTGTGATTTTGAAACGGAAGTTTTGTTCTCAATAAAGTTTCCTCAAGAAAAAATAAATAAATAAAATGGATAACCAAGAAGGACCTACTGTATAGCACAGGGAACTCTATTCAAGATTCTGTAATAACCTAAATGGGACAAGAATCTGAAAAAGAAGAGGTACATGTATACGTATAAGTGAATCACTTTACTGTACCCCTGAAACGAACACAACATTGTTAATCACCTATACTCCAATATAAAATAGAAAGTTAAAAAAAAGGTCATTCACAGATCTGCTAAAATGAGCAACCACTGTTTCTTCAAGTATGACTCGGCCCCTTCTTTCTTTTTTTTTTAAATTTTCTTACCAATTGCGTGACCTTAAAATTAAAAAAAAAAAAAAAAGTCCACAACTATTCTGGTTCTTAATTTTCTCCTCTGGGTCAGATAATCTCCAAAGATCCTTCCAACTTTAGAGACACAAGACTACAATTCTATGACTTAAGAGGAGAACATGACAGAAACTCTAAATGGACACATTTTCTTTGTCTCCTTGTTTTTCTCCCCTTTAAAAATTTTTAAACTTTTAATGCTTATGAGATTATAGATTCAAAAGGTGTTGCAAAAATAGGACAGGGAGGTCTCCCTCTTGTATGTTTTTAATATTTTAATATTTACAAGGGAAACATTTACTAATACACAAATTATTCAGATTAGCTGACTTTGCAGTTTAAATGTCCTTGGAATCATTTCATTGTTTCCTTTATATTTTTTTCTCCCAAATTCCTATAACTGTTTTTTTAAAAATTAAAGTATAGTTGATTTAAAATATTATATTAGTTTCAGGTATAAACAAAGTGATTCAAAACTTTTATAGTCTGTACTCCATTTCCAGTTATTACAAAATCTTGGCTGTATTCCCTGTGCTGTACAATGTAGCCTTTGTTTTATACACAGTAGTTTATATCTCTTACTCTCCTCCCCCTATGTTGCCCCTCCCCGCTTCCCTCTCCCCACGGGGAACCACTAGTTTGTTCTCTATATGAGTGAGTCTATTTCTTTTTTGTTGTATTCACACCAAAGAGTGCTTCTGTATTATTCATCTATCTTCCTTATTCCTGCTACATTAAAACCAATTTCTTAAAAATTGAGGTATAGTTGATTGACAATATTATATTAGTTTAAAGTGTACAAAGTAGTGATTCCAAATTCTTACAGATTATACTCCATTTATAGTTATTACAAAATACTGGCAATGCTCCCTGTGTTGTACAATATATCCTCATAGCTTATTTATTTTATACCCAGTAGTTTGTTCCTCTTAATCCCCTCCCCCTATCTTGCCTCTCCCCGCTTCCCTCTCCTCACTGGGAACCACTAGTTTCTTCTCTGTATCTGTGAGTCTGCTTCTGTTTTGTTATATTCACTAGTTTGTTGTACTTTTGTTGAGATTCCACATATAAGTGATATCATACAGTGTTTGTCTTTCTCCGTCTGACTGACTTCCCTTAGTATGATAACCTCTAGGTCCATCCATGTTGCTGCAAATGACATGATTTCATTCTTTTTCATGGCTGAGTAGTGTTCCATTGTGTACACGTACCCCATCTTCTATATCCATTCCTCTGTCGATGGACATTTAGGTGGCTTCCACGTCCTGGCTATTGTAAATAGTGCTGCTGTGAACACTGGGGTGCGTACATCTTTTCTAATTAGAGTCTCGTCTGGACCCATGCCCAGGAGTGAGACTGCTGGATCAAGTATCCCTCACTCTTAGCTTAACACAAGTCCCACCTTCGTTCTGCTCTGGGGTTGCCTTCCTGCATCCTGTCGCTCCCTTTCCACCCACTATTCCAGCGTATGAATCCTTCCCGTTCTGCCCCCCGCATTCTGCTCTAACGATATTTTCTTATTCAGCTTCTCAGCGGCAGCAGAATGTGTTCCCCTCTCTCCTCTAGGGCAGCACCTTCCCACGGTCTCTCTGGACAGCAGCCGCTCATTCACGTCCTCTCCATCAATCGCGAGGCCAGCGGAGGCGGTCGAGCCTTGCAGATTCTGTACTTCATTGGAGGTTTGCATCCCGCAATCACGTCTGCTTTCTGCCTCCCGAACTTCTCACCAGACGCCAACTCTCGGACGATCATTCCATCCGCGGGGGTGATGGGGGCCTCTGTGGGTGTTTCCCTTCATCTTGAGCAATGAATTCTGCGTTCCGAGCCGTGCACACCTGGCATCCCATCGCCTCTCAGGAGAACCTTCTCCAAAGCGACTACATCTGAACAGAAAGGCAAACTGGGACAGCACACCTCGTTTCGTGTGTGAGTGGAAAGCTGGAAACCCGTCGACGTTTCCAATCAGAATACACTTGGCTCAGGTCCGGGGGGCTGGCTTTTCGTGCGGAGCCAGAGGTTGCCGGCAGAACATTCTTTTTGCCTTCCACCTTCTCCGCAGCAGATTCCGGAAGTAGTTTTCCCATGGAGTAAATAAGAACAATAAATGAGAGACTCACCAAACAGATAAATCAGCAATTTTATTGCTTAAAGACTGATCACGCAAACACAGTGTAGTGTTTTGTCACTGTGATGCAGTCTAGCGGATAAACAGAAGCGTTGCTTAGGGGGGAAAAAGTCGAGGGAGCTGGAAAAATACTCAGAAATAATGTCTTGTGTCAAATCTCACAGAAGCTGGGTTTAAATGCTTCCTGTCGCTCATTAGCATTTGTAGCAGCCGTCCTCAAGCCCATTCATGAGGAAGTCTAAGAAATACGATCTGAAGACTGCACTGAAAAGTTTGTGCCCAGGAAGCAAGGTGGAATTTCAAATGCTGTCTGTATTTCTAGTGGCAAATTTACTAACACACCAACCCAAATATTTAACTTCATGTAATACGTCACTTGCTGTACAAATGCTCTTCCGGAGCAGCGAGAAAGGTTATTTTACGGAGAAATGATGAGAAAGGAATGTACTGTTTGTTTTTTTCATTTGCCCTTATTCTCATGTATCAGAAAGTCTGCAAGCAAACACAGCAATGGCATTACCAGACTTACTTATCTTCTCTGTTGCAGGTAACGTGGGTTATGAAACTTCGTATCTTCCGAAGCAACTGTTCCTCTGCACTTTCTTTATGACGGAAATTTCTAAATGCTACGCAAAGGGGCAAAGACACGAAACACGCAGTGTTTACCTAAATGCTACAGTCATTCCTTATTTTTCCATTTGTCACATGTTCCTGAAACTGTAAATTCATACGCCCGAAATAGTTCTTCAGAATTCAACGTCATCTAAATGATCAGATACGTCAGGGAATGTGAATCTGAATTTTGAAATACAGGCTATAGTTCTTAAAAACAGGAAATTTATTCGGACTGTTCTAGCAATACACTGACCCTGATGAAAAAGCAGACATAGACTATCTGGGTACAGCACTGACTTTGAATCCCAGTCTAATGTAATATTGAGAACCGCTGTGACTTTTTTAATAAGAAGGAAGACGGTTATATGTACATAATCTGAAAATAGAGCTTGTTGATCAAAACACGAAATCTTGCAGGGCTATGAAGGTAGAGGTGACCAGGAATTTGGGGGAAGTTTACAGAAATGATCCTTTATCCCCCAGGGAACACAGCAAGACCACACCCTACCTGCACCCCACCCCAACACTGGTACGTTGGACAATGTTAACGGATGCTGACCAACGGCAACTGGGCAGAAGACGGGTCCCATTAAAAACAAAAATCGTCCCAAGGGATGAGTCTATTCTACATACAAGAAAGAAGAGAACACGTATCTGTAGGAACCTTAAACGTCACAGTAAGACTAATCTCTTTTCTAATGTACTTGTAGACGTGACGTAACCATCGCCTCTGTCACATCGGTTGCACCGAACAAAGCCGGTCCGTTGTGGAAAAGGTCTACACAAGAGTGCGAGTGTTAGGAGGGGAAGGCCACGGGGATCCCTCCTAGGGGCTGCTCACCCCAGAGAATGGCTCAAGACAACCCCCCATGGGGAACAACCCCGTTGGGCTTTGCAGGAACTAGACACAACTATTTCTGCCCTAACCCACTGACATTTGGAGACTGTTTTCTCTACTCTTAGCACAAGCCGCCCTGCACCAGATTCCTTGCTGAAACTCTCAAGTGGGAGCTTCAAGGCGACCGATCTGAGCCTTCGGAAGGAAACGCGCTCCTACGATGTGTGTCCTTCCTGGATGTCAGGTTACAGCTTTACGGACCTGGTCCCTGCCTTTGTCCACGTAAATGACCAAGGGGACACGCCTGCAGCCAGGCCTTGGAGCTTGGCTGTCACGAAAGTCCAAAGACGTTTCACGAGAGCAAAACCACAGTCACATTCTATGAAAGGTTGATTTCTTTTTTTTTTTTTTACTGCATGGATACAGATACTGTTACTTCAATGGTCTTCCTACTTCCCCTTACATCTGCAAAAGTGAAAATGAAGGCAGGTTGTGGTTTCTGAGTTTACACTTCACGGGACGTTTTGAACAATCTAATCCAGGACATGAAGATAGTCTTAGGCTCTTTGCCTCTTTAAAAATACGATTTCCTCATCCTCCTACACTGTTGGCGGGAATGCGAACCGGTGCAGCCACTATGAGAACAGTATGGAGGTTCCTTAACAAAATCAGTATAGAGCTACCATATGATCCAGCAATCCCACTCCTGGGCATATGTCCAGACAAAAGTATAATTCAAAAAGATCCGTGCACCCCAATGCTCACAGCAGCACTATTCACAATAGCCAAGACACAGAAGCCACCTAAGTGTCCAACAACAGAGGAATGGATAAAGAAGATGCGGTGCATATATACAGTGGAATACTACTTAGCCATAAAAAAGAATGAAACAATGCCATTTGCAGCAACATGGATGGACCCAGAGACGATCATACTAAGTGAAGTAAGTCAGACAGAGAAAGACAAATACCATGTGATGTCACTTACATGTGGAATCTAAAATATGACACAAATGAGCTTACCTATGAAACAGATACAGACTTACAGACATAGAGAACAGACTTGTGGTAGCCAAGGGGAAGGGGTGGGGGGGAGGGAAGGATTGGGAGTTTGGGATTCGCAGATGCAAACTACTAGGTACAGGATGGATAAACAACAAGGACCTACTGTAGAGCACAGGGAACTATATTCAGTATCCTGTGATAAACCACAATGGAAAAGGATATGAAAAAGAATGTATATATATGGGTAACTGAGTCCCCTTGCTGGACAGCAGAAACTAACACAACATTGTAAGTCGACTCTACTTTAATAAAAAAAGTAATTTTTCAAAACATGCATTGTTTAATTTGCGTGTCCTAGCATCCGTGTTTGGTAGACTCCTCCCTGAGGTGAGATGGCTGGATTTGTCAGGGTCACACTGCTCTGTCTTTTCTCAGGACCACGTTGCACTTGAAGGGAAAGTAGATGTGCACGTGCATTGGTTACAGGACAGTATGAGAACGTTCCCCGCTGAATGCAGTAAGAGGACGCACTGCATGGATGGAAGCCAACACCAGGGCAGTCGGGTGCGTGGAGAACGTTGTGGGCTGGAGTCACTGCCTGCGTCTCTGCAGCTCGGACACCTGACCTTTCCCTTGATGAGCTGCTAGGAGACTGATTTCTCAGATTCTGTCAACATCCAAACCGTGAGTGGGTGGAATCTCCAGCTGTTCTTTTCTTGCCTGTGGCAATTGTGCCACGACCTTCCTGGGTGTACATGTCCTGAAGTCTCGTCCCAGATTACAACCCCTGAATAGTAACCTTGACAAGCACTAGAGAGAAGGGTTCCAGTGGAAGAGGTATACAAGCAGGGTCAGACCAAAAAAAAAAAAAAACCGGATAAATGGATAAAGAAGATGTGGTACATATATACAATGGTATACTACTCAGCCATAAAAAAGAATGAAACAATGCCATTTGCAGCAACATGGACAGACCTGGAGATGATCATATGAGTGAAGTAAGTCAAAGACAAATACCATATGATGTTGCTTATATGTGGAATCTAAGAAAATGAAACAAATGAATTCATTTACAAAACAGAAATAGACTGACAGACAGAAAAAAAAAAAAAAAACTTACGGTTACCAAAGGGGAAAGGGAGGGATAAATTAGGAGTTTGGGATTAACATATACATACGACTACATATAAAATAGATAAATAACAAGGACCTACTGTATAACACAGGGAACTCTATTCAGTATCTTTTAATAACCTAAAATCGAAAAGAATCTGAAAATATATATATATGTGAAACTGAATCACTTTGCTGTACACCTGAAACACTGCAAATCAACTGTACTTCAGTTAAAAACAAGAAAACAATGACACACCACAGTGATCTCTTTCTGCAGAAGGTCCATTAATCTACACGTTGAAATCCCTCCTGGCCACGTCACAAAGGATGCCCTGTTCCAGCAGAGCTCCTCTCCCTCGAAAGCATGAAGTGGTGTCCTCTGCTCTCGGTCTGGAAAGCGTCCTTGAGGTCTCCTCCCGAGAACGGTCACTGGGGGAACGCATCTTTAATTGCTACCAAAAAACCCCCAAAAACAAAAAAAGCATTTGGCCACACAGGATGTGAAAGATAAAGTTTAATTTGCTGATGATTGCATGTGGGCTCCGAAGACGGATGATTTATCTCTGACACTTGGCGGCAAACTTGAGGACGCTGAGCCTCTTGTTTACATGCTTTGGAGTTTGTGCAACTGTACGGTACGGAGAGGCTCTGGAGGGATGTTTAGCTTTCTTTCTGAGCTTATGATTACCATGGACGTGGAAGCATGAGGCTCAGAGGAATGTGAAGGGGTCATTTAGAGAAAGCAATTCCAGACTTGTTCCAAGGATGGCAATCCTGGAGCAGCTGTGATTTGGGGGTGCTTCTCACACTCTTTGTGACACCTACGAACTCCCCTTGGGAGGCTTCAGTACAAAATGTGTCGGAAAGGCTGTCAAACATCTAAAGCTTATACTCTCTCCAGAACCCAGGTTGTCAACAAAGCTAGGCGTATTACTTTCCTGTGGCTGCCATAACGAAATACCATAAATTGGGTTGGCAAGACAGTGAGAAGTTACTCTCTTCCAGCTCTGGAGGTCAGAAGTCTGAGACCAAGGTGTCAGCAGGCTTGGTTTCTCCTAGAGGCTCCTGGGGAGAATCTGCTCCACCCACCATCCCTCACCAGCTGACGGCGGCTGTCGGTAACGCTTGGTGTTCTTCGGTTTGTAGACACATCACTCCCATCTCTGTTTCCAGAGTTACACCCCATTCTCTGAGCCTTCCTCGTTTTTAAGGACACCCTCATGGGATTTCGAGTTCGGCCTGCTGCAGGATGACCTCATCGTAATTAGTTACACCTGCAAAGACCCTCTTTCCAAAGACAATCACATTCAGAGATTCAACAGGAACATAAATTCGGGGAGAAGCTGGTCACCCTATTCAAGGCTCCTTCTCTTTCCTTAAACAGATGATGGGGGCCTCGAGTTTCTCCTTTTCATCCTTCCACAGAAAAATAAATGTTTCTTTTGCATTGGAAAACCTGTGTGCCAAACCCCAGCCCAGAGGGACCGGAGGGGACCGTTACTTCTCAACTATAGGTTTCAAGGAAAGCCTCTCCCCAAATATTTTATTGCATTTCCAAATGAGATCCGTGCAAACATCACAACGGTGTTGACGGGTCTTGGGTCTCGGCCTATGCACACATTCACTCTGAAAGAAGTTTAAAAGACTCTTCCCCCATACAGAGAAAAGGTCGGCTTAAGTGCAACCATCTTTGCATTATTCATATTCATACCTTGTCAGTTTTCACTAACCCTGCAAGTTAAGAATATCCAAAGAGCGATTTATGTCTCTGGGTTTTATAGCTGTTTCCCTTCTCCCTGGCGCCAGCGTGGCCCCAAGACAAGCTCCACGTCAAACAGTTTAAATCCTTCCATGTTTATTGACTGCAGTGAAAGGAGATCTCTGGACGGGCAACATATCTACAGAAACTACCGATTAACAACGGCTGAGTGATATTGCCATATATATATACACACGCACACACCACATCTTCTTTTCCCACTCATCTACTGATGGACACTTAGGTTGCTTCTCAGCCGTAAAAAAGAATAAAATATTGCCATTTGCAGTAACATGGATGGACCTAGAGATGATCAGACTGAGTGAAGTCAGTCAGACAAAGACAACTATCCTAGGGTATCACTTGTATGTGGAATCTAAAAAAATAATACACATGAATTTATTTACAAAACGGAAACAGACTCACAGACGCAGAAAGTAAACTTATGGGTACCAAAGGGGAAAGGGAGGGGAAGCATCAACTAGGAGTTTGGGGTTAGCAGATACAAACTCCTATGTACAAAACAGATATACAACAGGGATTTACTGTAGAGCACAAGAAACTCTGTTCAGTATCTTGTTGTCGCCTATAATGGAAAAGAATATCTATCCATCTATCTATAACTGAATATATATATATAACTGAATCACTTTGTTGTACACCTGAAACTATTCCAATATTATAAATCAACCATCGTTCAGTAAAAATAATATAAAAACGGCAATGAACTGGCATTTATCAATGGTCAATAGGTTATTGACAACATAGCTTGTGCACAGGCTTATGAGCTAGCTGTGCTGATCACGTTGCAGCACCTGCCTTTTAAGTGACCTCATTCCACCCAGACAAGGGAAGAGGAGGGGGTGTAGGGAAGAGAGACGGGAAAACAGGTTGGAGAGACAGATGGGTCCAAAAAATGCATGGCCAGGTACTGTATGTGAAGGAGTGTGAATGTCGTCCTCAATGTGACGGGAAGTCAGCGGACAGTTTTAGGTAAGGAAGATGGTGGAAGGTTTACGCTTCTGAACATCCTTTGGCTGGGGCGCAGAAAAGACTACGTGGGGTGACAGTGTATGCAGACGCTCAGCCGTGGGGCTATCGCAGGTGTGCAGGTAAGAGAGGGGGATGGATTTAAGGAGTAGCTCTCTTAGAGATGAAGGAAAGACGACCGGTTCGGGATAGGCTCTGGAGGCAGAAACACCATCCTATGAACTGGATGCTGTTCTAGGGGACGTGGAGGGGAGGAGAGATGTCAGGAACGGACCATGGGTTTTGCTCTTGGCCGTGGAACCAAGACTGACGGAGGAGGTATCACGGGAAGTGACCGAGAGCTCCCTTGCCGACATAACTTTTGAGATTTGTAGTGGATAATCCCAACGTGAAGAGGAAGGGGGGTATCCTAGGAGGTTCTTGGCTTCCGTGACAAATATATGAAGATCAAAGCGGCGTCAGTTATGCTCAGGAACGAGAATGGATTCTAAATTCTGAGTCGCACGAGGAGCATACGCCTGAATTAGAAAACGCTGAAAATCCAGTGCTACTGTTCCCTTGATATTCACGGATGGCCCTTCCGAGAGATTTCATTTTGCACACGCGTGTTTGCAAAGGCCTCTTTGGAGCCACACTCTTCTTTGCCCCCCATACAAATACTTCTCTGTGTGTCAAGCCCTCGTCTTTGCTGGAAGGGTCGCTGTCTCTCTGCCTCTGGGTTTTGGAAGCAGTAGCTCCCTATTGTTCCTGGAGAAGCCCCTGACCCGCACGGAACGGAAATCAAACCATCTACTGACGTCTTGGGTAGCAAGGCTGTGAGGACAGGCTACATATTCAGATCGAGATATTCAAGGACCTGACTGTCTTCTCCCTTTTTTCTTATCTGTGGGAAGCTAGGGTGCAGCTGCCGTGGCTGAAATTGGGGGAAATGTAGGCACTGCAGAATCTCTTTATGTTTCAGAAACTACGACAGTAGATGTCAAAAACACGTATCCCCTGTGACTCACTCGCCCGCGTTTCCTAGGAATTTCACGGCTTTGTATTAGACAAACATTCACTGAGCGGCTGAAATAGGACCAGTACTGCATGTGGCTTTATCCACACGAGGTAAATAGGCTTCATTCTTATCTTGAAGAAGAGGTTTCCCCATGTAGTCTGGAGGAAAGAAATCCTTTCAGCTCAGGGCACTCTGTTAAAAAAAAAAAAAAAAGGCACATACAGTGCACTGCAAGGGGACAGGGAGAACCCGTATAAAAAGGACTACGGAGAAATGAAAACCAGAAATGCTCACTGGCTTTCTCCGTGTCACTTGGCAACACTTCTTTCCATCCGAGAGAGTGGAAGATGAAGCAGAAAGTACACAAATGATCCAACAGATGCTCAGACCCTTACACACAAATGCCTGTTAAATGGCTCATAACCTCCTTGGGCCAGCCCTGCCCCATGCCATCCGCCATGATGTTCTGCTATCTTGGCAACACCGATACGCACTGAGATTCCTCATGGAAAATGTGAGTTTATAAAACGCAGAGTGTCATCAAATTCAAGCAGTGACCTCTGTTAGGAAAGGTCTTGCCCCCGGAGACTGATATATGAATACTCATCAATATTAATGGATTGATGAGTGACCATCTTCTGAAACACTGGGGCCAATTCTTCCTCAGAACTGGACTGGCTACCAAAAGGTCTTGTAGGATGAGAGAATCTAGCTCATTATCCCGAAATCTAGTTAGTGTTCAAGAAAAAGCCCAAATGGTATGCCTCACACTTTGTTTAAAAATTTCACTCCGGTCCTGAATCTTCACTGCCAAGTTTTAAGTATGAAATGCCATAAAGAGATGTTAAATGTTGGCTGCCTCACAGGAGAGGTGAGACATCTGTGGTGATTCATCCAGTGGTCTACCTTACTACAGAACTGCTTACAAGGATAACATTACATCAGCTCTAATTAGGCATTTATCAAGGGTAAATAGGCCTCCTTAGGGTATCCAGACAATGAGGCAGTCCCTGTATGCCTGCTGCGTGGAATTCTGGCTGATACGATGCCTGGGAGACCCCACCAGACACAGTGTCTGCCGCGGTTTGAAATATTTGTCATGGCGAAGCTAGCTTCTCATAAATAGAGACAGTCCTAAGGCATAGCTTCAGAGACTGTCGCAATATTTGCGTTCTCTTATATATTGCTTAAAGATTCTTGGGCATGTGCGCCTTTTGTCTGAACTGACTATTTCTGGCATCTTCTGCAAAAACAGGTTATCTGGTCGTTTTTATTACTTTATACACAATTACACACCGTCCGCCTTCCAAAGTGAAAAGAACTTCTGGGTAAAGCGTAATAAGCCTGGGATGCCAGGGACTGTTACAACAGCTGCTTCATGAAACAAAATGAGGCCACATCCTTCTCCACATTTAGGTCGTGGCACCAGATTGTGAGGCTGGAAGTTTTGTTTCTGATGCAGAGGAAAGAAGTGAGGAATTCACTTTCGTCCCAGGGTGGTTGCCTTTGTCATTTTAAAATTAAACTGAGTTTGAACCTGCCCTGCAATGTTTTTTCCAAAGCATGAAATAATGCCCTGCATTCTTTAAATGAACTGGGAACACAGATTTTCTAGAGAGGAATGTAAGGGAGAAAGAAACACCCTGCAGACCTCATAGCTGCAGGGCTGCCAGCAGCCAGTTCCTTCAAATGCCTTGACCGTAACAGGGTGACCGGATGGGTGTCTTCTCCTCAGCAGTGGGGAGCTCAGAACACATGGAAACGTTCTGGAGTTACTGGAATTTTTATGTGGCATCACAGCTGTCTGAAAGCTGTATGCCTGGCCAACTGGCTACGTTCCCTCTTTTACTTTTTCAGATCCTTCCCTTCATTTGTATTTGGACGTTGCAAATGATGTTTCAGAATGACTTTAGAATACTGTTACAGCGCCCATATGTTCCAGCAAAAATTCCATCCTTCATTCGGCCCAGTGCTGAATGCATCCTAAGATGTACACACACACACACACACACACACACACACACACACACACACACACACACACACACACACACACACACACACACACACAGAGACATTATGATGGTTAATTTTAAGTGTCTTGACTGAGCCACAAAGGGCCCAGATATTTGGTGAGACATGATTCTGGGTGTGTCTGGGAGGGCGTTTCTTGATGAGATTAACATTTTTTAAAAACTGAAGTACCTTTGATTTACCACGTTGTGTTAGTTTTAGGTGTAAAGCGAAGTGATCCAGTTACACATATATATATATATGTTCTTTTTCAGATTCTTTTCCATTATGGTTTATTACAAGATACTGAATATAGTTCCCCAGGCTATATACAGTAGGACCTTGTTGGATGAGGTGAACATTTGAATCAGGAGACAGAATAAAGCAGGCTGCCCTTCACCATGTGGGTGGGCCTCATCCAGTCGACTGAAGGCCTGAGCAGAACAAAAGGATCTACTCTCCCACAGAAAGGAAGGAACTTCTCTCTGTCTAACTGTCTTCAAACAGGGACATCTGTCTTCCGCATTCAGACCCAGAGTGGAGTTGACACTATCAACCCTTCTGAGCCTGCACCTTGCTGACTATAGATCTTGTGGCTTCTCAGTTTCCATAACTGCAGGAGCCTCTTCCCTACAGCAAATCTCCTTATATATACATCACTAGGGTCTGCATGTTTCTGTTCTCCAAACTCCGTATGTTGGAGCCCTAACCCCCAAGGTGATGGTATGAAGAGGTGATGAGGTTAGGAGAGCGGTGCCCCCGTGGATGGGGTTAGTGTCCTTATAAGAGACCCCAGAGAGCTCTCTCACACCTTCCTCCGTGTGAGGACACAGCAAGAAGATGTCCGTCTACGAACCAGGAATCAGGCTCTCAGTGGACACCAGATCTGCCAGCAGATCTTGAAATCCCACCCTCCAGAACTGGAAGAATAAATGTCTGTTGTTTCTAAACCACCCGGTCTGTGGCACTTTGTTCTAACAGCCCAAATGGGCTACACATATATGTATCAAATATGCAATATTAATATTATATATAATATTATTTTATGTATGTTAATATATATACTTATATATAGACATATATAACACATGTTATATATATTACATATATATGCCTTATATATTATCACATATAATATGTCCATCTTAAATCTAATATTGAATATAATATATGTTCTCTGGGGAATATACATATATATTCACAAATTCACACACATAGATCTATATGTGTATACAGATGCAAACATATATTCATTTCCATTTCCAGCTGATATATTACAACCTAAAAGCAGGGGCAGGCTAAGACCCCACGTGGAAGGCTGGAGTCGTGAACAACGGCAGACAGGCATCTACCAGCCGGTAATTTCTTCTCCCTCCCTCTGTTTGAGGGTCAGTTCCTTCTGTCCACTGGGAAGAGGGTGCCTAAGATGGAGCAGTCAGCCTGGCTCATACCCAGAAGCGGTAACCCCGCCTTGCGCTGTCTCTCCCTGCTTCCCTGCCCCGGCCCCTGTTCCCTCTCTGCCACTTGCTTGGACCAGTGCAGCCTCATTGCTTTCTCCCTGCTTTCTGGGGGATCCCACCTAAGACATGGACCCTTGAGCTCACTGAGGCACCGGCATCCACAGTTCATCACTGAGCTGTACTTCTCATGCCTTGGTATTTCTTGAAAATGCTCAGTGGTAATTGGCGGAGGGCAGGCACGGTGCTGGGGCAGGACTGATAAAAATGAGAAGCTGCACCCCCTACCTTCACATCGCTCAGAGACCACAGGGCAAACGGGGGATGAGTAGGGAAGTGAGACCAGGGCTATCATGAAATGACAGACAGTGCAAAGAGACCATCTAGGGAGTGTGCCTGGCTCTGTTGCGGGGATGCTGGGGAAGTAGTAGGGAGGGAGGGGGTGACTCTCTGGGGCTGATTCCAAAAGCAGAGGCATGTGTGTCTCAGGGGGAGATGTTAGGGGAGCATTTCTCAGGGCAGAAAGCCACAGAGGGATGCTGTAAATGAGATTCAGGGCAGGGTAACATCCACGGTGCAGATGTGGCAATGGGTCCTGCAGTGCAGGGGAGACACACATAGCTGCTGATATGGGGCCACGGACAGAGACAGAGGTGACACAGGGCGCCGGGGACTTGCAGGCTTCCTGGGCAACTCTCTCAGTAAGGGACTGATCTTTGGGAACTGAACAAGCTTCTAAGGCACCCTGTATCAGGGTCTTCCCCAAGTCATCTATTCGAACACCTTTAGTCTCCTCAAGAGACAGGCAAGGAGACTCGGGGTGGCAGGACGTAGCGATGGGAAGCAGACGCATTGAGTTCAGGCTCCAAACAGCCCAGTCGGGGGCCAAGCAGCAAAGACGGCGGAGCAAAGACCCCGAGGTCACCTCGCCTCACGGACACACCAAAATCACAACCCTGCAGAACAGCCATGGATGAAAAAGACTGGAACCTTCCAGAAAAGATCCTCTACAAACTAAAGACAAAACAGCCAAGTCTGCTTGTTTTCTGCCCTGAATCTGAAAGGGTTCCAGGAGCTTCCTCCCTCCGGGATCAATCGTATGGACCTAGTTTGGGTTGGGTCACCACCTCTTGATCAATAAGCCCCGCAAATGATGGTGACAGCAGAAGACGGTTGTAGAGAAGCTACCTGTGAATCAAAAAGATCCTTTCAACGATGGGGAATTAACCAGGGGGTGGGAAGCCACACAGGACTGGCTAAAACTAGTTTATTGCGCCTAAAACGAACTTATTTTTTGTGTGAACTGTTGGTGATCTTCAAAAGAAGATATGCAGTGATGTGAAGGTAACGAATAGACAAAGGAATGAACAAAACAAGCATGGATCCACCAGCCGCTTCAAACATCGGGAACACTTCCGAATCGTTATTACTCTCTGGGATCCCCTTTCCTTTCAATGCTCCTCGAGAAACACTCCCCCCAGAGTTAAGTATTTTCCCAAATTTTATGCGCAATAAGAAGATAGTAATGACTTTGCCGAAGGTCTCTGTATTTCTCAACAACATATTAGCATTCCACTCTGCTTGCTTTATTCATTGATAGCACACTGTCTGGTCTCCTGTACTCTTTTCTCTCAACTGTGCATTTCTAAAATGCATGAGGACGTTGCCTATGTATTCAGTCAACTTGCTTCACTTTTATACAATATTCCAGTGTCGATCACTTCACACTCTATATATCGGCTCTCCTGCCAGCAGACACGTGGGTCGCCTGCAGGTTGCGGTAGGAGAGGCGTTACTCCTGAGAGCGAGCTTATACACGGACACACATGCAAGACATTCTCTAGAGTTTCTACCAATGAGGGGAACTTCTGAGTCACCCTCAGCTTTTCAAGATGGAGCTAAATGGACTTCCAAAGCGACTGTACCAACGTACAGTCCCGGCAGCAAGGGATGAGTCTTGTCACTGCTTGCGTACGCATCAACAGAGGGTTTTATCCATGGGCAGAGGCTACTAACTGATCCCAAACCAAATTATCCCTCTTCTCAGCTTGGCATCGCCTCCCAGCTGGTCTCAGCGTTTGATGTGTCTGTGTGGTTGAGTTCTGGCTAAAGGAATGTGAGTAGAAGGATGTGCACCATGGAAACCTCCCATGGGTAAGCGTGTACGTGTTTTCTCTCTTCCAGCCGTGCGGCACTGAAGCGACGGCAACAAAAAACACCAACAGCAACCAACCAACAAATGAAAACTGGGGTACCTTGGGAGGCAGGTGTTGATGATGGCAGAGGACCACTTTGGCCAGGAACCT
Organism: Pseudorca crassidens; assembly: GCF_039906515.1. NCBI lineage: Eukaryota > Metazoa > Chordata > Mammalia > Artiodactyla > Delphinidae > Pseudorca > Pseudorca crassidens. Next base: position 132,764,080 of record NC_090317.1, on the reverse strand, counting down.
GGATCTCTCACTCATCGCCGGGAAGGAATCGCCTCAAGTAGGAACACCTGCAAAGGACGAGTCCTTTAAAATAAACAAACTGTGGCTGCGTTAAGTCTACGAAATTCTCCGGGGTCTTTGTCAAGGCAGTTCGCGTTACTCTCAGCAACACAGCCCCCGACGTCTCAACGGGATCAGCCTCCCGCATCTCCAGTGACAGCGCAGCCAGCGTGAGTTTCTCATTTTCAAACACGATTGGTTGACTTTTCAGCTGTTTACTCACCTGCGTGATTCCGCTTCCGGGAAGCTCGAATCTTCTTGTCTTTCGCTCACCTAGAGAATGTAAAATAATTGTAAGAAAAGATGAGACTATGCAGATACGTGTAAATAAACAGCTGTAGACTTCTACAGCTACCCTGCATGGGGGGTACAGGAGTATGTGTAACAGACATATTTAGACATCTGGGACATTTTTCAGGATTTAGCTCTTCAATATCAGGGCTTTTTAGCATATCCAGGGAGCCCCATGTTCTGAGGGACGTATATTTGTGCCCTGATTAGGAAGGGCTTTACGCTGCTATACAGAATTTTATGTGGGTATTCACTCATGCCCCTTCGAATCTTAAAATCAAAAAAAATTCCAAAGGTTAAAAACCCATTAGCCTTATTGTAACTAGATGTTCCTGGGTGATAGCCAGCCTCTAGACGAACACAGTCCTGCAGAAGTTTCTGCAGTGCTGCAATAACGTTCTACGCTGTGTCATCCAACATGGCGGCTACCCAGCACTTGCTTGAAACGTGGCTCGTATGACCAAGGAAGTAAGGTTTGAAGTTGTCTTTTATTTTAAATCATTTACATTTAGTTAGGCAGGGATGACTACTGGCTACTATGTTGGGCCACTGGGATACGTCTCTAGACCCTTCCCACTCAACACATGGGCCACCGGCATCTGCATCACCTGGGTGCCAGCCATGAACGGATGTTCTCAAGTCTCGCCTCGGACCTATCATGTCAGACTCACATGTTAAAGTCTGAGAACACCACGTTAGAGCACCCACTTCCAGATTCTGACTTGAATAATTATGTATATATACAGCTGACCCTTGAGCAACACAGGTTTGGACGGCGTGGGTCCACTTCTAAGCACATTTTTTCCACTAAGTAGGTACAACAGTACCACACGATCCAAAGTTAGATGAACCCTCGTATATGGAGGAACCATGGACACCGAGTGCTGACTCTAAGTTATACTCAAATTTTTGGTGCTCTGAACCTCCACGGGGTTCAAGGTTCAACTACAGTGGGACCATTCTCAGAAGGGGAAAACTGGAGGGTAAGAAGAGATTTGGAGGATTTTTTTTTTTTAGAATGGGGTCGGGGGGTGGAGAGTGTAAGCCCAAGTTCTCAAATGATTAGAACAAAGCCGTCCTATCCCCGAGCTGCTCTAAATGATCAGAAGGTGGAAAATACCACAAATAAGGTAATGTGCCCAGGTCGGGCGTTCTCTTTTAGAGAGAGGTCGACCACCATTTTCGTCCTGGATTTATCCTTTGTCAACGGCTGTGAGAATCTTTCATGCGTTTCTCAGTGGTTCACCTGTTCCCCATGGAGCCCATCTGTTCTCAGAAGACACGTTGGGTTCCATGATGCCAGAACTAGTGGCCAAGGAGGGTGGTCCCTGCTGCTCCCCTAAATCTCCACAGAGACAGTGATGTCTGGCTCCAGGCTCTTATCCCAGCAAGTTCAACTCTGGCTTGTCATGATTCAGCTCCAATCAGACACACCTGGGAGCTTCTGGTAGACGGAGACGTCTAAGCCATGGACAACCCACCCTGTTTGATGTATCCACTGCAGGTGTCATCAGATGCCTACAGGTGGTGGCTGTCCAGTTTGCATACCCCACGGCCATGCTACCACTGGGGTCCTGCCACCCGCTGGCCAAGCTTCCATGTCTTCCGAACCCAGGCTATTTAGAGAGAATCACAGAGTATATATGTCAACCCCAACCTCCCATATATCCGCCATTGGCACTATGTATAAAACAGATCACGAATGAGAACCTACTGTGTAGCACAGGGAACTCTACTCACCGCTGTGTGGTGACTTAAATGGGAAGGGGATCCAAAAAAGAGGGGATATACGTGTACGTAGAGCCGATTCACTTTGCTGTGCAGCAGAAACTAACACAGTATGGTAAAGCCACTCTACTCCCATAAAAATTAAAAAAAAAAAAAACACGAGAGAGAGAGGCTCATGGAGATTTCCTCTCCAGATGGTTCCAATCTTCCTCATGCCTCACTGGGTTGGCTCATTGCCCGTGGGCATCGCTTCAGTCCATTGGGGGTTGGGGGCGGGTCACCCTGGGTACCGTGGAGGCCCAGAGAAGCGAGGTATGCCGGCGGGGCGAGTCTAGGGCAGGATCCTGGAAGAGGGGATGGGTTTTCGTGCGCTGAGCATAGCAGGATGGATGTCGGCAGGACACATTCTAACATTTATAGACCATTTCCAAAATGGTAAATCGGGTGAGTCCTCACTCCTATGTGTTCTGTGAAGAGGCTAGACATTAAGAAATGGTTGTAGGATGAAGTGAGTGTTTATGGATGACAAATGTACAGAGATAGTGGTCCACGTGCATGCCTGCCCAGCTGCCACATCTGGAATAAATGACTCGTGAGGAATACCAGAAAAGTGATTGTCAGTTGATGACAGCAGAGGGGGAGGTGATGCTGGGGAAAGAGAAATCCCCCTGATGGATCCTGAAAGGCTTATAGATATAAATAGGCACATAGACAATGTTTTTTCTGAACTCTATATACGCCGCTGGGTATGAAATACATATCTAGTGAGAACCTGCTGTATAGCACAGGGAACTCTACTCAGTCCTCTGTGGTGACCTGGATGGGAGGGAAATCCAAAAGGGAGGGGACACGTGTATACATACCCACAGTGGGGCCACTTTGCTGTGCAGCAGGACCTAGCACAACATTGTAAAGCAACTGTACCCCAATAAAAAAATAAATATTAAAAAGATAAGTACAGAAAAGAAAAAAAAAAGTACCTGGGAAAGGAAACTTAAACGCATATGACTAAACGAAAGAAGCTAATCTGAAAAGACTACCTACTGTGTGATTCCAGCTCTATGACATGATTAAAAAAAAGAGACAAAATATGGAGACAGAAAAAAAGATCAGTGGTTGCCAGGGTCTAGGGGAAAAAGGGAAATGAACAGAGCACAGAAGATTTTTTAGGGCAGTGAAACTACTCTGTATGATGATAAAATGATGGATACATGTCATTAAACATTTGTCCACAGCCACAGAATGTACACCACCAAGAGCCAACCCTAACGTAAACTACAGACTTGGGGTGATAACGTGTCAATGGGTTCATACATCCATTTTAATTTTACAAATGTACCACTGGGTACATCCGTCACATCTATCTATCTATCTATCTATCTATCTATCTATCTATCTATCCATCCATCCATCCATCACTTCTATCTACCTATCCATCTATCTATCTATCTACCTATCTATCCATCCATCCATCACTTCTATCTATCTATCTATCTATCTATCTATCTATCTATCTATCTATCTATCTATCTATCTATCTATCTAATCTATCTATCTATCTATCTATCTATCTATCTATCTATCTATCTATCTATCTATCTATCTATCTATCTATCTATCAGGAGAGGGACAGACGTTATTTTAAGGAATTGGCTCACATGATTTTAGGGCTGGCAAGTCCAAAATCCCCAGGGCAGGCCAGCAGCCTGGAAATTCAGTAAGAGTTGATGTTTCAGTCGTACGTCCAAGTGTCATCAGGGCAGCAAGCTGGAAACTCAGGCAGAATTCCTTCTTCTCTGGAGGACCTCAAATTCCTTTTTCTCTTATGTTCTTCACCTGATTAGATAAGGCCCACCCACATTACAGCAGGTCATCTGCTTTACTCAAAGGCTACTGATGCACATGTTCATTCCAGGTATAAAGTATCTTCCCAGAAACATCTAAACCGTTTGACTGGTCCCTGTGGCCTGGCCAAGTCGACAGATAAAATTATCCATCGCAGGCTGTATTTAAACAAAGCCACTTAACGCAGGCATGTCTCATGGTCTGACCCAACTCCAGCAGGTGATTTCAGCTAGCCAATCTAACGTTCTAATTAAGTCCAGTTGCAGAGAGTTAAAAGCAAGTCCTTGTTTGGACATTACGAGGGCAGAATCAGCATGTGTCTTCTCCATCTGCCCCCTTCCTTGTCCGCAAGGCCATGGACCACAGTAGCTGTACTAGCAGCGGAATCAGACCGAATGGGCGAATTGCCTTGTGATTCATTGTATTAACGGCACCACCGTTAGCCACCAGCTTCTCAAGCCTCTTCACCTCCCTAAATCTATCAGCCTCCACACACAGAAGCATTTAGAGCTTCAAATGTTCTGCTTTTAGAACAACGTCTGGGGTACTGGAGGACCAGGCTGGATGGCCCACAGACAGGAGCGACAGGACCGGGCTCCACCCAGAGCCCCTCGGACCTCTCCGTGGAAGCAGCACACTGTCACCCCACTCTGCAGTCTCCGCGACACCAAGGCTGGAGAGCGGACCCTGCCCCAGCATCTCCGGAGGACCCCACCGCATGGTGCTAGCCAGGAGATGTGTACTTCACGGCAAGCCTTTCTAGCGCATCTCTGGGACTCCTGCAATGACGCTGGACGCACCTGGAGGAATCTGGCTCAGGGGACAAGCCCAGCTGCGAAGTATCCTGGGACACGGATCAGTCACTTTCAGTTCTCTCTTCTGCAGGTGAGCAGGTAGGAAGGGGTTTCCAGCTTGTAGATGGCAGACGGTGGGACTTCTGGGTCTCCATTATCACGGGAGCCAATTACTCGTGAACAATTCTCTCTCTCTCTCTCTGTAGATAGACAGATACATAGATAATAGATATGATAAGTAGAGAGATGACAGATACAGACATACACAGATGAATAGATATTGATAGATAATAGACAGAGACAGAGGTTGATAGCTAAACAGATAGATAGATGGACAGCTAGCTAGCTAGATAGGATCCATGATAAGTAGATAGATGATAGATAGATAGGTCAATAGATGATTGACAGAGGATTGGATTAGATAGATATTAGATAGACTGAGATGGATAGATGATAGACATACAGACTAGATAGATAGATGATAGGTGATATAGATATAGATATATACATATAGATAGATACCCGATGGGTTCTGTTTCCCTGCAGAATGCTAAAACAGGTCATCTATACTAGCAGATGGAGAACAATAACCCGTAGATTAATAACCCAACAAATAACCCGGCAAATCGTGCCAGCTGCCTGTTTCTGTGGACGAGCTAAGAATAAGTATGTACTTTTTAAATGGTTGGGGGAAAAAGTCAAAAGAAATGAAAAAAGTCAATATTCTGTGAGACTTGAAAATTATGTGACGTTCAAATCAATAAAGCTTTATTGGAACACAACCAAGAGCATCCGTTCAGGCACCGCGGTTATCTGTGTACCCGTTGCAAGGCCGAGCTGAGTAGTTGAGACGACGTGTAGGGCCGAGAAAGCCCCCAATAGTTCCTCCCTGGCTCTGTACAGACCACGGGTGCCAAGTCGCACTCTAGCTCTTTGAGGAGAAGCCAAGCAAAAACCTTAAGAAACCATTAGCTGTGCCGTCGCTGTGATGGGATGACACCTTATTCTGCAGAAGTCTCCTATGGAAGATTCCGCAGACATCATCTCCCGATGCTTTTCTGAGGGTTTTCCACCTTTGAGGACACCTTGTCTGTAAGGCCCACGCCACCCTTGACAGCCCCAGCTGTCGCCAGTGATGGGTGTGTCCCGAAAGAGATCCCATTTCCCCTCTAACGAGCCCCGCACAGCCCTGCTCCGCACAGCTTTCAAGGCGCTGAGTCATCTCCTTCTGGAAAACTCAGTCCATTATCTCTCCTTCTGCAAAGCAGCCAGGCCATGTCAGCTCCTTGCCAAGCTCCCACAAACTGAGATAATCAGAATTGCTAAATGGATTACCATAAGGACCAGTTTTGCAAGAGCAGAAACCCAACGGCAGCTGTTACCCCGAAGCGCATTCCAGAGAACGGCATCGTGGGTGATTTCATAGTGCATTAGGTGGTGGTTTATGTGGAAACGACTCCGAGAAGCGAGCTGAAAGGATGAAGGCAGGCGGGATCATGGAAGCAGTCATGGCGTTTTGAAGAAAAGAAAAGCTGGAGAGCAAGTGTCGTCTCTCTGGCTTTTGGGCTTCTCGGCTCCCAGACGAGGGGAGAAGTACTGAGAAGCACTGGACTCACGTCACCTCTTGATCTTAGCAGGTGGCACACATATAGTGTCATCTCATGCTAGGATAGGATGGGTTCTCCTCCCAGAATCCCGAGGATGACAGCATCGTCTGCTTGGTAAATGCAGTCCTTGGTAGTGACTCCAGATACGAGAGGGTGAGGGAAGAAAAGAATTATTGGTTTCCTCCAACGGGAGATATACTTTTATTTTTATATTGCATCTTCCCACTGTGGAAGATGCCATTGGGGTCCAAGGCAAGGAACAATTTCGGGTAAGAGCCATCAACACCATACAGACCTGGCAACTGGACACCCTCTCACCAGCAAGGGGTGGTCTTGGGCCAGTTTCCAAGGCTGAGAGTGAGTGCAAACCCAAGCACGGGTGCAGAAGTTGAGTGACTCATGGGAAAAACACATGAGTTTGTGCAAATATGCCTGTGTCTGCCTGCCTCCTCACCACATGCCTTACATGTACTGTGTCTATTGCTTAAGAATATGCAGGACAAAATGAGATAACATTAAATAACTGAATGCAATTGTCTGACGCCTGTGACTAGCCTCAAGGAGAGTCTGGAGGTCCAAGGAGGGGAGTGGGTGCGGCTATAGGTTCAGCAAGATTACCCAGGGGGTGGTAATCGCTCAGTGCAATGGGTATATGAGGGATACAATAGACTCTTCTCCCTGCTTTCGTATATGTCTGCAATTCTCCAAACAAATATAAATTTAATCTGACCATCACAAAGATTTTAGAAGGCAGAGTATGTATTTATTTATTTTTAAACGGTTTGTTGGCGTGTAGTTGATTTACAATGTTCTGTCAGTTTCAGGTGTACCGCAAACTGGATCACTTATACGTACACATGTATCCTTTCTTTTTCAGAGTCTTTCCTCATATAGGTCATTACAGAGCACTGAGTAGAGTTCCCTGTGCTCTACAGTAGGTCCTTATTGGTTGTCTATTTTGTATATAGTAGTGTGTATGTGTCAATCCCAGTCTCCCAATTTATCCCTGTCCCTCAGAAGACAGAATATTTTAAAAAGTACTCTTCCCTCAACCCCTTCACCTGCAATGTCTTTATGTCCCTGTCCACCACAATGACAAGATTTTTAAAACTAACTGAGTTCTGAGCTTCTTGACAGCCAAAGGAAAAAGTGATACCTCTTCTGTTCTGTGAATAACCATTTCCCAACAATTCTCCCTGGGAAGAAAATCTGTTCCAGTCATATCTCTGAGTCATTAATCCCTAAAATGTTTTCAATAGTTCCCCCACAGGGAACACAGTGACATAATTTGGAAAAGCACTCTGCTACAAATATTTTCATTTTAACACCCAGTGCGTACTAACAAGGTGCTGTGCAGAGGTAGCAATTCTGTGGAGAACTACAACAGCAGTGGTCTAAGAACTCAGCTTTGGGGTGGTCCAGGGTGAGTTGAAAGTAACACCTATGCTATCTACGAGCCATGGTCCTTCAAGCCAACCTCCCCAAACATCGCATCTTTCAGGTGGTTGCTTGACCCAAATGAATGGCTTTTAACGTCGTATCGTCTGGCAAAGGCATGGAAAAATCCACATTTTCTGTGCCTGGGTAATAAGGGCCGATGCATAAACCCTAATAACTGGCCATGGAAACAGGATGGTTATACGTCTGTCATGGGGGCTCATGGCAGACTGGGTGGTGAGCGTCCCTCAGTACAGCTGATACCGTCCCTACAAATGAAAGTTCTCTCCACATCATGCTAAGTGAAATGAGACAGAGACAAATACTGTATGATATCACTTATATGTGGAATCTAAAAAATACAACTAGTATTAGGGAATAAAACAGAAACAGAAGCAGACTCACAGATAGAGAATAAACTAGTGGTTCCAAGTGGGGAGAGGGAAGGGGGGGAGGGGCAGGACAGGGGGAGGGGATTAAGAGGCACAAACTATGATGCAGAAAATAAGCTACAGGGATATATTGTACGGCACAGGGAATATACCCACTATTCTACAATAACTATAAATGGAGTATAACCTTGAAAAATGGTGAATGACTACCTTGTACAACCTGTAACTTATATAATATTGTACATTAACTACAGTTCAACAAAATAATAAAGTTAAAATTTAAAAAGTCCTCAAACATTTGAGCGAAGGAAATGCTTCAAATTCAGACTTAGAATTCAGCCATACAAATATTTCCATCACTCTCCCATAAAACATCTGGATTTGAGCAATGCACTCTCTGTGTGAAGTATCAAGACGTCTTTCATGCAAAGATAATTTGAAGCAATGAGAACCGCTGTGTGGCATTTCCTTACTTACCTCTACCTGCCATGGAAACAGGGCTCTGGTGCCTGGGCTGCTTCCCACGGTAAAACTGATCCCTTTGAGTCCTATCTCCTGGGGGCGGGGTGAGAACATTAAGTGAGATGTGTTTAAACTACATCCGGAATAGGTCCAAGAGCTTAATAGTAATCAGATAGTAACTGATTATTACATCAACAGTAAAACAAAGAACCCAATTTAGCCATGACCATAAGCGCTGGTCCAAGGTAGCAGGGCACTTATATGGGCTCCCATGGGCTTCTCTAGAAGCCGACTGTATTGTAAATTCCCACTCCCTTGGAATCCTTGTGATTGAGAAGCTCACACAAGTGAAATTCACCTTCTGTCCCCTGTCAGAGAGACCTCTTTCACACACTCAAAAAACTGGGTTCAAAGATGTATTCCAGGGACTCTGCACAGTGACAGTGAGGTGGAATAAGATGAAATACCCAGTGGGTATTTGTAATGCTGACTGAATTACTGCAAAGTATTCTACAGAACAATAACAAAACTGAACACAGCTGTGTACACAAATGAGTACGGGTCGCCATGACCCTGGAGCAGGTCAAATGTAAGTGTGATTGTGAATCACACACCTTGAATGAAAAGGGCAGGTGAGGCCACGTCTCAGCTCCATCTCCTACGGCTGTGTCCCCTTCCTCAGGTAGATGGTGACTGCATCAGGTGCGTTTTCACCTGAAGAATGAGAACAATGGCAGAATCACTGAGGGTATCATGTGTGAACGATTTACTGGGGAGATGGGAGATAGATAGATAGACAGATATATAAAAGGGTGGATAGAGAGATAGGTAGGTAGATAGACAGACATATAGAAGGATGGATGGATAGATAGGTAGACAGACAGACACAGACATATAGAGGATGGATGGATAGATAGGTAGACAGACAGACAGACAATCAGACATACAGAAGGATGGATGGGTAGATACATAGATAGATACATGGATGGATGGATAGATAAACAGATAGAAGGATGGATGGAGAGAGAGACAGACAGACAAATAGAGGATGGATGGATAGATAGATACATAGATACATGGATGGATGGATGGAAAGATAGATACATCAGATAAATGACAGGTGATAGGTGGAGAGATAGATACGAACAGATGAAGGATTTATAGATTCGATAGATGGTAGATAGATGATAGAACAGATAAATGATGGGTGGATGGATAGATAGATAACAGATACATAGATATGGATAGAGGAAAGATTGATAGATTTGATAGATGACAGTAGATAGACGATTGATAGATATGAAACACTGGTAGATGATAGATAGCTACAATAATATGTATTACATATTATATGAATTTATGCTTATACCCACACCCATGCAGTTGAATTTCTCATGTAGAGTAACCCAGCAATTAGGGGATAGCCATTTCAAGTGAGTTAAAAATTGCAATTTCTGGGCTTCCCTGGTGGCACAGTGGTTAAGAATCTGCCTGCCAACGCAGGCGACACGGGTTCGAGCCCTGGTCCGGGAAGATCCCACATGCCGCGCAGCAACTAGGCCCACGGGCCACAACTACTGAGCCCGTGAGCCACAACTACTGAGCCTGCGCTCTAGAGCCCGTGAGCTACAACTACTGAGTCCGTGCGCCACAACTACTGAAGCCCGCGTGCCTACAGCCTGTGCTCCGCAACAAAAGATGCCACCGCAATGAGAAGCCTGCACACCACAACGAAGAGTAGCCCCCACTCGCTGCAACTAGAGAAAGCCCGCGCACAGCAACGAAGACCCAATGCAGCCAAAAATAAATAAATCGGTTAATTAAAGAAAAATTGCAATTTCTACATGTAAGTGTCATATATCAAATTTAAAAACCCTTCTTCTTTTAACATTCTCGGTTTGCTAGCACACTCACTTCAGAAAAACTGATGACCTTCCCCATAAATAGTAACAACACCTTTGCAAGGAACCCACAGCCTCTCTGCGAGAGGGGACTTCTTTCCACCTCCTTTTGTGTCGCGCTTGCCTAGAGCAGATGACCACGTTCTTCTCATTTGCTCCTCAGGGGACATGCACGTACGCTGTTAATAAAGGAACTCTAGCTTTCCACACTGAAAGCATCTGGAGGTCCAACGTGTTTGGAGACTTATTTTCGAGGCTGACCTCCCCCACGGCTGACAGCTTTGGCGGAGGCTGTGGCCAGCTGCCGGTCATTGCTCAACTGATACGCCAGATGGATGATGAACGGTGCGTGCTTTCCACCACGGGGAGAAGCAGTGACCTACATCTAAAGATGGAGCACTTGTTTCCAGTTTCTGCTGGTGACCTGCCTCGATCTCTCAGGCTTCTTAGAGCTTCCTGGTTCCGAGGCAGGGTCCAGGCAGGGCGGGGGTCCGGATGGGCAAGCATGGCCTGGGTGCTCAGGATTTGGGAATCCCAGGGACAACTTCACGGCTCTACCCCTAGCACGTGTTAGGAAAGGATTTCCCTCTTCACGTTCTGCTGTGGACCTTCATCCCCCCTTTTCAAACCTGCTGTGTATCTGAAGAAAATGAAAACACTAATTCAAAAAGATCCATGCACCCCCATGTTCACAGCAGTGCTATTTACAGTAGCCAAGGTGTGGAAGCAAGCTAAGGGTCCATCGACAGAGGAACGGATAAAGAAGATGTGGTACCTGTATACAATGGAATATTACTCAGTCATGAAAAGGAATGAAATCATGCCATTTGCAGCAACATGGATGGACCCAGAGATGATCATACTAGGTGAAATAACTCAGACACAGAAAGACAAATATTCCATGTTACCACTTATATGTGGAATCTAAAAAGAAAATAAAACAAATGAATGACTATAACAAAACAGAAGCAGACTCACAGATACGGAGAACAAACTAGTGGTTCCCAGTGCAGAGAGAGAATGGGAGGAGGGGCCATAGAGGGGTAGGGGATTAAGAGGTAGAAACTACTATGTGTCAAACAGATAAGCCATGAGGATATATTGTAGAACGTGGGGAATAAAGCCAATATTCTATAACTACAAACCTTTAAAATAGTGACTGCACTGTACACCCGAAATGAATATAATACTGTAAATCAACTATATCTCAATAAAAAAATTAAATATTAAATAAATAAAAGCAAAAAAAAAAATCTAACCTTGACTGGATGGATTTTCAGACAAGGCTGAGTTCTGAAGGTGACAGTCTGCAAAGACGACTTCTCCAAATCAGGTCACGTTCCCCAGTTCTAGAGACAGAGACCTGCTGTCTCTGCAGACACTGATTCAGGCTATGACAGGAAGAAGCTGTCACAACTTTGAGGGGTGATTTTTTTTTTAATGATTACTCTGGAAGAGTGGGAATGCGGATGCATCGTGACCACCCGGTGAATGCCATTTCTTTGCTGGAAGGGAAACAAGCAGTGTTTGCTAGAATGAAAACGAACCTTGGGAGTTTTCCCTTTCAGAGTTTATAGATATCTCAGAGAGGTCCCAAGAGGTTAGAGGGACAAACTGGGGCCAGACGCCCAGCCACCGTTTCCCCCATTCGTGGTGCCTCTCCAAGAGAAAATGAAGTTATCTTTCACAGTGGACGATTCCCCTCCGTTATCCTGAGCCCGGGCGCATCCACCCTCTTCCGTTTCTGTTCCGCTCTGCTCTCTCCTGGAAGGCAAGATGCAAGGGACCTTGGGACAAGCGCATGGGTCCAAAATGTTAGTTGGTCAGAAAAGCCAAACAAATATCAACTCTCCCAGAAAGAAGAGAAAATCTTTCACGGCCACTGAAACATGGCGGCGGAGATGCCTTCGAGATAACTAGCTTCTCCCAGAGTAGTATTTCTCCCGTAGTAGTGTTAGTAAACATTCCTACTAGAGTAAGAAATATGAACCAGTCCTAAGGGATTCTGACAGAACTTCGGGGGATGAACTGTATTTTCTTTTCTTTTTAATTTTCACATCTGGAACTTCCAGAATCTGTCCATCTAGCACATTTGGACACATGTGCATCCTCTCCACATGAATTCAAGATGCTGTGATTAAGCGTCATACGCTTTGCTCTCGTAACTTGACAAAAGACATTACATTACAGAGGATGGAACATGTGATGGAAACAGTGCAGAATCCCTTTTTATTAACTTTCCTATATGTTTTCATATCTCCAGATAATTTTCCCAAAGACACAGGTAATTTTCTTTTCTTTTCTTTTTTTTTTTTAGTAATAAAGTGTTTCACTTATACCCTTAGGCCTCTCATAAACTCCTTTGGTGATGAGAAAGAAACTTTCCATCATTAACGAAAAGCATATGCCGAGGTTTAGATGACATCAATCTGATGCCTGTAGAAAGATGGGACATCGGGAGTTCTGTGAAGTTAAAAAAAAAAAAAAGAAAAAAGAAAGAAAAGAGAAGAAGCCGTACAGCTTACTCAGCACTGCGTTTCACACCAAGGGAAATGCATGGAAGAGGGTAAAGAGCCATCAATGAGAATGTCCTGTCATTCTATCAAGGGACGTGAAGAAATGCTAATAAGAATGGGGACAGCTTTCGGGGACGTTGTCATCTTTACGGCATCAGCTTCACTCAAGGCACACTCCGTCCATCTTAGATGCAGCACTGGTGGCATATCTTCACGAGAAGCGGCATCTCCAGCGTGAGTGTCCAGTTGTCCCTCCCAAACTCCATCCTCTTCACTCTTTCCAGTCTCCCCATCTGGCCCCTTCATAATTCATGTCTTGACCGCAGACATCTCCTGCCTCTCCCACCACAGCTGTCCACCCACTCCTCTCTGCGTGAGGCATCTCCCTGACATTCTCTTCCGCCCTTTCTTCTCCTTTGCTTCCACAAACGCGACATAAATGCCAGATGTCAGATGGGGCTGGGCATTTTTCAAAGGAAAAAAGAACTGGCAGGCATCCTCAGACATTCCCGAGACCTCCCTCCTCCTTCCCTGAAGCTACTGTCCCCATCTTTCCCCTTCCTGTCCCCACCGAATGTTCTCGAACATGGACCACACTCATTGCTCTCCCGTTACGTTGACTGCTCAGCCCAACCCACCACTGCTGTGATGCTGCCCCGGGAAATACGGCACGACCTCCTTTCCAACCCAAGAACCCATTTTCAAGAACCCATCTTCTTGGAGCTGTTCACTGCTGTTTCTCCCCAGAAACCATTCCTCTCTGATCTCCACAACACCGTATCCTCTTCTGCTCTCCGTACCTCTCGCACGGCGCTTCATCAATCATCATTTTGGATAATTTCCTCTCCTCCATATTCCCCTACGGGTAAGAGCTCAAACCTCACCAGTATCATTTTTTTTCCCATGGGGATGGGGTTTCCTGTGCTTCAGAATATAGTTTAAATGGACTTTTCAAGTTAATTTTTATGGGAGTACAGTTGATTTACAATGTTGTGTTAGTTTCAGGGGTACAGCAAAGTGAATCAGTTATACGTACACATATATTCATTCTTTTTCAGATCCTTTTCCCGTATAGGTCATTACAGAGCACTGAGAAGAGCTCCTTGTGCTACACAGCAGGCTCTCATTAGTTATCTATTTTATATGTAGTCGTGTGTGTGTGTGTGTCAGTTATTTGCAAATGAAGCAACTGATAAGGGATTAATCTCCAAAATATACAAAGAGCTCATGCAGCTCAATATCAAAAAAAACAAACCACCCCATCCAAACATGGGCAGAAGACCTAAAAAGACACAATGTAAAGAAAAAGAGAACGTAAAAAAAGAAGATGTGTAATATATATGTGTATAAGTGAATTATTTTACTGTACACCGGAAACGAATACAACATTGTAAAACAAATACATCCCGCTAAAAATTTTTTAAAAATTAAAAAAACCCCATAAATTTCCACTTGACCATGGCTAATGACTCCGTGAATGAGAAAAGGACACATCTGGGGAGCAACGGACAAGCAGAAGAAAGGATAATTTCATTTTGAATATCCATTAGCGGGTTGGGACCATTTAACTGTCCTCCCAGCCAACTCTTGTAGAAGCTGGAGTGGGAGGCTGTGGCTTGCCTGCAGCTGATCTAAGCGGCACTATCTCTACTGGGTGGAAATTACACTGGCTCCTCTGTGGTTTGTGAAAACAGGATGTGAGAGCATTTGGTAAGTCTTGGGACGCAGCTTCAGGGAGCTCTGGGGCCTCCAGCATCTACTCTGCACGCTGTCTATGGAAGACAATTCACGCATTTCAATCTATTTCATTCATGTCCACCGATGCCTGGGCGTCCGGTTGGTGGTCATGGGTGAAGCAGCATCAAATGACAAGTCACAGGACTTGCCTGGTGGTGCAGTGGTTGAGAGTCTGCCTGCCAATGCAGGGGACACGGGTTCGAGACCTGGTCGGGGAAGATCCCACATGCCGCGGAGCAACTAAGCCCGTGCGCCACAACTACTGAGCCCACGAGCCACCACTACTGAGCCTGCGCTCTAGAGCCCGCGAGCCACAACTGAGACCACGAGCCAAAACTACTGAGCCCGTGAGCCACAACTACTGAAGCCCGCGTGCCTAGAGCCCGTGCTCCACAACAAGAGAAGCCACCGCAATGAGGCTCGTGCACCACAACGAAGAGTAGCCCCCGCTCGCCGCAACTAGAGAAAGCCTGCGTGCAGCAACAAAGACCCAACGCAGCCAAACATAAATAAATAAAGTTAAACCTTAAAAAAAACAACGAAACAGAACATGGGTGCTTCCATTCTTCCCAGACTGACCCTTCCGTGCAAGATCGCCTCACACCCTAAGATGCTACGGGGAGATCTCCCTTCAGCTTGTCTCATTCTCTTTACTTCTTATTCTTTTTAAAAGCCCTTGGGAGGGGAGTTCCCTGGTGGCCCAGAGGTTAGGATTCTGGGCTTTCACTGCCGAGGCTCGGGTTCCATCCGTGGTCAGGAAACCAACATCCCGCAAGCTGAGCAATGCAGACAAAAAAATTTTTTTAAATAAATAAAAACCCTTGGGAGAGACTGAAACTTAAGCAGGAAGTTAAGTTTCCCACTTAACCGTTCCTACTTTGCACACTGGGAATAGCTCATTTCTGTGTCCAGAGCAAAGAAACAAAAGGAGCCAGTGGTTGTGTGTGTGTGTGTGTGTGTGTGTGTGTGTGTGTGTGTAAATGTATGTGGCGTGTGCATGAGTGCATGGAGAGACACTGGTGCACGGGGGAGACCACAGTACACAGCTATGCGTGAGGACTAACATGTAAACTGCAGCTCTGCCGTTGGTTCTGGAGTACATTAATTAAGCTTTTTCAAAACGTTCCCTCTTCCTCTATAAAATGGAGATAAGGCCTGTCACCAGTATTTGTTGTGAGATTTAAAAATAAAGCGTCAAGTCCTGGAAGAGACACATGGATTGCTGCTGGGGGAGTCTGGTGTGGCAGAGGTGTGGGGAAGAAGGACTCTGAGTTCTCCAGATATCGGGGCTCCCTCTTGCAAGTGGATGGCAGACAGTGAGATCTGAACCCACTTTGGGAAGGTCGTTCTGTACAGGATGCCGCCACGATGACTGCCGGGAGTCCTCCCACAAGCGCAACGGCAGTCAATACAAATCTCACAGTATCCCGAAGCGTAAGTCCCCCATGAATCTCTTCAACGCGGCTAAATCCAGGTGGAGACAGAGACCACCCCCCTAACGTGGGTTCCTGAGAGGCTAACAAGCAAAAGAGAAAGACAGGGAAAGAGAACCTGAATTTGGAAACTGGGCATTATAACTTCTACCGTCCTTTGCCATGGTCCCAGCTTGTGGAAAATTTTAAAACTTGTGATAAGTAAAGGGATTCCCTGGCAGTCCAGTG
Source organism: Pseudorca crassidens (assembly GCF_039906515.1). Classification (NCBI taxonomy): domain Eukaryota; kingdom Metazoa; phylum Chordata; class Mammalia; order Artiodactyla; family Delphinidae; genus Pseudorca; species Pseudorca crassidens. The sequence continues at coordinate 132,747,670 of NC_090317.1, read as the reverse complement.
GCTGGGACGCGCTGCTTTCACTGTCGTGGCCCAGGTTCAATCTCGGGTCAGGGAACTAAGAGCCCACAAGCCACACAGTGGTCAAAAATAAGTAAGGGCTTCCCTGGTGGCGCAGTGGTTGGGAGTCCGCCTGCCGATGCAGGGGACGCGGGTGCGTGCCCCGGTCCGGGAGGATCCCACATGCCGTGGAGCGGCTGGGCCCGTGAGCCATGGCCGCTGAGCCTGCGCGTCCGGAGCCTGTGCTCCGCGACGGGAGAGGCCACGGCGGTGAGAGGCCCGCGTACCGCAAAATAAATAAATTAAAAATTGTGATAAATAATTCAACATGTGAGGTAACTCTACAGTGTCCTTTACTTAGGGAATTGTTGAACCAATAATACAACTGAGAAGATGCTCCTCTAAGAAGCCTTTCAAAAGGCATCTAGAAGGTCATAAAAGTCCAGCTAAACTCCAATGACTGCCCCAGACAGAAAGAAGAGAAAGAATGGAAGAGAAGGAGAAAGAATATTTGGACAACTAACAGTTGAAAATCCCCCCCGAACTGAAGAAACACAGAAAAGGTTAGATCCAACCAACCCAAGAGGGTCTAGCCATCCTTCAGTCCCATATGGCTCATCTAATCAACTGCTCACCAGGAGGCTATCAAGCGAATATAACCAGAAGCAATGTTGCTAGAAAGACAGAGTCATGAAAGGAAGGACGCTTTGTCACCTCCCGCTCTCAGATGTTCAGAATCTAGGGGAGGGCTCTGTTCCGCCGTGTGGCCCTGACACGGGATGCTGAGAGCCCAGAGTATGCCATGTAAACGGCGACCATCGCTATCAAGACAATCCAAGTTGTGCCCTGAAGAGTGGGACCCAGGCAACTCCACAAAGAGACAGGAAGCACATTCTAGGGACGGGGAAGTCCGCATTCGTCTGGACTGCTCTTCAGGATGGAGCTGAATTTATAACAAAGTCTACAAAACGTAAACTTTACAACAACCCCAACTGTAGCCCAACCCCAGAGTAGGATGTCTCACCATGTGTATCATCACACCAGATGGGCTGCCTCGGAGATAAGTGATTCTGGAAATTTTCACACAGAGCTGGACAACCCTTGCTCTGACCCTTGGAAACTGACTATGGGATGCTTGGACCATGAGTTGGTGTCCATTTGGAGGAAACTCTGAGTGACCGGCTAAGGGGAGCTGGGCTGTTTTCTATGTCACGCAGAACCTTGGCCCAGCTCACGCACTCAGATTTACAACTCATTTTTAAATATTTCCTTTTAACAAATTATAGACTATGCAATATTTCAACAAGAAAATGCAAACACATTTAGGTAGGCAAGGAAAAAAAAAAACCTCTTGGAAAGATAAATCCCAAACCCAGCATTTTATGTATGAGTAATTCACTTCCAACAGTGCCAGTCAAGTGGGAAACTAGGGATATTCTGAGATCATCTGAGGATACAGCATGCTTGGCTTTTGCGATGTTGGGTTGTTTTGAAAGAAAGAAGAGGGTTTTGTTTAAAACATCCGGATAATTACAGCTGGTCAGAATTTACTATGTGCGATTTTGTTAACAGATAACGAAATGTTTACTTTCTCCATGTGTGTTTCTAAGCAGACTTCAGTTTCTAGAAACCTCAGATCTATAAGGGAAGATAGCTGTGGGGTTCATTCACCTGTGAATTAAAAACCTGTTGCCTTGGCAACCTGAACTACGCCGTGGCGGATGTGTTCTGTTCCTTACGTGGTACTTCACATGGTTTGATTTTGCTGTCAGTCAACTTGTTTGGGGTTTTAAAAAGGTCATCTCAGTTCCAGAAGGTTGAAGAGAAACAGCCTTGGTGTTCTCTGTATGTACAACCGGGACCAATGTATCAAGCTTGCCGATGCGCTTCTGCAGCAAACGTTAAGTTCTATGGTGCTCCTACGATGAGATTAGACTCACCAAAGAGTTAGGAAACCCAAGGTGAAAACGACCCAAGCTTGTAAACGTCGTCCCTTTCTCCTGGCTTCAAGACAGCAGCTCCTTTGCTATATGATCCAGTAATCCCACTCCTGGGCATATATCCGGGGAAAAGTCTAATTTGAAAAGATACGTGCACCCCAATATTCATAGCAGCACTATTTACAAGAGCCAGAACGTGGAAGCAAACTAAATGTCCATCGACAGAGGAATGGATAAAGAAGATGTGGTCTATATATAGTGTTTGAAATTACATTCAGAAAGAGCCTATGAAATGAACACCAGGTTAAACGCTGGACTCCAAGGAAAGGTGTCCAGTCACCCCGCCCTCATCTTTCCTGTGTTCATATCCACAGGGCATCTCAGATCTGAGTCTGTGACCAAGGTTTATCACTTTACAATTGAATTCTAACACCTCTGAAAAGTCGTCGGCCCAGGCCCCCTAAAAACATGCATTCAGAGATGAAATAAAACAGAGGTTGAGCACGTGGAACGCCAAGGAGGTGAGGACCCAGAGACAGCAAGTTGAAGATTACAAAACAAGGGAGAGAGGAGCACACGCATGTGCAGAAGGACGGATAAGGCAGTTACCCCGCACAGCCAGCCACCCCGTAGAGAAAAGACAGACCCTGTGGTCCTGGTGGGGTAACTCACACCCCGACCCTGAAGGCAGTCCGCCTCGCCCGAGTGGCGAGGCGGACTACAAGAAGCTATGACACCGACTAGGATAAATAACGGAGTTGGTCCGAAGGTCAGGGAGCTCTGAAGAGGTGGCTGCAAGACAGAACACCCAGGACACCCACTTCTGGAAGCGGAAACACCCTCCCCTGCCTCCGGGAGACAAAGGCTCTGGTGCCGGCGTCGACCTGCGGCAGCAGAAGCAAGGCTCCAGGAGAAGGAAAATGGCAAGCAGGACACAAAGGGAGTCCGTGTCGGTCTCCGGCACAGGCAGACTGACATCTTAAGGCTCTGCCCTGAAAGTCTGCGGCGGGTCCGGAGAGATGCTGGGTCACCTTTGTTTGCCGGCACTTGGACGGGCTGCTTTTCCGTCTGTCATCCTGAGTTGCGGGCTCTGTGCCTGTGTGTGTGTGTGTGTGTGTGTGTGTGTGTGTGTGTGTGTGTGATGGAGAGAGCTTCGTGACTGATTGTGTGTCCGAACTCCTGTCTCTTCCCTTGTGAGCCTTGGTCAGTGTTCTGAAACAGGGATGTCTTCAGAATCACCCTCCACAGAGCCCTGGCTTCGGTAGGACAGACAGCCACCCGAGGGCTACAGGTGGTTCTGGACCTCGTCGACAAGAAGCTCACGGTGGTCCCTACATATGCCCCCAAATTAACGGGGTCCTTCACGTCCCTCCAAGCTCTCTCCACAATCCTGTATCTCAAAAGTCTCCAGCGACTTTCTTCTCCTCCCCGTGTCTTCAGCCCGAAGTTAGAAACAGCGTCCTGGAGAAACGTCCCCAGACCTCCTGTGTCGTGTGTTGAGCCCACGCTCTGTAATTGGTCCTGCGTTAAATCTCATCCTTTGGGACACCTGGGTGGGACACCTCCGGCAGCCTCTGACAGGTGCCTGCCTAAATCCTTTCCTTCCTCAGGGACCTGTGGCTTACAACTCAATTCGGTGTTCACTTCTGGCCATTTTCATCCCAGCCTCACACCCCATCATCGTGCAAAAAGGTGCCTGGGTCAGTGGAATTCAGGAAGAAAGGAAAGCCTGACTGATAAAACGGGCCAAAGGCTCCCTGTCGCTTCCACCTTTTTCATTGGGCCAAAGTTTCCTAATTGAAGACCCTCGCCGTTCCTCACATAGGAAGCGTCACTTTCCTTGACCTCCACGCAAATTAGGAGCTTGCAACCAAAGTACAGAGACACCTCCAGGGGTGTTTCTTGCCGAAAAGCACAGCTCAGCCTGACGACCCGTGGTCGCTGGGACCTTAAGAGGTTTCCTTGAAGGGCTTTCCAGGTTTTCGCAGCTCATTCTCTGACCCTTCACCACCCCCAAAGGGGAAGGTCGGTCATCAAAGAATGAATGTCACAAAGCAGATGTCGTGAAGCAGACATCTGTAGTGGTAGCAGACCGGGCGCTTTACGCTTTTCACGGCGTGGGAACCTTGCTCTACAAAGACCCCAGCAGGGATGTGGCCAGTGTACATTCTCGAGTCAGTTGGAAGGCTGCTCATTTTCTCACACTCTGGGCTCCGTGCACACCCCTTGAAGGAGGGGGTGGTGCTCTGGGAAGAAAAGGAGGCTCTCTCTCCTTTCACTCCCCAGAGAAGTTCACCTGAAATGGGCACACATAGATTTCTCACCTTCCCAGGGTCGACTTGCAGTCTTCAGCTCCCAGTCTGACCACGGGGCACAATAAACGGACAGTTACATAATCGCGTTCTGGGTTAAACTATAGGAGCATTTGGTTGCCTCAAATAATTAGTCTTCACCAGCAGCTTCACATCTAGAGCAAATCAGCTAGAGATGCAGAGCGGGTTTAAAATCGAAATCATCACGGAGTAAGATGTTGCGAAAGTGGACAACGCTTGGTGACAGCCAGATGTCTCTGTGAGATGCACCAGGTACTTAATCTTAAGAGAATTAGTAGCAGGTGAGCATCAGGCTCAGACAGGACAGAAGTAAAAACAATAAACCTGAAAACTACAGGCAACTTGGAATAAGGATAAGGATCACAGTGGTGACTCCAAGACGCTCAGGAGTCTAGAATTCTTTGATCTTTCTGCTCTAACACTCCAACATGTTGACTTCCACCCTCAAGCTTGCCACGTGGCTCAAGATGGATGCTGAAGCTCCAGCCATCGTGTCTACATCCCTGGAAGCAGAAATGAGGGAGCAGTGTGGAATCAAAGGGCCTACCTTCTGGGACTTCCCTGGCTGCCCAGTGGTTAAGACTCTGCACTTCCACGGCAGGGGGCCAGGGTTCGATCCCTGGTCAGGGAACTGAGAGGCTGCATGCCGCGCAGCCCTGCCAAAAATTAAAAACAAACCGAACAAAACAATGCCTGAAGAGCCTACCTTCCAACTCAGTATTCTCAGCAGCCTTCCTAAATGTCCCAAAGTGCTCCTAACCAAAATCCTATGAACTTAGTCACATGGCCACACCCAGCTGAATGAGAGGCTAGCAGACGTAATCTGTACACTAATCTGGGGACATTATCACCCTCTTCAAAAGGCAAAAACCTTGAGCTCAACTGAGAATGGGCTTCAGTTATCAACCAGCACTTCCTGCTCAGAGTGTCAGAGAATAACTCACGTCGGGGCAGGTTGGAGATGGGGCCCACTGAGAATTATGAGTCCCAAATGCCAGCTTCGGGAGGACCACCATGCTCCCCTCCACGCGTAGCCCCAAACAAGCCAAGCGCTCGCTCTGCACTTTGGGGTTCTGGCCACTTCTCCCCTCTCATTACACGGTGCACCCCTGCAACCCGTGTCCGCTGGAGGTTAGACCCTGAAATGGGCGGGCAGGGTGGTGCTCCTTCCGGAAGCTCCAGAGGAGAGTCTGTCCTCTTGTCTCTTCCAGCTCTTAGGGGCCACCTCCACGGCTTGGCTCAGCAAAGGCGCATGGCCCCTTTGTCCATCTTCGAAACCAGGAGCGCACACTCTTCCAATCTCTCTGTCTCTCAGTCTCTCCCCCCATCTCCTTCTCTAACCCCACCCTCCTGCTTGCCTCTTACGAGGACCCTTGTCAAGACATACAGGGACCACCTGAGTACCCCAGGGCCGGTTCCCCATCTCAAGACCCTTAATCACTCCTGCAATGTCCCTTCTGCCACATAAGCTAACACACTCATGAGTTCCGAGCCTTAGAGAACAGACATCTGGGGAGACGGGGGCTTTACTCAGCCAACCGCACCCACTTTAGGATTCTGAATAAAATAACAGAAGTAGAACAGCTGTTTCCAAAAGATATCAGCTGTTTTGGTGACTGTTCTCTGAGTGTTTCAGCGGATGGACTTTAAAGCATCGTGGTATTTCAGAGCATTAGGCTTGGCCTCCGTTGGACACTATCATATGTGGGAACACATTCACGGGACAGGGCTTCAACGTGCTGCGTGTTCAAAGAATTCACTGCTGTCACAGGTTCACATCAAGATTTAGGATACCTTGTGAACACACATGGCAAAAATCAAAATCGTTATTCACCCTCCAGAAGAGCACGTGTTTGACAAGTGAGTTGCATTTCACTTCAAAGAGAAAGTCAAGCGGAGAAGACTTGCTTTTGACATAAATGGGTGCTAGGTACAGCAGAAGTTGAGAAAGCTTGTACATAAGGAAAGTATAAGGCTGACTCTTAGATTGTGGTTAAAATTCACGGTAACAAACGCAGCAACGACTTATTGCACTCACGATATGGGTCGTTATGTTAATACAGATCGAGTTGGCAAGATAACTACGCAGAGAGCGCCCTCGCCCCTTTTCCAGGTGAGGACACAGTGAGAAGATGCCGTCCAGGAACCAGGAACTGCGTCCTCACCAGACACAGAACCTGCCTCACCGGGATCTTGGGGGCTCAGCTTCCAGAACTGTGAGAAAGAAATGTCTGTTGTTTATGAGACCCCCAGTCTGTGATATCCTGTGACGGTGGCCTGAACGGACTAAGACGGGGGCCTTGCGGAGGGTGCACGAGGCAGGATGCAGGATGCGAGGCGGCTGATCTGGGGGTCAAACGTGAGCTCAAACCGAGGGCACTTGGTAGAGAGGAAACTTCTGTGAACTTCACAGCCTGCCCTGGGAGCTCTGACGCCTGGTCTCAGCAAATACCTGACATCCGCTCAGTCTAAAAAGACTTTTCTCAGGGAGCCTCCTACGCTGCTCGTGGGAATGTCAACAGGTGCAGCCACTATGGAGAACAGGATGGAGGGTCCTTCAAACACGAAAAATAGGGCTTTCCTGGTGGCGCAGTGGTTGAGAGTCCGCCTGCCGATGCAGGGGACACGGGTTTGTGCCCCGGTCCGGGAAGATCCCACATGCTGCGGAGCGGCTGGGCCTGTGGGCCATGGCCGCTAAGCCTGCGCGTCCGGAGCCTGTGCTCCGCAGCGGGAGAGGCCACAGCAGTGAGAGGCCCGCGTACCGCAAAAAAACCCAAAAACAAACAAAAAAATGAAAAATAGAGCTCCCATACGATCCAGCAATCCCACTCCTGGGCATATACCCTGAGAAAACTGTAACTCAACAAGACACATGCGCCCCAGTGTTCATTGCAGCACTATTTATAGCCAGGACACAGCAGCAACCTAAGTGTCCATCGACAGATGAATGGATAAAGAAGATGTGGCACATATATACAATGGAATATTACTCAGCCATAAAAAGAAACGAAACAGTTATTTGTAGTGAGGTGGATGGACCCAGAGTCTGTCATACAGAGTGAAGTAAGTCAGAAACAGAAAAACAAATACCGTATGCCAACACATATATATGGAATCTAAAAAAAAAATGGTTCTGAAGAACCTAGGGGCAGGACAGGAAAAAAGACACAGACCTACTAGAGAATGGACTTGAGGACATGGGGAGGGGGAAGGGTAAGCTGGGACAAAGTGAGAGAGTGGCATGGACATATATACACGACCAAACGTAAAATAGATAGCTAGTGGGAAGCAGCCACATAGCACAGGGAGATCAGCTCGGTGCTCTGTGACCACCTAGAGGGGTGGGATAGGGAGGGTGGGAGGGAGGGAGATGCAAGAGGGAGGGGATATGGGGATATATGTATACGTGTAGCTGATTCACTTTGTTATACAGCAGAAACTAACAGACCATCGTAAAGCAGTTACACTCCAATAAAGGTGTAAAAAATAAAAATTACTTTAAACATGAAAAAAAGATGTGGGGTGTGTGTGTGTGTAACGGAATATTACTCAGCCATAAAAGGAATAAAATAATGCCATTTGCAGCAACATAGATGGACCTAGAGATGATCATACCAAGTGAAGTAAGTCAGACAAAGAAAGACAAATATCATATGATATCACTCATATGTGGAATCTAATTTTTAAAAAATGCTATAAATGAACTTATTTACAAAACAGAAACAGACTCACGGATTTTGAAAACAAACTTATGGTTACCAAAGGGGGAAGCGGGGGGTGGGGATAAATTAGGAGCTTGGGATTAACATATACACACTACTATATATAAAACAGATAAACAACAAGGACCTACCGTATAGCACAGGGAACTCTACTCAGTACTCAATACTCTGTAATAACCTATATGGGAAAACAATCTGAAAAGGAATGAATATATGTATAACTGAATCACTTTGCTGTACACCTGAAACTAAAACAACATTGTAAATCAACTATACTCCAATAAAATTTTAAAAAATAAAATGACTAGTATGGATTTTGACCAAATTTGCTTTCTTACACGAACAAGATAACGGCATTGAAACGCAGAATGATGAGAGAGAAAGACAGACAGCGGGTATTGGCTCTTCCTAATATTTAAAGACACGTCCCTAAGCTCTTGAGAGACAGGGTAACCCGTGAAGTCACCAGAGTCCTGGGATGGGCACCGTTTTCATCTCCAACTCACGGCTAAGGGAACAGAAGCCCAGAGAAATTGGGGAACGAGGCCAAGTTTCCACAAGCAGTAAGTGGAGACATCCTTAGAAGAACTGGGTCTGTAATATGGCAAAGACAGTGGGACACACCAGTTCCTTATTAACAGTCCCACAGATTGCAGGGAACAGGGATTTTTCTGTTTGTTAGTAGTGGCTTTCATTGTCCAGCATTTAAATTATCAGTGGAATTTCCATTGGACTGTGTGTACCTTTGATGAACATGGCCTGTGGGTATGAAGAGCCACTTCTGAGCAGCAAATAAAGTAAGATGTGTTTATTGCAACCGATGTTATGAAGTTCTAGGAAGGAAAATACTATAAGACTGGGGCTAGAGAAAAACAAACTAAGCACAGTCCTTCTGATTTAAGAGTATCCCGCTTTTGCGTTTTTGCGGTAACACAGCAATGCTCTTACACACTCCGGATGGCTCTCTCCGCCTCTCTCGTATTTAATGAGATTGGACGAGGCATCTTAAGTCGCTCGTCTGCAATTTACGCACGAGTGGATTTTAAAGAATTGGGCGAAACTGTGCTGTCGTGTCGCGGTAAGGTCTGTGCACCTCAGCCAACACAAGCACACGTCAGGTGTGAGAAGAAGCAGGCAGGTGCAAACACCTTTACCCTTCCGAGAACGTGTAACGTGCAAATGCAGACACGGCGATTCCTCGAAAGGCCTGTAAAATGCCGTTTAACAGAAACACACTGAGAATATGTTTTAAAGGTAGCAAAACGCAGCACAGATGGAAGAAAGAACCCAGAGAACGTGAGGAACAGAGAAAGCCAGTCTGGGTGGATCACAGAAAAGAGGAACGTACGATATTTGTATTCAACAGCAAGAGTTTGGAAACGGTCTGAAACCCTGGGACCACTGCCTAAAATTTTCCACTTTCCTCAGCCAGACTAGAAACTGCATTAAAAAAAAAAAAAAAAAAAAAAACCGTGAAGGTTTTTGCACCAAGAAAAATACATCCATCCGTTGTAGCATCTCATGAACTAAAGCAGAATGGAAAAACCAGAACCAAGCCATGCTCCTAAGGTGATGCCCAAATGCAAAGGAAACGGGCCAGGGGTTGGAGGTGGGAGTTCAGATTTCCGAGGAGTGTCAAATTCAGGTCCTCGTTTGAGCTGCAGTGAGGTGACTGACTACCTCTGAATCTCTCACAGGTTGGGCCTTTCCAACTCAACAGCACCAAATCCCTGAAAGCCATTATTTCAAGCCCGGCTTTACAGCCAAATAAGTTGAGAAGCCACAAAGCAGTATCATTTCTGGGGCGCTGAGATGGTGCCTAGATGAGCTGCTAGAGCTGCCATAATAGAGCAGCACAGACAAGGAGGCTTAAATAACAGACATTTATGTCTCCCCGCCCTGGAGGCTGGAGTCTGAGATCCAGGCGTGGGCAGGGCTGGTCCCTCCCGAGGCCTCCCTCCTGGGCGTGCAGACGGCCGTCTCCTCCCTGTGTCCTCACGGGGTCGCCCCTCTCTGCGCGTCTGTGTCCTGATCTCCTCTTCTTGTAAGGACACCAGTCCTGTGGGATCAGGACCCACCCTAGTGACCTCATTTTACCTTCCTCACGTCTTTCAAGACCCTGTTTCCAAATACAGCCCCCTTCCAAGGTCCTGGGGGTGAGCACTTCAACATGTGGATTTTGATGGGACGCAATGAGCCCATCACAGGGTCCCGACAGAGTGCCTGGTGCCGAAACAGTCTGCGTGTGTCACTGGGTCTGCACGTGTCACTGGTTTTTGCTCAGCATCTTTTTATGGTGCACGGGGAGGCAGGCATCCACTGGCTTCAGACGACATGGCAGGAAAGAGAGGACAGTTTAGGTCAGCAAGCTCAGGTTATGAAGAACTTTCCATGCGACGCCTGACCGTTGTGATTTATCCCCTAGATCAGAGGCCGACCCACTCTAGCTCATGGGCCGAATCTGGGCCACCATCTGTTTCTCGTAAAAAAGTTTTATTGGCACAAGGCTACGCCGGTTCCCTGACATATTTTCTATGGCTGCTTTTGCAATAAAGTGGCAGAGTCGAGGAGCTGCCATGGAAGCCAGATACCCTGCAAAGCCTGAGATACAATGACTCCCCGACCAGTTCCAAAAAAAAAAAGAAAAAAAATGAATATATGCCAATCCCTGCTCTAAATGACGTGGAGCGATTGGAAAGGGTTTTACTCAGGAGAATGATACACGCACGTTCACAGGTTTACAATCATTCAAGGAGTCCTGTAGGGATTTGGACCAGAGGGGATTCACAGAGGCAGTAGGATCCCAAGGGAGACGGGGCATGGGGATGAAAGATGCGGATATGTGTGTCTCTCAGGGGGAAGCAGCGCCTGGTCCCGACAGCCTGAAATGTGCATGGAGACACAGGTGGTGAGCCTGTCTTCTGAGCGAGAAAAGGGTGGGATGAGGCACGTTTGGAAACGGTTACAAGGCTCAGCCCACGAGCTGAGAGGTAAGCACGGCACGTGAAGGGAGATTCCGGTGCCGCCTACAGACCTGGCGGGGTGGGACAGCCCCGCTCAGTAGGTGACTGTCTCCGCGGGGACCTGAGCCCAGGGGTAGCCTTGGAGAACGTGGTCTTAGAGGCTGAGCCAGGCTCGCCGACTGCGGGGCTGGTGCCCGCCAGGGGGCCTCAAGGCAAGGCTGCTTTGCATCGGCCACTGTTAACAGGAGTGGCTGATGTGTTTCCAATGTCTATTGGGGTTTAAATGCAGAACTCCCTACCCTGCGCCAGCCGTCCAAGCATGCATGATTTGATGAGTGCAGATGACCAACGCAGAGCGTGTAGACCTCGGTGTGAACTGTCTTGTCTCAGAAGATGAGGTTGGTTGAGACCCATCTGCTCCTTCCGAGTCACCCAGCTGGGTATGAGGGTCCTGGCTCCCCGGAAGGAAGTGACTTTTAAAGCCGAGTGACAGAAATCGACTGGATGAATAAAAATACCTCTCACATCCCAGGGGAGAGACTCTTGAAGTGGCGTCAGCTGCCCTCTCGTGGACACAGTTTGAACAAAAAAGATCCCGTGGGCCTGTGACACAAAATACTTTTTCAGTTGTGGACGGGTTGTTTCCGGAATAAAGAGAGGAGAGAAATGTGCAAATGTTTCTTGTTAATTTATACAGTTGTTTAATCGTCCACAAAACCACACTCAGCAATGTCAGCAGATATTCTGTATACAGACGGCTGGTAGGTTTGCAGTTCAAATGACCATGAAGTAAACTATTTCTTCCCTTTTGCAAAGATTAGGCAGTGATAAGTTTTTTTGTTTTTTTTTAATGTTCTAATTGGCTACGTTTAAATCTGTGGGGTGTGCTTATCTTTGGAGAGTTTTGCAAGCTCCACTAGCGTCATCATGTAACATAATCCATCAGCAACCACAGAACCACGTCTGCTATTTCTATAGTTTTACAATCGTTGGCGCAAAGGCCCCTGAGGGCAACAGGTAGGAGGGGCAGGGTTTTCCGTACCTTCTTCTGCTTGGTTACAACACTTTCTTTTTTTATTCCTGGTTCCACAAGCACTTTTCAGAATGGAACAAGTATGTGGCAATACTTCATTGCTGGATCCATGAAGCCAGGCGGATCTGAGCCCACTTAGAGAGCCAGGGACTTTCCACAGTGCAGGGAGGAGCTGCTCAGAAGCATGGCGAGTAAGTGAAAGATGTTCCTGCTGTGTGTCATCCTTTCTGGTCCCGGTGGGTGACAGGGAAGAGACAAAAGGCAGCATATTCGAAAGGGTCCTCGGTGTGTTCATCAGATCCCACAGTCCTTGACAGGGACAACTGTACCCCCAGAGGACACTGGGCAATATCTGGAGACATTACGGTTGCCATAACTTGGGGGTAGGGGTGCAACTGGCATCTGGTGGGTGGAGACCAGGGATGCTGCTTAACATCGTACAAGTACAGAGGACACCCCACCCCAGAATGGTACAGACCCAAATGTCAGGGTTGCTGATGCCAAGAAACCCCATGTTAGCATGGGAGATTCTATCTGTCTATCTGTCTGCCCATTCATCTATACATCCATCCATCCGTCCATCCATCCACCCATCCATCCATCCGTCCATCCATCCATCCATCCGTCCATCCATCCATCCAACCATCCATCCATCCATCCATATGTCCATCCGTCCATCCATCCATCCGTCCATCCATCCATCCAATCTATCCATCCATCACTCCATCCATCCATCCATCCAACCATCCATCCATCCATCCATCCGTCCATCCATCCATCCATATGTCCATCCATCCATCTGTCCATACATCCATCCATCCATCCATCCATCCGTCCATCCATCTACCCATCCATCCATCCAAGCTTATCTGCCTATCATCTATCTATCTATCCACCCATCTATCTAACTGCTATTGCTGTTGTTTCTCTCAAGACCTCAGACTAATACACATGGTATTGAGGGAGGAAAGCTGATGTCTCTATTCATGAAAACAAGAATAGTGGGACAGTAGGCAAGACTGGGGTGTGTGGGCAAGCAGAGTGGAGCCCAGAGAGCAGCCCCATGGAGTTCTGGAAGGGCCCCCCCACCTACTGGGTCATAGAAACCCTGGTCCCAAGTTCCCCAGTCCGTAAGTGTTGGATTCAGACCAATCAAGTTCCCTTTATCACCTAATAAATACTCCATTAGGCCACCACAATTTGAGTGAAGGATTCTCAGAACAGGACAAAGAACAGCTTCCTGCTACACTGAGGATCTTTGTAGATTTTCCCGGGACTGAGCACTTTCCAGGGATGTGGAGACTTTAGTTTTAAAACCATGAACTTCTCAGGTAGGCTGGGACGACCTGGTCACCCTAATTCCTGGGATGGGGGAAAAATCAAATAAGTAAAGAGCTGTGAGAAGCAAAATTTGTCTAAGTCGTAACTTGCTCAGGGAAACACCATTGCCCGGGGTAGGGGACAGGCAGGGGCTTGAAAAAAGGAGGGCTGTCAAGGAACACCAGATGTAAAAAGATGGATCAGGCCATGTGTATTTCGCAAATATGATTCTATTATCATTTCCCGCCAGAGTTAAACGTTTCCTTTAAATAGACCCACCTATTCTCCAGGGTGGTTTCAGAGGACTTCACTGGAAAGCAACTGAATTTGTAAAACAGAAAATATGAACAAAACTTAATTCTACAGTATTTTAGGAAACAAGGGATCATTATCTGACATTTCAAATTTAAATCCCAATAGATATCAGGCCTTCCAAAGATAAGAATAAGGAGAATGTGCTTAAAATCCCAAACTCAGGTATACTCACGGGCTTCCTGTCTTGCGCTTGCCACCCTTCTGACTATAGGACACAATGAGCCTGCGACTGAAACCGCATTTCCAAGATATGTGGAGGTCTGCCATCTTTGCACAGAGCGCAGCCCAAGAACTTCAACCTAATTCTTTCCACTGAGCCAACGAAAGTATAAAGTATAAAGTATAAAGTATCTGCAAAGCATGATGGGCACTGGCGAGTGGTGAAGGTATACAAGATGTGAATGGCCTTCATGGGGCAGTCAGCTCCGGGAAGAGGAAAAGCTCACACACGTTCTACAGATAAACGGGTTCATTCTGCATTGAATCCATGGATTAAATGCTCAGATAATCCCAGGGCCTGCTTTCCTGAGAAGTTGAAAAGCACCATCACCACAACTACCAGCATCCCAACAAGGAACGGAGTACATTTAGATGATCCAGGTTTTGTGCAGGCTTGAAGCTTACAGAATCTGGGGGGCATCGACGGAAAAGATGCACAGCCTAAAAGCTGTGAGTTCTGTTTGATTCGGGGACCTGACTGAGGACCACAGCCCAGGAGACAGACTCTCAGAGCTCTGACAGGAGGCTCCAAAGAGCTCAGGGAAGAGCCTGGGTATACAGGAGTTTTTGCTGAAAAAAGCGCCCAAAAAACACGTGCAGTTGAACATCATAGTTACTGCTAATCACAAAAAACCAGACATCTCAGGTCAATGAGTTTCGCACTTTTCTATGCATGGGAAGATGCGAGAGTCTGGGCTCACTGAAATCATTCCTTGGATATGCACCTTATCTGTCTAGGGCCAGGATACTGTTTTCCTCCATCCGAGAGTGCACCACTGGGGCCAGCTGCAGTGGCTGATGGCTTGATGGCAGGAAACATTCACTGTTTATCAGAATGGCAGGTGGTATTCTTTGTCCACAGTGGCCATTTGAAAAAACAATTCAAACATATCCTACATTTGGAAACTGAAAATAGAGTCGTCATAGGATCCAGCAATCCCACTCCTGGGCATATATCCAGATGAAACTCTAATTCAAAAAGACACATGCACCCCTATGTTCATGGCAGCACTATGTACAGTAGCCAAGACATGGAAGCCACCTAAGTGTCCACCAACAAGTGGATGGTTGAAGAAGATGTGGTACATGTATACAGTGGAATACTACTCAGCCATGAAAAAGAATGAAATCATGCCATTGGCAGCAACGTGGATGGACTTGGAGGGCGTGATGCTCAAACAAGTCAAAGACAAATACTGTATGATCTCACTTATACATGGAATCTAAAAACTACACCAGACTCGTGAATATAACGAAACAGAGGCAGACTCACACATGTAGAGAACAAACGAGTGGTTCCCAGTGGGGAGAGAGAAGGGGGAGGGGCAGGATAGGGGGAGGGGAGTAAGAGGTACAAACTATTATGTAGAAAATAAATAAGCTACAGGGATCTGTCGTACAGCACAGGGAATACAGCCAATATTTTGTAATAACTGTAAGGAGAAAGTAACCTTCAAAATTATATAAAATTAAAAAAAATTATTAGAATAAAAAGTGAGGTATTCAAGCCCATTTAGCGCGCTCACAATATTGTTCCGCCACCACCTCTTTCCGGTTCCAGAACGTTCTCATTCCCCCAAAGGAGACCCCATCCCCGGGAGCCGTCACTCCCCGTTCCCCTCCCCCAGCCCCTGGCAGCACAAACCCACTTCCTGTGTCTGTGGACTGGCCCGTTCTGGACGTTTCCGGTCAATGGAATCGCACACCGTGTGTTCTTCTGGGTCTGGCTTCTCTCACTGAGCATCATGGGTTTGAGGCTCACCCACATGGGAACACAGATCCCAGCTTCATTCTTTCTGTTTACGGGGCTTCGTAGGGAAAGGGGCGCTGGCTGCTCTGAGCCTTCCAGGGGAGCGTCTCTGGATCCCTCTGTGGACCTATCATCCCCACATGGCTTGACTTAACGCGGATGGTGAAAAGACTCTCATCTCCACTTTGGAACCATGGATTCACGTCTCCACCCACTCATGACAATGAACAGAAAGGAGGAAGCTCTCGTCAGATCATAGAACACTCTGCTCCTTTCCCCTAAATATATCTGGAGGTTTGAACTGGTTTCAGCACATCGTTACATGTTTCCCTTACACACGCCCATCTGTTCTCTGCATATTTTCCCTTAACCTGCCACATAATAAATTATAGGACTCTTGAAAACTTAGGAAACAGAGGGAAGCACATGTGTGAAACCTCTGTGTGAAACCTGAGTTTGCATTACGTATTGCTGGGAAGGGAGAGGCTGGAAACCAACCGAACCAACAGACTTGCAGTCTTCCGAGGTTAAGGGAAAAGTGGGAAAATACATGTAATATCTTCCCCCAGTGATGATCTGATTGCCAGAGGGTTTATAGGAACATACAGAGAGCAGCTCAGAAACGTGAGGAATTTCTGTAAGGATGTCAAGGCAGGTGTCTGGAGTTGTGATAATATTAGGATTCTGCGTCTACACAAAAAAGCATCGAGGAAAATGCAATGTTTTCACTCTCTTTTCACTCCGATTTCGTTATCCTACTTTGGAGGAAATTAACCACGTTTTAGGGGACAAAAATATTTCCAAAAATAGGGGCCACGAATGGCTATCTGTGCCTTCAGCGCTGCCCTGAAGATGAGCGGCCATGCTTTTAGGGGTGAGGATGGTGGAGGATGTCACGGAAACAACTGCCGAGGACAAAGCAGCTGAGGCAGGTTTCCGGATTGTCAAAGTTACGGTAGAAACTCATCTACCCCCTGTTTTATTGTTGTTTGCCATGTACTGGAAAGGAGATGTTTTAGATAGATAGATAATAGATATAGATAGATAGGTAATCGATGAATAGATAGATAGATAGATGGTAGAGATGACAGATTGATAGATGGGTAGGTAGATAGATGATAGGTAGGTAGATAGATGATAGATAGATAGATGGTAGATAGATAGGTGATAGATATAGATAGATGATAGATAGATATAGATAGATGATAGATACATAGGTGATAGATGATAGATATATAGACAGATATAGATAGGTGATAGATGAATAGATAGATGGTAGAGATGACAGATTGATAAATGGGTAGGTAGATAGATGATAGGTAGGTAGATAGATGATAGATAGATAGATGGTAGATAGATAGGTGATAGATATAGATAGACGATAGATATAGATAGATGATAGATACATAGGTGATAGATAGATGATAGATATATAGACAGATAGATAGATATAGATAGGTGATAGATGAATAGATAGATGGTAGAGATGACAGATTGATAGATGGGTAGGTAGATAGATGATAGGTAGGTAGATAGATGATAGATAGATGGTAGATAGATAGGTGATAGATATAGATAGACGATAGATATAGATAGATGATAGATACATAGGTGATAGACAGATGATAGATATATAGACAGATAGATATAGATAGGTGATAGATGAATAGATAGATGGTAGAGATGATAGATTGATAGATGGGTAGGTAGATAGATAGATGATAGATAGGTACATAGATAGATGATAGATATAGACAGATGATAGAGAGATAGAGGATAGATAGGTGATTTAGATGATAGATACATACAGATAGATAACAGATAGATGATAGAGATAAATGATAGAGATAAATGATAGATGATAGATATAGATAGACAATAGATATAGATAGATGATAGATAAACAGATAAGTGATAGATAGATGATAGATAGACAGATAGATATAGACAGACAGGTGATAGATGAATAGATGGTAGATGACAGATTGATAGATACATAGATTGATAAATACATATAGATAGGTGATAGATGAATAGGTAGATAGATACATACATACATAGATATATAGATGACAGAGATGACAGATAGAGAGATATTTACATGTATAGCTAACACTTTATCCCCTGTGGCAAGGGCAGAGGTATCAGCCTGCTTATTTTCTCTCTCAGTATAGAACCTGACGGTAACATGAGCACATTGCTATGGTGATAACTTCCATGTGTTAATAACACACCGCAAGGCACCTGCACAAGACAAGCACACACTGCGTCTTCCTTCCTGAGTTTAAGAGAATTTCTCTCTTTTTTTTACTTTTACTTCACTGTGGTAAGAACACAACTTGAGACTCACCCTCTCTAACACATTTTTAAGCATACGATTCGTCAGTATTGACCACAGCCATGATGTTGAATAGCAGATCTGTAGAACCCAGTCATCTTCCTAATTTCCCCCAAAGTCAGTGGTTTGGAAACCTAATTAACAGGTCATCAAAATATATATACAATGGAATACCACTCAGCCATAAAAAAAGAATGAGATTACGCCATTTGCAGCAACATGGATGGACCTAGAGGTGATCATACTAAGTGAAGTAAGTCAGATAAAGACAAATATCCTATGATATCGCTTATATGTGGAATTAAAAAAAAATGATACATACGAACTTATTTACAAAACAGAAACAGACTCACAGATATAGAAAACAAACTTATGGTACCAAAGTGGAAAGCGGGGGGGGGGGGACAAATTAGGAGTTTGGGATGAACAGACACACACTACTATGTGTAAAACAGATCATCGATAAGGACCTACTGTGCAGCACAGGGAAATACAGTCAATATCTTGTAATACACTATGATGGAAAGAATCTGAAAAAGAATATATATACATAACTGAATCACGTTGCCGTGCACCAGGAACTACCACAACATTATAAACCAACTATGCTTCAATTAAAAAAAATAATTTAGAAAAAGGTCGCCAAAGACCATATTCTTCAAGGTGGCCTCCACCATGCTTTTTGTGTCAGTGAATAACCTAACAAAAACGCAAATGATATCCACCCGACTGTATTAATTCTGCATTAGTCATAACTACATTCTTCAGCTGCATCTGTAGGGGAGAAAACAGTGTTTTATGACCTAAAGGGTTCATCAAGGAGTGGTCTCCAAAGAGGGGTGATTGTTTTCACCAGCGGACACTCAGCAATGTCTGCAAACATTTTTAGTTGTCGCGCTGGGGGGAGGGGTGCTCCTGGCACCTGGCGGGTGGAGACCAGGGAAGCTGCTCTGCACCCCACAGGGCACAGCATGCCTCCCAACAAGGAGTTCCCTGGCCCCAAATGTCCACAGCACTGAGACTGAGAAACCGTGACCTGAAGAATACATTTAGAAATAACTGGAGCGTGACATTTATGCAAAGGACGTTAACAGGATGGCCAGCCTTAAAACTTCCTTTATTTTTTGAAGTGAATGTTATTCTCAGAGAGGGATCTCAGATTTCTCTGCAAACGTACCTCAATTCTGGAGAGTTAAAAGCAGAAGTTAAGTACTCAAAGGAAATGAAAACAAGATCTTGAAGAGACAGCTGCACCCCGATGTTCATGGCGGCCTCATTTATGCACAGTAGCCAAGATATGGAAACCACCTAAGTGTCTGTCTCGAAGGAATGGATAAAGAAGATGTGGTCTGTATACAATGGAATAACACTTGAGCCATTAGCAAGAAGGATATTCTGCCATTGGTGACACCACGGATGGACCTCGAAGTCATTATGCTAAGTAAGATAAGTTAGGGAGAGAAAGACAAATACTATCTGATCTCACTTATGTATGGAATCTCAAAAAGAGCTGACCTTGTAAACATACACAGTACAACGGCGGTAATGAAGAGCTGGGAGGGTGGGTGAATTGGGGAGATGGTTAAGAGAATAAATGTCTGACCAGGAGATCAATAACTCCCGGAGACCTAATGCAAAACGTAGTGGTTACAGACAATACGGTGTTATAAACATCAAACTTGCTAAGAGACTAGATCTTACTATTTTCATCACAAAAAAGGAATAATCATTATATGATGTGATAAAGTCACTAACTGTGCCCACAAGGGCAGAACGTGCGATACATGTGTCAGGTCAACATGTTACACACCTGAAATTCACACAATGTTACGTGTCAAATATATTTCAATTTAAAAAGTGTGAGTTGAAAGGCAGGAATGAAAGCGTCCTGGTCACCAACCTGGAATATTAGGGAATTTGGGGCACGGTACACAGCAGGCAGCACGTTCCTTCTTAGAGAAAACTGAGAAAGTTATAACAGACACATCTGATGGCGCAGGGAGGGTCCCTCGGACCCATGCAGGTCCCCATCATTTCCAGAAGGAAGCTGGGTTTCTCACCCAGACCCTGTCTGTCCCTGCAGGCCACAGCCCCACCATTGATTGCAGCCCTCAGAACGGCTGCCTCTGACCTGCCCCATCTTCTTGTCCCCTCCTTCCTGGCCTCAGGTCAATGCTCCAAAAGCCAGTTCATCAGAGGATCGATTCCTAGAAACGATCTGTTTTACTGGCTTACCAAAAACATGTTCCTAGGGTAGCCCTCACCCCCGGGAAGCAGAGCTGCAGGCTGGGCTGGGTGCTCATTCACCTGACTGTCTGTCTTTCCTGGGGCAGAGGGACGGTCTGCCCCAGCTCACTCCTTGGTAGCAGCTGACAGCTGGGACACAGATAATCAGACATCCCTTAGAGAGCTTTTAGGAAAATAAAATAAAACCGGTCAAGGAACAGCTACTG
This sequence comes from Pseudorca crassidens, assembly GCF_039906515.1. NCBI lineage: Eukaryota > Metazoa > Chordata > Mammalia > Artiodactyla > Delphinidae > Pseudorca > Pseudorca crassidens. Next base: position 132,727,287 of record NC_090317.1, on the reverse strand, counting down.
GGCTTCTTTATCTTAAATCATCCGACGTGATAGGAATTGCCGTACACTTCATGAACAGTAAAAATGGTCAAGCATTCACCAAAATCTTTGAGAGCTGTTAAAATCATCTATCATCTATCTATCTATCTATCTATCTTATTATGCATCTATCTACTTGTTTCTATTATCTAGGTAACGAGACAGCTTGCTACCTAGCTAATACCTGTCACCAATCTGCTATATATCCATGTCTATCTACCTATCTACAATTTATCTAACCTAGCTACTCTCTTTCATATGATATATTATGATCTATCTATTCTATTTATCCTTATTTATTTATTTTTAAATTATATATACTTATAGATAGGTAGATAGATAGATAGATAGATAATTTGTAAAACGTACAAGTACTTAAAATGCAACATTTTTGGGGGGTGAAATGGGTGGCTTGGTAATTGCCGAAACGGCTCTTGGAGGACTTAGTGATGCGTCTGATTCCCTTTTGATTCACTCCTGCACCCAGCCCTGCTGGGGGCATGCCTGGGACGCCTCCCCCACTCGCTCTGCCCACCTCAGCCTCCCACCCCTGCACCCTGGCCAGCCTGGCTTTGCAGAGCCCCTGCTCCCTCCCTGTCCCCCCAGCACCTCTGGCTCCATCCCTTATCCTGTCCACTCTGGTTGGCGGTCGTCTGTCCATCCCTCCCAAGCCCCTGGAAAGCACCCCAGAGGCACACGGGTTTTCCTCAACTTGTTTTCCCCATACCGGGCCCGACGTTGTCAACAATGACCACGCCGTAAACGTCCAAGTAAATGCTCTCACTGCTTAGTTCTTTCTACAACTGCCACTGAAGGAGTCATAAACGACGGTGCTAATTTTTAACTCCTATGATCGAATCCACAATACACAGGGAGTGTACTTCCAGTTCCAGAAAGTGGCTTTTAGGCAGTCCACTCCTAAAAGTCCCTTGAGCATAATGTGCAATAAAATATAAGTCCTGCAGTGTTTTTTCAGCCAGACCTTCCCCCACCACGAATCCAGTGCATCTGGTTCTATTTCAGGGCGAAGGAATTTAAGTGTGCTTTGTTAGAAGGCTTCACGGCACACATGTGCACGTATCAGGGTGCTTTGGGGGACTTTTCTGATATTTGCTAGTGGTGGCGGGGGGACAATTTGTGTCCCTGATTCCGCAGGTCTCCCCCACTGACATATGTGTAAAGAACTGGATGTAAATTTCATTTTCACATCTCTGTTTTTCCTTATTTTGTTCAATTCCTACTTTCTCACTGGAAGAAACATGATCCAATTTTCCTGAAAAATCATCACGAGATTTAAATCCTATATATCTTTTAAGTATCTCCTAACGTCTGGGGGGAAAAAAAACCCTGAAAATTATCATTGAGATTATTTACATATTTTTGAATGTTTTAATGAGGTTACACAGGATTGGTAGGAAAAGTCAATGCCTCTTGTAACAGGGAATCATATGCAGATTTTTGAGGAAAAAAAGCGTGTACATTTCGTGCAACGCCAGGGAGTTCAAATCTGACTTTCTCCTAAAATAAAAGAGACTCCAGAAATTCTTTTCTCCAAGTTTAGAAACCATTCTAAAACTTCATGAGTTTGCTGTTTTGATCATAATTTAAATTTCTTCCAGATTTGTACCCTTAGAAAAAAAAATATGGCTTCATGCTTTTAGTGGAGAAAGATCAAAATAGTACATTAAATGCTCTCAGAAGACTTTCTGTACAGAGAAAAAATATTCAGTGAGTTAATATAAAATAAATTAGAAACAGATTGATTCTCCCCGAGATTACATAAGCATTTCAGTGTTAAGAAGATGAAGGATAAAAATGAGAAGATCAATGAAAAAATATCAATTAACCAAGAGGAAGATTTAAAAAGCTTTAATTACGGTTCAGACACCCAACTCCCAACGAAAGCCAAAACGTCGCGACTTTGTTCTTTACATAAGGTGGAATCTTAACCAGGTACATTTTCAGTGCTTGGTTGGAAAGCCTAATGCAGGGGAAATTGGCTGGGTCACCACCTTGGATTAGGCAGCAAAGTCATTTTACAAATTCCAAGTAATAAACAAAATCTTGTCTAAAACAAATACTTTCTTTTCCCTCTGTCCAACTTCCCCTATTCTAAGGGAATTCCCTTCAGAAACCCAAGCTGACCTTGGTCCAGCTTTGCAACTGAGCCACTCTGGAGGGATGTGCCCACCCGTGAATGTACAGCAACTAAAACGAGCTTCTGCCTGCCCAAAATCTCCCCTTGACCCTCGTGGCATTTCCAACCCCACGAGATCCAAGGGTGGCTTCTCCTCCATCTTGGAATTAATTATAAACAGAAGGCATGAGAGCTCCCAGGCTTCCATGACACTAGCTGCTTGTTCGTTAAGGACCCTTATGAGATCACCGGGTAACAACCAACCCCAATACTTTGTCACCAAAGATGACCCACCATTTTCCTTGCTCACGTTTCTAGGGGTTGGCCGTTTAGACTGGGCTCAACTGGGTTGCCTCTCTCTTGGTCTTGTCTAGGGTGTGTCACATGGCCACAGTCACCCGGCAGTTTTAACCAACGATGGATGATCCAAGCTGGAGCCCCTTGTCTGGCTGACGGATGGAATCACCCAATAGGCGTATGGGCGCATCTACTCTAGACCATCCATTCCCATCCAGACCATCCAGAGGATGGCAGCTCCAAAACTGACCCCAGTCCGACCCACACAAGGACGTCCCGGGGGAGCCCAGACCCAGCTGCTGATTCACAGCATTACAAGCAAGTCCAGGATTTGTTATATTGAGCAAACTGGTGCTCAGGGAATTTAAGTAAGTGGCCCACACTCACCAAGACCAGAAGCGATATTAGCTTCTCAGAGCTGCTGTGAGAAATGACCCCAAACTTTGTGAGTTTAAGCAACACAGAATTATTATTCTGCAACTGCAGAGGTCAGAGGTCTGGGACAGATGTCACGGTGCTAAAATCAAGGTGCGGGGAGGGTTGCATTCCTTCTGGGGGATCCAGGGGTCCATCTGTTCCCTTGTCTTTTCCAGCTCCTGGAGGCTGCTGGCTGCTTGCTTTGGGGCCCCTTCCTCTGTCCTCAGAGGCAGCAGTGGGGGGTTGAGCCCTTCTCACCTAGACTCACTCTGGTCTCCTGTCTCCCTCTTGCCCTTTTAGGAAGTGGTTCCGCCGAGCCCACCGGCATGACCCATGATCATCTTCCTATTTTAAGGGCCAGTTAATGAACAACCTTCATCCCATCAGCAGCCTTTATCTGGCCACATAACCAGATATATTCACAGGTTCTGGGGACAAAAGGAGGTAGACAAGTTCGGTGGGGAAAACCATCACCGCACCCACCACAAAAGCAAAGGAACGGAACAAACCACCAGACCGTGAGCTGTGTTACTGACTGGCAGGCAGGGCAGGGGCAGGGATTCGGGTTAGAGCTGGGAGAACCAAGGGTGCCCATCTGTCTCCAGCTCCCTGTTCCATGACGTCACGTGGGTATCCTGGAGTTGGCCATGGTGCAGGGAAATTGGCATGAGCTCTCAACCCCAGTTCCCCAGTACCGGCTGAGAACAGCTCCTAGGATATATCCGCACATGACTGGGTGTGATACAGAACGGGAGAGCAGTGTAGCGTTCCGGGGAAAGGTTTTATCAGAAAGATGAGACTTGCTAAAGAAACCCAAGGGAGGCTTCCAGCCATGCACTGGGAGGCTTGGTGGAAGAAGACAAGAGCGGAAGGAGGGCAAGGGGTGAGACAGGTGGAGGGGTTTGTCCAGACAGGAGATGACAACACTGCATATTTGGAAACACGGTTCATAGATGACAGAAGTGGCTGGTAAACGGGGAGCAGAGGGGGAACAGGTAAAGTCGCCCTCTTGAGGAGTCTGGGATGAATGAGCTGGAAGCATGCATTTTCGTCACGGTGACCTGAACGCATGTATTTTAAGAACTCATTGATACAACATTAGATCAAGTGTCCTGCAAAAAGGAGGCAGGAAAACCCAAAGGTAGTCGATTACGTCTTGTGGTTTTTCCATTAAGATGTGACAGCTCGTCGCGCCAACTCTATTCAATTCACGACGGTCCTGAAGACGTAGGCAGCGTGGTTTCCCGTGAAGAATTCGATTTTGCTCAAGATACAGAAGATGCACACAGAGTCCGGTCTAGATTTTAGTCCACTTTTTCTGGACCCTGAGATTCATGATGCCACAAAAAAAGGAGAAAAATCCCACAACTAAATCTAACACAAAAGCCAGAAAGCTCTTGAAAGAGAAAGGAGAAGGGGTATTGTATGTTTTGTCAATACAGAGAGTGGTTCTTCTTGATAGGAGGCTTGTCTGGGGCTGTCAGGGAAAGGGCCCCAACAGGGCAGAGGAGGAATCCGGCGGCCGCTCTGCCGTTCTCATGGCTTGGGCGGGACACGTAATGGATCAAATCGCCTCTCTACATGGTTGAACCCACACTGTTGGTGACAAACAGGCTCCCCCTACGTTTCAACCGTCTGAACGTTCATCTCTGCCATGAAAGCAAGTTTTAAAAGTGGAAGTTCAAGGTGCTGCATCTGGACCCCACGTGTCCAGAAGAATGACTGTTCTTAGGGATGAGTTATGTCTTCAATGGCTTCAGCTGGTGGAATGTTTGTCCCAATACTCAGGTACCTTTGGGATTCACAGTCCACTGGGAAATAAGGTACTAGAAGTTGGCAGGTGACACCTGGGTACAAGCTATATAAACCACGCATGACGGGAAAAGGAGAGAGCTTCCTAGGAACCCAAGATGGGTCTATGGAGGAAGACCCATTTGTACCCGGTGTTGAAAAATAGATTTTATTTGCACACAAGACACGGAGAATCAGTACTCTGAGGAAACTCATGGGAACAAAGCAAGGAATGAAGCATGTGTAGAGAAAAGCAAAAACATCGAATTCAAGTGTCATGGAGGGCTGGTTACTGGAATAGTAAGTCAATAATGATGAATGGATAAAGATGTGGTGTATATATACAATGGAATAGTACTCAACCATAAACAAAGAATGAAATAATGACATTTACAGCAACATGCATGGATTTGGAAGGCATTATGCTAAGTGAAATAAGTCAGACAGAATCTAAAAAATAAAACAAACTAGTGAATATAACAAAAAAGAAGCAGACTCACAGATAGAGAACAAATTAGTGGTTACCAGTGGGGAGAGGGAAGGGGGGAGGGGCAAGATAGGGGAAGGGGATTAAGAGATACAAACTACTATGTATAAAATACGTAAGCCACAAGGATACATTGTACAGCACAGGAGATATAGCCAATGTTTTCTAATAACTACAAGTGAAGTATAACCTTTAAAAATTGTGAATCACTACATTGTACACCAACTATACTTCCACTGAAAAATAATAAAAAATTTAAAAATAATTTTAAAAGAAAAAATAAGTCAATAATAATGATAATACTAATACTACGTGTTGGAAGGGACCCATTTTCGAAGGCTTTGTCACTGAAACTAAGAGGTACATACTCGATTCTGTTGAAACCAGAAGCGACTGACGCATCTGGACGGAAACCTTGTCTTGATTATGTGAACTTCTGAGAGATGAAACTCTTTCCACTGTTTCTCACACTGAATATGTGGGAACATATGTATACGTAGAGCTGATTCACTTTGTTATACAGCAGAAACTAACACACCACTGTAAAGCAATTATACTCCAATAAAGATGTTTAAAAAAAAAAGTATTTTAATTTTAATTCCACTCCAGATGTTAACGTACTGCAGGTGGGTTTTTTTTGTCTTGTGTTTTGACCGTTAACGGGATCGTCCTTGATGCATGAGATGTCACGTGAAGGAGGAAGGAGGTTACAGCACATCCAAGTCCCCAGAGGAAGTTTTAGGTCCACATCATCCTCACGATGCCTGATGTTCAAAGCATGGGAGCGTTCATGCCTATGTTCCTGCACAGAATTAAGGGAGAGACTCCTCAGCTGGAGATTCTTTCTGATCCTATAAAGTGATGCAACTATATTCGATGTTATGCTTTTAGGGCAAAGCCAATCTCCAATGAGGGATTCACAGCTCACGCCCACGCTGATTTTAGTGAAAGTTGCTAGAGAACCTTGCAAGATTCTTGGCCACACGTTGGCTGAATGGCCCTCCAGCCCTATGGCTCGAGGAGTTGATGGACCCATAGCAGAAAATGCAGGCTGCCCTTCCTGTGTCGGGCGTGGCGTGCTCTGTGGGCTAAGGAAAGGGCCGTGTGTGTTCCCTGTGGCTGAGCCGGACTTCTGGTTTCCACCGGCCTCGGGGGATGAGACTCAGAGGGTCATATCTCAAGCATTCCAGCTGAGGGGTTTAATACATCATATATTAACCTTGTGCTATCACGCGAGAGATGATGTGGAAGGAAAACAATAATATTCCAAGGAAATCTGATGCCCACATACAACCCTGTTCGAGTCCGTTCTCCTTTTTGAAACCCATACCCTACACATCTGTTGGTGCAGATTGTGTGACAGTCCCAAACGCACACACTCTAGAGACGAGGCAAAGCGCAATTTATATCAGCTTCTTAAATACATTTTTTTTTTCCTGCGGTACGCGGGCCTCTCACTGTTGCGGCCCCTCCCGTTGCGGAGCACAGGCTCCGGACGCGCAGGCTCAGCGGCCATCATGGCTCACGGGCCCAGCCGCTCCGCGGCATGTGGGATATTCCCGGACCGGGGCACGCACCCGCGTCCCCTGCATCGGCTGGCGGACTCTCAACCACTGCGCCACCAGGGAAGCCCCTTAAATACATTTTTAATATGTCAAAGTCTTCAGCAAATGTTACCCTCTCGAAAGCAGTGAGAAATGCGCTGTGAATATCTCCAGCATGACCGATAAGGGGGTTATCGGATCCTTGTGCAATCTGCCCCTTGAAATCTTTTAGGCGATGCTGTCTAGCCACGCGTGTTTCTCTCTGCAGAAGGGGATCCACATTTTCCAGAGACGAGGATCAACTCGGGTTTTCTGTGCAACGTGGAGCCCCCTTGAGCATCAGACGAAGATGCCTGTGGGATTCACGCCCGGATGTTGCAGCTGATGGGGAAACAGATGGTGGGACTCAAGCCGTCCTTTGGAAAATATCGATACAATCGCTGCAAACACCACAAAGCGAAGTCGGAGAGATGTCTGCAATCCGTGTCAGATACTGGGTCTTTCTAGCTCCATTTGGCCTTTGCCTTTTCCCAAGAGTAGTTTATAATGAAGTCAGCACGATGGCTTTTTTCTGGACCAACCACACCTAACATTTGCAAACTGATGACCACCGCCCAGTGGTCTGCAAAGGACAGCTGTTTGCGGTTAAAGGCATCAACGGCATTTCCCCGGGGTGTCATCATTTTCCTCGGGCTCCCTCCCTGCAGCTCATTTTCTCAAGTTTAGGGACCCAGTCTTTATGTTTCAGGTCCCAGCCCACACACGTCGCCCCGTCGGACACGAAAAATTACATTAACATGGGATCAATTTTGAGAAAAGAATACTCTTTCAAAAAAAAAAAAAAGACTTTTGATTTTACTCTTTCTTTAGCAAATGTCTTACTTGAGGTAATCCACCCTCCCCTGCCCCCCTTGCTTTTGTTCACATCAGCAACTTTTCGCCCAGAAGGATCTCATCAAGAACGTGCTGCATTTTCTCGAGTGCAAGGATGAAGTGGAATATCTGGCTGGGTTTTTGTTTGCCTGCTGTTAACAAGAAAATTAGTCTTTTCTAAGCCAAATTTAGAGACAAATAATTATTTTTTTTTATGAAATTTTTTATTGCAGTACAGTTGATTTACAATGCTGTTAGTTTCTGCGGTACAGCAAAGTGAATCAGTTATACATATATATCCACTTTTTTTAAAGATTCTTTTCCCATATAGGCCATTACAGAGTATTGAGTAGAGTTCCCTGTGCTGTACAGTAGGTCCTTATTAGTTATCTATTCTATATATAGTAGTGTGTATGTGTCAGTCCCAATCTCCCCGTTTATCCCTCCCCCGCCCTTACCCACAGTAACCATAAGTTTGTTTTCTACGTCTGTGACTCTATTTCTGTTTTGTAGATAAGTTCAAGAGACGAACAATGATTAAGCCTTGCCTTATCTTGGGCACAGTGTGGAATCAACTTAAAAACAGCAGAATGCTATTATGCTAACACATAAATATGGAATCTAAAAAAAAAAAAGGTTCTCAAGAACCTAGAAGCAGGACAGGAATAAAGACGCAGACGTAGAGAATGGACTTGAGGACACGGGGAGGGGGAAGGGTAAGCTGGGACGAAGTGAGAGAGTGGCATGGACATATATACACTCCCAAATGTAAAATAGATAGCTAGTGGGAAGCAGCCGCATAGCACAGGGAGATCAGCTCGGTGCTTTGTGACCACCTAGAGGGGTGGGATAGGGAGGGTGGGAGGGAGGGAGATGCAAGAGGGAGGGGATATGGGAACATATGTACACGTATAGCCGATTCACTTTGTTATACAGCAGAAACTAACACACCATTGTAAAGCAATTATACTCCAATAAAGATGTTTAAAAAAAAATGCTTTTAAGACCTCATCCTGTAGCTGAAACTCCAACTATGGTAAAGTGTATCTGTCTGTAGCATGCGTCTACCGTGTTTTACGAGCTTCACAGGGTGATGACCACCTAGGACAGCCTGGAATGCCCTAAACCACAGGAAATACCCGCGATGCGTCACCTCACACACTTCTGTAAGAATTCCTCTGGGATTTACACCTACAACGGATAGGGCTGGGTCATGAGATGTCCACGTACTTAGTGAGCATCTAACGTCTGGCCAGACGCTCTTCACAAGGGCAGCTACAGAAACTCAGTATCCTGCTGGCCCCCAGGGGTGGTCGTCTCACACAGGCGAGCGTTTCATACTATTCTGTACTGTGGCATCACCCCCCCCCACACACACACACGATGAAACATACAATATACGCAGGTTGCTAACATTGTAATTAAACCTTTCATTCGTTTTTTCAATCATTTTAAAACTATACCATCTCTTCCACCCATATATGAACCTACGCTGCGCCATCTCTCTTACACAACGTATTTCCAAAAAGGGTAGAGACGTAATATTATTATTACCTTCCTCCTGCAATAGAGGTTTTCTGTGGCATGTATGTTGGGTACCGATGGTCACGATGGCATCGCCTCAGACCAGAAAAGGAACGAAAAGGAAAAGGTGGGGTTCACTAAACTAGGGCGGGGCAACCTCCCCACCTGCTCCTCTGTGGGACTCATGGCTTCTGTCCATCTTTCTCTGTCTTTCCTCCTTGGCTTCCTAAAAACGTGCTTCTTTTCTGGGCTCACGGCTCCCCCTGCAAATGAAGTACCGTAATATAAATCCTCGAAAACCCGGTGTCCTCTGGTCCTGAAATAGCAAGAATCTAAGGTAACCAAAAGGAGGACGGATCCCATTGCCACTGGTTCAAGCTTCCTTTCCATCAATTAAAACCACGTGTGTGTGTTCCCGCCATGAGCTCCAGGTGTCCCTGCGGGAGGGGATCTCTCTAAGAGCCACGCAATCCGCTATAGTCCCCGACGTGGTATTTCAGTGCATCCGTGTCTACACAAAACCGCCACAGGTGATGGTCAGCTGGGAGGACTTTGTATGAACACGGAGCCGTGCCCTGGACGCAAGGTTCCAATGTCCCGAACCCATAAAGGCAAGTTCTCTCAGTGGTGACCCAAATGCCCCCTTAGCCCATTCACCTGACACTTCGTCTGTCCATCCGATGACTTTTGGAAGTCTGTGAACCACCATCATCCCGCCAGCTGGACCCTGAATACGTCACACCAATATTCATCTCCTTGCCATCTTTTTTTAAGAGCAGGAAAGCACGCGACAGTGGGAAGACACGTACTATGGCTTGCCTTCTCTCTTTTCTAGAATCTCGAGGAAAATCTGGCTGTCCCCGAAGTCCCGTGGATACACACATTTTAATCCGTTGTAACGATTTTGTCTGCAAAGCACACTTCACCCAGGTGTCCTACGTGAATCAGGAGCCAGTGCCTAGTGCGTATCCACTGTGTTGGTAGCCACCGCGCTAGCTTCTGGTTTCAAGGAAAAACGTTAAAGCCCTTGGATTACATGTGGACTTTTGCTTTCTAGGTCATCGTTTCATGAAAATAAAATGTCACAGAAGACAGAAAGCTGCTGCATGCATTCTTTCAAAATGTTTTCCTCTGCCCAGAGAAACAAGCTCCACCTGTATAAATATTAGGCGGCCAGGAAGTAACTGTTTACTTATTATTATAAAGTCTTAAAGGCAGCAGGAAGAAGAATGTCGTGTTTATTTTTCCACACGAAATAACATTTAAAGCCACTGCAATGGCAAGGGGAGATGGGAGAATCTAAGTTGATAGGAATAGTTATGAAACTGTTACAATCGCCCAGATGTATCATCTGGGAGTTATTTTGCATAACGTTGATTTCACTTAGGGCTTCTCATGGGTAGACGGTCAGTTCGGGCACAAACTGAAGCCCCAAATATTTTTTCTCTCCAAGGCTCACAGCGTTGCCAACCGGGATGAATGCCAACCCGAAGAAGAGGATGACGTTCTTAGCAAAGAACCACGACGGCATCCTGGGCGGACTGACGGACGGTGCCATTCTTCAAGCTATTTCAGACGATTGTTTCTTTTTTTGCCAAGCCTCTCCCTTTCGTGAAGGAGAGCCTTGTTCTCTTATTTGTTAAGGTTTGTTTTCTTTAAGTCGACCCTATTTAGACTTCTTTCTGAGTGAAAGCATCTGGGGATCGCTAGATGATTATCCCTCTGTCACAAACAATTTGCAACAGTGCCCTTTATGGACGGCTGCTGCTTTAGCAAACCAAATTACAGGACGCCCGCAAGCACAAGGATGTCCCAAATACTGCGCTGGACACACTTAACAGTTACTTAACAGTTACCGCTCGTCTATTCACCAGCTACTTTGGAAGCTGGGGCAAATAATGGATAGTTTTTTTAAGTACGTACGTTAATTGGGGACATGCTCATGCTTTAAACAATCATTCAGCATTTACCCCAACCTCAAATGTAACTGGGCTTCCTGTATTTTATTAGGCTACCCTGCCTTTATAAGCCCTTTCTGGGGGCGGTGGGATGTGCATAGCAGATGGTACTATAATACCATTTTGGTCTTGAGGAAATAGTTAATCCTGGTCCTTCCAAAGCTACTTTTGAAAGTCAGCCAGGATGCTGCATGAACTATCTTTTACTTTCTAGCAGCGATAATTTGCTCGGGGCATGGATGGGGGGGGGGTCACCCGCAGCTTTGAACGTTCACGCCAATCACCTGTAACTAAACCAATGACCATCTGAGCGTGGAGTACAACCTGCAGCCGTTTAAAGTCCCTGAGACAGGAGACGATGGGCAACAATAAATCTTTTGAGGCCGTCCACGGGCTGTCCCGATGCGTACGGAAATCCTGCCCTGCATTCCTGATACCTTCCTTCCCAAGATGTCCACGGCTCCGCCCCCCGCCCCTCAATCCACCAGCAACCTCTTCGCAAGCTTGTCTACGCGGGTCCCAGACAACAGCAGGCTCAGAACATCGAGTTGTTCTACCGCGGAAAGAGAAACTGGTGCTGGACTCAGACCCAAGGTTAACAGCCGACCGTGTCCCATCCTCACGCCTTGGGGGCGTCACCTTCATTCTCTGCGACTGGATAAAGGTTTGTGCCCTTTCCAGAGCGGGCGCTGGTTACCGGGGATGCTGCAAACAGGCGAAAAGAACCCTGCTGGGAGTGTGGGCACTGCTGAGGCTGGGGACTGCAGCAAGCTTGGCGACCTAAGCTAGACATAAACGCCAGTCGGGTAACAGTCCCTACCCAAGGTTCCTGGTTGGGGCAGGGGGCTGTGACGCAAGAATAAGGAATTTAGAAAATGCCTTGCCCGCCCCCCCTGAGCTCGGAGGCCGTGGCTACCCACTCACAGCGGAGGCGTATTGGAGGCATAAAAGTGGCCCGAAGCCAGCCTGACATGGGACAAGAGAAAACAGCTACTTCGTGGGTTCTGACTTCTCTCCTTCGGTCCGGACACGTTAAATTACTTTGTTTCCGTCTGTGGCAGATCAATGAAATGGAAGCGATACACCTAATGAGGTTCTCACCCCAGAATGGTGAAAATTGGTTCTGGCATTCGAAGGGCGAGCTTTCTAGAACTGGATTCGATGAGGAAGCGGCACGTTTCCGAATAAAACAGGAGAAATGAGGCTTCGGTTCCTGCTTTACATTCTCGGATAACAGCACGGGCAAGGCGGTGGGTACGTGCGTGCCCTGCGTGGCATTAGTGACCATACAATCGCTAATGGAAGAAATATGACTCTTGTCTTTTACGGATCCCCAAAGGCACCGGAAATACCAACATTCCGCCGCCATTATAAATAATTATAGGATGTACTGGTGATGCTGAAATTCCTTATTTACAAGTCGTCCTAGCAGCCTGGGAGTGTCCGTTCCTGGTCATGGCTAATACTTTAAAAATTTACTACAGAGACCTCTTCGGACCAGCCCTGTCTGTGAACTACACATATAGTACGGTGTTTTGTTGTTTTAATAATTATGGTTCTGGTCTCTGTGATTGATGTTTGGTCTTTATTCTCTGGTATCCATTGTTTTTCAATGAATAGGGCAGAAGAGAATTTCAGTTTGGAAGGTCTTTTACCTAATGAAAGATGAGAAATGCAATCGTAGAAGGGTTTGCCTATTCCTTTCGCTGGTAAATACTCTTCTGAAGTTGTGTTCATTGTCTATTAACCGTTAAATTGCTCAGCTGGGTTCGGCTTAAAAATTAAGGCTTTACTATCTACTTCCCTAACGAGAGACGCTGTGGCCCAATTAAATACTGAGAGTCTTACATTTCAGCCCATTTCTCCAGAAAGAGTAGCTCACAGTGTGATCTCACGTTTTTTGGTTTTTGACACCTGAACAGTGTGTTCCCCTCATTTGCAGGAAGGATGGAATTTAGGATCCGCTCCAGCCCAAACCCATGTCAATTTTTAACTCAAATCTCTGTTGGCCGGCCTAACCACTGTGAAAAGAACACATCTTTTAAACACATGAGTGCATACTTAGGATGGAATCAAAATGTGTTTTACAAATACACATTGCCTTCAAGTCCCAGAAGTTTCTGAAATAAATTAAAACATGAGTTTGTCAGATGCCACAGACACCACATTATAACCCCAAAATAGATCCTACAACGCTCTGGCACGAGGCATTTCTGAAATAATGAACAGACCTCAGATCTGATAGCCCTATAAAAAAAAAGAAGTCGTAAAAACCGATAATAATAATCATAATAATAAGCATTCTCTCTTTTCATGAGCCAAAATCAGGATGGAATCACCCCTGATCATCTGTAATGAGCTGGTTATAGAGCAAAATGTTACAAACTTTATACTGTTGCTCGGAATCTGTAATTATTTGGACTGAAATGCTTAATAATAGTCATTTTCCAATGATTCTGATTTAAGAGGAGTCCTATGCCTATGTTTAAGGATTGTAATTTATCCTTTTCCTCAACAATTCCCCTGCGCTTGCATGAGTATAATGCTTAACACGTGTGCCTCTGGCCCAGTGACGAAGACAGGGCCGTAAAAAAAAGTAGGTATTCCATCTAACTCTGCTGACTTCAAACAAACAAACCATCAAAGTGAACACACAGGATATTTTTAGAACGCACAAGGGGTTCACAGCACCAGGGGGGGGCCACACAGCTAAAGAGCAGGTGTGATATCTTCCTGTAAAAAGTCTGCAAGATCCCTCCACCCAACTGGAGACCGCCTGGCATGACGGTGATAAGGGAGGGGCAAAAGGCAGGGGAGGTGTTTCAAGGCGAAGAGAGGCTGCATCGAAATGTGCTCCCAAGAAAGCTACCTACCCAGATGGCCGCGCACGGGCAGAGCTGCACGTTGGAATCCGACACGCCAAGACAAAGGGAGCCACCAGATAAAAACAGATGTGAAACCTCGGGCACTTCGAACGCTACGGTCGTTTCAATTCTGCCAGTCATATGTAATTCGGGGCTTGGTTTCAAAACTCAAACCATGGAGGAATAAAAGGGAATAAATCCAAAGTTGTCCTTTACAATCTCCCTCCATGTCCCTCAGCTGTCATCTGTTTGATGTGTATCTTTCTAGACCTTTTCTATGGATCTGGGTCCATAAATATAGGAACATACTGAAAAACATGTAGTTTCCCGAAGTGCGTCATTTCACCCCCCCAAACGAAACACAACGGATTCGCCTGAGCGAATTCTGAATTCACTTTTCCACGTACCAATATATCTTAGAAATCTTCCCTTGACCCAAAACACAGGCCTTCCACAGCTTTTTTCTCTTTTTTTTTTTAAACTCCTGAAGCTCATTCTGTACACTGCTGTACTCTGGTTTATCTTCAAATCTCGCCCTAATTTTATGATTCTGTCTCAGGCCACTTTTTTCTTGCTTTGGTTTTTAGTTTATTCTTTAGTACTTTAATACAAAAGACTCAAAGAACCCAAACTATCTGGTAATTCCAGCACACAGAAATGTGTGTTGCCATTCTCTAACATAAGTTATGTACGCCCATGGCAAGAAAACTCAAACCACATGGAATTCCCACTTTATCGTATGTTTTGCATATATAAATTATTAGGAAAAGATAACCGATGGAAGGGGCAGATGGTATAAGTTATCTCACCCATTTCAAAGCAACATGAAGAAAGTAACATATAACAGATGGTCAACTTGGTTCATTTAAAACTGCACAGCACTGACTTGGAGGGCACTGTGCTTGGGGAGATAAGTCAGATAAAGGGAAATTCTGTATGACACCCCTTACACGTGGAATCTAAAAAAATACAAGAAACTAGTGAATATAACAAAAAAGAAACAGACTCGCAGATATAGAGAACAAACTAGTGGTTCCCAGCAGGGAGAGGGAAGTGGGGAGGGTCAAGATAGAAGGAGGGGATTAAGAAGTACAAACTAGTAGATATAAAATAAATGAGCCACAAGGATGTACGGTACAGCACAGGGAATACAGCCAAGATTTTGTAATAACTGTAAATGGGTGTAACCATTAAAAATGGTATAAAAAATAAAAATTGAAAAAAGAAAACCAAAGAGTTCACCCAACAAAAAACATTTTTAGGGCTTCCCTGGTGGCGCAGTGGTTGAGAGTCCGCCTGCCGATGCAGGGGACACGAGTTCGTGCCCCGGTCCGGGAAGATCCCACATGCCGCGGAGCGGCTGGGCCCGTGAGCCATGGCTACTGAGCCTGCGCGACTGGAGCCTGTGCTCCGCAATAGGAGGGGCCACAATGGTGAGAGGCCCGCGTACTGCAAAAAAACAAAAAAACAAACAAACAAAAATTTTTAGATGCATATCAAGGTGAAATAGATTTTACCTATGTAGCTAGCAAAAAAACCCTTAAAAGTAACTTCAAAGTACGCGGCAGTAAAGATCTGAAGAAAAGTATTTTTTTTAAATGATTGAGTAGAAACAGGAAGAATATTTTCTGAAGGCCAATTTGCCAAGCTGTATCAGAATTTAACATGTAGGTAAGCAGGAAGTTTGGAGGAGGAGAGACGAAGAGTGAGGCGTTTTTCTATTTCCCATTTGTGTGTTCATGGTTCAAATTAAAATCCTAGAGGTAGAAAGAGAAAGAAAGGGTGGGAAAGCCACATTTCTGCCCCAGCCCTGGGGCTCCTGCACCGGGGGGGGGGGGGGGGGAAGGTGCAGACTGGCTCTGTCGACCAGCAGGTGGGACATCTCTTCCATGGGGGGAGCAGGCAGACCCTATGTGGGGCCTCAGGAGCTCCTAGACCCACCAGGAGGACAAGCAGAGGAAGACAAGTGTGGATGGAGGTTCCTCTTCCCTCCAGAGACTCTAAGCCAATCCAGGACGCCTCCTTCTTGGAGCACTTTTGCCGGAGACAGTAAGAGCTGGCTTCTTCCAGCTCTGGGAAGTCCACCTTCCCCCCCAGTTGCCACCACCCGGACAGTAAGAGCTGGCTTCTTCCAGCTCTGAGAAGGGGACTTAAATTCTGAAGAACTCTGTGAGCCAGCTCTTCCACTGTCGGCAGCTTGAAATCAGTCACGGCGGGATTAAGTACTGACACCATGGATGTCGGCAGAAGCTACGCGTCAGGGTCTTATTTCCCCCGGGAGAACCGGTTTACAAAGCACACCACCACCTAAGACCTTCTAAGCCTCTGCAGCACTGACACGGAGCAAGACCCTATGTGGCCTTCTCAGGACAGACACTCCCCCACCCAATGTCCTCCACCTGCCTCTTTTCTGTAGAAAAACTTTAGCCAGAGAATAACTTTAATCAGAGAAGTGAGAAAATGCAGAAGCAAAGGAAAGCAGTCAAACAAAACCAAATAATAACAGTGGAGCCATTACACAAAGTCAAGGACGCTTAGTCCCTCCTCAGGGAGTATCGATCGTATTCTGAGCCACGTCCTGTGAGCTGCTTTGCAGATACTGAAGACCCCGCCAGGTGGAAGAAGTGCACTGCACGGTGACCAGGCCGTAGCCATGACATAAGCTGCCACCATTCTGAGAACTGGCCTCAAGGAAATGGGAACCAACTGACCTCGGAAGTGAAGACCAACCGTACGGAAAACAATCAAGAGGGTACAGATCAGACCATCCCATGACCAATTTCAAGATGACGATCACAGCAGACTGTGCTGTTTCTGCACGTAGCCCCGTCCCTCCGCCTTGACACTCCCCTCTTTTTTTTTTTTTTTTTTTTGCGGTATGCGGGCCTCTCACTGTTCTGGCCTCTCCCATTGCAGAGCACAGGCTCCGATGCGCAGGCTCAGCGGCCATGGCTCATGGGCCCAGCCGCTCTGCGGCATGTGGGATCTTCCCGGACCGGGGCACGAACCCGCGTCCCCTGCGTCGGCAGGCGGACTCTCAACCACTGCGCCCCAGGGAAGCCTGAAACTCCCCTTTGAAAGCTCCTGTCCACTGATCAGCAGGGGAGAGGTGGCTGTTAGACATGAGTCCACCTTCTCCCCGCAGTTGCCACCATCCAGGCTACCAATGCCTGCCTCTCGAGTACTGGCTTTGGAGTGGCGAGCAGCGAGACCCGAGTTCGGTAACACGCCGACAGCTGAATTCTGTGTTCTTGGTCTCAAGGGATTAGAGCAGCAGGCTATATATGGGATTCATCACGCCTGGCAAAGCCACTAAACGGTTTTCTAAGTGTGATCAGGATACCAATGATGGTGGGGATTGACGGGAAAACAGATGTGGAGTGAAAATCCAGAAAGGTATATTCTGAGCTACTACATGGTGCTAAGAGCAAACTAAAAGACCCAGGAGCCTAGGTGCAAATTTAGGAGACAACTGCCTTCCACTGGCAGCTTTCGGTTAAACAGAAAGCAGAGTAAATTTGAGAATAGGAATATTCTCAATGCAGAAGCAGAATAGGCTGCAACCCCCTAATGTTCAGAACAACTGGCCAGAAGAACAATCACAGGCTTCAAAACCCGTTAGGGCTTCCCTCGTGGCGCAGCGGTTGAGAGTCCGCCTGCCGAGGCAGGGGACGTGGGTTCGTGCCCCGGTCCGGGAAGATCCCACGTGCTGTGGAGCGGCTGGGCCCGCGAGCCATGGCCGCTGAGCCTGCGCGTCCAGAGCCTGTGCTCCGCAACGGGAGAGGCCACAGCAGTGAGAGGCCCGCGTACCGCAAAAAAAAAAAAAAAAAAAAAAAATGTTCACGCAGGGCTTCCCTGGTGGCGCAGTGGTTGAGAGTCCGCCTGCCGATGCAGGGGACACGGGTTCGCGCCCCGGTCCGGGACGATCCCACATGCCGCGGAGCGGCTGGGCCCGTGACCCATGGCCTGCGCGTCCGGAGCCTGTGCTCTGCAATGGGAGAGGCCACAGCAGTGAGAGGCCCGCGTACCGCAAAAAAACCCCAACAAAACAAAAAAACCCTGTTAATTTACTTTCAGATGTTAGAGAAACATTGTAGATCTACATCTGCTAATGTATACGCAAACACTACACACCGATGGTAAAACAAAGTATACAGTGGGCGCTCATAAAATGATTACAAGTTTCATGTGGCCTTACCAGCCTAAAATAATAAGAAAACCCCTTTCAATGGGATTATTTGCTGAGTTCAGAGGTTGAAGAAATGGTGCAGGGTGATTTATAATGATTTGCTAAAAATTAAGCAAAGGACAGGCAATTCAGAAAAAAAGAAATGTGAAAGTCCAAAACATGTGGCTATGTGCAAAACCTCACTCATAAATGTGGACTGAAAATACTGAGATATGACTTCTTTAAACCAATCCAGGTACCAAACACTATAAAAGCTGGCCTGTCCACTTGCTGTGGACAAGGCTATGAGAAACTTCTATTCTCTGTTGATGGGTGTAAATTGATAAAAGTGTTTCTGGGTTGCAACGGGCAGTATCTGATCATAATTTAATTGAGCAAATCCTTTGGATCCAGCATTTTGTTTCTAGATCCTTTTCTAGGAACGACTGCTACACACACACACACACACACACACACACACACACACACACCAGATACACACACACGGACCTCAGATATACACACACCAGATACACATCCCACACCAGCGGTCCCCAACCTTTTTGGCACCAGGGACCGGTTTCGTGGAAGACAATTTCTCCGTGGACCAGGGGTCGGGGGTGGGGGGCGACGGTTTCAGGATGATTCCAGTACATTACGTTTATTGTGCACTTTACTTCTATTATTATTGCGTTGTAATATATAATGAAATAATGATACAACTCACCATAATGCAGAATCAGTGGGAGCACTGAGCTCGTTTTCCTGCAAATAGACGGTCCCATCTGGGGGGTGATGGGAGACAGTGACACCCGACGTGAGGGCTTATGTCCAGTCTACTCCGTAAGACGCAGCTTAACTGTCACTTGCCACTCACTGATAGGGTTTTGATATGAGTCTGCAAGCAACTGATTTATGATGGTCTCTGCGCCATCAAACCTCTCTGCTAATGATAATGTGTATTTGCAGCCGCTCCCCAGCGCTAGCATCACCGCCTCAGCTCCACCTCAGATCACCAGGCATTAGATTCTCACAAGGAGCGCGCAACCTAGATGCCTCGCATGCGCAGTTCACAGTGGGGCTCACGCTCCCGTGAGAATCTAATGCCGCCGCTGATCTGACAGGAGGGGGAGCTCAGGCGGTAATGCGAGCGACGGGAGCGGCTGCAAATACAGGTGGAGCTTCCCTCACTCGCCCGCCGCTCACCTCCTGCTGTGCGGCCCGTTTCCTAACAAGACACGGACCAGTACCGGTCCATGGCCCAGGGGATGGGGACCCCTGCCCCACAACACACACACACACAAAGATGCAACCTCATGTGTATATACATGCACGCTATTTTATATAAAGCATGGTTTGCGCTGTACAAAATGCAAAAAAATTCTCTTCTTTCCAGCAATTCAATACATAAATTACGTAAGGGCACCTTGCCTACAGTAGGAGACCATCTCCTCATTGCACAGGAAAGTGCAGTAAGTTTCTCTACACTTAGTGGCAGAGAAACTACACATAACAGAGTTTTACATGAGGGTGTCCTTGCATGTCCTGAGAACTGTTCCAGGCACCAGACATACAACCCTGAACAAAACCAGAGACCAACTTCCCTTCCTCCATGGAGTTTGCATTATAATGGGGAGAGACAGACAGTAAAGATAAGTAAGAAAAGTGGTCATGACCCATTAGAAAGTGCTCAGTGCTATGGAGAAAAATAAATGAAGGAAGGGGCTGGTGATAGGGGCAGGAGAAATGAGTTGAAATTTTAAATACGATGCAGGAGGGACCCCTTTATGAGAAGACAGCTGAGCAAAGTCTTTAAAGAAATGGTGTAAATGATGGACAGACAGACATAGACAGACAGACAGATATAGATAGATAGGTGGATGGACAGTCTTATGCTAAGGTCCAGGGTCTCTGAACTTCGGTGCTACTGACGTTTGGGGCTGGAGGACTCTGATGTGCGGCGTCCTGTACCCCATCGAGTGTGGAGAGCACACCTCTCCCCTGAGAGATCAGCACACCCTTCTTTATTACATTTATACTCTTAATGAAATGTTGCACGATCTAAATACTACAATTCCAAAACTGTTTTAAATAATTGCTTTACATATGCAACAGTACCCATTTGAGGGGTTAAACAGACGCCTCGAAAAGTGGTGAAAATCTTTTTAAAGGGGGTTATCAAATTTATCTTGCCTGGGTAGAAACAGTACATCTATCGGGAGCTCAGAAAGAGGATTATCTGTCACGACTGAAAGAATATTTCTACAAGGGCAGAAAATGAAGCCGATTTTCAGTGAAGACCAGTAGAAAATGTCAAAGGTAAGAACCAAATGAGAACAAGGAAATAAAGTGAAAACTGGGGGATGGACACATAGGAAAATGGTTACACATGTCGGGGTCTTCCACACCTGACGAGGACACGCTGAATTCTGGAGCCAGCTTTGAGAGAGCTGAGAGTAAGGCACGCGGAATCCCACCAGCATCTCTTCCCCTTTTGGAAAAGAGAACCCTCCCAGCCATCCAGAAGCCCAGACGTCTATGCAGATCTGAGACTGGCTGGGACCCGGGACCCTTGGCTGCAGTGCCGCAGTGCTTGAACCTGGACACACCTCTCTTCCAGCAACAAAATATAAACACACTGTATGGGACTAAAAATAACTGCGTGCATGTGCAGTTGGGGCAAATTCTGGACAAAAGACACAAAGAGACCAAAAAACGCAACTGCCACTTTTGAAGAGTCTGGAGCAAAAGCAGGGCACTGCGCACGCCCCCTGCACTCACACCACCAAAGCAGGGCACTGCGCATGCCCCCTGCACTCACACCACCAAAGGGGTGGGCAGACTCCCTAAGCCTCCCCTCCAGCCCGACCCCTGGACCCACCCCTACCCTCACCCCGTAGAAGGACCCAGCTGCCCCCCACTCGGGGAGCGGGGCAAGGGCACCTGTTATTTGTTCTCGCTCCCCCCCTGCTGCAGCAGGGACCCCAGTAAAGCTTTGCCTGAATTTCTTGTCTGGCCTCTGATCAATTTCTATTGATTAAGGAGGCCAGGAACCCCGGCCGGTAACAGATCTTCAATGAGAGCTGGAGACATCTGGGGGAGAGGCTGGTGGCTGCCCCATCGCCAGCTGCCCAGAGCTGACAAAGACCTTCCACCACCGTTAGGAAGGAAAATCCATCCGACCGGCATCCCAGAGCAGACTGTAAAAAAGTGCTGGCCACAGGCCATGTCCATGGCAATTTCGACCCAACAGTTGTAAAACAAACAAACTAACTAACTAAAAAATAAAAGAACACACTGGACCAACGTTCTGTCAAAGTACAAGTGTGCAGGGACTGGGAATAAGGGCTGGAGAAAAGAAAATATGAGTCCAGAAAGACAGAGCACTGGTAAGCATGCTGTAAACCGCACAGATGAGGACAGAGCACCGGTAAGCATGCTGTAAACCGCACAGATGAGGACAGAGCACCGGTAAGCATGCTGTAAACCGCACAGATGAGGACAGAGCACCGGTAAGCACGCTGTAAACCGCACAGATGAGGACAGAGCACCGGTAAGCATGCTGTAAACCGCACAGATGAGGACAGAGCACCAGTAAGCACGCCGTAAACCGCACAGATGAGGACACAGCACCGGTAAGCATGCTGTAAACTGCACCGATGAACCAGAAGGCTGGTGTGCGCCGTGGTGAACAACGGAAATGAAGGGGTAGAAAAGAGGATCAACTTCTAAGTTCACAGACATGATGGGAAAGAGAGCCGCAGCTTTTCTTCTAACCCCTCCCTAGTATTCGGTCCCTCGTGAAATCAGCAACACAGAGCTTGGAGTTCATGTGAGGAAAAAAAAAGCGGGATTCAGAGCAGTCACCTATGGGCTTCCCACAAAAGACCCAAGCCTGAAATGTGGTTTCATTTCTGGATGGTTCTGCTAAACATGCCAAATAGGTTTCCCACCATGACCACAGTAAAGGCTTGAAAAGCACGAATTAGGGGATCTCTGCTAAAGCCCAATTCTTTCAGATGACATTCTGAAAGTGGCATAAATTCCCCCGAATAGGTCACGGGGGCTCCCTCCCTTAGGAAGGAAAAGACAACAGATTCCCAAGAAAAAGCCAAGGATCTAAACATCCGGCCAGGGACTTCCTGGTGGTGCAGTGGTTAAGCATCCGCCCGCCAATGCAGGGGACACGGGTGCGAGCCCTGGTCGGGGAAGATCCCACATGCCGCGGAGCCACTAAGCCCGTGCGCCACAGCTACTGAGCCTGTGCTCTAGAGCCCGCGAGCCACAACTACTGAGCCCACGAGCCACAGCTACTGAAGCCCGTGCTCTGCAACGAGAAGCCACCACAATGAGAAGCCCGCACGCAGCAACGAAGACCCAACGCAGCCAAAAATAAATCATAAATTTTTTTTTAATAAAAGGATATCAGTTTAAGAAAATAAATAACCATCTGGCCACCGGGAAACGGAGAGTTCTCGGGTATTAGAATGTACTCTGCACAAGGCCAATCCTCCCCCTTTGCCTTTTAGGCATTGGGTCGTGCTTCTCCACCCTGACAAAAATAAGCACAGTGGATAAGAACTGCCCAAATTCCGACCTCCGTGGGCCGAATTAACCTTTGTTCTTTCCCACTTACTGGAAGGACGTCCCTTTAAAAACTCTGCCTTTTGTGGATTTTTTATTTTTCGCTTTCTCTAAGGCACTGGTTTTAAACAGCCTGCACACAAATTCTGATTCATGAGAAAGAAGCATTGTTCAGCCAGTGGCTTTCCGAGACATCGCCCTCCCCGGGGGACTATAAAAGCTGACTGTGCAGCGGGCTCCAAGCCAGACCTTTCTAACCAGATACCAAAGCCAGTCTATTCTCCAGGATGTTCTTGAGAACTGGAAACATTTCGGGTGAAATTCGAGACCCAGCCCCAAAGGCGGCTGCCAGGGACCAAGGGCAGTGGGGACAGGGGAGCGGTGGGAGGCAGTCACTCACTGTTCAACGGGGATAGAGTTCGGTTACGTGAGAGCAATACATCCTAGGGAGCTGCTGGACTTGATGGTGCCTACGTAACAGGGGAAACCAGTTACCTGTTCCTTTGACCTTTGTGCTCTGTCGCCTGTGCTCAGTGATGCTGGCTCTGCACCTTTTGTAAAAGAATGTTGCCTGTGGCCTGAAATATACGTAACGGCACATGCTCCGGGCTCTGACCTTTACCAGTAAAACACTTTTCGGTTCATATAGAGATAAAAGGTTGCAGAACAGAGAATAACATGTGTCTTGTTGGAGGCTTACGTGAACGCGGTGACCTGACCTACATGGACAGATGCAAGAGCAAAGGATTCCAGCATCCAGAAGGTGCCACAACCCCAGCCCGCCCTCCCCTTGCCTTTAAAAACGCTTTGCTGAAACCCTTCAGGGAGTATGGGATTTTCTGAGCACGGTCTCCTGGCAAGCCCTGCAATAAACCTTTCTCTGCCGCAAACTCCGACGTTCCGGTTTGTTCCGCCTCACTGTGCGTCGGGCACACGAACGTGCGTCCAGTAACATCTATACTTAACGATACTGCATTTTGCACTTAAAATTTTATTGAGGGTAGATCTCCCGTGATGCACTTTTCAATCACCATTTAAAAATAAAAGTTTATCTGTGCTCGTAGCTTCACAGGTCTACAAAAGAGTCTCTCGCCTGCATTTCTGGAAGGTAATTTGCCTGTTAATAACTCTGACTTTCAAAAGGGTTCAAGTAGATCATGGTTTCCTGCCTTAAGACAAAGCAAAGCATGCAATTGTCAATGCTCTTATCAATCCACTGACTGGAGGTCTTCAGCATTTGACAGTTTGCCCGGCAACCAATGTTTTCCTCCAAATATAGAGAACCTGGTTCTTTCTTTCTTCAATGACGGTCCTAATATTTTTATTACTGAAATGTCATGTGGTGCACTGGAATGAGCCGGAGTCAGGTGGAGTTTGAATCTCAGCTCCATGATTTATTAACTAGGAGACTGTGGTGAATCACTTAGTTTTTCTCGGCCTCAATTTTGTTACCTTTAAAGGAGGGGGCAGATATCTCCTATTTTTAAATGTTAAATGGTAGCCACGCCCAGGAGTGGGATTGCTGGATCATTTGGTAATTCTACTTTTAATTTCTGAGGAACCTCACCTCCATGTGGCTTTCCATAGTGGCTGCACCAGTTTATATCCCACCCACAGTGTAGGAGGGTTCTCTCTTCTCCACACTCTCTCCGGCATTTGTTGTTTGTTATCTTTTTGATAATAGCCATTCTGACAGGTGTGAGGTCGTATCTCACTGTGGTTCTGATTTGCATTTTGAAGAGGTATCTGCACCCCCAGATTCACAGCATCATTATTCACGACAGTCGAGACACGGAAACCGCCTCAGTGTCTGTCAACAGAGGAATGAATAAAGGAGATGTGGCGTACAGATACATACGACGGAATATTACTTGGCCATCAAAGAGGAAATCCTGCCATTCTTGACAACACAGATGGGCCGAGAGGGTATTATGCTTAGTGAAATAAGCCAGACAGAGAAAGACAAATAGGGTATGATATCACTTATCTGCAGAATCTAAGAAAGTCACATTCATAGAAACAGAGTTAAAAGGTGGTTACTGGCGCTGCGGGGTGGAGGGGTAATAGGAGAGATGTTGATCAGGGTATAAAGTTGCAACTAGTAGGTAAATAAGTCCTGGAGATTTAATGCAGAGCACGGTGACTACAGACAATAATATTGTATAATAAACGTCACCCTTACTAAGAGACTAGTGCTTAATTATCCCCACCACATACACACACACAGAAATGATAATTAGGTAACCTGATAGAGATGACAGCTATCGCTACAAGGGCAATCATACTGCAATACATAAATGTATCAACCAACACGTGGAACACCTATCAGAATGTTATATGCCAACTATATTACAATAATAATTTAAAAAACAAACCCTGTAAAGCAGGTATCTTACTGTCCTGTATGGAGGGGAGCTCCAAAAACAGAAGAAAGATTTTTTTTCCGCAGGCAATACCTGAGGCAGCCTGGACTGAGACCACACCTGTTCTTCCTTAACTTCTTGAGACAAGGTTGTTGGATTCTTTAACAAGAACGCAAAATGAGACTGGCTTCCAGACTTCCATGAACAGAGTATGGTTACGGAAAAAAAAGGAGAAAGAAAAGAAAAGAAGCGAATGAGGGCAACCAAAACGGCAGAGGAGACAGAAGAACTTAGCTGCTTCGCAACACAGACTCCGTGGACCATCTCCAGCAGTCCCTCAAAAACCCTTTCTCATTTTCTCCCGAAATATGCATGGATGTGCACGTGCATGTACACACACGTCCACACACACACGTCCACGCACGTACACACACACACTCACTCTCTCTCTCTCTCTCCCAAACCAGAATGTCACCCCCTAAGCACCTACTCTATAGAAATTCTAGACCGTCACTCCCAGAAGGTTTGCAGCCAGACCCTGAGTTGCCGTGCCTGTCTGTGGAGACGTTCCCAAAGGAATTCCATGAGCAGAGGTGGACACGGGTGGCCATCAAGCAATAAACAGGCTCGTACGGGACCCTCGTTTTGGTGTGATGCTTGTTACCTGGCTGTAGCAGTGACGTGAATGCTATAAATCACACACGGGTTGACTTACAGTGAGGAAGGGCGCATGTTTCAGCAAACTGCAGAGGTAGCGTGGAAAGCCGGGCGCCAAGCTACGTGACGGATGAGAATGAAATTTTAAAATAGTTCAGTTTTTGATGACAATGATGGAGGTACATTTTGAACAAACCGCAAAGGCGACTGGCAAAGACACCCTCGGGTACTAGACGAGAGGTTGGCAAAGCATGGCCAAATCCAGCCCCCCAGCCTCTCTTTATAAATAAAACTTTATTGGAACACAGCCACGCCCCTTCATTTACATACAGTCTAGGGCTGCTTTTGCACACAGCTTGTCCTGCAGTGCCAAAAATATTAACCATCTGGCCCTCTGCAGAAGAAAATACAATAATACTGTAACATATGTTTGAAACTTGTTTTAAGGGAGAATTTGAAAGTTCTCAGCACAAGAAAAACATTTTATAACTATGTAAGGGGACGGATGTTGAATAGATATACTGGGGTGTTTTTCTGCTACGTATACATATATAGCATCGTTATGCTGTAAACCTGAAACAAACATAATTTTTTGGTCAATTATATCTCAGTAAAATATAAAAAATTAAAAAGAAAAAGAAAGACTTCCGACACCTAGGCTCGATGAAAGCAGAAAACCTACAGCTTTCCCTGTGAGCAAAGAACCAGACCGGAGACAGACTTTATCTTAGAAGATACAAAGTTTTATTAAACAAACCTGGAATCAATAGTATTATTCCATAAATTAGACAGCAGTAAAATTTTCCTAGGGTATATATACAAATCACAGTGATTTTCATTGTGCAAGGAATTGACAGGGTTTTTTAATCCACATGAGAAGCTGGGATGACCCGGCGGGGCTCCCAGTGTGACTCACTGGGGACGTGCCACGCTGGCCCAGGAACTTCATCCCGCAAGAAAGAAGGAAGCTCTGACGGCCCTGCAGAGCTGGAAAAGCATCTCAGGGAACCAGGAAAGACGGCCTGCGAGCAGAAAGGCTTCACATCCCCGTTGCAAAAACAAACATGTAATGACTTGTACTTAAATAACAAAAGTCCACCATGGAAGATCAACAGGACATCTTAAGACACAATAATTTAGAGGAAACCGATACAGAGTATTTCCTTTTGATTATGAAGCACTGCTCCTTGGATGCAACCCCACAGGGTCTGCAAAAACAAGCTTGATATGAAAACATTATGCTTGGTGAAAGCATCCCCCCCCATTCCACCTCCAACAAGACAGACAGACACACACACACACACACACACAACTACTCAAACATATTAAGACAACTGTGCATGTGTTTTTCTCTTTGTTTTTGGTAACTCAACAACAGCCAGGGAAGTGGAACTAATTAGTTAGAAACAGGGCTAGAGGGTACATACAGTACGTAGGATGTGCCCAACAGGTTTAAAATACACGCCAGGGAGACGGACCCCTGGAGAAAGAATAATGCAGGCATGTGTCCCTTCAAATCTTAATTGGGAGCCATCAAGGGCTCCTGTGATGGTGTAAATTTCGCGATGCAAAATCAAAGGGCTGGGGAAAAAAAAATCCAATCTTTCCTGCACCTGCAGCTAACGTGAGAATTTTGATGTTCTGATGGGACCTGCTGCAGCCTGCAGGGTTCACCTGGGTGGGCGGCCCTCGGTGCCTACGGGGCGGTGCATCAGGGTCTCGCGGGAACAGGATGGAGCTGTATTTCACAGTTCAAGTGGTTCCGAACTGAGAGGTAACTTAGGTTGTACGTAGACAGGGCAAATGTGTGTCACATCACCCAACTGCTCAGCGCTACTGGTGACGCTGTGGCTGGCAGCAGGGGAGTCCCGACATACAGACGGACAGAAGGAAACAAAACACTGCACGAGACCTTTATAAACAGCTGATGGTGCAGCTGCCCCAGGAGCACAACAGGAGGTGGTGTTTTAAAGCATCGTGATGGTGTGACGTGGACACCTGTTACCTGGTGACTGGAGTTTCTTTTGCGTATTTTGACATGTGGAGAGCATAAATCACGATTTTTCCATTGCTGGCACACGATACATTTCTGCTGAGGGGGATTCCAACTTCTGTGACCATGAACATTATGCCGTATGGTCAGCTGTGATTTCATCTCCTTCTCAGCTTTACAGATGCCTATCAAAGCAGGCTGGCGACAATCCCCTTAGGAAAACAAGACCCGCCTCAATCCACCTCTTGCAATACATGTGTGTCCTAAAGACTTTTTAAATAGCATTGTCATTTACCAACTTGTCAAAATTGCAGAAAACAAAAATCAATCTGTCCTTTTCCGGCTCTGAATGTTGTGCTGATGGACGTGAATTTTCTCCAAAACCTTGCACCCTGATTATTTTTGATCCGATATGTGAACGCGGCAGAAGGCCTCCAGGGAGGGAACAATTTTTCGGTTATACACGGGGAGCATGCCATGTGCTTAAGACTCACTTTGATCACACCCATCTTTGCATTACGTCAAACCATGTAATTTATGCCCTGGTCACCGGCAGGTAACGCTTTGTGTAATTAAATGGGCCCGAGGGTCTGGAAGGTGAGACAAACACCATGTGGTACTCTTGGAATTCCTCTTCACTTTCAATGTTTTGCGTGGCTGACGGTCAATGACAACGTTTTTAAAGAACCAAGTCATCAATGCATTTGAACTTTTGTCTTCCCTGCATATTTGTTCAAAATTAAGGCAGTGTGTGTTCATGCATTCTTGGACTCTTTTCATCTCATAAATTAAATCCTGGACAGGAAGCGCGAACCCAAAAAAACACGCATAGGGATCGTGTGTGTGTACAATTTTGCATTGTGTTCAAGAAAGGTGTTTCATTTATTTTGTATTTTTTTAAGCATAAACCTCCAAATAATAATTTTTTTTTTTTTTTTTGCGGCACGCGGGCCTCTCACTGTTGCGGCCTCTCCCGCTGCGGAGCACAGGCTCCGATGCGCAGGCTCAGCGGCCATGGCTCACGGGCCCAGCCGCGCCGCGGCGTGTGGGATCTTCCCAGACCGGGGCACGAACCCGCGTCCCCTGCATCGGCAGGCGGACTCTCAACCACTGCGCCACCAGGGAAGCCCTAATTGTTTATCTTTATAGTCAGAAGACACAGGACATGTTTTTCCTCATGTGTCTACACCTCCGTGCAGGTTTGCTTTGCTCATTTAACCTTCTGACGTTCAACGATGAAACAGTGCAGAAATTACACGGTAAAATTTTAGCCCCTGTTGGCCCACGGCTTCATCCAAAGAGCACGGCGCCCGAAAAGTACAGACTGAAAACACAGTTCTGTGGGAACATTTATCCAAGCGCACCCTCGGAAAATAAATTTTTATTGAGCTACTCATTGTAATGGGTTTCTTTTACTAAATTTTGGACTCACTCTCACCTATGGAGTTGGTTTTTGAAGACGAGGTCATTTATGAGAAGGGGGTGATTTAGTGTCTTCAATTTAAAGCTCTTATAGGTGTAAGCTGCCTTCATGTCACCTTCAAACACACACAGCCCTCGTCTTTGGATTCGTGAGTGGAAACTGGCCAAATGTGAGAGGTGACTGCATCTCCTTGGACATTTTTTGCTGCGGTAAAAAAGATGTATGATTTTTTTGCAAATGGCAGCTCTCCACACCCCCAGATGTGCCTGCAGAAGAGATAGAGGTAGGAAGGGGCTATAGGAAGAAAAGCCTTCCTGGCCCAGCCCAGGAAAAACAGTGTTGATGGCAAAGAACCTGCCCGGTAACCCAAGAACACATGAGCTGCAGAGGCCGGGGAGGGGGCTGAGAGCTCAGGGGGCGCCCAACACTTGACACCAACACACCTGTGGGGCATACTCTGCCCCATGCCGGCTGCCCAAGGAGCTGGACCTTTCTTGGCAGGAAAAGGGAGGATGCAGGAGAGGCGATCTCGGAGATCTATCGGGTGCATCCCTGCCGCCACTGAAGGCTCTGGAACCTACTTCTTAAACGCACAGACCTCCACGGAGAAGGCCGTGGTTGGGCCCTAAGATCGGATACGTAACAGGTTTGAGCAATGCTGTGTTTTCAGCTGACTCACAGCCAACAGAGTATGGGCGGCGCCATTAGATTTTCACAGCAAAGTTTGGAATCAGAAAGCAGCAGCAGAGAGGAGAGGAGGAAACGCACGAGGGACCAGACAGACACCAAGGCCCTCCGCCCAGGCACTGCTTCTGGGAAGACCCCTATTTACACAGCAACACACTCATGGCGACCCACTCAGCACGTGGCTTTCAAGATCAGTGCTAAGGGGAAGGCACAGCAGAGCACTCCTCAGGGGACCCTCACCATCACGTCCAAAGAGAAACGAATCTCACCCAACGGTTATGCTGCACAAGCCAACCAGGTCTATGACCCCAGATGGACTGAACATTGACAAGAAGAAGCAAAACTAAGCAGAAACGAGGGAGGTTCAAACACTTCCATCGTACCCGTTTTGTTTCTTACTTTTCCTAAAACCAAAGGGAAAAGAAAACATTTGCATAACTTCATTGAGCCAATACAGAAAGCTACGAGTTTGCTTTGGGAGATGCCGTTTGGTCCACAGATTTAACCTGGAATATTAATAGATAGCCATCCCCCTACAGAGTATGAGATTTTTCTAATGCAACAGAGAAAATTCCCTGAATAACAGTCATGGCCAATGGCTAGCCTTGCACTAAAGTCCAAAGCCACATCTCCTTCCCTGTCGCCCTGGATTCATGACCCAAGGCTACCAGACACAAAGCGTTGAAGATATTGGATGTAGACAGTCGTATGATACTTTCTTCACATATAACCATAAAATGCACATAAGATGGTAAAGAATGCACATATCATACTTTCAAAATTTGTCCCCAAGAGAATAGATGCTTGAAAAACAACCGGAAACATAAAACACCATAGGCTCTGGAAAGTAGGAACATTTACTTCACTGCACAATTTCCCTGATCCAGGCACACCGTCCTTTTTATACACACACAGACACACGCACAGGCACACACACGCAATTTGTGGTTGTATCTGAACAAGTTCAGCTCAAACTTATAAAGTCGATGAGAAAAAAAACCCCAGGATATCCCAGTAGGAACACAAGCCTAAAAAGATAAAATCTACAACCAAACAATTTTTCAAAACGTCCTACTGTGCAGTCGATTTCCAGTTGCTTAAATAATTCTAGGTCCACAACTGTCAACGGCTCTGCCATCTCTTTATACACATCCGGGTGTACATAAATGTGGAACAGTCCTTCTCCCATTAAGAAGGTGCTTCTTCAGGTCCGCCTGGGGGCAGCCATCTGTCCCAGGCAGGCTCAAATCACCCTGTTTCTGGCATGAAATCAGACAAAGGATTTTGTTAGTTTTTAAACACCTGGGTAGAGTTTGTCATCCTAAGAACAGCAACAATAATAGCACGAAAGAAACCCAACTTTCCTTTGGAATTCTTACTGCAAAGACCCACAAGCCTGAATTCTAAGGAGAGAAGATGCCTAATAAGAGACATGGAACAATATTTGAAAGGTGGGTTTTTAATGTTCTACAGTGTTGACATGCACAGAACTAGCCTCTCCTCACCCACGATGAGAAGGGAGATTCATCACTCAAGCAAAAACAGATCCTAGGGCTTCCCTGGTGGCACAGCGGTTGAGAGTCCGCCTGCCGATGCAGGGGACATGGGTTCGTGCCCCGGTCCGGGAAGATCCCACATGCCGCGGAGCGGCTGGGCCCGTGAGCCATGGCCGCTGAGCCTGCGCGTCCGGAGCCTGTGCTCCGCAGCGGGAGAGGCCACAACAGTGAGAGGCCTGCGTACCGCAAAACAAAACAAAACAAAACAAAAACAGATCCTAGTTTCAATGTGCTTTGCTGTAGGATTATACAACCAGAAAAAAACATTTTATGATGAAGAGAACTACAAGGCACAGAGAGCCGAGAGGTCCCCTGCCAGCTGTCTTAACATCCATCTCCACCTGCTGAGAAGCAGGAGTCCACACACAGAGGCACGAGTAAGTCCCACAGCTGCAGAACAGAGCTCCGGAATCCTGTAACGAAGCTGAACTCGGGTCTCACCTGTGGGATGAGATTTCGCTTCAAGAAAGAGTATCTTTTCGCATAGCATCATCACACCTGATCGCTCAGCGGACAACACCAGCCGGTAAGATGACTGAGAGAGATTCAAATATGAAAGTGTCTGGCTTTTAGAAGAGCAAAGTGCAAGCTGGTTGCATGAACAGGAAGCAATGAGATCGTGAAATGGTCTCCTGACTTCCAAAGGGTCACCAAGAATGTCATCAAATACGGCCCCTGCCATTGGCCAAAGTACATTAAAAATAACTCCACTAGAAATCTGGGGAAAAAAATGATACAAATGAACTTCTTTACAAAACGGAAACAGACTCACAGACACAGAAAACAAACTTATGGTTACCGACGGGGAAAAACGGGGAGGGAATATATTAGGAGTTCGGGATGAACAGATTCACATTACTAGGTATAAAATAGACAAGCAACAAGGACCTACTGTACAGTACAGGGAACTATACTCAGTATATTACAAAAACCTACAATGGAAAACAATCTGAAAAAAAATCTATACATATATACAATGGAATCACTTTGCTACACCTGAAACTAACACAATATTGCAAATCAACTATACTTCAATAAAAAATAAAAATGAAGAAAATAAAAACCAACCCCTAGATACCAGAGAGAAAAATAAAAGGCAATTAAACTAACTCAATAACTAACTAAATAAACTAGACCTTCAAAGTCAGACAGTCATATAGACCTTCAAAGGTTCGTGGAAATAAGGGACTCAAAGTCATTTCTTTTCAATCTCAAATTGACTTTAGCAAATTTCCTACAAGGTGTTCTCAGATGATTCCTTTCTAACAAAAAGAGACCCAAGAGCCCTTCTGAAAATCCTTGGGAAGTACTGTGGTCTGGACCTTGTGGATTCCAGGAAGCGGCCACAAGAGCCATGCTTCTCCAATGTGCAGGCGCACCGGTCTCCTGGGAGCCGTATGTGTTGGTACAGACCCTGCCCCGGCAGGTCGGTCCGGGGAGTGAGATCCTGGTGGTGAGGCTGCTGCTCTGGCCGTGCAGCCCACACACACCGGCTGTTTCTTCTGCTGCCCTGGAAGGGACTAGGGCTGGTTCTGCTCCATCGCTCGTGCCCGAAGGGGGGAGAGAAGCCCCACTCGGTCTATGCAAGACCTCCTGCACATGAGGTTCTGTCAACCTCGTTGATTTTTTTTTTTTTTTTTTTTTGCGGTACGCGGGCCTCTCACTGCTGTGGCCTCTCCCGTTGCGGGGCACAGGCTCCGGATGCGCAGGCTCAGCGGCCATGGCTCACGGGCCCAGCCGCTCCGCGGCATGTGGGATCTTCCCGGACCGGGGCAAGAACCCGTGTCCCCTGCATCGGCAGGCGGACTCTCAACCGCTGCGCCACCAGGGAAGCCCCCTCGCTGATTTTTAACTACTAAAAATAAAGATACACCTTGTCGTTTACCCATTTTAAATACAGCAGTGTGGACGTATCAATCCCGAACTCCCAATGTATCCCTCCCCACTCCCCCCCGACCCTCCCCGCCTCGTAACCATAAGTTCGTTCTCTGAGTCTATGAGTCTGTTTCTGTTTTGTAAATAAGTTCAACCAACGAGGACCTTCTGTAGAGCACAGGGAACTGGGCACAGTGTTATGTAACAACCTAAATGGGAAAAGAATTTGAAAAAGAATAGCTACATGTATATGTTAAAAAAAAAGAAAGAAAGAAAGAAACAGAATTCAACTGATAAAATTAAGGCATGAAATGAGATTCCTTGATATTAAAAAAAAAAAAAAAGATATACCTTCCAGGTGGGGAGCCCATGCTCAGAAATTCTTGAAGACTTCCAGATCTTTCTGTGACACCGGAGGGGCCATGTTCCAGTCGTTCTCGGGATAAGCTTCGAAGTTGGAGGTGTCGCCCTCGCTGCACACTTTGGGCACGATGGGAGGCTGGGGGATCAACAAGACCCAACACCGTGTTACAGAGGAACAGCGCGCACCAGGATGTTATTACGCTCAGGGCACATTACTGCACTTTGCACAGACTGTGTTTTTTACAAATGGAAGCTTTGCAGCAACCCTACCCTGAGCAAGTCTACTGGGATCCTTTTTCCAACCACACTGGCTCCCTTCGGGTCTGTGTCACGTTTTGACAATTCTCACAGTTCAAACTTTTCCACTATGATTATATCTGTTATGTTGATCTGTGACCAAGGATCTTTGATGTTACTACTGAAATTGTGTTTGTTTTGTTTTCTTTTGTACTTTGGAATTAAGGTACGGACACTTATTTTTAGACATAGTATGACTGTATGCTTAATAGATTACAGGATAGTATATATTGTACATAACTTAATTTTTCTTTTTTTTTTTTTAATTTTTGGCCACGCCTTGGGTTGCGGGAATCTTAGCTCCCGGACCAGGGGTCGAACCCTCACCCTTGGTAGTGAAAGCACACAGTCCTAACCACTGGACCACCAGGGAATTCCCTATACATAACTTTTATATGTGCTGCGAAACCAAAAAATTAGTGTGACTCGCTTTATTGTGGTACTCTGGAACCAAGCTTACAGTATCTCCGAGGTCTACCCATACATCCCTCTATGTCTACAGCTTTCTGTGAAAATGTAAAAAGAACTGGAAAACAACAGAGCTGCTTTTCTTTGTTTATGAACAGGAAAAGCTTGGAATTAAAGATATTGCAAGTGAGGTGTCAACTATCAGATTGATGAATGCTTACACAGTTTGAAGAATTTAGGGAAGAAGGAAGGTACGCAGCACTTGCTTCTTAAATTCTAGAATTGAGGACCACCTGGACTGCTTGTTAAATTGAGATTCCCAGGCTGGGGACTTTCTGATGTAGCTGGTCCTGTAGCCATACTTTGGAAAATTCCAGAAAGACGGAAAGAGCTCCAGACTTGGGTTTTATTATCTCAAGAGGCCATACCACAATCCTGCATTGATAAAAATGAAGGCATTGGGATTGAGAAGAGGGTCAGCAAACTTTTCCCATAAAGGGCCAGTTAGTAAAACATTTTGTTTTTTAGGCCATACAACTTCTGTTGCGACTACTCAGTGCTGCCATTGCAGTGGGAAAGCAGCCATCGACAATCTTTAAACAAATGGATGTGGCTATGTGCCAATAAAACTTTATTTATAAAAACAAGCAAGGGGCCAGATTTGGCCCACAGGTTGTACTTTGCTGATTCCTGCATACATCCAACTCCAAGATTCTGTCACACACACAGACACCAACTAGTTTTCTCTAATCCTATGAAACGGTTATGCTTTGTCCAGAGCCTTTAACACACGTGGTGAGCACCACCCCTCTCTCCCTTCCTCTGCAGGATGGATCCTAACCTGGATGTTTCACAAGACACTTGAGGCTCATGATGCTAGAATCCTCAAGTCAAATCCAGGATGAGGACCTAGATTTGTCCCTGTCCCAAAGCTCCGTGCTTCCTAACAGACCACAGCAAAGCAGATGCAGCTGGAGAATCCTGACAGAGCATGTGCTCATACGTGGATCCCAGGGGGAACATTTTAACCGCTATGTGGACACAGAAATGAGTCAAGTAAATTAAAAATTATTCATGTAAAAAAAAAAAAAAGAAAAGAAAACCCTCTTGTCACTTGTATATTTCGGTGAGTGTATCAAAGTGCAAAGAGCATGGAGTGGTCAGCATCTCAGAAACATCAAGGAACTTCAGGTGAAGGTGCCACGTTCCTCATCTGACTCAGAAGTTCCGTGCCAGAAAGTCTAATTAGTGAGGTTCACGCTGTATACGCACAGCAGACAACTCCCATCCCCAAATGGGCCAAGCCACACGTGAATAGATCTTGGGTTGGCTCCATAAAAGAGGTTGAGGATTTACAAAGATTTTAAAAGTCACAGAGTAAGTTTAATGGTGACTTTTCCTTCATTCTTTCTCACTGCATTCAATAAATGAGCTATTTCTATAAACCAGGCACCACGTGGACAGAAGGTGCATGATTCTGGCTTTCAGAAACCTTCCAGCCCAGTCAATGGCTCCAGGGGAGTATCTCTATCTGGGTGGCATATTTGGAATCACTTGATGAGCTTTGAAAAAGCTATAAAAATAAAGTTACACAGAGATACCTCTTTTTAACCATCAGTTAGGCAAAACTGCAAAAGTTGTATAACTCACCACTCTTGAGCTGGGGGAAAAGAGGCATTTTTCAGAACGAGTCCCCTGGGAGCACAAAAGGATGCCATTTCTACAGGGACGTATGCTGCAAAAGTACCTAGATTTCAAACGCATTTACCCTCTGACCCAAGGATCTCACTTCTGGAAAGTCATCTTCAACACAAAAGAAATGTACGCAATTATTCCTTTTAGGAGACTGGAATCGGCATTAAGGGTCTGTCAGTTGAGGTCTGGTTAAGTAAACGATGGTAGAGACATGTAAAGGAGTTCCATGCGGTTTAAAAAGAATGAGAAAGCTATTCAGGCATATGGGAAGATCTCGAGGTTGTATCGTTAAATGAAAAAAGCAAAATTAGAATAGTGCACGTATAACTGTAGGTTTTCTGTTTTTAAAAAAGGAAGAAGGACTTCCCCGGTGGTCCAGTAGCTAAGCATCTGCCTTCCAATGCAGGGGACATGGGTTCGAGCCCTGGTCAGGGAACTAAGATCCCACGTGCCACGGGGCAACTAAGCCCGTGTGCTCTAGAGCCTGCGTGCCACAACTAGAGAGCCCGCGTGCCACAACTACTGAGCCCAAGTGCTCTGGAGCCCTCGCACCACAACTAGAGAGCCTGCGTGCCACAACTAAAGACCCGACACAGCCAAATAAATAAATAAAAACAAATACATTTTTTAAAAAAGGGAGAAAATAAGAATATGTGTATCCACCTGGGTTTACATTAACCTAAAGAAACTTTTAAAGGATACACAGAAGAATCTAATAAAAGTGGTTACCTATAGCCAGCTGGGAGGGGACAGCCTGGCCATGTATACCTATTAATATTGATTTGGTTTTTGAACAATGCGAATATGTTACTTAGGCAATTTTGTAAGTCAGTGTAATAGAATAAAATACATAAAAGTTAAAACCTTGAACAAAATGAATATCGGTTCCACCCCTAGAGTCTGGGCTGGGGGCGAGGCATTAGCATTTTTTAAGTCTCTCCACTGGCGCCCAAGTGCAACGTTGAAAACATTGCTGTTGAGGATACCCGTCAATCACATATTAAATTCAAAGATGGGCCTCAGAATACTTTCCATCTAAGCTACCACCATCACTGTGCCATATCCGTCCATAAGTATGAGACATGCGTCCTACCTGTGTTATTCCCCCTTAGAAAGGGAACAGATGAGATTCATCATCGTCTCAGAGCCAGGGACGGATGGAGCCAGTTCTCCAAAAACCCAACTGCAAAAGTGGGGTCTGAAGCCCCCATTAGGTGACTCTTTAGCTGAGCTCCCCCCGAATAGGGAACTTGGCTTGTTAATGATTTGGGATGGTTGCTTGTACCGAATCAATTCATTATGTGTCCATCCTAAGTGAATGAGAGCTCAGGAGAGCTCCAGGCTGCCCAGGGACGAACTGCCCATTTAAATATGTTGTACCTTCAGTTTCCTTTCTGGGACAGTCTCCCAGTCCATGGTCCGGAACCACCGATGCCGTTTCACATCCTCTGCTCCATTCTGCAAAAGAAACATGCATCATCAGTGAACAGAAGGTTGACAGGATAGGAAAGAAAATATTCCAAGAGAACCTCTACGTGATGCCCTACGGAGAAAAACAAGAGTTTGCTACGTTTGCAGTCACTGTGCCCAGAGTGTGAGCTATTAGGGAAAACTACAGATGAAGGCATTTGAGTTTCATTTGCTTTCCTTTGTCGTAGAAAGAAATCCGGGCACGAGGTTCACGTGTATGCCGCTCTGGACCAAAGACCGAAGTATAATTATGATTCAGCCTCTTGACACAAAATTAGACTGACGCGCGGTCAGGTCTGAGTTTGACACCTGTTTTCATCTTGACAATTTCCTCAGGTGAAATTACGCTCATTTTAGAAATGTATAAACTGAGATTCATTAAATGATGTCATTTGCTCTGTACTGCCCAGCGAGTAAGTCTATAACTCAAACTGAGAATGTCAAACTTCAGAGACTTTAACAACTACCCAACGTTGCCTCTCAATTAACAATGTGTACAGCACAGGGAATGCTACCCTATGCTCCGTCATAACCTACATGGGAATAGAATCTAAAAAAGAGTGGATACATGCATATGCGCTCACTTTGCCGTACAACTGAAACTAACACAACACTGTAAATCAACTCTACCCCCCCAAAAATTTTAAAAAAACAAAACACAAAAACCAATGTGTACTAAGGTCTGTCTAGTTCATCCTCAGCTGTGGTGTCAATAGCTGGACGGGAGGCACCACCAGTACCAGGACCTCTGAAAATCCCTTCCAAGTTCTCAGCCTTCAGCTGCACCCTTCTTCTCCTTTTTTACGACACTTGTAGCAACTTTTTAATCAATTAAATGCATGAAGTTATAAGACAGAAACATGTGATGTCTGTGACACAGGAGCCAGTGCATCTGAAGTTAACTTTTTAAAACGTGTATCAGTTCATATTTTTTAAAGTTTTAAATGATTTATCCTCAAAAAAGAAAATTCTCTGTAACCATATCTCCAAAAGGTAGGAGATGGGGTGTCAATGTTTTCTAGTTTTTTTCCAGTCCTATTATTTTGAAAACTCTTTTTCTTTTCCTATTTCTTTCCATCCATATGTAAGTCAAATAATGACATCTGATGAGTGTTACCTTGAGGGATGCTGAGAGAAGGTAAATGGGACTGAAGGTTACTCCCTAAAAGTTCAAACTCAGTATGGATACTAAGGTTTTATGGTATCTAGATAGATGACAGAGAGATAGATGTAGATGACGGTAGAGGACAGATGATGAGCTATTTAGATAGATACATTTATAGATGATAGATGAAAGTTAGGTAGATAGGTGTTCAATAGACAACAGACATATGATAGATGATGGAAGATAACAGATGATAGGTGATAGATACATAGGCAGATAGATGATAGATAAATTGATAGATAATGGAGAGATAGATGGATGAGATATCTAGATAGATGATTGATAGATGACGGATATATAGGTAGATAGATGATGGAATATGACAGACATATAGACAGACATAGATGATAGATAAATACAACAAATAGACAAAGAAGTGAAGGAGAAAGTAAGTGCTAGAAACTTCCCAAGTGTGGAGGACAGAGCAGTGTCCACAGAGGATGAAGGAGTTAAACACAATGGTCTGTTTGGGAAATAAAAAGAGAAACACTGCAAATGAAGGAGCGCCAGGAGGAGAAACACAGCCCGTTACTGGATGAACAACCATCCCGTTTCACAGATCTGTTCCTTTCACCAGTGATATCCAACCACTCAGCGTTTACTCCCCTCCCTTAAGGACCTCAACACGAGCCAATCTCCATGAGGAGCCTTAACTAGCCAACCGATTTAACTCGTTATGTATTGAGCTGTGCTCCCCACGAAAGGACATGTTGAGGCCCTAATTCTCAGCACCTGTGAATGTAACTTTATTTGGAAACAAGGTTTCTGTAGATGTAAACAAGTCAAGATGAAGCCATTGGGGTGGACCCTAAATGCAATGACAGTGTCCTTACAAGACACAGAAGAGGAGAGACACAGACACAGAGGAGAAGCCCCGGGAAGACAGAGGCAGAGACAGGAGGGAGGCGGCCACAAGCCCAGGGACGCCTGGAGCCCCCAGAAGCTGGAAGAGGCAGGAAGGACCCTCCCCTGGAGCCCCTGGAGGGAGCACGGCTCTGGGACATCTGGACCTCAGACGTCTGGTCTCCAGGATGGGGGAGGATGGATTCCTGTGGCTTTAAGCTCACCATTTGTGGTCCTTTGTTACTGCCGCCCCAGGAAATGAACACACCCACATAAACAGAGGGCCCCACGAGACCTGCGGGGTTCAAGTCTCACACACAGGTCTCCTTTGTCCCTCAAGACTGCAACGGACAGGGTCAATGCACTGGTCCGCGTCTAAGTTTATCCACAGACGTCCAGAGCTAGAAACAGCTAAGAAAATGTCCCTGGTTTGTCTCAAATTCAGCAGTGCCAAAACAGAACCAAGACAGGCATATACAATATCACAGTTTATACAAGTCAGTTCCTTCCACGTGTTTCCCTCCAGATGAAAAGTTTGACAAAAGCACACATGGTGTACAGCTTCTAAAATGACGATGAATTCACACACCAACCTGCACATGCATGTTTATAGCAGCACTATTCATAACAGCCAAAAAGTGGCAACAGCCCAAGTGTCCATGGACGGATGGACGGATACACAGCACGGGGTCCATCCACACAGTAGAAGAGGACTCAGCCAGGACAAGGAGAAAAGCTCTGACCCAGGCTACCACGTGGATGGACCCTGAACACACGATGCTCAGTGAGAGAAGCAGACACAAAAGGTCATGTTGTGTATGATTCCATTTTCATGAGAGCTCAGAATAAGACAATCTATAGAGACAGAAAGTAGCCCAGTGGTTGCCTACCACCAGGAGGGATAGAAGGATAGAGAGGTGACAGACACAGGATACAGGATATAGGTTTCTTTTGGAAAGGATGAGCAGGTTCTTTAAAACTGTGGTGATGGTCGCACAATTTTGCAAATACATTACAAGCCATCGGACCGTCCACTTTAAAACGGGGAAACTGGATGGTATGTGAATTATACCTCAACAACGTTGTTTAAAAATGCAAAAGTAAATAAAGTCATGATTCGTAACCTACAGATCACTGCTGAGTCACTAGCTCCTTTGGAGAGACAAGGAGATGGGGTGTAGACCCAGTTTGATTCTGCAGGCCCCAGAAACCCAGATTTGGAATCTGACCAATGACTGAATACGAATGTTCTGCCTTTGCTGAAGGGTGTGAAGTCAAATGACAGGCACTTATAACGAATACCACTTCACACGTACGGACGGAAACACTCACCTTCATGTTTCCCAATCTCCTGGTTCTGTCGACAACAAGCAATTTCTTAATGAGGTCTCTGTTTGGGAGACGGAGACAAAAACACAGACGTGTTGATATGGACCCAGGCAAACACAGCAGGTCAACAGTACTAAAATCCACACCGTACAACGTGGACAACGGGCGCAGCGGTTCACACTGGCTGAACGCTTTCTAACGCTTCTTTCTAACCATGATCTGTTCCTCAATAATTTCTGCGGCGCAGAGCTGCGAAAGGGACCTAGCTAAGGGGAAGAGGTTGATTAGATCATCGTAGAGAAGAACAGCCCCAGAGCCAGAGAAAATGTGCCTGCCCTGGGGATGGGGAGGCTTCATTTCAGACATACGAGTCCGGCCATCCCCGCCGACTACACGACATGCGCTTTCACCAAAATCGATGGTCTCGCTTTGCCCTGTGGGTCTGTTTATCTGTGAGATTCTTGTCTGGCCATCCTTGCCTTCCCGTAAGCACGTAAACTTATTGGATCCCTTTCGTGTGTGCCGGTTCACTGAGATCCTCCCTCTAGATAGCAGACGGGGGACTTCCCTGGTGGTCCAGTGGTAAAGAATCCCCCTTCCAGTGCAGGGGACACGGGTTTGATCCCTGGTCAGGGAACTAAGATCCCACAGGCCGCGGAGCAACTAAGCCTGCGTGCCGCAACTACTGAGCTCACACGCCTCAACTAGAGAGCCTACGCCCTTTGGAACCTGCGCGCTACAATGACAGAGCCCACGCGCCCTGGAGCCTGCACGCCACAACTAGAGAAGAGGAAATCCGCACGCCACAACTAGAGAGAAGCCTGCACGCTGCAACGAAGAG
Organism: Pseudorca crassidens; assembly: GCF_039906515.1. Lineage (NCBI taxonomy): Eukaryota > Metazoa > Chordata > Mammalia > Artiodactyla > Delphinidae > Pseudorca > Pseudorca crassidens. The sequence continues at coordinate 132,685,660 of NC_090317.1, read as the reverse complement.
CCCGTGCACTTCAACAAAAGATCCCGCATGACGCAACTAAGACCCGACACAGCCAAAAATAAATTAAATAATAAATAATCTTGTTTAAAAATAAATAAATAAATTGCAGGCAGTACCAGAATACAGCAGGATGGTCAATTATGATGGGAAACTGGAGATGGTTTTCAAGACTTCCAGAAGATGGGCTAGCTCTCAGAGTAACAGTTAAGGAAATAAAAAGTATAATGTGTGTGTTTAAGTATCTAATACGCTGACCATGTTGTGTATACATTAATATCCAGGGACTTCAAGCATATGAGGATGTTTTCCAGGACAATCAAACACCCCCGACTCAGCTTTAAGCATCTCAGCTTTCCTGAATCCAACGATGCCCCGGGGTAAGCAGCACAAACGCAGGCTCCAGCTACGCCCTGGGCGCTGTGGGACCCGCTAAGGAGGCTCAGCTGCGTCAGGTGATAAATGAGGGACCGGGGACCCAGGGCTCCTCACATCTGCACTGTGAAATCCCCCAGGTTCCTACTGATCCAACTCTGTTAAGGTATAACTGTAACACAGTTTCCCCACACTGTGTACCTTAAGTAGCACGGGAGTCCTTCTAGACGTTCTCCCAAATCCATCTCAAAGAGAAAACCCAAGAACACTGGCTCACCTAAGGCTAGGATGTAGCCTTAAGGCTAGGATTTTGATGTGTCCATCGAAAACAGAGGAAATGTACTCTTGTGCAAGGCACAGGGATACAGAGCACTGAGAAATGAAGGTACCTTTCCCATACTTAGTGAGTCTCCCCTTCATTATTTTGACATACCAAAGGAACACACTAAAAAACACAAGGTCACCAAACACCACACTCGCAAAACATCCCCAAACCCATGTGTTTTTTTCTTCTTCTTCCCTATTATTTACAGCACCCTTAGTCCTATGAGTGCATATCCTTAAAGCTGCCATTCCCAGGATTACAAGAAAATCAAAGATTTATTTAATATATAAAATCAGATCTTTGCGAAACAGCTCGATCCTGCAGGCAAAAGGTGCAAAGGAAAATGGGCCACCCGATATGGCAACACCACACAGGAACTCTGCAGGCATCCAAGACGCGGCAGGTGGGCACCTCCATCCTGGAATGCCTGTGAGTCCACTGGCAGGCCCTTCATTCACCGAGGCTGAAACTCTGAATCCTGCTGACTCCCCGGGTGCCAGCTGGCTTCTCCTCGACACTTTCAGACACAGAGAAACACTTGTAAATAAATATGAGTTCTACCAAGTCGGCACAAAGCCCCCAAGCTTCTACTTCCTTTTCCATTAAACATATTCCTGCAAGGAAACCCGAAGCTTCATCCAAAGAGACATGTGCCCAGGCCAACACGCTGACACGGTCCAACGCTGAGGTTGCAGGAACCCACAAAGGACCTGAACAACTTCAGTCAAAATTCTACCCTCAGGGCCACCTGGTGACAGTCACTTGGGTAGGAAATCACTCCCTCGGGCTCTGCTTCTCAGCCAGCTCATGAAGATCTAGGCTAAAACGTGAAGAAGTAAAGCTTTACTCAACTATGGTCTGCCATCACCAAGGGCAGCAGAGGGTCCCAGGTTCCTGCCCTTGGTGAGCCCCTCACTGGGGACGTGAGAGGAAGCGCCTGGAGCTGCGCACGTGAGCCCTCGCCCTCGCCCTCACCCTCACCCTAACCAAGGATTCCAGAACAGCCTCTGCTGCTTCTCTCTTGAAAGTAAACTAGGAGAAAAAGACGGGGAGTTGGCAGCAGACCGGACGGAGATTACGCTTAGGTCTGTTCTCTTTCTATAACATCTTCTTGTTCACGAAATGTTGGAAACGTACTCTATATACGAACGTGAGTGTAAAAGAGAATGAAACTGTGCCGTTTGCAGTAACGTGGATGGACCTGGAGGGGATCATACTAAGTGACGTCAGTCAGAAGAGAAAGACAAATATCATATGATGTCACTTGTATGTGGCATCTAAAAAATGATACAGGGACTTCCCTTCCAGTGGTCAGGGCTCCGCACTTCCAATGCAGGGGCCCTGGGTTCAATCCCTGGTCGGGGAACTAAGATCCTACATGCTGCGCTCATGGCCAGAAAAAAAAAAGATACAAGTGAACTTATCTGTGAAACAGAAACAGACTCACAGACACAGAAAACAGACTTATTGGGAAAGGGGGTGGGGGGAGATAAATTAGGAGTTTGGGATTAGCAGATACACACTACTGTATATAAAATAGACAACAAGGACCTACTATATAGCATAGGGAATTATATTCAATATCTTGTAATAACCTATAATGAGAAAGAATCTGAAAAAGAATTGATATGTATATATAATATACATATATATATAATATATATATACATATATATGTACATATATGTGTATATGTATAACCTAATCACTGCTGTACACCTGAAACTAACACAATACTGTGAAGCAACTACGCTTCAATAAAACAGAATGGATAAAAAAATGGGGGTAAAATAGAAATAAAATTTACTATTTTAACCATTACAAATACATACATTAACATAAGCAAATAAATGACCTAAGATTTATGGATCTTCCCTTCTCCTGGGGAAACACCTCCTGGAAGAATTTAAGTCCTTCCTTGAAAGAGGAAGGGGATCCAGTCTGATGATCTGTGTTGCCTGAGACCGTCACAAGTTTACCAAAGAAAGCAGCAGGCTATGAGGACACAGGAGGTAGTTCATCTTTATCTTGCTTGGAGCACGTGCACCCATGGCAGCAGTGACGTCACACCCATCACGGGCGGGTCCCGCCAACATGCAGCGGGTGTTTACAAGCCGCAGGTGTACCAGGAGAATTCCAGGGAGTCTACAGGGGCCGTCAAGTAGCAGCGCCCATGGGTGTGAGTAGGTGCTACTCTGATCATATCATCGGTCAATCGTTGATACATTTATAACTTAACTTTACTTTTTTCTCTTTATTTTGTCTTCTCTTAATACCCTCCCCCGATCCTTCCTCATCCCTCCCCACCCCTCCCCTATAACTCAATTTGTAAAGTGTTTTGCCATCCATTCGAAACATTGTTTCGAATGGATGGCAAATCTCAACGATCAAAAATAACTGGCAAATCTCAAGGATCAAAAATAATTCTCGTGCTGATTCCAAATCAACTCCTCGCATCAACACTGATGGGATCCGGAGCCTGGGAGAGAAATCCTAGACCATATTTCTTCATTTCTTTCTAGAGCAATAGACTTTTGAGTGCTGTATGCATTCCCCTTGTCACCTTACTGTCGGACCATTCAGGACTCAGAAGTCTCCCTTCCGGATAATTTACATCTAACTGGAGTCTCCTTTTCTTGCTAAAATCTTTTGAAACCTAGCTGGTGGGTCAAACACGACACAATCTCCAGCCACACGAACCAAGAAGAACACCATCCTTGGTCCACACTGAGCATTGCTGTTTCAGGTGAAACAAAACTAGATGCAGCCAGTGGCCCCAGGATCACAGCTGATCACTGTCATGAAATAAGTTTTCCCTGAACTTAACAGGTTCCTTTAAAATTATGTAGCAAAAAAAGAGAGAAAAGTGTAGTTCTCAACTAAACACAATGAAACCCCATTTGGGGATCAGAAGAGGTTGGAAGCACCTATCAATGTATCTGGGAAACACAGTAAAACAGCTAGAAATTGGGACTCACAACGGTGCCAATGGCTAAAAGCTGACCCACAGAGCAAGGTCGTTGGAAAAATCGTTGGAAAACCTAAAGCGTTCTTATCTTTTAAAAAATTTAGCTTTTCCTCCCACTGACACAAAAATGCACACCCCAAGTTTAACACTGAAGCAACGCGACAGTTCTTGAAACAACGAGGGCGTAACTCAAAATTCTAGCAGGAGAAAGGACTTTAAGAATGAAAATAATTTAAGCAGGAGAGAAAAGATAAACTCTGCTAAAGCCATCAACGCTTGTGCCAACCGCAACACTAGCTGGGAGGAAGGACACCCTCCTTGTCACATAACAAAACGGCTCTCGTATTAAATATGATAACAAACGCCTTTATTCGCTAATTGTAAGTGTCATTTATGTTAAACGGTATAAAATAGGGCTGAGAGTCATTAAAAGGTGAACTCTCATCCCAGCAGAGTCATGAAAACCTCTTCCCTTTTGGTGGAAAAAAGGACCGGTCAAGACGGCTTCAGCCCAGCACAGAGAATAACACAGGATGGTACCCCGCTCGGCAGATGCCATAACTGGGGTTTCTTAGATGCTTTAAAAACAAACACACCCGACGAGGAGGGAACGGTTTACTTACTTGACACTGAAGTCCAAATGCCTGGGGAAATCGATCTTGCCTGCAAGAATTTTTTGGTAAATGCCAAATGCATTGTCATCAAAAAACGGAGGAAACCTGTTAGAAACATAAACATCTATTTTTAGTGTTGAGCAAGTGTGGAAAACATCCCTGCTGGGTAAGGAGGACTCTTTCCGCCTGACCCGGGCAGAACAGAATTTATTTCACGGCCGCTCTTTCCTCGCATCCTGGAGTCCATGGATGGCTCGAGACCAGCTTCGAAGACATGGTTGCGAGAGGCCAAGCGTGAAGCACTGCAGCCCGAGGACAGAGGATGGGCCGGCAAAGAAAAGGCAATGACCGTGAGGCCATCTGACCAACTCTGAGGTCACTAGGGTGCCATTAAAAATGTCTCCCCAACTGGACCATGAGTGGACCTCTTTGTATCCCTCCTGCGTACGGGAGTGTGGAGCATACAGTAGGTGCTCAATAAGTGTACACAGGCCAAATGTAAGAGGAGAGGTTACACTGGATCCTATTTTTTTTGGCTCAAGTACTTCATAACTTTACAGAAGCCAATATGTAGATCTCCACGGTCGATGAATTCACCTCCATCCTACTTTGGGAGGTGAGTGACAGCAGGGCTGGTTTCCAGTTTGCGATTTTAGGCACAAAGATCTACACTAGGGGTTGGCCAATGATGGCCCACAGCCTCTTTTTGTCAATAAAGTTGTACTGGTACACGCATGCCATACACGTATGTATCCTCTGCGGCAGTGTTACCACAATTAAAGACTATAGTCTAGTTAGAGAAACTAACAGACCTATCCTTTCTAACATCTGGAAATAGAAAAACAACACAACGTGACATAAGCTAAAGAAGAAATATACTTCCAACTGTGCGGACCACGAAAAATCCAAGAAACTCTAGAAGTAAACCACTAAATGCATACCAGATAGCCACACGTCCCTGGGCACGAGGTATACTTCTGATACTTCCTCAGAGTGTTCAAGGCAAAGACCTACTCGAAAGCAAAACCTCTATTTAGTTTCTTTAGAAGGAGGTCTTCTAATTCAGTAGAATAAGCAGTGGAAATATGAAGGGGAGTTTTCAAATGATGGTCTGATTGATGGCAAATCTCAATGATCACCAATAATTCTCGTGCTGATTCCAAATCAACTCCTCATGTTTTTTTTAAAGAGAAACAGTGTATCACGGGTGGAATGGTGGCCTCCAGAGTTACACCCGTGTCCTCACCCTGACTACCTAAATGGGACCTTATACGGAAACAGAGTTTTTGCAGATGTGATAAGTGAAGGGTCTGAGATGAGGTCCTCAGGGAGAAAATGTGTCATACATACCTACCCACGTGTGTGGAGAATGTGGCACGCAGTACTCTGGGGGAGCTGGCATTACACGACACTATCATGGGAAAGGCATGTTAGCAGTAGTTTAGCGAGCGGAAAAAACAATAATAAGGGAGAGCACTAACACATCTTGCCTGAAGGAAAAAGCACGGAGAGGGCATATCGGAGAACTCGGCGTGTGCAAAGCGGCCAGAGAAAGTGCCCTCAAGTCTCTACCTTTAATCCAACAGAATCCTTCCAATTCTTAATAAACGGGTGCTTGTTATACAGAAGTGGGCGTTATGTGCACCTTGCGTTGTCCATGGTGAGACGTAGCCAGAAGGACAAGCTGCCCATCCCCGTGAAGGCAGGCTCGAGACTTTCGTCTGAAAAATTCATGCCAATTTTGCCATTTTCTCCATCATCTATCTGGATTCTTTGTATAGATACTGTCGACCTACCTAAATCTCCCAGTAAAAAAAAATGGATTGTCCAGAAACAGGCGCCATTGTTGTGACCTTGCGTTTCTCATCAGACCCCAGAGACCCGTTACAAAATGATGCTCCTGGGACGGCCCCAGTGGCCCAGTGCTTAAGACTCCATGCTTTGGACTTCCCTGGTGGTGCAGTGGTTAAGAATCCACCTGCCAATGCAGGGGACATGGGTTCGAGCCCTGGTCCGGGAAGATCCCTCATGCCGCGGAGCCACGAAGCCCGTGTGCCACAACTACTGAGCCTGCGCTCTAGAGCCCGCGAGTCACAAGTACTGAGCCCGCAAACCTACAGGCCGTGCTCCCAACAAGAGAAGCCACCGCAATGAGAAGCCCGCGCACGGCAACCAAGAGTAGCCCTCGCTCGCCGCAACTAGAGAAAGCCCGCACACAGCAACGAAGACCCAACGCAGCCACAAATAAACAAACAAATACACAAATTTATCTAAAAAAAAAAAAAGACTCTGTGCTTTCACTGCAGGGGGCACGGGGGGTTTGATCCCCCGTCTGGGAAGTTCCGCATGCCACAGGATGTGGCCAGAAAACAAAAACAAAATGATGGTCCCAAACTATGAGCCCATTGTAACAGGGAAAGGACCTTGGAAGGCAGGTACATTGGAAATGGCTTCAAGGAAAAGAAGAGTTTCTGGAGAGAGAAGTGAGAGATGGCCTGCTATAGTATCGCCCTCTTTGGACTTCTCCCTCCAAGGTCCTCGGCCTCGTACGTTCCTATAAGACAAATATCTGAGATCCTCAGAAAAAGGGGCAAGAACAAAGTACTGGGCCAGGAAACACCCGGGCAGACTGGAACGTGAGAGAGAGTCCCGGGGCACCCTATCTTTGGCATGGCAGCCGTGATTCTCAAAGTGGGGTCCCAGGGAACCCTCGGGTTCCTCGAGGCCTTTTCAGGAGATCTGTGACACCCTTTTTCTGACTATAAATCTGAATATGGCTGCATTTTCGTCACATACCTCAACCAAAACAACGAATCACACCAGACAGAGTGTGAGACAAGGGAAGGACGCAGTGGCCCGCAATGAAGCTGGACATAAAATAGTGAACATGTGTACAACGTCACTGTTTTCTCTAACTATTTTTAATACTAGGAAATAGTTATTGTTTTCATTAAAAATTTGATTTATGTTCATCATTAGTCTATCACCTTATGCTTTTACGTATAAACTTATATACTTATATATACAATCTCAGTTTAACTTCCAAATGTGGTAAACGTTGACAGATAGAACCTGCATCCGTGAGAGCTCTTTGGGGTCGATACTAACGTTTAGGGGCGTTTTCATAACTTTTAGGAAGGGAGTCACTTTTAGGACAGATGGTTACTGAAAACTTTTAGGGTCCTGCGGCTGAAATGTTTTGAGAACCACTGCACCGCAGCTAATGTTCTACATGGAGGCAACTCCAAATGCAGACTAGTTCCATCTTCCTGAAAAACAGGCATGCGACTGAAACTCTCCACATGGGTGGACATGAAAGGAACAGATGATGGAAGACATCAGGGCTGAGTTGGGCGCTCCTGGAAAAGCCCATGAATGGTCCACCTGTTTTCAATCCAACCGAAACATTTCTTACTCGATGAAAATAAAATCCCAGTTAGGACATGCTCTCATACCTAATCACGGGGCTGGTTGTACCCAGCAAATGTACTTCTTGTACTTCATGAAACATTTCACCCACCAATGAAAGCAATAAGCAAACAGACAAGGCAGAGTCTAGCCTGATCTTGCTAAAGGTGCCAAAACAGAAGATGGAAATCCAACAGGCACGCGGGAGACGGGAACTTGGAAGAAAAGGCCACCTCCGCCATCTGTATGAGAACTCCCTCCCACTGGCCACCAAAGGCGTCTGGGTTCAAGGGGGTGAGAAGAGCAGCCTGCACCATCCAGTGATCTCGTGGGCAACGAACACACGGAACCAGATGGTTTCAGATCCACTGAGCGCTCCAGAGAGAACAGAAAGGGGTGCTAGGGCGGAGCGTGGCTGGAAGCAGCGGAGGAGGGCTCTGAGGGCAGGTTACAGGTGAGCCTGAATCGTGAGGACTGGAAGCGAAGGGACCGGCCGGGGGGATGCCCTCAGGCGGCTGGCAGAGAGAGGGACAGCAGTGCCGCATCGGGGGCTGGAGGCGCAGCAGGAAGGCCCGCGATCCCAGGAGAGGGGCCAGGCCTCCGTCTAAGGTGGGCAGATCTTCTACAGACCGACTCAGAGCCTCCTATAACGAGGAGCTCCGGGTCTGTCCCCTCGAGGGCTGCTAGGGAGAAGGACGTGGCCTGGCGGGTGTCGGTGAGGGACCCCTCCGGTGGCTGCCAGGGGAACGGGCCACGGGCAGGGGCAGCTGGAGGAGACGGGTCCAGGCGAGAGCAGAGGCTGGCCAGACTTCAGGGGCAGCCCCGGGGCAGCCAGGCGTGCGGTGTGGGCAAGGACGGGTGTCTCTGGAAATACCACCCAGACAAGCCTGACTCTAACTGAAATGTGGAAAACAAAAATATGCCGACTGTGAACTAACAGTTCCCTTTTATGAAACGCAAAGTTCAGCTTACGGGGTTCTGGGTTAGCAGAGGGTTTGAATTATTAACCTCCAATTATTCTAATAATAGGACCTAGTAATAGATTCTAATTACACTATTTTCTACTGAATTCCTAATATTCTCTGAGAACACTAGAACTACCGTATGGCTAACCTTCTACTGGAACAGAATATTTTCTATTTTCTAATATTCTAATATACTACATCCCAATAGTAATGAGAATATTATTTTAATATATTATATCCTAATAGTATCTTAGTTACTATTAAAATAGCATATTAAATTATTAGAATTCTAATAATTATGTTTATATAATAACCCTCATAATAATTCTAGTATATCCTAATATTATATTCTAATTCTACCCTATCCTACTCTATTTTAATAATTTTCTATTATGGTCTATCCACACTGTGTTCTAACAGTGTATTATATTCCAACCTTGCCTCTCCTAATGATATTCCGCATTACTGTGTTCTGTACTATTAGAGTCCAACCGAACAATAAAGACAAAACAGAGGACACGTGGACCCCATTCTGCTCAACATGACTGGGCGCCGGGATTCAATTCTCCTCGGACAAGGCTGCCCTCTCGTGGTCAGCAATGCACAGGAGGGAAGGTATGTTGCTGGCTTGAGCGTCGAAGCTGATCAAGTACAGGTGCAGAAAGATGTACAGTTTCTATACCTTCTTGGTGGATCGACCGTACATGCCATTTATTTCAGCGTGCTGCTTTGATGAGGACTTCCTGGGCTAGGGTGCATATGAAGAAACTTGGGTCTATGTGATTTGCTAGAGGTGTCTGACTAAAGAGCAATGGAAAACTGAAAAGATTTGATAGATTGATAGATATTGATCTATGATTGATAGACGTTGATCTATGATTGACAGATATTGATCTATGATTGATAGATGTTGATCTATGATTGACAGATATTGATCTATGATTGATAGATATTGATCTATGATTGACAGAAAGGCAGATAGCTAAAAATTAATAGATATACAGTTAGAGATAGATATAAATAGACGATAGGTAGATAAAAATAAATAGAGAGTTAGAGATCGATACAGGTAGATGATAGAATAGGTAGATGACAGATGATAGATACATAGAATAGATGACATACAGATGATAGATAGCAGATATACAGTTAGAGATAAATAGGTACAGATAGTAAGACAGACAAATAGGTAGACAGATGATGGATAAAAATGACAAACTAGATGATAGGTAAATATGATGATAAACAGGTGACAAGAGTGGGCAGATAGGTACATTATGTAAATAGATACCAGAGCTGACAACAGATACAACAGAGAAGATATACAAAGACGACAGATAGATACAGATGACAGATACACAGACGGTAACTAGATATAAACGACAGACAGATCATAGGTAGACGATGAAGAGATGGACGACTGATAGATGAATACGGACAGGTTTGCAGAGATTGCCTCCTGGTTGCTCACACACTCAATGCAGGAGAAGGCCTCTTTCCATCTTTCTTTCCAACTGAAAGCTGTGGACCAGCCCTGCAGGGAATCACACAGGCATGGAACAGGCTCCGGGTTTTATTAAAACCAGAGCAAACTCAGTGTCTGCAAAACTTACCAGCAAAAAGCACAGCCGCCAATGAAGGCAGGACACAGGGAAGGGGCGGGAGTGTGGACGGAAGGCTGCACGTCAGACAGAAGAGCCTCGCGTTCACAGGACGGGGAAGAATCCCCAGGTCCACAGTTTCTACGAGGGGGATGCCTGCTTTCTGTGTCCATCCTGCACGTCTCACGCAGAAGCCACACACTTCACTATTTAATCATGCCGACCCCTTGAGAAACAGTCCGGCTCTCGGCTATCTGGACGAGGGGCAGCGTGACTCCTAACCTCCCCCGAGGCACGTTTGGGATTCCAGGGAAGAACACCCTCTTTCCCTTCCGGCACACTCTCCGTTCATAACGTCCTCAGTTGCGTGATCCGACACGTACGTTACCCAGCTCCGGGAATCACTCCAGAGCGTCCGTGCGGGAGATGAACAGCATTTTCGTGGGAGACAGGGACACTTACAGACAGGACAGAAGACCTCGACAGCCGTGCCCTGCTGGTCCTTCAAGCCTCCGCTTTTGCTCTTTGGAAATCAAGCCGGACGGTCCGTTCATATCACCGTCACCAGCAGCGGGAAACTGCCGTGCGACCCGACCCCGAGAAGCTGCCCCCGACCCCCGGTGCCCCATCCTGGGGGCGGGCTGGGCACCCCAGGGCCAGCGAGGGGGGCAGGGACTTGCCGCAGACTTCTCCACGGAAACCCGACTCACCCCGAGAGCATCTCGAATATGAGGATGCCGAGCGCCCACCAGTCCACGGCTCTCCCGTGGCCCTTGCTCTGGATGACTTCGGGGGCCAGGTACTCGGGGGTCCCGCAAAGGGTCCACGTCCTGTGGGCAGAGAAGGGGGTCCACAAAACTCAGCTGTGCTTGGCCAGTGCATGCGTCTCAGAAGCACTGAAGGTTAGTCACTGAATTGATCAACAAGATGCCTTAAACCCTCGCCCGGTAGATAAAGACAGTAACCTCGGCTTCCCTGACGTTTGTCCTTTATAGCAAACACTCTGTAACCAAGAAAGAATCTGAGTAACGGCCCTGTTATCACGGCTGTGTCTTCTTCTTGGTGCTTACCTTTGCTGCTCAGAAGCAAAACCCCCCGTCCCTGTTTTCCCATAAAATGATGGAAAAAAGGATTCAAGGATTGACTCAAGGGAACGACCCTCAGAAACCCAGACGTCTGCTTTATGAATAAATGAGCTGGTTCCGTGCCCCCAGAGGAAACACCAAGCGACAGCTAAGTGCCTTTTCCACCTGCTCTGCAAAAGGCCTGAAGTGTTTTTGTGGGTTCGCGGCCATTTTAGTATCCGTGGTGGCTTTTGGAAATCCTCAGGTTAAGGGGCTCTGGGATGTTTGGGGTTTAAATGGGGCGGACAGCTTGGGAAAGGATTTTCTCCCCAGGAGTTGAGACTTGCAAAATATTTAGCTTTTAGCGCCACCTAGAGGACAGCTGGCTGAAAGCAAGAGATTCCAACCAGCCAAGCCGGACCCAGCGCAGAAAGCGGAGATTTCTGATCGCGTGGGTGGTTGTTTTTTACTTGGGTCGTCCCTTCCCTGTGCTCCCACAACAGATGGGAGAAGCAGTCTTCTTCTCCTTTTAAGAGAATTCTATTTATACTTTAAAAAGCCCCAATGTTTAATTAAAACTTATAATTTGTAACATTTCTGCTGAAATATCTAAATTTTTATGCCCTATGGAAAATAAAGAATGATTTTCCTAATTTTCTCTTTATTTGTATATCTCAGTATGGAGGATTTTGCTAACAAAAATTCACCCGTGAAAAGATAAAAACAATACAAACTTCCAGCTGAAAGATTAGGTCCTGGGGTTGTAACATATGTCGTGGTGACTATATAGTTAATAATACTGTATTGTACATTTGGAAGTTGCTAAGAGAATAGATGTTAAAAGTTCTCATCAAGAGTAAAAAATTGTAGGGCTTCCCTGGTGGCGCAGTGGTTGAGAGTCTGCCTGCTGATGCAGGGGACGTGGGTTCGTGCCCCGGTCCGGGAAGATCCCACATGCCACGGAGCGGCTGGGCCCGTGAGCCATGGCTGCTGAGCCTGCGCGTCCGGAGCCTGTGCTCTGCAACGGGAGAGGCCACAGCAGTGAGAGGCCCGTGTACCGCAAAAAAACCCCCCAAAAAACAAAACAAAACCCTGTGTCCAAAGCATAGGAAAATAACACGCTATGGTCATGTTCACGTTTTATATGACAGATCAGCGATAGTGATTAATATCCAAATAGGGAAACCACGGACTTCCCTGGCGGCCCAGTGGTTCTTTGCCTTCCTATGCAGGGGGTGCAGGTTCCATCCCCGGTCGGGGAGCTAAGATCCCACAGGCCTGGTGGCCAAAAAAACCAAAACATAAACCGGAAGCAATATTGTAACAAATTCAATGAAGACTTCAAAAAGGGTCCACATCAAAAAAATCTTAAAAAAAAAAAAAAGGGCAACCAAAGGAGATGCCGGGGAAAACGCTGCTGTGACACATGAGCTATGAGCTCCATCGGCGCCTTCAGCCAAAGTCTGAACGGTGACTTTCTCTTCCCCAAAGTGCAACTGACACAGCTAGGCTGTTAAACCACTAAGAAGATCTGGAAACCGCCTGGTTCCAGCCCACGTTCTTACGTTGGGTAAACGTCCAAGGCAATCAGTGTCATCTGCCTGTTTTGTGTTTTTGGGGTGTGTCTGCCATCATGATATACGCTAGACCCCCAGAACGTATTTATCATACAACTGGAAGTTTGTACCTTCACCCTATTTCCCCTTCCGCTCATCCCCTGCCCCTGGCAACCACCATTCTACCCTCTGGTTCTATGAGTTCAGCTGTTTTTTTAAAAAATTAAAGTACAGTTGATTCACAATGTTGTGTTTGTTTCAGGTGTACAGCAAAGTGATCCAATTAAACACATATTTTTTTCAGATTCTTTTCCATGATGGTTTATCACAGGATATTGGATATAGTTCCCTGTGCTCTACAGTAGGTCCTCGTTGGTTATCTATTTTATATACAGTAGTGTGTATCTGTTAATCCCAAACTCCTAATTTATCCCTCCCCCACCCTTTCCCCTTTGGTAATCATAAGTTTGTTTTCTAAGTCTGTGAGTTCGTTTCTGTTTTGTAAATAAGATCATTTGTATTATTTATTTAGATTCCACATATAAGTGATATCATATGACATCTGTCTTTCTCTGTCTTACTTTGCTTAGTACGATAATCTCTAGGTCCACTCATGTTGCTGCAAATGGCATTACTTCATTCTTTTTCATGGCTGAGTAATATTCCATTGTATACATGTACCACATCTTCTTTACCCATTCATCTGTCAATGGACACTGAGGTTGCTTCCATGTCTTGGCTACTGTAAACAGTGCTGCTAGTAACACAGGGGCACATGTATCTTCTCAAATTAGAGTTTTCGTCTTTTCTGGATATATGCCCAGGAGTGGGATCTCCAATTCAGCTTTTTTAGATTCCACACGTTAAGTGAGATGCCACAGTATGCGTCCTTCTGTGGCTGACTTATCTCACTTTAACGCCCCCAAGGTCCAACCATGTTGTCCCAAATGGCAAGATTTCCTTCTTTTTTACGGCCGAATAATATTCCATTTTATACACATCTCCTAGCTTCTTTATCTACAATCCAAGAAACACGTGAGGCTACCAAAAGCTAGGAGAGGGGCACAGAACAGATGGTTTTCTAGAGCCTTTGCAAGGAACATTGCCCTGGCAACACCTTGATTTCCTACGCTGGCCCCCAGAACTGTGAGGCTGTAACATTGTTGGGTTAAGCCCCTTCGTTTGTGGTACTTTGTTATGACGGTCTCAGAAGCCAAACACCCACCCCATGTGGGCCATATCACATCAGCCCTCACCCAGTTCACCTCTGCTTCTAAAGCACCTGGGGTTTTCACACTCCACACTGGGTATTATAACTTGTGCTACGTGACGGGCTACAAGCTAAATGATGGCCAGGGAAACAAAACATTTGGAAACACAGCTTTGGAGGTCCAGAAAATTGTCATCATGATGTCCACGTTTATCTCTTTAAAGAGGCTGACCACCCAGTTGCCCCCTCAGGCTTGGAGAGATGACATCATGTCACGTAGACAAGGAGCTACAGCTCAGAAAGGGGATGCGATGGGGTTTCCATGAGGAAGAACTTCAGGTTCTCCTTGTGACTTTGCCCTGGGCTCGGCGAGAGGAAAGAGTCGAAAGTGCAGAGGCGACCACTTCACCCCATGCAGATGGCTACCATCAAAAAAACAGAGAACAAGTGGTGACGGGATGTGGAGAGAAGGGAGCCCCCCTGCACTGTAGGTGGGAATGTAAAATGGTGCGGCCACTGTGGAGGGGCCTCAAAAAACTAAAAATAGAATCACCGTTACGATCCAGCAATCCCACTCCTGGGCATATACCCACGGGACATGAAAGCAGGGTCTTGAAGAGATATCTGCACACGTGTGTTCATTACAGCACTGTTCACAACAGCCAAAAGGGAGAAGCAACCCCAGTGTCCCTCATGGATGAATAAACAAAAAGGAATATATCCAGACTATGGAGTATTATTCGGCCTTGAAAAGGAAGGGGACTCTGACACCTGCTACAACATGGAAGAACCCTGAAGACATTATGCTCAGTGAAAAGGAAAACTACCTAATGATTCCACTTACATGAGGCCCCTAGAGGAGTCATATTCATAGAGACAGAAAGTAGATGGTGGGTCCAGGGGCTGAGGGTGAGGCAGTAGGGGAGCTGGCACGTTTTAACGGGGACAGAGTTTCAGTTCTGCAAGAAGAAAAGAGTTCTGGAGACGGATGGTGGGGATGGCTGTACCACGTACTGAATGTAATTCATACGCTGAATTTTACGCTTAAAATCGGTTAAGGTGGTATCTTGGATGCTATCTATATTTTGCCACAATTAAAATTTTATAAAGTGCAGAGACAGAAGAGGCTAAGAAAGGAGGGTGTTCCCGTGGGCGGGAGATCCAGGAACAGGTGTCTGATACCCAGAGTCAAGGTAAGGTAGCCTCGGCAGAAGCTGGACCAAGGGCGGGTTTGAAAAGGATCCGGGACCAGTAAGTCCAGACAGAGCTGTGTGGGACCCACGTCCAGCTGGCACGCTTCTGCCAAGGAGCATGTCTCTGGGGCAGCCACTTAAAAACTCTGGGCTGCAGCCCAGGTCCAGACCACGTGTGCCCGGGTTGCCTAGTGTTGCCGTTGTGTCTGGCACCTGTCTGTAGACAGGGAGAAAGGAACGGCATCTTAGGAGGGAGAAAATACCCTTTGCAAAGAACTCCTCCAACAAGAGATGCAATGATGAAGCACTGATAGAAGAAACCCCTATCTTGCAGGTTTCATGTAAAGAAAGTAAGTGTCTGCTCACTGATACGTCTGTCCACTCTCTCTGTTTCTCTGCCCATCATCGAGCTCACGCTGACCCTGCTGTGTAAGCAGTGCATCTGGTCCGAGCCCTCCCCAGGTCCACTGGAGTGTTGGGGGTCTTGGGCGGGAGTGTTCAGCTCTCTCCAGGAACCCACCCAAAGGTGCTCTTGGGTCCCTGCTTCCCTTCTCCATGACACCTCTCCATTCCCAATCTCTGATTCTTTTTTCACACGACAGACTCTTTCCCATTTCCCTAGGACCCCCCGTGATACAAAGTACCATTCCACTTTCAAATCCTATGGAAGGAATGGAAGGTCACGTTACGTTGGTGCAGATAGAAATTGTATGGTCTGGTAACCAGCCAGGAATTTGGGTGCAGAAGGTGGCCGTAAGTTCAAGGAAGGAAAGGAGATGGGAGA
Source organism: Pseudorca crassidens (assembly GCF_039906515.1). Taxonomy (NCBI): domain Eukaryota; kingdom Metazoa; phylum Chordata; class Mammalia; order Artiodactyla; family Delphinidae; genus Pseudorca; species Pseudorca crassidens. The sequence goes on along the minus strand of NC_090317.1, from coordinate 132,669,600 downwards.
CGTGGGTTCTTCCCACACGGAGTCGAGCGGGAAGGGGCTCACACTACCTGCTGGGCTTTTTCAAGTGGCAACCCGTCAGGGTGCACAGAACCACCTGGCGGTCCAGCTGGGAGTTTCTTGTCCCCAAGATTTAAGCTTAGGAGCATCTTTCTTCCCGCCACACCCAGCTGAGTCAACTCAAAGTCAACCCTCGTCGCTCTGGCTCATGAAATTCATTAATTCTGCTGAGAGATCCAGGTACTGGCCCGTGAATGCTGTATTCCCAGGTGGGGCACATCCACGGTGGCCTGAATCTAGCTGGAAGCCTGGCGCTTAGCTGATGTCCTCACCAGGTGCAGGTGGGTGCAGATAATTGTATCTGTGTTAGGTGTGGTGTCTCCGCTTACATGTGGAAAGGTGAGTCTCTCCCTGGCTTCATCCTGGGGTACGGGGCACAGATGGAAGGCTGTATGACTTTCCAGTTTCTCAGTAAACTCAGGTAGCCTGACCCCCTCATTCAAGGAAAAGCTTTCTCCAAAAAGCCCCCAGGCTTCTTGGATGTAGAGAGGCATAAACTGCTAGAAAGAGCTTCAGACTGCAGTAAACGTCCTTAAAGCCCTAGATTTCAAACAGTACTGCAGTTCCCTAAAAAGTTAAAGAGAACTTCCGTAAGTCCCAGAAACTTCAGTCCTTGGTTAAGGCCCCCAAAGAACTGAAAGCAGGGACTCTAACAAACATGTGTACACCCAGGTGCATAGCAGATGATTACTGTGCAAGGTGGAAGCAGTCTTCTCCTTTTAAGAGAATTCTCTTTATACTTAAAAAAGCTTCCTGCAAAAAGCCCCCATGCTTCTTGGATGTAGAGAGTCACAGATTGCTAGAAAGAGCTTCAGACTGCAGTAAATGTGTTAAGACAAGACAGACAGTGGGGGATGTTACTGGGAGAGTGTGCCGGTCCAGGCTGTGAATTATCGATGCCCCTGATCTTATCGTTTCTGCTCACTGGCTCTTGAAGAGAGGGCCAAGTGACACCCGCCGTTCTCAGTTTTCTCACTGTTATCAGGTCCACCACAACTGGGGGTGGGAGACCGTTATCCAAGTATGCTCTGTGAAACAGACGTCCAATTGCTCATGTGTTCCGACTCCCCCACTGCCTTCCATGGCATCCCCACTGAGTTGAATTGTGTTCCCCCCCAAAAGTCCTAGACTCCAGTACCTGTGAATGTATTTGGAAATAGGGTCTTGCAGATGTAATCAGGTTAAGACTGGGGCTAATCCAATGACTCGTGTCCTTAAAAGAAGAGGAAGAGAGAGAGATCTCTCTACTGTATTAGAAGGAGGCCGTCTACAAGCCAGGAAGAGGCCTCACCGGGAACCAAATCAGCCAGCATCCTGACCATGGACTTCCAGAACTGGGAGAAATACATTTCTCATAAGGTCACCAATCCTATGGGATTAGGACCCCACTGTCATGACCTCATTTGACCTTAATTACTTCTTAACAACATGATCTCCAAATACAGCCACACAGTGGGGGTTGGAGCTTCAAGACATGAATTTTGGAGGAACACAAGTTCAGTCCAGAGCAATGGTGGTGATCATGAAGGTGATGGTGATGGTGGTGATGGAGGTGATAATTATGGAGATGACAATGATGGAGATGGTGGTGATGATGATGATAGTGGTGATGATGGTGATGATGATAATGGTGATAATGATAGTGATAATGATGGTGATAATGATGGTGATAATGAGGGTGATGATGACGGTGGTGATGGTGATGAAGGTGATATCTATGGGATGATGATGGTGATGACAGTGGTGGCGATGGTGGTGGTGATGATGATGTGAGGGTGGGCATGATAAAGTCAGAAGCACCTACAGTCTACTCAATGCTTACTACATGAGAGGAACCGTTCTTAGGAAATACTTTCCATCGAGCAGACCCATCCATTGTTACCAATCACCCTGCAGGGTAGGAACAATTCTCATTACACAGACGAGCAAAACCAAGGCACACGGGGTGACGACAACATACAACGTACTCAATCTCTCCAGCTGGAGAGCGGCAGACACAGGGGTCCAGCAGAGGCAAGTGGTCCCCATATCCACTCTTCATTCCTAACTGCCCCTCTGAGGTGCTTCCGTGAACAGAGGCTCTTGGTAAGGGAAATAAATTTAACCCGGAAGCCGTAAGGTACTACCACTTGGCAATTGTGGGGATACATGCAAACTGCCTTACCTCTCAGGGCCTCAGATTTCTCAGCTGTAAAATGATGACGGTTGGCCAAACTTATCACCGAGTGAATTTGTGAAACACTTTATTGGTTGTTTGTTTGAATCAGGGCTTCCAAATAAAATGATTAAAAAAACCCCAAAAAACTAGCAGGTGGACTATATACCACACGTTACCAATAGGGGGCAGCACCAACGCCATAAACCAATTTTTAAAACTATATAAAGTCCTCACACTCTTCTACGTAAAACCATCCCGTTTTATTCTCAGCCATGAAATAGATGAAATTCTATAGGGGAAAATCAGATTGCATTTAACAGCAGCCTAGAACGGAACTGGGTCATTTGTAGAGACATGGATGGACCTAGAGACTCATACAGAGTGAAGAAAGTCAGGAAAACAAACATCGCATATTAATGCATATATGTGGAACCTAGAAAAATGGTGCAGATGAACTTACCTGCAAAGCAGAAATAGAGACACAGACGTAGAGAACAAATGTATGGACACCAAGGGGGAAGGAGGGGTGGTGGGATGAACTGGGAGATTGGGGTGGACATACATACACTATTGATACTATGTGTAAAATAGATAACTGGGCTTCCCTGGTGGCACAGTGGCTGAGAGTCCACCTGCCGACGCAGGGGACACGGGTTCGTGCCCCAGTCTGGGAGGATCCCACATGCCGCGGGGCGGCTGGGCCCGTGCGCCATGGCCGCTGAGCCTGCGCGTCCAGAGCCTGTGCTCCGCGATGGGAGAGGCCACAGCAGTGAGAGGCCTGTGTACCACAAAAAATAAAAATAAAAAAAGAAAGACAAGCTGTAATATGAGTTGGTGACGGTGTGGAGAAAAGGGAAAGCACGTCCACTGTTGGTGGGAATGTAAACTGGTGCAGCCACTATGGAGAACAGGATGGAGGGTCCTCAAAAAACTAAAAATAGAGCTACCATGTGATCCAGCAATCCCACTCCTGGGTATATATCTGGAGAAAACTCTAATTCGAAAAGATACATGCACTCCAATGTTCATTGCAGCACTATTTACAATAGCCAAGACATGGAAGCAACCTAAATGTCCATCGACAGAGGAATGGATAAAGATGTGGTGTGTATATATATATACATATATATATATATATATATGTATACATATATACACAATGGAATATTACACAGCCATCAAAATGAATGAAATCATGCCATCTGCAGCACCATGCATGGACCTGGAGATCGTCATACTGAGTGAAGTGAGTCAGACAGAGAGAGACAAATACCATACGATGTCACTTCTGTGTGGAATCTAAAGAAAAAGGACGTCACAGCGCAGAGGACGCAGAGCACGCTGCCAGAGGCAGGGGGCGGGAAGATGGGAAAACGGGGGAAACGCTCACGTACTTGTCCACCAGTTTCTTGGCGAACCCGAAGTCAGTGAGCTTGATGTGACCGTCTCTATCCAGCAGGATGTTCTCCGGCTTGAGGTCCCTGTAGACGATCTCCTTGGAGTGCAGGTACTCAATGGCACAGACGATCTCCGCGGCGTAGAAGAGCCCGGTGGAGCTGGAGAAGCGGCCCTGGTTGCGCAGGTAGCTGAAGAGCTCACCACCCGGCACGAACTCCATCAGCATGTACAGGAAGCGGTCATCGTGCCCCGTCCAGAACCTGCGGGACCAGAGCGGGAGTGAGGGCTGCGCCTCGGAGGGACAGGAAGGGACAGGGACGGACGGATGCTGGGATGGCACTTAGACGGAGGTCGTGTTCCATGAACAGGTCATGTTAAGATATATCTCTCGGTAAGACATGATCATACGAAGTGAAGTAAGTCAGACAGAGAAAGACAAATACCATATGATATCACTTCTATGTGGAATCTAAAATGAGACACAAATGAACTTATCTACAAAACAGAAACAGACTCACAGACACAGAGAACAGACTGGTGGTTGCCAAGGGGGAGGGGGTGGGGGAGGGATGGACTGGGAGCTTGGGGTTAGCAGACGCCAACTATTACATAGAGAATGGATAAACAACAAGGTCCTACTGTAGAGCACAGGGAACTGTATTCACTCTCCTGCGATAAACCATATGGAAAAGAATATGATAAAGAATGCATATATACGTATAAGGGAATAACTTTGCTGTGCAGCAGAAATTAACACGACATTGCAAATCAACTATACTTCATTTAAATCTTTAAATCTCTAGGTCCATGTTAGGATACTCATATACATGGACAGATGCAAGACGTGTGTGGACAGATGTTAAGATTTGGTAGAGGGCTTCCCTGGTGGCGCAGTGGTTGGGAGTCCACCTGCCGATGCAGGGGACACGGGTTCGTGCCCCGGTCTGGGAAGATCCCACGTGCCGTGGAGCGGCTGGGCCCGTGAGCCATGGCCGCTGAGCCTGTGCGCCCGGAGCCTGTGCTCCGCAACGGGAGAGGCCACAACAGTGAGAGGCCCGCGTACTGCAAACAAAACAAAACAAAACAAAAAAAACGATTTGGTAGAGATCGATGTTAAGATATGTCTATAGGTATTAGAACAGAAAAACCAACACATAAGCAGATGATTATTTTGTAAGAAAAGATACATCCCTAGGTAGATGTTAAGATACTCATACAGATGGACCGATGCCCACATTTGTGTGTGCGGCGATGCTAAGATTTGGTAGAGAGCGATGTTATTGGTACAGATACATGTTAAGACATGGCATAGACAGATGTCACGTTATGTGTATAAATACACGTTAAGATCGATCTCTAGGTGGATGTTAAGATACTCGTATAGGTGAACAGATGTCGAGATATGTGTGTGGACACATGTTAAGGTTTGGCAGAGATCCATGTTATGGCTACAGGTACCCATTCGATGCGCTAAGATGTGGCACAGATGATGTTAACGTTACGTGTACAGACACACGTTTGGACACGTATAGGCAGACGTTAAGATTCAGGTGCACGCAGATGTTAGGATACAGGGAGACACAATGCTAAGGGATGGCTATCCTGTCGACGTGCAAAGGTCTCAGAACGGCCAAGAGTAAATACCAACTTCTGACGATAAACTGGTGAAAGGCTTGTTATGGGCTGAACTGTGTCCCCAACCCCCAAATTCATATGTTAAGTCCTCACCCCAGGACCTCAGGAGGTGATTCGATTAGGAAATACGGTCTTTAAAGAGGGGATGAAGGTAAATGAGGTCACTAGGGTGGGCCCTGATCCCATAGAACAGGTGGCCCTATAAGAAGAGGAGATCAGGACACAGACACACACAGAGGGACGACCCTGGGAGGACACAGGGAGGAGACGGCCGTCTCCACAGTCTCAAAGGGCACCCACAAGGCCGACATCCTGACCTCAGACTTGCAACCTCCCCAAACATGCACCAATAACTCTGCTGCTACAGCCGTGCCATCTGGGGCGCTTGTCTCACAGCCCGAGCAGACTCACACGGGGTGGGCACACCTCAGGGATCACACCTGGTTCAGTGGCCCCAGGGTCGTCATCAAGACTGCAAATTTCCAGTCCATTCATGATGGCCTCCCAGACACCTGCTGGGAAAGGTGGCCATTAACAAAACCCCAAAGCAAGAGACTTCTAAGCAACGACGGGTAGGAGATGTCCCCAGAGAGTCAGAAGAGACGCGTCACCTTTAGAAAGGCGCTGACTGGCTCTGTTCACGGGAGCAAAGGCAGCAGCGAGAAACTGAGGAGAAAAGAAGAATCTAGATGCGAGAAGAGACAGAGTCCTGAATGAATTTTAGAGGTCATGGCAAAGAGGAAAAGCAACAGCTACATCCTGGGGAGATAAGCACTGATGGAGAGGAAAGTTTGCCTGTAAAGGAGATGTGGCTACGTATGGCTGATTCACTCTGTGATACAGCAGAAACTCATACACCATTGTAAAGCAACTGTACTCCAATAAAGATGTTAAAAAAAAAAAAAAAGATGTAGAAAAAAAGAGAAACGCTCTTTGGAAGTAAGGGCTCTGTTTCTGAGCGGATTAGGACACAGACATGTGACTCACGCACAAGCATATAAAGGTCCCCCCGCAGGATCGGGACACACAGACGACGATGTGAAGCAACGCGAGGCTACCGTGCCAGCGGTGCCTGATCCCCGAACCCCCGGGCCGGGCATCTTCTCTGCTCAGGACACTGTGCTCCCCTCCAAGGCTGGTCCCAAAGAGCTGCGTCCCTCTGGGCTTCCATGAAAACAAAGGATGCTCGGAGGAGCCGGCGTCCTTGGGTGAGGATGCGCAGGGCACCATGCACCAGATGGTCCTGGCTGCTGGGAGGGGCTGTTCCAATAAAATAAAGAAAAATACAGGCACGCCTCGTTTCAGTGTGCTTTGCACACACCGCATTTGTAACAAATGGAAGGTCTGTCACAACCCTGTTTTGCAAGCAACTCTACGGGCACCATGTTTGCCACAGCATTCGCTCACTTTGTGTGTCTGGGTCCCCTTTTGGTAATTCTCGCGATAAGGTCCCCTTTTGGTAATTCTCGCGATACTTCAAACCTTTTCGTTATTGTGGCGATCTGTGATTTGGGGTGTTTCTATTGCAAAAAAGCAAGTCACGGAAGGCTCCGAGGTTGGTGAGCAATTTTAACCAATAAAGTGTTTTTCACTGTGGCACCCACACTGCTTTTCTTTAGACACAATGGTACTGCACACTTAACAGACTACAGTCCAGCGTAAACGTAACTTTTAGATGCGCTGGGAAACCAAAAGCTTCGTGTGACTCGCTTTACGGCGATATTTACTTTACTGTGGTGCTCTGGAACGGAACCCACCGTTATCTCTGAGATCTGCCTGTAATCAACCGTATCGATATATACACAAAGCACTGGAGGAGATAGTTTGCAATGACCCAAAAACTAGCTGGAAGGAAAATCACGAAGCAATAACCGAGTGTGGCAGTGGTCAGGAAGGTGTAAGTTTATGCAATAAACAAAAAGATGGGGGACCTCCCGGGCGGTCCAGTGGTCAGGACTTGGTGCTTTCACTGCCGAGGGCACGGATTCAATTCCTGGTTGGGGAACTAAGATCCCCGTAAGCCTTGCGGTGCGTGCGGTCAAATTTGAAAAAAAAAAAAAAAAAAAAGATGGGCTGCAGAGAGGAAAAACGCCCCCCGTTGTGGATGTGAAAAACTTTTCTATGCCCAAGCGAAGCCTTTTAAAAAGAAAAAAGGACAACATACTCTTCTGATGTTCAAATGAATGGCTTTTTTGTTAAGCACTATGGTTTTTATGTCTTTGCACAATACGGGCCACGCGTTACGAAAGGGTTTCTCTACATGCGCGTTTCCACGTGCAGACTCTTTGCACGACGGGTGCGGTTGGGGGATGACGGCTACCCTCCGATAGGGTTGCCATACATGCCATTCTTTCTCGGTGTTCCCCGTTGATTTCTGTCTCTCAGAGTGAGAGACGGCCCGGGGTCCTGTCTGTAAGAAGCACAGTGGCAGCCCCGTCTAGGCGTTGCTTTTCCCCCAGTTCCTGATAGCCGTGCATCTCTGGCCTGTTCCCCTTCTCACATCTGACAGCTCAAAGGCTCGAGATTTGCCGTGTTGAAACTTGAGGGAACACAGGACGCAGGAAGAGTGCTTTGGGGTTGTGGGTTGTGGCTATTGCTACTGGAGTGGAACACAACTTTGCTCCCCCCCGCAAAGTATCTCTTGGCATGCGGATTATTTCGACCTGAAAACAATCAAAGACTCAAAAGAGAAACTTTGACCTTCTCGCTAATAGCCTAAAAGAATTTAGACGGAGGAGCTGTTCCTGGGACCCCTATCCTCACCAGAGATGTCTGCCCGTGATATGGGCCACCCGTGGTGGGGAAACAGCAGGGCCTGGAGATCAGGGTCCACTCCGTGTCCCATTGTCTCTGCAGGCTCAGCAAACACTTGTCTACCAACTTTTTCTTTTCCGTCTCCATGTCGACGGCCTTCCTCCCCTTTGAAGTCCCAAGCCACTACCCCAACAGGCTCTTTTGTCTTTAGCTGAAGATGATAGCATTTAAGATGAGGGTTTGGACCATGTTTGTGAGTGACTCCGTTTTCCTGGGTCTCTCCCGTGTGTCCAGGGGATTCAACTTTCGTGTGACTTTCTCCTGTTCATCTGTCTCACGTCCATTTCATTCTCAGACCAGCCAGAAGAGCCTGGAAGGATAAGGAAAATGTCTTCCTCCCTGAAATGGCTTTCTGGAGAAATCATCTGAGCAGACGCCCATCCTCCTTCCATCATTTAAAATCGAGATGAGTCGTTATCTTTGGGCCGCCCGCCCTCCTTCTCCGGTCCACATACCTACGTGTATGGCAAGGACGTTCCGTGCCGTGACGCTTGCATAGAAGCGCACGGTACCCCAAACGCATGACAGCCTCGCTGTGTTTTGCGGGCGAGCTTAGAACCCAGCAAGGGCTTTGCGGTTCTGACGGGGAGATGTGTTCTAGGGCAGGGGTCCCCAACCCCCAGGCCACGGTACTGGTCCGCGTCCAGTTAGGAACCGGGTCGCACAGCAGGCGATGAGCCGCCGTTCCGCCCCGCCCCCCCACCGCTCTCATTACCACCTGAAGCCCACCATAGACACACACCTTCCGTGGAAAAACTGTCTTCCACAAAACCGGCCCCCGGGGCCAAAAAGCTTGGGGACCGCTGTTGTAGGATCCTGACACCTGACTGGTGAACTTGTACACCGAACCTCTACGTAAACTGGTGACTTGCTGAATTTCTCTGGGGCAGGGCGGATGGCCAATCTAGCTAGCAACTCATCTGGGAAGGCCTGGTATTCTGGGATTTCGGGGCCGAACTGAGCCCTTAAGAAGACGTGAAACAGTCAATAATATCTAAGCAAGGGCACGACCATTTTCTACAGCTGTGAATTGGGTTGAAAAGGTAGGAGAAATATATATAAGCCTATCTCTCTGCTGCTCCAATGCACGCACGCACGCACACACACACACACACGCACCTGGAGGGCATCAGTGAGCTGCTAGGCAACTCACTCTTTGCGTAACTTCTGTAACTGCTCCCACAGACCCACTACCAGGCTAAGAAGCTGCCCTGACGTATTCCCAGCTCCGGCAAACAATGGATCACAAGGTTCCAAGGCAAACTCATCTCAAGTCTCAGGAGCATCAGATAATGAACAACGTGGGGAGGTGAGGACAGAACCCAGATGGGGTTAGGAGCGAGGAATGAGACGACTTTCAGGGTTGAGCAAGTAGGTGGAGTGCGTCAGTCCCCAAAAATAGCGTGGCTGGACACCAGGTGATTCGGGAAGGAGGCCGGGGTCACAGTCTCTCTTTCCGTCCCCTGGGCTCCAGGGGAACTGCAGTTTCATCCACGGGTAGGTCGACCGACACAGGAAGCAACTGAGGGTGAAGTGTCTGTTATCCGGCTCCCAATTCCTCACACGCCAAGCCCTTCTCGGATACCAGCTGGGTGTCCTAGAATTCAACTCAGTTCTGGTACTATGCACCCAGAGGTACCATCAGACCCCATGGGGTAAGGGCTCAGTCCCACAAGACCCCAACGGCAAGTCCAGGGGGCCACCTGTGCTTCTGACCGACCGGCTGCAGGTGGAAGGTTGCCACGACCTCTCCTTGGGTTTCATCTGCTAGAACGGCTCACAGAAGTCAGGAACGTTTACGCGCTAGATCGCCTGTTTATTATAAGAGGAGCTAACTCAGGAACAGCCAGATGGGACCAATGCAGAGGGTGAGATTTGGGGAGGGGGCAGGCTGCACTCTCCCCAAATCTCTACATGTTCACCGACACGGAAGCTCTCTGAACCCTACCTTCTTGGGGTTTTATAGAGGCTTCATTACGTAGGTCTGATGAACTCACTGGCCACTGGGAAGTGAACTCAACCTCCAGCCCCCCTCCGCTTCCCAAGGTCAGGGTGGGACTGACAGTTCCAACCCTCTAAGGGTTGGTTCCCCTATAACCAGCCCCCAGCCACAGGTGACCCGGGGGCCTTCCAAGACACCTTTATGGCTCTCGACACTTAGGAAATTGCAAGGGTTTTAGGAACTCTGTGCCAGGAACTGAGAAGAAGACCAAATAAATATTTCCTAGGGTAAATCACCGTATCACAATCGCAAATGTCACAAACAAGGGATCGAGTGGGGAGAACTATACCGACCGACCAAGCTGGATGAAGATGTTCATTCCACAAATATCTAATGAAATCAAACAAACCTTCAACCAACCGCCATACCTACGAAAGCCACCGTATATTAAGCGGATAAGTCATTTTTGCCTTTGTAGATCACACGCAGAAGTGATCCGTCATCAGCTTGCTTAAGAAGCAATACTTTTCAAATAAAGGCCCCCATAACGAATAGAACTTACGGCTATAAAACAAACGAAAGTCCTGAGGGCCCTGACGCCACTTTCCTCCTCCAAATCACGAAAATCAGATACATTATCGAAAGGAAGAAAACAAATTCCTCCGATACATCTTTGCTTCAAAGCTCCACCAGTTAAGAGGTTTCTTGTATGGAAAGAAGTTGTAAAAAGTTGGGTATTATTAACGATCGGAAGTAAACGAATATTCAAACAGTTCCTGACATCACGATTCCAAGAACAGTTACAGTCATCGCTTGGTGCTTGTGGCTGACAGGAGGCAGTCCACGTGACCACAGAGGAATTCAACTCTTGAGTTTAGAGAATCAGAAGCGGGATGAACTGCAGGAGCTAATCTGTTCATCCCGTCATTCTCATCAACTGCAGGACCGAGTCTATAAAAAAAATAGAAGTTCGAGGGCCAAAAGCAAGGTTTATCACGTCGCTACGAGAAAAGCACGCATGTAGTGGATCTAAAAGGCGTGGGACCCACGGTTAGCATCACCAAGCAGCATCTCCAGTAACTCATGATCGCCCATCTTTATTGACCTCACCACCCACTGGTTTTCTCTGTTTAGTGGATACATCTGGACAAGGACCCACTTCGGGGACTTCCCTGGTGGTCCAGTGGTTGAGACTTCGCCTTCCAGTGCAGGGGGTGCGGGTTCGAGCCCTGGTCGGGGAAACTAAGATCCCACATACCTCACAGCCGAAACACCAAAACACATAAAGCAGAAGCAATATTGTCACAAACTCAATAACGACTTAAAAAATGGTCCACATCAAAAAAAAAAAAAAAGAAATCTTAAAAAATACCAAACAAAGGACCCACTTCAAACCTGGCAATGTCCTATCTTGGACACACTGGAAAGGGCATCTCCCGTTTGGCCTGTCATGAGCCTTGTGGGAAGCAGGGGAACCAGCTCTAAACACCGAACACAGAAGGGGGTGTGTGTCCCAGCAAGATGGGAAGGGTTGCCCAGGTGTATCTGTGGTCGAAGGAGGCTGGGGACAGACATACAGGGAAGTTGGAAACTGAGGCACCAGTCAAACCCTAGAGCTGTGGATGCACCGTAGGGAGTCTGCATTTTGTTGACGGCAGGAAGGAAAGTCATTGACGGGACTGGAAAACAAAGGATGACAGTTGGGTTTTCATGTCAGAAAGAAGCCCCCGTCTCCAATCAAGAGTGGATAAGCCCTGGGGAGGTGACTGAGAAGAAAGAGAGGGGACCCAGATGAACAAAGGTGGACGGACTTTGGAGATGTGACTTACAAGAGGAAAGGGCAGGTCTGGAAAAGATGAAAACTCTAACTTGAAAAGATCCATGCACCCCTGTGTGCACAGCAGCAGTAGTCACTACAGCCAAGACATGGAAGCAACAGAAGTGTCCATCGGCAGAGGACTGGATAAAGAAGACGTGGTACGTGTACATACAGTGGAATACCACTGAGCCATGAAAAAGAATGAAACAATGCCACCTGCAGCGGCATGGATGGACCTGGAGATGATCATGCTACGTGAGGTCAGTCAGACAGAGAAAGACAAACGTTATACAGTATCACTCATATGTGAAATCTAAAAAGTAACAGAAATGCATCTACGTACAAAACAGAAACAGACTCACAGACCTAGAGATTATCATACTGAGTGAAGTACGCCAGAAAGAGAAAGACAAATGCCATATGATGTCACTTAGATGTGGAATCTAAAATATGATACAAACGAACTTACTTACACAACAGAAATAGACTCACTGACACAGAAAATAAACTTATGGTCACCAAAGGGGAAGCGGGGGGAGGGGTTAAAAACTAGGGGTTTGGGGTTAACATATACACACCACTACATATAAAATAACCAACAAGGACCTACTGTACAGCACAGGGAACTGTACTCAATAGCTTATAATAATCTATAATGGAAAAGAATAGGAAAAAAGTTTTATATAAATATATAAAACGGAATCACTTTGCTGTACACATGAAACGAGCACAATATTGTAATTCAACTATAGTTCAAAGAATTAAAAAAAAGGAAGAGGAAAGGGCAGAAGCCCTGGTGAGAGTGAACACAGCAGCAAAGAAAAGGAAATCAAAAACAGTGCCCGGGGGGTGGGGGGGTGGGGGGGGACCCAGGAGCTGGAAGGGCCATTTGGGGGGAGTCCAAAGGAGGAACTGATTGGAGGTGTGGGGCAAAGAGGAAGGTCAAGAATTCCTTTCCAACATGAGGACCCTGAACTGCCTGCAGAGACATCCGGGCAGAAGGGACCAGGCGCCAGGTGGGTGGATGAGTCTAGCTTGGAAGGAGCAGGTGTGAGTGAGAAGCTGAGCTTAGGAGTCTAGAGTGTCTAGTGTGCAGCAAGTGTGACTACAGTGCATGGTTTTGGGAGCACGTGCACACGTTCACACACGTCCGTCCCCTATACCACGTCCGCTCCCTGGTCCTCACACCTCTACCTTGCACGGCCCATGGCCCAGCTTCTCTCCAAGGAAAAGCTAAGAGACCTCCCTCCCTTTCTGTACGCCCTCACCCCTGCCCGGCCTCCTGGAAAGCGTCCACCCAAAATGCCCAGGAGGGATCTCTACGAAGCAGAGTTAAAAACAGTGAGAGGCAAAAAAATAATATGCTGTAAGAATGCCACACTCTGCATGTGTGTGTGCGCGCACGCACAGAGCTCTTTAAGCACGGGGAGAAGGACAGAAGGCATCATACCAAACTGTCCACGTGGTGACCTGGTGATGATGGAGGGACAAAGGAAGAAAGAAAAGGGAATGAGGCAAGCCGAGGAAAAAAAATAAAAAAGAAAGAAAAGCAGAGAAGAGAAGAGAAAATGCTTAAGCACTCTCCACGGGCAGGAAAGAGAAAGAGATGTTGAAAATGCACTCAAGGAGTTGAGGCTGGGACTGAGACGCCTGTACACCTGTGTTCACAGCAGCATCACAACAGCCAAGAGGTGGAGGCAAACCAAGTGTCCGTGGATGCATGATGGATATAAACAAATGTGTTCCAGTCACACAATGGAATATTACTCAGCCATGAAAAAGGAAGGACCTTGTGATACAGGCTACAATGTGGACAGGCCTTGAGAACATGATGCTTGGTGAGAGAAGCCAGCCCCCAAAGGACACACAGTGTGGGATTCCACTCAGAGGAGGTCCCTAGGGTTGTCACACTCATCAGAAAGTAGATGGTGTGGCTGGGGGAGGGGGAGGGGGACGCAGTGTTTCATGGGCACCATGAGTTCCAACTTTGCAAGATGAAAAGGTTCTGGAGATGATGGTTGGGATGGCTGCACGATGTGGATGGACTTAATGTCACTGAATTATACGCTTAAAAATGGTCAAGATGGCAGACGAATGGATAAAGAAGATGTGGCACGTGTATACAATGCAATATTACTCGGCCATAAAAAGAAACGAAGTTAAGTTGGTTGTAGTGAGGTGGATGGACCTAGAGTCTGTCATACAGAGTGAAGTAAGTCAGAAAGAGAAAAACAAATACCATATGCTAACACATATATATGGAATCAAAAAAAAAAAAAAGGTTCTGAAGAACCTAGGGGCAGGACAGGAATAAAGACACAGATGTAGAGAATGGACTTGAGGACACGGGGAGGGGGAAGGGTAAGCTGGGACGAAGTGACAGTGGCATGGACATATATACACTACCAAATGTAAAATAGGTAGCTAGTGGGAAGCAGCCGCATAGCACAGGGAGATCAGCTCGGTGCTTTGTGACCACCTAGAGGGGTGGGATAGGGACGGTGGGAGGGAGAGATGCAAGAGGGAGGGGATATGGAGATATATGTATATGTATGGCTGGTTCACTCTGTTATAAAGCAGAAACTAACACACCACTCTAAAGCAATTATACTCCAATAAAGATGTTTAAAAAAAAGTCAAGATGGTAAATTTTATGTGAGGTACATTTTACCACGATTAAAAAATTAAAATTGAAAAAATGCATTGGAGAGAACATATTAATCAATTATTCCATAAACAGCAAAAAAAAAAAAATGGCCGTCATTGACAATGAGGAGGAACACACTGGCAGAGACGTCAGCTCTGAGCTCAAAGAAGCACTTTCCACCTTTGATTATTGTCTTTTATTTGCAAAGTCTGCAGTGAGCACCTCCCTTGTGGCATTTTAATTAACTTAAAAGGCAGCCTCATCTAGCTGGAGACACCTAACTTTAAAGTTGGTCACAATTTCTCCAGATGCTGCCGTAAAGCTGGACTCTGCCGTTCAAAAGGAGAAAACAGAAAGCCACTCACGTCACCCTTTCTTGAGCCCCATCGCCCGGCGCAATCTGAGGTTCTGGAACATCCCTTCCAGTTTCCGAACCGGCTCCACGGTAACCAGTGCCCCCCGCCCGCCCCGCCGAGGGGACCTGAACTTGTTTCCCCGTCCCCAGCCCAGGCTCCCCTTGTTGTGGATCCCAGGGGTCCCAACGCTCGGTGGCTACATCTGATGCCTTCCCAAGGACGACCGTTCGCTCTCTCTCTCTTCCCAGATGGCTCCCTGGAAACTGCCCCACCTGGAACCCTGTCTCTCCCGTCCAACTTCCCAGGCGTGTGCCAGGCCAGTACGCCGCTGTGGAAGGCGGGGACGGGGTGACCTCGTGCTCTGTCCTCGCACCCAAGTCCCCAGCTGAACGCACAGGGAAGCGCACCCTCCGAGGTGCCCGGGCGCACAGTGTGTCCATCTAACCTCCCCAGAAGCGCCCTGGGGGCCCGTTCCCATCTCCTACCCCCGCTCCTGAGTTACACACCAGCATCGATGCTGGAGCTGCCCCCGACGTCCAGCCTTGCGTCCAAGGCGGACTCAGATCCCTCCCCATGTCCCAGCCTCCTGGCTGACCCGTGGCCCCTGCACCAAGCATTCCCCCCACCTGTCAGCCACCAAATGCCTTCTCCTTCTGCGAGATTCTGCCGCAGCATCCTCAGCGGCTTAGGATCTCCGGCCCCGAAGGGCTGACGATTCCGTCCTTACCAACCACGCTGGCATCTACCAGAGCCTCATCGGGAACGTCACAGTTTCCCTCCATCAGGAGAATTCAAACCTCCCTTTTACAAGCATCCACCTTGCCAGACACCCCAAAATTCAAAATGGACATTTCGTTACGTTCGGACAAAGCACAGAACAAGGAATTGGGAAGTGGCCGTGTTCCTTCTGTCACAGCCGTCCCTTGCAGGCGATGGTGAAAGAGGAAGGAGAGCTATTTCTGGACTTTTGCTTCTGAAACTCAAGTGCAGAGGGGTCAAGGGAAGTCTGAACAGGGTGTTCTTTCCTCCTTAACTACCAGAAAAGCCAAGGAACAGGTTTACTAACTACCCGTCCACGTGCCATGGAGATGCACACGAGACTCAAGTCTGTGGGCAGGAAGAAAGACCTTTCCTTTAGGCTATGGGCTCGTCCTCTCCAGACCAAGACCCAAGTTCCTCTATGTGGAGATCCAAGCTGTCATTTCGCCAATAATGAGAAGGATGTGCCCCACGGGTGATGGACCTCTGAGTTCTTTCATACCCAGATCTGTAGCGGAAAGCCAATGAAACACGGCTGGCTAGCTGGGTCTTCTACTGCGCAATGAGCAACACGGCACTGGGACTGTTATTGGGTCCACAGGCTCATCACCAAGACGAAATGATGGAACTCCACGTGCAGGGGCTGGGACAGGAAAGTGAGAATGCACCCACACCCACCTAGTCTTTGTGTGTGCCCCTATCACAGGTGTTATCAACCAACCTTCCATCCATCATTCAACCCATCCATCCATCCGTCAACCTATCTAATCATTTGTCTACCATCTGTGTATCCATCCATCCATCCACCCACCCATCCATCTACCCAAATATCTACCTATCGATCTATTTATCTCACTATCTATTTCTATATCACCTGCCTATTCATCCTGTCTTCCTTTCTTCCTTCCATCCATCCATCCACGCATTCTTTCTTTCTTTCTACCTACCTATCTATCTATCTATCTATCTAGGCAGTGGTCTGTAATCAGGACTATTTCACTCCCTGGGACATTTTCTGTCAACGTCTAAAGACATTTTTGGCCATCACACCACGGAGGGAGTGTGCTCCTGGCATCGAGTGGGTAGACACCAGGGATGCTGCTAGACCTCCTCTACTACACAGAAGAGCCGCCACCACAAAGAATTTCCCGTCCCCAATGTCAGTGGCGCCCAGGTGAGAACGCCTGTCCTGGATCCCACCAACTCTAAGATGCCATAGATTTCTATATGCACAAAGGGCAGGGAGCAGACACAGGGTCCCGGTCTGGGGGGGACACAAGCCTTCCTCCCCGGGACACCTGGACTGTAACACAATCCTTCTACACTGAGTTTGTCAGCTCTTCTGAAATTATCTCTACGCTGGCTGAACCGGCCTTCAGGATGGCTTTATCCCAGAACAGAATGTATTCTCTGATGTGGACGTAATGAACGTCCTGGCCGACTTTCAACAACGCAGCCAGTAGCACTTCAAATACCGCACGCTAACGACACCGTGGGCGAACGTGCCAAACCGTTCACGTGGAAGTTGAAACTTGAGTCTTTGTTCGGCGTGATACCCGGGGTCATCGGTATTCCATGTGGCTTCACGGGAACATGAGTAAGGCTCACTCAACACTTCTGGATGGTATGAAAGGCAGATGTTGGGAGAAGCAACTCATTTCCAAGAGAAACTGCACAGCTGGGGGGATTCGATACCTGCTTCCCTCGTGGTCTCTTCCCACCAAATCTGGTGCCCCATCCAGTGGCCCTGGGCACCCCACTCCCCCCGTTCGCGGGGCTGGTCAGATACAGCGCTCTCCCCATTACGTGTGGGGCACCTCTAGAGTCTGCTGACCCTGGATCAATTCAATCCCAGTTTTCAAACACCGCCAGGCCCCTCAAGTGATGGTGCACAGAAAACTTCCAAAGGCTACAAGTACTTTATAATAAGACCCCTGTGCACTGAAAGACCTGCACTTAGCAAGTCACTAAGTAGTAGTGTCCACCCCAAGATCTCTATGCTGAAGTCCTAACCCCCAGGACCTCAGCATGTGGCTGGATTTAGAGATGGGGTCTTTAAAAAGGGGATGAACGTGAAATGAGGTCACTAGGCTGGGTCCTGATCCCGTAGGGCTGGGGTCCTTATAGGAAGACGAGGCCAGGACACAGACATGCAGAGGACAGCCTTGTGGACTAAAGGACCAGGAAACGTTCCTGCCTGTTGGCCGTAGCACAGTTGGACCTGACATATAAAAAGACTACACTGAGGTGTGCCTGCACCCAGTGAGCTGTATGGCAACAGGAATATCAAGGTAGCAAAGAGACTGTCAGACTACAGAGCCACCACAGTGCAGAGAGATCACACTCTTTAAAATTAGAGAAAACCCGATTTAGATAACCTGGGGTCAAACTGCATCCCACTGAAACTAGGGCTTACAGCCTTTGTGATGGAAACAATTCAGGTACTTATCCAAAAGCACGGAACGTCGGAATACACAGTCTGCGTCCCTCTGGATTCGGCAGTCTACCCTACCTGAGGAGGAGACCGCCTGATTAGCTGTCCAGGAGACAAGGAAGCAGAGTTGTCTGACTAAAGCTCTGTTTTTCACGGTCCTCCTTTTCCCTACTCCCTTTTAACTTCCCAAAGCTCAAGGATTCTATCCTGGGGACTCCTCTGACGTAGTTAGAAAGCACCCCCTAGGCTGGTGCCCACTCCAGGAGACGACGGGGTGTGTGGTACTTTGCTGGGGCTGCCGTAACAGAAGAGCACAAACTGGGTGGCTTAAACAACAGAAATGCATCCTGTCATAGTTCTGGAGGCCAGAAGTGCAAGATCAGGGCGTTGGTGGTTCCTTCTAGAATCTCCAGGGAAGGATCTGTCCTAGCTTCTTCTACAGCTTCTGGTGGTTGCCAGCAACCCCTGGGGCTCCTCGGCTTATGGCCGCATCACCCCAATCTCCACCTCCGTCTTCACGTGGCCTTCTCCTCTCTGTGTGTCTCTGTGTGTCTTCTCCGCTTGGTACGAGGGCACCCATCACATCGGATGGAGAACCCACCTTACTCCTATAGGACCTCGACCTCCATCTTGATGACACCTACAAAGACCCAACTTCCAAATAAGGTCACATTCACGGGTACTGGGGGTCAGGACATCAACGTATCTTTTGCAGGGGTGGGGGGGGGGGACACGACACACAATTCAACCCACAAGGTGGAGTTCCCAGAATGGAAGCCATCCCCCAAGGTTCCCTGTAGCATCACCCTAATGTTTCCAGGGGGACGTGCCTGATCCCAGAACATATGCGTTGAGGAGACCTCAGCAACCCCGCCAGCCGCCGGGCGGCACGCCCACCACCCACGCACAGCCCTGGGAAGCACTCCTCCCGCTGCCTTCTTCCCTCTTCTCCAAACTTGTGTCTTCTCGACGCCAATGTCTCAGACTTTTCATTTTCACCATCAACTCCACCTGCTTCTCTTCCGTGTTCTCCTAATTTCACTGCAGACACATAACCCATCACGCCACTTGGTCTCCAGAGCAAACCGGAACCCAGCGGCCAGGTGCCCCGTCTTCCTGGGAAAATTCAGCCACAAAGCACCCTGGGGGACACACCCCGGGGTCCTGGCTTGAGACTTCCTGTATTTGGTAAAAGCCCAAGACCGTTCTCCCAAATCACGTGAGAATGACTTGGCAACAGATAAAGGAGTCCACAGCTCCTTTACAAAACGTGTACTGAACACCCTAGCCAACTGAAGTCGTCATCCAGAATCACTATTTCAGTTTCTCGAAGAGACACCAGAAGGAGAAGCTTTTCTTCTTTCCAGAAGAAGATCTACACGCATGAGATTTTCTACCCATCTCCCCACCACCTCCCAGCGAAGAGGAGACTCAGACCTGAACAGGGAGGGGTGGTGGCTCTGCTGCACTGGCTAAGTTCTTTTTCTGTTTCGATTTTAATGACTCAACAGCATGAGACTCTACTGACCCGTCCACACTGGCCCAACACGGCCACTGGGCTTCATAAAAGGAAAGTAAGACAAGAAGTCAGCTGCTTCCCTTCTGTCACCCGTCAAACATGCCGCCCGTCCCTGCTCCGAGTGACACGCTGTTTCGGGCCCTGGGGACGTTGCTCCGGTGGCTGTGAGCCGGCAGGTGTTATCTCCCTGCACTGGGGCACAGGCAAGGTGCTCCAAGAGCAGGGTGCAGGCGCCTGTCTCTGTGTACAGGCAGGTGTATCGCAGAAGAAAGGCAGGTGAGGGTGAGGTGGGAGAGGCAGGGGGTGGGGAGAGGCAGATGAAGGGGGCACCATGGGGGGGCGGGTGGCCCTGCGGTGACAACATGGATGGTACCTCCCACCTCCTCCTGCAGGTCACTTTCCTGGGATGGAGGCAAGAGTGTCTGAAAAGAGCCAGAGGCAGAGGCAGAGCCCGGGATGAACCGTTTCTAGGCCACTGAGCCCCTGGGGTCATTCCCTGAGGATGTGTCAGCAGAGACGCAGGTCATCAGAGGGCCGTGCGGGTGAAGGGATCACTACGGCTGTAGTGAAAGCAAAGAACGCCTTGAAAGAGGCACGTCTTGGAGGCCAAGAACAGCTGGGCAGTCAGGCCACAGAGGGGGGCCCACACCAGGCTGGGCTGGGACGGGTCGGGGGCTGCGAAGGGGCGTGAGGAAGGCGGCGGAAGGGGCAGGCCCCCGGGGATGGCGACGGAGAGCCCTCTGTGGACGCCCACACCTGAGGCCCCTGAGTGGGAAACGGCCTTATCCTCCGCCAGCAAAGAGCGTGGCAGAAAGAGGGATCCATTTGGTCCACCTTGGGCACCTTCAACTGGAAGGTTCTATGAGGCATCGACATGGGGCCACTGAACGGCCAGCTAGAAACCCAAGGAACGATGTGAGCGAGCAGAGGTGAGCAGGTGACTGAGGTCCCAGGAAGACCGACTGGACCGGCTGTCCAGGGGGCTGGGTGTGGGAGGAGGGGACAGAGCCTCTGGCGGGCCCCAGGCGGCCCTGTGGACACGCGGCTGGTGCAGGGGGGGCAGCGCCAGGCGTGCCACCCTGGCAGGCACTCGTGGGAACGGCGCCTTTCTCCGCGAGACCGGGAGCTGAGATGTCTCAGCAGAGGGTGACCCGCTGTGACCGCACCCCATCCCACCTCCCGCAGGAGAATCCACCTGGGGAGCGGGAGGGTGGGGACCCGGCGAAGGGGACTCACAGCTTGACCAGGAACGGGTGGCTGACTTCCTTCAGCACGGATTTCTCGTTGTGCACGTGCTGTTCCTGCTTCAGGCGGATGACGTCCGGGATACTCATCACCTTCAGGGCGAAGAAACGTGTGCTCTGCTTCTCGCGGACCAGCTGCACGCGACCGAACGTCCCCGTACCTGCAGTGGGGAGACGCGGTGTCAGCAGCCACGGCCCCCAGGACGGGAGACCAGCACCCCGACCTCAAGGCAACCTGGAGGCTCGGACAGCTCAGTAATGGGCGATGCACCTGGCGCGAGGGCTGGGTGACAGGCACCTGTCTGGAACGGTCAACTGAACTGACACACACACACGATCACTTGCCCCCGAATTGTTCTTTAATAGGGGCGACTGGCCATCCTTTCTGCAAATGAGTCGTCCCAGAGGAAACGCGCACACACACACACACAGGGAAAGGCAGAATGGAAAATGATGCTAAATACATTCCTTCGACGTGTCTTTTTCTTTAGGTTTTCTAAATCAAGACAAGACACAGAAAATAAACTTACGGTTACCGGAGGGGAGAGCAGGGGGTGGGGAGAGATAAGTTAGGAGTTTGGGATTAGCAGATACACACTACTATATATAAAACAGGTGAACAACAAGGACCTACTGTAGAGCACAGGAAACTCTACTCAACACCTTATAATAACCTAGAATAGGAAAGAATCTGAAAAAGAATAGATAAGCATATATATAACCGCATCACTCTGCTGTGCGCCTGAAGCTAACACAACATCGCGAATTAACTCTACTTCAATTTAAAAAATTGGATTAAAAAATAAAAAATCAGAAGATAACTCTTTCCATGAAAACTTGTGAGTATCCCTGCCAGGTTCCTCTTTATCCCACAAAGCACTGTATGAGAGGCTAACGAACTCAAAAGTCTAGTACACGTGTTGGTGATTGCCACCGTCCTGTTAAAACAAAACAAAACAAAACAAAGAAGGCTAAGTGTGACACACCCCTCCTCACAAGCTGCTTCCTTTAAGCCATTAATGCCAGCTAAACGCACTCAGTGTTTCTGTGAACACTTGCCAAGGGTTAGAACCAGTGATGCAGATACTAACAGAGAGAAAAATTTAAAAAGTGCAACCACTGCGAACATGAAAGGAAATCAACAGTATAAATGTAACAGGCAATCAAACCCTCTTGTGTACCATAGGCTGTGACACTGTCAACCCAATGTCTCCTCCTCTGTGGTCTCCCACCAGCCCTTCTTCACCCTCTGAGCCTCCCTGTGGGGTGGGGTCCAGCTGCGACCCCTCCCCCCGGCCGGCAATCACTTGGGGCACCTCTGAGATTAAAGCTCCGAAGGCATTTTACCTACGGCCAGAGAAAAGGTAAAGTTGGGGGCAGAAAAATGACATCTGTCTGTGTGAGCCTCTGGAAGCTTACCCAAGACGGCTGTCCTTTCCGCCCCTGTTTATCGAAGAAATAACGCAGAGGAAGGGCTCTCCCAGGGGAAGGAGGTGTGGAAAGCGGCCAACGAATTGGGGCTCCCTGGCTGGAAAAATGGCCATCAACATGATGAGAAAGCAGGAAGAAAGGAATTCAGGGATGGCTCGAAGACGAAAAAGACCTTCAACGCAACCACGCAGCCACCTTCTCCTCTTCCACAGAGTTGGGAACGCCATTTACGGCACACGGTAACATGGAGAGGAAAACAAAGTTACACCTAAGCAACGCACTTGGGGGGAGGGCCTCTTCTACAAATTGAAATTCTCAAGCTGCAAAATACGTAAGTGCCTCTACTGGCTTACGCAGCTGGGGTGAGGGACATGGCTACGTCACCTTGGCTTTTAAAGCAAGTTCCCAATCGTGAATATTTTATTATCGCGCAAGTAGAAAGCGATGTACACACATGAAGGAAAGAAACTGTGCCAGAAGAAGCCAATGATGAGCCCCAGTACAGGTTTTAAAAGTCCGTCCTCATCAAAAGATGATTCAGAAGTAAACACAGAATTGTGTCACAGTGAGGCAGCGTTGACAACGTTCTGCGCAAGCAGGTTCACAGAGACGCAAGTAGGGAAAGGGCCCCGAGGAGAGTGAATGGACACAGGTTAGGGGTTTTCAGGAGATCGCTTGGCAAAGGGCGCAGGAACGGGAACTGAGGACACTGGCATGGCTTCTAGTGCACGTTGTGCCTTTGACTTGCTCTGTGAACCGAACGCAAACAAATGAACCCGTCTGGACTCATACTGTTTTCATCTCTCTGACAGAACAGGTAGGTGACTAGATCGACGTTATCAACGGTCTCGCCACACGCTAAAATTCTAACGATGAAAAGAAAGACAACACGGCTATGACTCAACAGATTTTTTTTTTTTTTTTTACCTTTCTGCCTGCCACATCTTTTAAGCTTTGCTCTGAGCTGTGTGTGCTGTAAACACTGAGAACTCAAAGCAGAGTGCCTGCAGTGCAGAGATGGGGGAACTCCCCCGGCACCACAGTCAGATTACAGGATGATACAGGGAAACCGTCTTGTTGACGGCGGATGAAACCAGCATGCTGTAATTTTTAAGGTGACCGGCTTTAACGCGCTAAAGACCAAACCAACATTCAATGGTGCTGGTATGAAGTCGTTATTGCAGTGGAAAGAAAAAGGACAAACATCTTTTCCTGCTCGCTGTTGGCAGGCTCTCCAATATACATCCCCAGCTCTCCATATCTCCCGTTGGAAAGTAGAAAAGTCCCCCTTTTAGCTTTGCTGCAGGTAAGGATGGTTACATGACCCACCTCCGCCCAATAAGAGACGAAATGGAATATTATTCAGCGTAAAAATGAAGGAAAGCCTTGTTGATTATCTATTTTATATATACTAGTATGTGTAAGTTAATCCCAGGTTCCTGACTGATTCCTCCCCCTCACGTTTCCCCTCTGGTAAACATAAGTTTGTTTTCGAAATCTGTGAGTCTGTTTCTGTTTTGTAAGTAAGTTCATTTATATCATTTTTAATTAGATGCCACAGATGAGTGACAGCGTATGATCTTTGTCTAACTTACTTCACTTAGTGTGATAATCAACTATACTCCAATAAAATTAAAAAACGAAGGAAATCCTGCCACTTGGGACATCACGGATGAGCCCCGAGAGCATTAGGCTAAGTGAAGTAAGTCCAACAGAGAAAAACGCACACTGTATGATCTCATATATATGAGGAATCTAAAAAAGGGCAAACTCATAGAAACAGAGTCGACGGTGGTCGCCAGAGGTGAGGGGTGAGCGATCGGGGGAATGGATGAAGGGGGTTAAAAGGTAGAAGGTTACAGTTACAAAATAAATAAGTCCTGGGAATGTCAGGTACGGCATGGTGACTACAGTTAGTAACACTGTATTGTTTACTTGAAAGCCGCGAAGAGAGTAGATCTTAAAAGTTCTCATCACGAGAAAAAAATGTGTAACTATGTGAGGTGATGCATGTTAACTAGATAGACTGTGGTGATCAGTTTCCAATATATACGAATATCCAGTCATTGCGTTGCACACCCAAAACTAATACAGCGTTATACATCAAACACATCTCAAAAAAACGCGGAAAAAACAAACAAACCTATTTCTCAACTACACTCCAGTAAAAATTTAAAAAATAAATAAAGGGGTCACCTTGAACACAAGGTATCACTTTACTGTGAAGTCACAACAGAGGGGGAAAAAAAAAAAGAACTGCAGAGTGAGGTGTGGGAAAGCACAGAAAATGCATTTCGCAGGGTCAGGAGGGACTGACCTGCCGTCTTCCTCAGCCCCAAACCCACAAACTGTCCCGAGAGGAGGGAGGTCACACAGGGACCATGGCAAAGCCTTTGCCCTGCAGACGCCAGGTTAAAAAAAAGCGACCACCTTATTTTGTCTTTGAAAACCCATAATGTAAATGAAGCAGGTGGAAAATCAAAGCTACTAGGATTTAAGTTCGTGTGGGTCATTGTAAGTTTGCTGGAACTGAAAACACTTGGGGGGAAATCCACACAGAATGGGGACCGTAGGAGTAGCGTGGAATGCCAGGGAATTACAAAAGGAGAAAACGGGAACCACTCTGGGTTTTATCTCGGGGTATGGGGATCACAGGGGTAATGACAGAAATGATAGGGAGGCCACGCCCTCTGATTTCACCCTCCATCCCCCTCTGGTCTCCCCCCTTTTCCCGCACCACGTTCTGCAGAAAAAATCCACTAATGGACCAACACACCAGAAAACCGACATCGCCCATGTGGACCCTACGCAACCTCTGTCCTGGGAGGGGACCCACAGTGGGCCTGGTCCTGTTTGCCTCACCTACACACAGTTTTTCTAACCCTCCTCCCACCAGTTGAGGGTTGAATTGTGTCCCACAAGAGACAGATTCAATTCCTAACCCTGGAACCTGGGAACGGGAGCTTATTTGGAAACAGGGTCTTTGCAGAGGTGATGAAGGGAAGGGTCTGAGATGAGGTCCTCCTGGATGAGGGTGGCCCTACATGCAATGACAGGGTCCTTCCAAGAGACAGAAGAGGAGAGACCCAGACACAGAGGAGAAGCCCCGGGAAGACAGAGGCAGAGACGGGAGGGATGTGGCCGCAAGTCCAGGGACGCCTGGAGCCCCCAAAAGCTGGAAGAGGCGGGAAGGACCCTCCCCTGGAGCCTCTGGAGGGAGCGCGGCCCTGGGACACCTTGACTTCAGACATCTGGTGTCCAGGATTCAGAGAGGATGAATGCCTATGGTTTTGAGCTCCCTAGTTTGGTGGTAATTTGTTACGGCAGCTCCAGGGGTACAAATTCAAGCAAGCAATGCAACGATTCTTCTAGCATCCTTATTATCTAATCACCTAATCCTATGTGTTCATGTTTTTGCATACAGAACCTAACAGGATTTTTACTTATCTTCCTCCCGTTTGAGAACACGTCTGGAAATGAAAATTTACGTTTTTCAAACACCCCAACAGGGATCTGCTCAAGTCTTTTGATACACTGATGTGGTTTGGGAAATCCGGGGAAATTTAAGGGCCAGCACTGAGGACACCACACTCAACTGTCTTTGTCCAGATAGTTGATGAGGAGATACTCAACGAAAACTCTAGAATTCATAAAATGAAAAGCCGGTCTGTTCTGGAAAAGTGATGAACTTTCCAAAAGCTTATCAAAAGAAGCATGCAGGGTTTCCCTGGTGGCGCAGTGGTTGAGAGTCCGCCTGCCGATGCAGGGGACACGGGTTCGTGCCCCGGTCCGGGAAGATCCCACATGCCGCGGAGCGGCTGGGCCCGTGAGTCATGGCCGCTGGGCCTGGGCGTCCGGAGCCTGTGCTCCGCAACGGGAGAGGCCACAGCAGTGAGAGGCCCGCGTACCACAAAAAAAAAAAAAAAAAAAAAAGAAGCACGCAAACCAGGAGTCTGCTTCAAGACAGAATAGGATGATAGCTAATAACAGCAACATTTTCTGGGCAAAGGAAACACTGCTGGGTTTCTGCTCCGGTGGGGTAAGCCCCATGGCTGTCCTCACCAGGAACACGCCCCCGCCAGAAAAGGGAATTTCTCTTGGAGTCTCTGACACAGGCAGTTTTGCCAGAGAGACAGCCAAATTCCACATTCCCTTTTATGAACTGCATTTTCATTTCATGTTTTAATTACTGGAAGTGAGAAGATTCCTCCTCTTACAAAGGATTTTGTAAAAGTGTATACGCATAATGTCTCCTGCGAAAATGCACATACTTAAGCTTACCGTTATGACACAGAAGTCTGGCTTCCCAATGACTGTTTTTTTAATCCTTGAGACTGCAGCAATCAAATGAAATATGCAATACCCCTCTATCTATTTCTAGATACCTCTGACAAAATTTAACCTTTAAGAAACACACTGCTTTTTTATGACTTTACATCGTGGAGACCATCGGCAGTGACTTTATCTTACACGCTTCCGTCTTGTGCTTTAAGGAAAAAAGACTCCACAAGAAAGGACGTATCCACGCTTTGATGATGAAAGGGGTAGAAACAAATCCTTTGAGGACACGTTTAAGGAGAACATTTATTTCACAAATAAAGGAAAAGACAACGTGAAATAACAGGATCATTGTAACAACCCGTGGAGCAGAATTAAGATAGAAACTCCACCAAGGTGGAAACTAGCCAAGACTGGTTAAATGTGCAAAGGGAGTCCTGTACATAAGAACCGTATTTCCTGTGTTCTGTTGAAAATTAGGGAACTGAACCAGTTTTTAACCTGACGAGAAATCACCTTTTCTTTTCTTCCTGTTTCAGAGATTCAGAAATAGTACTGGTTCCCTAAAAATGACTGAGTTCATGCTCTGAAGGGTCTGCTCTAAAAAGGATGAGCTCTGGGGGGAGGGATAAATGGGGAGACTGGGATTGACACATGCACACTATTATATATAAAACAGATAACTAATAAGGACCTGCTGTAGAGCACAGGAAACTCTACTCAATACTCTGTAATGGCCTATTTGGGAAAAGAATCTAAAAAAGAGTGGATATATGTATATGTATTACTGACTCACTTTGCTGTACACCTGAAACTAACACACTGTAAATCAACTGTACTCCCATAAAAATTTCAAACAATAGGGGCTTCCCTGGTGGCGCAGTGGTTGCAAGTCCGCCTGCCGATGCAGGGGACACGGGTTCGTGCCCCGGTCCGGGAAGATCCCACATGCCGCGGGGCGGCTGGGCCCGTGAGCCATGGCCGCTGAGCCTGCGCGTCTGGAGCCTGTGCTCTGCAACGGGAGAGGCCACAGCAGTGAGAGGTCCTCATACCGCAAAAAAAAAAAAAAAAAAAAAAAATTCAAACAATAAATCAATAAATAGGATGACACCTCGTCCACACAGCAAGGGAGGGGCAGTTATCTGAATATGCAAACAATTCTTAAACACACACACACATTTTCCATTCTGGGTCACGCTGGGGATGAAACAGTTCTGAACAGGAGGTACCACGGCTCTGGGGATGGATTCGGGGGTCTGAGATGTCAAGGCCTGTCTTTCACATCTATGGGCCTAATCCAGCAACGGAAGACATCAGCTTCATCCTTCTAATCCATTCTTTACCCAAAGATCCCAGGGTGGCCTCCCGGGTGTTACCTTCTTACAAGGGACCCAGAATCAAAGCTCAGATTTCGTGCAGAAAGTCTCTCAGTTGCCTCCACTCTTACCAAAGGAGGCCCACTCGGGAGATCCTGTAAAGCCAGGTCTTGGTTTTAACTTCGTCCTGTGTTTACGGAGGATGTTATCACTGGGGGTCCCGGAGGAGGACTCAGGGGGACTCCCCTCTGTGGACTATTCTACAACTTCTCCTGTGTCTTCAACTGCTGAATGAATCGTCTTCAACTAGTTCATCATAAAAAGTTCTTGTAAAAAATCGCGTCTGTCGTACACCCTGGAGGATCCTATGCCCCACGTGACCATCTTCAAGAAGCCCTGTGTCCGAAATCCATAGATTCCAGGTTCGACCAGAGACACTTCGCTAAAGGCATCGGTCGAGAAGGACCGACTGTACCAGCTCACCTGCCTTCTTTTTCGTAACCTGACTGTATCCCCCCCACCCCTGTCAAAAACAGGAAGGAACGGATACACAGATACGTGGACAGATAGAAAGAATGGAGAGATGGACGAAGGAGAGACAGGTGACAGATAGATACGGGCTTTGTAAGCCTATTTCCAAGAGAGGAGACAAAACCTCATCACAGTCCACCTGACAATTACCTGTAATCTCCATCTTCATTTAGTAACAGCCGACGCAACCTTAGGACAGTCCAAACCACTCTATCAAACCTTAAAGCACAGAGAGCTGGGAAGAGGATTAAATACACCCGTCACCCAGCTTCTGACGTCAAGAAACCTCACTCCTGAAGACTCCTGGGATCCGGACGCCAACTAATTTCAACTCACTTCCCACAGCCGTCTGATACAGAGAAACCTTTTTTTGTTTAATATTTATTTTACTTATTTTATTTTTGGCTGCGTCGGGTCTTAGTTGCGGCATGCGGCGGGCTCCTTCGCTGCGGCGTGCGGGCCTCTCTCTAGTTGTGGTGCGAGGGCTCAGTAGTTGTGGCGCGCGGGCTTAGTTGCTCCGCGGCATGGGGGATCTTAGTTCCCCAACCAGGATCGAACCCACGTCCCGTGCACTGGAAGGCGGATTCTTAACCACTGGACCACCAGGGAAGTCCAGAGAAAGCTATTTTTTTTAATGGAACTATAGGTAATTTACAATGTTGTGTTAGTTTCAGTTTACAGCAAGTGATTCAGTTCTTTATATATATATATATATATATTCTTTTTCAGATTCTTTTCCATTATACGTTATTACAAGATATTGAGTACAGTTCCCTGTGCTCTACAGTAGGTCCTTGTTGTTTATCTATTTTATATATAGTAGTGTGTCTCTGTTAACCCCAATCTCCTAATTTATCTCTCCCTCCCATGACCCACTATCCCCTGGTAACCAGAAGTTTGTTAGAGGTAAAGCTTTTCAGGGGAGCATCTCAGGATCACAAAGAGACCAACTGCAAGAGTTCTCAGTGCGTATCCACCCCATCCTGGAACAGTCTGCACCCGCCCCTTGTATACAGAGCAGAATCATACCTGTTTATACCGGCAGGAAGGGAGCTGAGCCAGAGCTCAGAAAGAGGTGACCCAACCATCTCTAAAGAGAGACCTGCCTTACCGGCCATCCCATCCCCTGCACCCTCCACCTCTCTGTAACCTGCGATCTCTCTTGAAGTTACGATGCTCAGTGTGCCTTGCACTGGTGTATCCCAGATGCTAACAAAACAGAACAGGCATGGCCAAGGGGACAGAGAGTGTGGGTGGAGGAGACCCAACCTGCCCTGAAATGCAGGAGAAAAGACAGCCGACAGGCCAGTGCGGGGGGGTGGGTAAAAATGCCACAGGAGCAGCGCTTCCAAGAAAGCACGGCATCTCTTCCCTGTGGCGCTGGGAAAGAGGATGCGGCGGAAAAGGCGCTTCAACCCAGGTCCCCTCAGCGGGAGCAGAATCCCCACACCCTGTGTGTCACCTGCTGGGCCAGGGGGTTGAGCTCTGCGTCGGGTTTCGAGGGAACACTCTTCTTCCTCACACTTCTATATGGTCGAGGTAGGTTAAGGTACAGAGGCTAACACAGGATGTATATAATATTAAGGGTTGCAACTGGGAGACTTCTGAGCGACCCAGCGACCCTCAAGGGGCTACAGAGGGGTCTGGACCACGCTTCAGAGCCGAGGCTGCCTGAGGATCACACACCGCCGGCCTCGTCGTACCGTGGCCTCTGATGCAGCCATTCTGCAAGATGGGGGCTGGACAGAGGGTGACATACCCCCAATGCGCTAGCATGCCCAGACGTGGGAAGAATTCAGCGGACCCGCAGGTGAGCCTGGGACACGGCAGGCAGCCTCAGCCTCAGCAGCGTCACCTGGCCACCCGGGGGGATCCGGGGGTCCCATCCAACTCCCTTCCACCACCCGTGCATCCCAAGTGTCATCAGCAGTCACCCCCTTTGCCTGGAACCCCGCCTGCAAGGTGTCAGGAATCACTTGTCTCCTCCACCCAACGGGAGCAAAGGTTTTATCTCCTCAACTGTTTAGACAAGTGAAATTAGTTTGCAGATGTTTAAACCAATTGAAAAAGGGATCTATAATTTCTAAGGAGGCTGAAAGAAGGCAGTATATGAAGAAAACGTCAGTCCACTCTTGATAGTGATATGTGCTCCTCTATGTTGAAAAGACTTTTTTTAAAAAAATAAATAAATTTATTTATTTATGGCCGCGTTGGGTCTTCGTTGCTGCGCGCGGATTTTGTCTAGTTGCGGCGAGTGGGGACTATGCTTTGTTGCGATGCGCGGGCTTCTCACTGAGGGGGCTTCTTTTGTTGTGGAGCACGGGCTCTAGCCACACGGGCTTCAGTAGTTGTGGCCTGCGGGCTCAGTAGTTGTGGCTCACAGGCTCTAGAGCGCAGGCTCAGTAGTTGCGGCGCACGGGCTTAGTTGCTCCGCGGCATGTGGGATCTTCCCGGACCAGGGCTCGAACCCGCGTCCCCCTGCACTGGCAGGTGGACTCCCAACCACTGCACCACCAGGGAAGTCCCTGAAAGGGGCTTCTGCAGAAAGATACAAGATACTAAGCTGGGTACCTGGAGTTGGCTAGGGGATGTGGTGATGGAGGC
Source organism: Pseudorca crassidens (assembly GCF_039906515.1). Classification (NCBI taxonomy): domain Eukaryota; kingdom Metazoa; phylum Chordata; class Mammalia; order Artiodactyla; family Delphinidae; genus Pseudorca; species Pseudorca crassidens. The sequence goes on along the minus strand of NC_090317.1, from coordinate 132,638,658 downwards.
AGATGGGGGCCAAAAACAGGGATGCATTTCCATGTATAATTTTCATTTTTTAAATCTGTGAGCTGTAGAAATATTTCAGGTACATGATAGTTAAATCTATGTTCAATTGATCAATTCAATAAACATACATTATATAATTATTGCAAGATAATTACTACACCATAATGAAAGAATGTATCATTGTAAAACCCAGTTCTTTTCTTTGAGGTTTCCCCCCTTTAAGGTAACATCAGAAAAGCTTATAAACTACAATACATGACATCATGTGTCCCAAGCCTACAGTTCTCCTTTTCAAAGTTGGCTTTTGGAAATTACGGCTGCAAACTAGTACAAACTTCTGTTTTACAGGCGAAAAAAAAAATCTTTAGAAGGTGTTTATTAAAGAATGTGTGCTAACTCAGATTAAAATTAGAACTGTGGAACTGTACACTTTGAAAGGGTGAATTTTACGGTTTGTGAATTATCTCTTAATAAGCAAAATTTACCCCCAAAAATGTGTGCTTTGGATAAAGCTCTGAGGATTTTTTTTTTTTAAACTTGGAACCTTCAAAGATCAGCTGATTAAACTGGACACAATTCAGCTGAGCCCTGGGTGGGAGGGGTTAGAGTTGTGAGTTCACTAGTCTAGACAGATTTAAAAAAAACAAAAACAATCAGTTCTCTCAAAATGTTGCTGTGTCAAGCCACATTCCCTTTCACAGAGCCCTCCTGTAGAACAGATATTTCAGACACACAATTCTTCTATTTACAGATTAATTACTAAGCTACACTCTCTCTTAAGAAAGATACAAAGTGTATAATCACGCAAGAAAAAAGAAACACAGGAAGTCCCTCACACCAACCCCAACGCTAAGGAATGTAACACAAGGAAACGTCTGGAATCCCTGGCCCTGCACTGGGCTCCCCAGGAGCAGATGTGAGGGACCTGGAACCGCGCTGGGTGACTCTTCACCCAGGAGCACAAAGGCTGGTCTTTGTATTCTGACAACACCATCCGGGCAGGTTAAAAGTCACAGCCTGGTACTGCATCCAGGGTGGGATGTGATGATGTCATAGCACCCTGCAAAGTTACGAACAATGCCCCTCAGCGTAATTGACACTCTGGGTTAGATAATTCGGGGGTTGGGGGGGAGGGCGTGTGCTGGGCACTGTGGGCTGTGGAGCACGATCCCTGGTCTCCACCCGCCACATGTCAGTAGACACCCCCCCCGCATGTGTGACACCCCAAATGCCTCCAGACATTGTCAAGTGTCCCCCCGAGGAGCAGAATCCCCTTGGTTGAAGACCACTGGTATAGACAGATGGATGACAGATGGACGACAGATAGAAGATAGATAATAGGTAGGTGGTAGATGATAAGTAAGAGTGATGACAGATGACAGCTAGATAGAAAAAGGTAATAAATGGATGGATGGATGGATACATGGATAGAAAGATACAGAAGACAGATGATAAATGGATGGATGATATAGGTATAGATGGATACATACATACATAATAGAGAAATACAGAGATGGTAGATAGATGATAGAGAAATATAGACAGACAGTAGATGGATAAATAGATAATAGGTAGAGTGGTAGATGACAGATGGATAGATAGATATGGATAGATGAAAGATTTATAGTTTTGATAGATGGTGCATAGATATAATAATGATAGGTGGATGGATAGATGATTGATAGACAGACAGACAGACAGACAGGGTCTCTCATGTCAACGCAGAGTTTCTCTGCCTCAGCACTACTGACACTGGGGCTGGATGAATCTCAGATGCGGGGCGTGCTGGGCCCAGCTTCCCTGGTCTCCATCCCCCCAGGTGTAACCATCAATAATGTCTCCAGACTCTGCCAAGTGTCCACTGGGGGCAGCATTGCCCCCCGTTCAGAAGCACCAACTTGGAGCAAGACAGCCCAGTCGAACTTTCTGTGGTGACAGAAACAGTCTACGTCCGTGCCGTCCAACCCGTGGCCACAAGCTCACAGCGGCTCCAGAGACTGGGCGACTGGCTTTGATCGTCTTTCACGTGGCCAGCAGCTGTCATACCGGACAGCCTTCAAGGTGCCGCAACTCAGCTCACGCTCAATTCCTGCGTCAAGTGTCAACTTGCCCCTCTGGAAATGTAGAGAATGCTGTACCTCTGACAACAGATGGTTTGTGTGGCCCACGCTGTGAAGACCACCTAGCTCTCTAAGCAAAAACGGGGTCCGGGACTTCCCTGGTGGTGCAGTGCTTAAGACTCCGCACTCCCAGTGCCGGGGGCCCAGGTTCGATATCTGGTCAGGGAACTAGATGCCACATGAATGCCACAACTAAGAGTTCGCACGCTGCAACCAAGGAGCCCGTGAGCCGCAACTAAGACCCAGTGCAACCAGATAAATAAGTATTAAAAAAAAACTACTGAAATATTGCTGTGTGTTGGACGCTCTGCACGATTCAGAAACAGCCACAATCCACACAAGGCTGGTCCCTGATATCTTAGTTTTGTTACCATCGTGCGGGAAAGGCTGACAGTAAACGTTAATGACAACAGCCATCCTGACTCTGACGCGCTCATCTGTGTTTCAGGGGCTTCTAAGGCTGCAGGACTTCAGGACACAGGTGTGCTGAGGTACATACGGATGGACCTCACCTCGGGGTGAAGGTCGGGAAAGACGTTCATTTTTGAGGAACGGAAGTTTCCAGTGGAAATTGGAGAGTTGGGCGGACTGGAAAGTAGAGGCTCACTGAAGTTAAGGACGGGTGGGACTTCCCTGGTGGCGCAGAGGCTAAGAATCTGCCTACCAATGCAGGGGACAGGGGTTCCAGCCCTGGTCCGGGAAGATCCCACATGCAGCGAAGCAACTAAGCCCGTGCAGCACAACTACTGAGCCTGCGCTCTAGAGTCCGCGAGCCACAGCTGAGCCCATGTGCCACAACTGCTGAAGCCCTTGCGCCTACAGTCCGCAAGAGAAGCCACCACAGTGAGAACCCGCGCACCGCAATGAAGAGTAGCCCCCACTCGCCGCAACTAGAGAAAGCCCGCACGCAGCAACGAAGACCCAATGCAGCCAAAAAACTAAACTAAACTAAAATAATTAAAAATTTAAAAAAAAAGGAAATTAAGGATAGCAAAGGCCACAGAGAGAATGGAGATTCGTGAGGATGGAGGAAACAGGGCAAGAGAAGGCGGGGATTCTGAAATCCTTCCACTGTGTTCTTTAGGCAACGGATTACAGGAACTCACGCGGCGGGCAGGGGGAAGTGACTGGCTCCTCTGAGTTCGGCGTGCTTTCCGTTTTGTTTCAGAGATTTCCCTGCGGTTGCAGAAGCCAGTAGGAAGGACGAAAGACTAGTGTGGAGCGAAAGAACAGATCCTGCATGAGGCTGGAGGGGATGGGCTGGGAGAGGGAGGGAGGAGATGCCCACAGGGTAGCACTGAGGCATCTGAGAAGGTCGTGATTTAAAACTTGAAAAAAGAGCCTGTACTTTTATGAAGATGTATTTTATATAACTTAACAACGCTAAAATATAGTAAGATCTTTTGAGAATGTTATTGTAATATATGTTATTGTTTGCACAGACTTTTATGCATAATTCACTCTAAAAGTATACAGTGTATGCTCTAAGAAAGAAAGAAAAAAAAAAAAGACAGGAAACCCTGGCAGGTGTCCAAAGGGCCCACTGAGTTGTTCTGTTTTGGGGAGGGTGGTGACAAGTTCCATGTTGGACCCTGCGGATGTCTGGAGGAGCAGGGATGTACTTACTGGGTTCAATCGAGCCCCCAAAGATTCATGTCCACCCAGAACCTTAGGATGGGACGTTATTTGGAAACAGGGTCTCTGCAGATGTGATGAAGTGAAGAGTCTGAGATGAGGTCCCCCTGGAGGAGGGTGGCCCTACATCTAATGACAGGGTCCTTCTAAGACACAGAAGAGGAGAGACACAGACACAGAGGAGAAGCCCTGTGAAGCTGGAAGGCAGAGACGGGAGGGACGCGGCCACAAGTCCAGGGACGCCTGGAGCCCCCAGAAGCTGGAAGAGGCAGGAAGGACCCTCCCCCGGAGCCTCTGGAGGGACCACGGCCCTGGGACACCTTGACCTCACACGTCTGGTCTCCAGGACTGGGGGAGGATGGATTCCTGTTTCTGTAGGTCACCTGGTTTGTAACGATTTGTAACAAGAGCCCCGGGAAATTAATATAAGGGGCCCCCTGGATGTCGGGGAGAGAGAGACAAACCCACCCAACAGGGTCTGCCTTGGAGACCACCCTGCAGCTCGCAAGAGCAAGGTGCAGGTGACGGCTGTGCCTTTGGCCACCAGCTCCAGGATGATAACTACAGTCACAAGCATGGATCAGATCACCCTTTGGACTTTAGAAAATTCTCCTTTGTAATACCCAGCCATCCTGTTGGAAACTCTTTTGTTTCTCTCTTATTGGAACTTCCTATTATTGTTGATGGATACAGTATCTTGTCAAACTTCTCTGAAAATGACTCAAAGTGAGACTTTTAACAAAATTCCTTACGTTCCCTTGTTTTCACCTTCTCTTAGGTTCCCTAAATTATTGGCTTTCTCTGGGATCTCAAGTCTTCTGCTATCTTGATGTCTCAGACTGTGTAAACCGATTGAACAAGGCGAGTTTGGTGGCTGTTTCCTGTTAAGAATGAGGGTCTTCAGATGACCACTCAAGTTTCCACGTGTGAGTGAGGCTGGGACCCTCGGCATGAGAGCATTAGGAGAACGTTACCCTTAGAGGGCAACCACTGCCTTCCGTCTCTTTACTGAATAAACTGTTCCAACAGCGCTGATGGTTTTCTGGGCACCATGCTCATCACAGGAGCTGTAGAGTTCTCCAGGGATCCCTGAGCTTCCTTACTCAAGCCTTACTTTTTTTTTTTTGGCCCCGCCGTGTGGCTTGCGGGGATCCCCGTTCCGCGACCAGGGATCGAACCCGGGCCCTCGGCAGTGAGAGCACCGAGTCCTAACCCCTGGGCCGCCCGGGAAGGCCCACTCAATGCTCACTCTTGTCACAGCTCGTCTGGGGTCTGGCGTGTCCCGCCCTCCCCATGCTGCTTCGTCCACACTGTCCTACACGCTGGCGTGTGCTCTGGGCTGCCCCGAAGTCTGATGCAACTTCTAACCTGTGCGTGACACCTGCAGCTCCTTCGTGACGACTGTCTGTACCTACGTTATTCCTGTGTTCCTGAAAATAAACTGTATTATCAGTTTAATGGAAACTTGGGAGAGGGAGACTATGAGGGGTGTGCGTGTGTGTGTGTGTGTGTGCGCGCGCGTGTGCGCACGTACCAGCAAGCAGGTGGCATCTGTGTGCAGTCAGGTTGCCACACGACATCAGACGTCTCTGCACTACTGATACTATGTATACGATCAACAACTAATGCGAAGCTACTGTGTAGCACAGGGAACTCTACTCAGTGCTCTGGGGTGACCTAAATGGGAAGGAAATCCAAAAAAGAGGGGATAAATGGATACGTAGAGCCGATTCACTTCGCTGTACAGCAGAAACTAACGCAACACTGTAAAGCAACTATACTCCGATAAAAATTAATTAATAAAAAAGTCTCTGATGATATTTACAATGGAGAGAGGCCGGAAATAAATTACACACACACACACACACACACACACACACACACACTGGCAGACCTCAGAGACACAAGTTGGGTTCCAGACCAACTCAATAAATCAAATATGGCAATAAATCGAGTCACAGGAATTTTTCTGGTTTTCCAGGGCGTATAAAAGTGATCTTTCCCAGTTGACAGACTCCCCTGTAGTCTGTTAAGTGTGCAATAGCATTCTGTCTAAAAAAACAATGTACAGACCTTCGCTTTACAATAGCTTCTTGCTAAAAACTGCAAACCATCCTCCGAGCCTTCAGGGACTCGTTGCAGTAACATCCAAGTTCCCCGGTCACAGATACCATGACACATATCATCACAATGAAAACGTTTGAAATATGGCGAGAACGACCACAATGTGACCCAGAGACACAAAGGGAGCAAGTGCTGTTGGAAAAGTGGCACCAACAGGCTTGCTCGAGGCGGGGCTGCTACACCGTCAATTTGTAAAAAAACGCGGCATCTGCGAAGTGCGATAAAGTGAACTATGCCTGTGTGTAAATATATTTAAAACTGTAACTTTCGCTACATCTTCTCAAGGAAGATGTAGCTTGTCTTCTGCTGACAAACTCCATCTTCCCATCAGTGAAGGTGTTTTGCCCGTTTGAAAGTGTTTTGTTATGAAATCCTCAAGTAACCACAAGAATATGGTTCATGTAGAAACAGAAGAGATGCTATAAGGGGTCCGTGTGGAACGTGCAACCAGAGATGTTTAGGAAATGGCATCTGGTATTCAATCACTTTTGGAAAATACACGTATGCCTCTGGACATTCACTTATACTAGGGAAAGGAGGTCTTTTTGACGTGTCATTTATCCCAGGTATCGTAATGAATCAGGGGACAGCCGAGAATTTTATTAAAGAGCTGTTTCCATTGGTATCCCTAACAGTGTCTGAGAAATCACTTAAAAACGATCCTGAGGTCGTGGCACCCCAGAAGGAAGGAATTCTGACGTCTGATTTTGTTGACCTATACGACTGCTGAGATTCTTAGGTGTGTAAGCTGTGCTGTCCAATGAGGTAGTCACCAGACACATGTGGCTTATTTAAAGTCCAATGAAGTGAGGTGGAGTCAAATAAGGAAGTTGATGATGACCCAGCAATCCCTCTCCTGGGCATATATCCAGACGAAACTGTAATCCGGAAAGACAATATGCACCCCTATGTTCACAGCAGCACTATTCACGACAGCCGAGACACGGAAGCACCTAACGTCTATCGACAGGGGAATGGATACAGAAGATGTGGTACATATATACAATGGAATACTATTCAGCCATAAAAAAGAATGATGAAATAATGCCATTGGCAGCAACAATGGATGGACCTAGAGATTATCATACTAAGTGAGGTAAGTCAGAAAGAGAAAGACAAATATCATATGATACCACTTATATGTGAAATCTAAAATACAACACAGATGAACTTATTTACAAAACAGAAATAGGCTCACAGACATAGAAAACAGACCTGTGGTTGCCAAGGGGGAGGGGAGGTGGGGGAGGGATGGAGTGGGAGTTTGGGATTAGCGGATGCAAACTATTATGTATAGGATGGATAGATAACAAGGTCCTGCTGTAGAGCACAGGGAACTCTATTCAATATCCTGTGACAAACCATCATGGAAAAGAATGTTACACATGTATCACCGAATCACTTTGCTTTGCTGTACACCTGAAACGAACACAATACTGTACACCAACTATACTTCAATAAAATAAATTTTAAAAAAAGAAGCTGGTACCTCAGCTGGTCACCATAGCAACATCGATTCTAGGACATGGTCCTCACGGCACCCGGTTCTCTTGGACCGCGCTGCTCTATAGAATCCAAGAACAGGAGAAGTTTGCCATGAGAGAATCCAGGAGAGGCAGACGACTCAAGAACGAGGCACGCGAACTTGCTGAACTGGTCCTGCGGAGTCTACTCGGGAGCCTGGCTCATTTGCGTGATAGCGCTGAGGCCGCCATGCTGCTCCCAAACTACTGAGAATCATCCTTATGATAGGGGAGGGTCAGGGTTCAGCCCTAGACTTATTCTTGGTAACAGAAAACAGTACTAACGTTGCATAATAGTCTTTACAATGTTTAGACCGTTCGCGTGATGGTTAATGGAAAGCACGGATCCTGCTGAAATATCCCCCAGCTGAGCAACCGCTGGGTTCCCGGAGCACAAGAAGCTTTCTTCTTCTAAAGCCCCGACCCCGATCCTCGTCTCTTCTCTCTGTTGCTGACCACATCCCTGAGAGGTGACCCTTCCATTCTTCCAACTGACCTCAGGCTCTGAACTCTCGCCAGGGTAACTGACAGCCAGCAACACATCCATTCTTCCAGTGTCTGGCTGGACAAATCTTCTGGGGTCCCTACTGTGCCCCAGGGTACAGAGTGATACACACACTGTGTGGTAGACATAGACCCAGGGCACCTGCAAGCCCGTCAATGTCCACTTCAGAGCCCCCCACGCTCAAAGCAGCACCTCTCAGACTCTCTGATCTCAGGATTTCTGGATGCGCTAGAAATCTATCGAGATCCCTGAGGAGTGTTTGTTGGTGTGGGGCGTGGGGGTGCCTCTCCATAGCAGCCATAGTAACAAGTAAAACAAAAATAAAGAAAATGCAAGAGCCCTCAAGGATGCATTTCACTGGTGGTCAAAGAGGCAACCATGATCCCAGGTCAGGCGGCCACTGGAAACTCCACCCAACACTCATGCGAGAAGGAGAGAGGAAAAAAAAGCAAATAATGCTTTCGTATTCTTACAAAAGTCATAGTGACCTCAGAGTCCCACAAGGAACTCCCATGGGCCCCAGGACCCCACTCTGAGAACCACTTGCATCTCAGCTATGGACCGACCGTAGCAACCCATCGCGTAACCGATGCGGTCTTTCAAGAGGCATTTCATTCTGCCTCTTAAACAGACTATTTTGCAAGAGCCAGCATTTTCCAAACTGGATAAAGAAATATTTTTACAGCCTTTTTAGTTTAGGCTCTGCAAAGCAGACACATTTTGAGTTGAGTTTGTTAGGTATTACAATCCGCCCTTTTCAGTCTCATTTAGTATCTATTTTGTGATCATTTAAGAGCTCACGGCACTAAATACGGGCATTCTGAAAACCTGAACAAACGACACATAATCAAATATAACTGTCTCCCATTCAAAGTCTTTCTGATGATTCCTACTTCAAACCACAACCTTCTCACCAAGATCAAAGGTGTCATTTGAGAATGTGACGAAGACCCACTTTCCCTCAACCATCTTCCTCCAGGATTTCCTACCAGTCAAGGATATCCAATTCCCACAGCATAACCCTCATTCCCCAAAGACTAAGGGCGGAGACCAGGGGGTCTGGGAGGGAGCGACCTAAGGGTCCCCAGGAGTCATCTTAAAAGTCCCCCGTGGCCCCAGGTTGGGGTAAGCGTCCCCCCTTCATCTTTGCACGACACAGGCGAACCACGTCCCGGGAAAGTACATGGAATCCAAACATCTACTAAGAAGACAGAAACGAGTGTCTCCCAATGCCCATGCCTGAGCCTTGCCCAGCTGGAGCCAGAGAACATGTTCGTAACCCAAAGTACACTCCTCTACAAGCCCGGGCACGGCCAGTCCATGCAAAGTCAGGACAGCCAGAGACCTGTTTCATGCCAGCCACTTGGCAAGTCAAGTTTAATGCTGGCAACAAATAAAATCGATAGAAAGACAATGTCTCCAATTCCTCCAGAGCCTTGATAAAAGCTGCTCACTCCATCTCGACGGCCCCCCTGCAAACCTGTGGTCTTTCAGGAATCCACATGTAAGACTCCTGCTGTCTGTGCTACTGAGCGATTCCTGGGCTGGGCTGGCGTCCTCATTTTAGACTAATCCTGCCTTCTACTTTCCTATCCCTGTGTGATGTTTGTCACGATTCATTACTCTTTTCTAGGCTGCAAAAGAAGCAGCCTGGAACCTGGACCGCCAAGGAAGCAGCCTGGAACCTGGACCGTCCGAGGTTGCACTGTTTCCAGAACAGAAATATTCTGAAGGGACAATTCAGAAACCACCTTCTGGCGCAGACTCGGGACTGTCTGCCTAGGAACGACCTGCCCTGCTGACTTGACAGGAAGGCTAGGCAGCGGGCCTGGCAACAGGAGATGGCTTTTCCCGTCCAAACAAGTGGCCGGTCTCAGGTTTCATCGAGTATTTGGTGACGTCCGGAGAACTGGAGTGTTTTCAACAGCCAGAAGGGTTCTCACCCCCTCAGCCAAAAACCTCCCAGTGTACGTGGGTGTGTGCACACCTGTGGATGCAGTCATGCAGGGAGAAACAGCAGCACGGAAAGTCACTGGACAACTAAAGAAAGAAGTCGGTTTCCCCTTTTACAAAGGTAGAAGACCTCCCGCCGATAGCCCAGGAGGTGAAGCACCCGGTCCACACCCCCACCCCCCACCCCTCCCACGGACGGTTTTGCCAATGGCATCCCCAGTTCTAGACGGGGATTGTAAAGCTGGCGTCTAAAGCTGACGGCGCCCTCGTTTTACTTTTGCTTTTAAGGAAGCCGAGCGGCTGTCCTGAAATGCACTGCGCTCAGAAACAGGCTGGAGCAGGTGGCCGCCGACTCGCTGTTCTCCCTGCTTATTTCTGTGGCTGGTTCTCCCCAGGGAAGCAGCTGCGGGTTTTCATTCGTGGAGGGGGAACTGTCACGAAAGCAGCAGCAGCTGGGAGAGGGAAACAGACCTGCAAGAGGGTCCGCCAGCCACAGTGCACAGAACACAAGACTCCCCCAACGACCAAGGTGCCCTGGGAGGGTGGGAAAAGATGACGCGGGCTTAGCGGTTCTCCTGGGTCACGATTCCCTTTCTTCCATGGCCCTCTGGGAGGCTCAGAGGAGTAGCCCAGAATCTCAATCAAAATACAACATGTTACTACCAGGAAAAGTAAATAAAGACCCAAAAAAGAAAGAAAGAAAGAAAGAAAAAGCCTACCCAAAGAAGAGTAACAAAAACCAAAAGCAAGCAGAAATAAAGACCTAACCCGCGTCTCTGTGTTAGGTCTTTACTGACTGTACAAGCAGAAAGCAATGAACCTGAAAACAAGAGACTTCCCTGGAGGTCCAGTGGTTAAGACTCCACGCTTCCACTGCAGGGGGCACGGATCTGATCCCTGGTCAAGGAACCAGATGCCCCGTGCCACGACTAAGACGCAGCGCAGTGAAATAAATAATAATAATAAAAGAAAACAAGAAATCAATAGAGAAAAAATAATCGAGGCAACCAGAAGCTGCGGCTTTGACCCAAATCAATACAACGGATACCTCAGAATCTGTTACCAAAAGGACGTGCTAACTCATCTTTCGGAGGATCAACGAAATGAAGGTCTTCATGAGTATAATCCCTGCCAACAATGACTGTATTCAAGGAGCCAATACTCTGACTCACTGGTGTTTGGTTTTTTTCTGGGTAAATGTTTTTTTCCCCTACGGTGTGAGGATAAATGGAAACTAGCACCCAGGCAGAATTTCCACAAGAGGAAACTCTAGATAGCTGGCCTTCTGGGTGCCCGTTCGATTTAGGGGGGCGGGGGGGGGAACCCTCCAAGCGAGAGTTTTCAATCTGTGCTGAATGTTTTTGGAATTGTCCGCAAACACCAGCTGGCTAACTACCCACCTCTCCTCGCTCCCTGCTAGCCGTCCCCCCCAGACTGCACACACCCAGGCACAAGCAGGCGTGGGCACACGAGCCCTGCTTCTGTCTGCCCCTGCAACCTCAGACCCCAGGTGCCCTCGGCGTTACAAAGGCCGTCCTGTGAGCAGCGGAGCCCTGCCCGCCACACCCAGCCCTCAGATCTGCCCGGTCTGGTCCTTTGTTCAGTGAACTGGCTGCCGAGATAATGAGGCAGCAGGGTGACATCATCGACCCAAATCACTGTCAACTGTGTTACAGGAACCCTGGGGAGGCTGCCCTCCAAACGCCTTCCATGAGCCCGCCTCATCAAAACCGTGTCCAAAGGACACGTCCAGAGGATGCGTATAGAGAGCAGCGCACGACGTGGGAGCGCTGGGTGCAACCATTTTCAGGAACTCCCGCGTTTGAGCAGGGACTCCGGGAGACGGTTTGTTTTTCCTGTAACTGGAGGGAAAGCCAGCGTGAATTTCCAAATGGTAAGTGGGGTGAACAGATGTGCAAGGGGCCGAAGGTGGATCTTTTTTTCAAGCATGGAATCACCCAGTGGGAGGGGACCTCGGACGCCCAGAGTATAGTCTTGACAGACCTCCTAGACTAAGCGGGAGGCACTGGGCCAAGCAGGCGCTGGGGAGGCCACGGCAGCACCTGGCGCGAAATAAAGGCTGGAAGGACGGCCCAGAGGGGTCCGACGGGAGCTCCTACATGGGGACAAGGTGACTCACAGGACGGGTGACAGCCACCCACACGGAGAATGTCCCCTTCACGTTCCTACGCCCCAGGGCAGCAGGACGGCCCGTGCCGGTGGAGGAAAGGACCTGCATCGTAGAACACACGCGCCCACTCCATCCGCGGCCTTGGCGGATACGGGGCGTTCCAATGGGACGAGCCTCGGGGACACTCAGGATGCGTGACTGGAGTCCTCCACGGCTAACTCCAAAGGCACTGAAGAGCTATTTGTAACATATGCTCTTATTTGGAGACGCAACCCAGATGCCAAGCGGACGTTTACTGGAGTGCCGTAGGGGTGTAGCGAGAGATGCAGCACCCTGTGCACCCAACCCAGCGCAGTATCGCAGATCCGTCCTCCCCGTGAAACGCAGGCGGGGCAGGACGCTGCTGGAATTAGGAGCTGCTTAGACGCATTCGTAGTGTTGCTTTTATTATTCTTCCAAGGGGAACCTCGGGGAGGCGGGGGGAGAGCCTGCCAAGTTCCTCAAAAAAAAAAGATAAATAAACGTCCCCGTGTTGTCCAGTCAATGAACACGCTCAAGCCTCCTTAAGAAACCGCCCGCCGCCGCCGTTACCTCCCGCCCCCGCGTGGACACAAGCTTGGTTTCTGGGATTCCACGTGGCTAACCACACCTGCCTCCGCACGGGTCACAGCCGTGTGTCTAAAGGTCCATCCCGGGGCCAGAAGCTCCTCGAAGGTCTGAGGCTTTGTCATCTCATCTTGGAGCAGTCCCGTCACTGGCCTTTCTCTTGCAACACGAGAATTGGTGCTGCTTGGCCGGGGACGTGGCAGTCAGTGGTGACACCATTCCAGCCCCTCAAAAGAGGGCAAAGATGTGACAGCCTCAGGTAACTCATGAATCCCTTCCCCAGCGTGCACGGGCACGCGCACACACACACCCAATGTCCAGCCCCATCTGTCGGTCAGTGGATCTCCCATTTCTCCTCCCAGGTAGTAACGGAAGAGCTTTTTATTGTTAACTGCGGTCCCTCCGTTTGTGGAAGTCAAGGCCGTCAGACCAGGGCTGAGGCCAGGCTGGGCGCAGCCATCCACCTGCCACGTCCTCCAAAGCGGTGCTGCGTCTCGGGTGAGGCGCACACAGAAGAGTAGAAGCATCGGTGCACGATACACAGAGTAAGATGTCCTTGTCGTCATCCCCAGAACCTGGGGACGCGTTCGTTTACGTGGCCGAGGGGAACTGAGTTTCAAGGAGCTAACCACAGAGGTGAATCAGCAGAGTCTTAATAGCGAGATGCCCCTGGGTTAGTTGGGTGAATCCAGCGACATCACCAGGGTCCTTAGAAGGAGCCGAGAGAAGCAGGAGAGAAACGGCACGAGAAGGGTTTGACCCGGCAATGCCGTCTTCAATGACGAAGGAAGATTATCGTAAACAAAGGAATGCGGGCGGCTTCTAGAAGCTGCAAAAGGCCAGGAAAGAATTCTCCCCTGGAGCCTCCCCAAGGCACACAGCCTTGCCCACGCCTTGGTTTTTAACCCAGCCATGCTGGGAATTCCCTGGCGGCCCAGTGGTTAGGGCTGGGGGCTTTCACTGCCGAGAGCACTGGAGAACTGAGATCCTGCGAGCTGCACAGCACGGCCGAAAAAGAAAGAAAGAAAGGAAAAAAAACAACCAGTAATACCATTTCCAGACTCCTAACCCTTGGAACTGCAGGTTAGTCAATGCATGTTGACTGAGTTTGAGGTCATTTGTTCCAGTAGCCCAAAGGTGGGAAAGGCCACGCGAGAGATCCCAACAGGAGACCACGGGCAGTGGAGCTTGCACTGGGCTCCCTGTGCGGGCCCTGCCCGCCCCCCTCCCCTCTCCGGCTCCCTGACTCCGGGGTCAGAAGGAGGAGGTGCTCTGAGCACCGGAGGGGTGGACGCACGACAGGTGTGCTGAGAGGAGTTAGCGCCAAATCCACACAAAGACACTACCGTATGTCCTGGAACACGAGGTGAGCCTGTGTTCGGAAAAGGTGATGCTGGTGATGATGAGGGTGATGATATTATGGTGCCTACCTTGGATGCAATGAGCCAAGTCCACCTGGGGCGAGGCTCAACTAGTGCATCATGGGAACGCCAAGGAGGCTGAGGTACCACAAGATGCGTTGAAAGGTTCATGGTGTCATGGGCTGAATTGCGTCCCTCCACCCAAAGGATTTCATCTTGAAGTCCTGACCCCCAGCACCTCAGGATGCGGCTGTATTTGGAGAGGGGGTCTTTAGGTAAAATGAGGTCATTAGGGTGGGCCCTGATCCCAGAGCACTGGTGTCCTTATAAGAAGAGGAGATCAGGACACAGACGCGCAGAGAGAGGCGACCCCATGAGGACACAGGGAGGAGACGGCCGTCTACACGCCCAGGAGAGAGCCTCGGGAGGAACCCAGCCCTGCCCACGCCTGGATCTCAGGTTCTGGCCTCCAGGGCTGTGTGAAAATAAATGTCTATGGTTTAAGCCGCCCAGGCTGTGGTACATTGTTTCTCTAAGCAAATGCATGCAACAGGAGAAACAAAATGGGGTCCATCCAGCACAATGAAACATGACTCAGCCTAGAAAGGAATGAGGCACTCACACAGGCTACCAGGACAAAACTCAAGACTGTGAAGCTCGGTGAGAAGCCGGACACGAAAGGCCAGACAGTGTAGGATTCCACTGACGTGAAACGTCCGGCACACGCAAAGCCACAGAGACATGGGTTAGCGTTCGCCAGGGGCCGGGGAGTGACTGCCTAACGGGTAGAGAGTGTCCTTTGGGGGATGACGAAAATGTTTTAGAACCAGATAGACGCGGTGGTTGCACAGCACTGTGCCACTGAATTGTTCACGTTAAAACAACCTTCTGTGAGTTTCCATTAAACGAAAGTTCCCCGAGGGTCAGAAGTGATGCAGGTGATGCTGGTGGAGGGTGGCAGGATGTGGCAGTAGGTGGCGGAAGGGGACGGTGACGATGGAGATAACGACAAAGACGCCTCCCAGGCAGATCGAACTGACCACGTCCCGAACGGTACTCCTGGGCTTTTCCCCCCAACACTGCTCCATCCCTAACCCCCTCAGTGTCTCCAAGGGGTGGTACAGCTTTCCAATCATGTAACCCCCAAAGCTTGGATTTACCCCCGATTCTTTTCTCAGTCAGGTTCTCTGAAGAACCTTCCTTTCTCAGTTCTTTACTGTTCTTCCCAGCAAGAAAGAACATTTGTAGTTTTCGAAAAAAAGAGGAAAAGGGGAAACGTTTTAAATGGTGTGAAGGTGGTGACATGTGGGTGTTTGAAAATAAACAAACTTGGGGGAAAATACCAGGAGAGCCCCAACAGTTGCTCCTGAGACTGAAGGAGGCACTGAGAATCGTGAACACGTGTTTCTCAAGAAGAACACCGTGCTCACAAGCTTCAAGTGACCCCGGAAAGGGGAAGCGTGTGTCTGTGTCACGTGGTGCTTCTGCCCTTTTCTTGCAGTGACAGACATGGCCTCCTTGGTGGTCCCCAACTGTGGAGAGACCCATCCCGGAAACAGGTCTGAGACCAGCATCATGGCGTCATGTCCTCGTCCCCATGCATGAGCCAGGTCGGGACAAGGAGGGTCGTCCCCAGATCCAGGGAGAGAGGTGTCCTCCTGTAAGGAATCCAGGATGTGGCAAGGTGAGGCTGCTGCTCGGACAGCCACCTGCACCCCAAAGGCAGAAGCTCAGGAGAAAGAAGCCAGGGCGACATGTAAGGAGGAGTCAACCCAGTGTTATGGACTGGATGTCTGTGCCCCCCCAAATTCCCACGCTGAAGCCCTATCCCCTCCCCACCAATGTGACGGTATCCGGAGGTGGGTCTCTGCGAAGTAATTAGGACGAGATGAGGTCATGAGAGTGGGGTTCCCAGGATGGGATTAGTGTCCTTATAAGAGCTTTCCACTCTCCACCATCTGAGCACACAGCAAGAAGACAGCCAGTGCGACCCAGGAGAGAAACTCTCACCAAAACCCAACCACGCTGGCACCCTGATCTCGAACTTGCGGCCTCCAGAGCTGGGAGAAATCCATCTGCATTGTGGTAAGACACCCAGGGGACGGTCTTCTGTCATGGCAGTTGGGCCAATCAAGACAACAAGGTCGGGATGGATTCAAGATGGCGAAGCTTGGCCTGACCACATGGGAACTAACTCTGCCCCATCCAGCTCGGGGGATGACCTCTGTCAAACAGTGAGCTCTGCTTTAGCCACACCCACATGCTGCGTGGGATGAGGACGCCCTCGGAAAACACATGTAACCTGGTGTCCTCCACCTCCAAGGATGTGAGGAAACTGCCTTATGGACCAAGCTGTAAGGCCACACAGAAATCAACTCTGCAGTCCTCTCTGGCAGGTGAATTAGTTTCCTGGGGCTCCCACAAACTGTGAGCTTAAAGCCAGAGGCATCCGTCCCCCCCAGTCCTGGGGACCAGATGTCTGAGGTCAAGGTGTCCCAGGGCCACGCCCCCTCCAGAGGCTCCAGGGGAGCGTCCTTCCCGCCCCTTCCAGCTTCTGGGGGCTCCAGGCGTCCCTGGGCTTGTGGCCGCATCCCTCCCGTCTCTGCCTCTGTCTTCCTGGGGCTTCTCCTCTGTGTCTGGGTCTCTCCTCTTCTGTCTCTTAGAAGGACCCTGTCACTGGATGTAGGGCCACCCTCATCCAGGAGGACCTCATCTCAGACCCTTCACTGCATCACATCTGCAGAGACCCTGTTTCCAAACAAGGTCCCGGTTCCCAGGTTCTGAGAGGACATGAATTTCGGGGGAGAAGGGGACTCGATCCGACCCAGGACAGCAGGTTCTGTGTGCACGTGTCTGTGACTCGTTGGCTCACCCCTGCCTCTCTCACTGCCTGCACGTTTCTCCTCCTGGCTGGTCTTCACCTGACCGCCCCCCCATCCCACACTTTCTATCCTCTGGCGCATTTTCCTTTTCTCCTCCTGAGTAGGGAACTATTGGCTGTGTATCTCCTAAGCTTCTCTTCCCGAAGTCCCCCCCCTCCCCCACCCCGCCGTCCCCTTGGAGATGTGAAGTAAGGAAGCAGAGTGTGTAAGATGAAGACGACACGAGACAGACAGATCCATGGAGACAGAGAGCAGATGGGGGTTCCCAGCAGCCGGAGGAAATAGGGGGTGACTGCTCACAGATTTGGGGTCGCCCTGCGGGGGCAGCAGACGAAAATGTTCTGGAACCTCACAGAGATGAGGGTCGTGCGACTTTGTGAACGTGTAAAGCGCCACGGCACGGTTCCCTTTGAAATGGTTCCTTTTGTGTTATGTGAATTTCACTACAATTTTTTAAAAATGAGAAGGAACAGGGGCTTCCCCAGCGGTCCAGTGGTTAAGACTCCGCGCTTCCACTGCAGGCGGCCAGGGTTCGATCCCTGGTCAGGGAACTGACATCCCACATGCCACCGGCAGTGGCCAAAAAACAAGTAAAAGTTTTTTTTAAATGAGGAGGAACAGCCTGCAGGACTTCTGTAAGACGAAATATTCTTTTCTAGTATTTTCCGTAATTTTATAAAAAGAAACATTCTTTTCTCGTATTTTACCTAACTTTCGAAGTTCCTCTGATGCTCTTAAGTTGAAACTACCATTCACGCCCACTCAAGGTAAATCAGATTAAAAGGTGAACACAATTTTCTGGGTATCACTACACCGTAAGCAACATTCCCTCCTAAAGGCTTCTGTCAACATCGCCCCGGGAGAAGCCATTCACATGCAGTGGGAAATCTCCCCACTGCGGATTCCACCCGCCTCCAGGGCGTGCTGCTCCCGGTGATGCTTTGGGAGTCCAGGTGGGAGAGAAAAAAATTAGGGCCGGTTCTGGGGAACCAAGGGTGCATGAGACAATCTTATCAGCAGGGAGGAAAATGAAAGTAAGAGACAGCAGTGCAGGTTTAATTACTCACTACGGAAGGTCTCCTCGGTCTAAAGAAAATACAACTTTCTGACAGTGTGACGTGATAGTAAAAAAATACAAGTGTCAGGCGTGAGCGCGTTTCTGTGGTCAGGGAATGAGCTTTGTGCCTCGATCTCGGGGCTGATGGCTGCCCAGACGGATGTACAGGATAAAACTGCACAAAACCAAACGCATGCCCGCTCCTCACAAGCTCAAAGGAGTTCCCATGAAAGGTGGGAGCACTGATGAAGGTCTGTGGTCTCTTAGCAGGATGGACCCCACGACGGCGTGCATCCTGGTTTTGATATTGTGTGACACCTACAGAAGACATCACGGGGGAAAACTTCATGAAGGGTGCATGGGACTAGGTGCAGGTTTTGGAATCCCCCGTGCACCTATCATTATTTCAAAACATTTATCTTTAATAGCACCATTGTTCGTGCTCATAGCGAGAAATCAAGCTTGGTCACCTGGACCAGGAATGTGGGCCGGGGGCTGCACACCATTCCTTCTGTAACTGGGCCTGTTTTTCAATCTATGAAATCAGTTTGGCCAAGACAGGACCCAAGGTCCCTTCCACGCTCTTTAAAAAATGCCCATGTTGGGGCTTCTCTGGTGGCGCAGCGGTTGAGAATCTGCCTGCTAATGCAGGGGACACAGGTTCGAGCCCTGGTCTGGGAGGATCCCACATGCCGCGGAGCGACTAGGCCCGGGAGCCACAACTACTGAGCCTGCGCGTCTGGAGCCTGTGCTCCGCAATAAGAGAGGCCGCGATAGTGAGAGGCCCGCGCACCGCGACGAAGAGCGGCCCCCGCTCACCACAACTAGAGAAAGCCCTCGCACAGGAACGAAGACCCAGCACAGCCAAAATAAATGAATAAACTAATAAACTCCTACCCCAACATCACCACCAAAATGCCCATGAGATTTTTCCCCAACATAAGCTAAGCTTCCTTCCAAGCTGTCTGAATTTGTGGAGGGCTAATCAACCTAGAACACGGACAACTGCCCATAGACAGTTTATTCAGGAGCACAGAATAAGAGCATCTGAGACCTTACTGGTCACTGGCTTTCCTCCTTATTCTATCTCCAAGGTGTCATGGCCGCCCCGTGAACTGGGCCGTCGGCTTCCAGCTGGGTCTCGGTATCCTGGTGCCAACCCTCCTGGGGGGTCCTGCCATCTGAACAGCCACTGCCGGTTTTGCTAAATCATGGAGAAGCACATCTGTGCCCACCTGCTGCGTTCCACCTGCGCTGATCGTCACAACCGTCCTTGGGGGATTGTGAGTCAGCAATTCTGTCCCACAGGCGCCTCCCCCGGGGCCCAGCTCACAGGCAAAAGAAAAGGATGAAAAAAACACCTGTTGGTGAGAAAAAGAAGAGCTCACACACCGGAGCGGAGATCAGACCAGGTGAAAATGCACAACTGTGTGAGGCCAGAACTTCAGGGTGGAGGACAAGCCCAGCCGGCCCGGTCCTTCCACCCTGACTCATTCTGGAAGGTTCCAAGGGCGTGGGGATTGTGGTTATGTTAAGAAAGGCTGAGAGGTTTGTCAGGATGTTTTTTTTGTCTTCTGTTTTGTGTGTGGGTTCGTTTCAAGTTGTGGAAGACAGCCTTGCTCAGCTGGAGAAATGCATACAGATGGCCTCAGACGATTCAGAGCCACTGGGGGTGCCTGTTTGCGATGGGGGACAGTTAGGGATGGGTCCGGGGCAGTCAAAAGGGAACTTAAGTTTCCTGGGCCCGAAGCTTAGGATGAAGAGGCACCATGCTGGCCCCAACTGCGTTCTAACTGTGGGTAAAGAGCCCAACATAGCCCCTCACTTTTGTCCATGACACCTCATGGTCTAACGTTACTGGAAATTCTAACACCTCTGATGGGTTTGGGATTTTTTAAAAGCTTATTCTTACTTTCTTAGATTAACCATGCGCAGATAAATCTGGAATATTAAAGAAAGTTCTGGCAAAAGGTGATTTTAAAAAGCCACCAAAACTGCAAAGCCACACACACACACACCCCCTGGGTCCCAGGCCCCTGCTGGTCCAACATCCTGAACACGTGTGACCTGGCTCTCCCTTCACACCCTTGGAACCCACAGGAAGTTATCCTTGAAGAGCAAGTATCTTCTTCATTAAGAAAGGGAAAGACAACTGGAGAGCTCATTTCCCCCCCACCCGGCCCTGCTCGGTCCCCAGAGCCAGTGACTTTCTATTTTTAAGGACAAGATGACTCACTGGGCACCCTATGCCCACTAGGCAGCGCCCAAAGGGCCCCCAGGCAGCTGCAGACACCGGGCTACGCCACGTCCGCAGCCCACCCACCAGCCCACGCCCCGCCTGATGCCCTGGCACCTTTCACAATAGACTTGCTTAAGTGCCCAAAACAGATCCAGTTGCCAGCGCTGTGTGCCAAGGGCCGCCGGGTCCTCCACCAACTTTCCATTGTTGAATTGTGTTTCCACCTACCGGTATGACTGCACTGGTCTAGGTTTCTATCCTCGTCTCCTACCCTGCAAAACACAGCCAGCTTTTAAAGCAGCCCTGCAGAGCGCCCCAGAGGGAGGGAGGGAGGGAGGGAGAGACAGAGAAAAAGAAAGGGAGAGAGAGAGAAGATGGAGAAGATGAGACAGAGAGACACAGAGAGAGAGAGAAAAACAGGAAAGGGAGGGAGAGATGGACAGAGAGAGAGAAAGAAGATGAAGGAGGAGATGGACAAGAAGGCTTGGAGGGAGAGGAGGAGAGAAACAGGAGAGAGGGAGGGTGCCTCCTGTCCCCTCCGTCCCAAACGAGGCTTCCTGGGCACCCCTTCCTCACAGCCAACTACATACGGGCAAAAGGCTACTGACGGAAAAGGGAAGGTTTCAAGGCCACTCTGAGTGGTTTTAATGCCACTCTGGCTGTGCCCCTTGGTCATATGAAATCCCAAGCCATGCCCTTGAGGCCAATGCTTCCTCCCTTCCAAGAGAGGGTGGGGAAGGGCCCGAAGAAGTACCTGGGTACCCCTGCTCCAGGGTCATTTACGGTATGTGCCCCCTTCCCCACTGATTCTTTCCTGACAGGTTGGGACAACTCCCTTAGCAACAAAGGGTTGCTAAGAAGCCACAGGCTGGCTTGAGCCCACAGCCTGAAGGCAGCGCCCTCGCGGAGTCGGGATATTCTGACCCACTCAGGGCGGGCTCCATACACCAACACGTTTTGGGATCCAGGCACTCATGGGACTGGAGACTTCACGTTTCCAGCTGCCTAGGAGTGATCAGGTTCAAAGGAGGACGACAAAAAGGAAATCAGTGCCGGATAAAAGAAATGCCCAGTTCCGGATACACAGACGGAAAATACGGCAGGATAAGGAAATGCGTAATTCACCCCCAACGCCGCCCCGCGCCCCTAAAACGCCACGGGACACCTGACCTCCCAGTTCCAGATACGCTCTCAAGTCCAGGCGGGAGCATCCTGACGCGGGGGAGAGGGGGAGCCTGGCCAAGGTGAGGTCTGCAAGGGTCTCCGCGGCCGCCGCCGCCCTCAATGTGACGTGACCCCAGCAAGTTCTGTGACGTCGGGGGGGCCCAGACACCGGGGAGGTTGCTGGGGGGCGGGAGGGAAGGTCTAAAACAGGAGACTTCGGAGGTGCGGGGCAGAGCGCCCGCAGGTGGGGAGGCTCTCGGGGGCCGGAAGGAAGCCCTCCAAGTCTCGGGGCGTTCGGCGGTCCTAGGGCGCACGGGGAGCCCCGCGCGGAGATCCCGAGCAGGCGGGACCAGGCAGGGCCCTCCCCGGGCGGCGGCCGGGCGACCGCACACAAGCCTTTTGTCTGACGCCGGCTTCCCGGGCGGCGCCGAGCGCCCCAGCGGGCCGGGTCCCCGCGCGTCGCACTCACCCACGGTGGCCAGCGTGTCGAAGTCCTGCGGGCGGTAGGCGGGCGGCTCCGGCGAGGGCGCCCCGGGGCCGGGGAAGTGCGCGGGCGCGCCGTCGGGGGTCTCCCCCGAGCTCTCTCGGGCGTCGGCGTCCGCCGCGGCCGCCTTGGCCAGCCCGGGCGCCTCCATGGGGGCGCGCTCAGATCCGGGGTGCCGGGCCGGGCCGGGAGGCGCGGGGGGCCGGGCTTCCCGGGACGCAGCCTCGGAGGGCGGCGCGGCGGCGGCGGCGGCGGCGGCGGCGGCGGCATCAGCGGCGCCCACCCATGCGCGGCCCCCGCCTCCCGGTCGGCGGCCGGGCGCAGCAGGCGGCGCGGCGGGGACAATGGCTGGGCGCGGGGCGGCGCTCAGGGCAGAAGCGGCGGCGGCAGCCGATGGGAGTAGCCAGCGGCCTCTGAGGGCGGGCGCGTAGTGGCCTGGGCGGGGGACGCGGCCCGGGCGGGCGGGCGCGAGGCGGGGTTCTGGCCGCGGCCGCCCGGCCGCCTGTTCATTCCTCTCGTCCCGCGCCCGCCGCCGCCGCGCGGGCGCTGCGTGCGCGCTGCTGGGGGGCCGGGCGGAAGCGGCCTGGGCGGGGCCGCGCGCTCCCTCCGCCCGCCCGGGCGCCGGCCCGGACTCAGCCCGCCCGGCTGGGGGTGTGGCCCGAGCCGCCGCGCCCCGCCCCCTCCGCGCCCCAGCCCTGGGACCTCAGGGCCCGGGCGCCAGGAGCCTCTCCCGCCATTCTGGGGCGGGCGCGGGCGCGGGCGGCGAGGTTGCTTGCGCGGCCTCCGCGCCCCGGGGCGCCCCAGGGATGGGGTCTCGGCCGAGCTCCCCCGGGAGACGCGCAGGCCTGTCCCCGCGCCCCCTGCGCCCCAGCCCGGAAGGCTGGGGGAAGGCGGGACCGGCTGGGGAGCGGGAGGGCGTGGCTTAAAGAAAAGTAAAGTTAAAAAATAAAGCTGGAGTTGGATGCGGATGGGGCGCGCTCCGCCGACCGCGCGGTGCCCGCGAGTCCCGGCGGGCGGCCGCCACGTCTGGCGAATAACCATCGGGACCAAGGCCGCTCCCAGCGCTGGCTTGTTGGACTGCAGTCATGTAAGATACGCACCATGGGGGAGGCGCGGAGCCGCGCTCCCGGAGCGTTTCTTGACAGCTTCCGATAAATCTTTAATTATTTCAAAAGAACCATTTCTTAAAATACTAAGAGGCAGGTAACAATCAGACAACTACCAAATGCGGCGCATGCAACTTGACGGGCAGCTGGTGTAAACACACCAGGGACGATTTCGGAAAAGAAACGCAGTACGGTCACAGACAACTACACAACGATAGCGTTAGGTTTTTCCTAATGGGAAGTGTGTCCCAGGCCACCTTTGGTTATAGTTATACCCCCAAAATGTCGGGGCTGTATCTGAAATGCAAATGTAACTAGACGGATGCGGGCACTGTTTTTCCGGGGATCTGGTTAAAGTGCTCCTTGGACCACAGCGGGCCGGGCAAGGAACGCCTGGAATCGGTCTTTCAGAGCAGCCCCCAGGGCTATCCGGGCCGCAGGTCCGCGGACCACAGTTTGAGCAGCGAGAGGCACCGAGCCTGCCCTATTGTTTGGCGGGATTCCAGCGATTCCGCCCTTGAAAGGGAGGGTCCTGCCCCTGAGTCTTCTAGTCGGCGTGGGGACGGTCTGTCGCAGAGGCCAGAACTACAGAAAGGAGGCGTTTTACGGGGGACCAGGCCGGGCCTGCCTCGCTTGGCCAACTGGGAGGGGGTGACAGGAAATCAGAACCGGCTCTGGGTGTGGTGCTCTGGCCCCCGGCTGCCAGCCGCGCCCCTGCCCTCCTCTGCACACTGTGGGTGGCTTTTTCCCCGGGCGAGACGCCTGCTCTCTGCTGGTTGCCAGATCTTGAGCTGGAATGCGAAAAATGCGCTCCAGGAGCGGGCCGCGTGCGCCCCAGCGGCTGCTTAGACAAGGACTGGTCCCCCGCGCTCAGGCCACCAGGCCGTGCCCCGCGGAGGGGCGACCGGGACGGTCCACGCCGGGCAAGGGCGCGACTCCACGCGGAGCGCGCGCCCGCTCCCCGCGGACGCGACCTTGTGACTGCGGTCGGGCTGGCTAATTAAGGTCGATGGTCAAGGCTAGGGTTTCACGCCCAGTGAAAGGCACGCCTTGCCCTTCTAATGGCAGCCGGGGAGGAAAAAGTAACAGAGACGCTTGCAGAGTTAAACTCTGGGTGGCGGAGTGGATCTGACCCTTCCTCGCCCGCCCGGAGTTTGACCGCATACCTACCTGTTCCTATAAATATCCCGGCGGGTTTCACAACACCTTGATGAACAAAGCCGCTTTCATCTGGAAGGCTCATAAAAATTCTTCAGAAACCACAGCATATTTCTTGAAAGGCAAAAAAGAAAAAAAAAGCCGTGCAAGCGAGGCATTACAGGGGCATTTGTACCGCCTTTGGGATGAGCATTCGGTGGTGATGGGGCAGGGAAATACCGAACTCTGTAACCCAGCGGACTGAACGCTCCCCGTACGCAGAATGAGCTCTAAAGTCAACGCCGGAACAGGTGTAGGCGGGGTTGAATGAGGGAGAGAGCAAAAGGGTGGTCCGTGAGGGCAGCTGGACACTTCTTTTGGAATTGCATGTATTTGGAAATGCGCATGTCTATAAGTAGACAGGTAGATATGTGTGCGTGTGTGTACTGAGTGAAAATAAAAAGCGCACAGTTGCCTTCCCGAAGTTTACAGTCTCTCTACATTATTATATCTATATTACATTCCAATGTGTTCTGATATATATTCTAAAGTGTTTACCAGCCTTCACAGACTTAACAATTTATACGTGTATAATAGATATTAATATCATATTATATTCTAATCTATTCTGTGATACATATGTTTTACAGTATATATTCTATCTGATTATGTTCCAATATATATATTCCAAAAGAAGTGTTCAGCTGCCCTCACAGACTTTATCTATATTAGATATTATTATATCACATATATTCTATTCTGAATATATAGTCTAATGTTTTATTATATGTTCTAATATATATATTCCAAGAGGTTTTCAGCTGCCCTCACAGACTTTACAGTTTTTAATGTATATAATATCAGATACTATTTATACCCCACATATTCTAATCTATTCTGAGATATATATTCTCATGTTTTATTATATGTCCTAATATATATATTCCAAAAGAAGTTTTCAGCTGCCTTCAGACGCTACAATTTATATATATTAGGTATTATTTATGTGACATTACTACATTCTAATATATTCTGGAATATACATTCTAATATATTTTATTATATATTCTGATTCAGAGAAGCGTCCAGTTACAGGAATACGGTTTCCGACTTCCGTGGTCAGACTTTACTGTCATTCAGGTGAAGCCGTGGTTTACTAGGAATAGCCTAGGTCATGTCTCATGCTCAGTGATTTTGTTCCCATTTCTCAGGTGAGCTGCTGCATAGCCCCGTAGGGGGGTTTTGTGCTCTCATTCAGCACCAGTGAATGTTTTCCTGGCAAGGAGTGATCCAAGCATTTATAAGCGCTCACTTTTAGTAGGTTTGCAACCCTCTGCTGCTTCTTTTTCCCTTGTCCAGACGGCCCTATGGTGGGTTTGCGTTGGTTTCATGCGCTAGAAATTCACGATAACCTAGTTAGTTGGCTACGTTCTATTACAATCCTGGGCACTTCTGCCTCCACGGATGGACCGCTGCTGGCATGATGAGTCACAGATGATGGTACTTATTTTATCATTACGATCAGTACACCCACAGTCATCAGAGGCCTGCCCCGGTGGGAGCCCAGCTGAATCCCCACCACTCACAAAGCGTCCCCACGCACCCCAAGGCTGTATTTTGGCGCCTGGCTCTCTAGAGATATTTTATGCAAAGCGGACCCCCTTTTCCAACAGCTTCAATTTCACTTGTTGAATAAGTGTTTGACCCAACATACGTGGCTAAGTTGTGACCTAGCAATGGCCTTCCTGCTGATGGAAATGAAGTTTTCACCACGGAGATGTCACACACACTGCCCTGGTTAGGGAGGTCATGAACTCCAAACGGGCTGAGAGCAATGAACTCATCCAAGGTAGAATCCTGGATGGTTAAATACGTGCACATTTGGGTAAAATGAAGCAATCCACCATCACTAACATAAACAAAACCCTAAGCCACCCTCTCTACAAACTGAAGTTTAAAAATCTGAAGAAGTACAAGGACATTTGACTGTCACACTGCTCTTATTCATGTATGGAGCTCCAACGTCTATGAATAATGGTTTTGTTTTGTTTCTGTTTTTGTTTTTTGCGGTACACGGGCCTCTCACTGTTGTGGCCTCTCCCGTTGCGGAGCACAGGCTCCGGACGCGCAGGCTCAGCAGCCATGGCTCACGGGCCCAGCCGCTCCGCGGCATGTGGGATCTTCCCGGATCGGGGCACGAACCCGTGTCCCCTGCATCGGCAGGCGGACTCTCAACCACTGCGCCACCAGGGAAGGCCTGAATAATGTTTTTATACATGTCTATTTACTCGGAGGCTTTTCTTGAGAGATTTCAAAGGAAACTGTAGAGGAACGTGTTGAGAATAGACACATTGCCTGGGATAGACCAGCCTGTAATTAGAAGATGGTGCATTTATTCATCACTGAAGATTTGCAGGAAAGTTTTTACTTGTCAGATGCTGAAGAGATTCATGGAAAATCTAAGCTGTGATGCTGGAGGAACACAGGTGGGTCATGCTTCCCGAAACGTGAATACATATGGTGGATAGACGCATCCTTCATCCGAAAGGGAAGTTAACGTTCGATGCCCCTGTGGCTGCTGTGTAACTGGACTTCTGAACTTGAACTTTAGAAGTCACATTTTACCCAAGGAATCATAGTGATGGTTAGAAAGCAAAGATGATTAGGAAGTAAATATGATGACTTAAGAGAGATTTCACCAAGGGCATCGATCATTCTGTTCCATCATATGTTAATGCAGTTTCCTTTCCCTACCTAAAATCTCAAGTTGTGAAAATGAATGAGTGGGGTGGCCCCCATGAGCCACGGTGACCTGCATCCTAGAATCCACAAACCAGACCTTGTCACTTGGGTCAGGCTGTCCTTTTAGCTCATGTGCTAGTGTCTGGAGCTTTCCATGAATTCCAAGTACCACAAAGGAACATGAGAAAAATTATACCAGATCAAGTCATATATGTCTCTAGACATTATAAATAATATTCTAGTACCAGCTGTTATCTCCTTTGGATTAAAAGCGTCTTTAGGTTTTTAGATTCTCACCTTGTATGCTACTAAAAAGTACCACGAAGACATTACCACGAAAGAAAACTAAAATCCATTTCAGAAGGACTAGATTTAAAGATAGGGGGAAAGTACAAGACAGGTTCAAGGTTGTATTGTACCACACAGGGCATATAGCTAATATTTTATAATAACTGCAAATGGAAAGTAACCTTTAAAAATTGTATAAACATTAAAAATTTTTTAATTAAATAAATTAAGAATTTTTAAATAAAGAAGTGGGAAAACAAACAACACAATGAGACTAGGGACTTCCCTGGTGTTCCAGTGGTTAGGAGTCTGCGCTTCCACTGCAGGGGACACAGGTTCAGTCCCTGGTCAGGGAACTGAGATCCCCCAAGCCGTGTGGCATGGCCAAAAAAAATAAAACAACAAGACTAGAACATGATAGTGGAGTGGGGTCAGTTTTCCAATCCCTGGATGGTCATAGGAGGACCTCCTAAACTTGACAGAGACAGAATCACAGGGGTAAACAGATAAACAGATCTGACAGCCTAAAAATGTAAGAACATTATGGAATTATAAACAAAATAAAAACACATTTACAACAAGAATGCAAAGTGCCTAAGACAAGTACATGAGGCAAACTGATATACGTTCAATGGGCATTAACAGACAATTAACCCAAAAAAGGGCATAGCTACGGGTCCTTCACACAGGGAGGAAACAAAAAATCTTTAAAGTAACTAGTAATCAAAGAAACTGGACTGAGAACAAACGTGACGGCTTTTTTCTTTTTGTTTTTAAATCCACCTGACATGGTACAGGTGAAATGTTCCATGCTAATGAGGGAATTCTTATACACTTTTGGTTGTAATGTTACGAAATGATCATATGTTTTGGTGCAGTCATTCTATGTCTAGAAATGTACTTTTCAGAATTAAATTTTGGAGAATATCAAAAGCCTCATGATCAGAGTTACCCATGATTATGGGATGAAGTGTGCTCTGCAATCTCACACAAATTCAGATGCTGAAGTCCCCACCCCCAGGACCTCAGAAAATGTGGCTGGATTTGGAGATGGGGTCTTTAAAGAGGGGATGAGGGTACAATGAGGTCACTAGGGTGGGTCCTGATCCCGTAGCACTGGTGTCCTTATAAGAAGAGGAGATCAGGACCCAGACACACACAGAGGGACAACCCTGTGAGGACACAGGGAGGAGACGGCCGTCTACACGCCCAGGAGAGAGGCCTCGGGAGGAACCAGCCCTGCTGACACCTGGATCTCAGATTCCAGCCTCCAGGACTGGAGACCATAAATTTCTGCTGTTTAAGCCGCCCAGTCCGTGATATTCTGTTTTTGTGACATGATCTGACAATGACACCAATGATTCAAGGCAGTTTTTATTATAGAGAAATAAGTAGACATACTTTCAACACCCAGAAATGGGGAAAGTATACTGGTCTGTTTACGTAAGGGGATTTTCAAACTCTTCAGAATGGGAGCATTATGACCAGATTTTAAGTATCATAGGCAGCCGTCCAAGTTTTGTAACACACTCTGATCTTCACTATATAACAAGACGATGCCTCCCCCGCCCCAGAAAGGGAGGGAAATGTCCCAAAAGGCTGTGTCTGGATTAGGAGAATCGTTACAAAGATTTTTCTAATGCTGTACGCCAATTTCTTTTTCATAAGGACAGAGACCTCAGAACACACAAGATTTCACAGGAGATACAGAATGAGAGTTATCTTAGGGCTTGCCTAGAAACTGTGGTTCTGTAGTTTATCTTAACTTCCAGGAGGGACGTAAGAAAACATTAATTCTTATCGCAGAAACAGATTGCTGTAGTTGGTCATCAGTATTTATCGGTAGGAAGAGGGAAGTTGAAAACTCGTGAAGGACGTGAGGAGGATGTGACTAGAAGTAGAAACACACCCCCTGATCTTGGAGGAAGGCATTTGTGGCTGGAATTCTTCCTTAATGGAGGATTCAGGCCAGCCTCACAGCATCATCCCCTCCGAGGCGTGGTGGCGGGGCTCTAAAAATCCCGAAAAATAAGACTGGGAATGAGGTGGCAACTAGCTTTTCTCGTGATAAAGCCAGGATTTAAAAAAAATAGTTTCCTATTGCAGAGGAAAGAAAGAGATTGAGAAATGCATTTCACAGGAGTCCAGAATGCGTATGCCGTTTTAACAGGGCAAAGAACGTGGGTCACCCAGTAAACGTTATTCGGAAAACTGCAGGGTGACTTAAACGTAAATAAAGCCGGCCTCTTGGTCCGCTCTTGACGCGGAAATTAATTCTTCACGTGTCAAAAGGCATGTGCAACAATAAAGCCCTGGAGCGTTAGATGAGAATATGGATTTTAAAATACGATACTCATAATAAATACATTTGTATCATCTGTATAACGTATACGTTTTCCATGGTGTATATATAAGTTATATTGGGGTGGCCAAAAAGTTTGTTCAGGTTTTTCCCTAAGATTTTTTTTTTAATTAATTTATTTTTATTTACTCAGCTGCATGTATCTTTTCGAATTAGGGAAAAGGGGGTGGGAGGGATAAATTAGGAGTTTGGGATTAGCAGATATAGAAAATAGATAAACAACAAGGACCTACTGTACAACACAGGGCTCTGTACTCAATATCTTGTAATAATCTATAATGGAAAAGAATCTGAAAAAGAATATATATATATATATATATATATATATATATATATATATATATATATACACACACACAGACACACACATATATATATAACTGAATCGCTTTGCTGTCCACCTGAAACCAAAACATTGTAAATCAACAAAACTTCAATTTAAAAGTACATAAGTAAAGGGGAAAAAAAGAAGTGCTGTTCAGAACAGTCTTAGAAAATGTGGACAGACTTGACTAGAAACAGGCAATACTGGACATATCCAAAAGGATCCCATAACCTTGAAAGAGCAGATTCCACCCATCCCCAGAAAGCAAGGATGCCACCAACACCTCATGCCTGGACTTAACATCAAACACCTGTCCACAGGATAAAAGGCACAACAGGTGGTATCCATCACGCATACATGGGTTATATTTGGGGTTACCACCACCAAGAACAACAACACAACCATGTGTTTGTATAATGAACAGTGGAACTTTATAAGAAAACGAGGGTTTGGTATCACTTGTTTTGAATTTTGCTGAATTCGTGGCTGCCCTCTCGGGCAAAAAGAAAGATGATACAAGTGTGACAGATAAGCTTGAGGTTAAATACAAAAAGACCTTCATGGGATAGGAATGTTCTGTGGTGTGAAATCTTTGAGGGACACAGAACTAAGAACAATTTAGAAACAAATTTAATCTGCTGTGTGGGCACACAGAACTGGAGTTCACTGAATATCAGATACAGCACTTCAGCTCTTAAAAGGGGGGCAGTAGGTGTGGGCTTGTCTAGAGACAGTACAAAGAGTTTCAGATTTCCAGAAGAAACTATATTCAATATCCTGGGATAAACCATAATGGAAAAGAATATTAAAAAGAATGTATATATATGTATAACTGAGTCGCTTTGCTGTATAGCAGAAATTAACACAGCATTGTAAATCAACTATAGTTAGTTCAATAAAAAAAATAAATTAAAAAAATTTTCCAAAAGATTCACAACAGAGTGTTCAATGGATGAAACTGTATAGTTTGGGGGAACATTGATCCCTCAATGGGCCCAGCCTTCTGTGGGGCATTTTAATACAGACCGTGAAGTCATTTAGGCTGGAGTCTGTGGGTCTAAATTTTAGGATTTGAAAATGTCAATCAGTCTAATATTTCTACTGTGTGATCACTAAGGAATCTGAAGGTACCTGGATAAATGTGAATTCCTGGTAGGGGATTCCACAATCTTTGGCCAAAATGATGAGATTCCACCATATTCTTAAAAAGCCAATGGCCAAGAAGCTTAGAGGTTGTCTTTCATGGACCAGGTACTGGGTTCCATGGTGGCCCCCCCTCTCTCCCCCCCCACAAAAAAATGATATGTCCTCTTACAATCCATCAATGGGATGTTATTTGGAAAAAGAGTCTTTGTGGATGTCACTGAGGATCTCAAAATGAGATCAGCCTGGATGAACCAGGTGAGCCTTAAATCCAGTGATGCATGGACACATGTCCCTACATGAAAAGGAAACACAAGAGGAGAAAGCATTGTTTACAAGGAGGCAGAGGTTGGGGTCATGCATCTACAAGCCCAGGACCACCAGAAGCTGGGAGAGGGTATGGGACAGCTTCTCCCTCAGAGCCTCCAGAACTAACCAGCCCTGCCCACACCTTCCTCTCACACTTCTGGTCTCCAGAACTCAGGATACATTTCTGTTGCCCTAAGTCGCCCCAGTTTGGGGTAATTTGTTACAGTAACCCCAGGAATCCAACACATCAGCTTGTCTTATTTTAGATCCCCATGAGAATTTGATGAACTGGAGGTCGTACTGTGGAGGGTCTGTTTCTGTAGACACTCCCATTTGTTGCCCCAAGGGCACGGGATAAACCTTTTACAGAAAAACTCTAAAAATATGTATACATCTGTCTACCTTTAGCCAGTTGGCAGGTTGCCTTCCTCTTTGCAAAATGACAAGGTTGTACCGGTGGGGGGGTCTGTCAATGTGTCACATCCCAAACTGATGGTGCAAGAATGTTCCACAGTCCAGCCCACCCAAGATAAACTGTGCACTTGCCACAGATGATGGCTTCAATTGGTGAGGGTGTGGAGAAAAGGGAACCCTCGTGCACTGTTGGTGGGACTGAAAATTAGTGCAGCTACTATGGAGAACAATATGGAGGTTCCTTAAAAAACTGAAAATAGAGCTACCATATGATCCAGCAATCCCACTACTGGGCATATACCCAGAAAGGATGAAAACTAATTGGAAAAGGTACATGCACCCCAATGTTCATAGCAGCACTATCTACAATAGCCAGGACATGGAAGCAACCTAAATGTCCATCAAACAGAGGAATGGATAAAGAAGATGTGCTATATATATATATATATACAATGGAATATTACTCAGCCATAAAAAAGAATAAAATAATTCTATTTGTAACCACATGGATGGACCTAGAGATGATCAGACTAAATGAAATAAGCCAGACAGAGAAAGAGAAATACTGTATGTTATCACTTATATGTGGAATGTAAAAAACATAAGAAACTAGTGACTATAACAGAAAAGAAGCAGACTCACAGATGTAGAGAATGCATTAGTGGTTACCAGTGGGGAGAGGGAAGTGGGGAGGGGCAGTATAGGGGGAGGGGAGTAAGAGGTACAAACTATTAGGGATAAAATAAGCTACAAGAAAATAGATAGCTAGTGGGAAGCAGCCGCGTAGCACAGGGAGATCAGCTCGGTGCTTTGTGACCACCTAGAGGGGTGGGATAGGGAGGGTGGGAGGGAGATGCAAGAGGGAGGGGATATGGGGATATATGTATACGTATAGCTGATTCACTTCGTTATACAGCAGAAACTAACACACCATTGTAAAGCAATTATACTCCAATAAAAACGTTAAAAAAAAAAAAGCTACAAGAATACATTATACAGCACAGGGAACATAGCCAATATTTTATAATACCTGTAAGTGGAGTACAACCTATAAAAATCGTGAATCACTATATTGTACACCTGTAACTTCAGCAACTATACTTCAATAAAAAAAATTTAAATTAAAAAAAAAAAGAATGACAGCTTCAAAACTCTGACCTCCTTTTGGAACTATTGCTACCGATTTTCTTGCTCTCAAAGATCTTTCCAGAATTTTGCAAGGAGCAGTGAGAACAAGACACAGAGGACAGAAGCAGCGTCCCTCATACTAGCCGCCAGTGTTCATAAGAGGCGCGTGTTATTATTTCCTGACTCGGAGGTGTGAGATGGCTGCAGGCTTTTGTGGTTGCAGGCTGGGTGTTTGTTCTTCTGAGCTCCTGCCGTGTGAGCCGGGATGCTTGCAGGTAGAGCCTACGCGTCAGAGCTCTGTGGGGCCACAGGGAGCCGTCTGTCTCAAGGCTACACCTGGTGCAACTCCAGCTTGTCAAAAGTAAAGTAAAGGCTGCCGGGAAATGGAATCTCCGAAGGAGGTGAATGCAGTTATTTCAGAAACAGACTGGATTTCTGGCTCCCTCCTGCATAATGAATACGAATGAAATAGCACAACTTCTGCCCTCTCTCTTCCCAATCTTCAGGTTTCTTCATGGTTTTCATTAAATGGGATGAGGTCGGTTGCATATTTAGATGGATGGGGTGCTATTCTGGAATGAGCACGCAGCGGTCATCAAATCAAGAGCTGAGGAGCGGTGACCTGAAGCTGGCTTGCGCTGGGGCTGTCCGCAGGACCCCGTCCATGGGGCTTCGGTTTCCTCCCAGCCCTGGGAGCATCCCTGGAGAAATGGGAGGAAGGTACAGGGGCTTTCCTAACCTCTTACAAGTGTCCCTTCCACCCCCATTCTGTGGTGACATGGACTGAACTGCGTGCCTTTAAAATCCATATGTTGAAGTCCCAACCCCCAGCACCTCAGGATGGGGCTGTGTTTGGACATGGGGTCTTTAAAGACGGGATGAGGGTACAGTGAGATCACTAGGGTGGGTCCTGATCCCTTATAAGAAGAGGCGATCAAGACAGAGACGCGCAGAGAGGGACAACCCTGTGAGGACACAGGGAGGAGATGGCCGTCTACACGCCCAGGAGAGAGGCCTCGGGAGGGACCAGCCCTGCCCACACCTGGATCTCAGATTCCAACCTCCAGGACTGGGAGAGATACATGTCTGATGTTTAAGCCCCAGTCGCATGGCGATTGGGTGCAGCCCCAGTGCGTCACCCAATCAGTGGTGCATTGTTTTGGCAGCTCTAGGGAACTAAGACATGTGAGACATAGTAAGTTTATCTCGGATGCAAGGGGGAGGAATTTAGGCTCCACTTCTTGGGGGAAAGGCAAGATAAGAACCTGTGGAAGGGAGATGTCAGGTCACCTCCGGGGCTGCGCCATCTTTAAGGTGCTTGTTTTACGGGGACGGTGGGAAAAGGTGATGTCATTCGTTTGAAGTACCGTGACTGCACTCTGACACGCACCGGATCAGCTGCCGCAGAGCAGTGAAGCAAGAATCTTCAACTGATACCCCCCCCTTTTTTTTTAATACCCTTTTCTTAATACCATCTTCTTGACTTCTCAAACCACTTTGGCCACCGAGCCGGGGCCCCACCCTTAACACTTCCTGCTTCAGTTTGCAGTCAAAAGCCATCTGAGTGTTTTACTGAACCTTGGGGCATAAACAATTCATGCTCTGACGTTGGAGGGGTTCCGGAGAGGTTCCTTAACATTTTTATGCCGCCATAAAAAAACAACAAACTTTTGCCATTTGCAACAACGTGGATGGACCCGGAAGATATTACGCTCAGCAAGACAAGTCAGGCAGAGAAAGACAGATACTGTAGGATCTCACTTATATGTGGAATCTAAAAAACAAACCAAACTAGTGAATATAGCAAAAAAAGCAGACTCACAGGTACAGAGAAGAAACTAGCGGTTACCAGTGGGGAGAGGGAAGGGGGGAGGGACAAGATAGGGGGAGGGGATTAAAAGACACAAAGTATTACGTATAAAATAAATAAGATACAAGGGTATATTGTACAGCACAGGGAATAGAGCCATTGTATCTTGTAATAACCTATAATGGAGTTTAATCTGGAAAAATTGTGAATCACCATGTTGTACCCCTGAGACATATAATATTGTATATGTATATCAACTCTATTTCAATTTAAAAACAAACCCCCAAAAGCCCTGGCTCATCCACCCCCCCCCAAAAAAAAGACACTGTAAAAGAAAATACATAATTTATTGGACAATACATTAAAAATTGTTTAGGGACTTTCTATTTTATTTCTCTTCTAGAATAGGTGGTACCTGGAGTTATGTTCAACTCCATGTATAGGGCACGCCACCGGGTGCAAAGACCAGAGATGCCAGGTGAGAATGACACTAATCAGATCGTTCTACAGCGTTTGTGTTGTTCTGTCCATCACTCCGTGGGCACCCTTCCCTGGTGTGCACATTTCACGGGTCCCGCTGAATAGTTCCTCATCTATAGCCCAGGGTTCTTCTTCCCTGGCACTGTGGGTATTTAGACCAGATAATTCTTTGCTGTAGGGGAGCTGTCCTGGGCACTGCGGGCTGTGGAGTAGCATCCCTGGTCTCCGCTCACCCCATGCCAGGACCATGTCCTTTTCCCCAGTGCTGACAACCAAAAATGTCTGCAGACTTTGCCTCTCTGCAGAAGGAGGGCATTGTCTGTGGTAGAGAATCACTGTCTTAGCACCATGTATAGCTGCTATTCCACACAGATGATAGATATAATTTTTGTACGTGGGTGTGTATATATACGTTTAGATAGATAGATAGGCAGATAGATGCTAGATGGATAGGTGGACAGATAGATAGAAACTATGTACCAGACATGTATTGTATAATAGACAACTTAGATAGATAGATAGGCCCACATTTGTCTTTTTAAATTTGGCTACAATTTTCATTTAAAGAAAACATCCCTAAAATGGATTTGTCTCCATTTAATCTTTTTTTTTAATTAATTTATTTGTTCTTATTTTTGGTGGTGTTGGGTCTTCGTTGCGGTGCATGGGTTTCTCATTGTGGTGGCTTCTCTTTTTGCGGAGCATGGGCTCTAGGCACGCGGGCTTCAGTAGTTGCGGCACACAGGCTCAGTAGTTGTGGCTCGCGGGCTCTAGAGCACAGGCCCGGTAGTTGTGGCGCACAAGCTCAGCTGCTCCGCGGCATGTGGGATCTTCCCGGACCAGGGCTCGAACCTGTGTCCCCTGCCTTGAAAGGCAGATTCTTAACCACTGCACCACCAGGGAAGCCCAGTCTCCGTTTAATCTTAAATAATACTTCTACAAACTTAGCTACTTTCCTGGTATCTGTTCCATGACAATACTACTCAACCAATTTATCATGACAGCGTAGGGGGAAGCAAGTTTCACATGCTTTGTGAAACTCTCCAGTTTGAAAGAAACTCCATTCAGGGAAGCTAAAATGATATTTGTATAGAAAACAGTGCAGTAAGAAATCCAATGCGGAAATCACAGTGACCAAAAGAAACAAACAAATTGTTGCGTTTGTATTTTTTTAAGTTTTTCTTAAGTAAAGGTCTATAAGCATAAAGAGCTTTTTTTTTTAGACCTATTTTTGTTTGCACCTACGTGGGTAGCGTAATCCCAACACAGCATATGCGGGAATTATTCGCATTTGCAAAGCTTTCTCAGAGAATCTGAAGACACATTAGCTTGATACTTCTAAAGCTCTCTCCAGCTCATTTCATTAATTCCTTAAACTGTCCCTGGGCTAGTGCAAACACTAGAACGCAACTTTGAGAAAACATCACCAAATGCAGCTTTTCTCTGGAAACTGCAGCTTCCAAATGTAAAAAGTCCTCTTTCCGACATAACTCCTTCCAAACGAATCTTGCCTCAGTGGTGAAATTACTTTGTATAAAAGAACAGCTTAAAATTAGGTTGAAGCCAGGTAATGATTACTCTTAAGAAAATAGTTAGACGCTGATACTGACATTTTAGGTATTTTTAAATGTTTGAGCTGATCACCCCTAAGGCATCTGTGGACACATCCATATTCTTTTCCTCGTGGGTGTTTGTTTTAAATTGAGCAATCTGGGCTTCGAGGGGAGAAACTGTGTTCATCCCGTGGAATTTTGATCTTGTCTGTCTAATCAGATGTCACTGGGAGAGTCTGTGCAGTTCCTGGGGGTTGAGAGGGTTTACGTCAGCAGACCTCACTCTTCCAGACGTTATTGCTTATCTCA
The DNA here is from genome assembly GCF_039906515.1 of Pseudorca crassidens. NCBI lineage: Eukaryota > Metazoa > Chordata > Mammalia > Artiodactyla > Delphinidae > Pseudorca > Pseudorca crassidens. The sequence goes on along the minus strand of NC_090317.1, from coordinate 132,601,768 downwards.
GTGCCTCAGACGGGAAAATCTGGGGTCAGGAATCTCACTCATCTGTCTTTTATTGACCTGGAGGTCCTTTTAACACCCGGACCAAAAAAAAAAAAAAAAAAAAAAAAACCAAATGAAGAAAGCACCCCCAACTTCTATGAACAAAGAGATGTCGCCGCCTATATTCATTTAACGTTTTGTTTAAACATAGTTTTTAAAAGGAAGAAGATGCAGACATAAGTTATGTTGATTATTTTAATAAAGGATTTTAAAAATATAAAACAATCTATCGTTACGTCTGTACTATTTAAGTAGACTTTTATGAAGACATGGGGGAGGTGGGTGTTTTCCTAAGCATAGAATTAGCAGCTAGAATGAATACTCCTTCCTTGATTTAAGATGGAATTGAAACACGTTGTAGTTTTAATGCTGAGTTTAGCTTTCATCCCCAGTTTTCCCGAGATTTCTGGGACCGCGGTGTTCCTTCAGTCGCTTCTGAAACACCCTCTGATTCTAATAAGAAGTCTGATCTTCTGTTTTTTTACCTAGAGAAATACAATCGTGAGCTCTATTCCAGAGGCACTTATCCGTATTACAAAAACATATTTGCAAACCCAAATGCCTTTCCTAAAATACGGTTTGGATATTGGAGTGGAATAAAATGCTTCAAACGAATCAAGCCAAAAAAAAAAAAAAAAGTCTAAAGTGTACATCCTTAAGAATTAAAATTTTAAGTATTTTTTTGTACGGTCCCTTCGAAAGGCGTTTTATGATTCAAATGTTGTCCTTGTCCTCTGGCAAGCGATCGAGAAAATTGCACAAACATTTTATCTCTGGACAAGAAGATCTAAAACACAGCAGTTACTCAAGAGACGAGACGTGAGCACAGAGAAATGGCACGTGGTTCACTTCCCCGCAAGGGACGCTCATTTTACTGTGTGGGAAATCACTGTCTTCTAGCCTCAGTGCCACTGACTTTTGGGGCTGCGTGACTCTGTGATGCGGGGCGTGCTGGGCACTGTGGGCTGTGGAGCAGTGTCCCTGGTCTCCACCCACCACGTGCCAGCAGCATCCCCTCCCCTATAGCTGTCACAGCCAAAATGTCTCCAGACACTGCCAAGTGTCCCTGGGGAGGCAAAATAACCCCCAGGTTGTGAATCACGACTCAAGAGACATGAGGACGATACACAAACGAACTGGAAATCGTGAACACTAACCTTAGCGGGACTGACTTGGGATCTGCTCGGCTGGACCCCAAGTTTCTGGTTGGGTGACTGTCTTCCCCATGGGTCTTCATGCTGGGGTGCAGGCCAAGGGGCAGCGGGTACTTGGGGTGTCCCACTCTTCTGGCAGAGAATGGGAGCTAAGAAGATTAAACAGACGAGGCTGCCTCATTTAGAGCCCACACTTTGGTCACCTGTTACTGATGCATTGGCCAGTCACATGTTTGAACCCAATACAATGGTGCAGGAATAGTTCCTGTGCTATAAAAATGATTCTAGTACGAATTCCAAGGTGTATGTGTGTGTGTGTGGGGGGAGGGTTCCCCGCATCAATGCTTGCACACCAGTTGGGTGTCCTACAGTTCAACTCAATTCTGACACATCTACCTGGAGAAAAGGTCGGACCCCACAGGTGAAGGGCTCAAGTCCTGCAAGACTTCCTCCACTTCAGATGCCAATCCAAAATCCAGGGTGACACCTGTGTTTCTGAGCGACCACCTATTCTGGGATTCTATTAATTTGCTAGAGTGGTTCACAGAATTCAGGAAACCTGTTTATTCTCTAGATTACCGGTTTGTGACAAAGGATATTAAAAGGTACGAATTCACAGCCAGACGGAAAGGTCCCAAACAAAGGAGCTTCTGTCCCTGTGGAGTGTGGGGTCTGGCATCATGTCACGTGGAACTGACCTCGCTCCCCAACTTGGAAGCTCTCTGAATTCCACCCTTCTGGGTCTGTAGGGAAGCTTCATTACTTAAGCACGACAGATTCACTCATTGGCCATGGATGACTGATTCAACCTCCAGCCCCTCTCCTCTCCCTGGAAATCAGGGGGGTGGGACTGAAAATTCCAACCTCTAATCACAGGGTTGGTTCCCCGGGCCCCCATCCTTAGGCAAGTTAACAAAAGTCGCCTCATTAGCATAACAAAAGACACCTTGGTCTCTCTCCTCACGAAATTCCAAAGGTTTGGGGAGCTCCATGCCACAAAGGGGGGTGAGGACCAAAGACATATTTCTTATAAATCACAATATCACATCTACTTTTGTGGGAGACTCTACAAACTCCCCGAGTCTCTGAGTCTCTTGTTTCTGCCTTTTACCATCTTCCTTAATACCTGGGCAGCCTAGTGCTAAAATTACAGGATGCTGCCTTTGGCTTTTTTTTTTTTCCACATCTTTATTGGAGTATAATTGCTTTACAATGGTGTTAGTTTCTGCTGTATAACAAAGCGAATCAGCTATATGTGTACATATATCCCCATATCCCCTCCCTCTTGCATCTCCCTCCCACCATCCCTATCCCACCCCTCTAGGTGGTCACAGAGCACCGAGCCGATCTCCCTGTGCTATGCGGCTGCTTCCCACTAGCTATCTATTTTACATTTGGGAGTGTATATATGTCCATGCCACTCTCTCACTTCGTCCCAGCTTACCCTTCCCCCTCCCCGTTTCCTCAAGTCCATTCTCTACGTCTGCGTCTTTATTCCTGTTCTGCCCCTAGGTTCTTCAGAACCTTTTTTTTTTTAAAAGATTCCATACATATGTGTTAGCATACGGTATTTGTTTTTCTTTCTGACTTACTTCACTCTGTATGACAGACTCTAGGTCCTTCCACCTCACTACAAATAACTCAATTTCGTTTCTTTTTATGGCTGAGTAATATTCCATTGTATACATGTAGCACACCTTCTTTATCCACTCATCTCTCGATGGACACTTAGGTTGCTTCCATATCCTGGCTTCAGCTTTGGTTTCTCGCTGAAAGACTGCACATTCCTTTCAGTGATGAATCCCACACAGAACTTCCCTCTTCCGATAATCAGTGGTCCTCAAAGCCAGCCTGCACCAGCAGTGCTGCATCATCTGGGGATTTTCTGGACATGCAGAATCTGGGGTCCCTCCCAGACGGGATGAACAGAAAGCTCTGGGGGTGTGGCTGTGTTGAACGAGCCTTCTGGGAAATTCCCAAGCACGCACCAGGCTAAGAGTAGAAGGCTGCTTCTTCCCAGAGACGCCCAAGCTTCACCACCTGAATCCCTAGGGAGGATGGGACCCTTCTTCTGGAGCAGCATCCTGGGGGTGGATATACGATGGGCAAGACACCTGACAGTATGGAAGACGCTGGAGCGCACCCACCCCTCCCCGGTGATGGCTGTGGGCTGGGCACCAAGTGCTGGGGTCATGCAGAATCTCATTCCTTTCTCGGGTCAGCTCACGTGAGGGCAGGGGACGCTGTCCAGGCCAGTGAGACTCAGTGAGGCTTCTGCTTCTTGGCAGAAAACGTGGAGCTCATTTCTGTTGGACTCAAAGCTGGACTGTTGCAGGCTTAGAGTCGGGCTTCTCAGCCAGGGGTGATCCTGCCTCCTGGGGGCCCACTGGCAACGCCTGCAGGTGTTTTTGATTGTTATAATTAGAGGCCAGGGGTGCCACTGTATGAGATGTCCTAGGGCTGCCTTCACAAATGACCCCAACCAGATGGCTTAAAACAACAGAAATTTATCCTCTGTCAGTCCTGGGGACCAGATGTCAGAGGTCAAGGTGCCCCAGGGCCGCGCCCCCTCCAGAGGCTCCAGGCGAGGGTCCTTCCCGCCTCTTCCAGCTTCTGGGGGCTCCAGGCATCTCTGGGCTCGTGGCCGCGTCCCTCCCGTCTCTGTCTCCGTCTTCATGTGGCTTCTCCTGTGTCTGTGTCTCTCCTCTTCTGTGTCTTGTAAGGACGCTGTCACTGGATTTAGGGCCACCCTCCTCCAGGAGGATCTCATCTCAGACCCTTCCCTTCATCACGTCTGCAGAGAGACCCAATTTCCAAACGAATTCCTATTTGCAGGTTCTGGGTAGACACACATTTTGGACCCACTGAACCCACAACTGGGCCCATCTTAGGATTCTACCCACCACACTCACGATTTTCAATATACTTCCTAACAAGGAAACACAAAAGTGTATCTGAAACATTCCCTTCCTGTTAAAGAATAAAATACATGAATACGTTCTTCAAATAGCCTTCAATCAAGTCCAACCTCTGAAATATCGACAGTTGGCCTTTTTCCAACCAACCAAACATTAAAAATACGCAAAACTCTCCTGCATCTGCCGGTCTGATTCTCTCTCATTCTATGCTCTACCAGGAAAGGCGCCTCTGAGCTACCGTTCAATGCTTTTTACACAGTTGCTTTTTCTGAAACAACCATGTTTGAAGTGAACTTTCAGTGGACACGGGGGAGGATTTATTTAGCATCTATGTTTTCCAAGGAGCATCAGCTCTGTTCTGTGTCACCCAGCCCCGCCAAACAATTACATGGTTTTAATACAGATCGAAACGGTGGCCATAATTATGCTACCCATCTAATCCAACGCATGACGAAAGTGCTATTACAAGCCTAATTACTATATAATTATATATGATCAGAAGTTTTCCAGCTAATAGGAGCACATTCTTTGCAAGGAAAGGAGTGTGTGTGTGTGTGTGTGTGTGTGTGTTTGCATTAGTAATTATAGTGCTGTCGCAGTGCTTTGAAAAAGAAAAGTGGCTTTGGCTTTGCTTTGTTTCACTCTAGGTACCCTTCATTAAATAAAGTCTGAGGTGTGTATGTCACAAAGAGAAGTGAAGAGTCATCCCAACTTGTTTTTTATGATTACATGAATATTATTTGCTGTGAGCCAAGTTGTAGGATGAGAATCCTAAATTGGAAAATAATTACATTTTCCAAGTTCAAGGGTTTACATTGTTTATTCCTTGGAAACATCAGGAGTGAGATGTCTTTCACAGAAATGTTTTGAGGCTTAAACAACCTGTGTGAAAACATTTTGTCAACCAATGATCAGGTGGAATTGTTATTAGAGTATGAAGTGTTGCAATAAGTAAAAACCAGGAGATCTAATCCAGCTGGGCAAACGTCTCATGACGGCGTCAGGCTTGAATTGGGCTGAGGTGCTGGGAAAAAAAAAGATTGCCCTTGCATGGTGCCTGAAATGACCTTCTTTGTGGAGACCCTTGGGATTCCATCATCTTCCAGAAGGTCCCAGTTGAAATACAAACAAAACTGAGAAAGGAGATAGGTGAAACCAGCAGAATTCACTATTTTTATTTTATTATTTTGTATCATTTTACTTTTAGCTGCGGTCTGCAGATGGGAAGAAGGAAATTCTAGCGCTTTTCCGTTTTCACAGCTTTCGGAGATACTATTCACATAGCTTTCAATTCACCCAAGGTGTACAATGGGATGCCTGCAGTCCATGCACAGAGTTGTGCAACCAGCACCTCTATTTAATTCCAGAACATTTTCATCACCTCAAATAGAAAGCCCGTCCCCATGAACATTCAGTCCTCACCCCCTCCCTGGTAAACACGAACCCACTTTCTGTCTGTCTGGATCTACCTGTTCTGGACGTTTTGTATCAACGGAATCACACACTGTGTGTCCTTCCGCGTCTGGCTTCTCTCACTGAGCATCGTGTGTTCAAGGTCCAGCCGCGTTATAGCCTGTGTCAGAGCTTCACTCCTTTTCACGGCTGAGTCATATTCCACGCGTGGATGGATCCCATTCTGTGTATCCATCCGTCCCTCCTTCCCTCCATCCATCTGTCCATCCAGGCATCCGTGGACACTTGGGTGGTTTCCACCTGCTGGTGGTTGTGAACAGTGCTGTGAACGTGTGTGTACAGGTGTTTTCATTTCTCACCCTGCCACTTACGTCAAGCAAGTGCGTGCAAGCATCTTTCAAAACAGATGGTGCCACGTGTATAGAGGCTCTCCCCGCTGAGACCCACCGTGGTTCAGATAAAGTCTGAGAGGGCAGCAGGGTGGGCTGGGGGGTCAGCCCGGGGCGTCAGGTGACTTGCCAAAGAGCAGGGACATTTATTATCCACCCGTCACCACTGTCGCCTTCATAGATTTGATGGTGTCTTCATGGTCACCTGCTTTTTCACCACCTGACCCTGAACAGGCCACGCGGTCTCAGCAACGCCAGCAAGTATAAAATACATGTGGGTACCACGTTGGGTAGGATTCATTTCCTCTGCAGGCAACAGAAAGCCCAGTGCACAGTGATGCAGAAGAGATGGATATTTTCTCTTCCTAGGAAGGAGAAAGTCCACCCGGATGCAGCCCAACGCCCGTGGGGTGCTCTGCCCGCTCGCAGGCTGGTCTGTATCCGGACAGCCCAGGATGGCGGCATCTGGCTTCTCAGAGGGAGGCTGGAGACGTCAGAGAAGAAGGTGACAGACACCCAGCTCTTCCGAAGAGGCTCATGGGAGCTGCCCCCGGGGGCTTCTTGCTTTCATTATGCCCAACCAACTGTCATCCTACGCCCCTCCAGCGGCAAGGAAGCCTGGGGTCGTTGTCCTGAATCCGAGAGGCCTTGTGCCGGGTTGCAGACTCTTCGTGGCGGAAGGAGAGTGGAGTGAATACTGCAAGCGCCCCCAGGCGGCCGTCCCACGGCAGGGGCTGCATTTTGGTCCCTTGTATGTGTGTTTTGGGCGAATAGAAAAAAAGAAGTTATGTTGCAGAAACTAGACGAGTGCGGGAACAGTTGAAGCTTGAAAGACGCAGTGCTTGGGCGGTAGGGAAAGAATAACAGAAGAGAAAAGGAAAAGCCAGCCGTTATAACGGAATCGATGTGAAAAATCAGTGAAAGGATGGACGAGGCAGACAGGTGGGTGACTGCGGCTGGTGAGAGGGGGAGAATTCCCTGTCGTGGGTACTAGACTTGAGATCAGTGATTCTCACCTGGGGCTGACCTTTTCCCTCCACCCCCAGGGGACACTTGGCAACGTGTCCGGAGACACATTTGGTTGTCACAATTTGTGGAGGGGGGAAAGAGGGACAGGGAGAGAGAGACACAGAGACACAGAGAGAGACTGTGATAGCACCCACAAGGTTTCCCACTTGCTGTTTTAACAATCATAGAGCGTACAACTCAGGGGCAGTCAGCACACGCACAATGCTGTGCACCCCCCATTTCACCCCAAAAAGAGACCTCGTACCCATCAAGCGGTCACTCTCCGTTCCCCTCCTGCAGCCCCTGAGGATCTGCGTCCATCGTCCCATGGTTTTTTTCCCTGTGTCTCCACTGGACCATCCTGTCATCAAAACACCAGCTCTATGAAGAGAGGGGCCCCGCCCACTCCACTAGGACCTGACGTTAACTTGGTTCTACCTGCCAAGACCCTATTTCCAAGGACGGTCCCGTTCTGAGATACTGGGGTTAGGATTTCAGGGTATCTTTGGGGGAGGTTGGGGGTATAATTGAGCCCACCAGAGTGCTCAAAACTCAGTAATGACGACCCATGCATTTTTTAAAAGGGAAATAATATTAAACTTTTATTTATATTTGGTGTACTTATTGAAATTAAACTCTTCCAGCAGGTCAGAACAGTTTACAGTTTACAGTTCATGGCATTTACAGATGGTTTCTTTTGTTTTAACTGAACTCAAAGGGAAAAGAGGGGACGTCCCTGGCGGTCCAGTGGTTAAGACTCCACACTGCCAAGGCAGGGGGTGAGGGTTTGATCCCTGGTCGGGGAATTAAGATCCCACGTGCCGTGCAGAGCGGCCAAAAGATTAAAAAGGTAATAATATTAATTGTTTTAAAAAAGGGACAAGAAGCTTAAAGAAAATACCTGAGAAGAAAGTACAGATGGACGTGTATATGCTATGTCACGAATCAGGCCTGGGTATGCGTGTGTAAATGTGATATTAGGGTTAGCAAGACTTCAGCCAGTGTTGGCCAAGAGGCAATTAGGGATGCAAGGCTGGGTTCAAGGGTCATGAAAAATACAACACGTGGTGCGCGTTCTAAACAAAAAGAAAACCCAATTCCTGGCACGATTCTACGTGATGCGGCAGCAGTCAGCTCCCATGGACACCTCAGGAGCTGACAAAGATGACACGCAGCCAGGCCAGTTAATCCTCCCCCTGCGTCCCACCTGGGGAAGCGCACCAGGTAAGAGGACACCCTTCCCTCAGCATCATCGAAAAGGCGCAAGGGATACAGCACCAGGGATGGACCTGGAGGGTACGATGCCTAATGAAATAAGCCAGAGAGACACAAATACTGTAGGATATCACTTACATGTCGAACTTACAAAATATAACAAAGCAGTGACTATAACAAAAACAGAAGCGCACTCACAGACCTAGAGATCTATAGGGACCATAACAAAAACGGAAACAGACTCATAGATCTAGAGAACTTCCCAGTGGGGAGAGGGAAGGGGGAGGGGCAAGATAGGGGGAGGGGCAAGATGGGGGAGGGGAGTAAGAGATACAAACTACTGTGTACAAAATAAATAAGCCCTGGGACTTCCCTGGCGGGCCAGTGGTTAAGACTCTGCGCTTCCACTACAGGGGACGCAGGTTCTATCCCTGGTGAGGGAACTAAGACCCCACATGCCGCGCGGCACAGCCAAAAATAAAATAAAATAAATAAGGTAAAAGGGTATATTGTACAGCACAGAGAATACAGTCAATATTCTATAATAATAATAAATGAAGTATAATCTGTAAAAATTATGAATCATTATACTGTACACCTGAAACATAACATGGTACATCAAATATATCTCAATTAAAAAAAATTTTTTTAAAGAAAAGGAAAGATGCAGGGAGCTTGGGAGGGGCCACCTACGTGACCCTCCCTCTTCAAAACCAGCACAAAGCAAGTACCCATCTCCTCCACCCAGAAGATGGTGGGGCACATATAGCATCGGCCACGAATCATCTAATCTACGTGCAAAGACACAGGCACGAAGGCTAATTCCCTTTTGTGCTTTCCCACACGGGTCTCGTTTGTGCTATTTTGGGTCACCCAGTCATGCGGTCACGGATGCTTTGAGCACAGGCTAAAGGCACGGGGAATCCATCTGCCTACTTCTTTTGTTGCAAGGACAAAAGTCTCCCCGAAGGGGCTCCGGGAATCTTGTCGCTGCTTCCAGCTCCCCGACAGGGAGCTTTGCTAAAAACGCAACAAAGTGTCCGTTCTTTGCAAATTCACGGAGGAGTAGGTAGCACAGAGTGACCTTCACATGGGGCAAATGTTTATCTTTGAAACGCGACTGCGCCCTTATATTTACATAGACAGTCTCCATGTCCTGAGAAAACATTGGCGAGTTCCATTTGGGGCTACTTGGTACTCTCTTCAACAGTTCAGAGGCTGTGGGATGCAGAGAGGTTACATTGAAAGGTACAGTGTTTGTGCCAGGAAAGGAGAGACGGCACCAGATTAAAAGCGCACAGTGTCCGACCTGGGAGGTTAGAAAGAGTACAGCAGTTGAACACACACAAAGGAAAGAGGAAGAAAGAAAAGGGAAACAGCAGGGTTCGTTACATAAAAAAAGAAAGAAAGAAAAGAAACAGAAGATCCACGTAGTCAAAATTAAAAGCATTTAAAACTTTTAAATAAAATCCATTTTAAGTTAAAATTGAATTTTAGTAAAATTAGTGTTATTTAAAAATTTACATTTGGAATTCCCTGGCAGTCCAGGGGTTAGCGCCCCGTGCTTCCACGGCAGGGGGCATGGGTTCGATCCGTGGTCGGGAATCTAAGATCCTGCAAGCCAGGACACGTGGCCAAAAAAAAAAAAAATTTTTTTTTAATTTAATTTTATTTTTCATACAGCAGGTTCTTATTGGTTATCTATTTTATACATATTAGTGTATATATGTCAATCCCCATCTCTCAATTCCAAATAAAAATTTACATTTAACACATTCAATTATTTTAATTTAAATTTTAATTTGTAATATAGCTACAAGCACACTGAAATAGAAATAGTAGAATCAGCAAAATTCTGGTAAGATTGAACATAAAAAGAAAATAGAATGTGGCAATGAATAATAAAAAGCAGATATAACTTAAGATGCAGCAGTGTTTATAACAACAACAAAAAAAAATCCAAGAAGATATCTTTTTTTTTTTTCGGTACGCGGGCCTCTCACCGTTGTGGCCTCTCCCGTTGCGGAGCACAGGCTCCAGACGCGCAGGCTCAGCGGCCATGGCTCACGGGCCCAGCCGCTCCACGGCATGTGGGATCTTCCCGGACCGGGGCACGAACCCGTGTCCCCTGCATCGGCAGGCAGACTCTCAACCACTGCGCCACCAGGGAAGCCCAAGAAGATAACATTTTTAATAACGCTTTTCCCCGTACATTTAAGAACTTGGACACAACAGATGCATTCACACTGTACTATGAATTTGGTTTTTTTTTTTTTACCAAAACTGACTCAACTACCTATGTAAGAGCTGAAAAGTATTATAGACGTTTAATAAATCGAATCAGTACTCTAAAAGCTTCCCACCGAGAAAATACTCGGCTCAGGTAGTTTTATGAAGTAGTCGAAAATTCCAGTATTATCTAAACTACTCCAGACAACAGAAAAACAAGCAACATCTTCAATGCATTTTATGAAACCAGTAATATTTCTATGCCAAAACTTAAGAAAGCATGGGAAAGAAAATCACAGATCAATCTCACTCTTTGTGAAAAAAAACTGCAAATTTCAAAGCAAAGTGTTGGCAAAACAAGTTAGGTAAACCATTAAGTGAGTTTGTTTTATGTTGCACGTTAAATGTGAACAGATTAAAGGAAAGAATAAAATGAAGTAAAAACAAGCCCTTCTTATACCACCTGATGCAGAAAATAACTTGGGTAAAACTGAACATCCATTCTTGATTTAACAAAACAGGAATAAATAAAAACTTCCTTAATTGAATAAAGGCTTTCTACAAAACAACTGATTGTACATAAGACCAAAGAGCGAAACTTTGAAAGTGGTCTCCTTAAAATCAGGAACAATTCAGGGATAACATCATTTCTATTCAACACTGTCTTGCAGGTTCTAGCCAGTACAATCAGACCAGAACAAGAAAAAAATAAAGTACAAGAACTGGAAAGAAGGAGGATCATATCATTGGCAGAGGGCATTTTCTACATGTATACAGAAGAAGACAAACAAGTTTCTAGATAAAACATAGAATTAATGAGTTTAGCAAATTACCACTTACAAAATCGTGAAGCAAAGTCAGTCTCCTTTCAATACACTGGAACAAGAATATTTCATAATATGAAAAAAAATCCCATTTATAATAACAAGAAAAAATAAAGTCTTTTGGATTGTTCTACTAAAAGAAACACAAGAACAAATGAAGAAAATTGTACAGATCTAGTGTCCTGTTGACAGACATAGCTGAAGAATATAATTTGAGAAATGTATCATGTTGAAAGTTTGAAAAATTGGGTAGCATAAAGATGCAAGCAGTCTCTCTCTCTCTCTCTTTCTCATAGTTATAGCAACATTTTTTTCAAAAGTCTGACTACCTGACTTTAAAACTGATACACAGATAGCCAATATTGCTAAAATAAATGTGAAGAAGAAAAACAAGGGGGAGATGATTCTTGCAGATGTCAAGTTATCTTTAAGGATGCAATAGTAGGAATGCAGTGGTGCCTGGGTGCTGGGACTGAAAACAGTCGATGGAAGGCATGGTAGTGTGTGACAAATCCATGGGTAAACCATGACGTAATCAATATGGCGCTGGGACCACTCGTTCTCCATAAGGACCAAGCCATACTTCAAAATCAAAAGTTTCAAGTAAATCAACAATGCTTCAAAAAAAAAAAAAATCAAAGGTTTTAAGATTAAGCAGTTAGGTTTAAAAGGTGAAACCTTAACACGCTTTAGAAGAAAATACAAGCAAATATATTGATGACCTTGTGGAAGAAAGAATTTTTTAACCAAGAGACAATCGGCAGAAACTCTGAAAAGAGAAGACTGCTGCATTCGATGACATGACAGCGAAGGACTTCTTTGCCTCACGACTCCTTGCCTGCCTCACGGCCAGGCAAGACACACACTGGGGAACTTATTTGCTATACATAATCCACAGAAGATTAGTATTCATAATACATAAAGAACTCCTACACGTCCACTTGAGAAGACCACATGATTATAGAAAAAAGGGTGAAAGACTCCAACAGGCATTTCAAAGAAAAGGAAACCTAAGTTATAAATTAAACAAAGGGAAGCAGCTCACTCAGTGGTCATCAGGGATATAAAATTAAAACCAGCACTGGTATCTCATAGTGTAACCAAGCGGGACCCTATGGGGACTTCCCAGACAGGTCTCCCCCACCTCCTTCCACCCCATGTCCTCCACCTGCCTTTTGTCTGTAGAAAAACTTAGGCAAAGATTACATTTAATCAGAGAAGTGAGAAGATGCAGAAAGAAAACAGTCAAGCAAGACAAAATAAGAATAGTTTGGCCATTAAACAAAGTCAAGGACCTTTAGTTCCTCCTCAAGGGCTATGGATCATATTCTGAGCCATGTCCTGTGAGCTGTTTTGCAGATACTGAAACCTCCACCAGGTGGGAGAAGTTACCTGCATGCTGCCCACCAGCATGGAGACCCCAGACCGCTTGGAACCAGAAGGTTGATGATGTGGACTGCCGATGACCTCACCACCAACCAATCAGAAGAAGGTCCACGAGCTGACCACACACCCACAGACCCCCTCCCTCACTCTGTCTTGAAAAACCCTCCCCTGAAAGGCATCAGGGAGTTTGGGTCTTCTGAGTACTAACTGCCCGGACTCCTTGCTTGGTGCCTTTCCTTCACCACAATCCCGTGTCAGTAGATTGGTTTTACTTCACGTGGGTGAGGGGACCCAAGTGTGGTTTGGTAACAACAGTAGGAAGAGCTGAGCACAGACATGGAAACATGGGAACACGCATACTCTGCCTGTAGATGTGTTACGGCTACTTGGAAAAACCATGTGGCATGACTAAATAAAGATGAGGAAATGCATATGACTCAGTAATTCCACAAATTACTTACCCTGGCAAGACTTTTACAAACGTGTACTAGGAAAAAAAGACGGGAACCCTCCAAATGGTTATCGAGAGGGAAAATATAGTAAGTAAACCACGTGATAGTCAGATGGTGGAATAATACACAGCAAAGAAAATGAATAAAACACAGCTAAGTACATCAACAACGTAATTCTCAGAAACAGTGTTGAAGGAAATAGGCATGTTGGAGGAGAAGACGTGTAACCCAATGCCATTTATATAAAGATCAAAAACAGGCAAACAACATACTTTACAGTTTAGAGATGAGACCCATGACAAAACTACTTATAAAACAAAATAACGAGCGGGAATTTCCTGGCTGGCCAGCAGTCAGGACTTGGTGCTTTCACTGCTGAGGGCCTGGGTTCAGTCCCTGCTTGGGGAACTAAGATCCCGCAAACCGCATGGTGTGGCCCAAACAAACAAGAACAAATTAATGAGGATCATACGTTCAGGATATTTTAACCGCGAGGGCTTTGGAGGGACAGACAAGAAGCTTATACCACGTGGGATGTGTGTCTTGCTTTATACTACATTGTACATGCGTATTCATATTATTACTTTTTAACTCTACAAGATACTATATACTCATGCATGCGTGAAAGGAAAAGAAAATAATTCTATCGACTGGTTTATTTACACTCTGTGGTGAGAATTTATCGGTGATTCTGTAACTGCAGCACGTCAATCAGAATTTAAGACCCAGAAGAGACCAGAAATACAGAAATATGCATGGAGGAAAAAACCCTCAAAGTCGCAATTAGTGGTAGAATAGGTTGAGAACCAGCTTTTTTTCTCTCCTTCTCTCTCGTTTTACTAAGCAATATATCCCATATATGACAGGACATAGTTCCAATATGTTGACCTTAATCTTTCTCTAGGAAAGACGTCAACTAGACTTCATGTATGCAAAGCTAGTCTAAAAGTATCTTGCCCTCTTTAAAATGAAAATTATTATTTGTTCATTTTAGAAGTGTACGTTCTCATTCTTTTTATGTATTTATAAAATAACCCCCAATTGAACCAATCACCAACGGAAGGCATCTTATCTGGTTTTGATGAAACGTGAGCGTCTTGACTATTAAAGCAAGTACATGTGCTTTGAATATGAATATGAACATGATTTTAAAGTGATAATTGAAAGATCTGTTCATTCTTATTCCTTCCTTGTAAAGGCTCAGGGTCGAAAACTGATTTTCCAGAGTAAAAATAATAACAAGTGAATTCATTGCTACCACATTTTGCCCCCATCACCCAAGCTGGTGGTTCCCTTTCTCAATATTAAAAAATATATATATACACATTTCTGTTCAATCCTGCTGAGTCCTAATTTGGACGTTATCTCTGCCTTTCTTTTCTTTTTTCCAAATGCGGTCTGTCACCACATCCTGTTGACTGTGCACTTATCAGGTCCTCCAAACTGGAACCTTTCTCTCCTTATCTCCCTCATCAATCTCCCATCCAGGACTGCACGGGGCTTGTTACCTGTGTGCTCACCACAGCCTTCCTCTGGGTTTCTGTTTGGACCGTCACACGCCCTGACTGTGGCAGACGGAATTATTTTTCTGAGATAGTAGGATATGCTCACGCGACAACTCACAAAAGTTTTCTTGTTCTGCAGGAGGAAACCTGTCCACGGGGCATCCATTTCTAGACCCTTCCAGACCAAGGTACATGTTCCCCCATGCCGTGGCGGCCCATATTTACCACCTGGCCCTTTACAGGAAGAGTGTGTCAACAGTCGGTGTGGACAAACCCCGTTCTTGTCCTCAGAGAGGTCACCACGTGAGGATGGAGAGAGATGAATGCATGATTATAACCTATTGTGATACCTACTAGGTGAGGGCAGAGCAGAGTAATAGTGTTGCATTCAGAGACTTCTGGAATGAAATCCGATACAGGATGTGATGGGTGGGACCTCAACCGCTCAACGACCCTGGCATGAATAAGTGCACCACACACTTCAGACACTACAAAGAACTCCAATACGTGATCCCAATTGTTCATTCCCCCTTGAATATCTCCGGTTGGAGTTTTGTCTTTTTTGTTTTTTTTTAATTAATTTAATTTTTTTTTGGCTGCGTTGGGTCTCCGTTGCTGTGCGCAGGCTTTCTCTAGTTGCAGTGAGCGGGGGCTACTCTTTGTTGTGGTGCGTGGGCTTCTCATTGCGGTGGCTTCTCTTGTGCAGCACGGGCTTCAGTAGTTGTGGTACGCGGGCTCAGTAGTTGTGGCGCACAGGCTTAGTTGATCCGCGGCATGTGGGATCTTCCCGGACGATGGCTCGAACCCGTGTCCCCCGCATTGGCAGGCGGATTCTTAACCCCTGTGCCCCCAGGGAAGTCCCTGAGTTTTGTCTTTTTCTCACTTTTTCTAAACCTTTTTTTTCGTCAAATGATTTGCGTGCACTTCAGAGAAGGGAATTTTTTTTAAAATCTCAATTCGGTAAAACGTTACTAAGGGCTTATGATGTGTGAGGGGTATAAGGGTCGGGGTTGGTCTTAAAGATGCAAACAGGTGAGGTGCTTTGTATTTGTCAGGTAGGGCTGCAATAACAGAATACCATGGGTTGGGGGCTCCAGTAACAGAAATCACTGTTTCCCAGCCCTGGAGGCTGGACATCCCAAATCAAGGTGTGGGCAGGGCTGGTTTCTCCCGGGGCCCCTTGCCTTGGCGTGTGGACGGCTGTCTTCTCCCTGTGTCCTCAGGTTGCCAATTCTCTGCACATGCCAGTAGACAGACAGGGAGAGAGACATACAGAGAGAGACAGAGAACTGTGGTGTCTCTTCCTCTCCTGACAAGGGCACAGCCCTGTGGGGTTAGGGTGCCACCCTGATGCCCTCATTGAACCTTAATTACTTCCCTAAAGTTCCTGGCTCCAAATATGTCCTCAGAGGGGTTACGGGAAGACACAGTTCAGTTCATAACAGCCTTACTCAGAATTGCATGCTGATTGCATGGGACCTAGCAGTTCCTTTCTTCCTTCCTGAAGAAAAATTCAAATATATATTACATCACTCATTATTACTAATAATGGACGCTATGGGAGAAAATTACCACGACTCTATGAAGATAACTAGTAAGTCACTTATTTTCTTCTCATCTTGTTGCCAAACGTAACGAATTGGTCTTGGCTTGTAAATTTGTGATACACGTGGTTTTCACGCTGATTCGTGGTTAGCATGCTTCTCGTGGTCAATGGTTCTACATGTCTCACTTCCTTTTTCTCAGGGATAAACAGGCTAAGAACGTATGGAACAATCAGATGATTTTATTCCTTTGCTTTTGAGTGAAGGTCACTGGGGGCCTTTGCCTGGGAGGCTGACGGAGACACTGAGAAAACAGAGCAAGGCCTACATACTCTTCATTTTTCCTATATCCCCAGAAGGGGTGGGGGAATGAAATACTTCAAGGTAATGAGCACAAAAATGGGACAGCCCCAAGCCTCAGAAAGGTAGCCACGACTCCCTGCCTTACTGAGTGCGGCCAGATGTACGGAGGAGTCATCCAGGCTTAGACATTCCCCTTCTTTGTGGTGAGTTAAGGATTGTGGGTGGAAGTCCAAGTGGATGATCTTAAACGCCAGTTTCCTGTTCAAAGAATTGTGTTCCAGCGACTGCCTCTGTCCCCGTGTGGTGGACGCCGCCCTGGAAGGGCAGGTTGCAAGACAGGGAGGTACAGACTTTCCCCGCAGGTGCCCCGTGCAGGAGGGCGCATCCCCGAGCTCATCCCGGGCACAGCCCAGATGCCCGCCCGCCGAGCACCCAGACCTGCCCAGGAGGCAGCTGTCTGCTCCCGGGCTCTGCACAGCTACTGGGAGCAGGTGCATCCAGCCCGCAGGGACCGCCCCCCCCCCCCATTCCCTCTGGATGTTCTTCCCTAAAGAGACAATCTGCGCCTGTTTTGGACACGAACGCCAGCTCCCTCAGTTCGTAGCTACGCCAGTCTGGGCTCGTGTCGCTAAGAGATGGCATGGAATCATTTCCTCTTGTCGGTTAAAGGCTGCGAAGCAGGAAGAGAGTCAGATGTGAAGTTTGGGTCAAGCCTGTGTAGCCTCAGCTCTGGATTCCCTGGGGCCTGATGCGTGCGCTTCGTCTTCTGGGCCTTCCTGCTAATGCTCTGCGTTTTGATCTGTTTCCCGTTGGTTACGTTTTATGACTTAGACACGAGACTCGATGAAAAGAGATTCAACCAAATGTATGCTGAGGAATAGAAGGGAAACAGAAATAAGGGAATAGAGTGGGAATTTTAGATTTCCTGTAAATTTTGTTCCTACAAATTCACATTGTTTTACACACACACACACACACACACACACACACACACACTCCGTCCATCCACCCATCCATCTACCCAACCATCCATCCATCCATCCGTCCACCGTCAATCCATCTATCCATTCATCCATCTACCCATCCACCCATCCATCCACCCACCCATCCATCTACCCAACCATCCATCCATCCATCTATCCATCCATTCACCCATCCACCCATCTATCTATCCATCCACCCATCCATCTACCCAACCATCCACCCACCCATCGATCCATCCACCCATCCATCTACCCAACCATCCATCCACCCATCCATCCATCCACCCATCCATCTACCCAACCATCCATCCACCCATCCATCCATCCATCCACCCACCCATCCATCCACCCACACATCTTTTATTCTGTTTCTCTTTATTTGTGTATTTTGAGGCCAAAATTGAATTTAATACTCCTTTTCTTCTGCCTTCCAGGGAAGGTGGAGATAGTTTACAATGGAGAAATGCACACACTTTTCCTCTCAGCTGAAGCATCCCATTTGTAAATAGCTTTTGGCTTCCTGAACTGCTTCTCCACTGATTCTGAAAATCCATCCTGCTCTCCCCAAGGCACATATCCAGGCCCTCCTAAGACCCAGAAGAACGCCAAGATTTCTATTTAAGGAGCGTCCCTCTCCTTCAAAGGTGGCTGTGGTTATAAATAGCAGCATTTTAAAACTTGAATGTTTATGTTTTCATCGGACTGTCAAGGTTAGGAAAACTGGCCTTCAGATCCAACCACCCTGGAGTTGGCTTCTGGCTATGCCTACGTAACAAACTCATGTGACTGTTGTGAAACCAGCACAAAATATTTCACGTAAAGAGCTTATTATAACGTTTGCCATTTAGTGAGGAACCAATAATAAGCACTGCTTAACAATAACAATGGTAATAGATCATCTTATGTTTTGTATACTGAATAATAATAATAATAAATTTAATGTTTGGTACACTGCTTAATAATAATAAGGAAAACTTCGTATGTTTGGCCGTTAGTAAATAATCGATAGTAGTTTAATTCAGATTTATAAATAAATTTAATGATAACATTTATTACTATTTTATATATTTGTAATAGTTCTGTGCGCCTAACAGAAACCGATCCTGTTTTGCTGGGTGTTGCAGAACATGGCATCATTTTTGGTAGGTATGGGAAAAGAATACTGAAAAAAAATGATTTCTCCATTTGCATGAAGAGTCATGAAAATGTTAAATGTTACCATCCGTGATCATGCCCCAGCTGACTGAGACACCATAACTCGGATCCTGTGAGCTGCTTGGTGATTTTCTGTTTTTAAAAAATTCAGCATCTAACTAAGTAAACCTACTTCGGGTTATGCAACCTGGGATGTTATTTGTCATTAAGCTGTCATCCGTTTTCCCAATATTTATCAGTCCCTTTCATAGCACTAAGACCCACATTTGGCTTGTTTGTGGCAATAAAGGACACTGGCTAAGGAGTTTCCAATCATTTTAGATAAGTACTCTGGTTTATCAAAAGATTTTGTCATTCTTAGAAAAAATAATTTTAAAAACAGATCTCTAAAAACATATATAGAAAACAGCGTGCAGTGTGCCCTAATGAAATGGAAGGACAATTGTGTGCTAAGCACATTTATGTATTTGCTATGAGATGTCTCCTTTTAGGATGTCAGTTCATTTCGACGTTGCTGTCAAACTTCTGAGCAGCCAATATTTTTTTTCCCTTTACTGAGGTATAATTGACATGTAACATTATGTTGGTTTCAGGTGTCCAGCATAATGACTTGGTATACGTATAGCCTGAGAAATGGCCCCACAATAACTGTAGTTAACTTCTGTCATCACTACACAGAGCTACCATTTTTCTCTTGTCATAATCCAATATGTTCTTTTTTATTGAAGTAGAGTTGATTTACAATGTTGTGTTAATTTCTGCTGTACAGCGAAGTGATTCAGTTATACATATATATGCATTCTTTATCATATTCCTTTCCATATGGTTTATCGCAGGAGAGTGAATACAGTTCCCTGTGCTCTACCGTAGGACCTTGTTGTTTATCCATCCTGTATATACTAGTTTGCATCTGCTAACCCCAAAGTCCCACTCTATCCCTCCCCCAAGCCCTCCCCCTTGGCAATCACAAGTCAGTTCTCTTTGTGAGTCTGTTTCTGTTTCGTAGATAAGTTCATTTGTGTCATATTTTAGATTCCACATATAAGTGATACCATATGGTATTTGTCTTTCCTTGTCTGACTGACTTCACTTAGTATGATCATCTCTAGTGCATCCATGTTGCTGCAGATGGCGTTATTTCCTTCTTTTTGAGGGCTGAGCAGTATCCTATTGTGTATTTCTACCACATCTCCTTTATCCATTCATCTGTCGATGGACGCTTAGGTTGCTTCCATGTCCTGGCTATTGTAAATGATGCTGCTATGAACACTGGGGTGCATGCATCTTTTCGAATCAGAGTTTTCTCTGGATACATGCCCAGGAGTGGGATTGCTGGATCATATGGTAGCTCTTCTTTTAGTGTTTTGGGGAACTGCCATACTGTTCTCCATAGTGGGATAAGCCAATATGTTGATTTCAACATTGAAGGAGTTGTGAGGGGCAAATGGAGGGGGCAATTCGTAACTTAAATTTGCAGAGCAAGACGTTTATTTTATTTCATTTCATCTTTATTTTTAAGCTTTACTCTATTGTTAAAAATAGAGCTTATTTTTTAGAGGAGTTTCAGGTTTACAGAAAAATGGAGCAGGAAGTAGAGTCCCCATGCACCCTCTTTCTTCCCACTCATGCACAAGAGCTCATAGTTTTAAAATGTAGTTTATTGAGATACAGTTGATTTACAATATTGTGTTCATATCTGCTGCACAGCAAAGTGATTCAGTCATACAGATATATATGTACATATATATATATACATTCTTTTCCATATTCTTTTCCATGATGGTTTATCACAGGCTATTGACTATAGTTCCCTGTCCTGTACAATAGGACCTTGTTGTTTATCCATCTTACATATAATAATTTGCATCTGATAATCCCAAACTCCCAATCCATCCCCCCCCAACCTCTGCTTGGCAACCACAAGTGTGTTCCCTATAACATTTCATTCCTTTAACATCTTGCATTCGTGTGGTTCATTTGTTATAACTGATGAACCAATACTGTTACATTATTATTAACTGAAATCTGAGATTACATTAAGGCTCACTCTTTGTAGCGCATATGCTGGAGGTTCTGACAAATGGATGACGACATCATCTACCATCACGGCATCATACCGAATCATTTCAGGGTCCTAAAATCCCTCCCTCCCCAAGACCCCTGGTCACCCCGATCTTTGACTCGCTCTGTGGCTTTCTGTTTGATGGTTTTACGTTTTTAATCTATAGCAATTGGAAAGTCAATTGGAATTACTTGGTTCCAGCGTGGTACCTCGGTGGCGTATCTATACCCCAATGACTATTTTCCCATAACTCTCCAACGAAGGAGACGATAAAACACGCAGCGTCTACTGCAGCCCGTTTTCATTCATTTCCCTGCATCTGTAGGGATGGGACAGTCCGTCTCACTGAGCCAGCCCACGGGCTCTCAGCTCACTGTGGGCATCTTTGCCAACGTAGCAGATGGAAATCCTGGCTATCGCACGAGCCCTGCTGCTTCAGGGTCTGTGGGTGGGGCTGCCACTTGCCTACGATATATGGAAATTATATGTGATTCACGAACGCAGTCAGGGTCAATATGATGAGGCAAATGGCTGACGGATTTGTATTTCATACCTGCTTCTTCTGATCACGGTTCCGGACAAGGCAGGCATGTAGTGTGCCACTCCTTTTTCTTTTTTTAAATCGAACAGACTTTCACGTAATATGTAATTAGCCACTGTGAAGGGTACAGTTCACTGGCATTTAGTAAGCTCAGGACACGGTATCACTGTCCCCTCTATGGAGCGCGAAAGCAATTTCATCCCCCCAAAGAAGACATCCATCGCACCCGTGGACTACTCACTCCCCATCCCCCTTCCTGCAGCCCCTGGCAACCACTGACGTGCTTTCTGTCTCGACGGATGTAACAACAGAATTCAATTTCTTTTTGGAACCATTAACCATCGACGAGTTACAAGATGATGACCGTTTCTCTATCCGGTACTCAGTGTATAGATGGCAAAAATGGATATCACATACCTGATACATATTTGCGTTAGAAACTGGCTTATAGGGATAGCGAAATTGCCACATGGGGTTACGTGTTGAGGTCTCGATGTGGATTAGCTAATCTTACCAACACTTGAATCTCACAGTCTTTTGGTCATGTTTTCAGCTCACACGAAGATATTCAATCTCAGAGAGAATCAAACAAGTTTGTTTTTTTTCTTTGCTTATTTGGTCGTGCCGCGAGGCTTGTGGGATCTTAGCTCCCTGACCAGGGAGTGAACCCGGGCCCCTGGCAGTGAAAGCACCGCGTCCTAACCACTGGACCGCCAGGGAATTCCTTCAAACAAGTTTTTTCTATAACTTATGAGTACACAAGTATAGTATGATTGAGATCAGCATGTAGACACACTTACTATAGATGAGCACCCATCCTCGGGGTGACCTGGTGGAAATCACAAATTTAAGGGGTACGTCCACAGCCCCGAGAGTCAAGGGGCCAGGGATGGGCTAGAAGAATCGATCATTTTGATCGAGTCGGCTGATAAAAGTCACATGGTTCTCTGGAGTTGACCTGGTGGCTCCCACTGTTGGGGAGACCACTGCCTGAGTCCCGAGAAGGGACGACTGGGCAGGTTCTGCCTCACGTTCCTTTACTGATGCCGGCAGCACAGGGTGTCAGGAACAACCACTGAGGTATTCCTGTGGATAGCTGTACTTAGATACAAATATTTGCACTCAAAACTAGAGAGGAAACATGTCTGCTTGCAGAGAAAGGTGTAAGTCTTACATGGATATCTGTATATCGATACAAATATTTGCGCTCAAAACTAGAGAGGAAACATGTCTGCTTGGAGAGAAAGGTGTAAGCCTTACAACACAGTACAGATTCTGGGCAGCTGAGTGCCTGACTCCCGGATCTGAGAAAGTAAGGTGTCACTGTACTTGGGGTCTTCCACTGGCAGAAGCCCCTCAGGATGGGGATGTTTTGGGGGGTTAGATAACCTGTCTATTGGCCGTGTTGAGACAGTCTTCAAGGTGCCCATGGATTGCTACCTTCTCTCTCCCCTCACAGACTCTTCTAAATTAGTGGTTTAAAGTATGGAGTTTCCTTAAAAAACTAACAACAGAGCTACAATGTGATCCAGTAATCCCACTCCTGGGCATATACCCTGAGAAAACCGTAATTCGAAAAGATAGTGCACCCCAATGTTCACAGCCGCGCTATTTACAGTAGTCAGGACATGGAAACAACCTAAATGTCCGTTGACAGATGAATGGATAAAGAAGATGTGGTGCATATATACAATGGAATATTACTCAGCCATAAAAAAGAATGAAGTAATGCCATTTGCAGCAACGTGGATGGACCTAGAGATGATCATACTGAGTGAAGTAAGTCAGACAGAGAAAGACAAATATCGTATGATATCACTTATATGTGGAATCTAAAAAAATGGTAAAAATGAACCTATTTACACAACAGAAATAGATTCACAGATGTAGAAAACAAACATACAGTTACCGGGGGGAAGGGGGTGGAGGGATAAGTTGGGAGATTGGGATTGAGACATACACACTACTATATATAAAATAGATAACTAATAAGGACCTACTGTCTAGCACAGGGAACTCTACTCAATACTCTGTAATGACCTAAATGGGAAAAGACTCTAAAAAAGAGTGGATATATGTATATGTATAACTGATTCACTTTGCTGTACACCTGAAACTAACACAACATTGTAAATCAACTGTGCTCCAATAAATACATTAAATAAAGAAATAAATACTATAAAATCTGCTATTGAACCACAAAAAATTTTTTTTCTAATTAAAAAAAATATTAGTGGTTTAAAAAGAAGAGTATGCACTCTGCCATTGAGGAAGAAAGACGATTTATTTGGATATGGAAAAATATGATAATTTTTATTTCTATTTATTTTATTTACTAAACGGGAGAAAATAAACCTTACTAATATGTAATATGTTGACAGGTACATCTGCATACATATTGAGTGTGCGCTTAAAAGTTTTAAAACGTTGAGCATAATCTAAAGAACAAATGTCGCCACCCTCGCTCCAGACTTTCCATTTCATGTCCTCACTTCCTGTTTCTGTCTCTCAGAAAACAGCCGATGTTTTTTATTTTTGGTAACCTCCTACCTCCACCCACATGCTTTTTTCACCGTGCAGGATTTTTGTACTTCCATATTTTCGTTTCAGGGAGGCTTTTTGGTTTTTTTGTTGTTGTTGTTTTGATTTATTTATTTTTAGTTTTGGCTGCGTTGGGTCTTCATTGCGGTGCGCGGGCTTCTCATTGCGGTGGCTTCTCTTGTTGTGGAGCACGGGCTCTAGGCGCGTGGGTTTCAGTAGTTGTGGCTCACGGGCTCAGTGGCTCCGCGGCATGTGGGATCTTCCCGGACCAGGGCACGAACCCACGTCCCCAGCCTTGGCAGGCGGATTCTTAACCACTGCGCCACCAGGGAAGTCCCGGTACCGGAGACCTTGATGGTTAAAATCCAAGATTCTAGAACGGAGAGCTGTAAGAGCAGCCGAGGAGATGCTTCATGGAAGAGTCACCCCCATTTGCTGACTGACAGGTGAGTTCTCATCAGAGCTGTCACTTCGTCCTGAGGGTGCTGACCTGCTGGGCAAGGCAGTGGGTGGGCTGGGCTGATGGAATTGCTTTCAGCTAAAGCCAGGAAGACACCTGTCACGGATGATTCCTTTAATGGAGCTAAGATGGGCTGTCCATTTGTGCATTTGCAATTTCTCCTCTTACACTAGCATTAAAGCTTCTGGAATCCAAAAGTAATCTTTTCTTTTTTTTTCTTTTTTTTTTTTTTAAGACATCCTTCAATAGCGGCTTCATTATAGAAAAAAAAAAAAAAAAAAAAAGACTGATGCAAATCAGAGCGGAAGAATCAGACCGTTACCGTATCTGCGAATTTCCGAGGGTCTCGTTAGGTGGGATCTCTGCATTGGTTCAGATTTTGTACGTATTTTTTAAATGTCATTTTTATTTTAGATTGGAGTATAGTTGATTTACACTGTTGTGTTAGTTTCAGGTGTATAGCAAAGTGACTCAGTGATACATATATCCATTCTTTTTATATGTATTTTAAGAAGCGGAGGCCGAGCACAGACAACACTCCCTTTGATGGGTTTGACTTTAATTGCTGCGTACAAAATGCTCAGAGCTGGAATTTCAATCGCTGGTAATGGCCAGGGTGTTGTTCTGGGAGACTCCTGGGAAGCTGTGGTCATTAATGCAGAAGTCAAAGAGAACAGCAAAGCTCATCCCTGAAGGTTTCCAGAACCTTCCTCATTAAGAATTTAAATAGATTTGTAGTCAAGCTCTGGTGTAGAGGCAGGGGTACCTGCTTTGAAAGTGAAATGGAAAATTTAACTGCGTATTCGGGAAAAGGATGCTCTAAATGAGGTTCCATTGCATCACATATAAGCTGCAAGCTTGCAGTAAACTCTTAGAAATGGCCACATTGCTCTATTTCAAGTGTCAGCAGGCTATGAACCGTGGGCCAAATCTGGCCCACGGTCAGCTTTTATAAATAAAGTTTTATTGAAACACAGCCACATACATTCATTTGCACATGGGTACTATCTGTGGCTGTTTCCTGCTACAACGACAGAGTTGGATAATTTCGAAGGAGTTTGTATGGCCTACAAAGCCCAAAGTATTTATTCTCCATTTTTTTGCAGAAGACATTTGCCAGCATTTCTCTATTTGATAAACTTTGCTGCCTTTCAGACAGAACCCTCATGTGCCCATAGCTTTGGAGATTAAAAGTGATCACTTTTTGTATATAAAGTTTGAGTAGGTCTTCACCTTTTTTCCCGATACTTTCCACATCCACAGAGCTGCAGTGAGATGTTATAATGCAGTGGTTGAATGCCATGAAAGATGGTAAGTGTAACTTAAAGACTGAGTCATTTTAGTGTTCACTGCGGGGGGGAATAACCAGAATAGCCATTAATTTTATCAATACGCAGGCTTGGTTTCCCATAGCAGCCTCTTTAAGGTAGGAGCTTCCCTCCTACACGACATTAAAGGGTCACAAGGCTTGGGCTGCTTACATGTGCATGAATTTCTCAAGCCTTAAATCTCTCAGAATACAGTGATAGTTCTCCTAGGTGCCCCTGCCTTGGCTGAAAAGTTTCAAGTCCCTACCTGTGACCCACTGGTCTTAAGAACCAAAGCAGAAATCAGAGCATGACTGTAGAAACTGTTCTTTATTTCCTGCAGTGAGCATCGGACTGTCAATTATATTCATAATTACAGGTTTCATACAGCACATAAATAATGCACGGGCTGTCCTCGTCAAGCAAACCTTAAGTGCTTCTCGTCGAGAGTTTCCCGTAAGTCATCTGAAATCAAAACACTCTTCAGACACCATCTCCAATCACCTAACAGCGTTTCAATGGTCGTTGCGATCATCAGAAAGAAACCACAGTCAACAGGCTTACCCACTCATACGGCAGAAAATGAATGTGTTCGCAGCCAATGGGTTTTACATTACGGGGTTATAATCACGCAGCTTGGTCTGCGTCTGAACACCTAAATCAGCCCGCGAGTTTTCTTCCAAACGCGGTGCAGACTAAGGGGTGCTGTGGGGGGAGAGTCCTGCACAGGAAACCATGGCAGCCTCAAGTTCTGTGATTGGAGAATGATTGTAAAAAAGGAACGAGTTTCCAAAGTACGGGAAGGATATAGGGAAACTCCAGGCAAGAATGCAAAAATCTGGGTCTTGAAGGAGCAGAAGGGAAAGGAAACACCGGAATCTCGAGGCTTGGAGAGCTCTGTGGGAAGGGGTACCTTGCACGGGGCAGAAGTGGTCAGCCTCCCTCTTCTTTTTCCCTCCTGGCTTCTGCTGGTGTACCCCACCCTTCTGATTGGAAACCAGTGGGTGAGGTAATCTTTTCATGTTATCCGTCCAAGTCAGTCTCTGGGAACTTGGATCGGGGAGGAGGAAGTTAAACTGAGTCATAGTGGATCCCAAAGGCAGGAGATACTCAGCAAAGGTGGTCAGACCCCCTGTTCACATGGATATTGCCTTTTGTTTTGTTTTGGGTTTTTAAAAAAATTTGTTATGTGGATTTATTATGAAATGATCACCACAATGAATCTAGTTAACATTCATCACCATACATAGTTACACATTTTTTTTTCTTGTGATAAGCACCTTTTTTTTTTTTTCATGGAAAGACATTTTCTTTTAAATATAGCAGTGTGTACATGTCAATCCCAAACTCCCAATCTATCCCTCCCCCCTGGTAATCATAAATTCGTTCTCTAAGTCTGTGAGTCTGTTTCTGTTTTGTAAATAAGTTCATTTGTATCATTTTTTTTAGATTCCGCATAGAAGCGCTCTCATACGATATCTGTCTTTCTCCATGTGACT
This sequence comes from Pseudorca crassidens, assembly GCF_039906515.1. Taxonomy (NCBI): domain Eukaryota; kingdom Metazoa; phylum Chordata; class Mammalia; order Artiodactyla; family Delphinidae; genus Pseudorca; species Pseudorca crassidens. Next base: position 132,574,841 of record NC_090317.1, on the reverse strand, counting down.
TACTTCTGTTAGTATGATCATCTCTAGGTCCATCCATGTTGCTGCAAATGGCATTATCGCATTCTTTTTTTATGGCTGAGAAATATTCCATTGTATACATACACGTGCCACATCTTCTTTATCCATTCATCTGTTGATGGACATTTAGGTTGCTTCCATGTCTTGGCTATTGTAAATAGCGCTTCTAGAACACAGGGGTGCATGTATTTTTTGAATTAGAGTTTTGTCTGGGTATATGTCCAGGAGTAGGATTGCTGGGTCATAGGGTTGCTCTATTTTTAGTTTTCTTAGGAACCTCCATCCTGTCCTCCATAGTGGCTGCACCAATTTACATTCCCACCAACAGTGTAGGAGGGCTCCCTTTTCTCCACACCCTCTCCAGCATTTGTCGTTTGCTGGCTTTTTTGTTGTTGCTGTCCCCTCATTTTTGCTTGTGTATGTCCAAGCAATCTCATGGTTGACCTAGCTTCGAAGTCAAAATTGTATGTCCTCTTGTGGAAACGGTTAATAGTTAGTGACATTGGTTTCCACTTGTCTTGACAGTGTCTGCTTGAGGGTAGCTTCAAGCAGGCTTGAAGGCAGAATTGAGAGTTTTGAAAGCAATATTTGGTGGCAGGTTAGCTCTCTTTCACGTACCTGGAGAATGCAGCCAAGATGCAGGGTTTGGAATACGCAAGAGCGGGATCATCTCTGCAAAGGTGGCCTGGGGGCAAAGGGATAGATCTTTCACCCAAGAAAAGATTCTCAAACGGAACTGTGATCCTGGGTAAAAATAAAATACCAAATGCACGTCTGCCTTCAAGTGCAAACTCAAATGATGTCTCTTTACTCACTGTATTTTGTTTTTTTCTTAGATTAAAAAATACTTCAATTTCCATTAAAAAATTGTGTATATTAAATGTATACAAAACGTATACAACGTTTTGATAAATAGCGTACACGTTTTGATATAATGTGTACATGTTTTGATACGTAGTGAAACGAAGACCATAGTTGAGCTAACTAATACATCCAACTACCCATAGACTTATCCTTCCACGTGTCTGGGGCAGGACAGAGCATAGGATTCATGCACTTCACGAACTCCCAGGATACAGCACAGAATTGTTAACTACAGTCACCATGCTGTACATTCGATCCTCAGAACTTATTCAGCCTACGTAACTGAAACTTTGTGTCCTTAAAGGAAACTCTGTATCCTTCAACCAACATCACCCATTTCCCCCGACCCCTCAGCCCCTGGCAATCAGCATTCTACTCCCTGCTTCTACGTATTTGACTTCTTTAGATCCCACATAAAAGTGGAATCATGCAGTGTCTGTCCTTCTGTACCTGGCTCAGTCCACTTATTCATTCCAGTTGTTGTAAACGGCCAAACTTCCTTCTTTCTTAAGGCTGAATAATACTGCATTATATATACACCCCATCATTTCATCCACCAACACACGCTCAGAGTGTTTCCACATCGTGACTGCTGTGAGTAATGCTACAATGAACATCAGAGTGCAGATGTGTCTTTGAGATCCAGACTTCATTTCCACCTCGATTTGTTTAAAGCGAGGGACTGTCGCCCCCTGTACAGTTAGGATAACCACGCCAGGTGAGGTCTGAGGCTGAGCCAGGCTGCAGGCACCATCAGCTAACCTGGGGAGGAAAGGTGCCAAGGAGGTCATGCCCATGACCATACCCAAGAACCCTCCAACCCCACACCTCCCCACACACAAGTTCAAGGCAGCACATTTTCAAGATGATGCTTTACACTGGAAACGCAATTTGTTTTGCCCCAGCCTTCTACAAGAGCTCCCTTCTCTCCGCCTGAGCACTGGCTTCCTTACTGGCAGGCGCATGTCACCAGACACACGGACATCTGAGTCATTATCTCGAGAATGGCTTCTGCTCATCTTACGGTTTCCGCTGTGCTTGAACATTAATGTGATTCCAGAAACCAGACGCCAAATATGATATGAACCTACTTACGAGAAAGTGACACCTAATACGGTGGTTCCTGGACTTCAGGGTGGGTCAGAAACACTCCGAGCGCTTGTGGAAACATAGTTTTTGATTCGGTGGGTCTGGGGGTTTGTACGTGGCTTGACGATTGGCACCTGGAGCAAGTTCCTAGGTCGTACTGAGGCTGCTGGTCCAAGAACCCACCTCGAGAACCACTGCCTTAGAAGGTCTTGTGATTCTTTTTTAAGCACGGTGATGGGATTATTCAATGGGCTCGTGATTGGATTTTTGGTTCCCACCAATAATGAAAATATATTCGTCTGTGATAGAAAAAGTTTCCCGAGCAAAAGTGTTTGAATACACTGAGGTTCTGTTTCCCAGCTGGTATGCTGTATCCAGCGTTGCGTAGCACATGGTCGAAATTTAGAATCTGAGCTTTTGCACCTGTAGATGGAAGAGTCGTCCTGTAACCTGTGCAGCTGAGACAATGGTAAAGCCCCGAGCTGTGCACGAGGGGCGACGCTCAGCTGAAGGATTTCATTGCTTCCTTGGAGGCATTCATTTCCGCGCTACGTCCAGGTTTCTTTTGAAGCAACGGAAGCAGATATGGGCTGACAAGAGTCCGTTCAGATAACACGCTTCAGCCATGTCATCTATTTCCTGGAAGTCAGAAGATAAGAAACGTAGAAGGGATGAGAGGAGGTGGAGAGGATAAAGGACCTGAGGCTACACATACTGGTCTTCCGTTGGCTTTATTCGGAGCGGCTCAGACGTGTCAAGTATGGTGACGTTCAGAAAACGTTTCTCTTCTTTCTATGCACTGGGCGTTCTGACTTGGGAACGAAGGCTTTATGGATGTGTGTGTGATTAAATAGTCCCCTCTGAACACTTGGGTGAATTAAAAAGATTTGTCAACAACTCATACTGATGTACGGGCATCCACGGAGGTAAAACGTGGCACGCTCCCCGTGGACACTTTTCAGCGGGGAGTGGATGGGTCTTCTAGGGAGTTCTTGTGATGAGCAACTGAAAGCTTGCCCGGACCATCAAACGACTTGCCTTGTGGAAACAAATGAAGACGGAGGAATATAGCAACAGCGTACGAAGCAGACAGTCACGTGTGCTTTCATCTCTCAGGGCTTGGGGTGAGCGTGAGGGTGGACGGTTTTGCTCTCAGGAGATCACACGGATGCAACACCTGGCCCTAACCACACGCTTTCTAGAAAGGAGACCCTCACGGTTCTCCAGGGTTCCTGGAAAAGCACAGGAGGCGGAGGCACTCTTCCAGAACCGCCCAGGGAGCATCTGTGAAATGATGTTTGCTACAACCCTCTTGCTCCCCACTCGAGCTCAGAGGATGTTTACTGACGGCACGATACTTATAAAAATCAATCAAGTGCCTATCTAGTACGCTCTTACTTATCTATTATGAAAGAAAATCAGGGGGTGGGGGAGGGATAAATTAGGAGTTCAGGATTAACATATACCCACTACTATATATAAAACAGAGAACCAACAAGGACCTACTGCAGAGCACAGGGAAGCCTACTCAATATTTTGTAATGACCTATAGGGGAAAGGAATCTGAAAAAAATTGATATATATGTAACGTAGAGCTGAATCCCTTTGCTGTACACCAGAAACTAACACAACATTGTAAATCAACTACACTTCAATCAAATAAATAAATAAATACAACTTAGAAAAACTAAAAGCCAAGACAAGAAAATCCCACGCGCCTCCGTAAGGCAGAGGCTTATTGTGGCGACGCACTGAAGGAGACAGACCAGGGTCCGCGTGCCAGTTACACTGTCATCAGAGACCAGGATACTCTGGTCTTTCCTGTCCAGTCCTCTTGACTCTGTGCTTCCAACCTCACTGTCAACTCATGTTTCAAGATGGTGCCTCAAGCTTTCGTCGTCGTGTCCAAGACGCTGGACGCGGAAGACCAGAGGTGCTCTACGTTCAGAAGCTCTCAGGCAGGAGCCACTGCACGGCCTCTGCTCACACGTCATCAGAGACCCTGCAGTGCCAGGGGAGACCGTGGGGCTTAGTCTTTAAGCTAGGCCGACGGCCACCTCAAATAAACTAGGCTTCGGATAATAGGGACAAAGGAGAACGTGGATGCTAGGTGGGCCATTAGGAGTCCACTGCAGGGTAGAAAATGGACCAGGTAAAGCTCAGAGGGAGGGCAGGCAGAGTGGGACAAAGAGAGACAGAGATGCTTAAAGAATTCAGCAGTTAAGAGGGGATGCAGGGGGGAAGTCCCTGGTGGTCCAGGGGTTAGGGCTCAGCGCTTTCACTGCCGTGGCCTGGGTTCAGTCCCTGGTCGGGGAACGAAGACGTTGCAAGCACTGGCCCCCCCGAAAAAGGAGGGGATGCAGGAAGACAAAGGGGAAAAGTGTAACAGAGTTTTCCCGCATCATCTTTCAGGACCCAGAATCCCACAGCCCACAGGACACTCTTTGGCTTGAAGCCATCCTGAAATCTAGTCTTTCTTTGTGGAATTAGGACTGGGTAATGCTCTCCACTGCCCTCGTCCAGGACGCACTGGGTTAGATCCTCCCGGGCCATGATGTGAATTCAACTTTGTTCTTCCCCAGGGAGAAAAGATGCTCAACCTGCGACCTGCTGTCCGTCACACAATGACTACTTGAGATCCATTGTTCGGGCCGGGCTTGCTAAGGTTTTTTTTAGCTACCATTTAATCCACGTGATTATATTTTAAATGACGAAGGGACCCAGGGTTCTTATCCATTTGGGTATCTTGTTTCCTGCTCCTAGGTCGGGTGAGTAGTTCAGTTCTTGAAAGTTTCCTGAGGTTTGTTTTTTTGTTTTGTCTTGTTTTTTTTTCAGTTCTCAGAAAAGATCTGGGGCACAGATACCAGGGCTTATTTTTGGAGAAAGAAAGAAAGACCTTGGGACTGCAGAGGTCTGCTTTTAATTTATGGGCAAAATGACAGGCAGGAAGGCTGGTTTCTGTTGACCTGCTATCAGTTAGGGGGTGAAAACTAGCAAAGGAGCCCAAGGCTCCTTTATCTCCACCTGCACATTTTATAGGAGGACTGGGGCCGGTGTGATAGCAGTGAACAGTGAGCTTGAAGGGGCTGAATATCTTCTTATTTGCAGGCTCATCACTGGAGAGCCGGGGAACTCTAGGAAAAGAGTCATCAGGAGGGTCTGTGACTGGGTAGAGATCAGCCCCCGAGAGGATTTGGAACAACCTGCATTCCAAAACTGATTCAGGAAGGAACCAATAATTTGAACAGACTGATCACTAGAAGTGTAATAGAATCTGTAAGAATAATTAAATTTAAAAAACTCTGCCTGCAAGCAAAAGTTCAGGACCAGATGGCTTCACTCGGTAATTCTACCAAACATAAAAGAAGAACTTACACCTGTCTTTGTCAAACTGTTCCGAAAGACTGAAGTGGAGGGAACCCTCCCAAAGTCGTTCCATGAAGCCACCATCACCCTGATACCAAAACTAAAGACACGACCGAAAGAAGAAAATTACAGGCCAATATCTTTGATGAATATAGATGCAAACGTCCTCAACAAAATACCACCACACCGAATGCAACAACACAGAAGAAGGCTCAAGCCCCATGATCAAGCAGGATTCATTCCAGGTCCACAAGGATGGTTCAACATATGCACATCAACCAATGTGAAACACCACCTCAACGGAAGAAAAGACAAAACCACGTGACCGTCTCAACAGATGCAGAAAAAAACAAAACAAAACACGTCTGTTTGTACAGCAGATGGAGAAGCCAACAGGGACTTGAACCTGCAGAGTCACAGTCTGGGGTCTAACAGTTGCGTACGGGATGTGCTTTGGCACTTCTGTGGAGTTTATCCCTGCTCTGGGCTGCAATCTTGCCAGCTTCCTGGAAAGCATCCCAGGCTACATTTTATTTTAATTCTTCCCTACCCCTAGCTAGGAAGAAGAGGACCAGACTGAGGCAGGAGATAGATGGGCTCCAGGCTAGGCATTGACATCGGCCTCCTGTTTACATTTCTTGGGGCGAGAAGAAGATGGGCTTCCGCAGGGGAACACTTGCAACTAGGCTTGTTTGCATTTCCTGAGACAGGAGATAGATGGGCTTCAGGTTAGATATTTACAACCAGCCTCGTGTTTGCACTTCAGAATGGAAATAACAACAGACACAGGGTAAACAGCCAGGCTTTGTCTCCTGTGGACGCCGTAAGATAGCAGTCGTGGCAGGAACAGAAAGAGGCTAAACCCTGTCTCAGTAAAAGATCAAGAGGTTGTGCATTTCCCATCCTTGGGGCAAGGGAGACACTGCACATGTGCAGAAAGGCTCCTGGGGGCTCAAAAAGGAGGGATGCTAACGCTGTCCCATAGGCCTCTGGGCTGAAATCCATCTTGGGAAAACGTTTTGCACGCGTGTTGAGGAGGGTCCTAGGCAGGGCAGGTGTGGAAAAAGAAACCAGGTAACTGGCCAAAGGTAAACAGAGACCGGGAAGAACTGCCCTGTATGAATGAGCTAACCACCTCTTTCCTGGGCTTCTCCTCATTACGGGGGACGCCCACACCCTTGCTCCCTGGGTGTGCATCTCTGCCCTGCTTCTGTCTTAACTAAACCATTCCTCTGTGTGCTGTCCCACTCATTGTTGTGCTGGGTCTCTAATAATAAACTTTCCGTCTGTTTTTACAGTTTTGCCTCTGTGAGAAATGCATTTTTCACTGGGGTTAAGAACCAGGGGGACTCTGCTTCTAGCCTCTAGGCCTTGCTGGTCTAGCGGCTAGGATTCCTGGTTTTCATCCAGGCTACCCAGGTTCAATTCCTGGGCAGGGAACTAAGGTCTCGCTTCAAACCACTGCTCACTGTGTCTTAGAGATCAAGAAGGCTTATTTTCTCTTATTTCTCATTTTCAGAGATGACATTGCTGGTCTGGGTGAGCTGTGTGTGTGCAGTTGTTCAAAATCAAACGTAGAGTCAGGAATTGCTCTTGGACTTGGTGTGGCAAGCACTGTTTGATTAGTCTCTGGTATCGGGAAGCTACGGCTGCTGCTTCCAGATCTGTGTTAGCCTCCAAGCAAATCCAGTCCTTGTTCAAACTGAGGGATGCCTTTTCCGAGCTGTGAGCCTTCCCGGGAGCGTGGGTGGAGTTCAGATGGAGCCTCAAGCTTTTTTCCCTTCCTTATTGATTTGGGGATATTTAAACATGCTTGGCTTCACGCGTTCTTTTGTTAATAAGTAGGAAGTAAAAGCTAGGTAATAATTATGCTTGTGATACACATATTCTAAGATGATCCCCCGAATCCTTACCCCTTGGTCCACACACCCTGTCTAATCTCCCCCTGAATGTGGGTGGGGCTATGACTAGCATGGATGCCACACCTGTGATTAAGTTACATTACACAACAAAGGTGAAGGGGTTTTACAGGGGTAACTAGAGTCTCGAAACGGGTGACGTTCTGTTGATCAACAGGGATGACTGTCCTGGGTGGGCCTGACCTAATCAGGTGAGCGACTTACAGTCAGAGGGATGTGAAGCAGCAGAGATGTTCTGTTTTTGTCCTTGAAGGAGCAAACTGCCTTGGGGTGGAGAAGGCTCGCGTGGCAGGGAACAGCCGGTGGCCTCTGGGATCCTCAACCCTATAACCACAATGAACTGAGTCCTGTCCACAGCCAGCAGGCTTGAGAAAGGACCCGGAGCTTCAGAGGAGAGTTCAGCTCTGGCCGACACTTTGATTTCATCCTTGTGGGACCCCGGGCAGAGGACCCAGCCATGTTCTGCCCGGAAACCGTGACAGAAGAAATGAGTGTGATAATTTGGTACACGGCAATCTCTTAACTAATACACTGCTCTTTTCGGGTAGAAATGAGTCCGCAGTCCTTTTCTAGAAGGAGACAGCCTGGACAGCCCTTCCCACTTGTCTGAAATAAGACATTCCATCTGTCTGACAGCAGCTACTCAAATGCCAAATACCCTGATGTGGAAGAAATTTTGTTCTATCATGCTAGCTTAGCAAATCCAAACCTTGGGGGGTTTTTTTTGTTGTTGTTGTTCTTATTTTTGTTTTGTTTGTTTCTGTTTGCTTGATTTTTTGTTTGTTTTTGTTTGTTTGGGTTTTTTCCTTGTGGGATCTCAGTTCCCCGACCAGGGATCAAACCCAGGCCCCCAGCAGTGGAAGCGCAGAGTACTAACCACTGGACCAACAGCGAATTCCCCAAAGCCTGTTTAGACAGAGATGAAATATTCTCTATCAAGATGCTTTTTGGGATACTCCCAGGTAACTGCTTAAAACATGCTGTGTGAGGGCTCACTCTCTCTTGCGTGGCCATTTCAGTCCACTTGCACTGGAAACTGCGTGTATTTGAGGATACGGACCGTTCCGATAAGACACCATCCATTCTGTCGACCGCGTACCTCGAAGGTGATAGGAAGGTAACAAGAGTCCCAGGAAGGCTGCCCTGGATGATGAGTTTTACAGCCCAGTTCTGCCAACGCTTTACTTTTATTCTTGAAATTGATAAGCAGTTTCCTACCCTTTTCCTGAATCTGCTTTTTAGTCGAGAGCAGTGAATTACTGTTGTACCGTGGGCCATACGAAGAGTTCTGAGCTAGGCCATGGCCGAGGGTAATTTCTCCCCATCAGACTTATCTAGTCACACCAGGACGCATAGGATAAAGCAAACCTCAGGGTCAACATCAATTCGTTCATAATTTTTTGGATGCATTATTTCATTGTCCTATTTCATTGTGCTCAAAGAGAAACACATGCCCGATGTTAATTCCCCGTCCCCCAACCAGGTGATGTTTTAAAGGAACCCAAGAGGAGTAGCAAGGAGACACTTTACAAGGGTTACGAGGGATTCTGACTTATCATTTTCATGAGAACGCTTACATGTCCTGAGTTTGCCTCTTGGCCACCCTCTGTGAGGCACGTGAAGGAGCTGGGACACTGGGTGGGTACCCCTCTCAGCGACCTAAACTTTAGTCCTAATGCCTTTTGCCTACACGGATGCCCTGCAGGTGGCTTTGGTTTATTTCTTTGTCTTGACAAAGACTGGCATTGTGCTCGTCCCTTAGTTCCAACAGCACCTCTTCTCTGGCTCCACGGGCTTTCCTTAGCAACCTGGCCTCAGACGTCACCGCTGGTCATATTGGGGAAGCTGAGCTGCCCTAAACTTCCCTAGACACCCCCCAGGATGTGCCCCAGAACTTTCTGGAACGACCCGTGTAATTAATGAGACTGAGAATTCACTCTGAACAAGGACCTATCGTACAGCACAGGAAACTACATTCAGTATCTTGTAATAACCTATAATGGAAAAGAATCTGAATCACTTTGCTGTACGCCTGAAACTAACACCGCATTGTAAATTCACTATACTTCAATTGTTTAAAAAACAGTTAAAAAGAGAATTCATTCCAAGGAAAGGCAATGGGGGACTTGTTTCCCAGTATGAACTTCTAATCATGGAGAAGCATGTAGAGGTGATTTGTCACGGTGCCCATGTGATTAAGCAGACCTTGCTCTTGTAGAACAGATTGGGGGCTGCTGTGTCTAGGTCTGCCCACCATGGGCCCTTTGGGGATGCACGGTGCCGTGCCCGAGGTGAACACAGCATCCTCTGTGCCGCCCGTCCCTCATGAAGAATACATGGGGAAACTCTACTCGTAAAGCCTGTGTCACCATCTTTCATATCAAGTCCTCCTACCTTTCCAGGGTTTTGAGGGAGTGGTTCCGTTTCATGAAGACCTAGTGGCACTGACATACTTTGAGCTGATGGAACTTCAGGGCACGCAGCAGGAGTGTGGCAATGCATTCAGGTCACGTCTCCCCATCCGGAGAGAACCTTCTAAGAAAGCACTTGGGTAGCCACATTACAATATGCATATTAGGGTCCACACAAAGTTCACGTCAGTCCCACCCAGCTGCGGAAACGGAGCCTCCTGGTGCCTGTCTTTGCTTGATGGGTAAAACTTGCCTAGGGATGTTCCAGGGATGCCTAAGGCATCCTGTTTGGTTTCTTTGATTCTTGGAAGAGACGCTTCGCTTTCAGAAGGCTCAGAAAGCCCCTGGGAATTGGGTAAACAGTCTTGGAAGTCAAGGTAACCGTCTCCCAGGAAAAGGTGTGCCTCAGGTAGAGAATAGATGACACAGAGCTCTGCCTATGGGCATCCTGGCTGTCTGCTGGGGATTCTGTGGGGTTTGTGGGCACACCAGGGTCTGCCCCATGGAAGGGGGAGCTCGAGTGTGCAAGAGGGTTGACTTCCAAGATGGCTCCATGCACTGGCCTGGATGCACGGGTGGAAGCTAGTGGCTCAGCTGGGGATACTGCCTGGGCTTGGTTCTCCTCCACATGGCTAATTCAGGCTTCTCACGGCATGGGGGGGTCTCAGGGCAGTTGGACTTTTCACATGGAGGCTGATTTATCCCATATCACAAAAGCGGAAGCTTCCAGCTCTTCTTAGACTTGTCACGGGTGCAGCCACCCTCGGCCGTGTTGTGTAGGTAGGACAAATCATGTCACAGGGTCACCCTAGCTCCAGGGGAGGGGACCCACGGGGGCATGAATATGAGGGGGTCAAGGTTTATCTGGGGGTCCTCAAAGTACAGTCTGTCCTCATTACCTGTGTGATCCTCTGTTTCCAAATTGGACTACTTGTACACCAAACCAATAAACCAATATGGCCGCACTTCCCCGGTCATTCGTGGACCTGCACAGATGCGGGAAAAATGGCAGCTCCCAGGTGAGGTTGAGCAAGGTGACCCTCTGCCTTCTTGTTTCAGCTCTTCCTGTAAACAATGTCCTTTTCTCATCTATTTAGTGCCAACTTATTTGTTGGCATTTTCATGCTTCTGGTTGGTGATTTTGCTGTTTCAAGCAGGGCTGAGGTTCTGTCCAGGGCTCCTAAGGGGGAGCAGGTAGTGACAGGGCTTACAGAGAAAACAGGTGCGTTAGATAAGCTTCCTTCCGGCAAGAGTTATAGTGCTGTTGGCTGTGAGTTCAAGGTGAATCATCGAAAATAAAGATTATATAGCACAGGGAGGTCAGCTCGGTGCTTTGTGACCGCCTGGAGGGCGGGTGGTGGGGAGGGAGCCGCAAGAGGGAAGAGATATGGGAACATATGTATACGTATGACTGATTCACTTTGTTATAAAGCAGAAACTAACACACCATTGTAAAGCAATTATACCCCAATAAAGATGTTAAAAAATAAAAAAATTAAAAAAAATAAACATTAAATGAGGAGGCTTTTGACAAGCAGAAACACACACAAAGCCAGGTTATGTACTGATTAGCCGATGAAGAGGTTGTGACCAGTGGCTCGCGCGAACCTAACCGAGGATGCCCCCAGGGATGGTGGTTCGGTTTCTGCTCACGTAGCACCCGCAGTGACTTTACAGGACATAACTGGCATGAGTCATGAGAACAGGCTGCAACAGTCCACTACAAACACCCACTCAGCTGTACTTTTGGACCCACATCTGAACCAAGCGGTCAGGAGACCCCAGGTATCCTGAGAACGTGTCTATGGGGCCGGTGTCCGTGGGTCCCTCACTGCCCTTGAGTTGAGCAGGTCTTAGAATAGACTGAATGGACATTTGTCTGTTCAGTCGATTCTAAAATGTGGGTGTGGACCAGCAAAGCTACTTCACTAGATGTTTTTTAACTTTTGCTTTGAAATAATTGAGGACTCCTGATAGGACAGGAAACATGTTTTTGTCCACAGCTCTTACCCCCAAAAAGAAACAGGATAAATGTGTAAGGTGAGGGATGTGTTAACTAGACGGTGGCGATCTTTTCACCATGTCTACGTATATGGAATCACCACGATGTATACTTGAGATATCTTATGATTTTATTTGTCAACTACAACTCAGTAAAGCTGAAAAACGTTGTCGCATATTACGATAGCACCAAACCGTACTGAATAAAGAACCCGTATGTTATGACTCTGTAATCTCATTCAACGCATAACATGAAATGAAGGCTTTTAAGCAGGATTTATGCCCCATGACAAAACCGATTTTAAATATGCAAGCCATTGGAAAGACACTTTAACGCCAGCCAAGAAAGCACTTTCTGGTGTCTGCAAAATGATTTACTTGAGTTTGAAACTACCTATAGAAAGGGTGCATGAAGAGGAGAGTCACCAGGGACTTTGGCTTTGTCCCCCTTGTCCCCTCGTGCCCCGGAAAGCTTGCTTAATTTGCAAAGAGGGACTTGGGCGTGAAGCGGTAGCACCTTAAATTACCCGTGGGCGAGCTGAATGCTTCACTGGAGGAATTTTCCACACGCGTTGGCCAGTTTCCCAACGTAGGAAACAAACATATCCGAGAAAGGTGTCTCACAGCAGCTCACTTCTGCCGACTAAAAATAAATGCACAACGTGAGAGCTGTGAGCTGTTTTATTTGGGGTAAACTGAGGACTACAGCCTGGGAGACAGCATTTCAGACAGCTCTGAGCAACCGCTCCAAAGAGGTAGCAGGGGAGGGGGGAGGTCAGTATATATGTGGGGTTTCGGTGAAGGGGGAGTGCATGCAGTCAAGCACATATTTTTGCAGGTTTCTGCTAGTCTCCTGCAGGTTACTGCTAGCCACACGGAACAGACGTCACCAGAAAGGATTTTAGTGCTTTCGTGGTTACGAGGAGGTGCAAGCATTGGGCTCATAAAACCGTCTCCTGAAAATCTCTAACTATCTGAAGACCTGTCCCGCCAGTTTTTGCCAGAGCACAGAGTTCCTCATTCCTGGTCTCCACCCTGAGCTCCCTTCCGGGGGTGTTGAAGGTCAGCAGCTGCAGCGGCTCTTGATTTAATCCTTGTAGAGGTGACAGCAAGGGCCAATCTGTAGTTGACAGTTCTAAGGTCTGGCCCTTGGAGAAGCTCAGGAGTGAGGGGCCCCATTTGTCCGGCGCTGGGGGTCAGGGTGTGCTGGGTTTTCCATCCGTTTCTGCCCAGTGCACAGGATGTATGGGGCAGACATACCAGCCAGAGCTGCCGTTTCCCCTGAAATGTTGCTCTCCTATTTCCCTCCTGTGCTCTGTAAGCTGATGCCTCTCCAAAGGCCTGAAAAACGAGAAGGGAGAGGGCGGGGGCTGTGCCAGGGACCTGGCTCCTCCAAGCTCCCCCCGCCCCGTGCACCCCCGCAGTTCTCTCAACAAAGCGGGTGAGCCCTGGACGGAATCCAATCTCACAGGGGTCCTGGAACGGGGACCCTTTTGAAGACTGGCCCTGAATGAATCTGTCTGCAGAGACCCAGCTGCTTTTTTGCAGACGGGTGGGGCCAGCCCCCGATCCCCACTCCAGGGCTTTGAAGGAAACGATGACCTCCTGCAGGTGATGGGGGTGGCGCGAGGTCCCCCCGCCCCTGTCTCACAGGTAACTGTAGCGCTTGTACAATGAGCGCTCTCCGACTCTGATGGGCGGCTGCAACGGGTTCTTCTTCAGGTGGATTTTCTTGTGATTGAGGAAAGGGGCAGTTAGGGGCTGGTAGGAAGGACGCACATGGCTTTCCCCGGGCAAGCCTGGTGCTTCCACCTGTGGGCGGGAGGGTGCAGGAGAGCATCGCTGGAGAGCAGCTCCATCCAGCGGAGAGGAGAGGCAGTTTAGGAGATGCTCCGGGATTGAAATGATAAACTTGGGGTCCTGTTATGCCCTTGGGCTTCCCCCTGCCGGCTGGGGAAACAGGACCCTCAGGAGGGTGAGCAGATCCAGGCGGACAACCTTTCCCGCTAGGCAGGTGTGCACACGTGGGCTCCTGGCTCCAGAGGCTGCCGGGAGGGTGACGGGAGGACACCTGGGTGGCTGCCCTGAATGGAGGGTCTGCAGCGCAGAGGAGCTCAGAAGACAGATGAGATGCAGGTACTTCTGGGAACCAGGAGAAACTTAACCCCTGAGGACCAGTGTCCAGGCTTCTGTTTCCTTTCAGCGACTAGCTCCTGACCTAGATACGACGAAACGCTCGGCTAAAAGGGCACGGTGACTGCACCGTGGATAAACAGGCTGAATAGGAAACCACACTGAAACTTGTGCCAGCACGGGACATTCTCCCTAGCCTTCTGAGGCTGGCGGGACTTGGCACACCTGGGGAGGATGGGCGTCCCATCTCTGAGACCCCGTGTTTTCGTTTTCTGTTTTTCTTGTGGTGACATGCACACACGTACGGCTTAAAGGTTGAAGGGCTGTAAAGTGGACCCTCCTGTGGCAGGGAGCACATTCACAGCATTGTACCGATTTGAGAACATATATCCTACGCGTTGGTGGTCACCATGCCCCAATCCTCCCACTTCCCTGCCAGCTCCCGGGAACCACTCCTGCCTCTATGGATCTGCCTGGGGGTATTCAACGCAGATCCTACCAGCCACCCGAGCCCTCGGAGATGCATTTTCTCCCATCTGTCTGGTGGTCTTGGTGAGGGCGGAAGAGATGCCACCCTGTGCTATCTTTTTTTTTTGCGGTACGCGGGCCTCTCACTGCTGTGGCCTCTCCCGTTGCGGAGCACAGGCTCCGGACGCGCAGGCTCAGCGGCCATGGCTCACGGGCCCAGCCGTTCCGCGGCATGTGGGATCTTCCCGCACCGGGGCACGAACCCGTGTCCCCTGCATCGGCAGGCAGGCTCTCAACCACTGCGCCACCAGGGAAGCCCATGTGGTAATTTTTTATGGCAGCCCTGGGAAACTCCTACACTGTGGTACTTTTAGAATTGCCTGGGGAGGGACGTGTCATGGGGACTGTGTGCTTTTAGTGTGCTGACCAGCGTCCCCGGCTCCCAACAGATGCCAGTAGCCCCTCTTCAAGTTGTGACACTAAAAATGTCTCAGGGCATCTCCAGGTGTCCCCATGGGGGCAGGACTGCCGTCGGTTGAGAACACCCGGTCTAGACCAAGGGGTCTGTAAACAGATTAAGGAGATGCTCTATAACAGTTAAGAGCTTTGCAACCATTAACTTGCAAGGGGATCACAGGGAAACTGTGTTAAAATGCAGATGCTGAGTTCAGAAGTCTGGGTGGGATGTTTTCATTCCTAACCTGCTCCTGGGTGATGCTGGGGGCGCAGGAGGTTAGGCTACTGTCGGTCTTGAGGTCACGTGACATGTAGTAAAAGGAGAGGTAGGTAAGAGGCAGAACTGAGGTAGAACCCGTGGGAGGTTTCCTTCCTTCCTCGTTTAGAAAAAGGACACCAAAACAGTTGATTATCCCCAAACGTCATATTCTTTGGCGGTGTTCAGTGGGGTTCCACAAATGCAAGTCCTTGGTTGAGTACGTATTTGTATCAGGACCTCGTCTCTCCAATATGGTAGAGCTAAGCTCGTTTCCTTCTCCAAAGAGCATTTTTGCGTTTGAAAGCAAAGAGTACCAACCCCCCGCTCCCCTGTGTTAAACTTGGTCAGCTCCTTTTAGCTTGTTTCCAACATGATTCTGATTGCCTTTTTCTGCATAAGGTAGAAAAAGAGCGTGAATATTTTCTTATGTCAAGTGGGTGCATTCTTAAAATCGAATCATTTAACCCTGGAAGTACTGGTCTGTCAAGTTGAAAGCTCTGCGCATGGAGTTAGGTCTCTGATCACCCTTGAAGTACCGAGGTGCCAAGTTTTACAGCTTTCTGCATGGAGGTTGGTTTAAGAGAAGTTCCTGATATGGAAGCACTGTGTTTATTTCACACATAGGCTAACTGTAAGGTGTGCCCCGTGAGCCCTGAGGGATTAGGAAGGGAAATCACACCGGTTTCTTCCTCCTGGTGGCGAGAGAGTGTCCCTGCTCCCAGGAGAGACCCACTCTTCAGAGAGTTAATTATCAGATCCACTGATGATGCAGTATCAGCCTCCCGAACCCTAGGGTTTGGCCAGGGTTGGAGCTGCCAAACACCAGCTTCTGTTTGCCCAGGGAGGTTTTCCTCCCAGTTTCAGATACAAGCACTTCTTCCCAGTCACCAAAGAAAATGACTTGTATGGTCTTTTGCTCCAGAACATGGCTTCGTAACTAACAGGAAGGGATGACTGAGACAAAGTATGATGGAGTTTTAGGGAAGGAGACAACATGAAGTATTCTTGAAAGATAAATGCACCATGTAGCCTGTGATGGGGGACTGGGGCTCAGCTAGTGAGGTGCAAAGATAGGACACTTCCCCACGGGTGCCTGGAAACCAGGGTCAAGGATAAATCCAACTCTGTGTGTGCGTGTGCACACGCGTGCGTGCGTGCTTTAACTGTGGTATGATACACATAACACAGAATATCTATTCATCCCTTTTTAAGTGCAGAGTTCAGAGGCATTAAGTGCATTTACACTGTTGTGCAACCATCCTCACCATCATCTCCAGAACTTTTTCATCTTCAGCAACTGAAACTCGGTCCCCATCCAACACTAACTCCCCATTCCCTCCTCCCCCAGCCCCTGGCGACCAGTAGTGTGCTTTCTGTCTCTACGAATTTGCCTATTCCAGGCACCTCCTGAGTTGAGTTATTGTAGATGCATTATATGTGAGTTTGTGTGTAACATGCTAAAATCTGCAGGGTATTAGTCATGATGATGGTGATGGTGATGGTGGTGGTGGTGGTGATGGTGATAATGGCGATGGTGATGATGATGGTGATGATGGTGATGGTGATAATGGCGATGGTGATGATGATGGTGATGATGGTGATGGTGGTGATGGTGATGGTGATGATGATGGTGATGGTGGTGATGGTGGTGATGGTGATGGTGATGATGGTGATGGTGATAATGATGGTGATGACGGTGATGGTGATGATGATGTGATGGTGGTGGTGGTGGTGATGATGGTGATGGTGATGGTGATGATGATGGTGATGGTGATGGTGGTGATGGTGATGATGGTGATGATGGTGGTGGTGGTGATAGTGATGATGAGATGATGGTGATGATGGTGGGGGTGATGGTGATGGTGGTGATGGTGATGGTGGTGATGACAGGAGCTGCTTTTCTGCTCCGTGCTCTGGGACCTGCATGTGCCGACAGCTTACTTGCATTTGCCTGAGGTACCACCGGCTGTGGGTGAAGAACACTGCTTGGTTTTCTGCTTTTTGTGTTTAGGATTCTTTATGTTCTCTTTATATTCATAAAAATCCCTCGCAATCTTATCTCAAACATTGGATTCATTCTCCTTTCTCTCTGAGAAAACAATAAGCGTTCTGACTAAGAAAAAAACCCTAAGACTGCAAGAAAAAACATACAGCCCTTAATCAGCTGCTCTCCCGGCAGCCTGGGGTTTGCATGTGACAACAATAACCTTTCGCTCCCCCATGCAGGGCCACGTCACTTGGTCAACATGTTTTAACCAGGGAGGCATAATTAACACAAAAGCAACTGGTTCCCAGGGAAAAGGGTCTGAATGGGTTTTCTGTGTGAGAGAAAGGTCCATCCACTTGAGGACACAGAATGGAATTTTATTCAAACATAGTTAACTTTGCTGCATATCATTTTTATGACCTTCCTGCCCTGTCCTTCAGAGAACTCTAAAAAATTTGACCCACAGGCCGCATGAAGTGAAAGTTTTTTGTTATGGTAGTCAACACACTTAGGGTTTTGATAGACTGTGATAAGTCAATTTCAGATCTTTGTCTCCCCAAATATGTAGGATCGTATGAGACAATACATAAGCGTCCTGTGGACATCTTGGGCAGCTGATCAAGACACTTAGGGTTTAGATAGACTGTGATAACGCATATAGGGCTTTAGAGCAACACGTAATCAGAAAAGTAAATACTCATACTCCAACTGTGGCTTCAAACATTCACCCAGCTCCCTCTGTGTCCCCCACAAGGAAGGGCAATGCTGACCTTATACGCTCTGGGTCTGCTCCCAGTGTGTAACCAGCTTTCTGAAGAGACCCCTGCTCATCTTGGCAATGCAGCAGACAGGCGTGGGGTCAGTATGTGTGCTTTTGTTGCCCCAGAAGTTTTTGATTCTGTTTCTCTGATTAAACCTGTGAAGGTCTCATAAGCAGAAAGAGCTGATGTTTTATTTTGAGTCCACAGACAGGAAGAATTCCCTTCTGCTTTGGGGAGGGTCAGCCTTTTTGTTCTATTGAGTGCTTCCACTGATTGGATGAGACCCACCTACATGATGGAGGGCAATCTGCTTCACTCAATCTACCAATTTAAATGTTAATCTCATCCAAACACATTCTCAAGAATTACCCAGAATAATGTCTGACCAATGATTCAGGTGCTCCATGGCCCAGTCAAGTTGACATATAAAACTAACCATCAGGCTTCCCTGGTGGCGCAGTGGTTGAGAGTCCGCCTGCAGACGCAGGGGACACGGGTTCGTGCCCCGCTCCGGGAGGATCCCACATGCCGCAGAGCGGCTGGGCCTGTGAGCCATGGCCGCTGAGCCTGCGCGTCCGGAGCCTGTGCTCCGCAACGGGAGAGGCCACAGCAGTGAGAGGCCCACGTACCACAAAAATAAACAAACAAACAAACAAAAAGACTAACCATCAATGTATGACATGGATGTAAGCAATTAGTCCAGGCAATGTATCATGACGCAGAATACCTGGGGTATGATTTGCTCCTAGTAAATCCAGAATAAGTCCTAATTCTCAGAAACTCTGTATGAAATAATTCTAGAATTCTGCTGGGGCCCAGCATAAAAAATCCAACAATCTGTAGTTTTTAGAATCTATCTTCTTCATCCTCACATCTTCTTCATCCTCACTGTCCTTTTAAAAATGTGAAACAATATTTTTTTCTGTATTTTTCTTTTAAAAAAACATATTGATTGAGGTACAACACACACAGGAGACCACACCACTCTGAAGTGTACATCTCGATGGAGTTTTACATGTATACCCTCACGTGACGATCGCCCAGACTAAGATATACTACATTCCTGGCGACCCAGAAATCTCCCTAGTGTTCAAGGTCATGTAATACCACAACCCCTGAGTAATAACTATTCTAGCCTCTACAACCGTGGTTCAGTTCTGTTTGCCCTTAAGCTTCGTATAAATGGAGCCCCATAGTACGTACTCTTGGTTTCTGGTTCTGAAACTGAGCAGGACCCTGTAGGGGGAGGGAGGTCCTTTCCTGTCCCCCATTTCTTGTTTGTAGGAAATAGGCTTCATTCAGCCTCCTAGACCTTCGCTGAGTTCAAAACGGCAGATTCAAAACGTTGCTAATCAGAGAATGGAGGGGATGCAGAGACAAGAGAGGAGCAACAGTGCAGCCTTGGGGCAGGGTCCTGGCTCCCCCTCAAGGGATACACGTAACGGTATCTTTGAGTTCTTCTGCAGGAACTAAGGCACCCACCCAGCTGGAGGATGGTAACTTCAGGCTGAGCACAAGATTCCGGGAGTCCCGCCCTGTCACCTCACCGCCAACCAATCAGAAGAAAGTCACACGTCCTGCAACCCTCAACCCAAATTTTGCCTGTAAAAACTTCTCCCAGAAAACCATCAGGGAGGGCTTCCCTGGTGGCACAGTGGTTGAGAGTCTGCCTGCCGATGCAGGGGACGCGGGTTCGTGCCCCGGTCCGGGAGGATCCCACATGCCGCGGAGCGGCTGGGCCCGTGAGCCATGGCCGCCGAGCCTGTGCGTCTGGAGCCTGTGCTCCACGATGGGGGAGGCCACAACAGTGAGAGGCCCGCGTACCGCAAAAAAAAAAAAAGAAAGCAAGCCATCCAGGAGTTCAGGTTTTGTAAGCGCGAGCCATCCGTTCTCCTTGCGTGGCCCTACAATAAACCGTTCTCTGCTCCAAACTTGGAGCGGAGAAAGCTTTGGGTTTGACGGCCGCACTGTGCATCGGGCGCACAGACTTGTGTTTGGTAACAGTTCAGCGTATCTCCGTAAGGTTCATTCTTGTTCTTTTTACCAGTTCTATTTTCCTTCAATACTTCTTTCCTTTTCTAGGTATTTCCGTGTATGAAAACGGGATTGTGTGTTTATCGATTCTCTGTTGATGAACTTTTGGTTGCTTCCGGTTCTTGGCAATAATGACCAAGGATTCAACAAATGTTGGTGCGTGTCTTTTGGCGGTAGAGACACCTAGGACGGTTGAGTGTCTCATCAATGGTAGAAGTTCCTGGTCCCCCCATCCATGCATGAGAGTGTGGGCATTTTCTTAGCTTTAGTCTTTCAGGGTATGTTTAATTTCTCTGAGATGAATAAAAGTGCTCAGGTATATCTTAGAATACGATGCATCAAAAGTTGAGAGAAAAGGGTGTATTGGGATGCTCACGTACAATAACATTTGAAGATTATATGTATACATACATGTATGCCTGGCACCAAATATATCTTGGAAAGATAGTGGAACAAGAAGGTGGGAATAGAATTATTAATTAAATGTTCATTAAAACCCCCAGGGGGAGAATTAAACTCCAGGTTAAAATGGCCCCTGAAAATACAGGATCTGATTAAGTGAACATATTAATGTTAAATCCTATGAAACCTTCTCATCCTAAAACATGTAGCTGGATATGTGAAATGACTTCTATTCTTCTGAAACTATCTCCGGTCTTCCCCACTCCCCGTTTCTTTTGAGATAACTTGAGTACGATCACCAAGATGACAATGGTCATTTACAGCCATTTCCACGACAGGAAAGAAGTGTAAAGCTCTGTTACTTCAATTACACTAGAAGGGTAATTTGAGGGCTGCGAATGACAGAAGAATCTGGCCCCATGCGTGCCTGGAGAGATGTTTACGTTCGTATGCCTCCAAACGGTCCCATTTCCACAGCTGCTCTCACAATGAATTATCAAGGAATTCCTAAGGTTTTGACGCTTACCCTGAGAATTCCCCTTGACTGTGAATGCTCTGTTAGTTTGTAATTGTTTTTTTCTTTTTTCTATCACTGATTTGTGTTCTCTAGGCAGAGGCTGCCGATTATAGACTCCCCTGCTACTCATGAAGCCCTGGTTGATCTCACCAGGGGTTTTGCTGCCAGACAGAACTGAGCATTAGTTAATGGAAACACAGAGGGAAATGCTATCAACACAATCTAATGTGTGACGTTCTCACAGCATCCAGGGCTGTTTAGGAGCAACGGCATGGCCAGCCCATCTAGCCAACGATTTACCCAAGTGCCAAGGGAGAGGAATCTACGACACAGCTGATGTGCATGGTCTGACAGTGCTGATACGGAAAGGACCAGATGAAGAGTGTCATCTCTTCGTAGGCTGAGAAGGACGCTCCCCGAGAGCCATGCTTGTCAACAGGGCTTTCTCTCCCCACCATCGAGTCCAGAACTCTCTACATGAGGATGCTACTTGGGGTGAAGCCATTGCTTCGGGGAAGGCTATTGAAAAATGCAAAACACGGTTTTCTTAGAAGGGAGTGCCTCACGTGAGAGGGATCTGAATATAGGACAGTGAGTTTTAAGGTAGGGAAGGAAATATCCAAAATACAGAAACGTGCATGGTAACCACTGGAAGAGAGCTGTGTCTTGACAGAAGAGTGGACCTCAGGTTTTATTCACACAGATTCCTTTGCATATTGAAAAATACTGGAAGTTTGGATTCTGCCGTATTTCCTGGTAAATCCTGGTTCGATATTCTTTGGTATGTTTTTATGGTAGAAAAGTCACATATTAGTCAGTTTGAAGAAGTCAGGTATCAGCATCAGGTTTGCTTTTTTGTTTTTATAATCACAGTACATAATTACCCACACACTCATTGTAAGCAATTCAGGAGACCTTGTGATTAAAATAGCAAGAAGCCACTCAACGGTCAGCACAAGATTTCTCACGGATTTCACATAGCTTTGAGCCGTGCAGACTTCTATCTGCACATAACATCTCCTTTAAAAGTAGTAATTGCTTTTCAGACACTCTTATTATGAAAAGAGTCAGGTCTCTTTAAACGTAAAACTAACGCACACACGCTACAGCAGGCTTGCTAGTTAATGAGTAGAGCAGTTCTATGATTGGCTTAGGGGGAAAGGTTTCTTAATGTTGGGCCTCAAGTTTGGAGTAAGATGCGAACTTGGACATTTATTTCTAAAAGTTTCCCTCAAGGTCCTACTGTAGAGCAGAGGGAACTATACTCAGTAACCTGTGATAAACCATAATGGAACAGAATCTGAAAAGGAAGATGTGTATGTATATGTATGTGTGTGTATACACACACACACACACACACACATATGCATGTATAATGGAAACACTTTTCTTTACAGCAGAAATCAACACAACATTGTAAATCAACTATAGCTCAATAAAGTAAATTAAAAAAAAGAATAGTCACTATAAGAAAGAGTAATGTAGTGTCAGACCCCCCCCACAAGATAACCTTCCTGTAAATGAACTCAAAGTCAATTAA
This sequence comes from Pseudorca crassidens, assembly GCF_039906515.1. Classification (NCBI taxonomy): domain Eukaryota; kingdom Metazoa; phylum Chordata; class Mammalia; order Artiodactyla; family Delphinidae; genus Pseudorca; species Pseudorca crassidens. Next base: position 132,552,616 of record NC_090317.1, on the reverse strand, counting down.
TTTGGAACAACATGAATGACCATAGACAGAGGAATGGATAAAGAAGATGTGGTACATATATACAATGGAATATTACGCAGCCATGAAAAAGAATGAAATAATGCCATCTGCAGCAACATGCACGGACCTAGAGATTATCATACTAAGTGAAGTAAGTCAGACAGAGGAAGGCAAATACCATATGATATAATTTATATGGAGAATCTAAAATATGACACAGGGCTTCCCTGGTGGCACAGTGGTTAAGAATCCACCTGCCAATGCAGGGGACACGGGTTTGAGCCCTGGTCCGGGAAGATCCCACATGCCGTGGAGCAACTAAGCCCATGTACCACAACTAGTGAGCTACTGAGCCTGTGCTCTAGAGCCCGCAAGCCACAACTACTGAGCCCCCGTGCCATAACTACTGAAGCCTGCGCACCTAGAGCCCGTGCTCTACAACAAGAGAAGCCATCGCAATGAGAAGCCCGCGCAAAGCAACAAAGAGTAGCCCCCACTCACCACAACCAGAGAAAGCCCGCACACAGCAAAGAAGACCCAACGCAGCCAAAAGTAAAATAAATAAAATAAAATCAATTAAAAAAAACCCAGCATCTTAAAAAAAATTAGAAAACCAAAATATGACACAAATGAACTTATTTGCAAAACAGAAACAGACTCACAGACATAGAGAACAGACTTGTGGTTTCCAAGGGGGAGAAGGGATGGGGAAGGAATGGCGTGGGAGGCTGGGATTAGCAGATGCAAACTAGTATATGTAGGATGGATAAACAACAAGGACCTATTGTAGAGCACGGGGAACTCTATTCAATACCCTCTGACAAACCATTATGGAAAAGAACATGAAAAAGAATATATATATATATATGAATAACTGAATCACTTCGCTTTACAGTAGAAATTAACCTGGCGTAAATCAACTATACTTCAATAAAACAAATTAAAAAAATAAAATAAAGGTTCCCTGTGGATTCCTCTGTTTCCTCACTGCCTGTAGCGTAGAGCTTTCTGAAGACTGTGGTCAAATTAATGTTAGTGCCAGGACAAGTGCTTCTGTAATGAAGCCTGGGCACCCTCTCTTTCCCGGCATCGCGTATAACCTCTCTCGGGTGGGGAAAGCATAGAACTGGGGGATCGTGATTCTGGGAAGTCTCTCCCAGCGGAGCGAAGAACAGAGGTAATTATAAGCGATGCCCGAGGACTGTGAAAGTGCCGCCAAGTACTGATTTTGGGGGGTTTCCAGTATTTTTTAAGCGGCAGGTGAATTGGCAAATATGGAATCGACAAATCACGAGGATCAAATGTATGTTCCAGCAGCATAAAGTGTGTGGGTATAAATTACGCGTGTTCCGTTACTTCAGATACAAAAAGGTCACAATCAGATGTGCTGCCGAACAATTCAGCCACCAGTTCATGGTTTAAAACCACAAGCATTTAAGTGAACTTATCTAGAAAAGAGAAATAGAGTCACAGATGCAGAAAACAAAGTTATGGTTACCAGGAGGCAAGGGGGAGGGGGATAAATTGGGAGATTGGGATGGACACAGACACACTACTATATATGAAATAGATAACTAATAAGGACCTGCTGTAGAGCACAGGGAACTCTACTCAATACTCCGTAATGACCTATATGGGAAAAGCATCTAAAAAAGAGAGGATCTATGTGTATGTATAACTGACTCACTTTGCTGTACACCTGAAACTAACACGACATGGTAAACCAACTCTACTCACAAAAAACCAAAACAAACAAAAAAAACCCTAAGCGTTGATTATTATTTGCTACAATTGTGGTGGTCAGTTGGGAGAGTTTTCTTTGGGGAGGTATTTTTTTAGGCGGGCTGGGTGAATCTCATATCAGACTCTGGGGGTCTGTGGAAGCTGGAGTCGTTCAAGTTTTGTAGATTCTACCCTTGCCAGCATATCTTTCTGACTTCTTATCTCCACTGAGAGTTGTAAATAAAACAAACAAAAAATGTCACTCACCATCTGGTTCTACAAGGATTAAATTATTAGCCACTGCAGTCACGGACCTACAGTACGCCCTGAAAAGATCTCAGGTGATGATCAGGAAGGAGCATTCTGTGCTTTGGGACAACAGGCAAAAAAGAGGCCCTTAGATGGTTAGATATATCTAAGCATCCCGGATTTTTGCCTCTTGTCATGCTTAGAAAAGCACTAAAATCATGCCCTGAGGTTATCTGTTCCTCATGACTAGCAGTAACCTTCTATCGAAACGTGTGCTTGATTGGTATATCCCTTCAGCAAAACCAGACATATAATGACCCCCTCACCACCACATCTTCAGAGCAGTTCATCAGCGCTACCTGAGAGGCTGTCTCCCAAGCTATCATCTTTATTAAGTCCCAGAATAAGACTAAAACTCACAGCTCTCCCATTGGGCATTTTTTATTTCACTGGGCAGAGTTTTGGAGACGGAATATTCTTTACTAACTTGCCAATTTGCTGATGCACTTCCAAAAAATGTACATTTTTATATTTTGTTCACCACTATCAACAGCTGTTCTTGGCAGGATTAGACATTGCAGTCCCGTAATTTCTTGTTTTCAAATACTTGACAGTCTAAATGGAATTAGGTTATAAAGTCCTATCCCCGTGGGCCAAGTGAGCAGGGCTGCGGCGGTGAATTCCTGAGTGTTTGCTTAAGCGGCAGCACTTACTGTGCAGATACACTTCAAAGAAAAGGCATCAGGGTTTTTCAGGGATGGGTTTACAAGGGGAAGAAAATGCCTAGTTGCCAACGGAATTGCATGTGGAATGCTGGACTTGCTGGGGGTTATTTTCATGGGAATCACGTACAGACTTTCAGTACAGCATGCAAAATATTGTTCCTTCTAAGAAAGCCGGAGATTCTTTTCTGGGGGGAAAATTATGCTTGGAGCGTTACCCTGGAGAGTGGCTATAGTTTCCTGAACGGTGCTGCCTGCTTTGCGGCTGTTCTTGCCCTGGTTAGAGAAGTTTTCTACAGAATTGTTTTGATTCACAGCCCAAGGACTCCTTTCAATCATCTCAGGAGTTTGAAAGAATGGTTTGGCATCACCCACTGGTTTCTATGTCATGGGATAATCCAGCCTTGCTTCTGAGGGGAGGGGAAGTGGGCAGCAGAGAAGTACATGGGGGCTATTTAATCAAAGAGCAAATCACATCGCTGCACCCAGCGTTCAGAAACGACCTTCTCATCTGAATGAGGAACTCCCTTGAGGCCGGACTAACAATATTTGGCAGGCAGACTGGCCACAGGACGTCCGTGAATACACGGACCCAGGGGCACGTAAAGTGCTTGAAGGTCCTTTCTGTCCAAAAATAATGCCTTGCAGTTTGTATCAGTGTTTCTGAAGTAGTTCCCCCTCCTTAAGATGTTTAATTGTGATAAAATATACATCACATAACATATACCACGTTGATCATTTTGAAGTTTATAGTTCAGTAAAGTACATTTATGTTATTAAGCAACCAACATCTCCATTCACCTTCAGCACGCTTTTTTTCTTGCAAAACTGAAATTCTATACCCATTAAAAACCTGCTCTCCATTCTACCCTCCGTCATGCCCGGCACCCACCGTTCTGTTTTCTGTCTCTTTGAATTTGATGACCTTAGTACTAGCCTAGGTACCTCATGTAAGTGGAATCATGTAGTATTCGTCCTTTTGAGACTGTATTATTTCACTTAGCCTTGTGTTCTCAAGGTCCATCCACTTTGTAATGTGTGTCAGTATTTCCTTCCTTTTTAATACTGCGTCAGAGTCCATTGTAGGGATGGAACACACTTGGTCAACTGCCCTGCTTTTTAAAGGGGCTAATAACCTATGGAATCCTAGGGTAGGGATGCTTGCTCTCCCTTTTTTGATAAAGAGAAGGTCATCCATAATGGTTCAAGTCATGGGAAGAATGTAAACACTTTCCTCCTTAGTCAGGTAGATGCAACCCCAAGGGCAGGAAGCCTTCTCTTTCTAACTGCAGTCAGGGAAATGAATTCAACGTGACATTAGGAAAGCACAGACAACCCTCTGGGGTCTTTTTTCTCTCTCTGAAAACTTGAACCAAGGGCTTCCCTGGTGGCGCAGTGGTTAAGAATCTGCCTGCCAATGCAAGGGACACAGGTTCGAGCCCTGGCCCGGGAAGATCCCACATGCCGCAGAGCCACTAAGCCCGTGTGCCACAACTACTGAACCTGAGCTCTAGAGCCCACGAGCCACAACTACTGAGCTCACATGCCACAACTACTGAGCTCACATGCCACAACTACTGAAGCGTGCACGCCTAGAGCCCATGCTCCGCAACAAGAGAAGCCACGACAATGGGAAGCCCTCACACAGCAACGAAGATCCAACAGAGCCAAAAATAAATAAATAAAAATTAGAAACAAAAAAACCTGAACCGAGTCAAATTTCATGGTGGAGGAGTCTGGTGAAGACCAGGGTTGGCCACCTGCACACTCAGCCCAGGTAAATCTTGTTCTTCCAGGCTGCTAGAGAGCTTTCTCTGGGTTACTGACTGTGCTTCTTCCCACCCTTCCTGATATGAATTAGAAGAAGTCAAATTACTCCATCCTTTTGTTACAGGTTTCGTTGGTTGTCGCTCAAGAATCCAACGCTGAGGGACAAGTACTGAGTAAAAGGAAAGATAGCTTTACTGAGGAAGCCTGCAATCCTGGGAGAAGGGGGACTCATGTCCCAAAGAACCAACTTCCAAGTCCCCAAGTTTTGCTCAGAGACCATAGAGGGGAAAGAGGAAGGGGCTATGTGCAGAACAATACAGCCCAGTCCGACAGTCATCTTGATGTTGGCCACGTGGAGGTCTGACCAGCATCATGTTGTTTTAAGTACAGTTAATCTTCAGTTCCAAGGTCAGTTTGTTCCCATTTCCTTGAGGCCAGTTCTTGCAATTGTGCAAGATAGAGCAGCTTATGTCATGGCAACAGTCAGGGCATCATGGAGCTAAGTTCTTCCACCTGCTGGGGTTTCAGTATGTACAAGACAGCTCACAGGACGTGGCTCAGAATATTCTCTATAGCCCTTGAGGAGGAACTAAAGGCCCTTGATTTTAACAGCTTAAACTATTATTATTTTTGTCTTGCTTGACTCTCTTCCTTTCCTTCTGCATTTTCTTACTTCTCTGATTAAAATGTATTCTTTGGAACGCGGGGAAGGCCTAGGAGGCTAAAGTTTTTCTACACACTAGAGGCAGGCAAAGGATATAGGGGGACGGATCTGTCCCAGAAAGGCCCCATAGGGTCCTGCTCGATTACAGTTTCTGGGAACCATGGGATACGAGAATGGCATTTGGGCCCTGGACTCCGAACTGTCTGGGCTTCCTTGTTTTATTTCATCATTCTCCTTTCAGAGTGACCTACAGAAAGAGAATAGCATTTGTCTCTGTTTGTTAAACCACCCAGGTTTCTTTTATGAGAAGTATCTCTTAGGCTCTCTGCTTGTAGAGCACAGTAGAGTGTAAGAGAATCCCCTTCTGCCCCTTATCTCGGCACACACCTTTCTCGTAACACTTATCTCATTTTGCTACCGTGATTTTTTCCAAGGTCTGCAGTTCCAACTAGACATCCTCTCTATCCGTCAGATAGTCAAAGACTGTGCCCTGGATATCACACATCTTCCTATTCCCAAAGCCTGGCATGGGTCTTGAATACGGTGTGTGTAAAGCTGCTCTTTGCAGGAAGCAACTTTTTTTTTTTTTATTGGGGTAGAGTTGTTTTACAAAGTTGTGTTAGTTTCTACTGTACAGTGAAGTGAAGTGGACTTCCCTGTGCTATAAGGAAGCAACTTTTTACAGGAGGTCCCTTGTCTTGTCACTTTAGCAAAGCTATATTTTAACGTAACCTTTATACCAGGTGTCCCCATGCTTCACTCATTTCCGGCCCAAGCACACCTCTCACATCTTTTGATCACACAATGCCTTGTCTAACCTGTTGATTCTTTTCTTAGATCAAAGAAGTAGGAATGAAGAATAAGTAATTAATGGATGACTAGACCTTTTCCCCAGCTTCCCCTTCAGTAATCCCATGAGCAGACGGTGTGAACAAGACAGCATCTTAAAGAAAGATCGTTTTGACAATATTGATTCTTTCAGTCCCAGAACGTGATACATCTTGCCATCTGTTTGTGTCATCTTCGATTTCTTTCATCAGCGTCTTATAGTTTTTAGAGTACTAGTCTTTTGTCTCCTTAGGTAGGTTTACTCCTAGGTATTTTGTTCTTTCTGATGTGGTGGTAAATGGGATTGTTTTCTTGATTTATCTTTCTGGTCTTTCATTGTTAGTGTATAGAAATGAGGCACTATTTACAATAGCCAAGATGTGGAAACAACCTAAATGTCCATTGATAGATGAATGGATAAAGAAGATGTGGTACATATAAACAATGGAATATTACTCAGCCATAAAAAAGAATGAAATTATGCCATTTGCAGTTACATGGATGAACCTAGAGATGGTCATATTAAGTGAAGTAAGTCAGAAAGAGAAAGACAAATATATTACATCACTTATATGTGGAATCTAAAATAATGGTACAATGAACTTACTTACAAAACAGAAACAGACTCACAGACATAGATAACAAACTTATGGTCACCAAAGGGAAAAGGTGGGGGGAGGGATAAATTAGGAGTTTGGGATTAACAGATACACACCACTATATATAAAATAGATAAACAACAAAGACCTACTGTGTAGCACAGGGAACTCTACTCATTGTTTTGTAATAACCTATAATGCAAAAGAATCTGAAAAAAATATATATATATGGCTGAATTGCGTTGCTGTACACCTGAAACTAACAACATTGTAAATCAACTATACTTCAATTTTAAAAAATAAATAAAACTTAAAAAAAAGAAAGGTCAGGGATTCCCTGGTGGCGCAGTGGTTGGGAGTCTGCCTGCCGATGCAGGGGACACGGGTTCGTGCCCCGGTCCAGGATGATTCCACATGCCGTGGAGCGGCTGGGCCCGTGAGCCATGGCCGCTGAGCCTGCGTGTCTGGAGCCTGTGCTCCGCAACGGGAGAGGCCACAGCAGTGAGAGGCCCGCGTATCGCAAAAAAAAAAAAAAAAAAAAAAAGAAAGGTCACAAGGAGTCAACAACAAATGGGAAATGGCAACTAATCAGCCCCCCTACCTTGACGATTAACTGAGATTATTTCCCCTTTCTCCCTTTCAAAACTTTCATGACCGAGCAGAATCTTTGGAGTTGGTTCTTGGATATGTCTTCCTTCTCCCCAGGCTGCCAGCCTCCTGAATAAAGCAACCTTTCCTGTTCCAACCAACACCTGCCTCTTGATTATTGGCTTCTGAGAGGTGAGAAGCCAAACCGGAGTTCGGTAACGCATATGTTAAATACATATTTGCTGAGTGGAGAATATGCGCTTTTGAATTCCATCCTGAAGACGGCTCTCGTTCAGTTAGTGTTCCTTCTCAAGGCTCACTTTGGGGGCCCCAAGCCTGCCCTTCGACCTCCCTGGAGGTGGTATCGTGGCATCTAATTGCATGTGCGTCCCAATCATGCCAATAACTGAGGGATTTCCCCCCTCCAACCATCTAATTAAAGTCAATAAAATAAACAGATTGGAGCAGCATCCTGGTTTGAAGGCAATTTAAAGGTATGAGTGGAATACAGGAATACATCATTGAAGCATAACGTCTTCCCAGGGACAGTGTGCACAAGAAGATGTGAGCAACAGAGAAGAAAAGTGAATGATACGGGTGAATGACAGGGTCTCCCTAGTGATGGAGACCCAGGTACAGGATGGAATTTGGTGGGTTTGGAGCCAAAAAAGTGTCTTCTGAAGTGTGGTAGAGGCTCAAGTGGTTCCCAGTCCACCAAATACCCAAGCTCCCTGTCTACTGGTTGAGTCACTGTGGAGAAGTGGCCTTTGCAGCCACATCTCTGTCAGACAGCTTCCTACCCCCAACCCGGGGACTGAGATGGGACCATGGGATGCAGTCTGGCCGACGAAGTGTATATAGACGTCATGCATTCATTTCTGGCCCAAGAGTCCAGAAGTGGGCATGACTTCTCGTATGGACTGAATCGTGTCCTCCGAAAATCCGCATGTGAAGCCCTCACCCCCAGTGTTTAAGAATGCGATTGCATTTGGAGATAGAATCTCTAATGAGGTCGCTAGGGTGGGTCCTGATTCCACAGCACTGGGGTCCTTATAAGAAGAGATCAGGACACAGACACACACAGAGGGATGACCATGGGAGGACACAGGGAGAAGACGGCCGTCTACGCACACCAAGGAGAGAGGCCTCAGGAGGGACCAGCCCTGCCCACGCCTGGATCTCAGATTCCAGCCTCCAGAACCTGTGAGGCAATAAATACCCATTGTTGGAGCTTCCCTGTCTGCGGTATTTGGCAGTCCAAGCAAATAGATCCACTTTCTCCATCTTCCCTACTCTGATTAAAGAACGACCATGTCCTGGTGAACCTGCACACAAGTGTTGCAAACGTATTGGGCACAAAGTGGAAGGAGGCAGGGTCTCTGCACCAGCCAACCAGAAACAATCATTGTGGACATAACACGGGCTATCTGTTCATAACACTGAGGTTTGGGAATTCATCATTTAAAGCTTAGCATCACCCTAACTAATAAAGCATGTTTTGCCTCCACAGGACGCTTTGCTTTCGATCAAGTGACGCAAGATCAGGTGATGATGTGTCACACAACTCTGCTGTACATCCCCCAACAGAACAGTCTGACGTCCCTGAGAGGGATCTTGACTGCGGGACCCAGACTACACGGTCGGGGTCTGGGTGTTCTTGTCTGAGTAATGAAGGTTCCCATTAAGCTGGAGTTCAGCCGTCTTCCCGGCTAGAGTTATTTTATGAGAGTCTCCTATGTCGTGAAAAAGCTGAGACCTTTGGGTCCCAGTACAAAGGGAGAAGATAATTTATCTTGGACAGGGTTTTGTTTCCTAAAGCTCCAGGTTTCATTCCATTTTAAAGGGCATTTCAGCAAATGATGTATGAAATGGAAAAAAAAAAAAGTCTGTCTGGTTTCACATAAAGGGCATGCGTAACTAGAGAACACCTCTGAAAGGATTTGGAGAAATGGCTGTATTTCTTTTAAAGAATTAAAGGCTTCAGATAAATTCATGTCAAGTGGCCAAACATTACATGCTTGTTACGTGCAAGGCATTGCGTGGATTCACTGGCACATAAAATATGGATGTATTTTTAAGACGTGTGCAGTCCCATTATCCAGTAGGGGAAGGACCAGGCACATACAAAGGTACACAAAAGTCGATGATGATGTCATCCTGAGAAGAGAGAGAGCAAGGGGAAGAGATACAGAAGGAGGAACGTGTGTGATATTTTCAAGAAAGGGAGAGCGACTGTCTTTAAGTGGATACTGTTTACTATAAGACTTCTAATGCAATTGGCCGCGTGAATTCATTACTAAGACGTACTACATTGGAGAGCCCCTCCCCCACACAAAAAAAGGTATGTCCAAATCCTAACTTCCGGAACCTGTGAACGCAACCTTATTTGGAATCTGCTGCAGGAAAGGTTGTTTATGGGGACCACGTTCCCAGGGCTGGCTACCACTCTCTTGGTAGAATATGCCCTTTGGGAGAGCAAGTTGGCGTTTGGGGTCTTCTGAGGAGTCAGCATCACACTGCCGTCCTGAGAGTCCTGTGTGGCAACGTGCAGTGCTCGAGCTTCCTGGAGCCGTAGAGCCAATGCATTTTAAGAGGACAAGGCACCTTTAAGATTTTCTCAGTTGATCACCGAATCCGACCTAGGAGGAAGATAAGGTCTAACAAAGGAAGTGATTCTCAGCACCTCAGGGGTGTGCCTTGGGCCTGGCGTCAGGTGTCATGCCTCGCTGCTACACCAAGCTCATAGAAGGTAATTTTCGTTAAGGTGGAATTTAACTAATGTTATAGTTGCAGATGAAGAAAATGACATATATCATACATACATACATACATAGTTGTATAGATAGATACATATATACATGCATAGAGGGATGGATAGATATTAAGAGATGATAGATAATAGATTAATAGACACAGATGATAGATGAATGATAGATATATAGGTGGATAAACATTGACAGATGGTAGACAAATACTGATAGATGACAGACAGATATTGATAGGTAGGTGGATAGACAGATAGGTAGATGATAGATACTGATAGGTAGGTGGATAGATTGATAACTCTTGATAGATAACAGTGATAGACGTTGATAGGTAAGTAGATCTATACATACGTAGGTGAATAGTTAGATATACAGATATTGATAGATACTTAGACGGATAGGTAGATAGATAGAATGTAGCAATAAAACGCACCTACCTGAAAATATGGAGTTAATAAAAAAACAGAACATGGGTTTTGTATTCTCTAACCCTGAGGCAAAGGAAATAATGTTAATGACAAAGCAAAGAATGGCAAGAATAAAAACGTTTTTTCCTGAATCTCCCTTCCAGCAAAAGAGAATTAGGTGCGAGCAGAATACTGATTCTGCGCATGTGCCTGGACAACGGAATAGGGGACTGGTACACGGAGACGAGAATCGGCGCCGAGTGTTTGAATCCGTTAGCAATAGGCACAGCGCTTTCCGGCATGTTGAACGGTTGCATGGAATCGCAATTTCTGCGGTCTTATTTTTATTTTTTATGGTCGAGCCTCCCCGTTTCTACTTGATGGAATGCAACTCGTGAGGCTTCCTTCTTGAAATAGCATCTGCGCTCCCTCCCTCACGCAGGAATGACGTAGGTGAGACACAGGACAAGTTTGCTTGCCTGGGTTTGGAACCATGGAGGGGCAGGCGTCTTGCGATGCTCCAGTTGGGAGGTAGCTGCCCTGCTGTCCCTCCCCACCTAGAAGGAGGTGGGGTGGCCTGGCATCTCGGGGACCTGGGGCTGCCCAGAAAGGCTTCCCCGTAACTGTGAGGGTTCCGTAGGCGGTGGGGCAGGGCGGAGCGTGGGACAGCGCGGAGGGTCCCTGCAGAGAAGTGAATGCTCTCTGTTCAGAAGCTGCTGCATGGGAGGGAGAGCGAGGGGGCCTGAGAAGGTCACTCACTATCCCACACTCTATCCACCCTCCCCAACCCTTCCCTTTGGGTTCCCAGCTGGTATATGAGTGTGCTGGCTTGAGAGACGGCAGACTCCTCAACTCTCCCGGCAAAGCGATGCCAGGTACGGCCAAGACACCCACCCAAATCCCTCCCCCTGGCATCCCAGTCGGCCCCATCCCCTGCCTGCCTGCCTGCTTCCCACTTCTCCCCAGACATCTACCATCTACGTGTCGCGCGGCCTTTACTTTTGCTCTACAGCAAGTCATCAAAGGCTCACAGGACAGAGAACCAAATGACGACCCACTGGTTTTGCATATAGCTGTGTTTGCATATAGCTTTTCCTCCCCAGAGCGGTGAACACAAGGCACTGACAGGGAAGGTACTTAATAACAACCCGAATGAAGTCTGTGAACGAAGGCTGAGCAGCCTCTGAGCCCCGGGATGCTATGGTAAGAGCATCCCATCGTGTTTACGGCGGGGGCGGTGAGGGCACCTGTGGACGGAGGGCCACTCAACAATCCTTAACAGGTCAAATGGGGTGATGAAACTGAGCAGGACCCAGTGGGGCTCCTGGCACAAAAGGCTTTTTGTGCCCCTCTTTTCTTTGCTTTCGTCCCTCCCTCCCTTCCTTTCTGGTTGCGTCGGGTCTTCGTTGCTGCGTGCGGGCTTTCTCTAGTTGTAGTGAGCAGGGGCTACTCTTCGTTGAGGTGCACGGGCTTCTCATTGCGGTGGCTTCTCTTGTTGCGGCGCACAGGCTCTAGAGCACAGGCTCAGTAGTTGTGGCGCACGGGCTCAGTAGTTGTGGCTCGCGGGCTCTAGAGCGCAGGCTCAGTAGTTGTGGCACACGGGTTCACTAGTTGTGGCTTGCAGGCTCTAGGGCACAGACTCAGTAGTTGTGGTGCGTGGGCTCAGTAGTTGTGACTCACAGGCTCTAGAGCACAGGCTCAGTAGTTGTGGCGCATGGGCTTAGCTGCTTCGCAGCATGTGCGATCTTCCCAGACCAGGGCTCGAACCTGTGACCCTGCATTGGCAGGAGGATTCTTAACCACTGCGCCACCAGGGAAGTCGCATCCTCTGTTACTCGATTACAGGAAATAGGCTTCCTCCAGCCCCCATGACCTTCCCTGAGTTCCAAGGAGCAGTTCAAGCAGTTGCTAATCTGGGAAGGGAGGGGATGCAGAGACCAGGGAGGAACAGTCAACAGAAACAACAGTGCAGCCTTGGGGCAGGTCTCGCTTCCCCCTCAAGGGATACACATGACAATATCTTTGAGTTCTTCTGCAGATACTGAAACCCCAGCAGGTGGGAGAAGTTAACTGTGTGCTTCCTGAAAGCACGCAGACCCCAGACCGCTTGGAACCAGAAGGTTGATGATGCTGACTGCCACTTACCTCCCTACCAACCAATCAGAAGAAGGTCCACGAGCTGACCACGCCCCCTTCGAACCATGACTAGAAAAGTCCTCACTACCCGCTCCAGGTCAGGACACAAAGTTTTGAGGGTATGTGGCCCCCTTTGCCTGGCAAAGCAAGAAAGCTATTCTCTTCTGCTTCACCCCAAATTCTGTCTCTGAGACTCAATTCATTGTTGGGGAACAGAGGCCAAATTTCGGGTGCAGTGAGTGGTGGGGAGATATGAGAGGGTCAGGAGCTCAATCAGAAGTAGGGGCAGTGTGTGTGTGTGTGTGTGTGTGTGTGTACTAGTGTGAGAGCCTGTGAACATGAGCATATGTGTGACTATGATCATGAATGTGGGTGTATGTAAACGTGCAAGGGTGAGCATGTGTACCTGTATGAGTGCCCAAGTGTGCACGCATGCATGTGTGTGTGTGTGTATATGTGCGCTATTAGAAGAACGCATTTGGGCAAAGGCATCTCTCACTAACGTCTGTTCCATTCTGAATAATCTCCTCCATTGCCCCCCCAGCAACCACCATGAGGCAAAACATAAGAGTTATTTCTTTTTCAGAGTCTTTGAAAGAATACACACACACACACACACACACACACGCGTGCGCACACACACACACACACACACACACATAACTGAATCACTTTGTTGTACAGTTGAAACTAACACAACATCGTAAATCAACTATATTTCAAAAGAAAAAAGAAAAAAGATAGGTAAGTATTTCTTTCCTTCTCTGCTTTTACTCTCTTCCTACCCAGGGCATCACCATCAACTCCCCCATCACCCTCAAAGGAGGCATGTGGATGGATCATTGGATAAAGACGAGGAGGTGTGTACACAGAATGGAATTCTATCTAATCTTAAAAAGAAAGGAAATGATGCCATTTGTGACACCGTAGATGAACCTGGAAGATATTCATCTCAGTGAAATAAGTCAGACACAGAAGGACAAGTATTGAATGATGTCAATTTTGGAAACAGTCGAACTCATGGAAGCAGAGAGTAGAATGCTGGTGGCCAGGGGCTGGGTTCTGGGGAAAAATGGAGAGAGGCTGGTCAAAGGCACAAACGTTCAGTTATGAGTAAATCCCAGGGATCTAATGTCCACCGTGGAGATGCTAGTTAATAACCTTGTCAGTCCTGCAGATGTACTATCCAGCAAGGTGACCACAGGTAACAATCCTGTGTTCTATGTTCTATACTTGAAATTGACAAAGACAGTAGATCTCAAGTGTTCTCACTACAGACACACAGAAAAGCTAACTCTGTGAGGTAATGGATGTGTTAACTAACTTGATCCTGGTTGATCATGTCATGATGTATGCATATACCAAAGCGTCACACTGTGAACCTGAAATATATACAATTTTATGTGTCAATCGTACATCAATAAAGCTGGGGAAAAAAAGTTTCTTAGCGAGGAATTAAACAGGAATAAATTCTAGAATTAATCTTGAACAGGGGGAAAAAAAAAAAGAGGGCTGTGTCTCTTCCTTCCAACCATTGGTTCTCAACTCAGTAAACAAAGGATGTTGCAGCCACTGCAGCTGCCCCCAGCGGTGCCCCCTGAGGGGACTCAGGATGGAGAAAAACAGGAAACTGGCCCCAGGTAGCTGAGGTACATACCAAAGGAATGATTTCAATGACCCCAGACTCCTGCATCTTCCCATACACAGAAAAGCGCAAAATTCATTCCGTTGAGATGTCTGGTTTTCTTTCATTAACAGTAACCTTTTGATGTTCCCGCTACCTAGTTTTATTTGCAAAACTTCCTATAAATCTGGATCCTCCCTTGTCTCTTCGGAGCCGTCCCTCAGAGCTATCTGAGAGGGCTTGGGCTTGAGTCCTCAGAAAGCCCACCGAATACAGCAGAATTCTCAACTTTTAGCTCGTGCATTTTTTTCAGTTGACACTATTAAGCCAGGTATTAGTTGAACTAGAAAAAATGAAGTGTCAACATTTTGAGCGCCGGTTCACAATCATTTCTGAAAAAGCCGATTCCACACTTCATTGGTGTTAAAAGGGCTCCCTGACTTCCCTCTGTCAACGATCAAGAAATACCGCGTTAGGTGGAGTCATAGCAAATCGCACCCACTAGATGGTACCAAACACCAGCACTTTCCTATTTCACCCAGAAACACAGTGTCGGACACACCTTAGTGTTTTAAACCCTCATCTGACACGGAGAGGGTAGGTGGTAACGTGTGAACTGGCCATGATTTGTAATGCAAAGCTCTACCCGGTTCATGGAACCCAGCTATGGAGTATTTATCATCACATTAGAGGTCTCCCAGGTGTGCTTAGAGCATGCGCATAAAAAGCCTATCACCTCCAGGTGAGGTCATCCAGTGGGTGAGTGAAGATTGCCTCATCGCCTGCTGGGGGCAATTCTGGGAGGTACAGACCGCAGGAAGGTGGACATGTCAAATGCACAGGTGTCACGAGAGTGTGCACATCTCTGAAACATTGTCGTCATGCTCGTGGTGACCACAGCTTGTATAACCATTTACCTGTTTGGCCTATTAGCCTGAAACTGCAATAATACTGGTACAGAAATCTTTTCTCTAATCCCCCTTTCCCCCCGTCATTTTTCCCCTTGGTTTATATACTTAGGAGTAAAATTTCTGATTCATATGCCAGACGTTTCTTTTTCAAAAGTAGTTGTTTTTTATCCCACCCAGGAAGGTGTGAGGATTCCAGGTGGTCCACATCCACTGCTTGGTATTGTCGGGCTTTTAAAATTTTGTTCCTTCTAGTGGTTGGGTGGTAGTATCTCACTGTTTTTAATTGGATTTATTTCATCTTTAATTGAAGTATAATTGCCATGCAACATTAGGTAAGTCACAGGTGTACAATATAGTGATTCATAACTTTTAAAGGGGATACTCCACGTATAGTTATTATAAAACATTGCCTCTATTCCCGGTACAGTATGTCCTTGTAGCTTATTTCATACTAATAGTTTGTACATCTCTCTGTCATTTTACTTTGCCTCACTCTGATGACGAATGATGTTGAGTATTTCTTTATATGCCTATTGGCCCCATTTATAAATATTTTGTGTGTGGTGTTTGTTTAAATATTTTTGTCAATTGTTTACTGGGTTGTCTTTTATCATTGAGTTGTTTACATCTTCTGAAGGCATAACAAACATACAATACCTAATCATATATGGTACACTTTCATGAAGTGACTACGTATTAGATCAGAAAGGAATTTTTTTACAAATAATAAATGTCACCATTTAGATCGTATTCCCTAACTAAAATGAATAAAATCATTTATAAGAAGGTAGTCTCCCCCATCTGCATATTTGGAAAGTAAAAACAGAATTCTAAATAATTCCCTAGTCAAAGATTTAAAACTATAGATTACAAAATGTTTAGCATATAGCATCACATGAAATTTCCATGTACCCAAAGTGGTACTGCTATATCGGGGGGGGAATACAGATAGAACCGTCCACGTATATTCTGGAAAATAAGAAATGCTGAAAGTTCACGAATTAATAAATATTCAAGTCAAGAAATTTTTTAAAAGTAACAGAATCAACCCAAGGAAATCACAAGACAAATTAATAAAAAACATAAATGAATAAAACAGAAAGCCACAAAGACGAAAATAAAAAAGGAAAGAAAACATAGAGTGGATAATAAAACCAAAAGCTACATTGCTGCAACTACTCAGAAAAGAGAAAACCTTGGGGAAAAGTAAACGAGAGATATAGGAGAGCTAGCCCCAGTCAACAATATTAAGAATGAACAAGGAGGCAAAACTACAGAGAAGAGGTAGGGAAAAAAAACCTTACGCTGACAGATGAAAAATAATGAAAGTGTGGGTAAAGCTTGAGTATAACATTGAATCAAAGTGCTTATTTCATGACCTCAGCTCTGTGCAATTGATAGAGTTCATTACCCAAAGTAAATAGTAATACTACCTTCAACATCTCAATTAGCAAGCAGCCTGCTAGATACTTCAATTACCAACCTACAGGTAATTTCCAGTTCAAAGACTAATTAAGTGCCTCAAAACACATCCTGGGAATACATTTAGGGGATAGTGGACTTTTCAGTGTCGAATGCAGAATAATCTCTTGGGTACTTTACCAGAGCAAAGAATTAAGTTTTCCTCTGGAAGGATTACAAGACTGACCTCTATTGTGAGAACGATGGAGGTGTCCCATTGTTTAATCTCTTAACGGTTTAGAGGACAGGCGAGTCACTGTGTGTCTTTCCCCCAGCGTGGCAGCATGTCATGTGGTCTAACACGGGGAATCAAACGTCATTAGTTAACAGAGATGCTACAACCTTACATTTTAATTTTGCTTAACATTGTTCCAAGTGTGTTCACACATCAAATCTGTCCACTCGCTCGTCTGATGTGTAATTGTGCCAATCACCACCCTCTATTTCTTGGTCATTCAATCAACATTAGAATAGACGGACATCTCTCTGTGTCCTCACCTGGCGGAAGGGGCGAGGGAGCTCCCTGGGGTCTCTTTTATAAGGACACTCATCCCATCATGCGGGCTCCACCCTCACGTTAGGGCTTCAACACATAAATTTGGGTGGGACACAAATACTCAGACACAGTGATTAACAAATCAGGCTTGTTAACAGATGGTGCCCCACAGCAGTCAGAATGGCCCTCATCCAAAAAAATCTACAAACAATAAATGTTGGAGAGGGTGTGGAGAAAAGGGAACCCTCCTACACTGTTGGTGGGAATGTAGATTGGTGCAGCCACTGTGGAGAACAGTATGGAGGTTCCTTAACAAACTAAAAATACAGCTACCATATGACCCAGCAATCCCACGCCTGGGCATATACCCTGAGAAAACCATAATTTGTAAAGACACATGCACCCCAATGTTCATTGCGGCACTATTTACAACAGCCAGGACTTTGGAAGCAACCTAATTGTCCATTGAAAGATGAGTGGATAAACAAGATGTGGTACATATATACAGTGGAATATTACTCAGCAATAAAAAAGAACAAAATAACGCCATTTGCAGCAACATGGATGGAACCTAGAGATTGTCATACTGAGTGAAGTAAGTCAGACAGAGAAAGACAAATATCGTATGATATCACTTACATGTGGGATCTAAAAAAATGATACAAATGAACTTATTTACAAAACAGAAGTAGGCTCACAGATGTAGAAACAAACTTATGGTTACCAGGGGATGGGGGGGTGAGGGGTAAACTGGGAGACTGGGATTGACATATACTCACTACTATATATAAAACAGATCACTAATAAGGACCTACTGTATAGCACAGGGAACTCTACTCAATACACTGTAATGACCTATATGGAAAAAGAATCTAAAAAAAGAGCGGATATACGTATAACTGATTCACTTTGCTGTACAGCAGAAACTAACACAACACTGTACATCAACTGTACTCCAATAAAAATTAAAAACACCAAAAAACAAAACGCAGACGTCGCGTTGGTAGAGAGCAAATGGAATGCTGAATACAAGCAACGATGACAGAAACAAATGGAAGGTACCGAAGAAGACATGACCGACAAGGGGGGATGGGAGGGGCAGCAGGATGGGCAGATTCAGGTGAGTAGGGTGGGCCTCAGATTAAGCAAGCTGAATATATGAAAACTTCGTTTACACGTGCCATACGACATCGTAGGGGACCAACCTCGGCACTCATTTTATCGGGATCCAACAACTACCTTGGACATCTAGAGTCTGACAACTGTGGGCAATCCAATGGTTTTTAAAATAGCACCCACCCATAAATATTCTCAAATCTCAAAGGTCAGGTAGTGGGATACTGGGATGTGGGAGAAGAAACAGGGAGCTGTTGATCATCCCAGTTCCTGGCACAGACTCCTGACACCGTTGGAATTTCCTAAAGGAGACAGTCGTAAAGACGTGTCTTGTTTATGTTCATGAGGGGGCTTTGCAATGTCCCTAGGTCATTACAGGATGGGGGCTGGGGCCAGGGGAACCAACTGTGTGATCAGAAGCGTGGAATTGCCAGTCCCAACCATGACCTCCGGGGAGGCAAGAGGAGCTGGATGTTGAGTTCCATCTCCAAGGTCCATGGATTTCACCAATCACGCCTACACAATGAAGCCCCATACAGTCTCAGAAAGGATAGGGTTTGGAGAGCTTCCAGGCTGGTCAACCAAACTGCATCCAGGTGGGGAGGTGGCACACCCCAAACTCCACTGGGACAGACGCCCCTGTTTTGGGGACCCTTTAAGACTTTGCTGCCATACGTATCACTTCATTTGGCTGTCCATTTTTACCCTTTAATATCCTTTTTAAAATACCAGTAACTGGTTTCTTGAGCTCTTCTAGAACTGGTAGGTAAACTGGTTTCTTGAGTTCTTTCTTTTATTGAAGTAGAGTTGACTTTCAGTATTGTGTTAGCTTCAGGTGTACGGCATAATGATCCAGATTGGGGGTATCTGTGGGTTTTTTTGCACATTACATTCCATTATAAGTTATTACAAGATATTGAACATTGTTCCCTGTGCTCTACAGTAGGTCCTTTTGCTTATCTCCTTTAGGTACAGTAGTGTGTGCCTGTTAATCCTGTACTCCCAATTTATCCGTCCCCCTTTTCCCCTTTGGCAAACATAAGTTTGTTCTCTATGTCTGTTCGTTTGTTTCTGTTTTGTATACAGATTCATTGGTATTACATTCTGGATTCCACATATAAGTGATATCATACAGTATCTGTCTTTCTGTGAATTACCTCACCTAGCATAATATTCTCTAGGTCCATCCATGTTGCTGCAAATGGCATTATTTCAGTGTTTTTAATGGCTGAGTAATATTCCATGACGTATGTGTGTGTGTGTGTATTATATACAGAGAGAAGATGTGGTATGTGTGTGTGTGTGTGTGTGCACACACATACCACATCTTCTTTACCCATTCCTCTGTTGACGGACATTTGGGTTGCTTCCATGTCTTGGCTATTGTAAACAGTGCTGCTACGAACACTGGGGTGCATGTATCTTTTTGAATTAGAGTTTTCATGTTTTCCAGATATACCTGGATTCCTGAGTTCTTTGAACAGTTCCAGCTAATTAACTGAACCTGGTCATTGTCTGCTGTGGACTGGAGCATTGCTCGGTGGTGTGGAAAGCAACACACGCTGTAGGTAGCTTACCTCAACCGATTTTTGGTGGGGAGGTCAATAAAATAACCCAATGTTAGGGAATGCAAGTGTCCTGGGAGAAGATGGCTTCATTTTCCAAGTCAAACCGAGGTTAGCAAATACAAACCTCAAGAAGCAAGTTAGCTCAGAGCTCGTAGAGAACACACAGCATTCAATAAACCCAGCAACGTGTGAAAGTGAAAGATCTGCCGCAGCAAAACAAAATTAAAAAATTCTCAGTTCCCGTGCGATCATCGTGCTAACACACGGCTAGATCTTGAGAGTTACCAACACGTAAAACAGGAAATCAGATGTATTCGAAGAGGGAGGCTTATCTCTGAGTGAGAGGCATTTATGAGAAGCATTCTGTTTGTTATGGAAGCTAGGAAAGCCCTCAAAACAAAAACGCTCAGTTACCTTCTCCACTCACAGAAGGTGACCCCAGACCCAAGATTAGGTCCCCCAATCGTCCATTTTTTCTCTGGTGTCTATACTGTGTTGGTTTCCGCCCACCCTCCCTCCCTCTTCCTTCCTTCTTTCCTTCCTTTCCTTCCTTCCTTCCCTCCCTTCCTTCCTCTTTCTTTTTTCTTTTTGACCCATTTCCACCCACCCCTTTCTGGCAACCACCAACCTGTTCTCCGTATCTATGAGTTTGGTGGTTGGTTTTAGATTCCGCATATAAGTGATATCACACAGTATTTGTCTTTCTCTGTCTGACTTATCTTACTTAGTATAATCCCCTCAAGTCCATCCACGTTGTTGCAAATGGCATGATTTTCTTCTTTTTACGGCAGACAGTCCATTATACGTATATTCCAATATATTATATATATATATTCCTCTCAGGAAGGTCTGGACCCACTTCATAACACTCACCTGATTAGGTCAGGCCCACCAAGGATCATCTCCCTTTCCTTAGCTCCCAGTGACCAGATTAGGGACCTTAATTAAATTTTCAAAATCCCTTACCCTTTGGCATATCATGTAACCCAATTAAGAGACTGACGACTTCATTATATATCCACAGGGTACCCATACCAGGTGTCAAAAATCACGGGGATCATCTTTAAAAACCTGTCTACCAGAGACCACCTTCTGCCCCCCAAAGAGGCACATCGCTTCCAAATGCAAAAACACATTCACTTCCTCACAAGGTTCCCAGGAATCTAACCCTACCTACCTGTTTTAGAAAGATGTCCCCCCCCAAAAAAAATTCTATTTGCCATGCTCCCAACTCACAGTGGTCTCCAATTTTTTAAAAATTTGTTTTTGCAATGAATTGATTCATGTATCTTTGTTTTTCCCCTCTAACTACTCTGTAAGTAGAAACATTGCTTGTGTTCCTCTGGTTTTTCACCGCCACTAACGCGTAGCTTGATGAAATTGTGTAAGAGTCACAGATGCATACTGACGTACTGGGATGGTTTACCTAGAAAGTCCGCAGAAACTAAGGGCACGTAGAAATAATAAAGTTCTCTGGAGGTAGAATAAATGACAGAGCAAGAAGAGCCATCCAAACCAAGTTCTCAAATAATTCAGAAAAGATTAAATACGACCGTCTTAGACTATGATATTATTTTCATAGATTTTAATAAAATGATGACATGGAGGATATTCAAGAAGAAGGAAAGTTGTGATTTGAGGTAGGATGTTCTTGGAGAATCAGAAACTTCGTAACTGAGACAATAGAAGAAGAAAATGCAGTTTTAAAATCTCTTGGTCTGGGGCATCAAGAACTTTGATATAGAGGAAAATCCTACAGAGTGTTTGAACTTTAAACTCACCTACCCTTCCTGCAGCGCGGTCAGACTGATGGGATACGTGCGCGTTTTCAAGGTGCCAAGAAGCAAGTAAACCTTTCCCAAGGTTGGTTACCATTCGTTCTCTTTCCTTAAGTGGAAAAATAACAGGACAGCAGAGGGAGCTGTGGCCCCACGGAAGATACACGGCCAAGGAGCCCCGCCCACCACTTCTTCCGCACTTGAACAAAGAGATAAAAAGGAAGAGCAAGCAGGACATTTAGCAGCAAAGAGCTCCGACCATTCTAGGTGATTTGCAGAACAGCTCCTGCGCTGCTGGCTGTGGGGATGGTGCAGTGGGGCGGACTCACTCAAGGCACAACCTGCTTATAAACGTCAAAGGCAAAAGCGCTCCAGGGCTGAGCTGCCCGAGTCGGCAACCGAGCGAATCTCGCAGGTGCCGTCCATAGCTTCCGGATCATTCATTAGCTGCCAGGGTAAAGCCAGACTTGCATCCTTGCTGGGGCAAAACGTGCGCAGAGAGAAAGAAAGGGTATCATGGGCCTGATAGAGCTATTAGACAGGAAAAGTACGTGTGGTCAAAGGCAAAACTCAGCTGCACACCATCTTCCTAGCAGTACCTTTGCCTATTCAAATCTTCTGCACACGGTGCCAGTACTTGTTTGCAGATCAGCTTCCAGAGTGTGAGCACCTGTATTCACTAAAATGAACCGATCACATCCCCCATGCTCCGGGGAAAGCTGTAGGGCTGCCATCAGCCACTTGATATATCTGTTAAGATATTTCTTCTCGGGACTTCCCCGGTGGTGCAGTGGTTAAGAATCCGCCTGCCAAGGTAGGGGACATGGGTTCGAGCCCTGGTCCGCGAAGATCCCACATGCAGTGGAGCAACTAAGCCCGTGCGCCACAGCTACTGAGCCTGCGCTCTAGAGCCCGTGAGCCACGACTACTGAGCCCATGCCCCTAGAGTCTGTGCTCCACAACAAGAGAAGCCACCGCAAGAAGAAGCCCACGCACTGCAACGAAGAGTAGCCCCAGCTCTCTGCAACTAGAGAAAACCCACGCACAGCAACGAAGACCCAATGCAGCCAAAAATAAATAAACAAATAAATTTATTTAAAAAACCCCCAAAACCTTGCAGGGAAAAAGAAAAGAAAGATATTTCTTCTTGCCAACTGTTCAAAACTTCCTGCTCAGGTACGCAGTCCCAGGCAAGCAGGTGGATGAATACACACTCGTTTTGTTTTTGCGTTTGCAATGTATGTCTTCGTTGAAGATTTCAGTCCTTACAGGGGCCAGGTATTCTCTTGACTGACTTACCCCACCCCCCCATCGGTATTGAAGCATAATTGAAAAAAAATACCCCCAAACTACACATACTTAACGTGTTCAATTTGAGGAGTTTGGACACATGCAAACTCTCCTGACACCTTCACCACTATCAAGATCATAAACATATACATCATGTCTCAACATTTCCTTGTATCCCTTTTTTGTTTTGGTTTGGTGTGTGTGTGTGTGAAGAACATTTAACATGAAACGTACACTCAAAACAATTTTTTTAGGGGCACAAAAAGCTGCGTGATTCCACGTCCATGAGGTATCTAAAATAGCCAAGTTTATAGAAGTGAAAAATTCCAGAAGGGTGGTTGCCAGGAGAGGGGGATTGAGGGGAAGGGGGAGTTTTTGTTCAGTTGGTACAAAGTTTCAGTCATACAAGATGGGTAAGTTCTAGAGGTCCATGGCACATGGTGACTAGAGCTGACAATACAGTTTTGTAACTTTCATCAACTCTTACTACGTCATAGATCCTGCTTTGGACCTGGCAGGGATTAATGGCAATGGAAAGGACAAATTCCGTGACATGCTTCCCAACAGCTCAAGATGCTACGTAGACACTTTGAGCATTGATAGGCGTGAAGCCCTAACCTTTTATGGTAATGAATTTATTTCTTCTAAATGAAAAGGAACACAGTCCATTGTTCTTTACCTGCACTTCCACCCTGTAGTAGCTGGATATTCAGAACGCTTCTGATTTTTATCCTCTGGTACACAGGAGCTAGTAGACTTTTTTCTCCTTCATTTCTCCTTTGCTATTCCAGCTGCGTAGAGTTAGAACTGAAAAAAACATTTTCTTGGTTTTCCTACGAGGCATTTTTCTTTTTTTTGTTTTAATTAATTAATTAATTAATTAATTTTTGGCTGCGTTGGGTCTTCGTTGCTGCGTGCGGGCTTTCTCTAGTTGTGGTGAGCGGGGGCTACTCTTTATTGCAATGTGTGGGCTTCTCATTGTGGTGGCTTCTCCTGTTGCAGAGCACGGGCTCTAGGCGCGCAGGCTTCAGTAGTCGTGGCGCGTGGGCTCAGTAGTTGTGGCTCACGGGCTCTAGAGCGCAGGCTCAGTAGCTGTGGCTCGCGGGCTTAGCTGCTCCGTGGCATGTGGGATCTTCCCGGACCAGGGCTCGAACCCGTGTCCCCTGCCTTGGCAGGCGGATTTTCAACCACTGTACCACCGTGGAAGCCCGAGGCATTTATCTTCTTTAAGACAGTTCGTGACCTCGGAGGTGGAGAGGGCTACTCAATGCACTGGTGGATCCTGTGGTTTCCAGACAAAATCACACTCAGTTTTGTGGAGAGCTGGAGGCTAGGGTGCTGTTAACTGTGTCATTCGGTAATAAAGAAACACAGTGAAACATTCAAAGCACGATGGCGGGTCTCCTTTATCTACTGCGGAAAGCCAGAACCATGGCTCAAGCAAAGACAATTAACGAGAAAAAGAGAGTTTTGAGGTAGCTCGGGTGAATGTAAAGATAGCACCTGTGTCTTTAACTGGTATGTGTGTGGTTCTATTCAAAGTCATAAAAGAAAAGAACAATAGAACAAACGTATGGATACCAAGGGGGAAAGCGGTGGGGCGGGGGGAGGAATTGGGAGATTGGGATGGACATATACACATTACTGATACTATGTATAAAATAGATAACTAAGGAGAACCTACTGTAGAGCACAGGGAACTCTACTTACTGCTCTGCGGTGACCTCAATGAGAAGGAAATCCATAAAAGAGGGGATGTATGGATATGTAGAGCTGATTCACTTTGCTGTACAGCAGAAACTATCACAACGTTGTAAAGCCACCGAACTCCAATAAAAATTAATTAAAAAAGGAAAAGACAATAAACGTAGATTTATCAGGTAAATCCAGGCAAGTTCAGGCAGAAGGTAATTTCCATAAGAAGCTCTTCCCATAAATTCTTTCTAACACAACGTGTATGACAGGAATGTGTATGAGAGTGGGTACCTTATGCACAAGGTACCACAGTCCCTCTTTATATATTGAAGAATTACGTGGGTAGGCACTCATAATGTAACCAAAAAGGTCTAACAGAGTGTTCTGCAAATTTTCATCACCTTAAGTGGGCAATTCCCCAGAACCAATGTCCTTGATGGACTGGATAGAGCTCATTTCTGCTGCTTCTCACCCTTTCTTCTTCCTCGATTGAAATCACGATAGAGTCTCAGCCGGTCAACGCCAAGGTAGAACTTCTTTGCTGAAGAAGGGTGTGCAGGATATGTCTGAGTCCCCTGCAGGGTGGAGTATCTATTTTAAAATTCTGATTGCAGAGTTAAGGAAGTATTGTAATCTGCATGTCAAAAGTCCCAGAGCTTCTCATTTACACAATGAAGGGGCTGAAAAAGATGTTGTCAGAACTCTCTTCCAAATCCTCACGTCCTGTTATGATGCTTTCATCAACGTGTGGTCTTCAGAACTCCATTGCAGATATGATGAATATTCCCTTTCAAGTTGAAGTTCTGGGCTGGTTCCCACCTGCTCTGTATCAGACAGTTGGAGCCGCCAGCACCTGCTGTCAGGATGATTGGATGGAAGATGATTCACCCAACTTTGCTCAGTGTCTAAGGAGGGCTATGAGTCTCTCCCCCAAGATGTCAGAAAGGACAGATGTTGTGGACTCTCTGCTGTTTTTAATCAGCCATGCCGGCTCCCCTTTAATCAAAGGCATCATCTCACGCATATTTTGTTGGGTTCACACTCCATACACAGGTGGGCTCCCACGGCACAAAATACGGTAATCATGTTTCTCACTGAAAATGTTCAGACTCGCTATTCCACACAGGAATGCAAATCAGACACTTCTGCTCTGTGGGGTCGAAAATTCACAACAGCTACGAAAATGGCTGGTAAGTGAGATGTCATGGCGAGTGAGGGTTTGAAGCGAAAAGACCACAATGTCACGGCATTCAGTGGCCAAGACAATTTACAAAACGATATGCATTGTCTATAAGTTGATTGATAGGACCACACGACCGTCTTCCAGCGCCAAGTTGGCTGCCATGTTATTTATTTTAAGTGACTGTGGCAAGTGGATTTACAGCGAGTATTCCAAGGCAAGCTATTTTTCCAAGGGCAGCTTTTCCAGTTTCCACAGCATGCCTTATGGTTGCTTGCTTCAATGGCCATCATACTCAACAGGATATTATTAGGAAAGAGCAAAGACAACGTGGGACCTCCCAAGTGAGAACACTCGGGGTCTTCTAGGGCCTGAGCACGCACGCGTGGCGACGTGCCCGTGTGCCTGGTGAGGTGCACCTACACCCCGAGGCGCAGCTGGAGGACGCCTGGGCGGGGTGCTTCAGCAGCCCACACTCACTTTCTCGCTTGTATTCAAACGGACTTTGTTTTCTGGTGTTTGAAGTCCGAGGGTGACTCTCATGAGGACGTAAAAGTCGGGGAGGCCCCTATTGTTGAGTGGCTGTTTCCCAAGCCCTCATTTCAGAAGGGCACGGATATGCGGGTAGCCTCTTCCTCCATGGGGAAAGGGGTCTTGATTGGACCTCGGGGCTGAACGTGTGAAGACAGAAAGGCACGTAGGCATTGTGGGAGGGTTTCACTACTTGTGAATATGCATCCTTGTAGGTAATACATATTAAATATTCTAACATATGCACATGCACCTGTCACTCCAATGTAATTATATAAGTATGATTTATATGTCCTATATTACATATAGTTACTATATTATACTATATATTGTACTTATATATAATACATACTATAGTATATATTTACAATATATTATACTTATATTACTATAAGATGACATAAATACTTGTATGACTAAAAGAATGCATTTACTATTCATATATAAGATAACCGTACTACTGCCATGTACATATGTCACTGTATATATAAAAATATAGATATTGCACAGTACGTGTAGTATCACATATATAATTATAAATCCCATGTAATAATAATACAATTTGTGTAAATTATATATGTATTTTTATTATAGATTTAAATAAATAAAATATATTTACGATTGCTATATTTATATATAACCATGCTGGGACTTCCCTGGTGGTGCAGTGGTGAAGAATCCACCTGCCAATGCAGGGGACAAAGGTTTGAGCCCTGGTCTGGGAAGATCTCACATGCCATGGTGTAACTAAGCCCGTGCGCCAAAACTACTGAGCCTATGCGCCACAACTACTGAAGCCCACATGCCTAAAGCCCGTGTGCCTAGAGCCTGTGCTCTGCAACGAGAAGCCACCGCGATGAGAAGCCTGTGCACCACAACAAAGACCCCATGCAGCTATAAATAAATAAATGAATAACCATACTACTATAAAGTGCATATTATATATATATATTATATGCATATATTATTACATGTATATTATTATATGCAAAGATATTACATAGTACATATATATCACATATACAATTACACATTATATATAATACAATTTATTTAAATTATATTTGTATTACCTTTGTATTTATATTACTATAGTTTTTGTATATGTGTGCGTGTATACAGACACATAAAATTCATAAGAGTTTATATTTTAGATGCTTCTGAATGGTGCATTTCCAGAATTCCCAGCGTGATATTTCATTCTAGCCTACCTTTTCAGATCCCAGTTGAGAACTCAGTCCACAGGCTCAAATTCAATGAATATCTGATTGGGTCTAAGGCCTGCTACAAAGCTTCCTATCTTTGTGTTAATGGCACAACATCTTTCTCTTGAATAACACCAGCCTTTCCTGTTTTACAAGAGTTCTATCCATCAATGCCACCGGCAAGATACTGAAACAATGAAACGATGGCCGGGTCCCTGGTTTACACGTGTGAAAAGGGTAACACTGTTTACAGCTCAAGCTCCGAAGCAGCTGCACCAATGTGCATTCTCACCAACAGAATACAAGTGTCCCAAAGGGTCCTCAGAGGCATACCATCAATAGAACCCGGAATTTCCACTCTACCGGAAAAATCATGCAAGTTAAGCTTCTGCTTGTGACTTGGAGACTTCTAGTTTAATAATGGATGATGACCATTTATCTTAACAAGAGAAGGTTCCCAGGTGATAACAGAAATGGGTGCAGGAAGGTATTCTCTCCTCACCAGCCATGGACTGTTTGTCTCTGCCTTGCACACTCTTACTGATAATACGGGTTTCAGTGGTTTTGTACTCTGTGTAAGGTCCTGCAGAGCAAAAGTGTTCTGTGTCTCTATCTTTTCAATTCCTAATAAAAATGCACGGCAAGATGTTAAATAACTAACTGCACTGACTTTGTGCCTTAAAGCTGGAAATGCTCCGGGCACTGCCACCTGGTCCTCCTTTCTGTTAACGGGAAAACCTCTCAAAATACATAGATCTGACCGTCACCTTATGTTGCTGTAACAGAGTGGTTTTCCCTTCACAGGTATAGGCTGACCGTTTATTTTCCCCTCTCCAAATATTTCACGATCCCTGTTATTTGTCGAAAATATAAAAAGGATCAGACTTCCCTGGTGGCACAGTGGATGAGAATCCGCCTGTCAATGCAGGGGACACGGGTACGAGCCCTGGTCCGCGAAGATCCCAAACACTGTTAATACGGCAGTCTCCGTAATCCTTGGTCATAGAGTGCAGGGCCACCGTTAACATCTTTAATAAACTTGTCAAAATTATGTGCTGCTTTTTCACTAGTGCAGCAAATAAGCCAGATGCTTTTTTCTTGAATTGCATCTATTCTGAATACTTTCCTGAATAAATACCTTGGTGAAAAGACTCACACAAGGATGGCTACTTAGATGTCGAACAGAGTGAGGCAGGTAATTCAAGATCAATTGATGGCGGTAACCAAGTGGCTGGTAGCCTAAAATATTGAATGTTTACTGAATTTTTAATTTTTTTAAGAAAAGTTATAAGCATTTATTTTTGGGGGTAAATTTTCAACATTAAAATAGATATCCAAATATAGATAACGATTCTTTTTTATATATATAACGTCTTGTGCCTAGGTACACATCTTTATGTTTTATAGAACAACTCTTCTTTATATTAATGAAGACGCATGAAATAAAGATGTTGCTGAGGGGTTAGTTAAATGTTATTTTAATTTTATCTTTAGTAATATTTCGATTTATGATTTGCTCCCCCATGGAATATTTTCATTTTGATTTTATTAATTTTACTTTATCATTGTCATACTTTTTGTGCCTGAGAAAATACAGCCATTCATGAAGCGAGGGGTATAGATACAGGCCACCTGGAAAAGGGAGATGGGAAATTATTTGGCGATCAAAAATCAGCTCTAGGTAACTAACAAATTAAAGTTTGGCTGAAGAAAATGATATTGCATGCAGTTTCATGCCGTAAAAGATGCTATGATCTGGACTCACACAGCCTGGACCTGCGTCTCAGCTCACGTGATCACGAGTACCTCACTTTAAAAAATTCAAGCCTTCATGGCTTATTTGCAAAATAGAAATAATAAAGCACACCTTACAGGTTATTGTTAGGAGTGAGTGGGATATTTTATGTGAAGTACCAGACAGGTGCTCATTTAATAAACGGATGGATTGGTGACGGAGTAACCCAGGAGGAACCTACCCACTCACTTTTGTCTCAGCCCGTCTCTAGACACGTGGTGAAGAAAACAAGTTCATTTCGGGCTTTATGCGTCTTAAGCCCTGTAAGCACCATGGAAGCAGCTTAAGACAAAGCAAGGTGATGGTCCTGCCAGATAAGGTCCCTAACCTGCCGTCCCAATGTGCGCATGCTTCAGAGATGGCTGACAGAAGCTCTATCTGCTCGAGAATTTCAACATCACGGCGTTTTTCTGTTGACTTGCTATTTGCAAGTTGTCTCGAGGGGGCAGAACCAAGGGGGTAAGTAGGCAAAATGCAAACCGTTCCATCAAGCTGGACGCTGGAGCTTGGCGAAGAACACGCATGTTTGGTTTCTTCTGATTGGTTTCTTTATTTTCTCAGCTTCCTGTGGATAGAGACGTGGGAATTCAAGGGGACTCACTTTTCATCAGCTCTTGAGGCAGTGTTTCTCTGCTTGTCTCCCCATAAAAGACATTAGAGAGACAGAGAGACAGAGAGACAGAGACAGAGAGCGAGAGAGCGAGAGCGAGAGAGAGAGAGAGAGAGAGAGAGAGAGAGAGAGAGGGAGATGGGTCTAAATTGTGCCTTTCACGAACCACTGCCTTAACAGTCTTTTCTGGATGAAGGGAGGTACAGAAGCACAGAACAGGTCTCTGCCAGGATGGAAAGCATTCCTCTATTCACTACTTTTGGGAGGGACCGTGACTTTGCGGGTGAAGATGGGAAGACAGCAAGGGAAGGTGGAAAACCCATTAAATTTACTAATTCATCTTCAGGAAACTAGAGGATAACCTTTTCCACCAGGCACGTGGTACCTGGAGGACAATTTGTAATGAGATGTTCATGATTGAACAAACGGTCATGAGCCCAAGAGGGGCATTTTGAGCTGTTTTTGATGGCAACCCACTATAAGAGACATGTTTCTCCTCTTTCCTGGGGATGGAATTGCATCCTTCAAAATTCGTGTCCACGTGGAACCTCAGACTGGAACCTTATTCAGAAGCAGGGTCTTTCCAGATACAACTAGCTAAGATGAGGTCATCGTGGATAACGGTGGCTCAGATCCAAAGATGAGTGTCCTCATAATAAGCGACAGAAGAGGAGAGACACAGACCCAGAGGAGAAGCCCCGTGAAGACACAGGCAGAGACGGGAGGGTTGCGGCCACAAGCCCAGGGACGCCTGGAGCCCCCAGAAGCTGGAAGAGGCAGGAGGGACCCTCCCCTCGAGCCTCTGGAGGGAGTTTGGCTGCTTGGACCTTGATTTCAGACGTCTGATCTCCAGAACCGCGAAAGCATACATTTCTATTGTCTTACGCCACCCATTTTGTGGTCCTCTGTTACAAGCATCCCTAGGAAACTAACACACTCACTCACGGGTGTCTCTTGGGCTCTCCTCTCAAATAACAATTCGTTCGGAGTGATTGTCTCAGGGTGTGTTTCTGTGGGAACCCAAACTCAAAAAGCAGGTACGAATTTTTTTTCTCGGTAACTTGGCCAGCCAACTTCGGTGTGTATTTTCCATTCTCTTTCTTTCTATCCCAAAGCCTTACCAGGGTTTAGCACATTCAGGAAGCAGGTGGCATCCTCTTGTCTGGATGACCTCAAAGCACAAGCTCTCTGGGATTTCAGGCTGAGAAATTCTCTCAGCTGCTGCTGTGGAATCAACACCCGAGCTGGGACGTGACCCTGCAGGAGTATCTTTATTCTTCCTGCATCCCAGTGTTCTTTAGGGAGACATCTTTCTTTCAGTAGGCTTTCAGTAATATTGTCATGTCTGGGCAGGTAGGGTCTCTCTTTCTCCATCAGCTCAAGAGTGACCACAGGCCCCTGTAAAATTAGCCCTTGGGTTCAGGATGGTAGGAAATGACGTGTGATCAGCCTTCAAACATTCTCCAAAGAAGACGTGCTGACGGCCATGAGGCCCATGAAAAGATGCTCAACATCACTGATTATCAGAGAAATGCAACTCAAAACTACAGTGAGATATCACCTCACACCCGTCAGAATGGCCATCGTCAAAAACTCTAAAAACAGTGAACGCTGGAGAGGGTGTGGAGAAAAGGGAACCCTCCTACACTGTTGGTGGGAATGTAAATTGATACAGTCACTATGGAGAACAGGATGGATGTTCCTTAAACAACTAAAAATAGAGTCACCATATGACCGAGCAATCCCACTCCTGGGCATATATCTGGAGGAAACTATAATTTGAAAAGATCCATGCACCCCTATCTTCACAGCAGCACTATGTACAATAGCCAAGACACAGAAGCAACCTAAGTGTCCATCGACTGATGAGTGGATAAAGAAGATGTGGTCCATATATACAATGGAATATTACTCAGCCATAAAAAAGAACAAAATAACGCCATTTGCATCAACATGGATGGACAGAGAGATTGTCATACTAAGTGAAGTAAGACAGAGAAAGACAAATATCATATAATATTGTTTATATGTGGAATCTCTATTCAATATTTTGTAATAGCCTATAATAGGAAAGAATCTGTGAAAGAATATATCTATATTCTTTATTCTATATTCCCATATAGATATATCTGCATTACTTTGCGGTACACCTGAAATTAACATGACATTGTAAATCAACTCTACTCCAAGGAAAAGAAAACGGAAAAAGCACTCAGAATTTCTCAGCATTGAGTTGAGCCCAGAGGAGTCAATCCTGTTGGCAGCGACCTTGAGGTCTTGTAGTTTCGAATGGCAAGCGGGTAGGCTGCCCGCTTGGACAGCAGACATCGCCACAGCATACGGCTTGGCCTTCTGTCTGTGATTAACACAGAGAAGTGCAGCAAAGTCTGGCTTCCCTGCTCCTGAAGTTGTAGCGTTCCTGTGTTTACACAGCGACATGCAATAACACTGCTACCCACGTCGATTCCTCTATTCACACGTTCTGTTAGGCGTATGCAGATGGTTTATCACGCTTAGCCCAACTGCGGGGAAACTAGTCAAGAAACCCACTTGCAGCAATATTATCAATATGCATATATCAGGGACTTTGCCCTAAACCTTCTGGGGTGTCCAGGGCAATCCCATAGACGTGCTGTGCATCTTCCGTGAAATTCCGGAACCCACCTCACTGTGGGGCAAAGGATTGAGACTTGGCAGGTGTGGTGGTTTCCTCTTTGCCCATCTTCCCAGTTGTCATTCTGTCCTTCCCCACGTTTCTCAATTCCCAACCATTTCAGTGAGCCCAGGCCAAGCGGAAACAACAGAAAAGCTGATGGAGAAAATGAAAATAGGATGTACCTCCAGCTGTGTGGAGTTGGCGGTTATCCTTCGAGGATGCTCCCTCTTTCCAGCCCTTTGAAAGAAAGGTACCGCTTGTCACTTGCCATTGGCTAAGGATGGTTTTCTTTCTTTCTTCTTCTTATTTTTTATTCATTAGGATGGCTTTCTTATTTGGGTTCCCTTGAGCATCTCATGGGTATTTGAAAAAATTTTTTATTGCAGTATAGTTGATTTACAGTGTTGTGTTAGTTTCTGCCGCACAGCACAGTGAATCAATTATACATGTACAGATATCTACTCTTTTTAAGATTCTTTTCCCACATAGGTCATTATAGAGCATTGAGTAGAGTTCCCTGTGCTCAGTACGTCCTTATTAGTGATCTATTTTATATATTGTAGTGTGTATATGTCAATCCCAATCTCCCAATTTATCCTTCCCCCCCCTTTACCCCGTTTGGTAACCATAAATTTGTTTTCTACATCTGTGACTCTATTTCTGTTTTGCAAATAAGTTCATTTGTACCATTTTTGGTAGGTTTCTTAATACCAATGAGGAATCTAAGCTCATGGGAAAAATACTTCCTGATATAGACTTTGGAGTACCTAGAATTGTTTATTCTAGAATATACTTGGCCAAACTTTAGTCCCTGGAATCTCCTTTACTACTTTTGCTCTAGGCTAATGCCACCTCTGCTGCTGCTGCTTCTGACGAAAGAAACCTCTGGAGACAAAGCCCTTTTCTCTCTGTGTTAGAGAGATGATGCTGGTAACCATGACATCCCACTTGATATGACCTTTGGAAAGGAGATACCTGTGTAAATAAGTGATCTGATGACAGTTCATGGGTTGCTGAGGTATCACCCAGGGTTGTCTCCTGGAACTGTCCATGGTACCTTTTTGTCCCCCCCACGAAACATTTCTAGCGTAAGAGACGTCTCATGAAACACGCCCCTAGGGAGCCCATGGCTGGACTTGCATCTGGAAGATCTCATATGTTACCTTTACTCCAAGATAGTGAAAGGGAATAAGGTACCTGTGTCCCAAGAGGGCAATATAAGCATGATGACAATTTTAAAAGACAAAAATGCCTTTTGGAAGGGCAGGGGGACAGGAAAGTAGGAAAGACTATGAATGAGACAAATCTTGAATTGGGTAGAGAAGTATGTTTAGGATGTTGACTGATACAGGAGTAACGGTATTTCTCACAAAGTAAGGAATGAACCACGTTTAACGGCTGTGAGTTGTGAAATTAGAACATCTAGAAAATGAATACGGTGTGAATATCAATGAATGGCATAAATCTATAATAGCATTAGCTGGACATTTTTTCTGTCCTTAAAAACAATAACATTAATTGGTACAGCCACTCTGGAGAACAGCATGGACGTTCCTTAAAAAACTAAAAATAGAGCTACCATATGATCCAGCAATCTCACTCCTGGGCACATATCCGGAGAAGAACATAATTTGAAAAGATACATGCACCCCCGTATTCATAGCAGCGCTATTTACAATAGCCAAGACATGGAAGCAACCTAAGTGTCCATCAACAGAGGAATGGATAAAGAAGATGTGGTGCATATACACAATGGAATATTACTCAGCCATAAAAAATGAAATAAATGGCCATTTGTAGCCATATGGATGGGCCTAGAGATGATCATACTAAGTGAAGTAAGTCAAAGACAAATATCACATAATATCACTTATATGTGGAAGCTAAAAAATGAAACAAATGAACGTATTTACAAAATGGAAACAGACTCACAGATTTCAAAAACAAACTTATGGTTACCAAAGGGGAAACGTGGAGGGGAGGGATACATTAGGAGCTTGGGATTAACATACACACTCTACTATATATAGAATAGATAACCAACAAGGTCCTGTGTAGAGCACAGGGAACTCTACTCAATATTCTGTAATAACCTATATGGGGAAAGAATCTCACAAAGAATGAATATATGCATATGCATAACTGAATCACTTTCCTGGACACCTGAAGCTAACACAACACTGTAAATCAACTATAGTCCAATAAAATTAAAAAAACATTTATTGTTACCAATGACATTTATTGTGGGCAGGTCTCAGTAACCCTGAATGCTTCCAGATTTCTCTGTTTTAATAATTCTTTGGGTGACTATATTCCCTATTCCTCCTTTTTTCTGTTTTTAGCCATTAATTTTCACTACTGTAAGCCTCCTAGCCATGGCGCCTAATCTTCTCTCTGATTTTACACGGAAGTGGTCAGAAATGCCCTGGATATTTCTAAAATGCATCGTTTCTTTCTCTGCACTTACTATTATTATTATTGTTATTTTGTTCTGAACTTACTATTATTATTGTTGTTATTGTTGTTTTGCTCAGTGCAACCCCCATCAAAATACCAGTGACATTTTTCACAGAACTAGAACAAATAATTTTAAAATGTGTATGGAAACACGGAAGACCCCCAAACAGTCAAAGTACTGTTGAGAAAGAAGAACGGAGCTGGAGGAATCAGGCTCCCTGACTTCAGACTATACTACAAAGCTACAGTAATCAAGACACTATGGTACTGGCACAAAAACAGAAATATACATCAATGGAGACGACGGTGTAAATCCTGGTCCAAGGGCAGGCGAAGATGAAATGAGATGTCCCAGCTGAAACAGTGAGGTGGAAATTAAAGGGTACCATTCCTCCTTCTTCTGACTTTTGGTCTATCTGGGTCCTCAACTGATTAGATGAGGCCCACCCACACCGGGGAGGGGTGGGGGGGAGGACAATTTGTTTTAGTCAGTCCACTGATTCAAATGCTAATCTCACCTGGAAATACCCTTAGTGACACACTTAGAAATCATGTTTAATCTGGGCACGCCGTGGCCCAGTCAAGTTGATCCTTAATTAACTATTGTACACATGCACGCATGCACACACACACGCACAGAGTCACACAGCCTCAATTACAGAGGACTACAGCTTGCTCTCAGGAAGGTATCAGGGCAGCTTTCTGAGAGCAGGCCTTGCTGTGTACCACATGGGTTTCCCGACTACTCATTATAACTCCTGGTGATGGGAAAGCAAATCCAAAGGAATGCACAGAGCCATGAATTCATAAGCTAAATCACAACCATGGGAACACTTTGATTTCTTTCCTTAAAGCACTGTGAGCTGTAACCTTGTGTATTTGGGGGTGACAGAAAACCAGAATTCCAGCTCCGTTTACAACGTGTGCAGGGTCCTCACCTTTTGGTAGCCACTAAAATTTATCAAGCATGGTAAATTTGTTGAGACCTCCAGCAACTGGTGTATCAGGTAGAGAAATATCTTTATTTTCAGGACCCTGGGGTTCAACTCAGCGTGTATATTAATAATTGAAGATCACATCATGGTAGATATATACAATGGAATACTACTCAGCCATAAAAAAGAATGAAATGATGCCATTTGCTGCAACATGGAAGGACCTAGAGATTATCATACTAAGTGAAGTAAGTCAGACAGAGAAAGACAAATATCATATGATATCGCTTATATGTGGAATCTAAAATGTGACACAAATGAACTTATCTACAAAACAGAAACAGACTCACAGGCACAGAGAACAGACTTGTGGTTGCCGAGGGGCGGGGGGTGGAGGAGGGATGGAGTGGGAGTTTGGGATTAGCGGATGCAAACTATTACGTTTAGAGTGGATAAACAGCAGGGTCCTCCGAAAGAGCACAGGGAACTCTATGCTATCCTGTGATAAACCATCATGGAAAAGAATATAAAAAAGAATGTCTATATATGGATAACGGAATCACTTTGCTGTACAGCAGAAACTAACGCAACATTGTAAATCAACTACACTTTAATTAAAAAAAGGAAAAAAAATCACATCACACTTAAACTGGGAATTCTGGTTTCAAGTATTTTGGAGGACACGCTAATTGCCTTTGTTTGAAGGATTTCAATAACATATGTTATTTCTGAAGATTTCAATAACGGAAGTTCAAGCAACTAAAGTAAATAAATGAGCCACAAATGCTTCAGGACATGTGACATCGAAAGGTAGTCACAGTACACGATAGGCTTTTTATTTCAATGAGATTGAAAATAAATAGAAGAGTGAGTCCTCAGTGATGTATCTGTTCAACAAAATGCCTTAAAGAGGGTCCATTTTTTTTAAACTGACAATTCCCTGAATTTAACCCTTCAGCGTCCTTTCGTAGGTGAGCTTTGATTCCATGAACAATATTTAATGAATCACAATGAGAGGAGCTAGTGAAACAAATAGACTGCATAACAATTTGGGGTTAACTGCCTGTAAAATCTTGCAGAAACAAAGGAAAACAATTGCTAACACAAGACTCTAATTCTGAAAATAACCTTCCTGTACACTGTTTATAACTTGGTTTGCTCCTGTGTGAACTCATTCATTTGAGCGATACCCATGCACAAGGACTGGGCTGTGGGGTGTTTTTACAAATGAATCAAACACGGTACGGTCCTGTGGTGGACACAAATGCAGCACCCTGATTCCTCTTCATGGAAGAACTTGCTGTCCAGCGTCCTGAGGTTCTTCCCAGAGCTAGCCTGTGTCCAGGGATGGAATCTAGGGTATGAAGGGTTGGCCATTTTGGCCCAATTCAGATGGGTAGAACTTTCTTTGCAGTTTAGTGCTAGGTTGGCAAAGACTGGTTGGCCCTGCCCAATCAGCCTTGCTTTCACAAACATCTTGCACCCCAAAGTCCATCCCAGGGTCCACTTCTGCAGAAGTCCAACTGGAAAGGTTGATACCCAGAAAGATCTGAGATAAGATGACAAGGTACCGTTTAGAAGACAGTGTTTAGAAGTTGAACCATTCACCACCTGTGAACATGGTGGGTGGGCCCGTACTTCTCAGACCCCAGCAAAAGGGATCAGCTGAAACTGGGCCAACAATAGATATTTCTTCCGAGATGGATTTACCTATTGCTCCACATGGCATAAGTGGCAGAAGGGAGGGAAAAAAAGAGTTTTGTTCATCCAGTAGGAATTTCTGTCACTTCATTCATTAGGTGTGGCATGTAGAGATAAGATTCTATTTATTTCTCACCAACAATGGAGAGGCCCATTTCCTTCATTCATCACTTTTTCTATTCTCTATTCTGTCCTTCTGGGGAAAGAATTTGTCTTCAACTTTCATTCTGCCTTATCCATAGCATTCGGCCTTTTACCGACGGCCACTGAGACCATTAGGTACACGTGACATCAGTTGGGGGCTGTCATGGCCATTTGGTTTTCTTCCTCACTTACTCTTTAAGGCACTCCTCCATAGATTAATGGCTCCGAACCCTCATTTCAATTATTTTTATTATGCCTGGCTACTGCGTGCTCCTATAAACAATGAGAGTGTGCAGTTCATTTAAGGATTCAATATTCCTGTTAAGCAGTAATTCACGTCGGTTTCTCCATCACCATGCCACCAACTCATGCGACCTGATTGGCAGACAGAGTCCTTGGTGGAACGTTGCCTCTGTCCACTGAACATGGTTTGGATCATGGGACGTTTACCTGGAAATGCTTAATAATTACTAATGAAGTTCTCTGTGCTTTGTTCAGCTGGATCCACTGTGGCTATCGGAGTGGACTCAAGGCAAAACTACACATCTTCACGCACTTCTGGAAGATGAGGTGATTTTGCTGCTTCCACAGGGTACCAACAGGAGCAACTTCTCTGGGAGCAAATAACTGAAAACCTGTGAAAACAGCAACCATCCCTGACACGGGTTCCATGAATTCAGACCGTCAGTTGAGATCTACGTTCCTGGTGATACGGTGATGTTTTTACTTATGTTACCTACTGGAAATTTCTGAACGATGGAGCATCCTTTCCAAAGTATTCATTGAGGGACAGGTGACAGTCACATCAGATGTGTTTTAATTTTCCTACGCTGTGTGACAAATTGCCACAAATTTTGCAGGTTTTAAAACTACATCTGTTTAATAGCTTACGGCTCTGTAGGTCAGAAGTTCAGCACGGCATGGCTGGGTAATTGCCTAAGGCTGAAATCAAGGTGTTGGCTAGACTGAGCTCTTGCCCAGAGGCTCAGGGGAAAGAGCTGACTCGAGACTCCTTCTTGCTCTCAGCAGAATTAAGTTCCTTGCGACTGTAGGACTGAAGTCCCTCATTGTTTTGCTGGTTGGTTATCAGGTGGGGACCTCTTTCAGTTTCCTAAATCTCATGTGACGTTCTCCATCTTCAAGCCAGCAACAGCACAGTGAATGCCGGTCATCCTTCACGTTCCTGGCTGTCTCTTCTTCCGCCAGCCGGGGAAAACTCTCTGCTTTGAAAGGCTCTTGTAGTTACATCAGGCACAACTGCATAATCTCTCTGCCTAATCTTTTTTTTTTTTTTTTTGCGGTACGTGGGCCTCTCACCATTGAGGCCTCTCCCGTTGCGGAGCACAGGCTCTGGACGCGCAGGCTCAGCGGCCATGGCTCACGGGCCCAGCCGCTCCGCGGCATGTGGGATCTTCCCGGACCGGGGCACGAACCCGCGTCCCCTGCATCGGCAGGCGGACTCTCAACCACTGCGCCACCAGGGAAGCCCCCCCCCAATTGGTTTTTTGTTGGTGAGAATATTTTGCTTTTATTTTGTTTTACATTGAGTCCAACCCTCCCCCATCTCCAGTTACTGCTGACCCCTGGGGAGTAAAATTATCCCCACGGAAAACCAATGCCCTGTATGAAAAATCCAAACTTTTGGGGAATTCATGGAAAAGTTGCTCTCTGCAATACCTACACATCTCAAGGCAGGACACGTTGCTCTGAAAATGTCAGATCTATATGGTGCCCTAACCAAGGAACAGGGATCATCAAAGAGAATCGTTCGAAGATTAGGACCAGGCGAATTTCTTCTGATGATACCTTTGGACTTCCTTGGAGATTAAACAATCTCTAATTGTGTAAGAGCCTCCAGCATTGATTTCACACACATGCTGTATCCTGGCTTCTCAATTTCTCCAGGTAAATGGCCTCCCTACTGGGAACCTATAAAATACCCCGAGAACGCTCGTGGAAGCCCTTCTGTTCAAATTTCACCAATGGCATAATGTCTTTCACGAAAAGGGTCCTGGAAATATACCACGTTCTGTACTCACATTAGTGCTTGAAAACAAATGCTAGAAGATGTAATCCCCCCTACAAAAGATGCTTAGATGAAATCTTAGAAAAAATGTCAAACACTGGTAAATAGGTCTTTCAAACCATAGTTCCTACTTACCAGTGAGATAAGGTCTTTAATCCTCCTGGGGGTTTTAGGGTTAATGTTATCATTCATTGCTTCTGCTACTTAATTGGATGGTGACCTTGGGAGGGCAAGGGTTAGACTCCGGCCCCACCCTGGGCAGGGGACTCGATATGTAACAGGAAGTGATAACACTGTTGATTGCATCGTGATGACGAAATGAGTCCTTGCCTTTCCTACATTATCCCCAGTCTTGCAGCATCGCTTAGAGATATCCTTAATTTAGTCTTCTTTGAGCCTATGTTTTTCTGTGTTCCTTATCCACATATTAAATGATCAGAGATCAACAAAGTCTGAATATGACCACATGATAATTCAGGTTTAAACCACAACTTGAAAACAGACATGCACCGCTATGCTCACAGCAGCATTATTTACAATAGTCAAGACATGGAAGCCACCTAAGTGCCCATCAACAGACGAATGGATAAAGAAGGTGTGGTACACGTATACAACGGAGTATTACTAAGCCGTAAGAAAGAATGAAATCATGCCATTGGCAGGAACATAGAGGGACCTAGACATGATCATACTAAGTGACCTAAATCAGACAAAGAAAGACAAATACCATATGATATCATTTATATATGGAATCTAAAAAATAATACAAATGTATTTATATGCAAAACAGAAATAGACTCACAGACATAGAAAACAAACTTACGGTTACCAAAGGGGAAAGGGGTGGGGGAGGGATAAATTAGGAGTATGGGATTAACATATACACACTACTACATATAAAAGAGATAAATAACA
The DNA here is from genome assembly GCF_039906515.1 of Pseudorca crassidens. Classification (NCBI taxonomy): domain Eukaryota; kingdom Metazoa; phylum Chordata; class Mammalia; order Artiodactyla; family Delphinidae; genus Pseudorca; species Pseudorca crassidens. Next base: position 132,512,072 of record NC_090317.1, on the reverse strand, counting down.
GGGACCTACTGTAGAGCACAAGGACCTATATTCAATATCTTGTAATTACCTATAATGGAAAAGAATCTGAAAAAGAATATATGTTTACATATATATATATATACACACACACACATATATATAACTGAAGCACTTTGCTGTACACCTGAAACTAACACAGCACTGTAAATCAACTGTATTTCAATAAAAAAAGATAATTCAGGGTTTTTTTGTTTTTGGTTTTTTTTTTTTACAAACAAGCCATGTGCAATGAAAATATTTCCACGGCATCAATGAATATGCATAGGGCATTGTCGTCAATAATCCATTACCCTGAACCTGTGGGACACGGAGGTCTGGAACGGGACCAGAGCTGCTATTTAATTTGAATTTAATACTTTGATGGTGTCTCCCTATTTCTTTGTAAATAATGCTCCAAACAGCCTTGCAAATACTCTGCTACTGATGAAGTACTGTGGAGAACATACATTTCCAGGAGGTTTTTCTAATCTTACTTTTGTCTCCTGAAGTACTTTTTGCTGGGTCGAAAAATGGGGGATATCCTATTGCACCACCGCGTTCCACTAGATTTAGGATTTTGCTGAGCTATAAAAATAGAGGAAATTATTATTATATCATGCAGATATGGCCCCTAACGCATTCAAGCATCTACCAATAAAATGTTCTTGAGTTGCGATGGTAAAGTTTATCACTAGCAGTGACAAGAATTAAAGGGAAGTCTGTGAAAAATTGGCTAATAAGAGATAAGGTTCTCTTTTTTATCTTGCCCTTTCCTTACATCTTTCCTCCCTCCCTCCCTTCCTTCCTTCCCTCCTTCTCTCCCTTCTCCATTTTGTGTTTCCAACACTCGGTATGTGGCAACCTGTGCTTGGCACTAAGAACAAAACAAGATGAATAAAACCAGTTTTAACTTTAAGGAAGAGACAGAAAGGTACTCTGAGAATACAAGGTAGAAACAGAACCTTTATTAGCCTGACTGTGATATTAGTTAATTCCCTTTATTGTGTCTCATTTGACAATGTGATGTAAAAAAAAAAAAATTCTGTGAATGCCATCATCTTGATTGGCTAGGACAAATGCTAAAATTTTGCTTTGCTTTCACCATTTTTTAAAAATAAATTTATTTTACTTTTAAAATTTATTTCTGGCTGTGCTGGGTCTTCGTTGCTGCGTGCGGGCTTTCTCTAGTTGCAGCGAGCGGGGGCTACTCTTCGTTGTGGTGTGCGGGCTTCTCACTGCAGTGGCTTCTCTTATTGCGGAGCACGGGCTCTAGGTGCGTGGGCTTCAGTAGTTGTGGCACGTGGGCTCAGTAGTTGCGGCTCGCGGGCTCTAGAGCGCAGGCTCAGTAGTTGTGGCGCACGGGCTTAGCTGCTCCGCGGCATGTGGGACCTTCCTGGACCAGGGCTCGAACCCGTGCCCCCTGCATCGGCAGGCGGACTCTCAAACACTGCGCCACCAGGGAAGCCCCTCGTCAATTTTTAAAAGAAGATGTAAAATGTTCAAGAACCAGTAGCGCTATCCACTGTATTTCCTGTACCTCAAGTCTGTCTTTTTCCAGAAGTACTAGGTTGACAGTTTTTATTCTCAGTCAGATTTAAAGTTTTTACTTACAAAGCTCTGCATTTATAAACTAAAACTGATTTAATGTTGCATGTTGTAAGCTTTATACAAATTGCATCAGAGCATACGCAGCATTTAGTCAATTTAGGGTGTTTTTTGTACTTAAATTTATAACTTGAAGTTTATCTACGTTGTTACGTCCTGGGGCACATGCTGTATGCAACTCTGCTTACTCGGGTCACTGCTTCCTGGAATGTCATTACATTAATGCATAATGCTTATTTTATCCCTCTCATTTTGATGAACATTTAGGGTTCTTTTTTTTCAAGTTTTGCCATGACAAACATACAGATGTAATTAATGTAAGGACTGAGATGAGGTCCTCCTGGATGAGGGTGACCCTACGTCCAATGACAGGGTCCTTCTAAGACACAGAAGAGGAGAGACACAGACACAGAGGAGAAGCCCCAGGAAGACAGAGCCAGAGACGGGAGGGAGGCGGCCACAAGCCCAGGGACGCCTGGAGCCCCCAGAAGCTGGAAGAGGCAGGAAGGACCCTTCCCTGGAGCCTCTGGAGGGAGCGTGGTCCTGGGACACCTTGCCCTCAGACGTCTGGTCTCCAGGACTGTGAAATAATCATTTTCTGTGGTCTTAAGCTGCCCAGTCTATGGTATATTATGATTTTCACCTACACGAGAGATACTCTTACCATATTTGGTAAAAGTCCACCAGAAGGATTTGGTTAATGAATGCTACCTGCCGTAAGGTCCTGAAATTTATTGAGAGGCTCAACCAGGAGGTTGGGAAAGCATTCTGTGAGCTTTCAAGCATTACAAACATATGCCCTGTTTCTGCCTAAGATGCGTAAAAAGGTTGCAAGCTTCTGGGTAGAGTATATGTGCACGCAAAAGAACGCATCAGTCAGGGTCAAGATTAATTGTCTTTAAAATCTTTGGCAAAGACAAATACGGCTTTTTAATTAAAACTTCTATTTCTCTGTGTCTTCTTATCTACCTGGAGAAAGAAATTACGCTTATAGACACTTAGCACACAGATTGAAACTCATGCATTGACTACACCCAGTTAGCGTGACTCACCTCGGTGAATGGTTTTAAAATATTGTCCATCTCCTAGTAGAAACAGAGAGTAGAGTGGTGTTTGCCAGGGCATGGGGTCGGGGGATTGGAGAGGTGTTGGTCAAAGGGTACAAACTCCCGGTTATCCGATAAATGAGTTCTGGGATATCTATGCCCAGCGTGGGGATTAGAGTTAACAAAACTGTGGGACTTCCCTGGTTAGGATTCTGCGCTTTAACTGCCGAAGGTCCAGGTTCAATCCCTGGTCCATGAGCTTAGATCCTGTAAGCCACTCGGCACGGCCCAAAGAAGAAACAAACAAAGGAAACAACTCTCAAACCAATACTGAATTATATACTTGAAAATGCCAAGAGAGTAGATCTTAAATGTTCTCACCAAGACACAAAAGAAGGGTAACTATCTGAGGTGATGGAGTTGTTAGCTAACCTTATGACGGTGACCATTCTGCCATATATATATGTATCAGATCATCACCATGGACACCTTAAGTGTACACAATGTTACATGTCAGTTACAGCTCAATAAAGCTAGAAAAAATGATTGTTTATCCCATTAACTTTTCATTCTTTTGGACATTCTGGTTAGGGGGTGTGTCTCATAGGGTATGTAATCTAACTGAACAGAAGCCCCAGGACTTCCCTGGCCGTCCAGTGATTAAGACTCCGAGCTCCCACTGCAGGAGACACGTGTTGGATCTCTGATCGGGGAGCTGAGACCCTGCATGCTGCGGGGCGTGGCCACAAAACGAAACAAAACAAAGCAAATAAAACAACAGAAGCCCCTGTATCATTCTGTAAGTAGAATAATATTCAACTATTGGGGGGCGTGCTCCGATTTTGATAGTTTCTGATACAGAGACCAGGGGCCCAGATTAACATGGAGCTCAGAAGGATGAATTCCTGCCGACCAAATTTTCTCTCCTCCAGGGAGTGTGAGCTCCTGTCTTCTCTGAATAAAGGCAGCAGAGTTTAAATAAATATGGTCCCTGGGCAACCCCTCCCCTATTTCTATACGTAGTAGGCAATTCACTCCTGAGATACTTGAAGGATATTCTGAGAGGTGAAGAATAGGAATGGTCGGGCCTTTGAAATGACAACTCCAAGAAAGGTCAGAGCAAACAAGTCTCTGTGAAAAACAATTTGCATAGCAAATGATGCATTAAATGATGATTCCACTTTGCCGTGATCACAATTACAATGCTAATAGGAAAACTCTACGCAAGGATGATTGCTGAGAACGCGGACACAGCACACTCAGAGCCCTAAACACTCAAACTCATGGAAGTCTGTCACTGATAGTTACAGAAGGAGTCATCCGGTTAGATTCGCTTTTAGGTCTGTTTAAACTAACAAAATCCATAGCCTGTCCACAGCATGGCTGTGCTATAGTATAGCTTTCCATCTACCTCATGAAAATGGATTGCTTTGCAATTTCTTTTTCCGCCGTATGGTCTGCTAACCTTGGAGGCTTTTAAGTACTTTTAAGGTCTTGGAAGAGTATCATTGAGCTTGAGTTGGTGAAAAAGAAGATTGGACTTGGGGGAGCCTGATTTCCTGGGAGGCACATGGAGGCAAATAAAGCAACATTGGGTTTGTATTCTGTATAAGATATTCACAGATGCAAGAGCACTCTCCTCCCCTTTGCAGTGACAACCCAAAATGTCTTCAGACGTTACTTGATGCCCCCTGGGCATAAAATGCCCCACCGTTAAGAACCACTGGAATAAAACAGGGACAGTGCATTTAAGTGTCCAAGATCATATGGCCAATTCATGATAGTGTAGAGATGGGGTCTTCGGAGACCTTCAGGGCATCCCTCATGGGGTCACACTGCCCCACGGGAAGCCTTATCTTTTTTCTAATGTTTATTTTATATCAGAGTTGATTTATAATGTGTTAGTTTCAGGTGTACAGCAAAGTGACTCCATTTATATATATATATATATATATATATATATAAAATATATATATATATACATATATATATATATTCTTTTTTTAGATTCTTTTCCCATACAGGTCATTACAAAGTATTGAGTAGAGTTCCCTGTGCTATATATAGCAGGTCCTTGTTGATTATCTATTTTATACGTAGTAGTGTGTCTATGTTAATCCCAAACTTCTAATTTATCCCTTCCCCTCACCTTTCCCATTAGAAAACAAACTTACGTTTACCAAAGTCTGTGAGTCTGTTTCTGTTTTGTAAGTAAGTTCACTTGTATCACTTTTTGTAGACTCCACATATAAGTGATGTCATATGGTATTTGTCTTTGTCTGACTGACTTCACCTAGTATGATCACGTCTAAGTCCATCCATGTTGCTACCAATGACAGTATTTCATTTTTTATGGCTGAGGAGTATTCCATCGTATATATGCACCACATCTTCTTTATCCATTCCTCTGCTGATGGACATTTAGGTTGTTTCTATGTCCCGGGTATTGTAAATAGTGCTGCTATGAACATTGGGGTGCGTGTATCTTTTTGAATTATTTTCTCTGGATGTATGCCCAGGAGTGGGGTTGCAGGATCCTATCGTAGCTCTCCTTTGAGTTTTTTAAGGACCCTCCATCCTGTTCTCCATAGTGGCTGCAGCAGTTTGCATTCTCGGGGAGACTTACCTTCAGGGTCCAGCTTGCTTATCGATACACGGATATCATCTTCCACTGCATTATCATTACCTTCCTGATTCTATTGCTTACAGAGTCCTTGGGACAGTCTCACAGGTTACCGTCTGCTCAAAATTCTCTTTTCATATCCCTGTGGGTGTTAGGAACAAGCACGCATTGTAGAAGACTTGGGAAAAGCTCTGGTGTGACCAGTTCCTGGGAAGCATCTTGATTTCTGGCTTTCAGCCTCCCTGGCCCCCTCTTTACAGCTCCTCAAAAGCGTCAAGCACAGGACGTCCCAAAAGGAGGTTTCTTCTGCCTGAGAATACTCCTTCTCTCCTCGCTTTGCAGAATTAATTTTCAGTCTTGCTACAGATCTGAGCACCGATGAAATTCTTTAGGGAAGATTCTCCTCCCTGACTTTCCAGACCTAGTCCCATCCCCCTTCTCTGTGTTCTTATAGTGTGTTATCACTTTTCCTTCACAGCTTCCCTCATCCTTGGTAATCATGTGTTTATTTGTGTCATTGTATCCTGAATGTCAACCTCTCTGTCTTGACTGTAAGCTCCAAGGAAGCAGAGATGCGGTATCGATGTGCTCATCCTTTATCCCTATCCCTGGGTGTTCAAGGGAAATCTGGGCAATAAATATGTAAGAGCAGATACCTGTAATGATTGCAGGGAGGCCACCCTTTCCCTGGTTATTCTATCTTAGGTGACCACATAGCATCCTGGCTGAGCGTTAAAAGGTTGGATTAACTCAACTGGCTTTGCTCTAAGGCTCAAGGCCGTGCTTGCTTCCCGTTACAAAGACGGCCTTTGCCACTGAGACTCTGCCTTCAAAAATAATCTACCCAATGGAGACTTGACACAGCTCTGAGCCTGAAACAATACCTTCGCGCTATTTGCCGACATTTCAAGCATTAAATTAATATTCTTGAAGCCATGCATTAGGCTCCTAACCTGTCATTTGGATTCAACGAATGCGGACGATTAGAGGAGAGAGCGGTTGGTCCACGGAGAAAGATGACTTGGCATTTTGCATCCAATCACGGAAAGCAAACACAATCGGGCAACGTCCCGGGGGCCGAGAGGAGCTGCAATGTTAATGATGGAAGCAGCGAGAAACAGAACCTTGCAAAAAACACGCAATAAGGCTTTGTAACCTGTGAACCCCACCTACCTCATCCATCCCTAATTTTTTAAAATGTATTAATTTTTTTTTACCATCCCTAATTTTTATAGACCCCTAAAATTGATGTTTAATTAAAGGTTTTTATTTTTTTTAACCATCCCTAATTCTTATCACATAGACCCCAGGCAGGCTCTTAATACATCTTTATCTTTTAGATGCTTCCATGTGTCGCAATATGGCCAGAAGGGGGGTGGCATGATGTATTCAAAGTGCTGAAGGGGAAAAACCTGGCGCCTAGGATACTCTACCCAGCGAGATTATCATTTAGAATAGAAGGAGAGACAAAGAACTTCTCAAACAAGCAAAAACACAAAAGAATTACCAGTAGTAAACCCCCCCTAAAAGAAATGTTGAAGGGTCTTCTCTACATGGAAACGAAGCAAGAATCTATAGGAAAGGGGAAGGTCCCACTAGGAATGGCAAATATACAGTACAGATTAAAGATCACGTCAGTAAACCAGTAAGTAGATGAAAAGACAAAAAAGTGTCAAAGCAACCACAGCTACAGTAAAGAGTTAAGGGACAAGCACGAAGATAGAAACTAGGACATCAAAGACACAGAATGGAGGGGAGGGGAGTACAAAATAAATGCAGCTCTTTTAGGATGTGTCTGAACTAACGGAAGCGGTGTTTTTTCCTTGAGGGCGTGTCATTTACGGAAAGCAACGAAAACTAGGCAGTGTTTGTTTCCAGCCTGGATGCATGGTTAAGGTCACAGCTAGCCTGTCACAGAGTTGACACTGTAGACTATGGTAACGCTAGAGTCTTGTTGCAGTATCTGAGACCGCCTACACCCAGGTTCACCTGCATCAACAGGTTCACGCTTAAGAAAGTCTAGAGCTTGAGGGATTTCTTTGTCCTACAAGACAAACCACAAAACGGGGAGGGTCATTCATGACGAAGGCAAAATTTACTCCAAAAAGTTCGAGGATGGTACAGTTCAGACTGTTAACGCAATGCAACTATTCTTTCCCAAGAGCTGATGTGTTATTTTGGGTTTTTTTGGGGGGGGGGTCAGTTGCTCAAAATCACAGACCTTAGTTAATTAGCTCTTTTTTTTTAAATTGAAGTATAGTTGATTTACAATATCATGATAGCACAGTGATTCAACATACACACACACACACACACACACACACACACACGTACACACACACATATATACAAATTCTTTTTCAGATTCTTTTCCCTTATAGGTTATTACAAAATATGAAGTAGAGTTCCCTGTGCTCTACAGGAGGTCCTTGTTGTTTATCTATTTTATATATAGTGGTGTGTATCTGTTCATTCCAACCTCCTGATTTATTCCTCCTCCACAGCTAACATCATACTTGATGGTGAAGAGCTGGAAACATTTCCTCTAAGATCAGGAACGAGACAAGGATGCCCACTCTCACCACTTTTATTCAACAGAGTTCTGGAAGTCCTAGGCACGGCAATCAGAGAAGAAAAAGGGGTGTGCTCTCTAGGACGTCCTTGTCTGATGAGATCAAAGCAAGCCGGCTAAATGGTTCTAATGAGGTCTTAGAGAAGAACCCAGTTGCTATGGGTGGTTTTCCTTTTGGAAATATTTGTCCAAGTGTTTCAGAATAGCCGGAGCTCTGCCAGAGCAAATCGATTCTAAAACAAATCCTTGGTCCTTTGCCTGTAATCCGTGCTAATGCCTTTCTCGGGCACTGAAGCTTCTCTGGAGACAGACACAAGAACCTATGATATGGGGCTGTACTCCAGGGTCTTACAGCTTTCCTTACGCATGTGCTGTGTAGTTTTAGAAAGCCAAGAAGGCAAGGATATCTTGAGCCTTGCAGGGCTGGAAGCTTATAGCCAGTCTGGTACCCAACTCTGTCAGAGATGATTTCCTTCTTCCTAACAGTCAGGCATCTCTGCTTTGGAGTTTCTGCCCCTTTCAAAATGCGTTTTCAAATCTTATAGCCTCTTGAGCTGTTTGAATCATTTAAACAAGCCCATAGAAGGATGTACTTAGAACTCAAAGGATCGACACTTCAATATTTTCAAAGGATCGACACTTTAATATTTACAATAGCGAGTAAGGGCGAGAGAGTGCATAGATGGCTTTCTTTCCAGGAGGAGAGAAGAAGGTTTGGGGCTCAGTTTATTTATTTATTTTTTTCCTCTCAATAAATAACACTGTCAGAGAGGTTTATGAAAAAAAAATGAACCTTTAAAGTCACCAAGAAAGTGCAGAGGCCAATAAGACATATTCATGATTAAGAAGCCAGGAGTGTCCAAGAAATAGTAGACAATTGAAGTCTTCTTTGCACAGGCATGCAGGGAAAAGCTACACAGCATCTTGGCATCTTTTAAGTGACAGAGCAAAACGGATGCATGTCAATGGATTTGAGACATTTATTTCTGTAAATATAAAAATGTAGACTGCTGCTTCGTTATTGCCTTTAAGTACCCTTCCATTTCCGGGCATTAAAATAAGTTGTGCGCAGATACGAAATTTCCACCACAGCAATTGGCTCACAGGTGCATTTCTGGGGTGGGGGGAACCTTAGCATTTAGCAAGGGTAAAAGCTTTGCGCATTCATATTTAAATGCAAGCCCGAGGCTGTGGCAGGAAAACAAGAGGAAACTCTTCAAGCACAGACTTTCAAGATAATGAAGCTACTCTGTACTGACGTCATGCTTATCCACTATCTCTAAGTAGTTCAGAAGTTTGCGAAGCCTCCACAAAACGTCTTTTGACGCACACACTTCAGCATTTTATCAGGGGAGTAATGATTCGTGAAAGGTTCAAGGTGACTCACTGTTGGCCTGAAAGCACGAGTGGATGCAAATCTCTCCTTTCTAAAAACATTTTTCTTTGTTTGGTGGTAAAATACGCAACACGTAAAATGGACTATGTTTACCACTTTTAAGTGGCATGAAATACATTCACATCCTTGGGCAGCCAACACCACCATCCTCTCCAGAATTCTTCATCTGGCGAAACCAAAGCTCTGTCCTCAGGAAACACTCACTTCCCATCCCCCTAAGGCACCCACCATCCTACTTTCCATCTCTATGGATCTGTACTCCTCTAGGGACGTCCTAGGAGTGGAGTCATACAATGTTGGTCCTTTTGTGTCTAGTTCATTTCACTCAGCATCATGTGCTCAAGGTCCGTCCACATGGTAGCCTGTGTCAGAGCTTCTCTCCTTTTCTGGACTGAGTAATGTTCCACTGTGTGGAGGGACCCCATGTGGTGTATCCACCCATCCAGCCACGGACACTTGTGTTGCTTCCACATGTTGGCTACTGTGAATAATGCTGCTGTGAACCTGAGTGAGCTAATGTTTTCTAGCCCCTGCTTGAGATTCTTTGCAAATCTCCTTTTTCCCCCTAAGAGCAGCAACTGACAGAACATGCTTGATACTTAAGAAATAGGTCATTTTGCAATTTTTAACGGAGGAGAGCCCAGTACACTAGGAAGCAGGTTCGCATGTAAACACTGTAAGATGAATAGACTCCAAGGCTGCAAGGAATGTCTTCGAAACTGTTTGGAGGATGTTTGTTACATGGCATCTGTGACTACCTGTCACATTTTAAAGCTTTATTAAGGCAGTGCTGCCCTTTGTAACTCTCTTGACCTTCTAGTGTCATCGCTTTGAGCTCCCTTGCGGCAATGATGCACAGCAGAGAACAGTTCAAAAGAATAAACACCTACTATTTTTTTTTTTTTTTTGCGGTACGCGGGCCTCTCACCATTGCGGCCTCTCCCGCTGCGGAGCACAGGCTCCGGACGCGCAGGCTCAGCGGCCATGGCTTACGGGCCCAGCCGCTCCGCGGCATGTGGGATCTTCCCGGACCGGGGCACGAACCCGTGTCCCCTGCAATGGCAGGCGGACTCTCAACCACTGCACCACCAGGGAAGCCCCAACACCTACTATTTTGCAGAGTGGAGTCACCTCTTAGAGGGAAGAGTATTCTGAGTTCTTGGTTATTTAGGATAAATTCTAAACGTGTACCACCAGCACAGTTAAAAGAGTGAGGTTTTGTGTATGGTAGGTTTACACCTCAAAAACAGACATGGATTACCAATGGGGTTCACCAAGTTAATAGGGTTAGGAGAAGCAGAGGAAGGAAAGGTAGGTTACAGATAAAATGTTGATAAGCTGCTTTGTGACAAGTATGTTCCTGCCATAGTTTGAACCGGTATTTCCTCAGCTGATGCATGGCGCAATTCTAGATGGAGTTTTCTCTCTCTCAGCTGCCTTTCTCCTCTATCTATCTATCACCTACCTATCCATCCATCCATCACCTATCTATCATCTATATCTATCATCTGTCTGTCTGTCTGCCTATCATCTATATCTATCCATCCATCCATCACCTATCTATCTATCTATCCATCCATCTACATCTATCCATCATCTATTCATCTATACCCTGTGAAGATGCTCCTTTCACAGTGGGAAGCAAGTGTCCCTCACGTCAGTGATCACATCTGCTTTCTCAAGAAGAGCTGTTCTGATACATCATCCCACCCAAGTGGAATACAGAGGCAGCCCGAGCTGATGAAGACACTGGTCAGTAGCCAACCTTGCAAGCTGGCCTTGCTAAGGAGAGCCGTGTCCAGCCTGCTGTGTTCATTCTTCTCTGCACATGGGCCTCGCGACAGCACATGTCTGGGGTTACAAAGGCCAGATGGGATGATGCATTTCTAAGAGACAGTGACGTGTTCCAAGGTTGATGGGTGATGAGTACAGAGCTGGGGACAGGTCTGCTTCAAGGCAGTAGGTTACAAAGCATGTAGCAAAGGGTTACCCGCTTTGCTGTTGCTCTTCTCACCACCACAAGGTGGCGCATGACTTGGCAAGGGCTCTCGGGCTGGCTGAGGGGGGGTATGCTTGGCAGCGGGTGACTTTTCTAGAAGGGGCTCTGAGCCCCAGGGAGGTTGAAGCAATGAACACACCTGGAGGAGAAGGTCTAACACGGAGACCTCGCGCGGGGTGCACGGAGGGCCGCCGGGACTCCCGGGCAATCTGATTTTGGAAGTGGGTTGAAGAGTCAAAGGGGCAAGAGATGATGAGCTTAGGATAACGGCCAGAACACACACTTCGAAAGGACGGCTTCGCTGCCGCCACACCCCTCAGCACTCTGTCCGATCAACCTGTGTTGGTCTCAGATCCTCACACCAACTCCCCTGGGTTAAACCACTAGGATCGCAACCAACACAGTCTGGATGCTTCCGAGTTTCAATCGGCATTTGCAGGACTCATGGAAAACAGCTCCCACCCCCAACACAAAATGAAATCACTGGTGAAACGGCGTGTAAAGAGGCTTTTACATGCTCTCTCGAATTCTCCAGAAGCTTGGGCTTCCAGGCTCTGAAATCTCTAAAGCTCCTTTGGACTAGGACCCAGGAGGTTGGATTTACCCTAATTCCAAGGGAGCTAAGACAAGGATGCTCACAGGGGTCCCGGCAGGGTACCGGCTGCCGCTTTCTCTTCCCTTGTCTTTTCCTAGCAGATAGCATGATTCCCCAGATTAAAAAGGGAGTAATATCTAGTACGAAGCCTCCATTTTCCATGGGGACTGAAATTCTGAAGCACTCCATAAAACCTCCCTTTCAGTAAACCCTACACGCTGTTTCTCATTAGTCTTCCAAGAATATTAAAAGGAATTTTAATTCAGGTTTTGCAAATAGAGAAACAGCACATGTTGTATTTCATACTGTTGAATATTAATACCTCTGAGGGAGCTTCAATTTCCATTTTTTTTAAAAAGCTGAGAATTCAAGAAAATAATATTCCGACAGTCTCCACAGGCAAATAAAAAGAGAGTCATATTCATTGTCTATATAATTCCAGTAAAGGGACTGTCCTGTCTCTCCCACACCTTTTCCCTCACAAAGATGATGTCTTCTCATCTGGCTTGTAGTTTCTTGCTCAATGAACCCTAGAAATTTCCTTTTTCTCACCTTCCCAAACTACGAGTCAGGTTTTGCAGGTGTTTCCTTCTTTACTGCTAACCTTGATGAGTCTGAATTCAATGTCATGTCCTTAGAGGGCCTGCAAATACTGAGTTTCTGGATCTTCCCATACCTCGGAAGGAATAAAAGCATCTTTGACTCCATCTCTCTTAAAAACAAGTGCCGGGGCTTCTGTGGTGGCGCAGTGGTTGAGAGTCCGCCTGCCGATGCAGGGGACGCGGGTTCGTGCCCCGGTCCGGGAAGATCCCACATGCCGCGGAGCGGCTGGGCCCGTGAGCCATGACCGCTGAGCCTGTGCGTCCGGAGCCTGTGCTCCGCAACGGGAGAGGCCACAGCAGTGAGAGGCCCGCGTACCGCAAAAAAAAAAAAAAAAACAAGTTCTGTGTCTCTTACTGGTCTAATACTGCCTAGACTTGGTGGTGGCTTTTAGCCCTTTCCTAATTGTGGGATTTGGCCCTGGATCTGTCCCTGCTGAGGAATCCAGCACGTTCCCATTTAGGATACCGTGTTTTATCTTTAATACGCAGAACAGCCTCCACGGGTGCTCCAAGGTAACAACCCACATCCGTACTTGGCTTCAGGGGTTGAAGGAGACCTGCCACAGAGCCACCATCGCCGCGTGACTCAGATTCTAACTTTTGGACCGCGCCCCCCCCCCCCCCCCCGCCTTCCATAGTTCTGGGTATATAAACGGTACCTCACATTTGCTCAATTCAAATTGCCTGAATTTTACATCCAGGTTGAAAAAAATATATATGTGGGCTCCACGGGGTTCTTCTACAAGAGCTCCTGGAGAATTAGAAAGAAAAAGTAAGCCCGAGCCCAGACGTCAGCCTCAAAGACCTTCTGTCTCCAGGTGATGCCAGTACATTGAGAAGGAAAGACTTGTGGAGACTTTCCGTCTCGTACGGAGCTTCTGTCTGGTTATTAATATTATGCTTGGGTTTGTCCTGTTATTCCAGGACCCGGGGTCAAATTTCAAAGTCTGATGGACTTCTTGTCAGTGACAACTTGGACAGATATATTGGGAAATGACCTGAAAGGCTAATTTCTAAAGCTTTATAGGTGAGAAAGGGAAAAACACCTGACTTTTTCTAGAGGCTAAAGCCCTGTACAAAATCGTGGTCTCTAAACAGCAAAAATTTGGCCACGCGTACTCCCTTTACCGGAATTTAGACACTTCAATATCAAAAGCGTTTTCTTTCTTTTTTTTTTCAAAGGCAACCCGGACATTGCAAGAAATAAGACAGCACGATTTGTTGTATTAAAAATGCCTAGTCTCTTCTGAACGTAGGAACTGGTTTCAGAATTTTACTTTATAATGCCCTAAAGCGCTCTTTGAAATTTTCTCTGGAAATTCTTTCTGACTGCTTTAAAAAAAATTAACTCCATTTGGAAAAAAGGGAATTGGCCACAGGCTGTATTATTTGGTGTTTGGTAAAAGCTAAAAGCTCATTATGTAGGCACTGTAACTCTACCTGGATTAAAAAGGTAGCTCTCCTCATAGAATTGAAAGAGGGAAAAAAGGCAGCAGAAGGCTATTTCACATGGGGACAAAAAAAAAATTAGAAAACTGAACACCTTGGGGAAATTAGACATTTCTATTTAAAATGATTTCTGTTTAAATGGTTGTGATAAAAACATAATGGAACTTCTCTCTTTAGTAGAACAACATTTATTGTGAACAGCCAGTTTAATAGAGCTCTTGACATATGCCTGTCCCCTTTTTAAAATTCTGAATTACCCAGATGCGTATGGCCAATTTTTAAGAGCCAGAGTTTGTGTTCACTTAACCCTAAATATTCTTGAGACTTAAACCTCTGTGCTTCTCTAAAAATTCTTCCTGAAAGTTGAAAGGTGAAGACACCACTAGGGGTAAATATTGAAGCACTGGTTGGCTTATTGGGTGAAGGATGCTCAGAGAATTTTAGATTTTTGGAGTATACAATTGTTCCTAGACGTCAAGTCACCCCACCAACATAGGCATTCCCAATAAATAAAATGTTCTGAAGTGTACATTTGTTGGCTTGTACAAAATAGTCTGTGAGTTTTTCTGTTGTGCTTATCACGGTTGATCTGCATTTACTTTGAAATTTATTATAAGAATTGCAAGAACAGAACAGGGGAATCGTATATGTTTGTATACATATTTAGCAATTATCTACATTTTGTCCTAATTGTTTTATAGTCCCCCTTCCTCTCTTTGCATGTACACACACACATACATACACACACACATACATACACACACACACACACATACACACAATTTCTTCTTCTGAACCACCGTGTCCATTGAAGAGTTATGTTCCTTTACTCCTAAATACTTCATATTCTAAATAAAATCCTAAATATTTCATAACCGTCGGCATAACAAGGACATTTCCTTAGATAACCAAATAACTGAATAATGGAAATCAAGATATGCAGCATTTGTACAACATAAAAATATATACTTGCAATAAGACATGAAGAAAACACAGGACTTCAGTGCTTTAGGTGAAACCCACGGACCCCGAAGTTTTCCAAAGTTCAGCCCTAAGCCTGGATGCTTTGAGCTGGAAGGAAACAGTCACATCCTGGGCTTGACCATCTCTTTGTGATGAAGGTGCAGTAAGTCTTTGTGATTCTCTGGTCCCCTTCAGATTCACACATCTACATCGGGTCTCACACGGTCCCTGATGCAGGTACCTTCCGCCTCATTCACTCTTCAACCCTGTCCAGCCAGTGCGTCACCAACGACTGGGCTGCAAACTGTCCTAGATGAATCTCTGCTCTGTGTTAACTACAAACCGTCCTTCCTGTCACTCCTAAGGCATCTGGTGTGGAGAGCATATTATAAGGTCTCCCTGAGAACACAATCGGTACTCAACCACATACTTCAGTGTAACTTGAACCACGGGGCAAGGGAGCAATTTTATGGCAAATCTTCCAGATAATCACGTACAACTGAATGAGAAAAGCACATTTCTTGGTTAAAGGAGATGTGGTACATATATAGAATGGCATATACCCAGCCATAAAAAAGAAGGAAATAATGCCATTTGCAGTAACATGGATGGACCTAGAGATGATCATACAAAGTAACTCAGAGAAAGACAAATATTATATATCACTTATATGTGGAATTAAAAAAAATGATACAAATGAACTTATTTATGAAACAGAAACAGACTCACAGACATAGAGAACAGACTTGTGCTTGCCAAGGGGGAAGGATTTGGGGGAGGGATGGATTGGGAGTTTGGGATTAGCAGATACAAACTGTTACATATCGGATGGATAAACAACAAGGTCCTACTGCTTAGGGAACTATATTCAATATCCTGTGATAAACCATAATGGAAAAGAATATGAAAAAGAATGTGTATGTATGTATAACTGAATCACTTTGCTGTAGAGCAGAAATTAACACAACACTGCAAATCAACTATGCTTCAATAAAATAAATTTAAAAAAGAATATCACATCATTGTAGTTCAGTTAATTTAATATAAATAGCCCATCCTTTATCATTTTTCCACTGAGGTAGATATCTAACAATCTACCAGACTATTCTCAAATCTATAGCTGTATAGCACACTTTTTAAGGTAGATATTATTAGATTTTGACAACTAATTTTACCTGTCTCCTTTCCTTCTCTCTATATGATCCTACCTGTAATTTTTGCTTCATTTTAAATGATAATTCTGGAATAATGATCCACCCAAAAATCTTTGTTCTGATTTCTGAATACCTATTCTAATGAGAAGTTAAGCCCTACAGCTGAGATTATCAGGTACCCTTTCAGCTGCTTCCCATAATTTAAAAGAATCTCATGTCTCACTCATTTTAAGGATTCAACAGATGTTGAATGAATATGTTTGAATATCATTTCTTTGAGGATGAATCACCTGAAAGTTTCTTGGATGTTGAATCTAAATTTCAGGACGATGAGTTTGTATAGGACATTTTTAGCTTCCTTTCCAGTTGAAAGGTTGTTACAGAAAACAACACTTAGTGATTTGAATAAAACGTTTATGCTTCCATCTCCAGTAGGATATTCTGTTAGATGCTGGGTTAATTGCATAAGATTTGGGAAGCTCTACTCTCTAACTTTAAAAAAATAATCAAGCATATGTGATGAGGGATGTAAGAATTTTGAAAATATAATTTATCATGGAAGAAATAGGAATGGTAATAGAAGAATGAAGTAGACCCTTTTGTAATTGTAAGGAATAGTTTATTTATGTAAACAGGCAGAACTTTGATTACAGACATTTAATAGCATGAAAAATATAACTATGGGTTTTCCAAGTCTGAAATTTCATAATAAACAGGCTAAGTTAATTTCCCATGGGAATATTTCCAATTGAGTCACAAAGCATGCATGAAACAGAATGACAGAGGGTTAACAAACTTTAAATATCAGGGTGCTTTGCCATTTCATTGATTATTTTTCAGACCTAATTGCCATTGGGTTAGATTTCCAAGTTCCATATTGAGTTTCACTGTAGCCTCAGTACTCTGACAGAACAAGATTTTGATTCTTCCCTTCAAAACGTGTAGAGGATACACACACGACTTGCTTAAATTACTGAGCAACTCAAAATGTATTTACGTGCCAATTTAATGGTGCAGATAAAAGTATTGTAAGAATCTGAAGCAGGAAGAGGCTGATGTGGTCTGAGGTTTGCAGCAGAGATCTGAGGGAAAGACTAGAAAATAGGTGCCGGCCCAGGGTAGAGTGAAAACGGGAACGCAGTGCAGGACACACAGAGGAAAATGAAGCACAAAGGTGCCCACCATCAGGTTGTTAGAGAAGGTGTGTGCTAGGGTGGACTTGAGCATAAAGAGAGGAATTTTAGGGGGAACTCTAAATGCCCCCAATTTAGGATAGCTGTGGACATAAGGTTTATGAGTATGGGATGTGTTGATTGAAAAGTATACTATAGGACAATATAATAGTAAGTGTATACATGTATGTGTATATACATATAATAGCAAGAATTTATAATAGTAAGGGTTACAAGTATGGGATGTGTTGATTGAAAAGTATACTATAGGACAATATAATAGTAAGTATATATATATATATGTGTATATACATATAATAGCAAGGATTTATAATAGTAAGGGTTATGAGTATGTGATGTGTTGACTGAAAAGTACACTATAGGACATTATTTATAATAGTAAGGATATATACATGAGTTGGGTGGGGAGAGAGAGAGGGAGAGATTTAGTATGAGGAATTGCCTTATGCAGTTCTGGAGGCTGAGAAGTTCCACAGTCTACCCTCTATAAGCTGGAGACCCAAGAAAGCCAGGTGTAATTCAATCTGAATCCAAAGCCATGAGAACGAGGGCACCTGAAGGTGTAAAGCCCAGCGTGAGGTCAGGAGAAGACGGGATAAGATGTCTCAGCTCAACAGTGATACAGGAAACGATGGGTGAATTCTCCCCATCTCCGCTTTTGGTTCGATTCGGGCCCTCAACTGATTAGACGAGGCCCACCCACGTTAGGGAGGGCAACCTGCTTACTCAGTCTGCTAGCTCAAACGCTAATCATATCGGGAGACACTCTCACAGACACGCACAGAAATCATGTTCAACCTGAACCCCCGAGCCCCTGCCCCAGCCATTCTAGCGGCTGCATAAAACTAGCGTCCCAAATGCAAACGTGTAGACATTACACACACGTGTAGACAATACTTTGCTTTACCAAGAACCTTCCATCTTGTTCCTTAGAAAATTCTATGAAGAACCTAAGAGAGTTGGCTCCATTATACAGATGGATGAACTGGAACAGAGGTTTCACACAGCAGAAGTCAACGCGTAGGTGGACCCAAAGCTCTACCTGTATTATGGATTAATTTATCTTTCCAGGAATCTAAAGTTATTGCCTTGAAATAACTGACATCTCTTTTAAATCAGATGAACTTGTGTGGATGAACAGTCCTATGTCTATGCATTCCCACCGGAATAGCTGTGACATCTAACAGCGCCTGGTTAGATTTGTAATAAATGACTTTCAGTCACCATTTTTTTAGACGGTCACTCCAATCATAACACTATGAAGGTCATGGGAAGACAGAAAATAAACTAAATCTGGGAGCTGGAAAAAACCGTGTACGTTGGTTAGTTTGAGCCTCATATTTTAGAGAAGATGAAGCATAGCGTGGTGAGCCCAAGACCACAGAGGAAGTTAAAGACAGAGAAAGTTCTAGAAATCTAGGTCCCCTTGGTCCACAGAGTGCGTTGAATGATGGCACTCCCAGAGAGATTCACATCCTGCAACCTGGGAAAGGGAGCTGATTTGGACAAAGGGTCTTTGCAGATGAGATGAAGTGAAGGGTCTGAGATGAGGTCCTCCTGGAGGAGGGTGACACTAAATCCAATGACAGGTCCTTCTAAGAGACAGAAGAGGAGAGACCCAGACACAGAGGAGAAGCCCCGAGAAGACAGAGGCAGAGACGAGAGGGATGCGGCCACAAGCCCAGGGATGCCTGGGGCCTCCAGGAGCTGGAAGAGGCAGGAAGGACCCTCCCCTGGAGCCTCTGGAGGGACCGCGGCCCTGGGACACCTTGACCTCAGGCGTCTGGTCTCCAGGATGGGGGAAGATAGATGCCTGTTGTTTTTAGCCACTCATTTCATGGTGCTTTTGCTGCAGCTGCCCCAGGGGATGAATACAGTCCGTGTTCAGCTGTTTCGTGTTGCGTGGTTCCCAGAGTGAGAACACGGTGCATCTGTCTGGGTGAATTTCTCCTCCCATTTCCCAGGCACCCACTTCCTCATGATCACATCACCAGTGTCCCTGAATAACAGTATCTGAAGGAGGAATCTGCCCCAGTGCCATGCCTAATTGCAGTCCCCAATTGCTGTCTGCCCCATTGGCAGACTGGCCGTGGGCTTCCAGCCCCAGACCTTGGCACTCCTGCAGAAGACGCAGGTTTATTGAAAGGAGCAACTTCAGGCTGACATGTTAATATTCTCCACAATAAGTTGGGCAGTTTGGAAGCATAAATATGAAGTCAAGTTCTTCTAAAGATCTCAGAGAAGGCTTCCCTGGGGGCGCAGTGGTTAAGAATCCACCTGCCAGTGCAGGGGGCATGGGTTCGAGCCCTGGTCCGGGAAGATCCCACATGCCACAGAGCCACTAAGCCCATGCGCCACAACTACTGAGACTGCGTTCTAGACCCCACGAGCCACAACTACTGAGCCCCCGCACCACAACTACTGAGCCTGTGTGCCACAACTACTGAGCCTGTGAGCCACAACTACTGAGCCAGAGCACCACAACTGCTGAAGCCCGCGCGCCTAGAGCCCGTGCTCTGCAACAAGAGAAGCCACCGCAATGAGAAGCCCATGCACTGTAATGAAGACCCAACGCAGCCAAAAATAAATAAATAAATAATTTAAAAACAAAACCAAAATTTCATTAAATATCTCAAAGAAAGGCTACAGACCCTTGACATTTGTCCTAACATGATGTTCTTTTTTTTTTTTTTTCTGCCACATGGCATGTGGGATCTTAGTTCCCCGACCAGGGATTGAACCCACGCCCCACTGCAGTGGAAGTGCAGAGTCCTAACCGCTGGACCGCCAGGGAAGTCCCTATGATGTACTTTTCTGACCTTTTCATCAGCCTGACTGGACGTTTCATTTATTCCCAACATGAGACCAAGACATTCAAAAAACGTCCTGGAGGTCAGCTGTTACAGGGAGCCTGTTGTTTGCCACAGAACTGCCTCTTTCAAATATATTAGAGCAATCAAAAGGTAGCTGCTTAGAAAGGTCAGTGAGTCATTATTGTTTTACAGGATGGAGAAAGCATGAATATCAGGGAATATTCTTTCTTTCAGTGTCAAGGTCTCCAAACCATGAAAAAGTTGGATAAATAAATTAATTGTACCTTTCCAAAGGATGGTACCAAAAATTGGCTACCTTTCAAATATAGAGGCTCGAGTCTTAACATCTATAGCAGCTTTGCTTAATTACAAAATTAAATGAAAATTCTATTTTATTTATTTAATTATTGATTAAAAATAAGATTTGCTTTATTAAATATATATATATAAAAGTCCCAGAGAAATGGATAGCTCTAAAGAGAGGAAATCTTAAAGCCAATGAATCTCAGGGACTTCCCTGGAGGTCCAGTGGTTAAGATTCTGCGCTTCCACTGTAGGGGGCACAGGTTCGATCCCTGGTCCCGGAACTAAGATCCCGCATGCCGCATGCTGCGGCCAAAGAAATAAAATAAAAATAAAAAAGTCAATGATTCTCAGACCTCTTTTCAAAGCAGGTAATTTGGGGGGTAGGGCCTAGGAAGAAGAATTAAATAAATAAGAAAGATGAAAGAGAGATGAATACGTGAACTTGGGAAGGATGTGGATACACCAAACGTGTGCCATGCGACGCTGTGTATTTTTTTTTTTCTTTTTTTTTTTGCGGTACGCGGGCCTCTCACTGCTGTGGCCTCTCCCGTTGCGGAGCACAGGCTCCGGACGCGCAGGCTCAGCGGCCACGGCTCATGGGCCCAGCCGCTCCTCGGCATGTGGGATCTTCCCGGACCGGGGCACGAACCTGCATCCCCTAGCATCGGCAGGCGGACTCTCAACCACTGCGCCACCAGGGAAGCCCGATGCTGTGTATTTGATCATCTTTTCTGCACGTATGGGTATGAGTGTCAACCAGACATCCCACAACGGAACAAGAGGTATTTATACACCCTAGGCGTTCATGGCCTCCCTGGACCCTGCAGTATTTGATGGACCCTCTGGGGAAGTCATACTCCTCAGCTTGACCCTAATGAAATAAGAATCACAGAGATTGAGAGAAAAGGGCAAAAGGGAAAAAAAAGGACAGACACTTACTGGGTTTCCCTGTGTGTCAGGCATCATACGTGTTACCACCTTACCTTGTCTATATGTTATGACCTAACACTTACTCTCCTGATTTTGCAGAGTGAGTCTTAGAAGCTGAATTGCTGGGTCAGAGCTTAGGCATGGTAGCCTGTAACAGATACCACCAAATTTCCATTAAAAACATATGAAGCCAACGGTATCAGACTCCTCATTTCTCCAGCTCCTTGCCAAAAAAGCCCGTTAGTCTCTTTCAATTTTTTTTTTTTTTTTGCCAGAGTGGTAAAAATGGTAAATCCTGGCTTAGGTTTAATTCCCTTTCATTATTAAAGAAGGCTGTGTGTCTTTTCACGTATTTATTGACACATTTGTTTATTTGTGTTGCCTCTGTGTTTTTGCCTCGCTATGACTTTTTTTTTTAAGTTTTGGCTTCTATGCGAGGCAGGTGGGATTTTAGTTCCCTGGCCAGGGATCAAACCCGCGGCCTCTGCATTGGAAGCATGGAGTCTCAACCACTTAACTGCCAGGGTAGTCCTTGGCATGACTTTTTATTTTAAGATTTTTTTTTTTGATGTGGACCATTTTTTTTTAACGTCTCTATTGAATTTGTTACAATATTGCTTCTGTTTTATGTTCTGTTTTTTTTTTTGGCCGGGATCTTAGCTCCGCCACCAGGGATCGAACCCGCACCCCCTGGCATTGGACGGCGAAGTCTCAACCACCAGACAGCCAGGGAAGTCCCCCTTGCTAGGACTTTTACAAGGAGTGATGGGGAGTCAGGCAGAGTCCGTTCTGTTTCCCTGGTTATGAAACTCAGAGACAGAGCAAGGTGTCCTCTTGGTGTATTACCTGTCTTCTGCAGCCACAGGAAGCAGCAAGGGCATCCTCAAGGTGTGTAGGAGAGGAGTGAGCGTCCCAGGTGGCCTCCATCCTCACCCACTGCCTGATACCCGGCTAATTGCAGGATGGGGGCCTGCCTGACATAGCTGTGCACTATCAGCTAGCGCTGCGGACACACGACTCCTTAGTGGGGGCTGATTCAGCCTAGGGGGGTAGATATGCTCCAAGGCAGCTACTGCCACTGCAGGTGAGTTTCCAGAGGTGAGATGTTGGGAGCAGCATGCAGTGGTCAATGGCCCCTTGCTCACTCTCTATACCCCTCTGTCTGATGTCTGAGCATCCTGCCCTCTCCCTCCGGTCCATGCCCACCCCTGTGTCCCCAGGTCTGCTCAAGGCACGTTTATGAACTTTCAAGGCAACAGGTGCTGCGCTGAGCCCGTGGCATGTGATCAAGGTGACTAGATGTGCTCTTTGCCCTGTAAAGAGAGATCTGACCTCCACCTACACAATTGCATCCTTTCTCTTTCCTCCCTTCCAGAGCTTCCCAGGAAACTGGGATGCTATTTCTGCAAACTGATTCCAACTACGATATAGAAGACAGACGTTCGTTCCCCTCCCATCTGAAGAACGACCTCTTCTCATGGCTCGGAGGGACGGGTTTCTTTTTTATTTATTGTTTGAACCTGTGCACCAGGTGCAGAAATGTGACCCTGCTCACCCAGTGGGAAGGGGAACCTTGTCTTTGCAGCAGACAAAGCAGTCCTGTGCTCTTTTCAGACTTAATTATTGTTCCTTCAAAAGGTTGTTTGAGCCTGGCTTCAAAAGAATGGAGATTAGCGTGGTGTCTTTGATCTCTTGTCCCCTTTAAGCCTCAGGTAAATTCGACTTCTATATTTACTTAATTGTTCCTGTCAGCCTCGACTGGCCGGCGTCAGATTTCCTAAACAATTATTATGAGGAGGCATTGGGCTGGCTAATTCAAGACGTTCATCTGCACTCTTTAACTCCTTTACAATTTAAAAATTCTATCCTGTATTTCAACTGGCTGAGATCTCCCTAAAATGTAATGATAGTTGCAGAAACACCATCTAAGACAGGGTGGTGATAAATGTTCTGTACTCTTATTAATGGTACTACAAGTCCCGACATTATTTCTACCTGATAGGAAAATTGGTTAATCAAGAGATGAAAAAATATTCCATAAAAGAAATTTATGGTTACCGGGGGGTAAGGGGTAGAGGGATAAACTGGAAGATGGCGATTGACACATATACACTACTATATATAAAACAGATAACTAATAAGGACCTACTGTGTAGCACAGGGAACTCTACTCAATACTCTGTAATGACCCATATGGGGAAAGAATCTGAAAAAGAGTGGATGTATGTGCACGTATAACTGACTCACTTTGCTGTATTCCTGAAAGTAACACAACATTGTAAATCAACTCTACCCCAATAAAAATTTTTAAAAAAATAAAACCTTTCCCTAGAGCCTACATCTAGTCAGAGACAGAAGCAGAATATATCGGAATTGGAGTTCGTTTCTGATTGGTTCACAGAGCAGCCACTCAGCTCTGTATATAATATATACGCATCCAGGGACTGGAGAAGTGTTTGTTCTCCAGGGACAAGCATGGGTGTCCCGGCGATGGTGGGTAGACGGTGTTTTGTGTGGTGGTTTTATTGTCTTTTGTTTCGTTTTCTCACAAGTTTCAGGCTGCCGTGGATCAACGTGGTGATTTGGTTCCGGGACATTTTTTTTTATCCCCCGAAAGGACAATTCAAGACCAGATCGAGGCAGCATCCCACTGGCCCAGGGAAGGGACTGGAGTCATCTTAGCTCTACCATGGAACGTAGGGGGACTGTCTACAATATACTTTTGAATGCCGGTTTCCTAGACTGTGGACCACGTAAAAATAAAAGAAGCCAGGTGTGGAAATGCTCAATTGAAAGGTCAGGAAAGATCTGAGATGACTGAGAAGCTCAAGGGGTTTGTCGGGATACATGGAGAACGATTCAGCCGCTTACTGGGAAGAACTCAGAGGGTTGTAACCACCTGTGGCCAGCGTGAGGCGGCGGGAACATGTCCCACACATGTGCCAAAAATGGGCCTTTTACTTGTGCGTTGGAAAATTACCGTGAAGATTTAACATTTTAAGTGTTTCTGAACGTCTTTAGCGTCTGAAGTGCAACTCTCTGCAGGAATAATGACATGATTGCTCGTGGCAGTTATTAAAGCTATAGGTGCCACCATGACATTTCAGGCGAAGCTCTTTGTGTGATCAGTGGATGCCTTGTGTACTAAGTGGTTTTGATTCTTTGTGTTTTGTGTGTGTCTCAATTTTATTGAACGGGGGAAAGTTTCTCAGAAACATAGTATACAAACAAAAAATAAGATACTTTTAGAACATGACACGTGTACAGACACTGGAGGACTGTTTAGATTTTAGGCAAATTAAAAGGAGATTATGGAAATATTTCTATGAAAGATGGCTCTGTATAATACCTTTTCGGCAAAATTTTCAAAACCGAAAACTTCAGGTAGATGGCAGGAGGATGGTTCCAAAGAGAATATTGTTTTGGACCAGATCTTATTGTTCTGGTACTGAAAGCATGTTAGTATCTTCTGCAAAGTTGGAACATATAAATTCCAGGTGCAGACCTTAGCGCCACAGCAGCTGAGGTGAGATGATTTGAGACGATTTGTGGACCTTTAGAAGATGCATGAGGTTGGATTCCTTATCGTTTCTTCTTCTGCGACTAGAAACAGAGAAACTTAAATCTGTTGGTTACTGAGTTATACACTTCTCTTTCCAACTGGGCCACTTCTGCCATAGTGAACGCCCACGATGGTATGTGCATACGTTCTTGCGTTTGTCATGAGAAATTGTTATGGGCTCCTCATGCCCCTTCAAAATCCCTAGGTTGAAGGCTTAACCCCAGAACTGCAGAATGAGGTGTTGGGGATATTCCTGATTCCAAATTAGGTAAGAAATTGAACATGGCCTCAAGGAGAATAGGATTTACCAAAAGATAACTTTGTTCAAGGGGAGGTTGGCGTTGCTTTTGTGTACGAGGAAGGCGGGAAGAAGCCCCATTGCTGGTCTGAGACGTCTCAACATCAAAAGCTACTGAATGAATTCCGTGAGCAGAAAGCCCTTGTCGTTTGTGTCACATCATATCTAAGAAGGGCCTACCAAGACGGAACGTCTGGGTGCCCCATTATTCACCCCACAGTTTTCAGAAGAGACCTAAGATTCTCCTGACAGTTCTACGGAGTGTAAATTGCTTATTCCACTCTACCTAGATCTTTGTGGCTTGCTCTCTTGCTGGATATATTGTGTTTTTTAAATACTCTAGAAAGGTCCTTGGACTAATTCATGGACTCCATATGACCCAAACCACATTCCAGTTAAGCACACCTTCCTGTACTGCTTGATATCCAGGGCCCCCAATTCTTTCCCATTTGGACTCAAGGACTTATGTATTTCCTTGAAGAATGGCTACCTCAGGTGTCTGTCTGTTCGGTGGTCACATCCTCTGAAGGACATCGCAAGCTACTGGCACGGCCCATCCTATCTGTCTTGTTTGGTTGCATTCTTAATATTTTCTTATAAAGCCAGCCAATGAGAATAAGGAATCCTTGTTAATACACACGCTATAAAATCAGGGGGTAATGCTTACCATTTGTAACGAGGGTCTTTTTAATTTTTATTAAAAAACATTTTTTTTTACAGTCGGTTCTCATTAGTTATCTATTTTATACATAGTAGTGTATATATGTCAATCCCTATCTCCCAATATATCCCACCTCCCTCCCTTCCCCACCTTGGTACCCGTACGTTTGTTCTCTATGTCTGTGTCTCTATTTCTGCTTTGCAAATAAGTTCATCTGTACCATTCTTCTAGATTCCACATATACGTATTAATATACAGTATTTGTTTTTCTCTTTCTGACTTGTAATGAGGGTCTTTTACAACATTTTTTTTTTATCTCAGTGTTTATGCTTCTCTGGGATTATACATGTTTGTTTATTTATTTCTGGGCTAGTTTTAATTCTCCCTCCTGTGGTTACATGAAACAAAACTTGCTCCACGTAAGTAGCCCTGCAATCGTTTGTAAGGAGTGACGTGTTTCCTTCTTTTCTTGTTGCACTGAATACTGGCAAAACGGGCTGTGCTTTCTCTTATGCAACAGTCACATGGTCACATTTTCTTTCATCAACGTTTTTATTTCAAACTGTTTTGCCCCAAGATGAATCCAAAACTAACGTGCGGGCTTCCCTGGTGGCGCAGTGGTTGAGAGTCCGCCTGCCGATGCAGGGGACGCGGGTTCGTGCCCCGGTCCGGGAAGGTTCCACATGCCGCGGAGCGGCTGGGCCCGTGGGCCATGGCCGCTGAGCCTGCGCGTCCGGAGCCTGTGCTCCGCAACGGGAGAGGCCACATCAGTGAGAGGCCCGCGTACCACACACACACACACGCAAAAAATCCCCAAGAAGAGTATATAGTGTGAACATATTTCAAATTAAATTTAAGAAAAGTAGTGTCTAACAATGGAGAAAGCTTACCAGTGTAATATTTTGATGAACACACTGTTGGAAATGTCGTTCTAATGAATTGATATTATTCACCTGCCTGATCAGTATGTAGCGAGCGCTCAGGCAAATTCTTGTACACAAATATTCGTAGAAGTACTATTCACAGTAGAAAAAAACGGGGAGAGGGATACACTGGGGGAGTGAGATTGATATATACACCCCACTACATATAGATAAAACAGACAATGAAAAAGAACCTACTATATAGCCCAGGGAACTGTACTCAATAATCTGTAATGGCCTATATGGGAAAACAATCTAAAAAAAGAATAGATATATGCATACGTATCACTGATTCACTTTGCTGTACCCCTGAAACTAACACAACATTGGAAATCAACTATGCTCCAGTAAAAATTAAAAAACCACACACGCCAGAAAGAACAAAGAAAAAAGAAAAAAAAGGTGGAAACAATACAGATGTTCACCAATGGATTAATGGAGAAACAAATTGTGCTGTATCCACACAATGGAATATTGTTCAGCCGTAAAAGGAGTGAAGAACAGATACCTGCTCTAACATGGAAGAATCCCTGAAAACATGATGCTAAGGGAAACGGTCAGACACAAAAGGTAACATATTATATGATGTCACCTATATAAATAGTTCAACCTATAGAAACAGAAGGCAGATGAATGGTTGCCAGGGGCTGGGGGGAAGGTAGGGATAGGGAATGACTCCTAATTGGGATGGGGTGTCCTTTAGGAAAACGTTCTGGAATTAGACAGTGGTGATAGTTGCCCAAGATTATAAATGTACATATTACTGCTGGATTGTTCAATTTTTAAAATAGTGATAGCAATTATTTATTGAGTACTTATGTGACAGGCAATACAGTACTTTCTGTTGTTGATTGACGGCTCTTTTAGTTTTTAAAACAATTTTATTGGAGTAGAGTTGCTTTACAATGGTGTGTTAGTTTCTGCTGTACAGCAAAGTGTATCAGCTATATGTATACATATATCCCGTTTTTTGGATTTCCTTCCCATGTAGGTCACCACAGAGCACTGAGTAGAGTTCCCCGTGCTCTACAGTAGGTTCTCATTAGTTATCTATTTTATACATAGTAGTGTATATATGTCAAATCCCAATCTCCCAACTCGTCCCATCCCCCCTTTCCCCCTCAGTAACCATAAGCGTGTTCTCTCTCTACATCTGTGACTCTATTTCTGCTTTGCAAATAAGTTCATCTGTACCATTTTTCTAGATTCCACATATAAGCGATATTACACAATACTTGTTTTTCTCCGTCAGAGTTACTTCACTCTGTATAACAGTCTCTAGGTCCATCCACGTCTCCACAAATGACACTATTTCGTTCCTTTTTATGGCTGAGTAATATTCCATTGTATATATGCACCACATCTTCTTTATCCCTTCATCTGTCATTGGACATTTAGGTTGTTTCCATGTCCTAGCTATTGTAAACAGTGCTGCAACGAACACAGGGGTGCAGGTATCCTTTTGCTTTTCTAAAACACGTTTTCACAGGTAACCTACCACAGTGCATTCACAATCTGTATAGGGTATTATGGAATTGAGGTACATAGTCCTTAAAATTCCGAATCCTGGGACAGGCATCTCCCAAATAATTACTTCTGGGTGTCTGTGTCCGGAATGAAGGAGGTGGCCAGCTCGTCAATCCTAGGGGAAGGGTAGACAGTAACTAAATGTGCCAGAGACGAAGGATCCGAATGGGCTGCACGTGGCTAAGGTGATGGATACCTGCAAATACAGATGTAGTTGGCTTGGTGCCAAGTGACCTGCCTCTTGCACTTACATTCCTGATTCTAGTCATGAAAATCCTTACTGAAGACACAGGTTACTGAATTCTGTTTTCTAAAGTCAGAGGTGGTATTCATACATGAACTACATATGTTGGAAGATGCCAGAGAGACTTTGTGAAACTGCATATATATTTCAGAGTTTCTGAAAAGAGTTCTGAATAATAACCGTGAACACCTGGGAGTGCTTCGGTGGGAACAAGTTAGCATGTGTTTGTGCAGGAAGAGGTCAAACTGAGGGACCGTTTCACGCTAAAATCACGAGACCAAAATTGCAGAAAGAGGAGGACACAAGTCACATGTGCAAAGTCAGCTGGAGGTTAGGAAACCGTGCGCCTCTCTGGAGAGATTCGGGCATAGGCAGAGCAGAGGCAGTTGGAGGTCACAGCAAAGGAAAGGTTGGGATGCTGAGTCTGTGTTCCTTTCCTTCAGAGTTGTGTAGCGTCAGCCCCAGACAACTTTAACGGGTGATTAACGTGATCAACTGATAAAAGAGATTTACTTTAAAAGACCTGCCAATTAGTGATGGCCATTATCTTGTAGTTCCTAGTTTTCCTCTTCCGTTCCCAGTTAAACCTATTTCCTGTAGAAATGGCACACCTTATGTTGGTCCTGTAAGATGGACAGGTGCGTGTTCATAAAATTGCATCCTTGCTGCTTCCGGTGCTGAAGATCGTTTAATTATTTAGTTTTTATAGGACTGCAGGCTCTTGTAAGCTTAATTAAAGCTCTACTTTCCTCTGGGAAATGCAGATGAACTTGCTGGGCAAACTAAAAATCTCCAGGGAATGAGTTTGAAAAAAAAAAAAATAAAGAGAACAGAGAGGTTGGTTGAAGATGGTGGAGTAGAAGGACGTGCTCTCACTCCCTCTTGCGAGAGCCCCAGAATCACCACTAACTGCTGAACAATCATCAACAGGAAGACACTGGAACTCACCAAAAAGATACCCCACATCCAAAGACAAAGGAGAATCCGCAGTGAGACGGTAGGAGGGGCGCAATCACAATAAAATCAAATCCCATAACTGCTGGGTGGGTGACTCACACACTGGAGAGCACTTATACCACAGAAGTCCACCCACTGGAGGGAAGGTTCTGAGCCCCACTAAAAATAGAACTACGATATGACCCAACAATCCCACTACTCGGCATATACCCTGAGAAAACCATAATTCAAAAAGAGTCATGTACCGCAATGTTCATTGCAGCACTATTTACAATAGCCAGGACATGACTATTGTCCTATTGTCCAACCTAAATGCCCGTCGACAGATGAATGGATAAAGGAGATGCGGTACATATATACAATGGAATATTACTCAGCCATAAAAAGGAATGAAATTGGGTCATTTGTAGAGACCTGGATGGACCTAGAGACTGTCATACAGAGTGAAGTCAGAAAGAAAAACAAATATTGTATATTAAGGCATATTTGTGGAATCTAGAAATATGGTACAGATGAACCGGTTTGCAGGGCAGAAGTAGAGACACAGACGTAGAGAACAAATGTATGGACACCAAGGGGGGGAAGCACGGCGGGGGGGGTGATGGTGAGGGGGTGGGATGAATTGGATGAATTGGGTGATTGGGACTGACGTATATAGACAAATATGTATAAAATAGATAATTAAAAAAATAAAGAGGAAAGACTAGTGAATCTTTTCAGTTATGGGAATCAGAGTTTAAAACAAATGTACACAATAGCAGGGAGAAAACTATGGCCTTCTCCAAAGTTTGGAGAGAATTTAGATTAAACTCCACTTCGGTTAATTCTATGAGTCAGTTAACTCTGACATCTGCTACTTTTCTGCCATTGCAGTATCTATTTCATTCCAGCTCTTCTTCATTTTTCTCCCATGATTTTGCCTCCTACACCTCCTTCTCTTTTTCTCTGGCCATGGAAGAAGCATAAATCACGGAAATATGGGTAAAGAGATGCAAAGTCTAACAACTAATCCAGGACATTTTTAGGACAGGCACTAGAGACCCACAGCTGAAGAAATGTTCTCCTCCTGAAACCAAACTAGATGGCCAAAACAAAACAAAGAAATACACAGACACAGTAAAAATGTACCAAGCATCCTCTCCAGAGTCTCCCCAACACCCGCTAGCTTGGGGACTGGCTGGAAAGGACTCAGTCTGCATGATGTTACGAGTGCAGCTAAGACTTATGAAAGCCGAGGAAACGTAGAAACAGCAAGGAAAAGATCTAGTTTGGTAAAGACTACAGAGGTCAAGTGCAGAGTTTCTTCTCTTTGCTCTCTGACGATAACAGTAATGTGCCCTGGGTTCCTCTCCATTTGCAAACTGCAGGGACGTATTCAAGATGCCGTTGCGGAGCAAAGCTCCCTTGAGTCCTGGAGTCCAATGTTCTTAAAGGGAACTGGTCCCGTAGACACCTATGTACCCCATGACCAGCCATCAGACCCAACCAGGAATCAAAGCACACATGATGAAATGTCATGGTTAGTTTCAGCATGCTGACAACCTGGTTTATCTAACCCCCCTGCCTCGTCTTCAGAGAATCACATCTTACCTAGTAACCAAATGCATTGAGTTCTGACAGTCTGACCAAGAGTCATCGCCAGGACTGACATGAGGGGCAAAGAGCAGACTTTCTGTGCGGTGTTGCCTCCCAAGCATTCGTGAAACTAAGAAAACATTTTTCTCCCTTATAGTTCAAATCAGGAATGTTTGAGACAGAGTCACAGCCCTTGCATGCACACTGGAAAAAAAAAAATGCGGCAAGGAAAATTATTATCCGGAAGACCCTCCCTTTTACAAGAGCAGACGAACGTGGCCATCGGCTTTCAAAGAAACACTGAAACACCACTGAGATACACAGCATGGACGTGTCTAAAGTTAGAGCGCATTAAATGGCTCTAGGGAAGGTCCCAAAGTTACCCGACTGAGGGTGTCTAAGGGTTAAGGTCTGAAAGAGAGGATGGTATTTTTTAACCCACTTCTTACAACAGGGGGAAGCATAGAGGTTAAAGCCCTGAGGTCTGCAGTTAGACACAGATTTTTTTTTTTTTTTTTTTACTCTGGGTCTTAATTTCCTTTTCTTTTTTTAAAAAAATTTTATTGAAGTCCAGTTGACTTACAAGGTCGTGTTATTTTCTGGTGTAGAGCAAAGTTGATCAGCTACATATCCATATTTATATGCATAGATATTCTTTTTCAGATCCTTTTCCACTTTAGGTTATTACAAAATACTGAAGAGAGTTCGCTGTGCTACGCAGTAGACCTTGTTGTTTATTTTATATATAGTGGTGTGTATCTGTCAATCCTAAACTCCTAATTTATCCCTCCCTCCCTGTTCCACCATGAGAGCTGTGTGATTTGGACAAGTTAAAGAACCTTGGCAACACTGTTTCCTCACCTGACCAATAACGATTCGGGGGAATGCTTCCATTGTCATGTTTATGTGGGGATTCCCTTAGATACAGGATGGAGTGCATTCAATCAGCATGTTCTATATGTTGACAAAGACATGAAATGTGAAACCTATGAGAGATGAATGTTGTATGCAGCTTTGGTGGGAGAGAAATTACCTTCAAGGAAGACAAGATGATGAAAGAGAAATGAAAATATGCAGCGTCATTTCTCTAAAAGTTAACATGGACTGTGTCTGACCATAAAGCAAAGACGCGGGAAGATAAATAAAGAAGGGGGTGGAGCCACGAGATGGGATGGCATCCAGGTCGGAAAAGATGACGAGGAAGGTACCTAAGGCAGAAACAGACACAGGTGGAATCCACAGGAAGGACCATTCTCTGATTGGAAGAAGACACTGAATCTTCTCAACACTCAAAATCTGAATCCAATCCAAGTGAACACTTGCTACAATAAAAAACCAAACTCATGGTCTGTGAATTCCCCTCCGTTCCTACCAAACCAGTGCATCGCTTTTACTAAACAGTATGATACAAAGAGCAACCTTCAAAGGTGTTAAGAGGAGACGGAAAAGATCAGGGTGAAGGAACACCAGAAACATTTTCACTCTTTGAGGAAAATCTGGAAATTACTGTGAAATCTTCTGGCTGTGTTTCGAGACAAAGCAGAAGCCTGTGTGTGTGTGTGTGTGTGTGTGTGTGTGTGTGTGTGTGTGTGTGTGTGTGTGTGTGTGTGTGTGTGTGTGTGTGTGTACTGGAAACAGAATTTATAATTGTACTGATTGTTTTCCTTCTAACTACATTTTTTCCTCTTGAATTCTTATCTGTCGGCCAATTCTGTAAACAGAATAGATGGGAATAGATGGCAGACAATTTCCAAAAAACAGTTAATAGAGTTAGACTGTTGAGGGACTCAATATAGAATAAAATTAAACTCAA
This sequence comes from Pseudorca crassidens, assembly GCF_039906515.1. Lineage (NCBI taxonomy): Eukaryota > Metazoa > Chordata > Mammalia > Artiodactyla > Delphinidae > Pseudorca > Pseudorca crassidens. The sequence continues at coordinate 132,479,266 of NC_090317.1, read as the reverse complement.
AAATATACTTGGGGGACTTCACTGGTGGCACAGTGGTTAAGAATCCGCCTGCCAGTGCAGAGGACATGGGTTCGAGCCCTGCTCCGGGAAGATCCCACATGCTGCAGAGCAACTAAGCCCGTGCGCCCCAACTACTGAGCCTGCGCTCTAGAGCCCGCGGGTCACAACTACTGAGCCCACGTGCCACAACTACTGAAGTCCTCGCGCCTACAGCCCGCTCGCCGCAACTAGAGAAAGCCTGTGTGCAGCAACAAACACCCAACGCAGCCAAATATAAATAAATAAAATTTAAAAATATATATATACATATACACTTGGAAGTTACAGTTACTGGGTAAGTAGAGATTTGGTGCTTTTGGTCCTTTGTTCTGGGTACTGAAAACATGAGTGATCTGCTTTGTGGATGATTTCCTTTCCAAGAGGTGATCACCCAATTTTGAAATCTCGACTGTGAGGCACTCCAGTTTCTTTTTTGTTATTATTCACTCTTCAAACACGTACACAAACGTAAGTGTCCAAGGAATGAACTATTTTCGACCTCCAAAGCAGCTACAGAATGCCACTGGAATTCTAGGATATGAAATGCAAACAGGCAAAAATTAAATACAGCGTGTGAAGGGCTAAGCAGGAACCGTGGCCAATTCTGAGGTGAGGCTACTTCTCTAGGCACTGAAGTCATGGCATCCTGCCCACGGAAGAGAAAAAAGCATCATCTCATGGTTCTAACGGGCTTAGGTTTTTCAAGAAAATAACGTATGCATCAAGGGAGATACTCAAGGAAAAACACAGGGAAAAAAAAGTAAAGCAAAACGGTTTTGCTGTGTATAGCAAATTGCCCCAAATGTGAAACTCGATGTTGAGATAATCATTTGGAAGCAGCATTTCTGTCAGTGAGTTAAGAAACCCAGAAGAAAAAACCCCAAACAACCAAAAGCAAATGCTTGTTTTTTACCCTGTGAATACCGCAATTGAGATAGATGCTTACCATCTTTTTTCTCTCATGTGTTTTGTGTCTAGACAGGTGTCCTGACAAAACACAGTGAAATCAGACAGACCAGAATAACTAGTGCTTTATGCTATCCATTTTCAAGTTGAGGATGAAAAAAAAAAGTCAAACATTAAAAAAAGAAAAATTCACATCTGCTCTACCTATTCCAGGGCCAATTTCCTTTTTTCAATCATTTTTTTTCAAAATTTTTATTTATTTATTTATTTTTCACAGTAGGTCCTTTGGCAGTGACAGGGGAATGAGGAGGAAAGAATGGATTTGGAAAACCTTTGGGAATTAGTATAGGCAGAAGTTCAGATTGATCAGATGTGGAGATAAGGAAGTATGTGACTAGAATAACTCCCAGAATGGGTTCTGGATTTAAATCTGAAAAAAAAAAAAGACAAGACCAAGGCAAGCAGTCCAGCTAAGCTGGGAAGCTGGGGGGCTGGGAGGGATGAAAAAGACAAAGATGACAAGAAAGCGATGCCAGGAAGCGGCATAGATGCCCAGTCTCCACTGGGGTTGAGGTTGTACTCAATGAGGACCCACCTGGCAGCTTTCAGCAGAGCATCACCCATAAACCAGCAACGTGGATTCAGTCGATGCTGGTTTGAACCTTTGTTTATTCCAACCCACACTATGGGCACAAACACTGTCCAACAGCTAAGGACCTTGGATGACCCACCCATTCCCTACCCGGGGCAGAGGTGGTAGACCAGAGCGATTTCACACCACGCAAGACTGGGGTGGAGTACACAGGCTCTTGACGGTATAGAAGGAGATCTTTTCTTTTCTGAATTTTTATTTTATTGAAGTAGAGTTGATTTACAATGTTGTGTTAGATTCTGAAGTACAGCAAAGTGACTCAGTTATACACACATATATAAATTTTCCTATTCTTTTCCATGATGTCTTATCACAGGATACTGAATATAGTTCCCCGTGCTGTACAGTAGGACCTTGTCGTTTATCCATCCTATATACAGTAGTTTGCATCGCTAATCCCAACCTCCCAATCCATCCCTCCCCCACCCCACCTCACTTGGCAACCACAAGTCTGTTCTCTATGTCTGTGAGTCTGTTTCTGTTTCATAGATAAGTTCATCTGTGTCATATTTTAGATTCCACATGTAAGTGATATCATATGATGTTTGTCTTTCTCTGTCTTACTTCACTTAGTATGATCATCTCTAGGTCCATCCATGTTGCTGCAAATGGCATTATTTCAGTCTTTTTCATGGCTGAGTAATATTCCACTGTATATATGTACCACATCTTCTTTATCCATTCATCTGTCAATGGACACTTAGGTTGCTTCCATGTCTTGGCTACTGTGAATAGTGCTGCTGTGAACACAGGGGTGCATGTATTTTTTCAAATTAGAGTTTTTGCCTTTTCTGGATATATGCCTAGGAGTGGGATTGCTGGATCATCTGGCAACTCTATAGTTTTTTAAGGAACCTCCATACTGTTCTCCATAGTGGCTGCACCAACTTACATCCACACCAACAGTGTAGGAGGGATCCCTATAAAAACAGATCTTGGAAAAAAAAAAAAAAAAAAAAACAGATCTTGAATGTAAGAGTCACAGATGATGCAAGACAATTTCTCGGTAGCTTTTGCTGTCTCACTATACTTGAGATATACTTCTGGGCACCCCTCCACTGTCATGGCATAGGTGAAGTATGCCTTTCTGGAATGGAGTAAGCAACTCAGCCCTTCTTAGGAGCTCCAGGAATATTCTGTAAACTATTTGAAATAAGAAGGTTTTGTTTCTCACGTCTCAGCTACCAGAAACATCCTGCCATTGGTGAATGGATCTCCATGTTACCTCTGGGCTTTCGGGGACGGTGAAACAGTTAATCTAAAGCGAATGAAGGGAAAAGATGAAAAAAGAGTGATAAAGACTTAACCGTTTTGGTGACTTTAATGAAAACATCTGTCATGCGTGAGACTAATTAGTAATTATGTAAGGAGTTTATTATGTCATGCCAAGGAAACATTACTTTGAGTTTCAGGGCAAATTTGAGTCTCACGTAAATAATTGTTTAAGTCAGAATTAATCACTCCATAAATTATGTAGCCACAGGAGTATTTTCATGAACTTATGTCCATTAATAAATTTGTCAAGGTCTTCTTTTCTCCAGCATTAAAATGGATATTGTTTAATAACTTATTGAATGTAAACGTAAAATTCACCATGAGTTTAGATGGATTAAAGGGTTTCTTATGCATGGTTTTTAAGGACACAGTGTGTTATTTAAAAGCTATATTAATTTTGTGAAAGGCAGATAAACAAGTTCAAAAATGTAAAAAAGCATAGAATTCCATATGTTTAAATCAGGGGAAGAAATTGTAAAATATTTTGGAATTTCAGTATACGTCACGACATTTGAATATTGTGAGGTTACAGATATAAAGCCTTCATGGAGTAACAATGACACAGGATGACTGTTTGTAAATCGTCCTACGGCAGAAATACTGAAGAATACTACCGATGATACGAAACCACAGTCACGACACTTATGTGAAATCCAAATGATCACTATAATTTCCCTTTGAGCTCTAAGAATGTCAATAATCGGATTTGTGTCCATGTCAGAGGATGCATTACTGATAGCTCTTTAAATAGAACACTGCTTTGTACAAAGTCAAGTTGAACGTAGGTGAAATAAATGTAAGATTCATTCCAAGGAATGACAGGTACTGAGTCACTGGACAGCAAAGGGTATGTATCTTGACGTCTATTCATCGTACACGTGTAGTAGGATGGAAATTGGCTTGGACCACGTGCAGGTGCAAAGAAAATGCCAGTTCTTTATTGCTCCCAAACTGTTCAGTTCTCCTGTATGAGCTCATCACCTGGAAAACATCACGTGTCCTGGAGGTGAACACCACATTGGCTGTGGGTTTCAGGTTTCCTCCCTCTGCGTTCTCTCTCAGGGTGGCTTTTGTGTGAATGTAGGTGGCAAGGAGGAACAGGGGACGCCAGTGTCCCCTTGCTTTCTGCTCTGTAGGGACCTAGTCTGAGCTCCTAAGGTCTGGAAACCACTGGGGAAATGCCGGTCCCAGCGACATTGCCCACATCGACATCTAAGGCTAGAGACTGTTTTCTCAACCTAGTAGGTGCTCTGGGAAGCAACAGCGAACATCCCCTGCTGACTGGGTCCTTCGTGGACCTTCCTGGGTATGCATAACCCTGAGGTTGGGCTGGGATCCCTGTGCCAACACTGAGTGGAGTGAGTGTGGGGTGCAAGCCCCAGCTGTAGAGGTGAACATAGGAACGGGCAGGTGTCCATCTCCTACTTTTTCTTCTACATCTAGGACCTTTTCAATGGATCACCCATTCTACAGATAGGATTCTCTCAATCCTTTCCTACTTTTTCTCATGGCTTGAACCTTGTTTCCCCAAAAGATGTGTTGAAGTCTGAATGCCAGGTAACTGAGAATATGGTCGTATTTGGAAATATAGAGAATCTCTGCAGATGTGATCCAGATGAAGACATTAGGGTGGGTCCTAATCCAATATGACAGGTGTCCTCAGAAAAAGAGGAGACACAGACACAGAGGAGAAGCCCCGTGAAGACGGAGGCAGAGACGGGAGGGAGGCGGCCACAAGCCCAGGGACGCCTGGAGCCCCCAGAAGCTGGAAGAGGCCGGAAGGACCCTCCCCTGGAGCCTCCGGAGGAACCGACCCTGATGACACGTTGATCTTGGACTTGTGGTCTCCAGGACAGGGAGACAATACATTTCCATGGCTTTAAGACACTCAGTTTGTGGTCCTTTGTTGTGACAGTCCTAGGAAACAAATAAACCTCTATACAGAAATGCAAAAGAGAAACTGGCAGGAAAAACAACCTAGATGTTCCCGCAACCCCTGTGAAAGGATCTAGGAAGAATGATTTTTCTCTATATACTTGGTGATTCCGTTTTCTTCTTCTTTAAACTGGAGCAGAGTTATGGTACGAAGAAGGTCCTTATCTTCTATGACTTTGCACTTGGATCCCATAGACAGTTGATCTCCCTTTTAGACGGCATTTCGGTTGAGGGCAGTGAAGCAAGCCCTTAAAATAGCTGGTGTCTGACGCACAGACACAGTAAACCAACGTATGGTTACCAAAAGGGATGAAGGGGGAGGGATAAATTAGGAGTTTAGGATTAACGGATAGACATTATGATATATAAAATAGGTAAAAAACAAAGACCTACTGTAGAGCACAAGGTACTATATTCAATATCCTGAAATAAACCATAATGGAAAAGAATTTGAAATATATATATTTATAATATATAAAAATATATATTTAGAATACATATATTTATATAACTGAATATATATAAAACAATCACTTTGCTGTACACCTGAAACTAACACAATATTGTAAGTCAACTATATTTCAATAAAATAAAATAGTGTGATAAACCATAATGGAAAAGAATATTAAAAAAAAAGAATGTCTGTATGTGTATAACGGGGTCACTCTGCCGTACAGCAGAGATAGGCACAGCATTGTAAATCAACTCTACTTCAATCAAAAACAAAAATAAAATAGTGTCAGCATTGTAGCAGTGCTCCTGGATGCTCTCCAGAATGAAATCAAGGGTCTCCCGTGTCTCACAGCGCACTGCTAATGGACAGTCAGTAGGAACTTTCTATAAGACACAACTCTCTGGGAGAAATGGATTTCACTCCCCACTGTACACCGATTGGTTCCTTGGTTCCAGGAAAGTCTGATTTTTCTAGACCTCAATTCTGCACCTGGTAACAGGCTCAAGGGCATCCCTTACCTCCTGTGTCAAGAGCATCCCTTACCTCCTGTGTCAGGTGCGACACTGAAATAGGTTTATTGTGAAGGTTATCTCCGTGATGGTTAATGATTCGTTTTATCTACAATCGTACATTAGATGCTCGTCTAATGTAAGAGTGTGTGTGTGCGTGTGTGTGAGAGAGAGAGAGAGAGAGGAGAGAGAGGAGAGGGTGGGGGGAGAGGGTAGAAGAGAAAGAGGGCGTGAGATAGAGAGAAGGTGGGGGGAGAAAGGAGAAGGAAGCAGAGAACAAGGAGGACGGGCACAAGCATCCTTTTGTCTGGCAGGAGAGTGTCTAGGTGTTGATGAGGATGAGTATGTATTGAGGGGCTGTGCTCTCTGCACTCCGGATTTTCATTTTTGAATATAATATTTTGGGAAAAATGTGTGTGCCGAGGGGGGAAGTCAAATGGAATAGAGAGAGGATCTCACTGGCAGAGTAACTATAGGATGAAAGCAGAGCTGTGAGTCTGGGTTTTGGTTTCTGGGAGCAAATCTAGAGCAGGCTCTCAATCTCGAGGGATCTCGTTTCCGTTTCATTATTGGCTTGGCTTGTCTCTCTCTGTGGTGTACTGATTGTTTCTTTATAATATCAATCCCCCCCAAAATATACACACTTACACTTTACTCCCCAAAGAGGGCTTGGCTCAGAGTAAATTCTAAATAATTACTGGTATCTATTTCCGTCACTGAATAGATATGCTGCTTCTTGGTTGAGATGTTAAAGGTTTTCAGACTCAAAATACCCATTATCCTCAATGATTTTTTTCCGTAAGAGCAACCATAAATTGTTCTCAATTAGCAGTTTTTCGGCTGATAGAAGCAGCGTACAGCCTGTCATTTTCTGCAGTTTTTCTCTGAGCGATCTCTGTAATTCGGGATGGGATAGAATCGTTTGTGCTCAGCTGATTTTTTTTTCTTTTTTTTTGCAACGACGGGCATCAAACAAGGAAGTGTGTTTTTATTACCTCAGGGTATATATTAAGATGTGTAGCCTGAAATTAAGAAAGCACTCTGGAAATTTACAATTCCTCTGGCTCCTTTTTTTTTTTTCTTTTCTGAAGACTTATTTATGGTTTTAACAAATGTCTTCCAAGTCACTGTCATCTTTCAGTAGTGAAGGAAGTGCATGGTTATTATAGGTCTGCGCTGATTGGATTTCGGAGTCCGAGCGTTTGTTCTCGCTGAAGGCGTTAGGGACGTGTCTGAGAGCGTATTGCGAAACAAATTAAAGGGAAGTAAAAAATCCATAGAGTGGCGAAAACAAAATTATTAAATGACCAGACAGTCATCAAGTGCTGCGTCTTAAAGTGGAATGGGTTACTTTTTTTTTTTTTTTTTTTAAAGGAGGTCTCGACTTGAGAGAAGTGTGTGGAAGGAGACACGGAGTGAGGACTCCTTAGGAAGTGTCTAGATCTGGAGGAGCCTGTGGAAACCCTGCTTCTGTGAGTTAGAGGTTGGACAGCTGAGAACACCAGAGCGTGTTTTTGAACAGACAGACCAGAATTTGCGGGTTGGTCCCATTGCATACTTGCTGGTAAGCTCAGGGAACCTTTCCTAGCCTCAAATTCCATCTGCTCTCAGATTAGACAACGTAAGTAAAGACCCTAGCCCTGACTGTGGTACCAGCAAGCATCTAATGAACAGCAATGGTATCTGTGATGACTATCTTTTGAGCCCGTGCTGTGAGACTCAGAATAACGACCCTCCAAAGGTGTCCAGGCCCGAATCCCCAAAACGTGTGAATGTGTCACCTTATGGGACAAAAGGGACTTTGCAGATGTGATTCAGTGAAAGACCTGGAGCTGGGAAGATGTTCCTGGATGATCTGGGTGATCCCCATTGTAAGGGACTTATAAAAGGGAAGCCCCGTGGTAAAGACAAGGGGCCCTGGCAAGAAAACAGTCTCTCCTCTAGACTCTCCAGAAGAAAAAAGCCCTGTTGACACATTAATTTTAGCCCAGTGAAATCCACGTTAGAGTTCCGACCCCCAGAACTGTGAGATAATCAGTGTGTGTTCTTTTAAGCCACCAAGCATATGGTCATTTGTTACAGCAGCCATAGGAAACTAATACTCATGCCAAGAAAGGGTAAAGGGATTCCACATCCCAACGAACAAGCCACACATCCGCTGTGTCTATTCTTCACTGCATGGGTTCACCTGCCTTCCTCTGCCACTCACCTCAATTCTAAATACAGGTGACCCTTTCTCTGCCTGACTGACTTCACTCAGTATGATCATCTCTAGGTCCACCCACGTTGCTGCAAATGGCATTATTTCAGTCTTTTTCATGGCTGAGTAATATTCCATCGTATATATGCACCACATCTTCTTTATCCATTCATCTGTTGCTGGACATTTAGGTTGCTTCCATGTCTTGGCTATTGTAGAGTGCTGCTGTGCATGTATCATATAATATCACTTCTATATGGAATTTTAAAAAAATGATACAAATGAACTTATTTATTACAAAACAGAAACAGACTCACAGACTTGGAAAACAAACTTACGGTTACCAAAGGGGAAAGCTGGGGGCTCGAGATAAATGAGGAGTTTGGGATTAGCAGATAACACACTACCATATATAAAATAGGTAACCAACAAGGACCTACTGTATAGCACAGGGAACTCTACTCAATATTATGTGACAACCTAAATGCGGAAAGAATGGATACATATGTATGTATAACTGATTCACTTTGGTGTACACCTGAAACACAACATTGTAAATCAACTCTACTCCAATACAAAATAGAAATTAAATTAAAAAAACACAGTTGACCCTTGAACAACTCGGGTTTGAACTGTGCAGGTCCTCTCATACCATGTGTGAATGAAAACTGTCACCTGCCGTATCTGTAAACAAAGGATGTTGCAGCCGCCAGGTCATCACATTACAGCCACCCCGACGGTGAGCCCTGAGGGAACTCAGGGTGGGAAAACACAGGATCCTGGCAGATCAAAACAGTGATTTCCGTGAGCCCAGACTCTTGCATCTTCCCACACACAGAGTCCAGACTCTTCCCATCTTCCCACGCTACACTGCTTCACTTGAGATGTCGGGTTTTCTTTAATTAACATTCATCTTTGGACGTCCTGATTACCTGGTCTTTGTTGCAAAAAATCCTACATATCCAGGCTCCTCCCTGACCTCTTTGGAGCTGTCCCTCAGAGCTCCCTGAGAGTCCTGCCCGCTAGGCTTGAAGTCCTCAGAAAGTCCGCCAAATAAAACATAATTCTTAGCATTTAACTTGTGTGTGTGTTTTCAGTCGACACATGGATATTTCTCAATAGTAAATACTACAGCACCCCATGGTCAGGAGTTGGCTGAATTCACAGATATAGTGAAACTACACATATGGGATGGGGGGGGGGCAACTATAAATTACAGGTGTTGTTCAAGGGTCACGTGTAATTCAACCCAACCATCCAGCTGACTTTGACAAAAGAATGGCCCATGCGATGCTTCCTGAGTGTTTATGCAGCATCCACCATTGCTCTGGGTGTTTCAGAGGCAGTCGTTAACTTTATCCCCCAAAGAAACTTCTCCATTTAACGACATTATTATCCCCATTCTACAGCTTGGGAAACTGAGGTGCAGCGAGGTTAAATCAGGAGGCAACACAGCCAGGAACTGGCAGAGGCAGAAGAACTCCACGAAGCTTCATACCAGAATCAGTGCAAACCACCGCGTGATACCACCTGCTCTCAAAATCTAAAGATGACCTGGGACTGTGATGTTGATGGTGGTCATACCTATAATATTGGTTGAATTTATTTATAATTGGATGGCTCACGACTATAATTATCATCTGTTATCACCCTCTTAAACACTGGGACCCCCTTTCTTGGTGCCCAACCCCAGGGGGAAGTGACCTGCTGAGCTAAACTTCAAATTGATGTGAGAGGAGGTGGAAGGTGTGTCCGGGATGATGTATTACAGCAGGAGAAGGGTGAAGAAATACGAATTCATCTTCCATCTCCAGGTCCAGTGTTTTTTCTACTCCAACGCAGCTGAATGCGTAAGAGGAGAGTCCATCGAATATTTTCGCGTTCCTGCTCCATCATTTGGGCACCAAGAAGGGTTCCTGGATGCCGATTCCTGGGTGGAGAACCCCACACTGCAATTCCATGGTTCACACCATTGCCTAATGCTGTATGGTTCAGGATAAACACTTTGCTTCCGTTGCTAGGCAACAAGAGATCGTCATACACACGGAGACAGGTTTAGAACGCCGCCCAATTAAGAGGAGCTTCCTGTCACTCTCAGGGGCTTCGAGGGTTTCCAAGAACCGGGGCTAATTCTCTTTCCTTCCTGAAAATTATAAACAATCCCAATTCTTCATGTATTTTGCAATGATATTTTATTGTTTTGCAAGACCACAAAATATGAAACGGATACGGATAATTACTATTATTCAGTGTATACGTGTGTGTGTGAACATTTTTCTATCAGTGAGCTCGCTGTGTTAACAGCTTGATATATATTATTATCTATGTGTTTCGTAGAGCTCTGTCAGCTGAGTCTTACATTTTTTCCACTTTACAGATGAGAAAAGTAAAGTTCAGACAACTTAAGGAACAAATAGGACATCCATAACTATTAAGTGCCCAAGTAGGAATATAAGCTCAAAATTATATAACTCAAAAAAAACTCAGAAAACCACCCCCCCAAAAACAAACCAATTATATAACACCTCATCCCGTTACGTAAGTATTATGCCATAAAAAGTGTCATGATTGCCAGACTTTATTTTCCAGCAAAACTCAGTATGCGGCATTCTTAATGCCAAAAAAGTATTATTTAAAAATCTCCACCGCAAATGAACATGTGGATAATCGCTCCAAATAGAATTAATTTTTTAACTTAATATGCCATGAACCATTTTCGCTTTTCTTTGCTGCGTTTGTGGTGGGTACTGCATTTTTCTTGTTATTTTGATGCATGACTGAATTAAGAGAAAGAAGGAACTGAACACTTGCTAAGCAATAGGGTGCTTTTATTCACACAGAGTAAAATGCAGTGGGGAAATCTCAGGCCCTTTTCAAGGAAATCAGCGGTTTTGGGGTTTGACCTCTACTGTGCAGTTTTCTCATGTCATCCACTGTCCGCAAACAAGAGTCAACCACACGGCAGGGACAGAAGACAATTCATTCATCTCATACAAATCTCATTCCTATTTCATGTGAATGTCTCAGTATCATTTTACTGCAGTGGTTCTGCAGCAATTATCTTAATGGATTTCCATGCATAGAATACGTTATTTCACAGTATCTTATCTAATTAATGTTCTCTTATTTCTTTAAATAAAAACCAGTCTGTACTTATCAGGTCTCTTTCTGTTGAAAGGGACAGAAACCAAACGGAAACCAGCTTAGGCAAAAAGGGAAGCAGATTGCCTTCAGCTGGCTTTGGCTTGATTCAGGCAGGTCTGGACAGAGCCCCTCCAACAGTATTGTCAACGCCCTGATTCTTTCTCCATCTCTCAGCTCTCCCTCCCTGCAGGATTTATTTCATTGTGCGTACGGAGTTTCTCTTTGCAGTGGAGAAGATGGCTACTTGCAGTTCTCTCCCACATCGCCCGTGGGAAGGGAGAAGAAAGCATGTTCATTCTGTCTCCTGCCACCATCCATGAGAGAATCCTGTTCCTTATCTGGTCGAGGATAGTGGTTTCCGAAGTTTCATCCTTGAAGCAGCGGCATTAAGATCACACGGGAACGTGTTAGAGATTCTTGGTCCTGCCCTCAACTTACAGGATCAGAGCCTATGGGGGCTGGGACCCACGAAACTATGTTGTACTTTAAGAAGCCCTCCAGGTCATCCTGACACCCACCGAACTCTGTGAATTGCGGCTCTGATATCTCCAGCATGACGGAAGTCAGAGTGAGATGTTTGGCCAAGGCTGGGCCACTGTCTCCTTCCTCCAAGGAAGGAGTACTGAAAGTGGAAGGAGGGATTAGTTCTCCAAGAGAAATGGGAATTCTAGATGGAGAAACACAACAGCATGTGCCTACCTGTGGGTGGAACAGGTGACAACTGCAGCATGAACGCATCAGGGAAGGCGGCCAGGGAAGCCATGAGCAGAGACCCACCTTACCTGAGGCGTTCTCTAAGAAAGGGGAGCACAGCCTCATTCCCCAAACGCAAGTTATCTTTGTTCTGTCCATAGGGAGCATCTCCCATGTTTATTCTATTCCATGGATATGCCTAAGGTGTTGTAGGTTTTCCCTTCCGGAGGCTGTAGAGATGTAACATCCAGTCTCCACTGGTGTGGTTTTGGGTATCTGAAGACTGAGCTCTGTCATGGCCTGAATGGTCCTCCACAAATTCCTATGTTGAAGCCTGAACCCCCAGGACCTCAGAATGGGACTATATTTAGAGATGGGGTCTTTAAAGAGGTGATGAAAGGAAATGAGGTCATTAGCGTGAGTCCTAATTGAATAGCACTGCTGTCCTTAGAAGAAGAGGAGATCAGGACACAGAGGGACGACCCTGTGAGGACACAGGGAGGAGAAGGCTGTCTATATGCCAAGGCAAGAGGCTTACAAAGGAGACAGATTGTAATAAAAAATAGCTACTCAACTTTTTCAAAAAGGCAAATTTGTGACATATCCCATGTTCTATTAATGCTTTAACAAGACCAAACTGCTGGTGAGTATAAACAGTAAAGATACCAGCAGTGTCCTGTACTTAACTGGAAAATATTAGGTATTTCTATTGGTGACAAAAATCAGTCACACTCAATGATATTGTGGTTTGTTGCCTACGGTGAGAATTGACGGAAATGCTAAATTGCAGTTAGCGTGACTGGTCCTTTGTGAATTTTGCTGAATGGAGACGCCATCCTTGCAGGGTCTGGCTCCTGGCGCTGTTTTCTGTTTCTGTAGTCTTAGCCTCTCCTCATTCCTTGATCCCATGTCTTAAGTTAAAGACCACTCCCTTGACCTGCTGTGGACCATCCAGCCTCAGGCTCCATCCCAGGGGGAGTGCTACTGTGAAAAGTCACGTACAAAGAATGGATGTTGTTACGTTCCTTCAAAACGCATAAGGGGAGATGCTAACCCACACTACCTCAGGGTGATCTTACTTGATCTTATTTGAAAATAGGGTCTTTGAAGATATAATTGGTAAAGAGAAGGTCATTAGGATGGGTCCTGTTGCAATATGCTTGGCAGCCTTAGAAAAGGGGGAAATTTGAAAATACGCATGCACAGCACACGGGGAGGACACACATGAAGACACAGATTGCGGTCATGTGTCTACAAGCCAAGGAACAGAGAGGACTGCCATCAAACCACCAGAAGCCAGAAGACAGGCATGGAACAGATTTTTCCCCACTGCCCTCGGAAGGAACCAAGCCTGCCGACACCTTGATCTCAGCCTTCTGACCTCCAGAACTGTTAGACAATAAGTATACGTTATTTAACCCAATTTGCGGTACTCTGTTACAGCAACCCTAGTAAACTAGTACAGATGTCCTTGTTTTTGAATAGAAAATTTAAAGGACGGAGAGAGAGTAAATGGGAAATCTGAGAGAAGTAGGGCCTTCTGGGTAATCTCAGGGTGATCTTAGATTGCAAAAATTTTCATATATTCATGCATAATTGGCTCACAGCATTCATAAATACTCTCTCTCTCTCTCTCTCTCCTTCCTTCCTTCCTTCCTTCTTCCTTTCCCACTCTCTCCTTGTCATTTCTTACAAAGACAAAGCCACCGTCTTCCACAATTTTCTCCAAGGGGGAAAAAAATAGGTGGTCATCAAGAACCACCTAAAAATGATAAACTCTGCATAAAAATTCATTTACGATACAAATGCTATTTATATAATTGTGATGGTTAATTTTATGTGACACTTGGCCAGCCCATGGTAGCCAGATATTTGGTCAAACACTGGTCTAAATGTGGCTGTGAAGGTATTTTTTTTTAGATGAGATTAACATTTAAATCAGTACACATCGAGTAAAGCAGATTGCCCACCACAGAGTAGGTGGGCCTCATCCTGTCAGTTAAAGGCCTTCGTGCAAAGACTAACTACCGCCCTGAGGAAGAGGGATTTCTACCTCTAGATGCCCTTTGGCCTCAAGCTTGCAACACCGACTCGTCTCAGGATTTGCAGCCTACTGGTCTACCCTGCAGATTTAGGACTTGCCAGTCCCCACAACCACGTGAGCCAATTCCTTAAAAATCTGTCTTTCTCTCTGTCTGCCTTTCTGTTTCTGTCTCTGTGTGCCTCTCTCTCTACCTACTGTTACACCCTATTGGTTCCATTCTCTCTGGAGACCCCTGACTAATACAACATTTCACTTATTACCCTACAATTTCCGTATTTCCCAAAGCATCGGGCACCACGTTTAAGATTTTCTGGACGATTCTGCATTATAAGGTTTTGTGTGGACCCTGAAGCACGGGATGACAGTGCAGAAATCTGATTCCAGCTCCAGTGGGGAGAATACCTAATGGTAACATGTGACAGAAGAGGGAATTGTGTAGGGTTTAAACAAAGAACCTTGCACACCTCACCTGGGAAAGTGTTTTGCTCTGTTCCTGGGCATTCCTGGATTTTAATTCCACTGCTCATTAAACAAGACTTTATGGTTTTCTATCCATGTCACCGTGAAGCAATTTTTTAAGCTACGAACGCATCTGCTCTGTCAATGCACTTTTAAAGATGGAAATGAAGACAAATGGGCAATTCTGCATAAAAGTTCTTATCTTGGTGGTAGTGGACTTGATGTACGTCAGAAAGAGAATCCGCTGCTAACTTTCCTTATCCGTGTGGGGAACAGGAAAATGCAACCTTTTCAGGATAACTCAGCTCTTAGCAACTTTGTCAAATAAGTGAGTTGGTCTTGGTGCCCTTCCTTTTTTTTTTTTTCATGTTTCCTCATATGTCACAGGTGTGAGCCTCTTTCTCCTTCTTAGCTAAATCACATGGGATTCTTGCTATGATCCGACTTTTGCAGTTAGGTAGAGTCCAACCCCAAATGGAATAGTCTTTTGCTATAAGACCTCGGGCAAAGTACTTAATTTTAGTCTTTAAAATGATGGAGGACAGAAGCAAAGGAGGGTGTGTTGTCTTAATGTGACTTTAAGATTCTACGTGATTAAAATGAACCGTACAGAGACATGGGGTTCACTGCCTCAGGAAACCCTGTCTACCTTCTCTGATAAGTGAGACTCAGTTGCCATTTCCACTGAGGTTGGATTGGCCCACCTGGATCTTTTCCAGATACTTTCAATGCATCTCACTCTCATTCCCCTGATATAAAGAATCATCTCCCTATTCCAAGAAAGACATCATCAACGGGAGGAGATTTACCTGTAGGGAAGGTTGTCTGCTCACTGGCCCTGCTCTGAGTTACACCTTTACCTGTGGGCTATGTCATCTTCCTGCAGACTACCTGTCCACCAATGCTATGATACTCCAAGCCTTGGGGGAAAAGAAACAAAACAAAACTATTTCCCTTGGATCTTCTTAATCTAGGTGGGAGTAGCTAGAATCCCCCCCGCCCAAAGCTTTTTACTTCATAAGGGAACCCCAGATGTAGATAACATTTTAACTTCATGATGTAAAAACATATTTGCTGTTTTTCTTTGCCCCATTTCCCACAAATTTCTTATGCAATGTGCACTTAGATGACAGCCAGTCTGACTTAAGGAAAGGTGGTAACGATTTTAACTCCAGGAAAGAAAAACACACAAGAAGATCACACATCTATAACATCTTCACGTGCAGAACTGGATACTAACCAGTTAACCCACCACCGTAGGTCCTTTTGAAATGACATGGAGTACAGGAGCTAAATTCATTCCCTAAAAATAAATCCAGCATTTAGTTCCCCTTCTTTTCAGTTAAAATAATATTATGAAGGGAGTTACCTATGATATAAATATGTATGTTTTTTCCTATAACATGTTATTTATTGAGTTCCTACTGTACGATATAAATATGTATGTTCTTTCCCTATAACATGTTGTTTATTGAGAATTAAGCCCCCTTAAATCCTAAAAATAAATCCTACTGTGGCTTAAAGCTGGATTGTTCAATGATCTAGGATGCATGTTTATTAAGAACAATGTGTCTTCCTGCTTCGGTAGATAGGTTGCAAATGTTAAGATAAGCTCCCTGAGGCTCCTGGAACATATGAAGCAAGGTGCACACATCGTGTGTGTGAGGCTGGATGGATTTTCACTAACTCAACACACCAGCATCCCAGAAGCCCCCCATCCCCTGCCGGCTGCACCCCGTTTCAAAGACAAGCACTGGGCTGACGTCTGGCGACACAGGTCCCTTTGCCTGTTTCTACGGTTCGGCAAGTGGCATCACACGTGTGCGCTGCTTGTGTTGCACAGCACGTCTGTGAGCACTGCCTGTGGGAATGTGTGCACAGATCACTCCTCTCACTGCAACACAGTATCCACTGTGCAACATACGGCTTCCTCCACCCTACTGCTGATGGGCACTGGGGTAACTTGCAGTTTCAGCTGTTACTAATACGCATGATGTGTTTCATCAGCTTTTAGTGCCTCCCTTTGCAAAAGGAATAGAGCGGCAAGGTTCACCCAGAGAAAGCTTCAAACACGGAAAACGGAGAGTAAAACGGAGGGTCTCAAAGGGCCTCGGGTGCAGGCAGCAGAGCAAAGGAAGACTAAAATGAGTATCTTCAGAGGGACAAGGGCAGGTCCACAAAGGAAACAACAAATGAAATTCAGGGAAGCGTTTCTAAGGAGCTCTTAGAAATGAAACTTGTGGGAGCACAGGTTTTAAAATTAAATAGGATGATGGGAAGACAAAGTTGAGGAAATCTTCCCGAGAGTTAAGAGAGAGGGACAAAAGGGAAGAAAACACAAGAAAATCAGCTGGTCGACCCGACATGTCCAACGTCTGAATAATAGGAATTCAGGGAGACCAGAGAAAACTAAGGGCAGAAAATTATGCAAAAACACAATAAAAGAGAACATTCCGGAACTGAATACATTAGTTTCCACACTGAGAGGCTTCGGGAAGGGCCAAATGAATGAAAAAAGACCCCGAACTAAGACAAATCGAGGCCATGAACGCTTGCCATGGGGCCGTCACAGGGCCCACGACGTCGGGAGGCCGGTGGCATCCACCTTGTACACAGCAGCCCAGAAGCTGGACGACGCCCCAGTACAGAGGGCAAACGTCCTCCCACCTGGAGTTCAAGCCCAGCCGAGTCATCATCAAGGATGAGTGGAAAACATTTTAAAGGGTGTGCAGGAGGAGATATGGGGATGGATGGATGTATACGTATAGCTGATCCACTTTGTTGTACAGCAGAAACTAACACAACATTGTAAAGCAATTATACTCCAATAAAGATGTTAAAAAAATAAATAAAGGTTATGTAAAATACAATATTTCTGGACACTCTCAAAAATTCTGCCTCCCCACATACACAGTTATGGAGAAGCGCCCGCCCCCCCCTCCCCCCGAGAATGCACTCAGCTACATGAGGGCACACGCCAGGGAGGGAGGCATGGGGACCCCAGGGCCCGGATGCACCCAGGACCCACTGAGGAGACAGGGCAGCGCCGGGTAAGCACCCCGGGGCTCCGGGGCTGTCGTCCATTTAAGTTGGAGGATGACCTGATGTGTTTGAATGATAATAACAGCAACTAAGCAAACATAAAGCAGGGCAATTCCAGGGGGAAAACTGCATAAGAAAACCACGTGACTTGGCTGTGAGCGCGTCCACGCACCCGGAGCCATACAGGTGCAGGATATTGATTTAACCCGAAACTGGGATGTAACCCCGGGGCAAGACATGAAGCGGGTGGGTGAAGTGCGTGAAGCGGTGGGACATAAAAAGCTACACCGTGATCCTATACAGAGGACCTCAGCAGACAGTGCGTAACACCCAAGTGGCCCGCATCAGCGGTTCCGTCCCTGAGACCAAGAAGGACACACACCTGGAAAGACTGAAAAGGAGTTACCGCAGGGGAGGGGACCTGGGGGGCGGGGCACAAGATCTTCGTTCCAAGCTGGATGTGCTACGATCTGAATTTTTAAGCTCTACACATGTTACTGTGTTAAATAAGTCCAGAAAAAGTCTCTATTCACAACTCAGTAAAATAAGATAGAACCAATACAATGCAAGAAAACAAGATGTAACCAAATGTCCCTTCGCCTGGACATTTTCAAGCTCTCTCTGAAGCAACATCTGGATCAAAGAAGAAATCAAAACCCACATTTGGAACAGCCAGCTAGACTAAAAACAGTACATCGGAGCTAAAATTCCTCAGAGAAGGATTCATCGTCTTAAAGATTTAGGTTAATACAACAGGAAGCAATGAACACAATTATACTATATATGCCTCCAACTCTGGTACCAATTGCAATGTCTGCGCTTTTGTAACACAAGACCACACCGGTCTCCAACACCAGCTAGGGGTCCTGCAGTCCAGTTCCAGCTCTCTCTCTACGTGTAGGGAACATCAAGTTGAGCGTTCAATCCCACGAGATGCCCCCTGACCCCAGGCCCCAATGGCAAGTCCAGCTTGTCACCTGCGCCTCTGTCCCGCCGGCCGCAGATTGGAGGTTGCCACGACCCCCTCGTCAGGTTCGGTTAATTTGTGAGCACGGCTCACAGAACTCAGAGAAATCTGCTACCCACGAGATGACGGATTTCTCATCGAAGCAGGTAACTCAAAGCAGCTGGAAGGAAGACGCGCACAGGGCAAGGCCTGGGCTGTGAAAGACAAGGCAACGGGTTCCAAATGGAGTCTTTTACGTGAAGCCCCACGTCACAAAACTTAGACGTAACCGCGGTCTCGGCTCGCCCAGCAACGGGGTCTCCAAGGCAACCACCGGCCCCTGCCTGGAAGGCCCTGTGCCCCCCCTCAAGGACGGCGCCCTTGCCATGTAACCAAGCCGCTTTTCCGCCCACTCCTTCTGCCTCTCAAGGTCTTTCGTCGTGCTCAGCTCGTCCACTCCTTTGCCGCCGGCTAACTGCGTGCCGCGCATCTCACGAGCGGAAAACAAGCCCATCGGAGCTTTCAAACGCACCCAGCTGAATTCTGTTGTTTTAACAGCGCCAGGGCACGGGGGCCTCACGCCCCTCCGCCCCAAGCCCACACCTCTGCCCATATCGCCGGGTGGTCACCCACCAGAAACCCCTTCGCGCCCTCACGCTGGGCGTTTAACGGAGGCCTCGTGACCCGCGCAGGGCTGATTCATCCACTGGCCGCCGGGGACGGCACTCACTATCCAGCCCCTCCGCCCTCCTCCCCTGCACCGGGCTGGGTGAGAGAACCGAAAACCTTCCAGGCCCCTAATCACTTCTAACCATCAGCCTCCATCCTTAGGGGACCTCGGGGCTTTGCAAGAGTCAGGGGCAGAAAGACAGCCTCCGCCCACTTCTCACGCAGGAAGTTCCAAGGGTGTTAGGAGCTCCGGGCCAGGCACGGGGACAGAGACCAAATCCGCATTCCTTAGGACAAATCACGATATCACCATCCCACGCAAGAGGTTAGAAAAGGACTAAAGGATCCCGGGCGGTTCTTTTCCATCCTCCGGCCCGTGAGCCGAACCTGCCCAAGAGCGGGGCTTACCTTCCAGTCCCTGGGGCGTCAGGGCGCAACCTGGGGGTGCCGGGGCGTGGGAATCTGGTGATTCTGGACTGGGTGTGGCCAGGATCCGTCCCTCCCGGCCTGCGTGGCCGACCTGGGTGATGACACAGGTGACACTGGAAGCGCCGGGACTTCATCCTGGCTCTCTCTGGACCACCTGCCGGGGACCCCTTGGTCTGCCAAGGACTCCAGACCGTGATGAGCAGCTGTCACCTGCGGCCACACCGGCAGCGACTGGCCAGGCAGTGAGGGGCCACCTTGACCGTGGGCCCTGCGGCTCCCCCAGGCGAGCCAGGGCCAAACCTGCCTGCGGCCTTGGGAGGCGCCCAGCCGGAGCCGCCCAGCGAGCTGCCCCGGGACCCTCGGAAAGGGCAGGAGACAGTCACTGTTTCTGGCCTGAGCGTGTGGGCTCTGGAGCGGTGGGTTCTGGGCCTGGAGAGACTGGGAAACCTGCTCACGCGCAGAGCCGCTCGCAAGCCGCCGCCCGAGGCCTGCGATTCGGCACTTCAACAAGATCCAGGTGATGCCGAGATCCAGGTGAAGCCTATCGTGGTCCGCGAGGACCACGAGCACCCGGCCCCGCCCCCGGAAGAGGCGGCCGCGCGCGCACCTCTTATACGCCCGCCGCCCGGCGTCGGGGCAGCCTACGGGTAGCACGGCAGAGGACACCGGCGGCGGTTGACAACCTGAACGCCAGGCCGGACGCGGCGGATGCACGGTGGACTCCAGAAGGTTCTGTGACCCAGAGCATCCCGGTGAGTGCTGGTTCCGCTTCATTCAGAGCTGGCTCCCAGGACCCCGCAAGGGTCTGCGAGTTCTGGGCCCGTTTTACGCAGAGTTTGCTCCGCGGACTGTGGAAGGGCCTGCGAGTTCTGGGTCCGTTTTATGCAGCGTATGCTCGGCGGAGTCTGGAAGGGTCTGTGAGTTCTGGGTCCGTTTTACGCAGAGTTTACGAGTTCTGGGTCCGTTTTACGCAGCGTTTGCTTGGCGGACTCTGGAAGGGCCTGCGGTTTCTGGGTCCGTTTTATGCAGCGTTTGCTCGGCGGACTCTGGAAGGTTCTGAGTTCTGGTTGCGTTTTACGCAGTTTACTCCGCGAACTCCGGAAGGTTCTGGGAGCCGCAGGGCTTAAGGGCAAGGGCAGAAACGCCCTGTCCTGGGGTCAAGGCCGGCGGGCAGGCCTTCAGGAGGCCTGGGGACAGGAGCGGGGGGAGTGGGTGACGCCGTCAGGACCGCTGGCGACATCACAGCCGAGAGGCGGGCCCAGGTTTCCTCAGGCGGCCGGGCGAGCTGGGCCTGGGCGGGAGGACGGGCCCCGGACTGCGTTGGCGCTGGGTTCCGGCTGTGCGGGGGGCGGGCTTGGGGGTGGAGCCGCCCGGCAGCCGGAGGTCACACCTGGGGGCCGGAAACGAGGGCGCCGTGCCCCTCGGGCTCGCCACAGCGCTGGCCTTTGGATGACCTGGGGCAGCCGGGGATTTCGGACCGCTGGACACCGTTTCAGGGTGCAGCCGTCTCCACGGCAGGTGTTGATCCAGCCTGGAGGGTCTGGGGGGCGGGGGGCGGGTCCTGGGGAAGGCGCTCATCTGCTCCCCGATGGAGACCCCAGAGTAGGCTTTTCGCACCGACTAGATTCCTTTTAGGAGAGTCTTCCAAACATGAGTGGAAGACGGCCTCCTTGTTGGACCCGCTCGGAATTGGCCACTTAGCTGTTAAAGGCTGAGAACTAACCGTACAGCCACCTGAGCTCTGCAGGCCCAGCCTCTTGGGTGGGGGCTGGGTCCTCGCGGTGGAGCCCGGGCCGCGCACAGGTGGCCTGGCTCAGCATCCCTGCCCCCCAGACGGCAGACCCACAGCTGAGTCACTCAGTTACGGGCGTGTCGGAGTTAGCTGGGCCTCTGGGCAAATACCACGCGCACAGCGGCTGAAACAACAGCTGTTTATTCTCTCCCAGTCCCGGAGGCTGGAATCTGAGACCCAGGTGTCGGCAGGGCTGGTTCCTCCTGAGGCCTCTGTCCTTGCTGTGTAGGCGGCTGTCTCCTCCCTGTGTCCTCACGTGGTCATCCCTCTGTGTGAGTCTGGGTCCTGATCTCTTCTCATAAGGACACCAGTCCTAGGGTATCAAGACCTACCGTCATGACCTCATTTTACCGTAATCACCTCTTTAAAGTCCCTCATCTCCAAATACAGCCCCATTCTGAGGTCCTGGGGGTTAGGCGTTCAGCATGTAAACTTGGGGGTGGACACAGTTCAGCCCGTACCACTGCTGTTTAACTAGGGTTGCCAGATTTAGCAAATAAAAACACAGGATGCCCAGTTAAAACTGAATTTCAGGTAAGCAACACGTTTTCTGTAGTTCCCCTGAAATTCAGATGTAGCTAAGTGTCCTGTGTGTTATCCGGCAACCTTGTGCTTCACAAACCAGTCCAGACTCGGTGGCTTAAAATCACAAGCGCTAACTATTGCTCACAGAGTCTACAGGTCAATGGTTTGGCTCAGCCGGCTGTAGGTGGGCCTTGGGTGGCCTTGGATGAACTTGGCCAGGACAGCTGGCCTCTCCTCCACGGGGTCTGTCATCCACCAGCAGGTTAACTCAGGTCTGTGAGCCAAGAGAAGGTGACCACTGCAGGGCCCTTGGGCCTGGCCTCAGAATGGGCACGTGGAAACTTCAGCCACGTTTTGCGAGTCACATCAAGTCATAGCCCAGGCTCCAGGGGTGGGGAGGTGGACCCTGCATCCTCACGGGAGGGTGAGTAGATGGAATCTTTAGGGCGTAACAGGGAGGAATAAGGATCGGGGGACACTTCTGTAATCAATCTACCCTAGCAGCCTTCGAGCTGCCCATGCTGAGTCCCTGATGACTGCCACATGGGGATGGGTAGAGTCTGGACACAGCAAAGTGGGAGCCGTAGTCACAGGGGTGGGGGGAACGGCCCTCAGGTTGGCAGGGCTCATGATTTCTCCAAAGCCCAGAGGTGCTGCTCTGGGATGGGAGAAGTTATCAGTCGCAACTAATTACAGGCACACGCTGGAGAGCTGCCAGTTCGGTTCCAGACGACCTCAATGTAGTGACTATCTCAATAAATCAAGTCATATGAATTTTTTGGTTTCCCAGTGTGTATAAAAGTCAAGTTGACATGATCCTGCAGTTGATTCAATGTGCAGTGGTATCAGAAAAACAATGTTCTTGTCTTAATTTAAAAATACTTCAAATTTTTAAATTTACTTTTTAATAGAAGTATAGTTTATTGACAGTGTTTCAAGTGTGCAGCAAAGTGATTCAGTTATACATACATATATATTCTTTTTCAGTTACTTCTCCCTTGTAGTTTATTACAAGATATTGAGTAGAGTTCCCTGCGCTATACAGTAGGTCCTTGTTGCTTATCTGTCTTATACATAGTAGTGTGTATCTGTTAATCCCAAACTCCTATTTTATCCCTACCCCCCCTTTCCCCTTTGGTAACCCTAAGTTTGTTTTCTATGTCTGTGAGTCTGTTTCTGTTTTGTAAGTGAGTTCATTTGTATCATTTTTTAAGATTCCACATAAAAGTGATATTGTATGATATTTGTCTTTCTCTGTCTGACTTACTTAGTATGATAATCTCTAGGTCCATCCATGTTACTGCAAATGGCATTATTTCATTCTTTTTTATGGCTGAGTAGTATTCCATTGTATATATGTACCACGTCTTCTTTATCCATTCCTCTGTCAGTGGACACTTAGGTTGCTTCCATGTCTCGGCTATTGTAAATAGTGCTGCTATGAACATTGGGGTGCATGTATCTTTTCAAATTAGTGGTTTTGTTTTTTCCAGATACATACCCAGGAGTGGGGTTGCTGGATCATATGGTAGCTCTATTTTTAGTTTTTTAAGGAACCTCCAGACTGTTTTCCGTAGGGGCTGCACCAGTTTACATACCTGCCAACAGTGTAGGAGGGCTCCCTTCCCTAGTTTTGGACATTATATTAAGACAGATCATTTTTTTAGGATCTCTTTTTGCGTGTCCCATTTCTTTCTTTTTTATGGTCTTTACATGGACTTAGATTTTCTTCTGTTAGGTCAGTGGCAGAGAACCCAGACCCTGAAAAATATTCTCAACCAGATTTTGAAACTTTGACATACTCAGAAAACATAAAGGTGTTTAGAAGAAGTTGGGGTGCTGTTTTAGAAGTAATCATCATGGGTCTAAACATACTATTTTGATATTAATTTGGTTTGACATGTTCTATTGTTTAAAATCACCTGATTTTTACAAAGATCATGAGTTCCAGAATTAGCCATGAATTGGCCACCTATACTGTGTGTTTAGTATCTTAAAAAAAAAAAGATGAATCTGTATTCTGTTTTTATTGATTTGCGTATTTTGGATATTTCATATAAGTGGAGTTATACAGTATTTGTCCTTTTGTGCCTGGTCTGTTTGGGGATCGGGGGCAGTGGAAAATGTGGAGTCATTGCTTAATTCTTTGGGATGATGAGAAATTTTTGGAAATAGTGGTGATGATTGGACAAGACTATGGATGTAATTAGTGCCATAGAATAGTGCACTTAAAAATTTTTATTTTACATACAGTTTACCACAGTGAAAAAATGTAAAAATTAATGAAAAATCCTGGGAGGAAAAAAAACCCCAAACCAAAGAAAACAGAAGACATAAATAGACATTGAGAAACTAGACTGCGTTATACTTTTGAAATGTAGGTTTTGCCGATAAATGAAAACAAAAAACCTTTGCCGATTGGGAGAAAACATTAGGAAAATCTGAGGCAGGCAAAGAGATAATCATCATACTATTTGAAAAGTCCTTTCATATGTGAAAATAAATTTTTAAATGGACAATCAAAATGAAAAGGTCAGCCGCGGTCATGGTTTGCTATCATGATGGCAAAAGTTGTAAAAGTTGTACTACGTTTGTAGATTACGGCAGAGCACACACATACACATGCACACATAATGTGTTGTGTGTAAATAAATTGGTGTGGTTCTTTTGAAGATGAGTCTGATACTCATCTTCAGTGTCTACACTCTTGGAGTCATTAATTATGCTTTGGGGAAACTATTTCAACAGATGCAAAAGACAGTAAGAGGGCATGGTTGCAAAGATACATCTTTTCCTCGGCACTGGTGGTTAGAGTGAACTACTCCATTTTCATCAATAGGAGACTGTTTAACTAAATTATGGAAGTACAGTCACGTAGAATCCTCGCACAAGTTTGAAGACTCAGACACAAGACTAAATCTTCACGTCTGGATGGGTAACTCTGGGATGATGATAATAAAAGGCACAGGTGTTGCAGTCCTGAAAATGTGCGTCTCAGAGTTTTGTTTTGCTGCAGGGAGAACCGTGGATGGTCAACGTGGTTTCTCTTGAGTCCATCCTCTGTTCTCCTGGAGGCCACATGGCCCCTGATTGCTTCCACTCGGTGACTGGGTGGGGCAGGGAGATGGAGAAAGAGCCATTCAGGGTGATGGGGAATCTTCCCACAGACGGTTTTGGTGGGAGGGCTCCTCAGCAGCATCGCAGAAATGTCAGGGTAACTGCACAGCTGTCTCAGCCTATCCACGTTCCTTCCTTCCTTCCCGCCCTGTCCCCTTTCTGGGTATCAGACTCGAGGGCACGTCCAGCCTCCTTTGGCTTCCACTCCATTTTTCCTCACTGGAGTTTCCCACAATCTGATCTCACAGGTCTGATCTGATCCCCCTCGTCTCCTTTGCGTGCTTCCTGGGACACCTAGACTAATACAACACCAAAGTTCGATAAGTTAGCTCTTGTCAAATGTATCGCATAAGTTTTGAGCGTATGGCAAAGTTTCAATAAATAAGAGCTTAAATATCAAAAAATGCAAAATAAGATTTTTAAAGATGCCCCAGTGTTGCCATCGAGCTATGATCTGGACTAATCCCATACGGATATAAGAAATATGTACTCAAAAAATGTTCTGTGCCTTTGGCTAAGAGAGCCACAAGGTACATATCATCTGTAGAGTTCACACAGTCTGTGTTTCGAGGGTACACGTTGTCAGTTTGCTCTCAAATGAAACGATGTAAGTTTTCACTTTAAATAAAGTGTATGAGTGTGTGTGTGTCTGTGTCGTGGCTATTTTCCTTGTTTTTTAAAATATAATTTAGTTAATTGTAAGTGTATGCAGTGTAATGTATTTATTCTGAAAACAATGATATAATTGATATACAGTGTTGTGTACGTTTAAGGTACAAACCTGTTGGTTTGATACATTTCTATACTGTAATATGATTCCTACCACAGTGTGACCTAACCCCTCTGTATGTCACATAACTATAATATCTTTTTTGTGTGTGTGGTGACAGTATGTAAGATCTATTTTCTTAGCGACTTTGAAGTATATCGTACACTATGGTTAACTGTAATCACAATGTTATGAATTCTATCTATTTCCAGAAGTTATTCACCTTCTAACTACCAATTTGTACCTTTTGATCAACACCTTCCCAATTCCCCCACCGTGGTAACCACCGTTCATTTATTTTGTTAAATTGGGGTAAAATACACGGAACGTAAGTGACCATTTTAACAATTTTAAAGTGCACAATTCAGGGCCATTTACTAGATTTGCAATGTTGTGCAACCAACACCTCTGTGCATTTCCAGAATATTCTCATCCCCCTCATGGGAGACCCCTTACCTATTAGCCGTCATTCCCCACGCCCCTTCCCCAGTCCCTGGCACCTTCTAATGTGATTATTTTCTCTCTACGGATTTGCATATTCTGGACACTTCATATGAATGGAATAAAAAACAATGTGGCCTTTTGCGTCTGGTTCCTTTCACAAAACAACATGTTTCAAGGTTTATCCTGTAGGACTGTTTTGTAGGTTTTAACAAAAACCAAATCACATGCTCCCATTTCTGTGGTCAGCGGTGAGGCTCAGAATGTACCTTCGTGCTAACTCAAATCCTGTTCTTACACTGTACCCATTTTCTGCTAAACAATTTCTTAAAAAAATGCTTTTTACTTAAAAAAAATTTTTATTGAAGTATAATTCATGTACAATGTGTTAATTTCTGGTATACAGCAAAGTGATTCAGTTATCTATCTATATAGATATCTCTCTATATATTTTTTCATATTCTTTTCCATTATGGTTTATTATAGGCTGTTGACGACAGTTCCCTGTGCTCTACCGTAAGACCTTGTTGTTGATCCATTCTGTATATAAAAGTTCGCATCTGCTAACCCGAAACTCCCAATCCTTCCTTCCCCTAGTCCCCTCCCTGTTGGCAACCCCATGTCTGTTCTCTGAGCCTCTGTTTCTGTTTTATAAATAAGTTCATTTGTGTCATATTTTAGATTCCACATATAAGTGATATCATGATATTTGTCTTTGACTTACTTCACTCAGTATGATGATCTCTAGGTCCATCCATGTTGCTGCCAGTGGCATTATTTCATTCTTTTTTATGGCTGAGTAATATTCCATTGTATATATGTACCATATCTTCTTCATCCGTTCATCTGGCGATGGGCATTTAGGTTGTTTTCATGTGTTGGCTATTATACATAGTGCTTCTATGAACATAGGGGGTACGTGTATCTTTTAGAGTTAGAGTTTTGTCCAGATATATGCCCAGGAGTGGGATTGCTGGGTCATTTGGTACTTCTATTTTTAGTTTTCTGAGGAACCTCCATAGTGGCTGCACCATTTTCTATTCCCACCAACAGTGCAGGAGGTTCCCTTCTCTCCACACCCTCTCCAGCATTTAATTTCTGTAGACTTTTTGATGATGGCCATTCTGACTGGTGTGAGGTGATATCTCCTTGTAGTTTTGAATTGCACTTCTCTGATAATTAACAATGTTGAGCATCTTTTCATG
Source organism: Pseudorca crassidens (assembly GCF_039906515.1). Classification (NCBI taxonomy): domain Eukaryota; kingdom Metazoa; phylum Chordata; class Mammalia; order Artiodactyla; family Delphinidae; genus Pseudorca; species Pseudorca crassidens. The sequence continues at coordinate 132,452,021 of NC_090317.1, read as the reverse complement.
TCCCTATTGGCTATCTGTATGTCTTCTTTGAAGAATTAACAATTTCTTAAATATTAATGTAAACTTACATCTTTACTGCATGCTCATATATCTGTGGTAATATTTCAAGCCATTGAGCGATGATTGGAGAAAGATGCAAAGCAAGATTTTAATCAAAGTGGGAAGTATGTCTTACTGTCGTTGGGAGTTACATCGTGCCCTTTTTTTTTTCAGTGTAAGTTTTTAATTTTCTTTCACTAAGCCAGAGTTTGTCAACCTTGGCACAATTGGAATTTAGGGATGGATAATTCTTGGAGGTGGGGCTGTCCAGTCATTGTAGGATGATTGCAGCATCCTGACCGCTACCCACTAGATGCCAGTAGCACTCCACAGACTTTTTTTTTTTTTTTTTTTTTGCGGTACACGGGCCTCTCACTGTTGTTACCTCTCCCGTTGTGGAGCACAGGCTCTGGACGTGCAGGCTCAGCAGCCATGGCTCACGGGCCTAGCCACTCCGCGGCATGTGGGATCTTCCCGGACCGGGGCACAAACCCGCGTCCCCTGCATCGGCAGGCGGACTCTCAACCACTGCGCCACCAGGGAAGCCCCACTCCACAGACGTTTGATCTCAGTGTTTCCAGAAGTTACCCAGTGTATCCTGGGAGGGAAAATGTGGTTGGCAAGTGTGCTCCCACCTGAGAACTATTGACTTAAAGCATGAAATTAGGGTACGTACACAATTAAATTTCATATTGTTATAAAAAGACACAGAATGGAAAAGATCTTCAAGAACTGAAAGGACCATCCATTCAAGCACTAAATAAAAGATATTTTGGCTGTTTTCTCTCTGACCTCCACTCTAAAGTTTTAGTTTATATTAGAATTCTATTAAGCATGAAGATAGTCCTGGAGATTCTATATATGAATGTGTTTATTATTCACATCAGAGTATTGGTGTCCAGTCATGCTAAACAATTTACTCAAAAGCATATCTCTAGCTGTGAGTCAAGATTATTTCTCTGGCGTACTTCATTTTATGCAAAACCCTAAATTATTCTATCATTTTCAGGAGGACAGTTGAAAAAAAAGTCAGAATCAGAAACTGAGGTAAGCGATGTCATCATTGCAATTGAACTGCAAAGTGGTTTTTACTTGTTTTTTACTCTGAGAGAATCACCACTGCAATGGACCTGGTAATATATACTAGCTAAAGAGAATTTCACCTCCATGGCATTAAACTTTTGCACTTTGCGTGCTGCATTTTTTTGTTGTTGTTCTTTAGTCTTTCTTTAATATAGTGAATTTTTTAAAAGTAAAAATAAAAAACTGCTGAATCCAAATCTGTCCGTATAACAGGTTTAATGTATATCTGAAGCATCTTGATGTCAGGAATAAATATGTGAAATACTTGGAACTTCAGTAAATTGTTGCAAATATTCCTATACCTGTCTTAGAAGAGAAACACTTTCAAATAGAAAGTAATGGTGGTTGGATGTCCTGTTGATTTAAAGACATCTCAGAAATGGTGTTGAAGAATTTCCTTTCTGAGAACATTAGCCTTGAAGATTTTGATCTTTCTTCCCCTATGACTTTAAATATTGCTTTTTGCCCTAGACACAACGTTCTTTTATGTGAGGTATGCTCCCCTTTTCCTTTTAGCTTTGGTTCAGGTGTAAATTGTAAAATAGGCATTTTGCCTGCAGCTAAAATGATAAAGGTCTTCACATGGAGCTTAAATGCTGACTTGCAAGATGAAAGGAAAATGGTTTTGCTTAATCAGCTTCCAATGTAATGGTCACTTAAGAATATTGTTTCACCTGCCCTGAAGAAATCTTTCAGGTTACCTTGTGCCTCACTGACTCTGATGCCAGAATGAAGGGCTGATTACTAAAAGGTTTTATCTCTGATAAGAATGGATGGCAATTACAAAAGTTTCCATTGGGGGGAAGGAGCTAAGGGATTCATCATAAAGCAAGCTTTTTTTCCCCCTCTTTAAGCTGGGATGAAGTGAGAGAGTGGCATGGACATATATACGCTATCAAATGTAAAATAGATAGCTAGTGGGAAGCAGCCGCATAGCACAGGGAGATCAGCTCGGTGCTTTGTGACCACTTAGAGGGGTGAGATAGGGAGGGTGGGAGGGAGGGAGACGCAAGAGGGAGGGGATATGGGAGCATGCGTATGCATATGGCTGATTTGCTTTGTTGTGCAACAGAAAGTAACCCGGTTTTCTGAAGCAATTATACGCTAATAAAGATCTATTTCCGGTGTACAGCAAAGTGATTCGGATATACATAATCTTTTTCAGATTCTTTTCCACTATAGGTTATTACAAGATATTCTGTGGGTATTACCTAACTGCATAACTGACCTTTCCTTTGGGTCGTATTCCAAAGACGGAGCCATATTGTCATGCAGCAGGAAATGTCTCACATGCAACTCTCTCCAGCACGGTGTATACAATGTCTATACAACATCTTTGTCCATCCAGCCATCCGTGGACACTTGGGTTGTTCCTTGTACTTTGTTAGTACAGACAGAGCTATTGGGAAAATTCTCATGCATGTCTCCCAGAGCAGTCAGAATAGCTGGGTTGTAGATGCCTCTTCAAACTTCATAGATGTCAAATTGATTTCCAAAATGGGGGATCCAGTTTTGGTCCGAGCGCCAGCACCTGATTTTTCAGATTGCCCTATTTCTCACTACCTTCGACATTGCCAGACATTTTCATTTTCCATTCATAGAGTTGGGTGAGAAATTGTACCTAGCGGTTGTCTCTACATGGTTGATGCCAAAGCGTGTAACAGAGGGTTTTGCATATTCTGGTAATTCATAACTGAATCCTTTGAGTGTTCTAGTAGAACATATTCTTAAACATTGAAGATTTGAGTACGTTCCTGGCTTTGCTGTCTTCACTTTAGGCTGATGCTGTGAAATGTAAATGTTATTAATTGCTTTCATTCTCAAGTGAATATTAAAGAACATTTTTTCAGGACTCAGAGGGTAAACAAACAAGAAATGAAATTAATTATTTGAGGAACCATGTCAGACTAAACTCAAGTTGATCCTTTTTCTGATTTCAAAAGATTGTTATTAATGGTCTTAAGGAAAGGTGGAGATGAATTAACAGAGGGATTAAAAAAAAGGACTTATTCTGGAAGTGAGGATATAATCTGTTTATTTGCCCATCTTCCTTAAGGTAAATGTATATCTCCTGAGAGGGCTTATAATATCTCTGCTGTGAATGACCTGCATTTATGATGAGGGATCTGTAAGGTTTGACGTCCACTCTGGTTGGATTTGCGTTAGTGGTGATGAGAGGTTTTCTGTATTAAAGGGTGACCTATGTCTTCAAGAAGAGTCTGTTTACGTTTTTAAAAGTGATAAGACAATGAACGATAGAAGGAGGTGTTGAGGGAATTCAATTAGACGACAAAATAATTAGAAAACGATGCACTAACTCTTATGGGTGAGCAGATCTCTTTCAGATCCTTACTGGAACTTGTAAACCAGATACATTTAGACGGGCGCTTGTCAAATGTTAACGCATCCACCATCATCTGGAGATCTTGTTAAAAGGCAGTTTCTGAATCAGGAGGTCTGGGGTGGAGCCCTGGGGGTCTGCATTTCTAACCTGTTCCCAGGGAATGCTGGTGTTTTGCTGGTCCCAGAACTCACTTGGACAGGCAAAGCTTCCCAGTAGCATCCTCCTGGGGTATCTGACCTTTGTCCCTCACTTGTAGGACAATTTTCAGCTTATTACTTTCCTTCCAATCTTCTTTGAGGTTGGAGATGAAAGCGAATTTAAATCACTGGGCTGTCTGTCACGGTGCAACTGTACCTCATCACAGACATGTGGAGCTGAAAGGAATTTTAGCAATTCATGCCTTAGGTTTCAAATTTTTTTTAGCAGAAGTCTTTCTTTTTGATTTTTTGCTTTTTAGGAGGTGAGTTTCAAATGGCATGTAATTAACCATTGAGATAGGAAACTCAGGAGCATTTAGTCCATTCACAATGTTGTGCAACCACCGCCTCTGTTTAGTTCCAAAATTTTTGTATCATCCCCAAACTGGACCCCATACCCACTAAGCAGTCACCCCTCATTCAAACTGGACCCCATACCCACTAAGCAGTCACCCCTCATTCCTACCTCCCCCCAGGCCCCAAGAAATACTCATATTTTCTGTCTCTATGGACCTGCCTATTCAGGACATTTCATATAAATGGAGCAATAGAATATGTAGTCTTTTGCGTCTAGCTTTGGTATGGACCCACCATTTTGTTTACCTGTTCATCCATCGATGGACATTTCTTTAACGTTTAAAAAAATTTTTAGGGACTTCCCTGGTGGCGCAGTGGTTACGAATCCACCTGCCAATGCAGGGAACCTGGGTTCGAGCCCTGGTCGGGGAAGATCCCACATGCCGCGGAGCCACTAAGCCCGTGCGCCACAACTACTGAGCCCACGCGTTACAGCTACGGAAGCCCACGCGCCTAGCGCCCGCGCACGGCAACAAAGAGTAGCCCCCACTCACTGCAACCAGAGAAAGCCCACTCGCAGCAACTAAGATCCAGTGCAGCCAAAAAGAAAAAATAAATAAAATTAAAAATATATTTTCTATTGGAGTGTAGTTGATTTACAATGCTGTGTTAGTTTCAGGTGTACAGCAAAGTGATTCAGTTATACATACAAATATATTCTTTTTCAGATTCTTTTCCCATATAGGTTATTACAGAATATTGAGTAGACTTCCCTGTGCTATACAGTAGGTCCTTGTTGTTTATCTATTTCATATATAGTAGTGTGTATCTGTTAATCCCAAACTCCCAATTTATCCCTCCCCCCTACCTTTCCCCTTTGGTAACCATGTTTCTTTTCTAAGTCTGTGAGTCTGTTTCTGTTTTGTAAATAAGTTCAGTTGTATCTTTTTTTTTTGATTCCACATATAAAAGGTTGATTTGTTTCCACTTGGTGTTTGTGAGTAACTCTGCTATGAACATGTGTGTACATGTATTTGAGTCTTGGCTTTATGCCGACCAGTTTCTTTTTAAGCGATACCTAGTGTGGCGTCCCTCGATCAGAGAAGACCAAGCCTTGCCTGACAGACTCAGCACAAGGCGGGCACCGGATTCCCTGTGTTTGAGGGTTGTATGTTGTCCATTGCTGCCAACTCTACACCAGGTGGACACCCAGGCACGCCTCGTGGATAATCCCCAGGGTCTAAATCCAGTTGCACAACCCCCCCCCCCTTCCTTTTGCAGAGGACCCGTGAGGTGAAATGAATTTCCTCCTTGGTGTTTGGCGGGGCAGGATGGAAACTTCCATCTGCCAGCTGGCTGGGCTGTGATCTGCTGAGCTGTGTTTAAGCCGTTACGAAATAAATGTCAACATGCCATTTCATGCTGGGTGTACCGTGATTCCTGTAAACTCTGGGGGGCGGTGGAGGAGTTGGAAGTATACGGGAGTCACTTGTTTTCTTTATTTCTCTAAAGCCTGACATTTAGACATCAGAATTTTGAGCTTCCTCATGTTGGATTCCTCCATCCTCTGCTTGTTCTACTCGCTTTAAAGGCTGTAGGTAGCTGTTAGCATCCTCAATGTGACGTTCTGTGCGTGGGTGGACCGCTGTCTGTATCGAGGTAGTAAGAGGCACAGGTGAGGTGAGAAGGGGTACCTTTTAAGGGATCTCCCAGGATAGAATCTATTATTGATGCAGGTGGAGAGGTAGTAAGACGCTCCCGTTTCCCCGCGGCAGCAACTTTATCAAGGTCAGGTGCATTCTGTCCCTAGTCGTCATCTCTGCGTTGTACAATATTTTGGCAGTATTTAATGTTAACGCATTAGAAATTCTGGAGCTTCCCGGGTGGCGCAGTGGTCGAGAGTCTCCCTGCCGATGCAGGGGATGCGGGTTCGTGCCCCGGTCCGGGAAGATCCCACATGCCGCGGAGCGGCTGGGCCCGTGAGCCATGGCCGCTGAGCCTGCGCGTCTGGAGCCTGTGCTCCGCAACGGGAGAGGCCACAACAGTGAGAGGCCCGCGTACCGCAAAAAAAAAGAAAAATTCTGATGTCTTGGGACCCATCACTGTTTTATCCCTGGTTTTCCATTTAAGTCTCCCTGGAGAAGGGTGCAGGCGTTTGTATTTTAAATCATTTCCAGGGGCTTCCAATGACCAAACTTATTTGGAATCAATTGTCTATGCCGTCGTAGTCTTAAAAGGCGCTTAACTATATTCTTTGCCTGTTCCCATTTTCTCTTGGCAATTGCCTTACTAGTAAGGATAAATCAAATTGTTGAATGAATGTTATCTGTGATGGACTGAACAGTATCCCCTTCCGCCCAATTCCTGTCTCCTCAGAACCTCTGAAGGAGACCTTATTTGGAAATAGGCTCTTTGCAGATGAGATTAAGTGAAGGGTCTGAGATTAGGTGCTCCTGGATGAGGATGAACCTAAATCCAGTGACAGGGGCCTTCTAAGAGACAGAAGAGGAGAGACACACAGGAGAAGCCACATGAAGATGGGGGCAGAGACGGGAGGGATGCGGCCACAAGCCCAAGGACACCTGGAGTCCCCAGAAGCTGGAAGAGCCAGGAAGCCCCGGGAGCACAGCCCTGGGACACCTTGGCCTCAGATGTCTGGTGTCCAGGACTGGGAAAGGATGAATTCCTGTCGTTTTAAACCAATAAGTCACGGATCATTTGTTATGGCAGCTACAGGAAACTCCTACACCGTGTAACCTGCCGGGGCTACGTGTAATAAAGAGATAGCTACACCTTCATTTTTACACTTATGAAAATGGAATAGAGCCATATTCCGCAGTGACTGTTCTCAAAGTTCAGCACACGTTGGAATCACCTGGGGGGCTGTGGATACTCTAGCTTGTTGAAGCCACCCCCAGCGCTTCTGCCCCAGCAGGTGTGTTATTGGGGCTTCCCAAGCAGCCTTTGTCACAAGCTTGTAGCCGGTGTGCTTGCTGGGAGGCGCACCTCGAGAACCAGTCTGCTAAATAATGCAAAAGCTTCATTCGCGTAAAACAGCCAGAATTTTAGGCAAGCGCTATGTTTCGCGGGACTGGAGGATTACAGCAAAGTGTGCTAAATTCTTTCTCGAATAAGGTGAATTTTTAAAAAAGATATGTTCTAGGCTGTTGGCTGAATAAGGGCTCTTCTGGCAGGGAAATAGGAAATAGGCGTTGCGCTTTCTCAGGCGTGTGTGGTTCTTGTGTATTTGGGCTGTCCACCTCTGTGACCATCATTCTTTTTTTTTTTTTTAATGGTATCTCGGTTTACTTTTACATTTGCCTGTCTCTTATTACAACTGAGTTCTTTTTTTAAAAAAAGATTTATTATTTATTTATTTTTTGGCTGCGTCGGGTCTTAGTTGCAGCATGCAGGCTCTTTGTTGTGGCGCACGGGCTTCTCTCTAGTTGTGGCGTGCGGGCTCCAGAGCGCATGGGCTCTGTCGTTTGTGGCACGCAGGCTCTCTAGTTGAGGCGGGCGAGCTCAGTAGTTGTGGCGCGTGGGCTTAGTTGGCTCACAGCATGTGGGATCTTAGTTCCCCCGACCAGGGATCGAACCTGCGTCCCCTGCATTGGAAGGCGGATTCTTTACCACTGGCCCACCGGGGGAGTCCCTGTGACGATCGCTGTCGACTTCCTCTTTACTTTTCCTTCAGTTCATGTTGTTCATGCCCTTTTCTTTGTTCTTGAGATGTCCTGGAGCCTCTTCACCCTTAAGGACCGTTCTCCCAGCCTGTGCACCCACCTCTCCATCCCCTGGCTAGAAGCCCAATGGTGACGCTCACCCCAGGTCCCCACGGATCTTGGTCCTGCCCCGCTCCGCTCTTGTGTATGTCTCCACCCCCGCCAAATGCCTGGGGTTCAGCCAGGCACAGTCCACCCTCAGAGAAGGAGACAAACAAAAGCATGGTGTAGTTCTTCCTGAATTTTGAAGACATGTCTCTCTCCATGGTGATTACTACTGTCTCCCACTGTGATGACTTGTCATTTTCTCTGCATCCTGCAAATTTAGGACCAGTGACCTTTACTCAATTCTCTCACAGCGTAAAATTTTTAATTGCTCTGTTTAAAATGCATTTCTTATGTATCTCCTTGTTTAATTTATTTTGACCTAGTTCACTTGCCATCGGAAGCTATTATTGGTATTTTTTTCTGAAACATCATTACAGGAAGAAAAGCGATAGGCAATTGCATCTTTTACTATTATTTTTATATTTTGCTATTTCTTTATGTCATCTTGAATCTGATCTTTTCATTTTTTTAAATAATATATTGGTCATATTTACATTACTTCAGCTGTTTTGAATTGTTTTCATTTCAAATTGAGAATAATTTTCAAAGCTTCATGTTGGACAGCACATGTAGCTATTGTACGAGTTTGCTACTGCTGCCATAACAAGTTTCCACAGACTGGGTGGCTTGAAAGCAGGAATTCATTCTCTTCAAGTTCTGGAGACCAGAAGCCTGAAGTCGAGGTGTCCCAGGGCCGTGCTTCCCTCCTCTTCCTGCTTCTGGGGGCTCCAGGCGTCCCTGGGCTTGTGGCCGCATCCCTCCCGTCTCTACTGCCGTCTTCACGGGGCTTCTCCTCTGTGTCTGTGTCTCTCCTCTTCTGTCTCTTAGAAGGACCCTGTCATTGGATGTAGGGCCACCCTCCTCCAGGAGGACCTCATCTGGATCATTACATGAATTAGCTCTGCAAAGACTATTTCCAGTTAGGTCACGTTGAGATGTCCTGGAGGTTAACATTTGGACACCTTGGGGGACATAGTTCATTCAACCCACTGTCCTAATACTGGCTGTCCTAATACAGATTCTCTAAGAGGAGATTTTTCAGGACATCACAGAATGTGGAGGATTGCGAAGCCTTGAGAATTTTTCTGTATCAAAGTATTGCAATGGGAGATTTCCTACTGACTGTGAGAGATATACCTCAAGAGATATGACAATGGCACTCCTTGTTATAGAAATACTAGTACAGTCCTTTCCATTTTCCCTGATTGGAAACTACTTGAGATGCTATTTAAAGTGATCAGGAAATAGTTGGGTTTGGCTTTTTATAAAAAATAACAGTTGTGCGAAAAAAAAAAAAAAGCTTGGAAAGGCTGCTTAAATGTTCTCTCCTCCTTTGCAACTCCATCTAACAAATTCACCAGACTGTGACCAGGATCATCCTCCTAACATGCCCAAGTCTGCTGTGACCTCCAAGGAAGCTCTGTATGGCCATCAGAATAGCTCATGCTCTTTATAGGGTCCTTTGCTGGGTTTTGTGAGGTGGACCCTGATTGTCTGTGTGACTGCATGTCATGCTGTTCTTCAGTGCTCCAACCACACCAGGGTCCCAGATGTGTTTGCCTCTAGGTGCATGGTGATGTGGCTGTTTCTGCTTGGAAAAAGGTCTCTTTTCTTCTAGAATGTTCTCTCAAAGCTGGTATCCAGCTGTCTTCTGGACTTTCTTTTTAGTTTCATCATAGCCATCATTTGCTTTGGGGAACCTTCTCTGATCCTTCAAGCTGCTTTTAGATGTCCCTTCTGGGTACCCTTGTCCCCTTGTGCATGTGGCACTCTTTTCTACTGCAATACCTTCTTTGATGATGGATTTCCAATCCTGAAACACCACGGCAACTCCAAACAAAGGGACCACTTAGATAACGATGACCAATGTGTGGAAGATGGGAGTATCCCGTTTGCTTGAATTCACGGGAAACCTTCTGGGTCAACTGAAATCATAAACCCACATGATCGCGTTCACAATAGTTTTATTCCCCCCAAAACCATTTTTTTGACATCGGTCATCCAGCCCCAAATCTTCATTCCATTAGTGATTTTTTTTGTTTTATTTGTATTTATTTTTACTGAAGTACAGGCGACTTACAGTGTTGTGTTAGTTTCAGGTGTATAGCAAAGTGATTCAGTTACGCATACATACATATCTATTTTTTTCCAGATTCTTTTCCCTTGTAGGTTGTTACAAGTTATTAATATAATTCCCTGTGCTATACAACAGGTCCTTGTTTATCTGTTTTATATTTAGTAGTGTGTATATGGTAATCCCAAACTCCTAATTTATCTCTCCCCCCTCTTCCCGTTTGGTCACCCCTCTTCCCGTTTGGCCGCCGTACGTATGTTTTCTTTGTCTGCGGGTCTATTTCTGTTTTGTATATATGATGCCAGGCTCCTTTTTTCTTTTCTGGGTGGATCCTAGGGTGGGGTACGGAGGGGGAGAGAGACACTTGGAAAGCTCTCAGCAAGACAACATTTGTGTTACTGTGATATCAGAGGCTCCCAATCAGGGTCCCATCGGATGAGGGTAGATGTCCCTTAACTCTGATGATGGTCCTTGGCGAATAAAGGCTGGCATCTCTTCTCTTCAGGTTTGGCTTTGAGGATGCTCCCTAGAAAATGGCAGTTGAAAAGATTATCTCGGAAGCAGTGTGAAATAATGGAATGATCTTCAGGCAGCCATGGCCCCATGGCTCCCCGTGGCCCGAATGGCAGTTGTATAGCAAGCCTTCTGGTTTGCACAGAATAGGCTGCTGCAGATAGAGAAGGAGAGAGCAGGGGGAAAATATATGAACACTTCTCTGCTGTGTCTTCACGGAAGACGTTTAAGGCGTGCTTCCCTTCTGGGTTTTTATGCAGTGCAGTTTTACAGGGTGACGTATTCATGGGAGGATGTGTGTTATCCAAAGAGAATCAGTTGATGAAAATGTTTTGCAATCAGATGGAGGGGTAGGTGCTCTTTAAAACGATTGATTTTCTGTGTTGTGAAATTCGCTTTAAGAGAGGAGGATGTAGCTTTTTTTTTTTTTTTTTTAGAAAATTAAAAGAATGACTTGTTCTTTTAAGGAGTAAACATGACTGAAAAGAAATAACCTCAAGGAGAATCGTTATTTAGTGCAACTGTAAACTTTTGAAAATTTTTCCGAGGGAATAAAAAAGATCTCAGAGGAAAAAAAAAACACCTTATGGTTACTAAAGGGAAAAGAAGTGGGGGAGGGAATAAATTAGGAGTTTGGGATTAACAAAGACGCACTACTGTATATAAAATAGATAATCAACGAGGACCTACTGTGTAGCACAGGGAACTGTACTCAGTATTCTGTAATAACCTAGAATGGAAAAGAATCTGAAAAAGGATATATATACATAAACTGATTCATTTTGCTGTACCCCTGAACTTAACACAACACTGTAAATCAACTATACTCCAATTAAAAACAAACAAAAAAAGAGGTCTCATGGGAAGAATGACCCCTTCATGTGCTGGGTTTACTTGGAAGCATTTACAAAATTTAACTATCTTGGTGGGTAGAAGGAGGTGATGACTGTAGACTTTGCCTTTCCCACAAAGGACCTTTTAATACCTGTGAAGTACATGCATTGTCACACGTTGTCCGTGGGTCACTGTGGAAATGCTGGCTTTTGAGTTTTGCAATTCAGCGGAGCTCCTGAAGAGCATTCCTAAAATGAAATTCTGCCATTGGCAGCAATGTGGGTGAACCCAGAGAATCTTAGGCTGAATGAGATAAGTCAGAGAAAGACAAATACTGTATGATATCACTTCCATGTGGAATCTAAAAAACACAACAGGGTGACTATAACAAAAAAAGAAGCAGATTCTTAGATATAGAGAACAAAGGAACGGTTACCAGTGGGGAGGGGAAAGGGAGAGGGGCAAATCAGGGGTATGGGATTAACAGATGCAAACAGCTATTCATAAAATAGATAAGCAACAAGGATATATCGTATAGCACAGGGAATTATACCCATTATCTTATAATGTTTTTAAATTTTTAAAAATTTTTTTGAAAGAGAAAATAAGTTTTATTTCATTCTTTTAAAAAAAGTTTTATTGGAGTATAGTTGATTTAAAATGTTGTCTTAGGTAGATAGCTAGTGGGAAGCAGCCGCATAGCACAGGGAGATCAGCTCGGTGTTTTGTGACCACCTGGAGGGGTGGGATAGGGAGGGTGGGAGGGAGGGAGACGCAAGAGGGAAGAGATATGGGAACATATGTATATGTATAACTGATTCACTTTGTTATAAAGCAGAAACTAACACACCATTGTAAAGCAATTACACTCCAATAAAGATGTAAATAAATAAATAAATAAATAAATAAATAAAATGTTGTCTTAGTTTCTGCTGTACCACAAAGTGAATTAGTTATACCTCATTATCTTATAATAATGTATAATGGATGTGAAAAAGTGTCATATTTTATGGCAAGATGAGAAGAAATATGAAAATTCTTTTCTGCCCTTTGGTCTCTCTCTCTCTCACCCCACTGGGCATCCTGTACCTGCCTTAGGCATCGACCGGACCTCCCCCATCAGCAGGAATATCTGCTCAGCCATAAAGAGCAGCATTTTCCCAGCGCCAGCAAGACGACTCCTAAAAAGATGACGGTCCGGGCTTCCCTGGTGGCGCAGTGGTTGAGAGTCCACCTGCCGATGCAGGGGACGCGGGTTCGTGACCCGGTCCGGGAAGATCCCACATGCCGCGGAGCGGCTGGGCCCGTGAGCCATGGCCGCTGAGCCTGTGTGTCCGGAGCCTGTGCTCCGCGGCGGGAGAGGCCAGAGCGGTGGGAGGCCCGCGTACCGCAAAAAAAAACAAAAAAAGATGATGGTCCTTCTTGACCTTGTGAGGGGACCACAATGATGCCCAGATTTGGATGGTGTAAACTGTCACTAATACATCATTTAACTACAGCCCCGTGTCTCAAAAGCCTTACCTAACTGTCCCTTGACTTCTAACAGGGCGGAACAGTTGTCAGAGCCTTCTGAGATGCTCTACCTGGGTTTTAATCCTCATTTTGGCTCGAATACAATTTTCCACTTCTTTCTTCCATTGACGGATTAATTTTTTGCCTCATGTTGCAAGATAGGTGTGGCTATTTTTGTAAAGTAGGGGGGAACTCAGAGGAAAATAAGAGAACAAGCAACCTTTACCCCACAGGGAAGGTAGGACTGCAGCGGCTCAGCTATCTCTCAAGCTGTTTGCTCATGGACGGACCATCTTTGTAAAGACAACACCTGCTTCGTTTATCACACATCTTAACATGTTGAGTACCTTTCGAGGGACTTTCAAGACCAAGTCCAGAGGTTTTTTTTGTTTTTCAAGTCCAGGCTTTTTAATGGGACACTCAAGGGTCTTCATGCCCTGGTCCCAGCTTTCTCCCTTCCTTACCTTCTGGTACTCTGAATCCCCACCCCAACCCTATGTCCTAGCCACGCTTAGCCATTTATTTCCTAGAACATCGCAGGGCCTTTGGACTTCTCAGATTTGATTACGCTGTACTGTCTGCCCAGCACGCGATAGATGAACAGTGACTTTTTTGAGAAATCTTTTAACCCAGGTTCCAATTTCCGCTCTTTTTAATTGAAGTATAGTTGATTTACAATGTTGTGTTAGCTTCAGGCGTACAACAAAGTGATTCATATATATATACTTATGTACATCCATCTACACATATATTCGTTAAGAAGTCATTGGTTTTTTTAAATTTTATTGAAGTATAGTTGATTTTCAGTGTTGTGTTAATTTTTGCTCTATGGCAAAGTGCCTCTGTTTTACATCTACGTATATTCTTTTTCATATTCTTTTCCATTATAGTTTATCCCAGGAGATTGAGTATAGTTCCCCGATCCATTAACAGGAAGTCATTGTTACTGGAAATAGATATATGTATATATTCCTTTTCAGATTCTTTTCCATTAACGATGACTTCGTAATGAACGAGTATGTAGATGGATGAGTGACTGGAGCTTCACGTTTTAGGGTCTTTGACGCTTTTGAGAATCTGATGAAAGATAAAGACCCTCTTGCAAGCAAAACGCAGGCTTATATCACAAAGGTTATCTCAAGGAATCCATGGGTCCCCCGACGTCCAAGCATTCATTGCTTCGGGAGAACCGGTGGTCACTGCGATGAGATCAGAGAACCTCCATTACAAGATGATGTCCTTTTCCTTCTTTCTTTTAAACGTTGAAGCCTTTTAACAGGCAGTCCTATACTTCAAGTGACTGCTCTAGAAATGAATCACAGTGAATTTCGTTTCACGCCGACCCAGTCAACATATTGATTACAAGCAAGGGAAGGAGGCTTGGGTGAGTTAATGAAGCCGTGGGGAAAATGGATGGTGTTTAAGAAAGAGGAATGCGATTGGCATGCAGACAGACTGCAAAATTAAACCTGTTTCTTTTTTCTGTTTCATGCAACAAAAGAATATTCTGGAAGCTGGAGGGAAGGGTAAGGCAGAAAACATGTAAGGGTACTATGTTTAGAAGAGAAAGACTTGTGTTTCCATTCTGTTTCTCCCCAAAATTGCTGTGAGTGTGCGGTGTCAGGGTCTCTCTGTGTGTCTTTGTTTGCCCTTCTGCAAATCAGGGGTGCAAACATCTTCACCATTTCCTGGGAGGCTCAAATGTGGATAAAGAAAAGTGGGGACGTGATATAGGGACCGCAAAATACCATGCACGGGAAAATGATTGCTGTTACTACTGTTATTGTCATGCCACGGATTAATTATGGTCAGGTAGGGGGACATACGTGAGTCGGGAAAACATGATACAAGCGAGGGGTTTTGGAATCGAAACCATCTCAATCCCTCATTTGCTGAAACTGAGAGCATTCTGTAAGAAGTTCAGAGAACCAGCATCTTTTCTACTCTGGCTGGTTGTAAGATATTTAAGCAACTGTTTTATACTCATGCAGAAATGGTGCCCAAATTAAGTGATTCTGTTATTATATTACTTAATTGGCTTTAGGTGATTATATAATTAAAGGTGCATTTATTCATTTACCCATTTTAAAAAATAACATTTCATGAGTTCATCATAGAAATAGAGAATAAAATAAAAACTACCCAAACCTACCATGCAGACATAACTTTGTTTAATGTTTTGTTTTTGTTTTTGTGGTACGCGGGCCTCTCACTGCCGTAGCCTCTCCCGTTGCGGAGCACAGGCTCCGGGCGCGCAGGCTCAGCGGCCATGACTCACGGGCCCAGCCGCTCCGCGGCATGTGGGATCCTCCCGGACCGGGGCACGAACCCGCGTCCCCTGCATCGGCAGGCGGACTCTCAACCACTGCACCACCAGGGAAGCCCTGTTTAATGTTTTTTTTTGCTGTTGTTGATGATGTCCTTGTATTGTTTCTCTATTCCAGTGGTTTTCAGCTGGGAATCGTCTTGATCTCCAGGGGGCATCTGGCAGTGCCTGGAGACATTTTTGGGTGCTACATTCGAGGGCAGAGGGTGCTCCTGGCATCTGGTTGGTGGAGATTAGGGATTCTGCTCAACCTACCACAGTACACAGAATAGTCCCCACCAGAAAGGAGGTCTGGCTCCCAAATGTCTATAGCACTGAGGTTGAGAAACCCTGATGTATGCATATATGTCTGACAATGTTGGGTACC
Source organism: Pseudorca crassidens (assembly GCF_039906515.1). Taxonomy (NCBI): domain Eukaryota; kingdom Metazoa; phylum Chordata; class Mammalia; order Artiodactyla; family Delphinidae; genus Pseudorca; species Pseudorca crassidens. Next base: position 132,436,605 of record NC_090317.1, on the reverse strand, counting down.
TATTTCAGTCCACCATGGTTGGGTGTCAATGTTTTGATAAATAGCTCTCATGGTTAATTTCATGTGTCAACATGAGTGGATCAGAGGGTGCCCCGATAGTTGGCTAAACATTATTTATGTGTGTGTCTGAAAGGATGTTTCTGGGTAAGATTAGGATTTGAATCTATGGACTGAATAAAACAGATTGTTCTCTCTATGTGGGTGGGCCTCATCTAATCAGTTGAAGACTGAACTATAACGCAAACTTGGAGGAAGGGAAAATTCTCTATATGTCTAGCTGTCTAGCTATCTATTATCTACTAGCTATTTGTGTATCTATCAATAATCTATGTGTCTATCAATCATCTATCCATCTATAATGTATATCTGTTATCTATCACTTCTCTCTCCCTCTCTCTCTCGCTCTTTCTGTCTGTTTGAGCTAGGACATAGATTTTCCCCTGACCTCAGACTGGAATCTCAGGCCTTTGAACCCAGACTGGAGTTGACACCAGCATCTTGCCAGGTTCTTCAGCTTCCAGGTGGCAGATTACGGAACTTCTTAGCCTCTGTGATGACCTCAGCCAATTCCCATAATAAATCTCTCTCTCTAAATAGATAGATTTATTGGCTCTGTTTCTCTGGACCACCGTAATACCACTTTTATTCAAACCCAGAGTATTTCTGATCCATGAGTGGGTCAGCCAGCTGTTGTTATCTTTCTGTTTCTCTTTGACCTGCAGACTCTGACACCCTGAATCCTTGTTCAGTAGTTGCCTGAACTTCAGACAGATGTTGTGCGAATCATGTTTTCAGTGCTGGGCTTCTGACTAAAAGTTGTTTCCTAACTCCTGATGAGCCTATAGATTCTGGGTGAAAATCAAAAGGCAGCTCTATCCCAAGGTCATTTTGGGGAGCCTCAGATCCCATGATTAAATTTCGCTTGGGAGCCCGGAGTTCACCACGATGCCAGGATAGACAGTGATTTAATATATGCTTTCAAGAGAAGTTGCTTCTTGTGTTATTTGTGGGTCTTACATATCTATAAGTGACCATCAAGATTTTTTTAACTGAGATATAGTTGATGATATAATGTGCTAATTTCTGCTGTACAGCAAAGTGATTCAGTTATACATATATATACATTCTTTTTTTATATTCTTTTCCGTTATGGTTTATCATAGGATAGTGAACGTAGTTCTCTGTGCTACGCAGTAAGAAACCATAAGGATTTTTATTCACATCTAACAAGTCATAAATAGTGACCATAAATAGTTGCGAGTTTCCACATTTTGCCCAAGGCCAGGTGTACCAGTTACCTGGTGTTCACTGATTGCCTAGTTGTGATCTTGTCTTAAAAATGATTCTTCTCCTTTAAATTCACACTGGGGGGAGTGTGACTCAATATAGCTACTCCAGACTTCATAGAGGTAAGTAAGGACCTCCCCACAGCCATATGTCTGGGATAAGGCACACCTGGGATTCAAACCTGGGCTGCACACCTGGAGACGTAGGCCCCATCTCTGTGTGCTCCTGTCTGCTGTGTTCAGAGCCCCATTTAGACAAGAGCTGTGGGAACACTCCAGTGTGGAGCCAATAGACATTTCAGAATAAGTTCATGGTTGGCTTTTATGTTTGTTCTCATGTTTCCTTTGAATTTCTCAAATGCAAATGTTGGAAGAAAAACACAGATAGTTCCTAAACAATTTTTAAGTCTCTGAAGTTTATGCTATCTGTTTAAATTGTTGTTGTTTAGATTTGTGATGGGATTGAGTTAAGCCTGATGGATGTGTAATACATCAGTGAATTTTTAGTAAAATAAGTTTACACATGCTTTCTTAATTAGAGGGAAGATGATGAAACTTGGAACTGCCCTTGGAAACAAGAAATACAGTATTTATAGAGCTCAGAAAAATGCCAGGCTCTTCTTTTTTCACCCATGAGGCAACACTTTATTAAGAGATTGACTTGTCCTGTGACATAATTGCATGTGTTAATCAACAAGAAGGGAGTAATCATTGTGTCTGATTACAGATGGTAAGGTACCTAAAAACGAAACAAAAACCCCCCAGTAGGTAGTATACCAATAAATGCTACCTATAAAGGAAAATTGCCCTCTTTGATTCGAAAAACAGCAACGAATTGATGTAGGACAGGTGAAGGAAAATTAAATAAAATAGTTTAATATATTTAGAAATGATGGATAAGAAAAGTTCCATGCTGTCTATGGAAAACAAATTTAAAAGTTTCGGGAAGACATAAAGGGTTTGAGAAAACACGTCTTCCCCCAAATTATCGTTTTTACTGGTTTTCTATGGCTTATGAAATCCTCCTCTCCTCTCCCCTCCCCTTCTCTTTATTTGCGTTGAAGTATTGAAGGTTCATTAGTGTTTGGGGGATGATATAAGGCGTCACAAGCTGTGCACTTGTGAACAAGAAGGAATTGCCCTTCTGACATTTTTCGGACCCCAGAGGGAAGGGACACTTTGCATCCCATCAGCAGGAAATGAGGAAATTATATACTTGAAAGTCGCTGCGAGATGGATCTAAATGTTCTCATAAAAGAGAGAGTTATGTGAGATGACGGGGGTATTAAATAACCTCCTTGTGGCAATCATTTTGTAACATATACGTGTATCAAATCATTGCATTGTACTCCTGAAACATATACAATGTTCTATGTTAGTTATAGCTCAGTAAACCTGGAATAAAGAACACAGGTGCCTAGTCTATAAAAAAGGATCACCTGTGTCTCAAACAGAATAGCTAGACAGGGGATTTTAGATAAAATGAAGGGCTGCTCTCACAAACGTTTTCAGTGGATTTATTTTCTTTCTTGATGACAAAAGTTAATAGTCAGGGACTTCCCTGGTGGCACAGTGGTGAAGAATCCGCCTGCCAATGCAGGGGACACGGGTTCGAGCCCTGGTCCGGGAAGATCCCACATGCTGCGGAGCAGCTAAGCCCGTGCGCCACAACTACTGAGCCCGCGTGCTGCAACTACTGAAGCCTGCGTGCCTAGAGCCCATGCTCTGCAACAAGAGAAGCCACCGCAATGAGAAGCCTGCGCACCGCAATGAAGAGTAGCCCCCGCTCGCCGCAACTAGAGAAAGCCCACGCGCAGCAATGAAGACCCAACACAGCCAAAAAAAAAAAAAAAAAGAGAGATAATAGGATTTTCTGCACTCACAGTGGTGCTTGTTACTATAATGGTTCTGGAAACAGGCTTTCAAATAAAAATGTTAAATATAAGAGTACAGCCTGAGATATAAATTGATATTGTTTCAAAGAATCTGATATGCAGCAAAATACAGCAGAACAGAAAAGTAGAGGTAATAATATACATCTTCCTGGCATGTGTTGTTTATTTTATTCACAGTGTATAGGGATAATGGAAAGATATTCTAACTTAGAATAATTTATTCTCTTTTTATTGCTGTGAATCTAAGCGTGCCTATGCATAGGTGGTTGGATACTACAAATCAATACTGCAAATCAATGCTACTTAATTCTGTTCTCTGTAAGTGAAAGAAAACGTCTCTGATGAGTATTTCACCCATAAATATCATTCATACATTTCAGACCTGACTCATGTTTTTGGTGGTATTGAGATTTTTTTCTCTGCAAAATCTAAACAAGTAAATTACCATGACGTTTTGATTTGGGATCCTATTCAGACTCTATGCCTAATATTATCACATAGCAGAGAGAAAAGGTAGTCAGATCTGCTGTTCAGCTTGCGTGGTCTTGATGATTTTATGATCTCCTCGTAGCCCACTTTTACATTCGTTCTGAATGGTTTCGAAAGGAATGCTGGCTTTTTTGTACAGGAGAGAAGAGGCTTTCTTCATTTCTCTTTGTGAATATTCTGTTTGTTTGTAAAATATTTTCAGTGTTTATCGGTATACAATATATACAGCGGTCCCCAGCGTTTTGGGCACCAGGGACTGGTTTTGTGGAAGACAGTTTTTCCATGGAGCAGCGGGGGAAGGGGGGATGGTTTCGGGATGATTAAAGCACGTTACATTTATTGTGCACTTTATTTCTATTATTATTATTATTTTTTGCGGTACGCGGGCCTCTCACTGCTGTGGCCCCTGCCGCTGCGGAGCCCAGGCTCCGGACGCGCAGGCTCAGCAGCCATGGCTCACAGGCCCAGCCGTTCCGCGGCATGTGGGATCTTCCCGGACCGGGGCACGAACCCGTGTCCCCTGCATCGGCAGGCGGACTCTCAACTACTGCGCCACCAGGGAAGCCCTATTTCTATTATTATTACGTGAGCTCCATCTCAGATCATCAGGCATTAGATCCTGGGGGTTGGGAACTCCTGGTATACATGATTAAATAATTTAACTTCTATCCTGTGTAACATGTCTAAGTTGATTTTAACCATGTACAAATTGCTCTGAGATTGGGTGGCATTTATATAGCAAAGTCCAGTGTTGTTTACTGTGTGTCCCAAAGCAGGTTGTTTAAACTCTTAGGCTACTAATTTCTCCATCTATAAATGGGTAAATCAAATATCTGCTTTCATCTAAACCAAAACTGTTTTCCGAAGTAAAATCTGTTTGAAATTGCATTGGGTTCCTCTGGCTATTTTCTGTTTGAATTGATGATTTTACTTAAAGTATTTCCGTACCTGCCAACATTGAAACTTTGAGCTCTCAATAAGATGAGACAGTTTCATTCATTTTTGGGGGTAGATGCTGAATGTGTCTCGAAATCTGTCTTTAGCGATCATGGAGAAGGTCATGCTTTCCGGGCATGAACACTTCTTATAAAGCATCTGCTCCCGTTAGCGACTTTGTCTAAGGCTTTATGTTTCTGCAAGACGGTCGTGCCTATTGTTATGGGAACAAGACATTTTCTGCTCATTTCAACTCTTGCATTTGGGATCCTCCATCCTGTCCCAGAGAACCCTGAAAATTACAACTCGACACCAGCAAATAACTTTGGAGACATTGCCTCCGTGCACTGACAGAGAGTTTCTCTTGGAAACAGCGTCTTGTTCAGAGTGATCAGTGGAGGACAGAGGATGCTGTGCTCTTTCTTGACAGGTGACATGCCCAGGCAGCAATAAATGCAGATGCTCTGAGCTCCACAGGCCCAGAAGTCTGTTAATGCAGCCTGATTCTCAAGGCAAACCATGACCAGAATCGGAAGCAAGGAAGAGTTTCGATCCACTTTAGAATGGGGATGTGCCGTGTTGATGTATCACAACCTAAGCTCTTTTAGAAGAGATGGATATTTTTGCTTCTAAGAGATGAGAGAATTTTAAAATGTTTTATTTACTTTTTTTAAGGAAAATATTCCCAACGTAGAGCATAACAGATTTTCTCTTTTTTTTAACATCTTTATTGGAGTATAATTGCTTTACAGTGGTGTGTTAGTTTCTGCTTTATAACAAAGTGAATCCGCTATACGTATACATACATCCCCATATCTCCTCCCTCTTGTGTCTCCCTCCAACCCTCCCTACTTAACAAATATTTTAACTGATTTTTATTCAGATGGCATTGAGATCCTCAATAAACTTGCTTGTTCTGAAACATAGTTTCGAAACATAACATGTAATCACTGGCTACATTTGGAGAACACATTCACATTCATAGGTTCATTAATGGGAAGTAAAACATTAACACAATTTTTACTGTTTTTCTCCACTCCTGGCCCTAAGCAGAATAGACGGAATTGACAAGCTATTGTGCCAGTACTTAAACGTGGATGGAACAAAATGTCACCCCGACGCTGCAGGGAGATTTGAGGAAGGGGAACGGTATTTCGGTATATACATATAGTTGAACTGCAGGAACTGTGAATTTGGTCTGTTACATGGCACAGTGGACTTTGCATATGTCATTTATGTCATAGACCTCAAAATAGGGAAATTATCCTAATTAACCATGTGGGTCCCAGCTAATTCCATGAGCCTTTAATAGAGAACTTTTTTAAGGAGAGATGCAGCAGAAGGGGAAGTCAGAAAGATTCGAAGTGCGGGAAGAATCCACCTGGCATTGCTGGCTGCAAGGTGCAGGGGACACTTGCATGGACCAGAGAGAGGTCTCTAGGAGTGCGGGGCTGCCCCCACTGACCACTAGCAAGGAAAGTCTGTTATCAGTACAACCCCAAAGACCTGAATTCTGCCAACAATCAGAGTGAGCAAGTTCATTGAGGATCTCAGTGCCATGTCAATAAAAATGCCCACATAAAGTCTTACGGACCTAGACAAAATGATTCAGAAGTTAATATGGAAAAATGTACATGTAACAAGGTTTAGGGCACTATGATTAAAATGAGCAGTGTCGGGCTTCCCTGGTGGCGCAGTGGTTGAGAGTCCGCCTGCTGATGCAGGGGACATGGGTTCGTGCCCCAGTCCGGGAAGATCCCACATGCAGCGGAGCAGCTGGGCCCGTGAGCCATGGCCGCTGAGCCTGTGCGTCCAGAGCCTGTGCTCCACGACGGAAGAGGCCACAACAGTGGGAGGCCCGCGTACCGTGGGGAAAAGAGAAAAAGAAAAAAAAAGACCAATGTCAATGGGAGGTAGAGCTACTAGATATTAAAACATTGTACTGGACAATGGAATATTATGCAGCTGTGAAAAAGAATGAAATAATACCATTTGCAACACCATGGTTGGACCTAGAGATTATCATACTAAGCGAAGTAAGTCAGACAGAGAAAGACAAATACCATATGATTTCACTTATATGTGAATCTAAAGTATGACACACATGAACTTATTTATAAAATAGAAACAGACTTTCTGACATAGAGAATAGACTTGTGGTTTCCTAGGGGGAGGGATGGATTGGGAGTATGGGAGTAGCAGACACAAACTATTACATATAGGATGGATAAGCAACAAGGTCCTACTGCTCAGGGAACTATATTCAGTATCCTGTGATAAACCATAATGGAAAAGAATATGAAAAAGAATGTGTAAATATAAGTGAATCACTTGGCTGTACACCAGAAACTAAGACAACATTGTAAATTATACTTCAAATTTTTTAAAAATGAAAACATATATATATAGAATGCAAAAAAAAAAAACCGACATCGTATTGGACCTATAGTTAAAATGGTGGGTCTTGGTTCATGACAGACCGAGAAAACACAAGAGAAATTCCAAAATAAGACCCAATTGTGTTTGGCAATATTGTATTTGGTAAATGTGGCATTGCATGTCAGCAGGGACAAATGGACATGTTATTGGATGTTGTTGGGACAACTGGCTGGACATTTGAGAACTGAGAAAAAGATAAAATGGGATGCATAGCAAACCATACACCACAATAAGTAAAAATCCATCAAGGATATACATAGGGAAACATGTAACTTGTTATGTACTAGAAATAAACCTTCCATTGCTCCAATTCCTGAAGCTATAAAGTTAAACACTAGTGAATCCACTACATACAAGCATAAAACTCTTGCATCTCTCAACCAACCATAAGCACAGTTTAAAGACAGAAGGCAAACTGTGAAAAGGTGTCTGCAGTGTGTATCACACACAAAGAGATGTCTCTATTACAATCAAGATTTTTAAAAAATTTCAGAAATGTGCAAGGGGAATGAACAGATGACCCTCAAAAGAAAACATGGAAAAGGCTTTAACTATATGAAAATATACCGAACTTCATAAGAGTTACAAATCGACATCAGGCACAGATACCACTTCTTACCAATTAGATTGGAAAATTGCAAAAGTTTGGCAACAAACCCTGTTGGCCAGGCTGTAGAAAAATAAGCCCAGTACATTTGCTGGTGGAAATGCAAAATTGGACCACTTATAGGAGGATAATTTGGCGATATCCATATCCAGTTAACCTTTGATTAAGCAATCCTACATCTGTGAATCCAGCCCAAAGATAAATAGGTAAAAATACTGCATCTCTTTGGACAGCATTACTCATAGCTGCAATATTTGTAATCTGAAAGAAAGTATTTGAAATGTCTCTCAATAGGAGATTGGCTCAACAGATTATGGTACGTGGATAGATAAAATACTATGAATACAAAATAAGAATCAGGATATTGGTGTGGAGTGAGCTATAGGTTGTAATCATGAGTGAAAAAACAAAGAAAAAGGTGCACAACAGAATAAGTGTGTAATTAGGCTAAATTTTGTAGAAGACGGAGAACTACACAGATACCCCATAGACCTCCAAACCTATGCATATATCCTTGTATTAGCAAAACTATCGGGGGAGAACGAATGAATGGCATTAGAATACCTCTCTTTCACACTTGCGCTGTGCCTTTTTGCAAGAGTTACCACACCATCAGCGCTTCAGTATCTTTTTGCATGAATTGGAAATAATAATCCTGCTAATTACATGGTCTGGAGGTATCAATATAGATAATACTTGGCTGTATGACAAGCACAAGTCATACAACTGTTGCTCATTGTTCATGGAACATGCTGGATCTTCAACACACGTGCTTGTAGGATGGATAACTCCACAGAAGGTCCACATCATCCCATCTGACTCTACAGTTTTCTTTGAAAATTTCTTTAGAAATTGAGAAATTTGTGAAAATGACAAAGGGAGAGGCTGCACACCCCAACAATACTGTCCCTCCTGTCTTGACACCAATTGCAACTTCAAGGGGGTCCTTAAAACCCTCACTTCTGACGGCTTGCTAGAAGGACTCATATAGCACTCCCTGAAAACTGGTGCACTCAGGGCTACGGTTTACGGCAGTGAAAGGACACAGGTTATAATCAGCCTAGAGAATAAATACATCTACAAGTCAAGGGTTGCCGGCCGTCACCAGGAGCTAGGAGAGAGGCGTGGAGTGTATACTCCCCCAGAACCTCCAGAAGGAACCAACCCTGTCGACACCTTGATTTCTGACTTCCAGCCTCCAGAATTGTGAGAGAACACAATTTTTTTTTTTTAAAGCCAAGTAGACAGATAGGTGGGTGGGTGGATGGATGGATCGATAGATAGTTACAGTCATCCCTCAGTATCCATGGGAAATTTGTTCCAGGACCCCCTTGGATACCAAAATCCACAGATGCTCAGGTCTCTTATATAAAATGGCGTAGTTTTTTTTTTAACATCTTTAGTGGAGTATAATTGCTTTACAATGTTGTGTTAGTGTCTGCTGTATAACAAAGTGAATCAGCTATACGTATACATATATCCCCATATCCCCTCCCTCTTGCGTCTCCCTCCCACCCTCCCTATCCCACTCCTCTAGGTGGTCACAAAGCACCGAGCTGATCTCCCTGTGCTGTGTGGCTGCTTCCCACTAGCTATCTGTTTTACATTTGGTGGTGTGTATATGTCCAGATAGCATAGTATTTGAATATAACCTATACACATCCTCCCATAGACTTTAATCATCTCTGGATGACTTATCGTACCTAATACAAGGTAAATGCTATGTAAACAGTTGCACATCCAGTGTAAATGCTATGTAAATTGTCACTGACACAGCAAATTCAAGCTTTGCTTTATGGAACTTTGTGGATTTTTTTTCCCCTGAATATAGTACATCCGACGTTGGTTGAGTCCTCAGATGCAGAACTCACAGATATGGACAGTCAACTGTAAATAAGTAAAACCAGCCAAGGGAAATAGTGCATGGGGCATAGTCCAGAAGGGGTCCTAAGGTGGAATTTCCACTGTCCTGTTCCAAAGAGGTCATAGATGGTGTTCCTTCCTCCCAGATATGGTTATGATGACACACAGAGTATTGGCTGCTAGGGAAGCTGGCCTGAGCCTTGGTACCCAGAGTCTTTATTGGAGCTGCATCCTCTCCAGCCCCTGGGGTGGACCATTGGCCTCCAACCTCTACAGAGGTGGGCCTAATATCTGTGGTCTTCAGTTCCTCTGGAGATCAGAAGTGATAGGCACAGTCCAAAGCCTCCGTCATAAGTCGCATTGTAGACTCTTCCAGTTGGCCCAAAGCTGCAGGTCAGCAGAGGCACTCCTAGCACCAGGGCTTTCCAGGGGTCTGGAGATGACCTCCCAGAGCAAAAGCCAGGCATCTCTTTAGGAAGGGGTAACTGTTCACTACAAACATAGTCTATCAAATAGTAATACTGAAGTACGTTTTGAGACGTAGTTAGAGGGATTTCTCGTGGGGGGAAAAGAAAGAGATTCAAAATCGTGATGGGACCTAAAATTTGGAATACTCAAATCTTAGCAAAATGGCTAAAACCCTTTCATGAGTAACCGGTAACTTCTAATTTTCTTGAGTGATCTTGACAGGAAGTTGATTGTTCCTCCTTTAAATCTAAGGACTTTGGGTAGCAAAGGAAACCGTGCTATTTCTATGTGAATTGTGTCAATGCACTGTTTGTACGAAAAAATAATTGCATGTAATTGTGAAGGATGCACGACCGCCTCAAAATTCATTAAAAAATCCCACTTCGGGGCTTCCCTGGTGGCACAGTGGTTGAGAGTCCACCTGCCGATGCAGGGGATACGGGTTCATGCCCCGGTCTGGGAAGATCCCACATGTCGCGGAGCGGCTGGGCCCGTGAGCCATGGCTGCTGAGCCTGCACATCTGGAGCCTGTGCTCCGCAACGGGAGAGGCCACAGTGGTGAGAGGCCTGCGTACCGCAAAAAAAAAAAAAAAAAAAATCCCGCTTTGGGGACTTCCCTGGTGGCGCAGTGGTTAGGAATCCGCCAGCCAATGCAGGGGACATGGGTTCGAGCCCTGGTCCAGGAAGATCACACATGCCACGGAGCAACTAAGCCCATGGCCACAACTACTGAGCCTGCGTGCTACAACTGCTGAGCCTGCGCTCTAGAGCCTGTGAGCCACAACTACTGAGCCTGCGTGCCACAACTACTGAGCCCACGTGCCTAGAGCCCGTGCTCCACAACAAGAGAAGTCACTTCAATGAGAACGCTGCGCACCGCAACGAAGAGTAACCCCTGCTCGCTGTAACTAGAGAAAGCCCGTGCACAGCAAGGAAGACCCAATGCAGCCAACAAAAAAAAAAAAAAAAAACCCTCTTCGGAATGTGTTTTCGTGCCTCCTCAATTATAGCATTCAGGAAATAAATTTGCCGTCATAGAACAAAACAGGATGGGTTACATCTTTCCGCACCCAGAACCGTTTCTGATGCTGTTGGATGACGGGGCACATCAGTACACGATGACAGAGACGTAAAGAAAATCTTCGCATCTGCATTTGGTTGCATTTGTTTTCTTCTAACCTGGACATGCATGGCTGTTGTTGTATCCCAACAACAAGGGACCTCCCGGGGGGTGATTCGGAGCCTCCTTTCTCTAAGCCACCATCCTTCATCCATCGTCTCTTTGTCGGCTGACCTCCAGCACCAGGCCCTTGCTTTTTTCGTAGCATTATTATGTATTTCACAGACGCAGTTTTCTTTCAAATTGCACATCAGTGAAGGTCACGCGTTTCTTAATTCCAAACCTTTGACACCTCACTCGATGTTGTCACCGGAGGCCTACTTGCTGTTCCCAGAAGCTTGTGCTTCTCATAGCTGAGAATGAACTTGAGGTGCTGGCTTCTGCATCGCAGATGCTCTCTGGGGGATGGGCATCAGCAGGGCCTTTTCGCAGGCATTATACTGAACGCTGGTGTGGGCCAATGCTGCCGGGCTCTGCGGTGGGGGGAAACGAGAGAGGAGAGGAAGCCAGAGGAGGTGCGGAATATGAACAAAGCAAAGCGGGTGACTGTGCCTTATTTCAGATCAGTTCCCGCCGATCTATAATCTCCTTCAGTTTTGTAAAACTCAGATTTTATATTTTTCGGGCCGTTTCAGATTCCCAGCGAATCAAGGGGAAAGTACAGAGGTTCCCCATAGACTCCTGCACCCCGACATATGCACGGCCTCCCCACAGATCAGCGTCCGCCGCCAGGTGGTGCACCTGTTACAGTGGATGAACCTACAGAGACACCACCATCAGCCAGAGTGCATAGTTGACGTTAGGGTTCACTCTTGGTGGTGTCGATTCTGTGGGTTTGGACCAGTTTATAGTGACATGTATCCACCGTTAGAGTATCATACGTTGTATGTTCCCTGCCCTAAAAATCCTCTGTGCTCTGCCTGTTCATCCCTCCCTCCCCCCAGCCCATGGTAACCACTGACCATTTTCCTGTCTCTGTAGTTTTGCCTTTTCCAGGATGTCATAGGGCTGGGATCACACATTATGTAGCCCTTTCAGATTGGCTTCTTTCACGTAGTCATATGCATTTCAGGTTTCTTCATATCACTTTATAGCTTGATAGCTCATTTCTTTTTAGTGCAGAATAATATTGCATTGTCTGGGTGCCCCACAGTTTATGTATCCACTCACCTACTGAAGGACATCTTGGTTGCTTCCAAGTTTGGGCAATTATGAATAAAGATGCTATAAACATCTGTGTGTAGGTTTTTGTGTGGACATAAGTTTTCGGTTCCTTCAGATAAATGCCAAGGAGTGTAGTAAACCTGCATGGTCGGTCTATCTTTCTTTCTATCCATCTATCTGTCTGTCTGTGTATCCATCCATCCATCCATTCATCCATCTAAATATAGTCTCTCATCTATATCCATCCGTCCATCCATCCATCCATCCATCCATCCATCCATCCATCCATCCATCCATCCATCCATCCATTGGTTCTGTTTCTCTGAAGGACCCTAATACACCAGCTAAATAGTTTTGCAGTTATTGAAGTTTTCTCCCTTTTCTGAGCCTCAGTTGACGCATCTTTAAAATAAGGATAAGCATACCTACCTCCTAGTGTTATGAAAATGAAGTGTGGTGGTTTCTGTAACACACTGGGTGTATTCCCTGTAACACAGTGTGTGATAGAAAATGTTTATGATTGCTCTTATAAACCAGTATACTATTGAGAACTCTTTTGTTAATCTGTACCGTCCCTCCCCCAAGGACAGTTCGCTGGAGGGGGAAGGGGGTGATTGACACCACCTCCAGGGATGCTCTTGGAGGAGTTCCTGGCTCTTGGGGCATGGTTAATTAGTGGGTGAAGCATATCTGCCCTATAACTGAGAGTGATGTAGGCTCAGGGAAGAACAAGTGGGTTAAGCTTCTAGCTACTGCAACTCTATGCATCTAAGGAACTCAGACTTGGGGTGAGGGATAGGGTGGTATCTGGGCATCTAGGTATGGGCTCAAACACATTCCTGGATTGTGACGGGATTTGGAACAGTAAACTCTACAGGTGACCACGTGTGGGCTTTGTAATAAGACAGACCATGGTATATTCTTAGCTCTCATTCTCACCAGCTTTGTGGCCCTAAGCAGACTGGAGACCATCTTGAAGCCCCCAGGTTCCTGGTTCACTTGTTGTGTGTGAGCATTATGGGTGAAAGTTGTGAGGTTTTCTTGAAAGAGTTTAGGCAGAAGGAAAGAAGAAAGTGGCCTCTGATATATCAAGTATGACATCAAGACCTATGGGGTCAGAGAAATTCACCTGATAGAGATTAGTTGGAGGGTAAGTAAAAATTTAACTTACATTGTATCATGTTATTCAAGCTAAAGGGAAAAAAAACAACAATCTACCGTTAAGCGTTGTCAAGGATGGAATCATAGAAATGGAAGCTTCCCAGGGAAAAGCTTGTTAGCATCCATCCAAAACACTGCCTAGGAGAGAGGAATCATTCTAAGAGTAGGAGACACCAAGCCTGATTATACATCCATGGATGTGATGACCTGAGTAATACCCTGATATCAGTTGATACTGAGATATGCATCCTAACTTGGTCTGGTTCTGTGTTCAGAAAGTAATCTTCTAGTTTTCTTTCTTTTTTTTTTTGTTATCATGGCTGTTTATTTTTTTAAGATACATAGTGTTTTTAAAAATTTATTATGTTAGCTACAGGTGTACAATATAGTGATTCATAACTTTTAAAGGTTATACTCCATTCATAGTTATTATAAAGTTTTGGCTATATTCCCCGTGTCGTACAATATATCCTTGTTGGTTATTTTATACATAGTATTTTGTACCTCCTAATCCCCTCCCCCTGTATTTCCCCTCCTTCCTTCCCTCTTCCCCCTGGGAACCCCTAGTTTGTTCTCTGTATCTGTGAGTCTACTTCTGTTTTGTTATATTCACTATTTTGTTGTACTTTTCAAGGTTCCACATATGAGATCATACAGTATTTGTCTTTCTCTGTCTGACTTATTTCACTCAGCATAATCCTCTGCAAGTTCATCCATGTAGCATCCACCTTCCAATTCACGGGATGTGGGTTCGATCCCTGGTCCGGGAACTAAGATCCCACATGCCACGGGGCAAGTAAGCCCATGCGCCAAAACTACTGAGCCCACGTGCCACAACTGCTGAGCCCACGTGCCTCAACTAGAGAGCCTGTGTGCCGCAAACTACAGAGCGCACATGCTCTGGAGCCTGCACACCACAAGTAGAGAGAAGCCCACACATCACAACTAAGACCTGATGCAGCCAAAAATAAATAAATAAAATAAATAAATACTAAAAAAAAAAAAATTAAAAAGCAAAATCTAAATATGTTTGAATTCAAGTATCTGCTATTACAGAATAAAGCAGCAGTTATTTAGATATTTTTAATACAGAATTAAGTAGCAGTTTTAAATATTTGCTTTGATTTATTATATAAAATTGATTCATGTATTTAACAAAGCACTGAATTTTCAGGCCTGAGTCCTATGAATTTTCTTTGTAGCCCCTCGAATACACATGGTTCAGATTTCCCTATGACTGTATCCAATATTTCTCAACCACTGGGTGGGTTCACAGTCACATAGTTTTTCTTATATACATTTTCTGGTCTACACAATTGTTATATTTCCCATGGGGGAGAGGCAGGGAACAGAAGAAGAGAAAAACCACAAATTAGCATTTTTGTATTGTACATCGATCATGTGAGTTTGGTTGATGTCACTCCATTACTGAACTGTTCACTCAGTCTTAATTTTGAGTTACAGAGTCAAGACTAGATCTTGCATCATAATTAAACCCATCCAGATGAGATTTTTGGACTGTTCAGTCATCTCCTGGTAACCTCCCTGTTAATAGTTCTGTATAGGCTAGCTCTGCTGTGTAACAAGTGACCCCAACCTTAGCAACCTAAAAGAACAAGCGTTTATGATATGTGGGGGAGAAATCTGGGCATGGCTTACTGAGTGCCCTACTCAGCATCTTACAAAGCTACAACTGAGGTACCGTCCAGGCTGTGTGTACTTTTTCTGGAATTCAGGGTTCCCTTCCAAGCTCATGTGCTTTTTGGCAGAATTGAGGTCCTTGAGGTTGTAGGACTGAGCTATCTTCAGGGCTGTTCTTGGCTCCCTCGAGCATGTAGCTATGGCATATAGCTCTATCCATGCAGTTCACAATATGATGCCTCACTCTTCGAAGCCTGTAGGAGAACCTCTCACTCCGACAGTTAAGACAGAGTCCCGTGTCACATAAGCTAATCATAAGGTGGCATGTCATCCCTCTTGCCGTATTCCCTTGGCTAGAAGTGAGTCACAGTTTCTACCTGCAGAAAAGGGGAGGGGAAGATACAAAGCCATGGGTCACTGGGAGTCAGTGTGGAGGGGTGGGGGGCCTCTGTATGGCTTTTCTCCATGGATTTCTGGTCAAATGGCAATGCTCAACCACCGTAGGGTCATTAAGAGGACTGCCTTAAATGGCATACGCAAAACCACCAGTCCATCATACATTGTGAGTCACATTCTTGTCTCAATTTCCATGTGAGTTTTTTGCTCAGGATCCCATATTAGCCAGTTAGGAAGAGTATACCAAATATTGCTAGGAAATAGGAAACTGAAGTAACCTCTCACGTGTACGCCCTTCCCCACACCTGACAAAATTTGGAATAAGGCCACTCAGGCAAACCTCAATTGTAGTGGGGGAAAAAAAAAGTGGTGACACCCTTCTGTTTCATTTAGCATGTCGTCCCAGGTAATGAACTGCTATTCCATTGCCTGTGTGAACTGTCAAATCACACATCCTTATCTCTGACGTGTTAGGCTCTCCTTTGTTGGATTCCACGTAGCATCCCAGCACCATGAACGAATCTTATTTTTTGATGTGCGTGGTATACGCAGTTTATAAAGTGAGATTGTCACTGTTTATTGCACTGAAGAATCCGTGCAGAAGAGGAGAGATGAGCATCCGTATGTTAAGTTAATGCCATTCTTTAATGCTAACTTTATTTATTTTGCCTCAAATGAATCTGCTATCCGGTACACAGGTTTTTTCTTCCCCCCCTAGGTAGGTGCATCTTAGATCGTGAATGATAAAAAAGGTCATTTAAATCTGCACCAGTGGCGACCTTGCTCTCCCTTGATTCTGTAGCCGAAAGCCAACTGGATTATAGTCAAGGACAAACATTATTTTGTTATACAGAGGCCGCTGAAACTGCAGAGTCAATTTGGGTAATTCTAGGAGCGTCGGGTATGTCGGCCAGGTCGTAATTAAAGTTGGGATGTCCTTGGTTTCAGACTCTCTCCTACTGTCCCTTGTCCTCAGAGTTTGTTTTTGAGGATTTTACATGCCAATGCGTGTAGCATGGATTAAGAATGCTACCCCAACTGTATAAGTGTTACTGTCTGTTTCCTATTAGCGGTGATGGACTTGAGGTGGAAGCTTCAATTAACAGAGCCAGATCATTTAAATTGAGAAGAACATTTGAAATCCAACACATCCACCGTTATTCGACATGTATCCAAAACCCTCATTAGTGCGCTAAGACCAAGAAACTCGGTGTACCTGTCCATCAAGAGCCTGGTCCCTTGCCCTCTTTCCACCACCAAGTACACTGCATTGCCCAAGGAAGGAATTCTTCCCATTAATTGCACCTGGATTTCCCAGGCTCCACCCATAGGATCTTAAACTGGATTCCCATGACCGGGGATCAACTCCTTGCTTTCCTTATGTTCCGTAATTGGTTGGCAGCCGTTCTACTTGTGCCCAGACTTTCTTCCACTTCCACTGGAGTTCAGAGATGTTTCAAGGTTATCCATACACTAATCCTTTGTGGCCAGCCCGTAACTACTCCACATGCAGAGTTGCTTGTGGGTGCCATTGCTTTTGGACCTGCAAGCAAGCTGGCTTCCTCGGGTCCCTGCTACTATCAGGGACCACCTTAGGACGTGCATCCTTGGATGGGACCCAATTCTGTTGAGTTTTTCAGAAGCCTCAATTTGCCAGAACAATTCGACAGTCCATGCATAACGGATGATATTAACTCTCTGAGCTACCCTTTACCACCATGAGCACTGCAGTGGCTCGGAAAAATACCTGAGCCTTACAGATTGTTAATGAACAATAATGCTTTGGTGTTTTGCACGGTGGTACCCTTTTCTGTGTCCACCCTAGGATTCCCTGAGAGACTTGCTTATGAGCCTCTGGATGCAAGACTCATGGACAAAACAAGTGTCAGACATTCACAGCCCAGAGAGAGCTGGCCTCAATGACCGAAGCATTAAACCTGACCGTGTTTCTTCTCATTAAGTCAATTTCTTTCTAGGGACCCTTTTCTGGTCACTTTCACATGTTCCTCTTGTGTGTCAAACACATTCCGACATCGGATACAGACACACCTGGGGCCGAAGGAGACACCCATGCAACATGAAAGGTTGACAGCATTACTGGATTTTCTGGTCTGCACATCCAAGAGTTTCCATCGTGCCCAGGTGAATGTTTTGGGCACCAATCATTTCGTTGCGGGTCAACAGTCATGACACAAAGAAGTGATGCCTCATGGATCATGGGGTAGAAACTCAAAACATTTGAACAGAGACCATGTTCTGCTTCATGTGTGTAATGAACAGAACACTATTTCCTAAGGCTATGTTTCAAATCAGATGCTAATCACAAGTGAAAAAATGTTACCTCTGTTTGGGGCGGGGCGGGGGGGGTGCTGGGGGCCGTGTAGGTGACAAATGAATCTGTTGCTGCCCCTCCCTCTTCATGTCTCCAGGAGTGAATTCAAGGTCTCACTTACCATGCACAAGACATATGGGTAATGGTTAATTGCGGTGAATAAATTATAGGAATTTCATCTACATTTAGGTCCCAGAAGGTTCCGGTGTTTCTTCCGTAGAAGCATCTGACCTCCTGCTTCCATAATTATCTCCTTGGCCTCGGTTAGTTAACCGGGTGAAGATGTTAGAAGAGCTTAAAACCGAAACACTCTTCCTAACTTGGTTTGTCTCATCCTCATTAATTTTTAGAAGCATATTTCAAAGTCACAAGTACTGTCATCTTGCTGTTTTTGAAATATAGCTGGAGAGGATAAAGACTACTGTTGGGTTAGAATCAGACTTCTTGGAAATAGACAGGGGCCCTAAAAGCAATGTCTTGAATATCTGCGCGTTTAACAAATGCATATATTTTTCTGAGCGTTTCCTTAATGGGCATGGCAGATTGGATCTGACCGTACTCTATTTTTCTTTAGGGTGAAGTTGTTTTTCTTGAGTTGTGGAGCAGTTGCTATGGCATTAAATCAGAGTTGCTGCAGCAGAACCGGGCACATATGGGCAATAAAAATACCCAGCTTGGAGCTGATGGGGGTATCAAATTTTGGGAAAATGACCCAGGATGACAATATGATGCGTTTACCTTGCCTCAGAAAAGGAGATGTTGTTTCCCTCCTCTGTAGGATGCCATATTAACGAGAACACCGGCAGATGGGCTGGCTTGTTGGAGAGGACGAATGGGGAAAGACTGTACCTTCAAGGACGAGTTACAATGTTCTTTTTTCTTTTCTTTCTTTCTTTTTTTTTGTTTTAAAGAGAAAGAGGGTAAATTAGACCTATCCCAAGTTACAGGGCAATTGGTGGGGCATTTGATTACAAAATAAGAGGGAGGGCAGAACGCTAGGTTACAATGTAGAATGCAGTAGGATGGCATCGAACCTGCGACTCTCCACCTTTGCGGCTCCCCTACAAAATGCCATTTGGTGACCGAGGCTGGACAAGGTGATTGTTTTCCTTCTTTGCTTCACATCCTTTGGGCAGTGTGGGCACAGCTGGATCATAAGTAGGAACAAATATTTGTGCTTTGCTGTGATTTGCTGCCGTCTGATCCAATAATGATATTTCAGAGTGGCTTCCTTCTACCCCCATCCTGAGGCAGTTACGTTATCAAACAAAGCCACATAGATCCACAGTGATTCAACGGCAAGCCGTACTACCCAAAGCACGCTTTTCGCCACGTGTGAAAGTTACACAGTCCAGAACGTCCCTGTGTGCAGAGGAAACCAATTCAGTGCCCTCCAAGGCAAGAGACAAGAGGCACAGTCTTGCTGATTTCGTGAATATTCTCGGCGTAGAAAGGATGCAGTGTGGGTGCTGGATGTGAAAATAATGATGTAAATTCAGGATGCCAGGGATGTTGTGTACAGAAACTGTAGCCTCATGACCCCACCTCTGAAAGTGCCGTCTGGTGTGAATAGCCCTGCTAGCATTTCTTTTTTTGGCCACACTGCGTGGCAGGTAGGATCTTAGTTCCCCGACCAGGGATTGAACTTGCACCCCCTGCATTGGAAGCATAGAGTCTCAACCCCTGGACCGCTAGGGATGTCCCCTCTACTAGAATTTTAAACCAAGGCAGGCTCTGATCTTCAGAAAGCTTCACCTTGGAGATAGGAGAGGAATTCTATAGAATCAGAATCACCCTTGCTCTGCTGGGCTGAACGTTGGGGGGCACCTGGTAGGCTCCCTAAAACATTTCACGTTAAACTCTTGGGTCCAGGTGGTGGACGTACGTTACGATGGTCCCAGTGATGTCTTCCTCGTGGTGTTCCCGCCCTTGTATAATCTCTTCTCCTGAAGTGAGGGTAGGAGGTGCGATTTGCTTTTAATCTGGAGACTATGGCAAAGGTGAGAAGACATCACTCCTATGATTATTACATTACATTGTATTACATTACATTATATATATTTTATATTATGACTCCATCTTACAAACTCTCCCTCAACTCTTATTCTCCCCGCTCGCTTTGAAGATGCAAGTGGCATGTTGTATCGTACAATTGCAAGGGAATGTATTCTGTCAACAGACAGAGTTTGGAAGCAGAACTTTGCACACTTCAGCCCCCAGATGAGCACTCATCCCTGGCTGACCTCTTGATTTCAGCCTTGACAAAAATTCAGTTAAGCTGTGTCTGGACTCCTGACCCACACACACTGAGATAATAAAGGTGTGTTGTTCGAAGCCTCTACGTTGGGGGAACTTTTTTCTTGAGCACAGAAAAGGAATATGGTCGTGCACAGCAGCAGTGCTGAACATCTGTTATTCCAGCTGACCCCAGGGGCTCTTATCCAAGGTCCATTTTTATCCTTTGTATCTGTCACCAGTGAATCTGTCGAAGTCAAGATCTGAGCTCTTCTGCCTCCTGTTCTTGCTGACAGTGCCACACATGTCAGAATCTTGTAAAAGTCCTCTTCAGTTTAATAGGAAATTCTGTGGTAAGAAGAGGCTGCTCTCGTTCATGAGTTCCTCTTCATAGATTGAATCCTGTGTGCGTTTCTCCCAATATAAATCTTCCTTCCTTGTGTGTATTGGTTGTGCTGTAAATTTTCCAGATGGCTCAATCTCTCAGTTGACTTTGCAAGGTTGTCTTTTCTGATCTAGGTCTTCTACAAACTTTCTTAAAATGCTCCAGCAAGCACACTAGACCAGTGTCATTCTATAGGGAATTCCTTGCTGGTACCCAGCCGTCATTAAACCCCACTGTTACTTTTTCCAGTCACCCTTTTGGAGAACATGGGGAAATAAGTGTTCATGGCCACACTGGGTCAACATTTTTGCCTGTTATTTCATGCTCTGTAATCTCACCTGCATATTCTGTGCAACTCGGCAATGTATTCATTCACCTCTAATTGGACATTTTCCACATCACCTTTCACAAGTATACTTCATGAACATATCAAGCCTTCAAGTGGATTTTAACGCTTTCCTTAAAATAAAAAGCTCAACATCTTTAAGGTGTAATTCACAAAAGACAAATACAACAAAACCCTGCAACCTCTTAAAGTACACACTTTGATGTGTTTTGACAAATGTTTACCCAAGTTTAATCATGGAAACAACCAAAAATATACAATGTTTCCATCACTTTAAAATGTCCTCTTGTATTTCTTTGAAATTGTTTCCCTTCCACCCTCCTCAGTCTCTGGAAGCCACTGGGGTTTTTTTGTTTTTGTTTTGTATCTAGTTTTGATTGTAGTCAGTCTTTTCTAGATTTTAATAGGAATGGAATTACGTACTTTGTGCGCTTTTTTCTGGATTTTTTTCAGTGCTTAAAGTTAGTTTTGAGATGTGTCTTGTAGGTGCCATGCTGGTGGCATCATCAACACCTCTGCAATAAATAAGTGGTTAGGCTGTCTAGACTAATGGTACCGCAGGCACCAGGGGTATGAAAGGATGTATTATTCACAAATGAAGTGCTGGTGACTTAGTTTTTTTGTTGTTGTTGGTTTTTGTTTGTTTTTTACTGTCGTTACAGGGCATGGGCTGAGGTTTGCATAGCTCAAATCACCCTCTGGCCCCACGAGAACATACATAGTGGTGTGCTCAGAAGATTGCCCAGTTGTAGGGTGAGAGTAGCAGGGATGTAATGAGGCTGGACTCATTGCTCAGACATCAACAGTGAAGCCTGACTTTTTACCAGGTGCATCCAGATACTGTGTGTGAGCCTATGTGCCTTTTTATGGTTTGGTGGTAGATGGACTAGATCACAAATTGGACTAGAGCACACATCGTGTATCCTTGCAGCTGACCACGAGTGTTCACTTGATCCCCAGTTTGGGGCATCTTGAATAGAGTTGCTATCGATATTTGTGGACAAGTCTCTATGTGGACACACGTGTTCGTTTCTCTTAGGAATGTTTCACTATGAGTTATGGAACTAGGTTGACTAGGAAAGGAAGGAATGGGTGATTTTATAATCGCCAAACTGTTTTCCCAAGTGGCTGTACCATCTTGCATCCCCAGAAGCAAAAATATGAGTTCCAGTTGCTCCACATTTTCACTGACATTTGGTATTTGGGGATTTGTGTCTTGCTTTTAGACTTCCTAGTGGCTTAGCGATATCTCATTATAGATGGGCATCTACTGACCTGGAGCATCTTTCCTACTGAGATGAATGCTTCTTGGTCATGCACATGACTTCTTTGTGAAGCGTCTGTTCAAATAGTTTTCCCCATTTGGGGCTTCCCTGGTGGCGCAGTGGTTGAGAGTCCGCCTGCCGATGCAGGGGACACGGGTTCGTGCCCCGGTCCGGGAAGATCCCACATGCCGCGGAGCGGCTGGGCCCGTGAGCCATGGCCGCTGAGCCTGCGCGTCCGGAGCCTGTGCTCCGCAACGGGAGAGGACACAGCAATGAGAGGCCCGTGTACAGCAAAAAAAAAAAAAAAAAAAAAAAAAGTTTTGCCCATTAAAAAAAAAAATGTGTTTTTGGACTTCCCAAGTTGTAAGAGGTAATTATATATTTAGACTATACGTCCTTCGTGAGATTTATGTGTTGAAGTATATGTGTTGAAGTGGTCCTCGTTCTGGAGACCTCCTTTCCATTACTTTAATGGTATCTACAGAAAATTAGAAGCCTTTACATTTTTTATTTTTTTAATTTTTTTATTTTTCTTGCGGTACACGGGCCTCTCACTGCTGTGGCCTCTCCAGTTGCGGAGCACAGGCTCCGGACGCGCAGGCTCAGCGGCCATGGCTCACGGGCCCAGCCGCTCCACGGCATGTGGGATCTTCCCGGACTGGGGCACGAACCCGTGTCCCCTGCATCGGCAGGCAGACTCGCAACCACTGCGCCACCAGGGAAGCCCAAGCCTTTACATTTTTGATGAATTCTAGTATTTCATTTTTGTTAATGGTTTGTGTTGTTTGTGTCCTAAGAAGCCAGTGCCTTCCATAAGGTATTTTGTTTACATGATCTGTATGTCTCCGTGTTTGGATAGAATGTTTGTGTCCTCTGAAAATTTCATATATTGAGATCCTAACCCCCAAGGTGGTAATATTTAGAGACGGGTCTTTGGGAGGTGACTAGGTCACAAGCGGGGAGGCCTAGGGAAATCACTGAGATGAATTTGTTTAAAAGTATAACTAGTAAGCTAATAGGGAGAAAAAAATTTAAACTAAAATACTCAATTCATCCAAAAGAAGGCAGGGATGGGGGAGGGGGCAGAAAATACAGGACAAATAGAACAGATACAGGAAGATGGTAGAATTAAACTAATGATGGTATTACTATAAATTGTCTAATATTCCAGTTAAGACAGATATTGTCCAACAGGACACACGAAATAAGAAGAACCAACACATTCTTTCTACAAGGAGGGCAATTTAAATATAACCCCAGAAGGGGTTAAAAGAAAACCATAGGAAAGGAAATCAGGTGCAAATATTAATCGTGGGAAAATGAAGAAACTTGATTAATATCAGCTGAAGTAGACCTCAGGTCAGGAATGAATAGCTGAGATAAAGAGGGGGATCTCTTCTGTTGACATTGCCTATTAAACGCTCTTCAATTAAGCGCAACCCTGTAAATCAGTGCAGCCACTGTGGAAAACAGTATGGGGGGTTCTCAAACAAACTAAAAACAGAGTTACCATATGATCCAGCAATCCCACTCCTGGGCATATCTCTGGAGAAAACCATAATTCAAAAAGATACATGCACCCCAGTGTTCATAGCAGCACTTTTTATAATAGCCAAGACATGGAAGCAACCTAAATGTACATTGACAGATGAATGGATAAAGAAGATGGGGTGCATGTATACAGTGGAATACTACTCAGCCATGAAAAAGAATGAAATGATGCCATGTGCAGCAACATGGATGGGCCTGTAGATTATAATACTCAGTGAAATTAAGTCAGACACAAGAAGACAAATATCAAATGATATCACTTATATGTGGAATCTAAAAAATACAACAAACTAGTGAATATAACAAAAAAGAAGCAGACTCACAGACATAGAGGACAAACTAGTGGTTACCAGTGGGGAGAGGGAAGGAGAGACGGGGGAGGGACAAGAGAGGGGTAGGAGATAAAGAGGTACAAATTATTATGTGTAAAATAAATAAGCTACAAGGATATTTTGTACAACACAGGGAATATAGCCCATATTTTATAATAATTATAAATGAAATACAACCTTTAAAAATTGTATAAAAGTTTTTTAAAAAATGAAGTTATAAAAGTAAACAAAACCCCCCTTTCACAAATGCCAGAAACCTCTCCATCCACTTGATTCTCCACTGAAACCTCATCAACTCGGAAGCACTGTTTTTCTTGCCCTACCTCAAATTGACTCTCTTTATCCTCTCACCGTCACATTCACATGCTCAGGAACTTAGGTCTACATTCTCTTCACATTGGCTTTTTCCAGAGCATCGCTCCTTCAGCCTCTTCTCAAATGCCTGCTCCTCTGAAATTTACCTTTTTGCCATGACCCTCCAGTCTCCAGCTCCTATGGTCGCCCACCACTGGAGCTACTCTCCTTTTATTTCCTGGAGGGCTTGCCTTTTTACTGCTCTAACGTAGTCTACAATCCTTTCATCACATTGTGCTTCTTAGGTCCAGACTTTCTGGTCCTCGCAGTTGAGAAGCTTGCTACCCACGTGCCTTCACAGATGTAGGCATTAGCATCACCAAGGAAACCGATGGAGATGTTAGATAAGAAGGGTCTTAGACGTCAAGCCCAAACTCTAATGCCTCTTTGGGGACATTTTCCCCTAAGGATTGGTTCTGTCCATCTGCGATAATCCTGGGCATTGCTTTTCTTCTCCAGCTCCCCATGGAATTCCAACATGCAGCTGGGATGGATCACCCTGAGTGTAGAGCTTTCTTGCCAACCTCCAAGCCGTCAAACACACCCGACTTCCAACCCATCCCTTCTCAGATGCTCTCCCTACTAGAAAAGAGCCTTGGGGACATATTTTAGCGGGAGCACATGTCAGCACTTACATTGGTAGAATTCAGTCACTGCATACAGTTCCTGGCTCCGCGGAAGGTCGTCAAAGTTTTGTTCTAGTATTTTTATTATCACCTCTACTAGGCAGCTCCTGATGTAACAGAGAAGAGTAAACCTGACTCCATGTTCATCTGGTCCATTAGCTCTAACCTTTGTGGTCCGTTGTCTGTGCTTAGGCTGGCTCTGCACCTTTTGTAGAAGAATGTTGCCTAGAGCCTGAAATATACACGACAGCATTCTCAAGGCTCTGCCTCCCAGGCTTGACCTTTAAAGGCGAACTAAAAAGTTGCAGAACAGAAGATAACATTTGTCTTGTTGGAGGTTTATAGGAACATTGTGATCCGAGGTATGTGGACAGCTGCAAGAACAATGGATTCTGGCACCAAGAAGTTTGCAGCAACCAGCCACACCCCCAAAGAAGTCTGAACTTGAACTCAAGTGGGATAATTCTTTGCGACACTGTCCTCCACCTTCTCAGTCTGCTGGCTTTCCTAAATAAAGTTGCTATTCCTTGCCCCAGCAACTCATGGCTTGATTTATTTCTTTGTCCGATGGCAAGCAGTTCGAACTTGGACTCAACACCTACTCTGCTTATTGACACAGTTAACCCTGACCTTGAACTCAAACTTAATAGGGTCGAACACAGGAATGTTAATTTTTTTCTATGACGTTTTTGTTTTTACAGTAGATCCTTGTTGGTTATCTATTTTATTTTACTTTTTAATTAATTAATTTCGTTTTGGCCGTGTTGCGTCTTCGTTGCTGCGTGCAGGCTTTCTCTAGTTGCAGCGAGCGGGGGCTGCTCTTTGCAGCCCGTGGGCTTCTCATTGTGGTGGCTTCTCTTGTTGCACAGCACGGGCTCTAAGAGTGCGGGCTTCAGTAGCTGTGGCGCACGGGCTCTAGACTGCAGGCTCAGTAGTTGTGGTGCATGGGTTTAGCTGCTCCGTGGCATGTGGGATGTTCCCGGATCAGGGCTCAAACGCATGTCCCCTGCATGGGCAGGCAGATTCTTAACCACTGCACCACCAGGGAAGTCCGGTTATCTATTTTAAATACAGTAGTGTGTGCGTGTCAGTCGCAAACTCTCTATCCCTTTTCCCCTCTTTCCCCCAATAATCAGAAATTCATTCTCTAAGTCTGTTTCTGTTTTGTAAATAAGTTCATATGTATTTTTTTTTACATTCCGCGTGTAAGTGATATCATATATTTGTCTTTCTCTGTCTGACTTACTTCACTTAGTATGATAATATCCAGGTCCATCCATTTTGCTGCAAATGGCATTATTTCATTCTTTTTATGGCTGAGCAGTATTCCATTGTGTATATGTACCACATCTTCTTTTTTCATTCATTTGTTGATGGACATTTAGGTTGCTTCCCTGTCTTGGCTATTGTAAACAATGCTGCAATGAACACTGGGGTGCAGGTATCATTTCAAATTAGAGTTTTCTCCAGACACATGCCCAGGAGTGGGATTGCTGGGTCATATGGTAGCTCTATTTTTAGTTTTTTTAAAGGAACCTCCGTACTGTTCTCCATAGTGGCTGCACCAATTTACATTCTCACCAACAGTGTAGGAGGGTTTTCTTTTCTCCACACCCTCTCCAGCGTTTTTTGTTTGTAGATTTTTCGATGATGGCCATTCTGTTATGAGGTGATAGCTCATTGTAGTTTTGATTTGCATTTCTCTAATAATTAGTGATGTTGAGCATCTTTTCATGTGCCTCTTGGCTGTCTGTATGACTTCTTTGGAGAAATGTCTATTTAGGTCTTCTGCCCATTTTTGGATTGGGTTGTTTGTTTTTTTGATATTGAGCCACATGAGCTGTTTGTGAATTTTGGAGACTAATCCCTTATTGATCACATCGTTTGAGAATATTTTCTTCCATTCGGTGTGTTGTCTTTTTGTTTGTGATTTCCTTTGCTGTGCAAAAGTTTTTGAGTTTAATTAGGTCCCACTTGTTTATTTTTATGTTTATTTTTTTTGCGGTATGCGGGACTCTCACTATTGTGGCCTCTCCCACTGCGGAGCACAGGCTCCGGACGCGCAGGCTCAGCGGCCATGGCTCACGGGCCCAGCCGCTCCGCGGCATGTGGGATCCTCCCGGACCGGGGCACGAACCCGTGTCCCCTGCATCGGCAGGCGGACTCTCAACCACTGTGCCACCAGGGAAGCCCCCCACTTGTTTATTTTTGTTTTTATTTCCATTACTCTGGGAGATGGATCAAAAAAGATCTTGCCGTGATTTATGTTAAAGAGTGTTCTGCCTACGTTTTCCCTGAAGAGTTTTATAGTTTCTGGTTTTACATTTAGGTCTTTAATACATTTTGAGTTTATTTTTGTGTATGGTATTAAACTAGTTTCATTTTTTTACATGTAGCTGTCCATTTTTCCCAGCACCATTTATTGAAGAAACTGTGTTTTCTCCATTGTATAGTCTTGCCTCTTTTGTCATAGATTAATTGACCATAGGTGCTTGTGTTTATTTCTGGGCTTTCTATCCTGTTACATTGATCTGTATTTCTCTTTTTGTGCCAGTACCATATTGTCTTGATTACTGTAGCTTTGTAGTATAGTTTGACGTCAGGGAGCTTGATTCCTCCAACTCCGTTTTTCTTTCTCAAGTTTGTTTGGCTACTTGGGGTATGACTTTGATTTCAAAATATTAGTGAATGATAATACAGACTGCTCATCATGGTCTGTTGATTTGTGAGAAAATGCTTTCGTCTAAAGTACTTGATATTTTTAAAAGTATTGTATGCAAAGTTTAAAGCATCATAGACCCTAACTATTGTGCAAATATTGTTTGGAAAAATTAGTGCAAGTAGAACACTTCCAAATTTTGATTGTCTAGTGTCCGAATGTGATTTGAGTGTTCTCGTGGAGTGATCCAGGGAACAGGTGCTCTCAGGAGGAACCCGTAAGAGATCAAGGGATACAGGATAAGATGGATGGAGAAGCCAAGCATCCTTTCCTGCCTCATCCCAGGGGAGCTCTGGAATATAAGTAACCCCAGAGGGTTCTTCTCAGCCAGGAGAATGGAGCTGGTCCACCTCTGCATCGCTTAGCCATTACTGGCTAGCAGTTGTCCCTGGGTGTGTGTGGTGGGGTGTCATCTTCCAGGCATCTGCAGGTGAGGGGGAGACAAAGATGATTCTGTGCAAAAGTGCAGGCATAAGGCATAGCAGCCAACACCACAGCATTCCTGTAAAGGCAACCTTTGTGGGAACATCCACCCGCATGAAGACAGTCTATAAAACCCTCTGTAGGTGCTCTCTTGACTCTAATAAAACGCCATTTGTATCCTGCGCTTCGTCCTTCTTCAGGCCACTTCATTGTCTGCCTCCTGTACCTTAGCTTTTGGCTGTGAGTTTGTCACAAGCAATTAACTTCTGTCTCTGAAGTAACCCCGTTGAACTCACCAAGGAGGCACGAGGTTCAGCTGAGTTTCTGCCTCACAGTTAATGCACAGGTTTTTAATGGGTTCATAATATGCTTCCTCTCAAGAAGAAGAAGAAGAAGAAACCGATTACTGAAAGCTTCTGCACCCATTCAACCCATTCACGGTACTTTTAAGTCTTACGGAAGGATAAGTGAACATAGACATAGAAATTGCCAAGTGTTTTATTTTTTATCTATATACATGTTCCACCTCTAAAACCTCTCATCTCTACTTGGTCCTTACGTCCTTTACTCAATAGAAGAATACACAAGATGAAAAAGAAGAGGATTTGACAATGGATAGAATCTTGATTTCAGGATTTTTACTAATCATTGTCATTTGGGGATTTTCTCCACTAAAGTAATGTCTCCTCATTCTTTTGCAGTGAGACTTTTTCTCCCCTCATGCTTAGGAAACCCCATGACGATACACATCCCTTGTTTTGTTTTTATACTCATTTTCCTCCATGTAATAACTTATTTGAGTTGTATATTAATAAATTGTAGGTTGCTATGAATATCACACCAGACTGATAGTTCTGATTTTGCACTTTGTAAGAATTAACTGGGTGGAGACTTTAACATGCAGATTCTGTGGCCCCATGTCCAGATGTACTGGTTCCATCCGTTTGGGTAGAACCCAGAAATGTGCATGTTCAACAGAAATTATAAAGCAGGTAGCCCATGGTCCAGAGCCTGAGAATTGCTAAATGTGACTGGTTCCAAAGAGGCAGAAGATTGGCTGATATTTTTGCATTTCCTCATGCTCCTTAGCCAATACTTTGCATCACATGGGTGCTCAGAAATATTTTTAACCGTAAACTAACCACAGATGGCCAGTGGTTCCCACATTCTTATGAAGCCATCTAACACAAACATGCAGCTGAAGCCTTTAACTTCAAATTCGAAAGTAAAGGTCTGGGTTAGGTTCTCATACCTCTTTGGAAGTATGGACTAGGTGAATCTACTGCTTTATTACCTTCTCTGAACTCTTAACCACCTTGGGGCTTGTGTAATTTTGTAATAAGTGATAATATGCCAATCACTGTTATGCAGAATTTTCACACTTCAGTCTTATTATTCTCAGCACTGTATTTTTATCGAACGGATTGCCAGCTCATGGATAACTGCTTACACCGCCTGGAGCACACACCTATGCTTCCACATCGTTGCCAAGCAAACTCCTATTCATCCATCAAAACCCCCACTACATGTCACCCTCCCTGGGAGATTTTTTTCTTACATCTCTTTATCAGTTCCTGTGAAAATCTTTCTTGATTCTGTACTGTCTCTGTATTTTAAGCATTTCTGTGAATTTACATGTCACATGTCCTGTGCTTTGTGGCATGTTTAACAACATCACTGGCCTCTTCCTATTTGATGACAGGAGCAGCTCCCACCCCGAGTCCTGACAACCAAAAATGTCTGCGGACCTTGCTACGCATCCCAGTGGAGATAGTACTTTGAGGCTTAGCAAATAAAAACACAGGGCACGCAGTTAAATCTGAATTTTAGATAAGGAATGAATAATTATTTAGCATAAGTATGTCCCTTGCCATCTTTTTTCTGGCAGCCCTGCCTGGGGGACAGAAATTGCCACCATTTGAGGAACACTGCTTGCTCTTCTCACTAATTTTCTTCTGAATTTACAAATGTCTCTACTAGGTTCTTAGGTCATGGGAGTGACATGGGATTTTGCATTAGCAGAGTATTCAACTTCCATCGACAGAGGAATGGAAAGAGAAGATGTGGTAGGACTTCCCTGGGGGCACAGTGGTTAAGAGTCTGCCTGCCAGTGCAGGGGACACGGAATCGAGCCCTGGTCCGGGAAGATCCCACATGCCGCAGAGCAACTAAGCCCGTCCGCCACAACCACTGAGCCCATGTGCCACAGCTACCGAAGCCCGCGCGCCTAGAGACTGTGCTCTGCAACAAGAGAAGCCACTGCAATGAGAAGCCCACGCACCGCAACAAAGAGTAACCCCCGCTCGCCACAACTAGAGAAAGCCCGCGCACAGCAATGAAGACCCAACGCAGCCAAAAAAAGAAAAATAAGATGTGGTATATGTATACAGTGGAATATTACTCAGCCATAAAAAGAGAACAAAATAATGCCATTTGCAGCAACATGGATGGACCTAGAGATTGTCATACTGAGCAAAGTAAGTCAGACACAGAGAGACAAATATCACGTGATATCAGGTATATGTGGAACCTAAAAAAATGTGTATAAGTGAACTTAGTTACAAAACAGAAGTAGAGTCACAGATGTAGAAAACAAACGTATGGTTACCAGGGGATAAGCGGGGGGGGGGATAAATTGGGAGATTGGGATTGCCATATACAAACCACTATTTATAAAATAGATAAACAACAAGGTCCTACTGTGTAGCACAGGGCACTCTACTCAATATCCTGTAACAACCTAAATGGGAACAGAATTTGAAAAAGAATAGATACATGTCTATGTATAACTGATTCACTTTGCTGTACAGCTGAAACTAGCACAACGTTGTACATCGACTATACCCCAGTAAAAATTTTTTAAAAGAAGGAGAAATGGAGAACCTAATAAAAAAGTAGTATTTCAGTCTGAAAGGTCCATTGAGCTCACACAAATCACCTATTAGAACCTTTAAATAAAAAAAGCTTTATAAAAAAATTCCATCTTGAATTAAAAATGCTGTGTTTCAAAAATAAAAAAGGATAAATAAATAAATAAAGGAGTATTCAACTGTCTTGCTTGTATAGCTTTAGGGGAAACTGCAAAATCCCAAACAATCTGGTCGAGACACCCACATTGTCCCCATTTATTGTTAACTGCATACTTTCCACGTCGCTTCCCGTCACTACAAAAAGCAGACCGTGTTAAACACTAACGTTTGCTAAGTTAATCTGTGCGTTGAAAAGAAGGCTCTACTGTGAAGTTCTCTGTACTTCTTTAGCATTTCACTTGTGGGGCAGGCCTGAAAGTTATAATTTACTGGTTTGTTGAGTCTCTTGTCTGTAGGCTCCTTCTGCTGCCACATCTTCTCTTGTTCAAACAAAATAAAGTGTACTCTTGTGCCCCAGGAATCCGGTGGCCTTCATCTTCCAGCCTGTTGGCCCTAATCTGATTACCCAGCGTGAAGAGTCATCTGTGGGCAGTGAGACCAGACTGTGCTGGCAAGGGGCAGCTCCTCGTACACCAGCCAGCAGACCCATAAAATGAAGAGGCAGCATTTCACAGGCCATTTCTTGGACGTTTTAGAGCGTTCAAGTATCCTTAGAGAATAATGCATAAAATATAGACAGAAACATGTGCAATGGATTTATAACCTCCTTATGGGCAAGATCTGTGTCCATTATTACTATTATTTTTTTGTACCAACCTCCATTCCATATTTTGCACGTGGAAAGGACTCAGTAAGTGTTGTTGCTAAAGGGAAGTTAAAATAGAACGCTTCTACCTTTAACCAGAGTCTTTTCCCTCCTACCGGCTGGATCGTTTCACTCTTAGACACATTCTTGCCTGTTTCCTCTCTGCAACACAGATCACCCTCATCTGTGGTAATGATGACGGTGATGACGATGTAGCTTATGATGGTGGTGGTGATGATGATGATGATTTATATATATATATTTTAATGCTTTTCTTTTTTAAAATTTATTTAATTTATTTATTTTTGGCCGCATTGGGTCTTCGTTGCTGTGCGCGGGCTTTCTCTAGTAGCAGAGAGCGGGGGCTACTCTTCGTTGCAGTGCGCAGGCTTCTCATTGCGGTGACTACTCTTGTTGCAGAGCACGGGCTTTAGGCACACGGGCTTCAGTAGCTGTGGCACGTGGGCTCAGTAGTTGTGGCTCACGGGTTTTAGAGCACAGGCTCAGTAGCTGTGGCGCACGGGCTTAGTTGCTCTGTGGCATGTGGGAGCTTCCTGGACCAGGGCTTGAACCCGTGTCCCCTGCATTGGCAGGTGGATTCTTAACCACTGTGCCACCAGGGAAGCCTGATGATGATGATGTTAGTGATGATGGTGATGAGGGTGATACTGATGGTGATGATGATGGTGATGATGATGGTGATGATGATGGTGATGATGGTGATGATGATGGTGATGGTGATGGTGATGATGATGAGGGTGATGAGGGTGATACTGATGGTGATACTGATGGTGATGGTGACGGTGATGATGATAGTGATGATGGTGATGGTGATGATGGTGATACTGATGATGATACTGGTGATGATGAGGGTGATGAGGGTGATGAGGGTGATACTGATGGTGATACTGATGGTGATGATGATGGTGATGATGATGATGAGGGTGATGAGGGTGATACTGATGGTGATACTGATGGTGATGATGATGGTGATGATGGTAATGATGATGGTGATGATGGTGATGGTGATACTGATGATGATGATGGTGATGATGGTGATGAGGGTGATGAGGGTGATAAGGGTGATACTGATGGTGATACTGATGGTGATGATGATGGTGATGATGGTGATACTGATGATGATGATGGTGATGATGATGGTGATGATGATGATGGTGATGATGCTGATGATGCTGATGATGGTGATGATAATGATGGTGATACTGATGGTGATGATGATGGTGATGATGGTGATGATGGTGATACTGATGATGATGATGGTGATGGTGATGGTGATGATGGTGATGGTGATGATGGTGATACTGATGATGGTGATGATGACGATGGTGATACTGATGGTGATGATGATGGTGATGATGTTAGTGATGATGGTGATGATGATGATTATGACGGTGATGGTTTCATCTCTGTTCCCACTTATCTATTCAGGAATTTAAGAAACTTTTACTAAGTATTCTGCAGTAGTCTTGTGAGTGATGTAAACCTTTCCTGTACACAAGTCTAAAATCTTCTTAAAGGGACATGACATGACATGCACAAAAAGGGAAGCACCACTATTTTTTTAAAGTTATTTATTCATTCGTTTATTTAGGCTGCGTTGGGTCCTCATTGCTGTGTGTGGACCTTCTTTAGTTTCAGCAAGCGGGGGCTACTCTTCATTGTGGTGCTCGGGCTTCTCATTGCGGTGGCTTCTCTTGTTGCAGAGCACGGGCTCTAGGCGCACAGGCTTCAGTAGTTGTGGCTCGTGGGCTCTAGAGCGCAGGCTCAGTAGTTGTGGTGCACAGGCTTAGTTGCTCCACGGCATGTGGGATCTTCCCGGACCAGGGCTCGAACCTGTGTCCCCTGCATTGGCAGGCGGATTCTTAACCGCTGTGCCACCAGGGAAGTCCCAAGCAGCACTATTAATATAAATTATTTTAAATAGTCATAATAATATGTATTTAATGTAATAATCCATAATGTAACCATTATGAGTATAAATTACTGCAAATATGAATAATTCAGAGGCAGTCTTGTGGCCATCAAGGGCAACACACCTTAAGTTTTCCATGATCTGCCTCTACCGTGTATGTCTGCATTTATCATGTTACCTTCTGTTCTGGGCATTATTCCTCTTCTCAATTCTTCTGTGGTCTCTATACCTTGATTGGAAACTGCTCTCTTCTCTTGAACTATAATGGCTTTGCCCCTTCCTCACCCTTATTTAAATGCCGTCTGTCTTTCCAAATGTCCCCTCAACCTCTGCCTCTTCTGATTTTCCAAGCAACGTCGATCTCCCTTCCCTGAAGACACACTGTCATTAGGGTCTAGTTTGTGATTGAGTCACGAACTAACCTGCGTTGCTACTGAGGAATTCCGTGAGCACACACATGGTGTTAACCATCTAATGAAACTTGTACAAATGGGTGACTGGCATGATCGACCATAAAATCAGAAAAAGGAAACATCTATGCATTCGTATTTGTAACTTTTGATCAATGGGCCTAAACAACTTAAAAACAAAGTTCTAGCCTCAGAAAGAAATGTGTTATATAATGCAGTAGAAGTGAATGTAAAGCAAAAGTATTGTGTTGGCCAAAAAGTTTGTTCGGTTAGTGAATATGTTGTTCAGTAAAGTTCTTCGTGTAAATGAAAAATGTGTATTTTTACATACAACCGACTGACCTTCTGGGCCAATCCAATAGAAGGAAGAACCTCCCCCCAAATCCCTACACTCATGAGCAACTCCTTAATTTCAGTACTTTGTTTTAGCACCCTATGTGATCAAATTTCTCTTCGTTTTTGTTTTCTTTTATTCTATTAAGAAGATATTTTCAGATCTAATTTCACTTGGAATTGTAATAACACGTCTAGTATTCATGCATTGACAGTTTAAAATTTTCTATTACGTTTTGAAGTTAATAATGCGATCCTTTAGTAAAGTTGAAACTGCATACAGCCTATCATTCGGCGATTACGCTTTAAGATAGATACACCTTAGAGAGATAAAGGCAGCTGTGCTCAGAGATACACGATGAACATATTCACATCAGCATTGTTCATCGTTAACCCAGACTAGAGATAAACCAAATTAACAGGACCAGTCGGCTGGATAGTTACATTCTGTACGTGTTGGTACCGTGTTTAAGAAAAGGATCATATTGCAATTAGATGAGCTAAGCAAAGCTTCTCTTTTTCAAGTTGGAAGGAATTTAAGTATATTATTGCCCTGGGAAAAGAAAGCAGGTGGAGAGGAAAAAGGTAAGATGACTGGCAAGAGAGTGTGGCTGATGAAATTAGGAGATAGAATAAAAGCAATTATGAGACAGCACAGGTGGAGGAGATAAGATCTGAAAGTCCGTATTTCCGTCTGAGATCGGAAGTGCGGGGCGAGGAGGGAGGAGGGAGGAGGGACAGGAGGAAAGGAAAAAGGTACAACGTGAACACAGAAGAATCTGGATTTGGGGTCTTGTGTTATGGAAGACACTCATAGATTCTTTTAGTTCCTGAGTATGGACTAACTTTCTCCTGCAATGTCCTAGGAAAATAAGCAGTAAAAAGTGTTGTGAAAAGAATATAAGAAGTGGAAATGAAGGTTTGTAAATATCCATTATTTTATTTTTGACCCTGAGCAAATCTTTTAGTATTCTTAAAAATACCATTTCTTCATCTTTTTTAAACTGAAGTATAGTTGATTTACAATGTTGTGTTAATTTCTGCTGTACAGCAAAGTGACTCAGTTATATATATATATATATATATATGTATGTATGTATATATACACACACACATTCTTTAATATTCCTTCCCATATGGTTTATCACAGGATATTTAATATAGTTCCTTGTGCTCTGCAGTAGGACCTTGTTGTTTATCCATCCTGTATACAATAGTTTGCTTCTACCCACCCCAAACTCCCAGTCTGTCCCTCCCCACCCCCTCCCCCTTGGCAACCACAAGTCAGTTCTCTGTGTCTGTGAGTCTATTTCTGTTTGTAGATAGATTCATTTGTGCCATATTTTAGATTCCATATGTAAGTGATATCATATGTTTTTTGTCTTTCTCTTTCTGACTGACTTAGTATGATCATCTCTAGCTGCATCCATGTTGCTGCAAATGGCATTATTTTGTTCTTTTTTATGGCTGAGTAATATTCCACTGTATATATGTACCACATCTTCTTTATCCATTCATCTGGTGATGGACATTTAGGTTGTTTCCATGTCTTGGCTGTTGTAAATAGTGCTGCAATGAACGTTGGGATGCATGTATCTTTTTGAATTAGAGTTTTGTCTGGACATATTCCCAAAAGTGGGATCGCTGAATCATATGGTAGCTCTATTTTTAGTTTTCTGAGGAACCTCCACACTGTTTTCCATAGTGGCTGCATCAACTTACATTCCCGCCAACAGTGTAGGAGGTTCCCTTTTCTCCACAGCCTCTCCAGAATTTATTGTTTGTAGATTTTTTGATGATTCCATTCTGACTGGTGTGAGGTGATACCTCATTGTAGTTTTGATTTGCATTTCTCTAATAATTAGTGATGTTGAGCATCTTTTCATGTACCTTTTCTTGTACTGGCCGTCTATATATCTTCTTTGGAGAAATGTTTATTAAGGTCTTCTGCCCAGTTTTTGATTGGGTTGTTATTTTGTTGTTGAGTTGCATGAGCTGTTTGTATATTTTGCAGATTAAGAGCTTGTTGGTTGTGTCCTTTGCAAATATTTTCTCCCATTCTGTAGGTTGTCTTCATTTTTTTTAAGGTTGCCTTTGCTGTGCAGAAGCTTGTTTGATTTGGTCCCATTTGTTTGTTTTTGTTTCTGTTGCCTTGGGTGACTGACCTAAGAAAACATGGGTACGATTTATATCAGAGAATATTCAAAACCTCCATTTTTGGTGCATTCCCTAACTCTAGTGATTTTGTTGCCATTTTGTCTGTGTTTGTTTTTCTTCTCCTATTCTTTTGTTTTTGAGCCACACGAAGCTACCATGAGAATTATAATAACAGTTAAAATCATGCAAAAATGCATATTAGATGCATAGAATTGGTGCCTTTTAGTGGACCTGTAAGCACCTAATGATGTAGTCTCAAGCTAGGTAAAAAAAAAAAAAAAAAAGGCATAATTGCAAGGACAAATTGATAAATCCACAATCCTACTGTGTGATTTTTTTAGATACCTCTCATAAAATAAGATAATAGCTGAAACAAATAAAATACTAGTAAAGATATAGAATATTTGAGTTATATAATTAAGAAATTTTATATGAGATATAGATAGGTAGATATCATATCTAGATCTACCATCTATCATCTATGTAATCTATCATCTATCAATCTATCATCTATTCATCATCTGTCAATCTACTCTATCATCTGTTATCTATTGATCATCTATGTGTCGTCTATCTATATATCATCTGTCTATTGATCGTCTGTCTAATCGATCTAATCTCTGTCTGCAGCAGGACCTCATAGCTCTTATTCTCTATTTTCTGCTCAGCTCACTCCATTCTGAACATGCTGTCATACTATTCTGATCCCCAGTGATTAAGGTGCTCCCTAAAAGGCTGTGTCTAAAATGGATTCGTGTGAACCGTGTTTTAGACAAACCCATCGATTTCAAACCAAAGGTGGTCCCTGATTCTCACTTTGGCATCGGGGCTAAGGGTGTGAGGGCCCCTGTTTCCTGGCTGAGCAGGGGGCTTGCAGATCTCTCTTGTGAGGGCCAGTGTGATCCAGCCCATTGCTTCCTGTTCCCTCCTTCTGGGTGACACCTCATAAGCGGAGCTGACTCAGTCAACAGAGACTCATTTTTAAAGAGCATTACTCTAGGGTGGACAAAAGAAACAAAATCTAATGAGAAAAGCCAAGGGAAATGAGATGGACATTACCAACACGGAGGCTATGAATGTCTAAATATGTTTACAAACAAATACGCTCTTGAGGGTTGGAGAACTTGGGTCCTAAGTTGGAAGTCAAAGAGAGGTCAACATCTATGTCTGTGATAGGTTCCTGGCTACCTAGGACGATAGGTAGGATGTCCTCTGCTAGGACGATAAATTACTTTACTCCTAGGAAAGGGGTTGTTCACCATTGCACAGGTACCCTGTGAAGGTAAAGGTTGCAATGATTAATCAACAAAGGGACCATGGACAAAATGGCGGAATCCATTCAATGGGGCTTCAAGTATTGGCTTCCAAAGCATGGACTTATATGATAGTGAGGTTATCTGTGTATTTCTGTGGTTTTTGAAGTGCTAGTTGTCCAAGAAGGTCATTCTGTGGTGAGCATCCTGGAATACGTCCTGACGATTCTTAGCAGAGGAGGTGGGTCTTCATGCAGTGGCAGCTGTGAAGAGATGGGTGGCGCGTGTGTTAAGCAGAAGGTGGGAATATATATGCAGGGTTATCAGAACTGTGTCTGAAGAGGTTTCTTACTGAGTGGTAGATGCTGGCAGGGCACGGGAGATGGATTAAGCACACAAGGTCTTAATTTTAAGATTATCATAAAGATTTGGTTGTACCTTCACATGAAACTTCATTGTTTCTCCGTTCCCTTCACTCACACCCCTTCTCAGTTTTCCTTGCCATGTTCACACCTGGATCCCCCTCCAACTTTCAACTTTCAACTTCCATGAGCGCCCCAAGGCACTCGTCCTTCACGGGAGGGGGAGGGGCAGGGCCGCAGCTCATGTCTTGCAGCCCCACCCTGGTCCTTTGTATGTCGTGGCGGCTTCCCTTGAGGGGTCTTCCTGGATGTAAAGTGAGTCTCTCTCCCACATGCTCTTGTGCATGTAGACAGGAGTAAATTACAGTGCTTTTTATAAAGTACGGTGAGGCTTGCTTTCACGCAGAAGACCTTGTGTTCATGGAGAACAGAAAATGCCTGGACTTGACAAATGCACACAGAAGTTGGAGGCCTCTCCTCTTCCCCGGGTACTGCCTACGTTTGCATCAGAGAGTCAGAAGCAACACTAGGAGATGGAAATATCTCGTCCCTTTTGTTACCATCTATTTGTCGTTGGCATAAACTGAGCCGTCTTTATTGCCTTCTGGTTCCAAGGATTGGTCCATACAGACCCAACTGAGCTGACCTTCATCCCCAGCTGCAACGCTCCTTTATGTCTTTCTTTCTTGTAGTAGGTTTTGTGCCATCTGTAGGAACGTGGGGTCGTTTGGCTGTTCTTGAGCCGAGGTCTTCCATGGACCTCCTTCTGGAGACTGCTCAGATAGACACACAATGGCTTTGACCTCATGGGCTCTACCTGCCTTTTTTCTGATGCCACAAATCCACCCGTGGATTCAGTCATGCCCATACCCCTGGCTGAGATTGAATTATACAAGGCACAGGTAGAGATCCTTGACTTCTTTTTAGGGTCCATAGTATCAGATCTCCCCTCTCTTCTAGGAGGCGGTGGTGATGTATGAGTTAAACTATACACCCTTTCCTTGAAGGAATAGAGATGGAATGTCTAGTTGATTAACTGCAAGAACATGGGGAGTAGAAGTAATATGAGATTCTAAATGATATAGGTTAATATTTGGTGACTAGAGTCTGACCACATGTGTATCCAAAGAGCTAAGTTCACTCTGCTTCTGGGGTTAGAACTAATGCAGCAAACATAATATCAAGACATGTTTAACTAGGAAGAATTTTCTCATGACCCTTTAATCAGAGCTGTGACTTAGCCATTGAGTAACCGAAGGACAAAGAACTGCTTTTCACTCATCCTAAAATGTCTAAACACGAGAGGTAATATATTGCAAGTGGAAATAAAGTTTTAAAAGAGATGCTAGTTTAAATTTAGGGGTATAATTGAGATAGAATCTGAGTCCTCAGACCAGGAAAGCACCTTTTTTCTTCGGGGGAGGGGGAGTGCATTGTTTAGCATTCAGCTGGACAAATGCCTCATAATTTATTTCAATAACAACTTTGTTGAGTTGCAATTACCATATCATAAGGGATCTGTAAATCCCTGGGAAGCCCATGGCACCTGATGTCGGTGTGGGATTCTCTGATCTAATGGTGATCACTTGTTTTTCTAAACTTAACTAACCTTTTATTATTACAGAAGCAATGTATATGCAGTGTGGAACATATTAAAAAAACAAAGTAAAAATATGGAAATACATCAAATCCCTACCACGCAGTGATTACCACTAGTGACACTTTAACGTCCAGATCTTTTCATTGCATATAAATATCTTTTCACATAAAGGGAATCACAGTGACCATACTGCTTTATGATCTCCTTTTTTTTTTCATTCAATAGTATCCACCTTTTCATTTCAGTAAATTTTATTCCTGCATTCTGTTATCTGGAACATATTCAAATCCCCCTAAGTGGCCTCCCAAATGATTACAGTTGGTTTTTCAGAATCCGAAACAGGACCAGAAATCCATCTGATCATTGTGTGCATAAAATTGCATAATATGATGTTTCCCCCTTAACTTCCCCCTACACACACCTTTTTCTTTGCCATTGTCCCATTGAAGCATCTAGATCAGTTTTCCTAGAGAAATCCTTCCTCCAGGTGTGTCTGGTAATTTCCTTGTGCTGTGCGTTGGTTCAGCTGCCCACTTTTTAAAAAAATTATTTATTTACTTGGCTGTGTTGGGTCTTTGTTGCTGCGCGCGGGCTTTCTCTAGTTGTGGCGAGCGGGGGCTACTCTTCGTTGCGGTGCGCGGGCTTCTCATTGCGGTGGCTTCTCTTGTTTCAAAGCACAGGCTCTAGGCATGTGGGCTCAGTAGCTGTGGCTCGCGGGCTGTAGAGCGCAGGCTCAGTAGTTGTGGTGCACGGGCTCAGTTGCTCTGCAGCACGTGGGATCTTCTCGGACCAGGGATGGAACCCGTGTCCCCTGCATTTGCAGGTGGATTTTTAACCACTGCACCATCAGGGAAGTCCCCCAGCTGCCCACTTTTCAATTTCTATTACCTCCTTTATATAAGGTCACAGTTAATTTTTGTTTTAAACAATGTACTGTCTCATTTCAAAGAGAACAGACATTCATGCATTTTGCAGAACGCGAGGAGAAATGGGACAGGCAGAGACTCACCTTTTGAAAAACACGTCTGAGGATTTCTCTTGATGGGACCAGCTGACTATTCAAGGTCTCTGCATTGCCCTCTGATTATATGAAGACTTATTAGCTGCAAGTATAATGAAGACCAATGCCCCCTGTCTATTGACGCTTTAATTTTTCCCTTCATTTAATTTCTGAACTGTATTTATCAATCAGTTGGCCTTGATTGGCTTCTGTGATTATAAGGAGCCTTGAAGGGTAAGTGGGGGGGCGTCCGAATCACATTAGCTGTCTACTAAGGGACGTACAAAGTTTTCTTCACAACCCGTACCAGTTTGACTAATGCTCATTCCACTCGGCCTGATCTTCCCCCAAGGTCTGTGTGTGACAGAGCAACGAGGAAAACCTGAATGGCAATCTTGGAGGTGATGATTCAGGTGTGGAAAAAGCATATGTCGTTTTACCTTGTTTCACTAGGCAATGAACGGTTTAAGCCGTATGGATCGGGGATCACATTTGCAGCCATTTTAAGCACAGTTAATCTGTTTTCTTTCCAGTGTGCTGCCTCTTAATCAGTTTTAATAGCAACTTTATAGAGTTGCAATTCACATATCAAAATTTGCACCTTTAAAGTGTCCATGTCGATGGCTCTCCGTACACTCGCAGCTGTGTACCCGTCCCCACTTTCTCATTTCAGAATGTTTTTATTACCCCTCCAAGAAACCCTGTATCCATCTGCAGCCACTTTTCATCCCCTCTTCTCTCAACGCATGGAGACCACGAATCTACTTTCTCTATATGTTTGCTTCTCCTGGACATTTCCCATAAATTGGATTATAGACTATGTGGTCTTTTCTGTCTGGATTCTTTCACTTAGTGCAATGTTTTCAAAGTTAAGCCCCCATGTAGCATGGATCAGTACTTCATTCATTTTTATGGCTGAATAACATTCCGTGGTGTGGATATACCTCCTTTTCTTTATCCGTCCATCCACTGATGGACATTGGGTTTGTGTCCACCTTTCGCCTCTTAGGAATAACGCTGCTATGCATGTTCATGTAGACGTTTTAGTGTGGACTCTCGTTTTTCTTTGGTTGGCATCGAGGAGTGAAATTGTTGGCTCATGTGGTAACTCTAGGTTTGACTGTTGAGAAACTCCCAGACTGTCTTCCAAAGCGGCTGAAGCATCTTACATTCCACCAGCAACGGGTGAGCATTCCAATTTGTCCACATCCTGCCCGGTGCTTGTTATGGGCTATATTTTTAGCCACCTGTCAAAAATGTAGACTGTAAAAATTCTACATTTAAAAACTGAATTGGCGGATGGACCTAGAAGTGATCATACTAAGTGAAGTTAAGTTGGACAGAGAAAGACAAATATCATATGATATCACTTATATGTGGAATGTAGAAAAAGCAATTATACAAGTGAAATTATTTATAAAACAGAAACAGACTCACAGACGTAGAAAACAAATTTAGGGTTACCAAAGGGGAAGGGGGGAGCTTGGGATAAATTAGGAGCTTGGGATTCACAAATACGCTTTACTATATGTAAATAGATAAACAACAAGGACCTACTGTATAGTACAGGGAACTGTACTCAATATCTTGTAATAACCTATAATGGCAAAGAATCTGAAAAAGGAATATATATTTGTTTCTGCATTTCCTCACCTCTCTGATTAAATTTATTCTTTGGAACTTGGGAAAGGTCTAGGAGGCTAAAGCTTTCCTACAAACAAAAGGTGGGGAACCTGGGGGTTGGGGGGCAGTGGCCTTGTCCCTGGGAAGACCCTGCAGGGTCCTGCTTGGTTTCAGTGTGATGGAAGCTTTCAGAAGTTTAGTGTCCGATCATTGCAGACCTGTGGGTGTCTGAATGATCAAGAACTTTCCCCATGTAAACAAACAGCTGTGCCTCTGCTCCGTGCAAGAATTCTCTCCTCGTTCAGCATCGTTACACGGACTGTTATCTGAAGCCTGCTCTGGGTCCGGCATCTGACTGCCTACCGGGGGATGGGTAAGAATAACACAGTCTTTCTGCTCCCAGGGTTATGGTCTGTAAAGACATAGACTTGTAATCTGACTGTTTCAGTAAAGGCGAGATGCACCTTCCTACGTACAAACTCGAATGAAGTCAGATCCAGAGAGAAACTCCAAACCAGGACTGGGGCCAGGAGGTCCTCCTGGGAGACAGGACAGCTGAGGGTACCTATGAGTTACGTGTGGGGCGGAACATCATACAAGGAGAGGTGTGTGAGAGGACAGTAGAGCCCCGGGGGCAGAAAGCAGTAGGAAGGACTCAGCTGAGTTGGTTTGAACCCAGTGGACACGCAGCTTTTATACTTACCCTCCGCTAACCCCTTCTCTGCCCAGAGACAGAGTATCGTTCATGCACCTCTCTGATGAACACCCTTTCATTCTGCACTTCTGAGGCCCATGAAAAGCCAGTTTCCAATCCTTGGGGTTGATGCCTGCCACGGGGCTGTTGTTGGTGCAGTCGAAGGAGGAACAGGCTGCAGGCAGGTACCTCTCAGTTTCTTGCAAGTGACCCTCCTGGATATTAGAAGCATCCGTTTACATCCCATTAATGACTGTACTGGGAGGACAGTTTCCTTTTCGTGATGGGCCTCTTGGGCCATATATTGTCGCAAAGCTCCACGGCATGGGCATTTTCCAAGTCAGGCTGTATTCTGAGCGCTGCGTCCCCACCGTGCACATCTCCCTCCTCGCCACTTCATCAATACGTACCGGCTGAGAGTGGCACCTGCTACATTACGGACAGATACAGTGGCAGAGAGCCTCTTAGGCTCAGTGTGGGAAATGGTACCTTTTGAAGCTGTCTTACTTCCCTGCATCTATGGAGAACTGCCTTCTGATAGACAGCCTGGAAACTGGGAGCCGTGTTCCTGTCATGGCAGAGTCAATCAATCCCTACCACGAGGATTGTTCCACAGGCTCCCAGGTCCTGACATCGCGTCCATCAATGTTTGCCAAGCTCTCTTTTTTGTTAAAAAAAATCACTGTTCTGGCTGTGAGGGGGGAGAACCAATGGAAGAGGAAGATATAGTACCTGCTTTTTAGAAATTTAATTTTATTAAATTTACGGTCTCCTGTTATAGTCAGTGGCTGGAACAGAAGAGTGAAGACTTGCTGAAAATAGCCTAGAGGAAAGCGCGTAACTGCCATGGGTCTCAATTTTCTCATCTGTAAAATGGGGGCTAGATGAGATTGTGTAGGCAAAAGACCTCTTTGCAGTTTTAAAGCGA
The DNA here is from genome assembly GCF_039906515.1 of Pseudorca crassidens. Taxonomy (NCBI): domain Eukaryota; kingdom Metazoa; phylum Chordata; class Mammalia; order Artiodactyla; family Delphinidae; genus Pseudorca; species Pseudorca crassidens. The sequence goes on along the minus strand of NC_090317.1, from coordinate 132,392,604 downwards.
TATGAAATTTTAACGGGCAGTGACTGCCCTGTTTAGTTGTCTTCATGTGATCCACTGTCTAGTAGGAGAATAAGTATGTTCTGGCTTCAAAATGCAGACGTGTTTGCTAAGTAAGGTATCATAAGAATCTGTGTGTGTGTGTGTGTGTGTGTGTGTGTGTGTCTAGTCTCTACTACTAATCTCTCCAGATGTTCACAAGTTAGCCAAGAGGAGGACATAAAGAGTTAGGAGAAATTAAGTATAACATGCCTCAAGCTTCCGTTTGGAGAAAAATCCAAGTCATAGCGTCCTGCCTGGGATATTATGGAAGATTAATGGATGAACTACCTTCATTTCCATTCAGCATACACTAAAATTTGTAGGACTTAATAAATTTCAGTGAGGTTTAGAGTTTTATGAGCTTTGTGAATAATACAACGTACCGCAGTTTTCAAAAAACAACCCACAAGGTTTTATTTCTTTCAGACTTCATGGAATTTATCCCACAGTAAGATTTATAGTGCTTGCCTCTGAAATACTATCTGGCCAATGACACCTGATGCCATTTATAAAAATGCATGTATAGATTTGTTCTATTAGGGGAGTGATTCTGATTCTTCGAAACTGACTCAAGACCTGCCACCTTCAGATTTCTATTTGGCTTTCCTTTTTAGGGAAAGATTTACTGTCAACATAAGGAACTTTGGAGAATTTCCCAGGCTCCTTCCATATGTGATTATCTTAACAGATAACTCCAAACAACTTCCTTTGACCTCAGCATGTTTTTTTAAAAGAGAGAATGTTGGCCAATCAATGACATTTAAATTTAAAGATTTGAGATTCTTGCCACCTAGAATTGAAACAAATCATTTTCAGCAACACGTACTTTAGCAATTTAGTAGGTTGGAAATATTAGATTGAAATGTTTAAAGTTTAGAGATTTTTAAAATTAACTTTTGTTGGAGTATAGTTGATTTACAATGTTGTGTTAGTTTCTACTGTACAGAAAAATGAGCCCATTATACATATACATATATCCACTCTTTTTTAGATTCTATTCTCATATAAGTCATTACAGAGTATTGAATAGAGTTCCCTGTGCTATACAGCAGGTTCTTATTAGTTATCTGTTTTATACACAGTAGTGTGTATATGTCAGTCGCAATCTCCCAATATATCCCTCCCCACCTTTTCCCTCTTGGTAACCATAAATAAGTTTGTTTTCTACATGTGTGACTCTATATCTGTAAATAGATTCATTTGTACCATTTTTTAGATTCCACGTATAAGTGATATCACAGGATATTTGTTAACTCATTTCATTGAGCATAATGCCCTCTAGGTCCATCCATGTTGCTGCAAATGGCATTATTTCCTCCTTTTTATGGCTGAGTAATATTCCACTGTATATACAGACCACATCTTCTTTATCCATTCCTCTGTCCTTGGACACTTAGGTTGCTTCCATGTCTTGGATATTGTAAATAGTGCTGCTGTGAACGTAGGAGTGCATGCATCCTTTAGAATTACGGTTTTCTCTGGATATATGCCCAGGAGTGGGATTGCTGGATCATATGGTAGCTCTATTTTTAGTTTTTTAAGTAACCTCCATACTGTCCTCCATAGTGGTAGAGTTTTTTAAAGTATAATTCACATACCATAAAAGTTGCACTTGTAAAGAAACACAATTCAGTGGCTTGTGGTGTACTCAGATTCGCGCAGTCATCACCACTGTCTAATGTCAGAACGTCTTCACCATCCCATAAAAACCCAGTATTCATGGAGCAGCCCCTCCCCATTCCTCCAGCTCTGGGGCAGATGCTAATCTGTTTTCTATCTCGGTGCTATCTCAGCTGCTGGCGTGCCCCGTTGGGGATCAAAACAAAATCAAAGATGAGGATCTGGGGGCTTCCCTGGTGGCACAGTGGTTGACAGTCCGCCTGCCGATGCAGGGGACGCGGGGTCGTGCCCCGGTCCGGGAAGATCCCACATGCCGCGGAGCGGCTGGGCCCGTGAGCCATGGCCACTGAGCCTGCGCGTCCGGAGCCTGTGCTCCGCAGCGGGAGAGGCCACAGCAGTGAGAGGCCCGCGTACCGCAAAAAAAAAAAAAAAAAAAAAAAAAGATGAGGATCTTGTTCAGTGCAGCGTCTTGATTATTCAGAGATGCTTTTATTGCAGGTCCAGTGGATCATCGATTTCTGCCCACCCACTTCCCTCCACTCACCCAACGCAAAGGACCCCATTCTCCAATCTTAATGAGGGCGTAAAGGCAATTAAACCGGATTCTCCACAGAATTTCTCCTTTTTCCTCTTAGAGTAAGCTCAAGAATTAGGGAGATTTATCATCAGAAATCCTACAAGCAGTAAATGCTGGAGAGGGTGTGGAGAAAATGGAACCCTCCTACACTGCTGGTGGAAATGTAAATTAGTGCAGCTACCATGGAGAACAGTATGGAGGTTCCTTTGAAAACTGAAATTAGAACTACCATATGACCCAACAATCCCACTACTGGGCATATACCCTGAGAAAACCGTAATTCAAAAAGAGTCATGTACCACAATGTTCATTGCAGCTCTATATACAATAGCCAGGACATGTAAGCAACCTAAGCAAATGTCACAACTTCTGAGTTAGGGATTCATATTCTTTCTTTATTCATTTGTTGGCTGCACTGGGTCTTAGTTGTGGCACGCGGGATCTCTGTTGCAGCATGTGGACTCAGTTTTGGCATGTGGATGCTTAGTTGTGGCATGTGGACTTCTTAGCTGCATCATGTGGACTTATTTGCACCATGTGGACTCTTAGTTGTGGCATGTGTACTCTTAGTTGCGGCATGCGGACTCTTAGTTGCAGCATGCATGTGCGGTCTAGTTCTCTGACCAGGGATCAAACCTGGGCCCCCTGCATTGGAAGCGTGGAGTCTTACCCACTGGACCATCAGGGAAGTCCCCATATTCTTTAATAGATGGATTGATAGGTGTTGTCTGTGCCATTTTTTGTCTTTGTCTTTTTCTGTTTTGCCTTCTTATCTTCTGGTGGTTGCTGCAATCCTTCGTGTCCCTGGGCTTGCGGTTGAATGACTCCAACCTCTGCCTGTCGGTCACACAGCCTTCCTCACGCAACCTCTGTATCCCATTGTTTCCCCTCCTCTTATAAGGACACCAGTTGTTGGATTTGGGGACCACCCTAATCCAGTATGACCTCATTTTCACTTGGTTCCATCTGCAAAGACCCTATTTCCAATTAAGGTCATATGAGGTTTCTAACAAAGGTACACAGTCATTTTGCCTTCACAGAAGGAGCATTTTTAGGTCATGAAACATCTTCTTTTTATACTCAGTTGCTAGCTTAGGGCACACTTTCTAGGAAGCTACATCACCTAAATCCATAGATACTGGGTTCCCTTACCATAAAGCAATTCTAAACAATGAGATGCATCATGCTACAACATTCTATAGACAAGGATTGTCTTGCTGGTACTTGGCTTGCTCAGCATGAGGTCTGCCGGTAGGGTGATCATAGTGAGATGAGACTCAATCTCCTGTCTTCTTTCTCTCCCTAAAGATCTCTGACACCCTCACAAATGAAGGGAATGTACAGAAGGTCTGCTGCTTTAACCACTGACTTTCCAGTTTAAAAGTCTAAGGAAGATTTTCATTTCTATTAAGATACACATTGTATGTTCTTGCCTCCTTTGTCATAGGTTAGGTGACCATAGGTACGTGGGTTTATCTCTGGACTTTCTATCCTGTTCCATTGGTCTATATTTCTGTTTTTGTGCCAGTACCATACTGTCTTGTCTACTGTAGCTTTGTAGTATAGTCTGAAGTCAGGGATCCTGATTCCTCCACCTCCATTTTTCTTTCTCAAGATTGCTTTGACTACTCGGGATCTTTTGTTTTTCCATATGAATTGTAAAATTTTTTCTTGTAATTCTGTGAAAAATGCCCTTGGTAATTTGTTAGGGATTCCATTGAATCTGTAGATTGCTTTGGGTAGTATAGTCATTTTCACAATATTGATTCTTCCAATCCAAGAACATGGTATATCTCTCCATCTGCTTGTGTCATCTTCGATTTCTTTCTTCAGTACCTTACAGTTTTCTGAGTAAAAGTCTTTTGCCTCCTTAGGTAGGTTTATTCCTAGGTATTTTATTCTTTTTGTTTTGATGGTAAATAGAATTGTTCCTGTAATTTCTCTTTCTGATCTTTCGTTGTTAGCGTATAGGAATGCAAGAGATTTCTGTGTATTAATTGCATCCCGCAACTTTAGCAAATTCATCTATGAGCTCTGGTAGTTTTCTGGTAGCATCCTTAGGACTTTCTATGCACAGCGCCATGTCATCTGCAAAGAGCGACAGTCCCACTTCCTCCTGTCCAATCTGGATTCCCTTCACTTCTCCTTCTCCTCTGATTGCTGTGGCCAGGACCTCCAAAACCACGCCGAATAATAAAGGCAAGAGTGGACCTCCTTGCTTTGCTCCTGATCCCAGAGGAATTGCTTTCAGCTTTTCACCCTTGAGAATGATGTTTGCTGCTCTACCCCACCACGTACACTGATTCTCAACTCAATCAGCTTTACGTATTCTAAGTTGTAATGGTATTCTTTAACCAATGAGCCCCCCAAAATATACTTAGTCTATCTTAATGTAACCAGAATACTTGAGTTTCATATCTAAGACGTAATCGTGCTATGTGAATTGTTCAAACAGCTAGAAAAAAGCTAATGATCCTTTCTAAAAGATGAGGGCATTGAAGCAAAATTGACTTCTTTGTATGAGGAAAGGTTTAGCAGCCTATTCTAATAAACAATCAGTAATAACACGCCACCCCCAGCAATTTTCATTCTTGACTCTAAATGAAACTGACATGTGATTTGTCAGTGAAAAAAAAAATTGAAGTGAGCTATACACTGTTTTATTTTTCAAGCAGTCATGAAAGTTGTACTTTTGCATGTGCTTTTTCTATGCTTTCCTTCCTTCTGAATTGTTTGATGTTTTATGTATTGTTTGATATCTTTAATTGGTAGATGCTCAAAGGAAAAAGCAGAAGGTTCTTCTCCTCAGTGTTTGCGTTAACACCTTTGTATCTCTTAAAAGCTGATCTGTGAACATAAGCAAAACATGGAATTGTATGCACCAGTGGATTACTCGAGGCTCTTCAGAGAAACAGAACCAGTAGGATGTGTATATATAGAGAGAAAGAGGTTTATTATAATAAACCTCAGCAGAGAAAAGGAGAAAGAAGATGTGGTACATATATATGATACAATATTGCTCAGCCATAAAAAAAGGAACGAAATAATACTATTTGCAGCAACATGGATGGACCTAGAAATTATATTTAGTGAAGTAATTCAGACAGAGAAAGGCAAATATCATATGATATCACTTACGTGTGGAATCTAAAAAATGGTACAAGTGAACTTATTTACAAAACAGAAATAGAGCCACAGATGTAGAAAACAAATTTTCGGTTACTGGGGGTAAAGGCGGGGGGAGGGATACATTGGGAGATTGGGATTGACATATACACACTACTATATATAAAATGAATAACTAATAAGGACCTACTGTATAGCACAGGGAACTCTACTTAATACTCTAATGACTTATATGGGAATAGAATCTAAAAAAGAGTGGATATATGTATATGTATAACTGATTCACTTTGCTGTACAGCAGAAACTAATACAACATTTTTAATCAACTAATAAACCCCAATAAAAATTGAAAAAGGAAAATAAGAGATTTCTCTCCCTTCATTAAAAAAAAAAAAAGTACTAGTTTAGAACCTCTGAATGCTCAAAGTAAAATGTTTATTTCAAATCATAAAGGACAAATTAATTTATAATGAAAAATGATTACCTCTCAAACATCTAGACATTTTCCACTGTGTATATTGAAATTAGTTTGACAGCTTAAAATACGAAACAGCTAGAGTTTCTCCTATAACGTAAAACGTGTTGTATGATGCCAGGTGCACCAGAAATCTTCATGCATTTGGGACGGAGGATTGTCTGAGAATGTTAGTTCATAAGTGTTGTCTGGTGTTTTTCCTCTTTCTTTTTTACATCTACATTTAAAATAAATTTTTAACAGAGTAATGGCCAAAAAAGAAAGAATTAAGAAGACCTGTGATTGTAGGTTTTTTCCTTCCTCCTTTGAAATGCGTATAAATCCTTTTTGAGAACTAGGTGGGCCTTGTGCCCGCTTTGTAACACAGGCGTGTCTTTCTCTAGGGCCTGGGAGCCATCTCTCTGAAACAGAAATGTCAAGGGGATATACCACCACATCTTCCTCTTGCTGGTGGGAGGGTAGGAGCCTAACTTCAGTGGGCCCTGAGCTCCAAGGTATAGACTATGAGAATTTGTCTTTCCTCTGGATAAAGCCAGTTGGCTAACATAGATGGGCACCTCAATTACCAGGAAAATTTAGGGTGAACTATGTGACACGTGGTGTTACCAAGTCCTCTCACCTGAGATTAGTTGTTGTTTATCTTGAACATGTGTATGGAACGGGTTGTACCTGCTTGACTTTAGAAAAGGGGGAGATTTCATTTTGTCTTTGCCATCTCTTAGTAGATTGCCTGTGATGTGTGTCACATTCTGGTTTAAAGCCCATTCGGCAATAGAACTGTATTCCTTCTCTACTGAAAAAAAAAAAAAAAAATTACATCCTGCAGCGTTGCCCCATCTGTGTGGTTGGTTGAATCTGTGGTGGATGTGGAACCGTGAATATGGAGGTCTGACGTTTTTGTAAATTCATAGGAAAATTTTTGACTGGGCAATTGCTGGGCGCCCCTAACTCCCCTGTGTTGTTCGAGGGTCCACTGTATATCTGTTAGGAGACTAAAATTAAGTGATGCAGGCCAAAATGCGGCCATTCCTGGTACAAAGAAATCCCTGAAAACCCACGGGCCCCATGACTGTTCCTCCTGTATCATGCACCGTTCTGAGCAGAAGTGAGGTGAAGCCAGCTCTCCTGGCTTATGAGTAATTCAATGTTAGGGTGCCCATCCGGCCATTTCAGAAGTGTAGAAGTGTAAGTCTATCCTTTTAGGGAGTGTGCTGAAAACAGGAAAAGGCAGTGTTTTCTCTGGTCATGTATTAATCCCCTCCCTGCATAGGGGTAAGACATTTATCAAGAGGGACCCACCATCTATTGTTTCTTTTAGCAGTTTTTTGGTTTTTGTTTTAATTTTTATTGCAGTACAGTTGACTTACAATGTGATGTTAGTTTCAGGTGTACAGCAGAGTGAATCAGCCGTACATATACATACATCTGCTCTTTTTTAGGTTCTATTCCCATATAGGCCATGACAGAACATTGAGTAGAGTTCCCTGTGCTATACAGTAGGTTCTTATTATCTATTAAAATAGTTATCTATTTTAACTATAGTTAACTATTATCTGTAGTTAACTATTAAAATAGTTTTAACTATTAAATAGTTAGTTTTAACTATAGTTAACTAATATCTATAGTTAACTATTAAAATAGTTATCTATACATAGTAGTGTGTTTATCTTAATCCCAATCTCCCAATTTATCCCCCCCCCTTACCCCCTGGTAACCATGAGTTTGTTTTCTACATCCATGACTCTACTTCTGTTTATAAGTAAGTTCATTTGTACCCTTTTTTTTAAGATTCCACCTATAAGCGATATCATAGGATACTTGTCTCTCTGTGTCTGACTTACTTCACTCAGTATGACAATCTCCAGGTCCATCCATGTTTCTGCAAATGGCATTATTTTGTTCTTTGTTTTCATGGCTGAGTAATATTCCATTGTATATATGTACCACATCTTCTATATCCATTCATCTGTTGATGGACATTTAGGTTGCTTCCATGTCTTGGCTATTGTAAATAGTGCTGCAGTGAACATTGGGGTGCACGTATCTTTTTGAAATTACCATTTTATCCCCGCCATCTATTAAGCACAGTTGATACTTAAGCAAAATGATGGGTATTGGTTCCTTAATAGAACTTTACATATGATGGTATGGGATTTACTGTGAACGTATTTACTTCCTCACAAAGGAGGAAAATGGCAAGACGTCCAGGTTATGCCAAAAAGGGGCTCACTCAAATGCCAACATCACTGCTTCCTGATCTCTTTCTTCATTTCCCTGTTGGAAAGTCAGAACTGAATTTTAGAGCACCATGTTGTAATAAGGGGTCTCCAAGATCCTTCATCTGAAAGGTGAGGATAAAATATTTGTCCCACAAGTCTCTTTGGGTGACCGTGGCTAGAAAGTGGTTGGCTGCCTGTGAGATAAGCTATAGAAACTATGAAGTGCTGTGAAATGTAAACGTCCTGCATTTACCCCCAAAGGTCTTCCCCTGCCTCCTAATACGCTTTGGATTCCGTGCTACATGATCCTTGCTTTTTACCCCCCGTACTGGCTTATCCCTCCGCTTTCTAGCTTAACAGTTAGCAAGCCCCAATCCTGCTTGGACTAGCTTTTCCTAACCCCGACCTGAGGGTGCTGGAGAAAAACACTCAGCATATCAAATGATCTAACTTTAAATTATGATAGCTACTCTCACAGGAAACAGCAGTCATTCCCCAGAGTTCTCCTCTCTTCTCTTAGTTAATTCGTTCTGCCAAGACTGCATTTTCATTTCTCCTTTCTGATCAAATCTCCAACACCTTCTCACAGTGAGCCGATGAACTTGCCTTTTTTTTTTTTTTTTTTTTTTTTGGTCTTGCTGCTGCACGGCATACAGGATCTTAGTTCCCCGGCCAGGGATTAAACTCGCACCCCCTGCAGTGAAAGCGTGGGGTCCTAACCACTGGACCACCAGGGCAGTCCCTGAACTTGCTTTTCATTTTCCTGAAAAATGGAAAGGTTTTCAAGTGAACGTGTCCATGTTATTATATCTATATAGATCCGGCTTGAGGAAAGTGTTAATAGAGTGGCTCAGTCATAGGTTTTACTCAGTTCTTACTTATCTCTGTAGCCATGATGATGAAGCTCAGTCAGACTTGGAGAATAAGACCAATCGAATGTTCACAGAGTGACCGGGTCACAACATCTTTCTGTACACCCAAGGCTGTGGGTTAGAGGAAGCAGACAGACAACGTGACTTGACGTAAACATGAAGATGGACGTATCTGGAGCCACATTTGGGCTCAGCATCATGGCAGGTCATCCATCAGTATGCACCTGTGTGACTAGCCTCTTTTTAGGACTCTAGACCCTCAGGACCCAAGGCCGGATGCTCTTAGTGGACATCTTGCTACATGTCTCAGTAGTTCAGAGCAGGAGAGAAAAGTATGTCCTGTGTGACCATAGTAGAGAAAAGGAGGGAGGACTCTGCAGACTGTGTGTGATTTGTCTAGTCTCTGTCTGTGGATATCTTTTCTTCACTCTTTTTCTCGAAACTCACCCCCTCCCTTGGGATACTAGGTTGTTTTTCTTTTTAAAAAAAATTTTTATTGGAGTATAGTTGCTTTACAATGTTGTATTAGTTTCAGGTGTACAGCAAAGTGAATCAGTTATACATATATCCATTCTTTTTTAGATTATTTTCCCATATAAGCCATTACAGAATATTGAGTAGAGTTCCCTGTGCTATACAGTAGGTCCTTATAAGTTATCTATTTTATATATAATGTCTATGTGTCAATCCAGTCTTCCAATTTACCCATCCTCCCCTTACGACCAAAGCAATCTCAAGAAAGAAAAACAGAGCTGGAGGAATCAGGCTCCCTGACTTCAGACTATACTACAAAGCTATAGTAATCAAGACAGTATTGTACTGACACAAAAACAGAAAGATAGATCCATGGAACAGGATAGAAAGCCCAGAAATAAACACAAGCACCTGTGCTCACCTAATCTATGACAAGGAGGCAAGAATATACAATGCAGAAAAGACAGCCTCTTCAATAAGTGGTGCTGGGAAAACTGGGCAGCTACATGTAAAAGAATGAAATTAGAACAATCCCTAACACCATACACAAAAATAAACTCAAAATGGATTAAAGACCTAAATGTAAAGCCGGACAGTATAAAACGCTTAGAGGGAAACATAAACAGAACACTCTGACATAAATCACAGCAAGATCTTTTTCGATCCACCTCCTAGGACACTAGGTTTTATCTTCTCTCAACTACACAAGGACAGTGCTCCGTGGATACACTGTCCTCTGCTTCTCAACTGACGATCTGTTTCCTCAAGAGCATCATTCCATCAACATAGAATGTGCTGCAATATACACCACTTTAAAAAAAATTGGGACCCTGCAAAGCTTACCCCCATCCCTCAGTACTGCCAAAGAGCTCTGCTCAACTGTACCCACCCTATCAAGTTCATCTCCTGAACTTCTTTGGGAATCTACTCCAATAAGATTTCCCTCCTTCTTTTCATTTTATTTATTTATTTACTTATTTTTTAAACATCTTTTTTGGAGTATAATTGCTTTACAGTGGTGTGTTAGTTTCTGCTTTATAACAAAGTGAATCAGTTATACATATAAAAATATGGAACGCTTCACGAATTTGCGTGTCATCCTTGCGCAGGGGCCGTGCTCATCTTCTCTGTATTGTTCCAATTTTGGTATATGTGTGGCTGAAGCGAGCACAGATGTTCCTTCTTAAAGGAGGGACCACTCCACCGAGAACACCCTTATCCAGGTTCCTGCTGTTTCTGCTGACAAATACAGTGGTTATTTTTTTGCCCCCATTGTGCCTGGTGTATCAGCTCTATTCGAAGTAGTTGACCATTTTCTCTGCATGGCCCCCAAGATGTTGCTATTATTTTGGACGTCCTCTGGACTCCTTTTCCAGCACTTCTGGCAATCCTTCTGCTTTCCCCAAACTCGAAAATTTGGAGGGTTCCTGGGCTCATTCATAGGATGAACTCATCGTTTCATACATTCACTTCATATTTAATATCATGCTGTTCTACAGTTTGAATACCTTTTAATCCCTGGTAACTCCCAAGTTTCTATCCAGCCTCAGTTCATTCTTTGCTTGTCCTAGACCTTTAGAAAAGTCTAAACGTACATATCCTATTGCCAGTTTGGCAAACCTTACACACCCTACAGACATCTCCAGTTCCGCACGTTAAAAAATGAATTCTTGGGCTTCCCTGGTGGCGCAGTGGTTGAGAGTCCACCTGCCGATGCAGGGGACACGGGTTCGTGTCCCGGCCCGGGAAGATCCCACATGCCGTGGAGCGGCTGGGCCCGTGAGCCATGGCCGCTGGGCCTGCGTGTCCGGAGCCTGTGCTCCGCAACGGGAGAGGCTACAACAGTGAGAGGCCCGCGTACCAAAACAACAACAACAACAACAAAAAACACTCACAAACAAACAAAAAAATGAATTCTTAAGTCCTTCCTTTATTCTCAATTCTGGTCCATCCATGGTATTTCTCATATACACATGAAAATTATCCTGCTGGGCTAACAGTTGCTGAGACCAAAAATCTTAAAGTATTTCTTCTGCTCTTTTAATATATAATGCACATTCAGTTGATCAACGTATTCTATTTGTTCTCCTTTCAAAATGTGTCTGGAATCTTAAACATTTCCAACTACCACACTTTTATCCTTTTATTCCATACCCCAATTATAGTTCACATTGCCAACTGTAATATTCTCATTTCTGGTGTTTTTCTTTCATCCTTGTCACTCTTTTAAATTTTGTTTTTTTTAGTTTACATTGGAGAAAGGTGATTAACAATGTTGTCTAGTTTCAGGTGTACAGCAAAGTGATTCAGTTATACATATACAAGTATCTGTTCTTTTTCAGATTCTTGTCCCATGTAGGTTATCACAGAATAGTGAGCAGACTTCCCTGTGTTATACAGTAGGTCCTTGTTGGTTATATGCCTTAAACATGGTAGTGTGTATATGTTGATCCCAAACTCCCAGTCTATCCCTTCACAACCCCCCCTTTCCCCCTTGGTAAGCATAAGCTTGTTTTCTAAGTCTGTGAGTCTGTTTTGTAAATAAGTTCATTTTTATCATTTTTAAAAAGATTCCACATATAAGTGATATCATATGATATTTGTCTTTCTCTTTCTGACTTACTTCACTTAGTATGATAACCTCTAGGTCCGTCCATGTGGCTGCAAATGGCATTACTTCATTCTTTTTCATGGCTGAGTAGTATTCCATCGTATACATGGACCACATCTTTTTTATCCATTTCTCTGTTGATGGACACTTAGTCTGTGGATGGACTAGTCAGGGCAAGCCTGTCTTGTTCTCGAAACCGTCCAACGACTCCTGTCCCATTCACGGTGAAATCAAGGCCTCAGAAGTCCTACAAGAACTCTGTCCACCTCTAAGCTCATTGCTCCCCATGTCTCACCAGCCGTCCTTTCTGGGCTCCCTCCGCATTCTCACGTGCTTCTCTGTAGCTCATAGAACGTCACCATCACACGCAGACCTCAGGAAGTTTGTCTTTGATGTCTCTGTTCCTTTTCCCTTCCACAAGCACGACTTGCTTCTTCACTTCCTTTGCAATGTAACATTCTCAGAGACGCCTCCCCTGACCGCTCTGCACCAAAGACTTCCCTCAGTAACTCTCTACTCCCAATACTTTTTTTTTTTTTGGTCTGCACCACGGGGCATGCGGGATCTTAGTTCCCCAGCCAGGGATCCAACCCTCGCCCCCTGCAGTGGAAGCGTGGAGTCTTAACCCCTGGACCGCCAGGGAAGTCCCTCCTCTCCCAGTATTTTTGTATTACTAGAAAGAGCATAAAGAGATTCAGATGAAGCAACTACAAGGTACATTCTTTAGAACATACTTGGATGTAAAGGTTATCTGTTATTTTCATTATGAGGGCCCCTTTCATAGAATCTGCATATGTTAGGATTCACAAAATGACCCTCAGGCTTGTAACTTACACCACGATGCATTATTCCTCAGTTTGGGGAATAAAATGCAATTTTCAAAATGCTGTGTTTTTGGTGGCTTCGGCAGTTTTTTTTTGTTTTTTGTTTTGCGGTACGCGGGCCTCTCACCGTTGTGGCCTCTCCCGTTGCGGAGCACAGGCTCCGGACGCGCAGGCTCAGCGGCCGTGGCTCACGGGCCCAGACGCTCCGCGGCATGTGGGATCCTCCCGGACCGGGGCACGAACCCGCGTCCCCTGCATCGGCAGGCGGACTCTCAACCACTACGCCACCACGGAAGCCCTGGCAGTTTTAATTTCAGCACATCGTACTGCATTTGTGTGCCACTTTCCCTAAGCTAAGACCTGAAGTTGCGACCCCTGATAAGAAGCACTCCATACTCCTAGCTGGCATTTTTCCTTTCTGGTCCAAGCAGTGTTTTCGATTGAAGGCTAGCATTTAACATGAACATTTGAGCACAGTGTATGAGCTGAGTTGGAATACTGAGTCCCTGAGTCTTAAAGGAATTGCAAAAAATGCTAATAATACGGCCACATCATAAAGTCTTAAAAGCCCAAGTGTTAGCATTTATAGTATATTCAAAACGCATTCCCGCAATGTAAAATGATAATTTGCCCTTTGTGACTATGGAAACCCTTTCCCTGTTTATTATTTAGTCCTCTTCATGCCAGACCTTCTGGAAAGTACCCACACTCAGCATCTTCAGAAAAAAGGTGGATTTTTTAAAATAAAGATTTTGTATTGTAATGTGTCTTGGAGATGAAAATCACCGAAATGGCAGTAATCTTAGTTTTGTCCCTTTGAGGTTGAGGGTGTTACGTCTTCTCTGCTCCTCTTCGCTGGTCTTTGGTCTCTTACGTTAATGGGCAAAAAAATTTTTGTTCTAAGTTCGGTGTGTTGGAAGAAAAATAAAACACCATGGAATCTAATATAAATTCTTAATATCCTAAGGTTAGTAATTGTTCAGGTGTTTCTGGATTAAGCGTTCTGAAAAGCTGTGCTGTGTGTTATGAGTGATTGCCTTTGCCCTGTTAAAATTGTAAAGGATAAAGCAGCAAGATTAGGAAAAAACTAAGTGGACATAAATTAGGATCTGTGGTTGGGAACAAGAGAGGGACACACGGAAAAGAAGATGCAAATCAGAAACACATAAAAATGCAGTTGTGAAAACAAATGAATGAATATAACAAAACAGAGATACAGAGAAGAAATTAGTGGTTCCCAGTGGGGAGAGGGAAGGGGGAGGGGCAGATAAAGGGATAGGGGCTTAAGAGGTACAAACTATTAGGTATAAAATCAATAAGCTCCGAGACTATGTTATACAGCACAGGGTATATAGCCAATATTTTATAACTTTAAATGGAATATTATCTTTCAAAATTGTGAGTCACTACATTGTACACCTGAAACTTACAGCATATTGTACATCAGCTATACATCAATAGAGATAGATAATAAAAATATCCATTACATAAAAAGATGAAGATATTACATACCTCTTAGAATATGGTAAAAAAAAATTTATCACTTTCCAAGAATGGATGTTATCAGCTCCTACACAAAATAAAATTGACAGTCAGACTAATTGCCGACATACATGTGCTCACTTTACATTCTTATTGCCTGTAGATAATTGTAGTTTAGAGATTGTCATGTGATAACTATTCCCTTTATCTTAGGCAATATCCCTTTGTCAAAGTGCATTAAACACACACGCTTATGGAATATATTATACGATATGTTATATATTATACCATTATATTAGCCCCCCCCAAAAAAGATAGAGGAATCAACAAAAAACGTTATCATGTTTTGCTCCCCATGGATTTGCCACTGTTTTGTTTTTTGAGGTGATTCTGTTTGAGGATTGTCTTTGAACATCTCCACCTATCAAACTAGATCTTAACGTCCTTACATGCGATAATGAGTGTGGATAAAGTTCTGTTTCATCTGGGGAGGGCAGAACAAAGTTAGTTTTTATTATAAAAGCTGAGGTGGGAGGGGAGTGGTGATCTGATGGCAAACTGTGACTTTCACAGGGAATTCAGTTCTTCAGGTTCCATACTGAGAACTCGGGGTCTTTCTGGGTTCAGGCAGCTGGCCTCTGAGGGGTCCTGCAGACCTTCCCACGAGGAGGGTCCTGTCTGCGTTCAAAAATGGAAGAAGTGTGGGCTTGGCCAGCGAGGGCTACGCTGATCGTCTGTTTGGCATAAGCGTCAGTGCTGTACCTGGGACAAGGTCTCCAGGAATATCCCCGTCATACGGGAATGTACACAAGTACCCCATCTTTTAAAGCAAAGGTGTAAAATATCGCCTGTTTTTAACCCTCTGCCACTTCAAATGCTTTCCCCTCTCCATCCCATCCTGATCCTACTAAGAGGAGGCCATTGTCCTGGCCCTTGGTCATCCCAAGAGAGAGATCGTCAAAGGCAAGGAGAATATTCCCATAATTCAGACTAGCCTTCACGAGGGCACCCCCATGCCACCATCTTCCCTCCTTTCCCTCCGTCCATTCAAGGGTCTGTTTCTTGGGTTTATTCTCACTGCCAACGTTACTCTATCTTGTTCCCAGTTACTGTGGCTAAATAAATTTTTAACAGTCTGCGTAGATGATTGAAATTGTCGCAAGAACTGCATTGATGACTTTAGCCATAAAACTGATCTTGTCACTGACATATCACTACTGTAAAATTTATTTTGTACACGGCCCCAGAAACCTTCAAGGAAAACTAGCAACATGAAGTGTGAATGTCTTCCTTTCCTATCTTGAAGGTCATTGTCAGTATCACCTCCATTCTCGAAAGGCACTGATCAGACCCTGCGGGATGTGGCTTAGAGCAACTCAACGTTGCTTCATCAAAACACACAAAACCCAAGTGGCTTATTCACGTGCATGTTGGAATACGCTGACCAAACACAGCGTTTGTCTGTGATACAAACCATTGTCTTCTTCCTTTCTTTGGATTATAGGGTTTTACATTATTTTAAGAGCAAAACATGTTTGCACCTTGCTACAAAACCAGTTTGCTTTACACTGGTGGCTAAATAGTCTGAAGGAAGCACAACTTGCTAAGTTAGCTCGTTTCCCGAGATTCGAGTGTTCTTGCAGCATTTCCCGCGTTTCTACACCCATTTATGCCTGACAGGTGATAGGAATGCCCCCAAATTCCCAAGTGGGTTGTCGTGAGCAGTGTGATAAACGTAGCAGTAGCCTAAGATCATTGCTAATTCAAAATCCGTCTCAACTTAAGCCATGCAATTTGAATGAACAAGTGTCTAGATGCAAACAGTAAAATAGATGAGTGTTGCTTTAGATGCTTACAGTGTATTATGAATCATTTTCCCTTCCCCTTAACGATGTGAAGACAATCAGAAAAAAACGAAAAGAATTTGAATGGTGTCATCACGTTCACAGACAGACCAGTAGAGTATATATGCAGGGAGTTGTAATAGGATCACGCCTAGGGCTTCCCTGGTGGCGCAGTGGTTGAGGGTCCGCCTGCCGATGCAGGGGACGCGGGTTCGTGCCCCGGTCCGGGAAGATCCCACATGCCGCGGAGCGGCTGGGCCCACGAGCCATGGCCGCTGAGCCTGTGCGTCCGGAGCCTGTGCTCCGCAACGGGAGAGGCCACGACAGTGAGAGGCCCACGTGCCAAAAAAAAAAGAAGAATCACGCCTAGAATCCCTTTCAGGGACCGATATCCTTCATGTAGTTATAATTTCTGCATATTTGATGGACCTACATTTATCGAGGTCAATGTATCATAATTTCCTTTTGCAGCATTTATTCCCAGGGCCGTAAGTTTTCGTTTCTTCGGTTTCTTCTGGGGTATCTTTTTCTTCTCTGCAACCTCCTCTTCTGGTTGAGGGACAATCTCTTCTTTTTCAGTAAGGATCATCTCGGTGTGTCAGGGAGAGCTCACGTACGGGTTGATCCGACCATGAGCTCTGTAATTCCTGAGCCGTATCGCGGGGGATTTGTCCACCTGGATGTGCTCGTTGACCAGAGAATCTACATCTAAGACCTTAAGTTCAGCGTTACACTTTGTATTTGTGAGCACGTGCAGTGAAGATTCAGCACTCTTTTTGGGCCACCGACCCTGCATCCAGCCCCACTGGACACACCAACCAACTCCAGCATTGTGCCGACGGAACGGCACCCATCGCTTCTGTAAGGTGACATCCTTCAGATACTTGGTGGCTTTCGGATATGCCTACCCTTAATGGCCCGGGCAGTTTCATGCGTGTTCTTAAAGTGAACACGAAGTTTTGAACCTCTTGATTTGCGTGATCTTGTAGGGTTTTCCGGGTCAAGTGAATAGCAACCCATTTTTAGAGGTCACTTCAGGCTGCTTACCGGAAAAAAAAAGAGATCATAATTTCTTAAACTCTTCTTGAACTTCTGTGCAAGGGAGAGTGGGCAACGTGAAAGCCAGGACGAGAGGAGGTGGACACACTGGTGACTATGATGGGGTGCTCGTTTTAAAGGTTCCGAGAAGCAAAGCATTTGGGTGAATGTCCCAGTTCAGCAACCAGAGTTCGGAAAGAGATGACAAGGGCTTATCAACAGGCTACCCGAGGGGTGCTTGCGAGGGGAGAAGCCTACGGCCATTTTCAGAAGGTACTAGCACAGGTTGGGAGACAGAAGACCAGTGTGTCTGAATCAGGGGGTTCCGTAAATACTGCTCAATCTGGCTCTCGTAATCGGTATCCCTGTATCATCAACAGATTTTGTCCCTCAGATGCCAATGAGTCTTGGAAGACATGGACTCAAGTTCACCATATCTATCCCATTCCTGTTGTCATTGACACGGTCTTCCTTTGGTGGGTTTTCATGTGTGTTTTGGGGGAAGGGGGAGAAATATTGTGGTACTTCTTAGCATCCGTAGTTGCACGTGCCATTTCCTGGTAATGAATTGCTTTATATCTATAGCTGTCTCTATATCCATAATCATATCTGCATCTAAATCTATACGGATATCTATCCACAGCCGCCGTCTGTATCTGTATATCTGTGTTAACGTATGTTCTATTGGTGGAGTTGTTTCTCTGGAGGAGCCTGAAAATACAGTCTTGTGCCTCATAGATGGTCGTTGAAGGTGTTTGGGGGTGGGCTGAAAACGAGTGGTTTCCCTGACCACTTACCAGTTAGAAGAAGGATCAGATATTTAAAGACAGCAAACAACTAAGAAAAGGAAGTCGTTGAGACAGATATTGTATGTTTTAAAAAGGGGGAAAAAAATGGGAAGGAAATCCAAAAAAGAGGGGATATAGGTATACATAGAGCTGATTCACTTTGCTGTACAGTAGAAACTCACACACCATTGTAAAGCAACTCTATTCCAATAAAAATTAATTTAAAGAAACAAACAAATTAAAAGGGGGGAGAAAGAGGCAACAGCCTCAGGATATGTCAGTCTTTTCGCTGGCAGTCACTCTCTTCTGATATGTTTCAGCTCTTCTTGTGTTTTCATACCTAGGGTGGTGTGAGATTTGAAAGATGAGCGTCTCTTTTTTTTGTTTTCCCCAAATGCCAACTTGAAGATGTCTGAGATTTCCTTGTGACCTCATTAGTCTCTCATTCCTATTGGAGCAAGTCTTGCCTGTTTGCAGACCATCAAACTGGAAACGCGCAGATCTGTGTGTGTGTGTGCTGTCCTGTAGAAAGATTCAGGGTCCTGATGGTTCCCTGGCCACATCAATGTCCGGGCAATGGACACCTGTCATAAACTAGAGTCTTGCCTGTGGCCAGACCTGAGGCACAAACGTCTTTATGAGCAATAAACCCTCCACAGGGAAGTCACCCTTTTTATCCCATGACAAAACATGACATGCCTACGGCTTGGTAAATGCATTTTTGTGCATGATGTCTGTCATTTTTAGAAAGACTTGTAACACTTCTTTTTTCATCAGCCTGCTTGTAGAGTTGAAATCAAGGGCTGGGTGTAATTATCTACATGTCTGAGGGTAAGAGTGGATGGGATTTAATCACTTAAAAAAGATGTCCATCGACCCAACCTTGGGGTTATCCTAATAACGTCCTGGTTCCCAGTCTGTCTGTATTTTACTCTGAACTGTTACGTGCCTTCCCCTTGCCACCTGTGACCCACACCTCAGGCTGGGAGCAGAAGCAGTTTCTCTGCTTGCAAATGCAACCTGTCCAAACTACCGCCTGCAGGTACTAATCCCACCACCAGCCGTCTACATGGGTCTGGGCCGTTACTGAATCGTCTGTACCTCAGTTTTCTCACCTGTAAAATGCTCATGTATGCAGTAGATGAGGATTTGGGGAACAATACATGAAAATTATTTAGCACATGGGACTCCACAGACATTAAGTGATACAACCCCTGGCTGAGAAAAACGCCAAATATGGAGAAGAGTGAAGACAGGCACACGTGATTTTCAAAGCATGGAAACGCTCACTTACTTGGGTAGAGCCATGATGCAGCAATAAATCTTTGATTGATTTCTGAGGCCACCAGAGTTTCTTTCTTTTTTTTTTTTTAATTTTAAAACTTCTGTTCCAGGTTTATGAAGGTATTTGACATATACCATTGCATTAGTTTAGGGGGTACAACAAAACGAATTTGGTTTCTGTATACATAACCAAATGTTATGCTGAGAAATCAGCACGATATGTTTAGTTAACATCCAGTGTTTCAAAATAATGTAAAATGAAGATATTTTATATTATGAGAAATATGTTATTTACAATATGATTTATGGTTTCCCTAATATTACATTTATATGCATTGTATTGCATTATATATGCAAGATATATTATATATATTATATAATATATTTATATAACATATCTGTTGTCTATATTATACATACTATTATATTAAATATTATAAATAATTATATTAAATATAATATATGCATAATATGCACAATATTAAATTTTTAATATACCTAATTATGTATAATGCCTTTGTATGGTGACAGACCTTAACTAGGCATCGTGGTAATCATTTTGAAATGTATATGAGTATCCAATCACTGTTTTGTGTATCAGGAACTAACATAGAGTCGTAGGTCAATTACACTTCAAAAACAAACAAACTCACAGAAAAAGAGATCAGATTGGTAGTTACCAGAGGCGGGAGCTGAAGGGACGGGGAATTGGATAACGGTGGTCGAAAGGTACAAACATCCAGTTATAGGATGAATAAGGGGACTTCCCTGGCGGTCCAGTGGGTAAGTCTCCACGCTCCCAATGCAGGGGTTCCGGGTTTGATACCTGGTTGGGGAACTAAGATCTCACATGCCGCGACTAAGAAGTCCGCATGCTGCAACTAAGACCCGGCAAAGCCAAAAAAAAAAAAAAAAGAGAGAGACGAACAAGGAGTAGGGGTGCGTAATGTACAACATGGTGAATATAATTAACGCTGCCGCCTGTTATATAGGAAAGCTGCATAGAGAGCGCATCCTAAGGATTCTCATCACAAGAAGAAAAGTCTTCTTACTGCTTTCATTTTGTATCTATACAAGATGCTGGACGTCCACAAAACGTACTGAGGTCATCATTCCAGGACGTGTGACCCTCAGAGTTGCAGTTTCTTGTTTGCTTTTGCTGTTTTTGTGGTTCCTACAACTAAGAGATTTTGGACGTTTGCCCTTCCAAAGAGTTGGTAACAGGACTCTGTTTTCTGTGCATTTACAGTGGTTTATAGGTTATATACACAATTTATGGTGGTTTCTGTGCATTGATGTATAATTAGTCTTATTTATGTATCACTGTGCTACATAATAAACACCTAAGTCCAATTTTGTTTCAAATCACTATAGCCAAAGGCACCGATGCAATTTAATCAGTAATTCTTGAAGGGACTATTTCTCCCTAAGGATATTTCTGTGAGAGAAAGAGAAGCAGGGCTTCAATCACTTGGGCATGAAGGAAAAAGCCAAACAGGACACTTCTTCTGTGCCAGAGTCCCCTGACTTAATACTAAAGACGCCTGGCATCTACCTCCTGCCCGATTCAATCAAAAGATAGTGTATGGCACCGTAAGCCACGTTGTTTTTATTGGCATGCTGGTTCTTTGGCATTCCTTGCAAAGTGTGCTTCCCAGTTTGAGAGACTGGGATGTCTTCTTGTAGTAAGCGTTTCCTGTCTCCCCTGTCCTGCATAATCGGGCAGAGAGAACTGCTGGTGTCAGGTGAGGGGAAGAATGTCCTAGGAGAACTTGTCCTAGGGACAAGATGCACAGAAAGACAGGTTTCCGGAACGTTGAAGGCTGCTGGGGTTGCCGCGGAGAGCCAGAAACTGAAAAGGCCTCTGATAAGACCTCCTGTGACCCTGGGATACTGGGAACCTAAAAGAAATCCAGTTGCAAATATTTTTTTTTTTAAATAGGTGTTTTCAGACTCTGCGATATTAAAAGATGATCATCCCTTCTCTCTTTGCAAATTGCATCAAGATTGTGTGTCCAACCCACCGGGAATGTGAATTCACTAGATTCAGAGAATTAGGCTTCCTTACCATTATCTGTCATTGCCTGGAGGGCACCCCATCTCTGCCTAAGTATAGTCAAGAGACAATAGGACACATCTGTAAAATGCAGAGTGGGCGAGATGATGTTTACTGCTTTTTTGTTTGTTTGTTTGTTTGTTTGTTTGTTTTGCGGTACGTGGGCCTCTCACTGCTGTGGCCTCTCCCGTTGCGGAGCACAGGCTCCGGACGCGCAGGCTCAGCGGCCATGGCTCACGGGTACAGCCACTCCTCAGCTTGTGGGATATTCCCGGACCAGGGCACGAACCCGTGTTCCCTGCATCGGCAGGCGGACTCTCAACCACTGCGCCACGAGGGAAGCCCTACTAGCTTTTTATAAAAGCATTTGTGGTCAGAAAATTAAAGTACTGTGTCCGTTTCTTCTTAAATGTCTAATTCTTCTCTTTCCCTGTGGTCTGTAAGGTTAGGCAAGTCTCCCTTCTTGGTTAAACATTATTTCTGGTTAAAACTTCACTGAATATTATTTTCTCAGATTAAAAGAAAAGAATAGTACACAGGTGTGTATGAATACTTATTATATATGTTACATATAATATTTAGATGTGTCTATAAATATGTATATATCCATATCCGGAGCAACGTTAACAGATTGAAGGATGGAAAACTGTGTCCTTACGTCAATGAAAATCAAAACATGGTTAAAACACACCGTAGCCAAACTTTGCATTTTAAAAAATAATTTACTATTTGCTTCCTGCATTTTCATTCTTATTCATGTCCTCTCATTAGATGAATGCTTCCTAGAGAGGGGGCCAGTTGCAAAAGTTTTGAGAAACAGAAAAATGAAGACGCTAAAACCTTACTTTCCATGAGCTAACATTTTTATGTCTGAGATTTTTAAAATATTTGTTCTTCAGCTCCCTTACACATTAATACATTTTTAAGCTATAAAGGGTTGAAACCGCAGAACTTATTTTGAAAAATCAGTCAAATATCTGCTTACAGTTCATTCTTAGGAGACAAATAACATGCATTTCCAGGATGCATTTTCTCCAAAGAAGAAAGAAAAGCAAGCTTGTGTTGGGTTTTAAGAGTAGCATCCCTTTGAGAGATGCACTTCCTAAAAAATATTTTCAGCAAATTAAGGAAAATGGGAAGAGTTTTTGTTTCTTTC
This sequence comes from Pseudorca crassidens, assembly GCF_039906515.1. Lineage (NCBI taxonomy): Eukaryota > Metazoa > Chordata > Mammalia > Artiodactyla > Delphinidae > Pseudorca > Pseudorca crassidens. Next base: position 132,370,119 of record NC_090317.1, on the reverse strand, counting down.
ACATTTCTTGAACACCTTCTACAATCAGTTTACTTTATAAAATCACTTGCTTTGTAAATAGTAAAATGTAAAGGCATTTGCCGGTTGTGGAGTTTAGCGTTTACTATTCTATGATGAACTTAACGAGTGAACCAGTTAAGTGTTTCTAGAGAGAGATTTTAACTCACATGGGTTCACGAGGTCCATAGATCATGCAGTGCTGTTGCTGTAAATTTTCTTTAGATCTGTAGTTCGCTGATCAAGTCAAGAAAGGTCCACACCTCAAGGAACTCACAAGGAGAAGACCCACACAAAGAATGAGACAGGGAAGCAGGATCACTGTGCTCAGCTTGACTTCTGAGTCGTTCTAGCCAGCTTCTGGTTTCCGTCAGTGACCACCTGATGTTTAAGTGGTGAATTACCCAGCCATAAAAAGAAACAAAATTGAGTTATTTGTAGTGAGGTTCTAGGTCTATTCTTGCTGAAAAACTGAGGAAGACAACACTTTTCGGTCACTCTCTGTTCGAGATTTCATCACTATTCGTGCTCTTAAATCTTAAAGCAACCTTGTGAGGTGGGCAGGTTGTGTGTCCCATCAGAAAACTGCATTTTTGAAGATCACTCCATTTGTTCAAAGTCATGCGTCTGGTTACAGGTGGAGGCAAATTACAATTCCAGACCCGTCTTTTAAGATACTGCATTTGGGGAGAGGTGGTTGGTGGGGAAAGAAAACCTTGGTCTTGAGGTCTTTAAAAATGGAATGGTGGTGGGGCTTCCCTGGTGGCACAGTGGTTGAGAGTCCGCCTGCTGATGCAGGGGACATGGGTTCGTGCCCCGGTCCGGGAAGATCCCACATGCTGCGGAGCGGCTGGGCCCGTGAGCCATGGCTGCTAAGCCTGCACGTCCAGAGCCTGTGCTCCACAACGGGAGAGGCCACAACAATGAGAGGCCCGCGTACCGCAAAAGAAAAAAAAAAAAAAAAAAATGGAATGGTGGGAATTCCCTGGCCATAAAGGCCTGGGTTTAATCCCTGGCTGGGGAACTAAGATCCCACAAGCCACGCGATGAAGCGGGAAAAAAAAAAAAAGAAATGGAGTGGAGATGGGTTCTATGTTGAAAACATTACAGAGCATGAATAACATAAGTGCGACTGGCCTTTTTTCACAAATCCAACTGAATCCTGTTTCAAAGAGAACTGATAATTTGTTGGGCGTTCTTCCAACTTTTAAAGATGTGAAATATGTCTTTGATAATGTCTCAATGCTTTTCCAGGGGTTGGGTGTGTCAGGCAGTGGGGTTCAAGCAGGTGAAAGTCAGACGCTATGGGTGTCAGAGGGATGACGGCATGAGGTTGTGATGCTAAATTCGGTGACGTCAGTAGGGGCCTCAGGTCCCAGAATCCTCTCTGAGAAGCCACGGCATTTTCCTGCTGCCAAAGCTGCTTCCACGGTTGGCAAAGTTTTTCTGTAAAGAGCTCGTGGATAAAGGTTTTAGGCTTGGACGGCCATGCAGGCTGTGTCACAACCGCTCAGCCCTGCTCTTGTGTGAAAACAGCCGTAGGCGATATATCAACCAGTGTGCGTGGCCGTGTGCCAATAAAACTTTATTTGTATAAGAGAGTCAGTGATGGGCCAGATGTCGGCCTCAGGCTGTGCCCTGTGGACCCCTGATCTAATATGAACAGGTATGTCGACGAAAATTCAATGAACTATCAAGTTAAGAAGAAAAAAGGCAACTTTATTCCAGCCAAACTGAGCATTATAAAGCAGGAAGCAGATTCTCAGAAAGTTCTGGGAACTGTCCTGCCTGTTAGAAGTTGAAGGCACAGTCATATACAGTTTTGACACAAAGGATCCTATGTGCAAATGACATACTGACATTTTACATTAAAGTTCACCTAGGATGCACAGTCGAGGTAGGCACGTACAGAGTGGGCGGTAAGTCACCATGACCCCTTACAGAGCTGGGAGAGGATTCAATCTTATAAGAAGTTGCAGTGCTAGGGCCTCCCTGGTGGCGCAGAGGTTAAGAGTCCTCCTGCCAATGCAGAGGATGGAGGTTCGAGCCCTGGTCCGGGAAGATCCCACATGCCTCGGAGCAACTAAGCCCGTGCGCCACAACTACTGAGCCTGCGCTCTAGAGCCCGTGAGCCACAACTACTGAGCCCGTGTGCCACAACTACTGAGCCCACATGCCGCAACTACTGAAGCCTGTGTGCCTAGAGGCTGTGCTCCACAACAAGAGAAGCCACCGCAATGAGAAGCTCGTGCACCGCAACAAAGCGTAGCCCCCGCTCACTGCAACTAGAGAAAGCCCGTGCACAGCAACGAAGACCCAATGCAGCCAAAAAGAAAAAAAAAAAAAGAAGTTACACTGCTAGTGTCAGAAGAAAGGGGAAAAAATGATCTTTACAATCAGGCAAACATCCCATCTTTGAGGAGGTCTGGTTAATGTGTAATGCAGATGCACATTGCACATTAGTGATGGAGGGAAGAGACCCAAATAGAGAATTTTATGTTTACATTCTCTTGTCCTGCCTTCAAATATAAATTTTTATTTCACCAGGTATGTCAAACAGGTGTAAGTGGAAACATACATATATGGTAGTGTACTGTGAAGTGCACAGAATTAACTTTATCTCAGAGGTGCAAAAAAAATTATTGAACTACAATGTTGCACACAATCCCCCTTTCACTGGAGTGTTACCCACATTTCTAGACCCATGTTCTCATGTTCTTTTTCATAAACTCTTTCCATTCTTCCCCACTGAGAGTGTATTTTTGTATTAGGTAGCATAAGGTGACATCATTTATTTTATTGAGATATACTTGGCATATGACATTCTATTAGCTTCAGGTGTACAGCATAATGATACGTATATGGTCTGAGATCATCATCACAATAAGTCTAGTTAACGTCCATCACCACACATAGTTATAAACTTTTTTCTGGTGGTGAGAACTTTAAAGACCTAGTGTCTTAGCAACGTTCAAATATACAACACAGTATTACTAACGACTGCCACCACACTGTAGGTTATATCCCCAGGACTTTCTTATTTTATAACTGGGATTTTGTACTCTGTTCTCCGTATCTGTGAGTTCATTGTTTTGTCGTAGTTTTTTAGATTCCACATATAAGTGAGATGGTACAGTATTTGTTTTTCTCTTAGTTCACTTAGCACGATGCCCTCAAGGTCCATTCATGTTGTGAATGACAGGATTTCCTTCTTTTTTGTTAGTACAGTAAATTATATATATGTGTAAATCACAACTTATTTACCCATTCATCCGTCAATGGATACTAAGGTTGCTTCTATGTGACATCATGGTTTTTAATTATAAATATTTATTCAAATAAACACGCACTCAGGTACTTCGCATGGTGCTAATAAAAAGTGAAGGTCTTCAGTACATGTCTGTTAAGTTATTATCAATATGATTCTATTTATCAGAGAATTCTGGAAAGATGGAAGCACTCAACTTTGTTGGTCATCCAAGCGAGTGAAAAAACACTGAGTTTTACTGACAGACATAAATAAGAGCTTAATAAGCAGAGAAAAATGTCATGGTCCTTATTTGGAAGGAATTCCACGGAAAACGGATTTCCTTAAAATATATACCTACCCCACCTCCCATCCGTCAGAATGGCCATCGTTAGAAAATCTACAAACAAGAAATGCTGGAGAGGGTGTGGAGAAAAGGGAGCCCTGTTGCACCATTGGTGGGAATGTAAAATGATTCAGCCACTATGGAAAACAGTATGGAGGTGCCTTAAAAAACTAAAAATAGAACTACCATAGGACCCAGCAATCCCACTACTGGGCATATACCCTGAGAAAACCATAATTCAAAAAGAGTCATGTACCACAATGTTCATTGCAGCACTATTTACAGTAGCCAAGACATGGAAGCAACCTAAATGTCCATCGACAGAGGAATGGAAAAAGAAGATGTGATACATGTATACAATGGAATATTACTCAGCCATACAGAGGAGTGAAATTGTGTGATATGTAGAGACGTGGGTGGATCTAGAGACTGTCATACAGAGTGAAGTAAGTCAGACAGAGAAAAACAAATGTTGTATATTAATGCATATATGTGGAATCTAGAAAAATGGTACAGATGATCTTATTTGCAAAACAGAAATAGAGACACAGATGTAGAGAACAAACATATGGACACCAAGTGGGGGAGAGGGGGTTGGTGTGGGATGAACTGGGAGATTGGGATTGACATATATACACTATTGATACTATGTGTAAAATAGATAACTAATGAGAACCTACTGTATAGTGCAGGGAACTCTACGTGATCTGTGGTGACCTAAATGGGAAGGAAATCCAAAAAAGAGGGGATATATGTATACATACAGCTGAATCACTTTGCTGTACAGTAGAAACTAACACAACATTGTAAAGCAACTATACTCCAATAAAAAATAATAAAAAAGATACATATATACCTACCCCAAATCAATATCTTCATGTTTTAATAATTCTAATGATAAAACCAATGTGGTATGTGAGTGTGTGTGTTCAAGGGTGCAGGATATAGAAAGAAATTTAAAAGGCATCATCTGAAAACATCCATTAAGACAAAGACCCATTAATTTTCTTGAAACTTCAGACTGTGTTTATGTGTGTGTGTGTGTGTGTGTGTGTGTGTGTACAGCCTCACCTGTCATATCACACTTCAAATGTTATTCTCACTTCACCCACATTTAAAAGTATGTTTCTAGGGCTTCCCTGGTGACGCAGTGGTTGAGAGTCCGCCTGCCGATGCAGGGGACGCAGGTTCGTGCCCTGGTCCAGAAAGATCCCACATGCCGCGGAGCGGCTGGGCCCGTGAGCCATGGCCGCTGGGCCTGCGCGTCCGGAGCCTGTGCTCCGCAACGGGAGAGGCCACAACAGTGAGAGGACTGTGTACCGCAAAAAAAAAAAAAAAAAAAAAAAATTAATTAATTTAAAAAAAATAGAATTTTTTGTCATTACTTTTCTCCAAAAATTATGTATCTATGTGTGTAATTTTATAATATATTGATAGCGTGTTACCTTTTTTTGTAGACCAGACCATCTTACATAAGTACAAACTTTCTTCGGATATTCACAGAAATATTGGAAGTGTGATATGCTGCCTTTCTCCTCCTCCAGACAAGAGATCCTTGCAGTACTTTTAGTTGAAACACCTCTGATATTGCCTCTAGTATCATATATCCTGTGTTTCCTAGGGTTTCTCCTCTTTCGTTGTGTTAGGTCAATTGAGATGAATCACCAGGACCCCTGCAAAGCCCTTTATGCATCATTCATAAAGGTTGGACAGTAAAGTGTTCTAGTCCCAGTGTGGGGCTCTCTAGAAATACACTATAAATCTCCTTCTCTTCAAGAAACCAACCGTTTATCTCAATAAAAAAGTAAATCAATTCTCCCCTTAAGAGGTGTGTGTTTGTGTGTAATGCAATGGAAAATCTATGGTTTTTTCCTTCCTATACTTTCATTTTTTCTTCATTTTTTTTCTCTTTGTACATGTATATATCTATATCTGTCTACATATATATATCTAGATACATCTAGCGAGACAAGGAGAGATACAGAGTATATAGAGGCAGATATACAGAAATAGACACATCTATAGAAATATAGATAGATAGATAGCCAGACAGAAAGACAGGTGGATGGATGGATGGATGGATGGATGGGAAGACAGACAGGCAGGCAGGCAGACAGAAAGGCAGGGTAGATAGATAGATGGGTAGATAGATCGAGAGAGAGAGATTTGTATATATCAGTAGTTATGGAAACTTAGAGAGACAGAGATGGATAACAGTTTCCTCTACATACATTGGAACCACTTTGAAAAATTAATCCCTCCTTTCCTATATAGTATTTCATTACCCATTTGCAAATTCAACAGCTAAAAGGGCAGTCGACACTTACAGCTTTGCCAAGGGAGTCTGTCCCTAGACCAAGAAAAGTGGACCTATTTAACCATTAAGTTAAACCATTTAGACACTTAATCAGAATAAATGAAATGACACAAAAAAAATCTTTCTTACCAGAATTGTGCTTTCTCTTTTGTTTTAATCAGATAGTCATTTGCACAGATGCCTGCTGTGTTGGTTCATTTTCAGGTCTGTCTTATAGTGAATTTTGCACTAGTGTGAAGCTCCAGTTCAGAAACCCAAAGGTCCTCTTGTATTAACATTTATTATGACATGGTGGAAGCACTTTTGAAATTCATTATTTATGCTGTAGAACAATCCTTTAATGGAATACCTCATGCTAATTTTAAAGACTTAGAAAGGCCTTTTATAAACTGCTTCTAGAAAGAAGGCACTAAAGTAATTCCAAAGGGGTGGGCAAGCTAGTTCTCTTGAAGGATGTTTGGGGGGAAGCTGGGGCAGAAAATTATTGAAACGTTAGGAGTCTAAGGTGGTCATTTCCTAGAGGGACATACCCAAGGTCATATATATTATGGTCTTCAGAATACACCAAAAAAGGACCCAGATTTTTGGGACCCAGATGTATTTTTTTCTTTTTTTTTTTTTTTGCCGTACGCGGGCCTCTCACTGCTGTGGCCTCTCCCGTTGCGGAGCACAAGCTCCGGACGCGCAGGCTCAGCGGCCATGGCTCACGGGCCCAGCCGCTCCGCGGCATGTGGGATCCTCCCAGACCGGGGCACGAACCCGCGTCCCCTGCATCAGCAGGCGGACTCTCAACCACTGTGCCACCAGGGAAGCCCAGACCCAGATGTTTGATGTCCGTTCTTAGGAACTGTGAAATTTGGGAGAAATACCGGGCATTCCATTATCACATATATAGAGCACGTTTTTGTAACTTTTTACCTGCAAGACATTTAAATCTATTTGATTACTATGTTGAACCTAATGAAAAAATGATCCTATAATTTTCACTTAGACGATTTCATGTTTTTACACACACACACACACACACCCCATTGGTTTTTTTTTCTTTTTTCTGTAAACAATGAGTTTGAAGTAGGTACATGTTATTTTCATCCACTAAAAATGACTTTATTAAATGTTTGTTTACAGTGTTTTTGGTTCACAGGTATTCATAGCTCATGGCTTACAGACACCTGAAGATGCCCCAATTTTTGTAGAACACATTGCTACTGACTTGAATAATTGTTACACATCTGCTCTGTCCAGTGTGGTAGCCAACAGTCACGTGTGACTCCTTACCATGAAATCAAATGAAATCAAATGCAAACCCCACTTCCTCAGGCACTTTAGCCATGTTTCCCATGTTTAATGGACACATGTGACCAATGGCTACGCTTTTAAAAGCCCAGATTATAGAACATTTCTATCACTGCAGAAAGTTTTACTGGCCAGCGTTGTTCAAGGCATGGACTGTTTGGGGCAGAATTCAGCAGCCAAACAGCTTTTTAAAAGTTTTAAAATCTTTACTAGGTGTCCCAAAGGTCCAGTTTTCTGCAAAACAGCGTATGACATGATGTGTGATCTTTGAGTTAGCTTTCTCAATGTTCTGTGTCCATATGAAACGTAGTTGTAGATTTTTGTGTCTGGAATAGATTTGCTAGAAATCAAAGCAGGGAACCAGGCAAAACGTCTGTTCTTTCTAAAGGCAACAGGTGGATGGCATGCACCTTGCAACACTGTAAAATCTTTGAAAATCAACTTGTTTTCCAATTGTCTGCCTCTGTTAACCCCACCTGTATGAGTTTCTTGAGCCTTCTGTAACGAATTATCTCAACCTGTGGGTCTTTTTTTTTAATTGAAGTATAGCTGATTAACAATGTTGTGCTAATTTCTGCTGTACAGCAAAGTGATTCAGTTATACATATGTATACATTCTTTTTCATATTCTTTTCCATTATTGTTTATCACGGGATATTGAATATAGTTTGCCGTGCTCTACAGTAAGACCTTGTTGTGTATCCATCCTATACATAATAGTTTGCATCTGCTAATCCCAAACTCCCAATCCATCCCTCCACCACCCGCCTCCCTGTTGGCAACCACCAGTCTGTTCTCTATGTCTGTGATTCTGTTTCTGTTTCATAGATAGGTTCATTTGTGTCCTATTTTAGATTCCACATATAAGTGATATCATAAGGTATTTGTCTTTCTCTGTCTGACTTACTTCACTTAGTATGATAATCTCTAGTTGCATCCATATTGCTGCAAATGGCATTATTTCATTCATTTTCATGGCTGAGTAATATTCCACTGTATATATGTACCTCATCTTCTTTATCCATTCATCTGTCAGTGGACATTTAGGTGGTTTCCATGTCTTGGCCATTGTGAATAGTGCTGCTATGAACATAGGGGTGCATGGATCTTGTTGAATTATGGTTTTGTCCAGGTGTATGCCCAGGAGAGGAATTGATGTATCACATCTCAACCTGTGGGTCTTAAAGACACCCTGAAGTTTATCAGCTCACAGTTCTGGAGGCCAGAAAGCAGCAGGTTGGTTCCTCCTGGAGGTTCTGAGGGAGGATACATTCCATGCCTCTCCCCAAGGTGTTCCTGACTTTCTTCCCTTCTTTGCAGCCAAATTTCCCTCTTACGACAGGGAAACCAGTCCTTTGATTAGGGTCCCCCTCATCCAGCAGCACTACCTCATCTTGATTACATCTGCAAAGACCTGTTTCCAGATAACGTCTTATTCAGAGGCACTTGGGTTTAGGGCTTCACTGTATCCTTTTTGGGGACACAATTCAATCCATAACAATATTCCTCAGCTTTTCTTTCCACTGTCACTCCTGGAAAATACTTCTGATCTTTTGCCCCCGATTTCACCCCAGGAAATGAGCGCAAAACTCATTGCTTAGAACACAGGAAGGGTTTATTTTCAATTAGAGAGTGAGTATATAATGTGTAACGGTTGTGGAATCTAAAGAATGAGAACAATGCAGAAACGGGAGGCTAGAAGCATTTGATGTCTACTCTCAGGTCCCTGAAGAAATATCCATCTGTGTCCTCCCGAGATGCGAGTGTTACTGGTCTCCCCATTCTGCAAGGTAATCGTGGGCATTGAATGGCTTTTCCCCCCAAGCCTATGCCTGATGACAGTTTTAGAGAGGCTGGCTTCAGTCAAAACAGTCATAAAATTCAAGTAGCTGCTCTGAAGTACCATCTGATAGCCTTCATGGGGAAGAGATGCTTTAATCAAGAATGTCACACTGAATTGTGAGGAAGAGGCAGTGAGAATAACTTTTACAACTCGCTGTGGGCTCGGGAGTCTGACTGAGATGCTGAAGAGAATTGGCAGCTTGACGGACATCCACAGAACGCTGTGGGATACAGGGTTGTTGATCGGAATCCCTGATTCATTTGTGAGGTCCTAAGTGTGGTAAGGACCTGGTTCCTCAGAGGACATCTGAGTTTGATTTGGGGAAGCAAATCCAGACTCGATCAAGAAGAGAAGTGAGATCTCTTAAATGTAGGATTCAGGAAGTCTGATTTTTAGGATTCTAAAGTTCAAATTCACACTCAACTGGGTCTGTTGACTTAATTTCTTTTTATGGTCACCCTCTGTTTTAGTTTTCTAGGGCTGCTGTAACAAAGGACTGCCCACTGGGTGTCTTACAAGCAGCCGCATAGCACAGGGAGATCGGCTCGGTGCTTTGTGACCGCCTGGAGGGGTGGGATAGGGAGGATGGGAGGGAGGGAGACACAAGAGGGAAGAGATACGGAACATATGTATATGTATAACTGATCACTTTGTTATAAAGCAGAAACGAACACACCATTGTAAAGCAATTATACTCTAATAAAGATGTAAAAAAAAAAAAGTATCATCTCATAGTTCTGGAGCCGACAGGTGTGGAATCTTTTTTTCCAGGATTTCCACAAGGAAATATATTTATTTTTTCTTTAGCATTTGGCTCAAAACAGTAACATAAAAATATTTACATTAAAATAAATTGAGATGTGATCATTTACGATATATAATAATTATGTTGGAATATATTTGCCTTTCCGTGAATTTAATATGGTTTTATTTTTTAATTAATTTTTATTGGAGTATAGTTGATTTACAGTATTCTGTTCGTTTCTGCTGTACAGCAAAGTGAATCAGTTATACATATATATCCACTCTTTTTTAGATTCTTTTCCCATATAGGTCATTACAGAGTACTGAGTAGAGTTCCCTGTGCTCTACGGTAGGTCCTTCTTAGTTATCTATTTTATATATAGTAGTGTGTATATGTCAACCCCAATCTCCCAATTTATCCCTCCTCCCGCCCCCCCGTAACCGTAAGTTTGTTTTCTACATCTGTGATTCTATTTCTGTTTTGTAGATAAGTTCATTTATACCTTTTTTTTTTTTTTAGATTCCACATATAAGCAATGTCATATGATATTTGTCTTTGTCTGAGTTACTTCGCTCAGTATGACAATCTCTAGGTCCATCAAGATTTGGTTTTAGATTCAGTACCATCCTTCTGAATATTTGGTATGAAACTTGATAGGAATAACTGATGTCAGTGGGGCTGAAACTCAGGGTAGAATCCTTCCTTGCCTCTGTCTGGCTTTTGCTAATGTCCGTTAATCCTTGGCATCCCTTGTGTCGTAAGTGCATCACCCCCATCTCTGCCCCTGTCTTCACAGGGCTGTGTGTGTCTCTCTTCATATCGCCCTCCTCTTATTAGGACACCAGTCATATTGGAATATGGACCCATCCTAACTGAACTCATCACATCTGCAAAGACCCCATTTCCAAATAAGGTCATGTTCTGAGATGCTGGGGGTGAAGATGTTAACATATCTTTTTTTTCGGGGGGGGGACACCATTCAAATGATGACATATAAAACAACCCGATAAAATCCAGTCAACTTTTGCAACTTTGGTGAACAGTATCCCTATACTGCCTTCCCCAAATACTCAAGCCCATATTCACAACTCTGTTTTTCAGAAATACCCGTACAACTTAACATCCAGTTAATGTCTAATCTTTTCCTGATGTTTGTTTTATTCTTTGATAGAGAATGCTAACTTCTTCAAAAGAAGGAAATATATTCTAATGGGAGTTTTCTACTCCCCTAAGTCCTAAACAAACAAATAAACCAACAAGCAAAGAAAAAGCATATTTTTTAAAGAAATGTGGGGTGAAAAACGACTAGTATAAGATAGTCTGCTGGTTGCCACAGAAAATATAATGCAACATCCTTTGATTTGTTCACTAATGGTCCCCCTTGTGAGATGACGAGGTAGATCGTCTCGTAACTCATGTACGGTTTTACCTGTTAAACAACTGCTGTTTTCTTAAAGCCAGTGTGGACGCTCCACGGGACAGTTCTCAAATCAGGGCAGTGCTAACATGGCTTCTTGCTGCTGTTCTGCTCTGCAAAGTCTCCACGCTCAAACTGGCTTCTTCGGCAATGGTGTTGATGAGACATCTACTTGCCTCTAGGTCACACTTAAAGAGTCTAGTCATCGTTCCATGGGAAAACAAGATTTCTGGCCGCCCTTGGTGCGCCCAGAGGGAAAACTGATACCTTGCCTCTCTGCTGAGTTTCCCAAGTCAACGGTTTTCCTTATTTTTAGTTTGACAATTATTTATTGTGTGAAATATCTACCACTGGGATAACCACAGTGAATAACACAGACATGATGCTATGATCAAACTTATTAAGGAGTTGGTGTCTTGCGAGGGAAGGATGGCGGAACACATAGCATATTATAAGTCAGAAGACTCACGGACTACCCTGGCAGTCCAGTGGTTATAGGACTCCGAGCTTTCACTACCAAGGGTGCAGGTTTGATCCCTCGTTGGGGAACTAAGATCTCACGAGCCATGCAGTGAGGCCAAAAAAAAAAAAAGAGACTCGGTTCAGATCTAGATGCTGGTATTAATCATCGAACCGTCCATACTTCTGTATGTGGATCATAATTCTGATGCCTGTCGAGTGAAATGTTTTAAGAGTTGACAAAGGAACCCACGAATGGTGAGGCCAGTAAGAAGCAACTGGTCTTCCGTTGACTATAATGAAGGGTACACACATCTGCAGCAGAGAATAGGGATTCCTGTATCTACCAAATGGTCCACCTTTGCTGACTGGGGGGTGGCCACAGGCTTCTGGTGTCACAACCTGCATTTTCTGAAAAGAGTATCTGTTTGGATGTGATGCATTAGAAAGAACAACTCAAGACTGGCTGTTCATCTGGCCATGGTTTTATATGTGGGTTTGGAAATTTCAGCCCAGTTTCCGACAGGAGTTTTCCACTCATCTGGCGTGAGCCAGGGGTGAGAATAGATTTGCCTGGTAGCTCGGTCACCAATGCCTTCTGTTTATTTCTGGGTGTTGTCTGGCCTGTGTCAACAAGATGAGGCCTTGTTTCGAAAAGGGCCGTTGATCAGAAGACGAAGCGCAGAGGTGACCTTGGAGTCCTCCCTCCTCTATTTCAGAGTAAAGACTGCTGCCCTGTGAGTTTGCTATTTAGTTCCCGGGTTCTGGTGAGCTGAAACGAGATGGGGACAGCAGTGGGGTTCAACAAGGGGCCGATACAGCCAGCCCCTGTGCAGCGAGCCTCTCTCTGCCTCACGCTTGCATGTTCCTTCTGGCTTTGTGATTTATGAAATATAATTATCTACCATTCCAGGAACATATCTCTGAGTGAGCTCCATCACATGTGACCCATAGGAAAGCAGTGGGAGTTTCAGTGAGGTAGTATAACCGAGCAGGACCCTATGGGGCCTCCTGAGAACAGACCCCCTGGCCAAGTTGTCTGCCTGCCTCTTGTTTGTACAAAAGCCTTAGCCTCCTAGGCCTTCCCTGAATTCCAAAGAATAAATTTATTCAGAGAAATGAGAAAATCCAAAAACAAAGGAAAACAGTCAAGCAAGACCAAATAATAATAGTTTAGCCATTAAACAGAGTCAAGGACCTTTAGTTCCTCCTCAAGGGCTATAGATCTTATTCTGAGCCACATCCTGTGAGCTGACTTGGAGATACTGAAACCCCACCGGGTGGAAGAAGTGAACTACATGACGACCAGACTGTAGTCATGACATAAGCTGCCACAATTCCAAGAATTGGCATGAAGGAAATGGGAACAAACCGACCTTGGAACTGAAGGTTGTTAACTGTACTTAAAACAATCAAGATGACGGTGGTCAGACCACCGCATGACCAATTTCAAGATGAAGGTCAGAGCTGACTGTGCTGTTTCTGCATGGGGCCCCCTCCCCATCTGTGCACCCGTGAAAATCCCCTTTAAAAGCTCGTCCCACTGACCAGCAGGGGAGAGTAGGTTCTTTGGGAGATGAGTCCACCTTCTCCCCAGACTGCCAGCTTCCTCCGTAAAGTTCTCTTTCCTTTTACCTGACACTTGCCTCTCAGTATTGGATTCTTGAGTGACGAGCATCAAACCTCAGTTCAGTAACAGCAGTAAGAAGAGAAGCAGAATTATATTGGAAACTAAAGGCAAGAAAACGTTGTTTTAAATTGAAATGTTAAGATGCTAACGGATATTACACACATGAGTGAGATGAGTCTTTTGACCATAGAGACAATGGACGTGGCCAAGAATGATTCAGGCATTATGTGCTGATTCAGGTATCAGTTCATATGCTTCTTTGGTAGAAATGCATCAGAAGGCTGTTTAGCAGGCCGTGATTAAGAGAAGAAAACAAATGCCATGATGAACCAAGGGCCAGGGGTGTGGTGTGGGAGGAATGGTTCTGAACCTAAATATTCCACACGCAAGCAATGTCTCCATCACTACAGCATCTGGCAACTCAGATCTCTGTGCTTTTGCTCATGGCCGGAAGCATGGTTGTCACTTATCCGTCTGAGAAGGCAGGTCTGCCCGTGCTGTCCTGATTGAGTATGAACCCAAAGTTGAGGAAGGGTGAACAGAATTGAAGACCATGTATGATGCATGGGCTGAGACTGTAAACCTTGCAGTGTAAGGTCATTGCGGTAATTTGGTCGTGTATATGAACCTTCCTGAGCTTGTAGACTTGTCATGGTGGGAGCCAGTGGTCATTTCAGGGGTGAGAGGAGAGCATTTTAGGGAGAGTGAGAATGACTTGTAAACTATGAGCTCACTGACCTGCTGAACCTGGACACATGTCAGGGATACTGTAGTCTGATTAACGGGGCTCATGCCTCTGCTTGGAATTTTGGATCTTACCTCGATATTATGCCCCGGGCACTTCAGAAGGTGATAGAGAAGTTCCACAAGAATCAGCATCACTGCTTAAGATACCACTTAAGGGGCCTCCCTGGTGGCACAGTGGTTAAGAATCCGCCTGCCAATGCAAGGGACACGGGTTCGAGCCCTGGTCCGGGAGGATCCCATATGCCACGGAGTAACTAAGCCCGTGCGCCACAACTACTGAGCCTGCGCTCTAGAGCCCGCAGCCACAACTACAGAAGCCCGTGCGCCTAGAGCCCGTGCTCCGCAACAAGAGAAGCCACCGCAATGAGAAGCCCACACACCGCAATGAAGAGTAGCGCCCGCTCGCCGCAACTAGAGAAAGCCCGCGTGCAGCCACGAAGACTCAACACAGCCAAATAAATAAATAAATTTATTTTTTAAAAAAAGACCCAATGCAGCCAAAAAATAAAAATAAATAAGAATACTGCTTTAGAGACTCTTTTACTTTCTGGTGCATGGCCAGCAACTTAATTAATTAATCTTTGAATGCAAAACATTATAATAAAATGAAGCAATAAACTTGCTGGACACAACTTTGCAAGTTAAAAAAACAAAGAGGTTTGAGAAAACCTTTATGGAAAAGAAAATGGGTAAAAGTGTGAGGTGATACAAGAATGTGTATCTGTGCTTTAAATGTAGAAGGTAAGAACAGAGTGATGACAAATGGGTAGGTTTGAATAAAACATACCGTCGGGTAGTATATACATAGATATATAGTACAGTCTATAATACTACATAATACTATAACGTAATAACGTAATGTAACACAGTATAACGTATTAAAATTCAACTGTATTGTTAAATGCCTACTTTTGCTAGGCAGTTATCGAGGTACTGGAGATAAAATAATAAACTGAAAAGAAAAAAAAGTCCCAACACTCAGCATTAACTTCTTAGTGAGATAAGACCCAAGAAGCAATAGATAAGTTAAATGATTTACTTACAGAGTATCCTAGAAGTTGATGGGTGTTGCGTAAAAAAGAAAAGCAGCGTGGGATGAAGAGATTTGGAAGCGCTGGGGAGCACAGGGTATTGCGATGTGAGATAGGATTATCTGTGATTGTTTTGTGTTCCTAGGAAGTACTTGGGATCATTTCCTTGAAATGTGTTGGTCTACGAGCAGTTCTTGTTGAATTTGGTAGATGCTGGATTCTGTGCTGAGTGCAAGGGTTGCAGAGATGAATAGACCTCCGTATGTTTGGCTTTTATGGACGCAGCGTGTACTTTGATGGACTCGCCGTGTACTTCTAGGGACTCACCATGTACTTTTACGACCTCACCGTGTACCTGAGCATTCCTGTAAGCACACATCCTGCTCTGTTTTCAGCTAACAGTGATACACAAGAGGGTGATCTGCATAGGACGGTGTAGGAAACTGAAACATTTACTTATTCCCTGTCACCTCACAGGGCACAAAACATATAAAACATATTCACAAGATTTAGCCAGCCTCAAATTTTTTTTTAAAAAAGAAAAAGGGTGAAGCGTCTCTGTGGTACAGAAATACACATCAGAGAGCAGACCCGGTGTCCTGGGCTTGTCCTGACTGTCATTTAGAAGACAGATAGAGGGGACCGCTGGTTTGACTTTGTTGTGGTAACAACGTCTGAATGTCCTTCATGACCAATGGGGGAAAAAGTCAGGGTTCTGGGGTAAAACCAATGGCTGGGGTGAGGAGAGTTCTCCAACCCTGGGAAAGCTGCCTCGGTCAACCAAAAAGAAATGCAAGGAACTTCAAACACATGATGCTCAATGAGAGAAACCAGGCATAAGAGGCCACACGTTGTTTGGTTCCATTTATAGGAAATGTGCAGAACAGGTAAACCCACGGACAGAAAAGCCGAACGTTTTCTTTTCTACAAATCAGGTTAGGGCGATATCACTGCGATCTTTAGGAGGAGATTCAAAATCAGCATCTTCAGACAGAAAAGCATTCAGCTGCCGTTCATAGCTCCTTCTATTTCCTGAGAATTTTAATGCCGATCTAGTCCTTAAATGTGTATTAATGTTTTGCTGTCGTTGCTTGCGCTTTCGGTGTCACATCCAAAAAATTGTTGCCAGCACCGATGTCAAGGAGATTTTCCCCTGTGTTTCCTTCTAGAATTTTTATGGTTTCAGGTCTTTTGATTAAGTCTGAGTGCCGGACAGGGGATGCATGGATAAAGAAGATGTGGTCTGTATACAGTGGGGTGTTACTCAGCCATAAAAAAAGAATGACATTTTGTCATTTGCAGCAACATGGATGGACCTTGAGGTTCAGAAAATCTCTGATTCCTGTTCACAGAGGGAATGAAGGAAGACAGTGTCTTTGGTCAGAGAAAGCTCAAAAAAATATTGACTGCGGAAGACACATCTTATTTCTGGAGCAGTCTTGATGGAAATGGACATCCGTGATGTTTTCCCAGAGTAGCTGCCTGAAGAAATATATAAAGAGAAAGCCATAACTTTCATATGGTTTTTCTTATGGTTCCATGTCTCATTCTCATTTTCCTCCAACTAGGTTAGCAATTTTCGTCTGTCACAATTTATATTTGAACCGCAGTATGCTCTTAGAATCTCTCCTTGAAATCGTTCAGTCCTCTCTTATATAATCCAGGCAATACCAGTGTTGTCTTTAGTTATTTATTTTTAATTTTTATTAGAGTCTAGTTGATTTACGATGTTGTGTTAGTTTCAGGTGTACAGCAAAGTGAGTCCGTTATACATATATGCACTCTTTTTTTTTTTAAGATTCTTTTCCCATATATGTCCTTACAGAGTATTGAGTAGAGTTCCCTGTGCTATACAGTAGATTCTTATTAGTTATCTATTTTTTATATAGTAGCGTGTATATCTCAATCCCAATCTCCCAGTTTATCCCTCTCTGCCCTTATCCCTGCTAACCATAAGTTTGTTTTCTGCATCAGTGACTCTACTTCCGTTTTGTAAATAAGTTCATTTGAGCGTTATCTTTACTTAGATCTCTAATTGTGATGGGACATTTAACGTTCTGGCTGAAGCAGGAATGCACCCTTTAAATTCGCCACTGAGGTCACTGGGGGGCGTAAGAGTGAGAACATGGGTTGAGGTCTGGAGGTGAAGGGAGGTAGTTATGTGGTCAAGAGCTGTGGAAGGGTAGGAAACAGAAGATAGGTTATGAAGGAAGCACCCACTTTGGAGGCTGGGAAGTGACTCTATCAAGACATTGCTTCAGAATCAGCAAGACAATGTTGTGTCCGTTTCTTTCCTCAGTCCCAAGAAAACCCTGGGACCATATTCACCACAGAAGGAAATACAGCGTTATTACAATTGACTCTGATTTATAAACCCCCAATCGTAGCATTCTTATTTCAGAGTAAAGTATTTCCATGTTGAAGCAAGTAAATCCTGCAATTTTATGGAAGGAAATTCTATCTGGAAATGTGCTGTTTCTTTCCTTCCTTCCTTCCTCCCTCCCTCCCTCCCTCCCTCTCTTCTTTCCTTCCCTCCTCCGTCCACTTACTTTCCTTTTTTCTTTTTTCTTTTTGGCAGAAGATAAGGGTGAAAGGGAATTCAAGTAAATCTAGAAAGTGCACAGTGAAAAGTGGAAAGGTTGGAGGTCCCTTGGTGTCAAATTCCATTACCAACACAGCTGCTTCAAAGTGAAAGAAACGAGATCCAAACTCAGGGATTCCCAGAAGATTCAATTTACGTGCATTAATATTTCAGGGTATGTCTTCAGTGGCGTGAAATGGAGGCATCAGGACACACGTCGCCTGCCGTGTATTAATACGTGATGGATGGCTTGCCCTGCACCTTTGACAAATGCAGCCCCGAATGTGTCTCACTCCCTGCACCTGCGTGGAATTGAAAAATCTGGGCGTAGAATGTAAGGTATTGATGAACTTGTTTCTCTTAAAAAATAATAAGAACTTTTCTCAGCGTATAATGAAAGTTCTCAGTGCAGAAAAAAAAAAAAGACCTAATGTACGGCATGGTGACTAACATTAATAAAACTATATTGTATACTATCTGAAATTTGCTAGGAGAGTAGGTCTTACGTGTCCTCACTCCCCCAAAATGGTAACTATGTGAGGAGATGGGTATATTCGTTACTTTGATTGTGGTAATCATTTCACAGTGTATACATTTATCAAAACATCATTTTGTAGCCCTTAAATATGTAGCATTTTTGTTTGTCTCAATAAAGCTGGGGGGGGGAAGAATGCCAAAAAAATAAGAAGAATAAGAATTTACACAATACGTAGTAGTTTAGAAACACCTTCACGTATACATGTATACATATATAGATATGATTTTATTTTACCGTGATAGTTTTCTGAGATGAGCAGTGAAATACTGTGAGACTTTGAGATCAGAAAATGGAGGCTTTCTTTTTTTCATTGAAGAATAGTTGATTTACAACGTTGTGTTAGTTTCTCTTGTACAGCAATGTGATATATATATATATATTCTTTTTCAGATTCTTTTCCACTATACAATAGGTTATTACAAGATACTGAGTAGAGTTCCCTGTGCTCTACAGTAGGTCCTTGTTGGTTATCTGTTTTATCTGTAGTAGTGTGTATCTGTTCAGCCCAAACTCCTGATTTAACCCTCCCCCCCAACCTTTCCCCTTTGGTAACAGTAAGTTTGTTTTCCGTGTCTGTGAGTCTGTTTCTGTTTTGTAAATAAGTTCAAGAAAATGGAGGCATTTAAAGTTTCTTTGACCCGCCTGAATTTTGGGAAATATTGAATGACGATGTAGAGGTCCATAACCAAGGTGTATTTTCACCACATCACGGAGGGTATCAGTAATTGATTCGAGCAAAGGAATTCCTTGTGATTTTGGTGTTGGTGTTGGTTTTATTTTGGATTATGGGCAGTTTCTCTTCTCAGGCTGAAGGATTCTCCTTAGAAAAGTTGTCTGTTCTTTGTTTTCTCTCCTCTATCTGTAAAGCTCTAATTAAAAAGAGCTTAGTTAATCAAAGACCTTCTTTCTGCTCTTGTGTACAAATCACAAATTAATTAGGCAAAAGGAGATTTCTAATATCAAGTGAGATCAAACTACAATAGTTTTTCATCCGTGGGGCTGCATTTAGAAGGGCTGGTAGCATCCCCGGCTGTCGGGACCACCATCCCCCGGGGGCATCCTCTTCTTATAGCCAAGCACCAAAGCAAAACCGAGATGGCAGAGTCATTGTCACCTCCAAGCTGGGAGTCTCCACTTAACTTTGTGGAGTTTATAGAGAATCATATGAGTGTACTGTTGAAGAAAGTAAGGCACCATCTGGTCCAGAGAGTCTTAAACTTTCATGTGCACCAAAATCCCATGGTAATTTTGTTCAAATACAGGTTTCCATTCAGCACGTGTAGGAGCTAGAGATGGTGATATTTTTAAAATTTTTTGTTTTAGCAAAAAAGCTCTTTGAGAGGTTGATGCTGCCCGTCCAAAGGCCACTCTTGGAATAACGAGAATCTTTGCTGGACCCCCCTCATTTTATACTGGAGGATTCTCATCTCCAGACCAGATGGTCCATGGAAGGTTTCTTTCAATCCTTGCTTAACTGTAGCACTTCCCAATCTGACTCTCACATATTGATTATGTGATATTAATATGTATATTATATATATATATATATATACACACACACACACATGATAATGATATACACACATACATTCATACATGTATCACAATATATTAGGAGAATATATATGTTTTATATGTATTATACATTCACACATATATGTATATATCATAATTTATGAGATATGGAAATGTATCTATTATATGCATTCTGTATACTACTTATCTATCATCTATCAACTATCAACTACCTATCATCTAGCTATCATGATCTATCTCTATTATATTATCTGATCTATCTATCTATCTTCTGTCACCTGTCTATCATGATCTCTATCTAATCTATCTGTTGTCTATCAGGATCTATCCGTAAGCTATCTACCTATCATCTATCCATCTTCTATCATCTATCTGTGAGTCATCTGTTCAGCAAGGATAGATTGTAGCTATAATCTGACATGTTTTAACATTACTACATCTTCTTCCTTTCTTTTCTGCTTGGCTTGAGGTTCTTCCTTGGAAACCATTTCTCCTTCTCTCATTACATCTCTTCCCATTATATACAAAAAGAAAAACACAGTTGTTTTTTCTTAACCCCTTTTTTGTCTTATTTAATGGATATTGATACTCCTTTCTTTAGTGATATCCTGGGCAGTTGTTTTCTATCAACTTCAACACAGTCTATGAGAAAGAGATTAGTGTTTCTCAACCATTTCATTTTTCATGTAATAATATGGATCATGGGTATATAAGAATCCCATTTTGGAGGAAGGTTTTCCCCCCCCAGGCAAGACCAGTCTCTAACATGTATCTCCAGCTTCTTGACCGAAATGAGAATTGTTACCATTTTTTTGGAACCTTTTTAAACAAATTGAGATATAGCTGCTGTACAATGTTACATGTTACAGGCGTACAGTACAGTGATGCACAATTTTCAAAGGTTACACTCTATTTATAGTTATTATAAAATATGGGCTCTATTCCCCCT
The DNA here is from genome assembly GCF_039906515.1 of Pseudorca crassidens. Classification (NCBI taxonomy): domain Eukaryota; kingdom Metazoa; phylum Chordata; class Mammalia; order Artiodactyla; family Delphinidae; genus Pseudorca; species Pseudorca crassidens. Next base: position 132,349,440 of record NC_090317.1, on the reverse strand, counting down.
GTTGGACAGTACATCCTCGTAGCTTATTTTATCCATAATAGTTTGTACCAAGAATTGATACTTTTTTTTAATATATATCTTGGAACATATTTGGAATCTAGATGCTGATTCAACCAACTTGAGTCAAGAAAACACAGTTCAGCTGTCATTGTATTGGAAATCGTGCTGTCCCTGCTAATATTTTTGCTGTTCTCCTATCTCAGCTTCTTGTTTTGAGAAGTCACAGGGACCTTTTTGTTTTTTTTAAGCACTAAATGCTAGAAATCTAGGAACTTCCTTGACACCAACTTTAAAGGTGCTAATTTTCTCCCACCAAGTGGGCTGTGTTGTGGCCAGTAAATTTGTCCTTAGGAAATGGTCTTCTTTGTTATTTTTTTCTCTTTTTGACCCATTACCCACTAGAGCAATTCTGTGTGATTGAACTTTCCGTGATGGTGTGACTATCCTACATCTGGGCTGTCGGATGTGGTCCCTCTACCTGCCTGTGGCTCGTGAGCATTGGACATGTGGCCAGTGCAACTGGGGAATTAAAGTTCTAGTTTTTATTATTGGGGTAAAATACAGCATCAAATTCACCATTTTTGCCATTTCAGAGCGTACAAGTCACTGGCATTAAGTGCATTCACATGGTTCTATAACCGTTCCCACCATCCATCACCAGAACTGTTTCATCTTCCCAAATTGAAACTCCGTCCCCTTTAAACCCTAATACCCCATCCCCTTCCCCAGCCCCTGACACCCACCATCCTACTTTCCGTCTCTATGAATTTGACAACTCCGGGTGGCTTATGAAAGTGCAGCTTTACAGTATCTGTCCTTTCGTGTCTGGCTTTTTTCACTTTGCAAAGTGTCCTCAAGTTTCATCCAAGTTGTAGCCTGTGTCAGAATGTCCTTCCTTTTTTAAGGCTGAATAATATTCCTTTTCAAGGCTCATATGCTTGGCTATTGTGAATAATGCTGGTATGAATATAAATGAACAAATATATGTCCAGGTCTCTGCTTTCAATTCCTTTGAGTATATACCCAAAGGTAGAATTACTGTATCATATAGTAATCCTATGTTTAATCTTTGGAGAAACCACCAAACTGTTTTCTACAGCAGCTGCACCATTTTACAGTCCCACAAGGAGCTGAATGTCTCATTGTAATTTAAATTTTAATAGCCATCTGTGGCTGACGGCCATTGTGCCTGACAGCAAACATTTAGTTTACTAAAATAAAACCTGAAATGAATTTTTCACCGACTTGATACAGGTGAGAGACGACAGGAGTTTGGAATCTGCGGTGATTACAGTAATAATTATGGCATCCGTTAAAAATATTTGGACTGCTGATCAGGCATCTGTTTTGCATTTAAAAAGTGTACAAGCCTATCTTGAAGTTTTAGGAGTCCAGGTAGAGAGACATTGTAATTTGGATACATTAATGCCAACCGTTACTCTAAACACTGTTCGGGTGTCTTCTGGAGTTCAGTATAGAGACGGTATCCTGGCCATATCTGTTTTTGAGGCCACCCCAGGTGAAGAGTTTGTGCAGGTGTGTGGGGGAAATTCAAAGGGTACTCATGGCACGGAGGACTCCGTGTTCCACAGCAAGTCGGGGAGGTTAGGAGGGCCCTTTTTGAGAGACGTGGGACCCCAGCTGGAAACTCCCTGTGCTTCTTCCCACTCCTGCCTTCTACTATGTAAATGCCATGCTGCTTCCCCTCCATTGTTGTTATATTGGAGTCGAGTTGATTTATAATGCTGTGTTAGTGTCAGGGGTACAGCAAAGTGATTCGGTTTTACATAGACAAGTATCTATTCCTTTTCAGACTCTTTTCCCATATAGGTTACTACCGAATATTAAGTAGAATTCCCTGTGCTATACAGTAGGTGCCTGTTGATTATCTATTTTAAATATAGTAGTGTGTATATCTTAATCCCAAACTCCCTAACAATCCCTTCCCCCTTACCTTTCCCCCCTGGTAACCATAAGTTCGTTCTCTAAGTCTGTGAGTGTTTCTGTTTTGTAAATAAGTTCATTTGTATTATTTTTTTAAGATTCCACATGTAAGTGCTATCATATGATATTTGTCTTTCTCTGTCTGACTTACTTCACTCAGTATGATCATCTCCAGGTCCATCCATGTTGCCCCAAATGGCATGATTTCATTCTTTTTCATGGCTGAGTAGTATTCCATTGTGTATACGTACCACATCTTCTTCATGCATTCCTCTGTTGATGGACACTTAGGCTGCTTCTGTGTCTTGGCTATTGCAAATAGTGCTGCTATAAACATTGGGGTGCATGTATCTTTTCAAATTATAGTTTTCTCCAGATACATGCCCAGGAGTGGGATTGCTGGATCATATGGTAGCCCTATTTTTAGTTTTTTAAGGAACCTCCAGACTGTTCTCCATAGTGGCTGCACCAATTTACATTCTCACCAACAGCGCAGGAGTGTTCCCTTTTCTCCACACCCTCTCCAGCATTTATTGTTTGTAGACTTTTTAATGATGCCCATTCTGACTGGTGTGAGCTGATACCTCACTGTAGTTTTGATTTGCATTTCTCTAATAGTTTTCGATGTTGAGCATCTTTTCATGTGCTTTTTGGCCATCTGTATGTCTTCTTTGGAGAAATGTCTACTTGGGTCTTCTGCCCATTTTTTGATTGGGTTGTTTGATATTGAGCCGCACGAGCTGTTTGTATATTTTGGAGATTAATCCCTTGTCAGTTGCATTGTTTGCAAATATTTTCTCGCATTCGGCAGGTTGTCCTTTCATTTTGGTTCCCTTCCATTTTAATGAACTTGACATATGCAGTTATATCTCTCCATATTTGGGGAAAGGAGGCACCAGGTAGGATTGAAGGGTCTTCCAAAGAAATGTCCCCCTTGGAGCACATCGCGCTTGTGTTTGCCAAATCCAAGTACGTATGACCAACATGGAATAAAGTGCACAGAATTTAAGGGGCATAGAGTATGCCCATGTAACCAGCATTCATGTGAAGATATGGGCATTTAAAGTACCTGAGAAGGTTCCCTCATAGCCTCCCCTTCCTGCTCAACCAGCAGCTCCCAGCCTGGTCTGACTAACCTCTGCTCTGATGCCTGTCCTTGGAGATTAGATCAACGGCATCTTGCTGGAGTTAGTATTGCTGTGTAACAAATATCCCCCTATGTAACAAATATCCCCCTACCTCAGTGATTTAAAAGAACCATGTGGTTGTGTCCACAGATTCTTTGAGCCCCAAATCTGGACTGGATGTGGGGAGGTTGGTGTGTCTCTGCTTCAGGATATCTGGAGCACTTGGTCCTCAACTGGGAAAACTGAAAGCCTGGGGTCAACTTCACAAATGGCATGTGGGGGTGAGATTGAAGGCAGTCTCATCTACTCCCATTTCTGACCCTTGGGGTATGATAACTTGGGATTAGGAAAATGGATGATGGAGCCCACATAAAGACTCTCCTGGTGGGACATTTGCTTCATTGTAGTGGACTCAGGATGGTAGAAGGTTCTCCATGGTGGCTCACGGTTTCAGATGAAAATACCAGGAAATCGTAGGGTTGCTGTAACAAAGTAATGTGGAGTGGGTGCCTGACAACCACAGAAATTCATCCTCTCTCAGGATAATGAATGACCGCAAACCATGTAGGTTAAAACAACAGGAATTCATCCTGTCTTACTTCTGGGTACCAGATGTCTGAGACGAAGGTGTCCCAGGGCCGTGGTCCCTCCAGAGGCTCCAGGGGAGGGCCCTTTGCACCTCTTCCAGCTTCTGGGGGCTCCAGGCGTCCCTGGGCTTGTGGCCGCATCCCTCCCATCTCTGCCGCTGTCTTCACGGGGCTTCTCCTCTGTGTCTGGGTCTCTCCTCTTCTGTCTCTTAGAAGGACCCTGTCATTGGGTTTAGGTCCACCCTCCTCCAGGAGGACCTCGTCTCAGATCCTTCATCACATCTGCAAAGACCCTATTTCCAAATATCACTTTCACAGATTCTGAGGATTAAGACATGGATGTATCCTTTTTGAGGGCCAGAGTTCTACTCAAGGTGGTCACTTCTGCAACTTTCCCTTAGCTGAAGCCACCATGCCGCTGTCTGGATTCCAGGGGAAAGGACTTAAACGCCCCCTTGTGGTGAGGTGTAGCAAAATCGCACTGTAGAAGACGGTTCAGTTCCGGAGGTAAAGCAGTGTGGCCTGTTACTAAACCTTGTGACCCCCCTCAACGTTTGACCTCTGTCCACATCAAGTCCACTGGCCTGCCCTGCTAATGTGTGACATGACGCTGCCTCTGCTTTTTCTGAAGGTTGACATTTTCTGACTATGTTCAAAGCAGAAACAGTGACTCTTTGTATTCCTTGGTCACTCCTGTACTTGCAGATATAAATATCCTAACGTTTGTTCAACACGCTCTGATTTTTTTTTAATTAATTAATTTATTTATTTTTGGCTGCGTTGGGTCTTCGTTGCTGCACGCGGGCTTTCTCTAGTTGTGGGCAGCGGGGGCTACTCTTCGTTGCGGTGCGCGGGCTTCTCATTGCGGTGGCTTCTCTTGTTGCAGAGCATGGGCTCTAGGCGCGTGGGCTTCAGTAGTTGTGGCACCCGGGCTCTGTAGTTGTGGCTCACGGGCTCTAGAGCACAGGCTCAGTAGTTGTGGCACCCAGGCTTCAGGAGTTGTGGCTCACGGGCTCCGGAGCACAGGCTCAGTAGTTGTGGCGCACGGGCTTAGTTGCTCCGCGGCATGTGGGATCCTCCCGGACCAGGGCTCCAACCCGTGTCCCCTGCACTGGCAGGCTGATTCCCAACCACTGTGCCACCAGGGAAGCCCCAGGCTCTGATTTTTAACTGAAGTATTTCATCACAGCTGTTAATAGACGCTTCTGGCTCTTAGTTATACTGTTTCTCCTTTTACACTGGTTGATTTAGCATCTCAAGATGTGAAACATAATCACACACAAGTTTATCCATCCATCCATCCATCCCTGTACACACACAAATATGTTTACAGGGGCGGGGGGAGAGAGAGAGAGAATTGACAGTGCTTTCCACGCTAAAAAATTTGTGTTGAGAGGCTCCTTTCTGTATTTCTGAAGTGTTCATTTCAGTGCTGGCGTGGAGAATTCGACATAGCATAATTGACTTGAAGGTCATTGCTGCATTTTAATAATATGTTGAAGAGAAGTCATCCAGCTGATCAGATAGCAGTAACACCCATTTAAGAGGGAAAATAATCGTCTGTGAAAACAAATCCAGACCGAAAGAGCTCTCTTTTGTGAGTCCTCTGCATTCAAATTGCTTGTGTGTGAGCAGAGATAAACATGGCTGGCCTTTCACGAACACAGAGGTGCTCCCCAAATCACGACCCATATCTTTAAAGGACCTAACAAATATTAGAGAGAAGCAGGGTGATCGTCTATCAGAATGCAAACTTCTCCAGAGGGTGCTGACTACAAAAGCCGTTTCTTTTCATATTTGCTTCTGTTCTGTTAGAGCGTGGGAATCTGGGAATTTGCTTTTCAATACCACCCTGCTCAAGTTACGAAGTTGTGCTTTGCTTTTGCTAGTGTCTCTCAGAATGAAGAGGAGATTAAATCTACGGGGCAAGCAAGGCTGCAGAGGTGTTTCTGGGAGGTCCCCTAAGGTGTACATGGACCCAAGGAGATAAAGAGACGCCAGCTGAGGCTGTTCAAATTAATTCCTGATGCAGGCAGCTCAGGGTTGACCGTAACTTTGTGTGACAGTCTGCTAGGGCTGCTGTAACAAACTATCACAAACTGGGTACCATAGACCACAGAAATGTATACTCTCGCAGTGCCGGAGGCCAGAAATCTGAGATCCAGGTGTGGGCAGGGCCGCGCTCCCTCCAGAGGCTCCAGGGGAGGGTCCTTCCCGCCCCTTCCAGCTTCTGGGGGCTCCAGGCGCCCCTGGGCTTGTGGCCGCATCCCTCCCGTCTCTGCCTCCATCTTCCCGGGGCTTCTCCTCTGTGTCTGTGTCTCTCCTCTTCTGTGTCTTAGAAGGACCCTGTCATTAGATCCAGGAGGACCTCAGCTCAGATCCTCTGAGGCGGATTCCAGCCCATGCCTCTCTCCCAGATTCTGGCGGTTTGCTGTCAGTCCTTGGTCCTCTGTGGCTTACAGAAGCATCACCCCAATCTCCAACTTCATCTTCACGTGGTGTTCTGCCAGTGTGTCTGTGTCCAAATGTTCTATCTTATAAGGACACCAGTCCTATTGCATTAGGGGCCACCCTACTCTTATCTTAACCTAACAACTTACATCTGCAAAGACTGTGCTTCCAAATAAGGTCACATTCACAGGTACTGTGGGTTTGGTCTTTGCGATGTATTTTGGGAGAACTGTTAGATTCTTAGCAGCATCAGGGTGCTCACAGCTGGAATGATCGGTGCCCGTTGACGGTGTCCTTGTGCTGGAGTCTGTCTATGAGTCAGTGGCTGTCCTTTGCTCATGCTTCGGAGCCAGGATGATCCAGGATGGTGAGCTGGATGGGTCCTTCCAAATCTCCTTGCCTATCACGGACTGGGAATCCACTGGTCCCTCATTTCCATGGCCAGGATGAGAGAGATGATATGAAAAGGGTAAGACACAAGCTTCTCTGCTCTTCCTTTTCTCAAAAACGTACCTACTGTCCACCCAGGCTCTGAAATATTCATAAAGAAAAAAAAAAGAGCTATTACACTAAGTAAGGGAGGTCGGCAGCTCAATGATAAACAGAAGTATGTCCAGGATCTCGAGGAATGCACGAAGACCAGGGTGTATTTGAACTTCTGCCGGGTTTATAAATGTATTTTCAAATGCATGGTTTGGAAAAATGTCCATACGGATATATATATATATATATATATATATATATATATTTGGTCATGCCACGCAGCATGCAGGATCTTAGTTCCCTGACCAGGGATCGAACCCGTGGCCCCTGCAGTGGAAGTGTGGAGTCTTAACTACTGGACCGCCAGGGAAGTTCCCAGGTACGTATTTTTCCTTGAATGAGGAAACCACCAGTTTCCTCATTTTTGGTGTCTGTGCTTCGGAGTTCCTTCCACTGTCTCAACTGAATAGTAGAGCAGCTTCCTGTCTGCCCAGCTATGGCGATTTCATTCATTTGGTAGCGTACATCACCTTCCTTTTCACTCGTGGCTCCGTAGAGCACACAGCTCCTTGGTGAGGGGGTGTGAGACGGTAAACCCTAACCCTATTTGGATGTATGTAACATTCGGCAAGTTCCCTGCACACTGACGTCCTGCAAAGGTCAGATTTTGCTTAGGGTTAAGCGAAAAGTGATGGAGCTGGGATAACGGGTGGGCGCAGATGCAAGATGCCTGTCTTGTTCCTCAGTTTTGCTTTCCTCGTCTGTTTACCTGGGGCCCTCATCTCCTTGGGAAGATTCTTTCTCTTTCTTCATCAAAGTCAGCAGGTAATTATTCTGTTAATATGAAGACCTGCAGCCTAGACCGCCTGGCTTTTGACAGCTGGAATCACTCCTGAGGGTGTAAGCCTGCTCCATGTCTCCTGTTGAAATTGTACACCCTTGAGTTTCTACCCCCCTTTTTTTTTTTTTTGCTGCATTGGGTCTTCGTTGCTGCGCGTGGACTTTCTCTAGTTGCGGCGAGCGGGGGCTACTCTTCGTTGCGGTGCACGGGCTTCTCATTGCAGTGGCTTCTCTTGTTGCGGAGCACGGGCTCTAGGTGCGCGGGTTCAGCAGTTGTGGCACGTGGGCTCAGCAGTTGTGGCGCGTGGGCTCAGTAGTTGTGGCTCGCGGGCTCTAGAGTGCAGGCTCAGCAGTTGTGGCGCACGGGCTTAGCTGCTCCATGGCATGTGGGATCTTTCCGGACCAGGGATCAAACCCATGTCCCCTGCATTGGCAGGTGGATTCTTCGCCACTGTGCCACCAGGGAGGTCCCGTGAGTTTCTACTTTTATGAGCCTTCTTTTATACTTCTTTGGATTGGCCATTCTTTTCATATTCAAAAAAAAAGAGTGCATCTTCAAACAAATACGTTTTAGAAATTGTCAGCAAAATTGGCATCCTGGTCAAACACATTAGTTTCTAAAAAGAACAGGGTGTTTCAACTGTATGTGATGGAGTGTGCTGTCATCCAAAGGGTTTACTTATTCACATCTATCCTTACTGAGCCTGGAGTACAGAAGAGAGAAAGCAGTGGCAGGAAAGGAGGAGCGACTCCACCGTCAAAAGCTTTCTGGTGCCAGCACAGGACCCTTAACTGCTTGTTTATGGGAACGTACACGGATGTTAATTCCAAAATTTAAATGAATTAACGCTGCTGATTGTTTCGCAAAGCTGACTTTTCTTTCATGCCACTTGTCCACACCCCTTTCCCAGAACACTCATTTCTAAAACTTGTGTGTGTGGTGGGCGGAATGGTGTCCCTCCCCCCTCCCCAAGAAAGACATGTTCAAGTCGTAATCCCTGGCACCTGTGAATGTGAACTCTTCGGAAAGAGTCTTAAGAGATGGAATCAAGTTAAGGTGAAGTCACTAGAGTGGACCTTAATGCAATATGGTTGATGTCCTTATGAGAAGAGCAAAATAGGGAAAAGGTAGGTACGGGAAGAAAACAGCCACAGGAGACAGAGGCAGAGACGGGAGGGATGCGGCCACAAGCCCAGGGACGCCTGGAGCCCCCAGAAGCTGGAAGGGGAGGGAAGGACCCTCCCCGGGAGCCTCTGGAGGGAGTGCGGCCCTGGGACACCTTGACCTCAGGCTTCTGGTCTCCAGGACTGGGGGGTAGGATGGATGCCTGTGGTTTTAGGCCCTCAGTGTGTGGTTGTTAGAGCTGCCCTGGACTCTGCTATAAAAAATAACACTCTTTTTTCTCTCACTGTGCACTCCTACCCCCTCCCTCTGGCCTCCTGAAACCTGCCCAGGTCCCTGGCCCCATGCCGGGGAGCAAACTCACCCTTCCCATAGGGTGCCTGTCCCACAGGTGCACAGGGCCGCTCTGGAACCTGCCGGTGGCCAGCCCAGGCTTGGGCTGACTTGCCAGGTTCTGATTTTTATCGTAAACCCTTCCGTGTACATAAGAGTGTGCCGGGGCCAAGCCCATCAGTAGCCGGAGCTGATGCTCCCACGAGAAGCCCATCTTTCCAGGTCCAGGTTGTTGCAGAAAAAGTTTTGTAGTTGCTCTCTCTCTATATATATATCACAACACACATATGTATTTTTATATAGATATATAAGTGCACGACATGTATATATTTGTATGCATATGTATGTCTAATATACCACACACACAAATATCCTTATATATTTATATATAATCCTGGGCTGACACATGTAATTTTCTTTTTGAAAACAATGTCCTACAACTTAAAAGTAACTCAGTAATTTAACTGTAGTAAACTTTACATCTCTAATTAATCAGTTTTATTTTGAGATGATTGTGGAATCGCATGCAATTATAAGAAATAACGCCAAGGGACTTCCCTGGCGGTCCAGTGGTTAAGACTCCACGCTTCCCCTGCAGGGGGCACGGGTTCGAGCCCTGGTCAGGCAACTAAGATCCCACAAGCCGCACGGCACGGCCTAAAACAGAACGAAACAAAGAAATAATGTTGAGAGATTCTTGTGTGCCCTTGACCCAGTTTCTAACACCTCAGGCATCTTGTTGTTGGCATTGATTGTCTTATTTTTGTTCAGTTTGAGATCTTCCTGTTCAGTTTGAGATCTTCCTGCTTCCCGGTTTGATGAGTGGTTTTTTTTTTTTTATTGCCTGCTGAACCTTCTGGACATTGTGATAAGAGAGTCTGGAACTTAGTAAACCCTGCTGTTTTAGGTGGCTTCCTGTGACAGCATTACGACCTGGGAGGTGCGGGGCGATGTCTAGTTACAGCCAGGTGGGTGTAGAAGTCCGGGTCCCCTACTCAGCCCCCACTGACACACAAGGTAGAGATGCTACTTGGTACTGGTCCTTGGAAGTGGAGTTCCCACATCCCCATTAAGCCTCCCCAGTGCCCCCCTGGGTGGCAGGGGTAGGAGTACATCCTTGCGGCTTCCCGAATGGCCTCTGCTCACACCAGTGGTGGTGGGGAACCTCATTCATTCTGGCTGGTGGTGAAGTTCCTGATCCCCACTGAACCTCTTTTGACACCACGCCAGTGCAAATGGAACAGGATACCCCATTAACTGCCGGGTGCCGGTGGGATTCCAGGCTCCCCACGTGATCCCCCAGTGGAGTCACCGCTGGGGAGCTACAGTTTAGCAAGCACAGACGTCTAGACACCCCACTTTCACCCAGGCCACGGCTTTTTGTGTAGTGTTTGCTCTTTCCTTTAGCGCGCACACACACACACACACACACACACACACACACAGAGTTTGGCCCAAAGGAAGCCCCATGAAGGTGGCTCACAAAGGTACTCTCTGCCTGCGTCATCGGTTATAATCATCCAACTTGTGGATTCCCTGGAGGTAAGCCATTGTTGGGAGAAACTGCCCAGGTAGCCTGGTACAGTAGAATTCTGTGATTCCACACACGTGCCCGTAAAAATCTTAGCGCTTAGTAACATGGGGTTTATTGTGAATGTCAGGTTCTCAGGTGCCCGTCAAGAGCTGGTCGCCTAAGCAGGTCCTTCTGAAGATGGTAACCTCAGGCGTATTACTTTAACGCTCTCGCGAGTGAGCATGTATTCCAGACACTATACTGCCATCTCACCATCTTGCGTTCACTCTTCTTGGCCCGCCGCGTTGGACAAGGACTAAAATTAGGAACTGTTGACCATGAGAAAGTCCTGGGTCTCTTTCAGCTGCACTGCTCAGAAACCCCAGATCCACTGTCATCAGCAATTTAAAACCTGAGTGATCCCACATAACCGGAAGTAGCTCAGGCTGAATGATGTCTTTGATGTTGGCAATACCTTCCATGCTTCCCCCCTGCCGTCCTAGGTGTTGGTTTCCACATCTGGCTCTTGCCAAGATGGCGGGCACAACTGGACATGGTACAAACTTTCTCTGTTACAGTCCTTAGGGTCTTCTTAGGATTGTGGGAATCTGTCATCGAATCATCCCAGCAGCCTTCCTGTCCTGTCTTTTTGGTTAGAATTTGGGTCTTGTTACTCTCCGTTCAGCTCCAAAACCAAACTATGGGTGTAGCAGCCTGATTGGCCTAGATGGAACTGAATCTGCCCTCTCCCCCTTTTATTCCCCCTTGGGGATGGGGATGGGTTCCAGTTCCATGAAGCATTTATCCATGTATGAAATTGGGGTTGTGTTTTCAAGGAGAAAGGGAGCAGGAGGATGTATAGGGTATCAGCAAGGTCTGGGACACTGAGATACTTGGGGGCCACGTCTCTGCATCACCTGTGAGGAAAGCCCAGGTGTAGATTCATTGAAGATACACTCAGCAAAGGTCTTAAATCAGAAACGGATTCGAGGTTATTTGCATTTTCAAACCGTCCCTCCACTGCACTCCTTAAGGAACGCCTCACACCTCTTGCATCTAACAAGAGTCTCAATGAACTTCTTGGGAAAACAAGGCCTTCTAAGGCCCTGGAGTTCTGAGCTCGTGTCTTTTACATGCTTCCCACTCCGCTTATGAGAAGTACACTCGAGTAAGGAAGCCGTCTCTGTGAGTTCTCAAAACTTCTCTTGGATCGATAGGCTCAAAGTAGCAAGCATGCCAATTCTTTTTTTCCTTTTTTAAAAAATTTCTATTTATTTATTTCTGGCTGCACCACGCAGCTTGTGGGACCTTAGCTCCCGGACGAGGGATTGAACCCATGCCCCCTGCATTGGAAGTGCGCAGCCTCAACCACTGGCCCTCCGGGAAGGTCCCTGTTTGTTATTCTTGAGTCTCACATTACATTGATGTATAAAGGCTCTCAACTTGTATTATTCTACCCTCCAACTTGTAAAGACTGTCAGGGCCAGTGTCTCTTGCTAAGAATGTCATGGAGGCAGCAGATACATCGTTTTGGCATGTTCCCTTCATTCCACGGGCTTTCAGAAAATATAGTTTCTCTCTTCCTAAGTGGGAAAACAAGAGAGCCAAGATCATTCATCCCCAAGAGGTTCGGGGTACCTAATGAGGGCTAGATAAAATGCATTTAGGAATGCATACGTCTTTTTTTTTCCATCTGAAATACTGACATTCATATACTTGTCATTTTTTAATGAATAACCTTCCTATTTCAACAGAAATCGACTTCTTGAGGAAACAAGTGCAGAGAAAACCAAGATTCTATAAAAAACACAATTTATTTATAATCACATCAACCTAGAATCACCAGGGTGCACCTCAAGGTATATAGAGTTTCGCTGTCTTTCTGTCTCTCCTTTGTCCATTTTCACCCAGGACACAGAAGGAACTCTTGGGAAAGGTAAACGTTTACTTAAAATAACTGAAATGTAATCATGGATCTGTTAGGATAGAATTCTTGTATACTGAAGTATATGTATTATATATTTTATGTATATGTATACGTTTAGATATAGGTACACGTTCAGATCTGTTGGGATAGAATTCTCGTACACGTACGTGTATTTTATGTCTATGTATATACACACACACACTTAAATATATATATTTTATTATATATGTTTATATTTCAGGGCACAAAAATTCTATCCCAACAGATCCATTGTTATCGGTAGTTATTTGTCTTCATATTCCAGAAACGACATTCTTTCGGTCCGGTGGGCTGGGGGTACTGTAGCATAATCCAGCGGACGGTGAAGCTCCATGTAGATCTTTCTTCCTTTTTTAAATATAAAAAGCGGAGAAACCTAACCACGCATTACTAGCATTGACGAGGACATCTGGATTTGAATGCATTATCATGTGATACCGCCTGCCTTATCCGCGTGCCTTTGCCCGTCCGTCCTCACCCACGGAACTGAAATTCTGTTTGCACTGCGCCAAAGACGTACAGAGAGACACCAAACCCTGCATCTCCCAGCTTCCCTTTCAATGAGGAGAAGCCATGGGGCATAGTCTGGCCAATGAAATAAAAGCGGACAAGTGGTTCATGCAGTTGTCAACATTTTTATTTTAGTATTTTTTTTAGTTGACGTAGAGTTGATTTGCCATGTTGTGTTAATTTCTGCCGTACGGCAGAGTGATTCAGTTGTACACGTATATACGTGCTTTTTTTTTTTTTTTAATATTCTTTTCCAGTACGGTGTGTCCTCTTTTAAATCATTTAAAAGCATGCTTTTAAAGCACGTATCTGGCTTGTGCAAAAGGACCATCTCAGTTTGCACACACTCTTTGCCACTGGCCTCTTCCTTCTTCTTCCTGCCTGGAATGTAGGTGCTTTCTCTGGAAGTACAGCAGCTTCCTTGAGACTGTGGGGACAAAATGGTATTTGCTAAGAATGGTGGAGGAGAAAAAGGGGTATGTCCTGGATTATTGAACCACTGCATGTCATTTTCTGGACCTGCTCTAAGAAATGACCACAGGGACTTCCTTGGCGGTCCGGTGGTTAAGGCTCCACGCTTCCACTGCAGGGGTCGCAGGTTCAGTCCCTGGTTGGGAAACTGAGATCCCGCATGCTGTGCAGCAGCAATGAGAGCAACAAGACGGACCACAAACTAGATGGCTTACAACAAGGGAGATGCAACCTGGGTGGACGGTGGATATCATGGTAACACCCCTTTGGATCTGCAGACATGCATAACGTCTAGGAATAGAAACACAACAAGGTCAAAGTAGCCCAGATCCTTCCCACCTTGGCACCATCATCAATCTGGACTGCTTATACTAGGACGAATCCCTGGGGTGAAGGAGACATTCTCTTATTTACACCCGTGTGATGTTCATCTGTTATTGGAGCCAAAGCCAGCCCCTACCTACCTCTCTCAGCGCCTTTTTAAAGTGGTGAGCTGTATAGTAGAATCCTGTATGGAGTTCTGGATTCTCCTAAATTCCGGTTTCACGACCAGTTTCCTCTTAATGACTTTTGTTTTCCCCAAACCTCCTTCCTGCTGCCTTCTCCTAAAAGCATACCTTAGTTCTGTGTTGACTTCCAGTACTCTTAAAAAACTGTTATTGAAGTAGAGTTGGTTTACAATGTTGTGTTCGTTTCAGGTGTGCAGCAAAGTGATTCAGCGCTACATATCCATGTATCTGTTCTTTTTCAGATTCTCTTCTCATATAGGTTATCACAGAATATTAAGCAGAGTTCTCTGTGCTCTAAAGTAAGTCCTTATTAGTTATGTATTTTGTATGTAGTAGTGTGACTATGTTAATCCCAAACCCCTAATTTATCCATCCCCCTCCCTTTCCCCTTTGGTAATCATAGTTTGTTTTCTGTGTCTCTGAGTCCGTTTTTGTTTTGTAAATAAGTTCATTTGTGTCTTTTTTAAAAATTAGATTCCACATATGAGTGATATCATATGATATTGGTCTTTGTCTGACTTACTTCACTTAGTATGATCATCTCTAGGTCCACCCAGGTTGCTGCCAATGGCATTATTTCATCCTTTTCATGGCTGAGTAATATTCCATTGTATACATGTACCACATCTTCTTTATCCATTCCTCTGTTGATGGACACTTAGGGTCCTTCCGTGTCTTGGCTATTGGAAATAATGCTGCTGTGAATACTGGGGTGCATGTATCTTTTTGAATCAGAGTTTTCTCCCGATATATGCCCAGGAGTGGGATTGCTGGATCATACGGCAGCTGTACTTTTAGTTTTTAAGGACCCTCCATACTGTTCTCCATAGTGGCTGTAGCAATTTACATTCCCACCGATACTTTTTGAGATGTTATTTTGTTCCCTTGGGCAAAGAAATTGCAGCTGTTCTCTCCTCTTCTGTGTCAGAGACTGGGAATCTGAAATTACTTACTTGTGTTGTGTAGATAATGTTTGGTGAACAGCAGGAAGGTAGAAACCGTACCTGGGTTATTATTCGGTGGGTGCAGAGTGGCAGCCTCTGTCTTCTCATCTGCGCCAAGAGCTTTTTAAGACCCCCAATGGGCAACCTCTACCCCAAGAAGAGGTCATTCCCTGTTAGAAGGAATCCCACACTCCCTTCTGTGGTTTTCCTAGACATGTATCTACAAGTCTAGTGTGGCTCTTGCTTCAGCTTTGCTTACAGTGTCAGTGCATGCCTGCCTGTCGACTGCACCCATTCAGACACCCTTAATGGCAGAATTCAGGTTTTACTCATTCTCTGTAGATGGGCGTTCATTTATGAGCTACATGATGTTCCAGGGGCTCAAATAAACTTGCAAAGATTAAGAGCAAAACTTCATGTTTCTTGCCTTGCTCCTGTGGTTTTTATTAGGTTGATAAAGTTGCTTGAGTTTTTTTTTTTTTTTTAAATTAAGAGATGGACCTTTCCCCATAGCAGGCATTCCGTAAATATTTGCTGGACGTAAGTGAATTAAGGAAGAGGAAGTGAGAGGGTCAGTGCAAACATAGATACTTTATGGGGTCTCTTCCTATACTTTTTTCTACTTCTTTCTCTACAGCTGGTTTGGTGATGACTCATCCATGTAGGTTGTCACCAGCTTTCTGCGCGAATGTCCTTGCCAATACTTGACGTTATATTTCTTGCTTCCTTGTACGGTTTCTTTTTTTCGAAAGAGAGATGCCTCCCAGAGACCATGCCTGATGAAGGAGAGGCAGAGTCCAATGAATAAATGGATACATGATTCCCCCATTTGCCCAAAGAGTAGAGAATTCTGGCCCAAAAGGTCTTGGGGAATCCAGCACCGGTTGCCCATTGAGTGGTGAACCCTGTAAGGCATATTTATTTTTGTTTGGGGTTTTTTGGTGTTTTTTTTGGTACTGAATTTTCTTGTTTTTTTCAGCTTTATTGAGGTATTGACATGCACAAAATTTGTACACATTTAATTTGTATACATCTAGATGAGTTTGGTCATATATATACAGCCACGAAACCATCACCACAGTCGAAGTACTAAACCTATACATCACTTCCAGAAATCTCGTTTTCTTTTTCTTGTGTGTGTCAAGAACATTTAACACGAGACTTCTCCTAACATTTTAAAGTGTGCGATTGCATATTGTTAAGTATAGGTACCACGTTATACAGAACTTAACCATCCTGCATAATGAAAACTTTGTCTTCAGGATAAGGTGTTACTATCCAAAATGTATGAGAAACTTATACAGTTCAATAGCATAAAAACAAATAAGCTGATTTAAAAGTGGGCAGATGACCTGAATAGACATTTCTCCAAAGAATGTATACCAATAGCCAATAGGTACATGAAAAGGTGATCAAAGTCGCTAATCGTCAGGGAAACGCCAATCAAACCCTCGATGAGATATCACCTCACCATTGTCAGAATGGCCATCCTCAAAGAGAACAGAAATAACAAATGTTGGCAAGGCCGTGGAGAAAAGGGAACGCTCCTACACTGTTGGTGGGAATGTAAATTGGTACAGCCGTTATGGAGAACAGTACGGAGGTTCCTTAAAAAACTAAAAATAGAACTGCCGTATGGTCCAGCAATCCCATTTGGGGGTATGTGACCTCAAACATGGAAATCAGCATCTTGTTCTGCATCCCCAGATTCATTGCAAGATTATTCACAATAGGCAAGACATGGAAACAACCCAAGTTTCCATTGATGGATGAATGGATAAATAAATGTGATATATATATATACACACACACACACATATATACATACGTACGTACACACATCATACACACGGACAATGGAATACACTGGAATATTCTTCTGCTTTAAAAAAGAAGGAAATCCATAAGGCATCTACTAATCAACCTTCTTTCCTCCCCTCTTTCATTTCTTCCTTTCTCATTGTTCACTGGAATCACATTAAACAAAACATCTCTAGGAACGCCAGAATCCTTGCGATGCCTTGATATATGCCTGGGATCTGCCCCTCATAGTGGAGGTTGTGCATGGAGAACTCCATTTCTCTCTGTAACACTGTCTCTGCGTTATGGACTCGTGCCTGATTAAAAAAAAAAAAAGAGTCAGCAAATGTGGATGGAAGGAAATCATAAACTCAAATGAAGTTGTTTAAAGAGCCTCTGGGAACTAAAAATCCATTTCCCTGAAGCAATGACCCCAACCTGCCCTCTACAAACCAATTAACTTGATTCTGAGATAGGACAAGAAAGAAAAAAAAAAGACATGATTGTACTTAGGTCACTGAGCCATATTTTATGTGTCCTCCACGATCCAGTTTATTTCCAGAAGTATCTGGGGAAAAATTTCCAATGTGAATCTGATTTTGTTTTACTGGCCAGAAAAGGAAAGAGAGCACAGAGTACACCTGGATGTTAGTCTCCACATTCCAAATGATGCACAAAGAGATGCCAGGAACAGTCATGTGACCCTTAATGCTGCAGTTAATATTTGGATGCAATCTGTCTACACACAAGGTCCAGCTTTTTAAATTTTTTAAAAAATGTATTTTTTTTATTTTTGGCTGTGTTTGGTCTTCATTGCTGCACGTGGGCTTTCTCTAGTTGCGGCGAGCGGGGGCTGCTCTTCATTGGGGTGCACAGGCTTCTCATTGCGGTGGCTTCTCTTGTTGCGGAGCACGGGCTCTAGGCGCGTGGGCTTCAGTAGTTGTGGCTCGCGGGCTCTAAGCGCAGGCTCAGTAGTTGTTGTACACAGGCTTAGTTGCTCTGCGGCATGTGGGATCTTCCCGGACCAGGGCTCGAACCCACGTCCCCTGCATTGCCAGGCGGATTCTTAACCACTGCACCACCAGGGAAGTCCCGGTGCAGCTTTTAGATAAGTAACGAGTGTCTTATGTTCTCATCTCCTAATGAACAGGGAGAGTTTGCTGTTTAAATATTTGGAGACCTAAGAAACTAAATACAGTGTGACCTGTGGAATAAGGTGTTCCCATGCAAATCACAGGCACTTTTTCTAAGAAAAAGGAAAGGGATGTGGCCACAGGATTTCAGCTTTTATTACTGCACATGTGAGTGAAGGACCATTTCCACATTTTACTCTAGAAAACTGAAGATTGAATAGAAACATGTTCCTGGAAATCCAGGAGAAACAGAGATTGCTTTTTACATTCTTATTTTTAAAATATCACCTGGGGGAATATAAACTGGTAGAGCCACTACAGAAAACAGTATGGAGGTTTATCAGAAAACTAAAAATAGAAGTACCGTACAATGCAGCAGTCCCACCCCTGGGTATACAAAATGCAAACTCTAATTCAAAATGATACACACACCCCTGTGTTCACAGCAGCCGAGACATGGAAGGCACCTAAACGTCCATCTGCAGATGAGTGGATAAAGACGTGGCGCATGTATACAATGGAGAAGACGTGGCGCATATATACAATGGAGAAGATGTGGCACATATATACAATGGAGAAGACGTGGCACATATATACAATGGAGAAGATGTGGCACATATATACAATGGAGAAGATGTGGCACATATATACAATGGAGAAGATGTGGCACATATATACAATGGAGTATTACTCAGCCACGAAAAGGATGACATAATGCCATCTTCAGCAACATGGATGGACCTAGAGATGATCATACTGAGTGAAGTAAGCCAGAGACACACAAACATTGTATGATGTCACTTACATGTGTCATCTGAAAAATAATACAAACGAATGTGTGCACGAAACAGAAACAGACTCACAGACGTAAAAAACCAACTTATGGTTACCAAAGGGGAAAGAGAGGGGAGGGATAAATTAGGAGTATGGGATTAACATAGAAAAACTACTATACGTAAAACAGATAATCAGCGAGGACCTATTGTATAGCACAGGGAACTATATTCAATATCTTGTAATAACCTATAAGGGAAAATAATCTGAAGAAAGTAATATATATGTAACTGAGTCACTTTGCTCTACACTTGAAACTAATACAATATTATAAATCAACTCTGCTTCAATTAAAAAAAAAGACAAATGAAAAACATCACCTGGACCAAGAGAAACAGAAATTTATTTTTCCATCCTTATTTTTTAAAATATCAACTGGATTTACATATGTAAATGGAAGTGTGTATTCATTTCACACCCCCGCTGGACAGGTCATCATTTGTCCTCTTTGAACTGAGATCCAGGAAGAGAAGTAGCAGCTGTACAGTATGAAATGCATTATGAAAATGAGGGTATGTGGCTTTGGACAACTTATTCCAGTTGACCTTGACTGTCCTTGCCACTGTAGCCTCACCGGGAAAACCGGTTGGTGAGTATAGAACCTGTAGCAGAAAATGTGGTAACTAACTCCCATGTATAACATTTCCTTATAAAATATAGTGTCGGGCTTCCCTGGTGGTGCAGTGGTTGAGAGTCCGCCTGCCGATGCAGGGTACACGGGTTCGCGCCCCCGTCCGGGAGGATCCCACATGCCGCGGAGCGGCTGGGCCCGTGAGCCATGGCCGCCGCGCCTGCGCGTCCGGAGCCTGTGCTCCGCAGCGGGAGAGGCCACAACAGTGAGAGGCCCGCGTACCACAAAAAAATAAAAAATAAAATAAAATAAAATACAGTGTCATGGAACACCAGGTACGAGCTCTAACTTAGCTATTCTGTCAGATATACCTAAAAAAGATACTCGACTCCCAGAAACCACACATGTATTAAACCCCCTGAACAGTAATAAAAACAGGCAGCATCGTGTGCAGGGTCTCACTGTGTGCAAGGTTAGAGCACATTAGATATTTTGAGAGATGCACGTCATGCTAGAAACACGAATAATGGCCGCAGCATCTGTGAAATACATTATGAATGTAAAGTGTTATATACATAAAGTGCAAGAAACATTAGTAACTTGATGGTGTTTATAAAATGCACGCAAAGACGTTATTTAAAAATGACACAGCCTGAAATTTGCATTTTCTTCCTTTATTTTTGCGCAAAATGATATATGTTGACAGGGCTACCGAATTTAGGATTGAAAGTTTGTGTTAACACAGGGCGTTTGCCTTTTCCAACAGCACATCCATCATTTCTTTTTGGAACTTCCCTATGAAGTAAAGCACAGTGTTGCCGTTCAGACGTGGCTGAGTTACCTGGTTTTAAACTTAGATTATAGGAGGCAATCAGCAGACACTAGCCCATGTGGAGGATGTTTTTCAATAATTGGGTTAATTCCTAATCCCTTCGCAAAGTCATGCGTCCAGTCTGACCAAAACTGCAGCAACTCATCATTTAGTAATTTCCAGATCAGAGACCAGGGTCCCTCAAGTCACAGTGAGAGTCTCTAAGCTTTAGCTCCTCAGAAAATATCACCTTTGTGTTTGAATGGCTATATTCACTGCATATAGAATTCCATGTTCCTTTTTTTTCTTTTTCTCCTGCAAGCTCTTGAAAGCCACTCCTCAGCTATGAAGGACTTCCCCCTCTGTACGTCATTTATTAAAAACGTCATCGTGTCCATTTCCCTTCCATAGCCCCATAAATCTGTGGAATCTCCCCTTATTCTGGGTTTTTCTTGGTATTGTCATGGGAGTCATACATCCCAAACCAGAAGTGGGCATCTAAGAGGTGTATTGGAGGTATGCATCTCCTCTCAATAGGCACAATGTGTGCTGTAGTTTTGTAGCAGCCAACCCTTTAGGTTTCAGTGAGAAGTGAGAATTCATATGCAGGTGCGTTCAGGAAAAAGGTTCATCCCAGTATAAACCAGTAAGAGGGAAGGGAAACTAATACTGAGAAGTAGAAACAGCTGAGAAAGATGGATTAACCCTCTTCGGGATGCTCCCTGGTGACCTGAATTTGTATGCCACCTAGGCTGTATTTTACATCAGCTTGTCAAGAACATCCCTTTCAGACGTGGTGACAATTGACCCAGGTCTTTTTGTACCTCTGTTTGCATCTCTGCACAGAAAGGACCTGTTATCTGGGTCCTTGGTGTGTGTTCAAGGTGTGTTCAAAGTTTCTTCATCTTCTCCAACCCAGCAATGGTTGAATGGATTTCTGGGTACGCTGGGGCCCCATTGCGTGAGGTTTTCTGAAAAGGCATCGGTGTGTCCAGGTCTGTACTGGGTTCCTTGGGTCTGTTATCACTGGTGGTGTTGGACGCTCCTTTACGCAAAAAAGGTAGTGAGAGCTAAACGTAGGTTTTGTGGGTTTTTTGAGCAGCGACACCAAAGGAGCAGGCTCTTTGCTTGTTGTGGGTTGACATTCGTTCCATCTGTCTGGCATTGAAACATGAAGTCTCCCACGTGGTGGTTCTCGTCTTTGTTAGGACTGGAATCAAACCCGCAGGTGATAAGGTTACTGAAAGTGGGGTCCGGCTGCTCACCCCTCAAAAGCCAATAAAGAGGCAAGGTTGGTGGAAAGGAAAGTTTGCTTTATTTCAGAGGCCAGCAACCCGCAGGGGTGGGAAGCTGCGGACACCTGTCCAAGGGCCGACTCCTCCCGCCCTGAAAATCAGGGGGCAAGAGCTTTTATAGACAGAGGGAGGGGGCCCCAGGCAGAAACAGCAGAGTCAGCTCTGACGGTCATTTTGAAATTGGTCCTGCGGTGGTCGGATCTGTGTCATCTTTTTTTTTTTTTCACATCTTTATTGGAGTATAATTGCTTTACAATGGTGCGTTAGTTTCTGCTTTATAACAAAGTGAATCAGCTATACGTATACATATGTCCCCATATCTCTTCCCTCTTGCGTCTCCATCCCTCCCACCCTCCCTATCCCACCCCTCCAGGTGGTCACAAAGCACCCAGCTGTGACCAGCATCATCTTGATCGTTTTAAGTACAGTTAGTCTTCAGTTCCAGGGTCGGTTTGTTCGCATTTTCTTTTTGTTTGTTTGTTTGTTTGTTTGTTTTTTGCGGTACGCGGGCCCCTCACTGCTGTGGCCTCTCCCGTTGCGGAGCACAGGCTCCGGACGCGCAGGCTCAGCAGCCATGGCTCACGGGCCCAGCCGCTCCGCGGCATGTGGGATCTTCCCGGACCGGGTCACGAACCTGTGTCCCCTGCATCAGCAGGCGGACTCTCAACCACTGCGCCACCCGGGAAGCCCTGTTCGCATTTTCTTGAGGCCAGTTCTCAGAATTGTGGCAGCTTATGTCGTGGCTACAGTCTGGTTGTCATGTAGTTCACGACTTCCATCTGGTGTGGTTTCAGTATCTACAAGACAGCTCACAGGCTGTGGCTCAGAATATGATCTATAGCCCTTGAGGAGGAACTAGAGGTCCTTGACTTTGCTTAATGACTAAACTGTTATTATTTATTCTTGTTGGACTGCTTTCCTTTGTTTCTGCATTTTCTCACTTCTCTGACTAAACTTATTCTTTGGCTAAAGTTTTTCCACAGAAAAAAGGCAGGAGGAGGACATGGGGGGCAAGGACCACAGGGTCCTGCCCCGTTTCAGTAATCACTTTGATTCACTTTGTTCCGTAGGTCATCACGCGGTGTTACCGCTTTCCTTGGGGATCTCGCGCAGAGGGGGAATTGGTGAAGGGCTGCATTCCGATTGTGTGACTTGATCAAGGTATCATTTCAGAGTCTTTTCCATCCCACCATGATTCTCCCAAATAACAAAAGGGCTGTCCTAAAAGTCCTGGTGTTGTTGATGAAAAACTAATCTGTTGATCTAAGGAAGAAGTGGAAAATTTTATTCGAGCCAAATTTAAGGATTATAACCCAGAAAGAGCATCTCAGAAAGCTCTGAGAACTGTTCCATCCATTAGAAGTCAAGGCCCAGTTATATAAGTGTTTTGAGGCACAGGGCTGTACCACAAATGACGTGTTAGTGACAATTTACACAACCCAGATCTAAGCGTCATCGTGGCCCCTCACATCAGTAAGGAATGTCATCTTTTTAGGAGTCGTCTTGTTGATGCAGGGAGAATGCTCTCTTCATGGTTGAGCAGATATTCCTGCTGATGGGGGAGGTCTGGTTCTTGCCTAATGCGGATACACGATGCACAGTGCAGGGAGAGAGGAGGCCCAAGGGCCCGGAAAATTTGTGTTTAAATTTTTCTTGTCTTGCCTTAAAATGTAAGTTTTATTTCTCAGTGTCTGTAACTAGCTTTGTGGCTTTAGGTTCAGCACTGGAAGCCTTTAGGACACGACTCTTCGAACTCCAGCAAAGATGGGGTACACTGAAGCTTTTTTTTTCTTTGTTCTAATAAATTTATTTATTTACTTATTTTTGGCTGTGTTGGGTGTTCGTTGCTGCCCACGGGTTTTTCTCTAGTTGTGGTGAGCGGGGGCTACTCTTGGTTGCGGTGCGCGGGCTTCTCATTGCGATGGCTCTCTTGCGGAGCACGGGCTCTAGGCACGCGGGCTTCAGTAGTTGTGGCACGTGGGCTCAGTAGTTGTGGCTTGCAGGCTCTAGAGCGCAGGCTCAGTAGTTGTGGCGCACGGGCTTCGTTGCTCCGCGGCATGTGGGATCTTCCCGGACCAGGGCTCGAACCCGTGTCCCCTGCATTGGCAGGCGGATTCTCAACCACTGCGCCACCGGGGAAGCCCCACTGAAGCTTTTTCTGTGTCCATTTCTGTCTTGGAAATGTGAATCCTAGCTCTATAACCACAAAAGTGATCTGTGCTTTAGTCCTGAAAACACCACTTAGTTGCTGCCTGGGAACTTGACTATCTGAACACGGATTCTAAAATGGAATTGGTACCCACCCCACTACGCTACCTGTCAAAGTGGATATCAACATCAAATTATGTAAATATGAAAGTGCTTTGATGATGGTTAATGACGGTGCGCGTGTCACTGATTATCAGTATCATCGTATGGGCACTCAGGTAGAATTTGTGCGTCCCCATCACTTTGAGGAATGATAGAAAAGCGCTGCCATGCTATTCAGTGTAAATGAATAACGTAATCTTACTTGCAGAGAGGCCCTCGATGAGGACACAGCGAGCGTTCGCCCTAACTGACATTCCGCATGCAGCGAGGCCGCCTAGAATTGAATTGTCTGTTTTCACACCTCCCACAACGCAGAGCTTTCTCAGTGCCCCACTTTATGCCTGTGTCGGAGATTTTCTCTTGATGTGTAAAGGTGTTTCACACTTGCCCCTGCAAAAGCTCCAGCTCCATCCGGCAGGTATTCGGAGAGAGCCCCGGTGGGGTTTACATTAAATAACAAGACACTTCACAGCAGCCCTATTAACTTTCTGAACCTTTCCCGGAACTGCCCCGAGCTGTCTCATTAGCTGGGCTCTTTCTGTGACTTTATCTGGCATGCTGTCTCTTTTTCGTGGGTCAGCAGCTGGTTCCCTGTGGACGTTGGATCAGCGCCAAGCCCCGCCCACTCTGTTCTTATGATGTATTATCTCTTTGCACTTGCATTCGGGTCATCACACCCACTGCCGTGGCACCCTGCAGAGTACAGGGGCACCTTTGAAGCGATGCCAGCTCTTTAATCATGGCGAGGCTCTCGGGAGGAGAAATCGAAGCACCAGATGTTATCAGGGGAGGGACTTGGGAGGGTAAAAGGTGGAAGAATTTTCAGTGAGCCGCAGATGTGGAAAATGCCAGTGTATTTAAGATGTTCATTTATATAAATACGTGGAAGCTGGGCAAACATTGACATTTTCAGAACGACGGTTCCTTAAAACTTTGTATTCCCTTTGGCTACTGGTTCCGCCTTTGATGAATTTTTGATAACTTTCCATCAAGGTTTAATCATTAATTATATATGTACATCAATATCTATATGTACATCTATATCTCATCCTCTGTATCATCTGTCTATGGATAGATAGATACAATTATTGATTTTAGATACATGTCGATTATAGACACACATATATATTCACATATATATAATATTCTGTGTGTATGTAATTAGATTAGATACCTGTATATGTAATTTATGTGTGTACCTATATGTGTATATATAGGCACATACATACATGTAAAAAATGTGTACATACATGTATATTTTTTACATATAGATATGTAAAATATGTGTGTATATACATGTATGTGTATATCTGTGCCTATACACATATATGTATATAGACATGTATATACGCACGCATATATATATATATATGTTTTTCAGTGATTAGCCTTTAATTCCTGATGGGAATCCATTATATTACTGTTACAAGTTTAAATCCTTTGCTTATATTTTGGGGAGCACCAAGCACCTTTTTTCCCACAAGTAGTTTTCTGCTTTTTCTTAGTAGAATGTCTGATAAACTACGGTCGGTCATGCTGTCTCTTGCCTTCGATTATGCTTTGTTTTTCTCCCTTTACCCAATAAGCTCTTGTTTTCATCTATGTCTGTTACTGCTATGCCTTTAAAAAATAATTAGTAAGGCATTATCCCTTACCAGTGTCACCTCGATTTGTAAGGTGAAACGGAACGTGTGTGTTTACGCCATGTCGTATAAGTTAAACAAACTCAGGAGTAGCACCCCTGGATCTCTAGAAGATCACAGGAGGTACAAACTATATTTATTTAATTAAACAAATGAGGAGGGAGAATTAAATTCTCATAGGCCTAGAAAAGAGCCAGGAAGACTGAAGACTTGAGGGTGAGAGCTTTGGTGTCAGGTGTCTTCCCTGGGGATAGAGGGAGGACGGATTCAACCAGTGAATTCTGATTTTCGCTTCTGGAGGCTGGTAAATGAAATCTGCTAGCCTGGGAATGTAAGGAGACTGAAGTGATGTACCAGCTGGGGAGCTGAACACACATGTATTCAGTGAGAAATAGGATCTTTATACACTTTTATGAATTCAGGTTTTGAGAGTACAGAGTTCGCAGGTAGATAAAAACATCGAGATTGAATGTGTCATGCTGCATTCATTTGGATGACGACCCAACAGAAACCAACAAAACTTAATAGAGTAAAATACTTTCAGTATTAGTAGCTGTGATTAGTACATCCCTAAAATGTACTGAGGTGTTACATGTGCATTTTTAATAGTGGGTAACAAACAGCTCCTGGGTTTGGAAGTCATAGGTGCCCAACAGATCCAAACATCAAACATAGTTCAAAGAAATATCACAAGTCATACTTGTTATATGATGAAAATGCCACTTATTTATACTTCCCAGCTCTTTTCCTTTCTATACCAGTTATGTCTTAAACATCTTACACATTTTCCCACTTTTAATGTTTAAAAAGGGGATTTATTTGATCAAAATCACTAAAGCACACACCTTTCAAGTGTGTTTATTTAATGGCAACTCCTTAGGATCTTTTATATGCCCTTTACATATTTGCCTTTTACATGAGGTTAAATACATCCTATCAGGCGATATTAATCAAGCCTTCGTAGGAGCCCATTGGTAATAATGGAAGATAAAACTTCAGATTGGGAAAAAAAAAGAAGAACAAGAACAAGTAACATATTTTTTTAAACTTCAGATTGGGATGTCTCTAAAACGTATGAATTTTGAGATGATGCTTTTTACATGAGGTCATATTTGTACATCTTCTGTGTCTTTACCACCCAGTACCAGGTTTACCACTGACCCACTAATACAATCTGATGGCTTATTATCCATTCTGTTCTAGTTTTGAACCATGCATCGTGTCTGTTTATATAGACTAGGAATTACACACTTCCCCACACTTCTTAATTTACTTGGTCTCATTATCCCTGTAATATATAAATTAAAAATGACAAGATCGACGAACGAGAAGATTCCCATATAGAATGCAAATTATAACTAATTGTTCACCGTGCCTCTCCTTTATCTTCAGTGGCGTGGAGCTTAATTTTTGAAAATCAGCATATAAACGTTTCAGAGTCAGGAGCATCCTTTCCCTGGAGAAAGGATGAAAATAGCCCTAGATCATTGGTGACCGTTATACTGATTATGGTAAAGAGCATGGGGCTCAAAGTCAAGGACATCCAGTGTCTAGGGTGTTCTGTATATGAAAGAGTCATTCACTGAGCATCTACTATGTGCAGTGCCCTGTGCAGGGAGACAGGATCCCTCCATCCAATTTCGGGTCTGTGCCCAGAGATTCTGCAAAGGTCTTTACCCGCCCTTTTGGGTTGCTGGCTTCTGGAAAATAATTCCACAAGTAGGAATTTTAAAATAGTGTTTGTTCTTAGCAGGTCCATCTGTTAGATCACGCTCAAGTGTTTAAATTTCAGTTTCAGTGTTCAAATTTCAAACAGTTGGAATATCCAAATCTAAAACACTGTTTCAGTAATCCATCACTTTTGAAAATAAGGGTTGGTGCACCTCTGCTCCGTGCTTCTAGGGGGGCCTCGACTGTCTTTTTGGGTTATCAAACGGAAGCCTCCCTGGCTCCAGGATCAGACAAAGCAGGTGGATGTTTTGATCTCCACGTTCCCACAATTACTGTGTCCTACTTTTAAAAGCAGCTGCTTCCTTTGTGAGATGCCTTATAAAACTATATTGGAACTAAATATACATTTGACACGACAAAAGAAAGTTTGATACGGCCTCCCTGGCTCTACTGAGCAGTAATACCAGAAACAGGTAACCAGGAAAATAATAATAATAGTAATAATAATAATGACTGTGTCTCCTCAGTATTTGGGATCACCTTTGTCATAGAGGAGCTGTGTCATCTTCCTTTTATAGCCTCCAAATTTAGCACGATGCCTGGTAATTCATGCATTTTTAAAACAAGGTTTTACTGGTGTGTAGTTGATTTACAATGTTGTATTACTTTGCGGTGTACAGCAAAGTGATTCAGTTGTGTATTATACATGTATCCACTCTTTTTTAGATTCTTTTTTTTTTTTAACTTTAAAATTTTAGTATGCAGTGATGTGGAGGAAACAGCAAAATGGGCGTATTCATACTATACTGTGGTGGGAATATAAACTGACAGAATAATTCTTGAAGGAAAGAGCATTTTGCAAGAAAAACATTTGGAAAATGTACCGGTAAAGTACAAACAGATCTTCTATCCAGTGGTATCAGTAGCTAATGTTTCTATTGTACTTTACTACTCCTGGGGACGGGAGAATAAAGAGTTTAGTTTTTAGTAGATTCCCGTCTACTCCGTCTTCATCAAAACCAGCCAGGTTGTCAGGCAAGGCAGGGGATTAAAATGGACACAAAATAGCGTGTTCCCTCTCCAATGTCCAAATGTACAAACTTTTAAGTAATACTTTTTCCATTGTATATCTAATGCGTTTTCATTTCAGACAAAGTAGAAATATAGAAAAGCATAACTATGAAAGTTGCTTGCA
The DNA here is from genome assembly GCF_039906515.1 of Pseudorca crassidens. NCBI lineage: Eukaryota > Metazoa > Chordata > Mammalia > Artiodactyla > Delphinidae > Pseudorca > Pseudorca crassidens. Next base: position 132,321,376 of record NC_090317.1, on the reverse strand, counting down.
TTTTCTGGTAGGAGAGCAATCCTGAAATCTGTCACATATCAAATTCCTACTTACGTTTGTCATGCTGACTCATACTTACGAATGGAAATGACCTCATTTATTTGCAAAAAAAAAATAAAAACAATTCTGCAATAAACATATCAGTATATATATTTCTACACACTTGCATGAGAACCTCTGTTAGATAAAATCAAAAAAGTGGAATAGCTGGGTCAAAGGATATTCACACATTAAAGTTTGATTTCTCTGATTATATTAACATTCAAATATAGAAGAATTATCTATTTCCCAACCTTCATCAACACTGGGTGTTAACACAAGAACTTCAGTATTCCATCCCCCAAATACCTCTTATTGGCTGGAAACGTTTCGACTTCTCCCTTTCTCATGGTTGCTGTACATGGCTTATAAATTCCTTTTGTTTGGTGACAGATAATATGTATACAGAACAGATTTCCTGTCCTCTGCTTAGCCCTCCATGCAAAAGCTTGATGTTGACTCTAAGTCACTCTCCCTCAGGGTCCTAAGCAACCTGTGATGCCATATATCAATCTTTAATTTTCACGAAAAGAGAAAAGGCACACAATCTAAAACTTCATTTAAGGTCAGGAGTAATTGAGAGATTATTCTACTATCTGTTGATCCCTTTTATCTCCTTAACAAACAAAACTGAAATTAAGTGGAAACTTTGCAAGCTTCAAAGTCTAACGGGCTATTGAGTCCTGTGTCCCGCAGCAGTCAGGAAGAAGGAAAAAAAGGACCTTCTAAGGAGCTTCTAGACTTGAAGAACCTAACAGTTATACTTATGAAGAACCTATGAAATTATACATAAAACCCAAGATTTTTAACAGCTGCTATAGCTACTTTTTCAACTAAGAAAGCTCCTCATTTTGGAGGGCAGGAGACAGTGTAGAAGCAACTTGGCATCACAGAAAGCAAGAAACATTCAGGACAAACTCTGGTTGCAGCCCGTCTTCTACGGAGCAGTAATGGTGATGATGGTGGTGATGATGATGCTGTTCTGGAATCCTAACTTGATATGTGCTGCAGGCAGAGATTCGTGTTGGCGTGACAAAAGGAGCGCCCTATGTTTCAACCGATGTTTCTGCTTGTATCGGTCAAGTCAGCCTCAATTGTTGTTTCAGATTCTTCCTCAGTTTGTTTAGCGTGCTTGTCTGTAAGCATTATAAGCATGTTGGAAATATCTCGTCGTCTGTAAAAACACACTACTTTTGCGTCCACGTTGCCAGTTGCAGTCTCGTTGAGTTCTTCTGTCCTTCTGATGAGGTACCGATTGCTAGAGGAATTCTCATAGTAGAGGTAATCTCCCACCCGCTCGCCACCTTGTCCACCCGCCTGCCCGCAGAGCCCAAGCCGAGCCCCGGCTGCCGCCGCCTAGATTCTTTTAATTCGTGCATTTTTTTAAAAAAAGAGAAAGGGATGATTGCATTCTGAAGCATAGAATAATAGGTCAACATCGTTGGTGGATCAAAAATTTGAAACAAAAATGAACGCCTGGATTTTTACCCCATTGTATCAGGTATTATAAAAACCTTATCAAAATATGAAATGCTTTTAATTACAGATAAACCTCTCTGCTCTCCAAAGATTTCTGGTTCTACATTACTTTGTCTTTTTTTGTTGTTTTTTTTGTGTAGATTCCTTTTTGTAAAACTATTATTTATTTGGTTGCGCTGGGTCTTAGTCGTGGCAGTTTGGCTCCTTAGTGGCGGCTCGAGGGCTCCTTAGTTGTGGCATGCGAACTCTTAGTTGCGGCATGCATGGGGGGTCTAGTTCCCTGGCCAGGGATCGAACCCTGGGGCCCCCTGCATTGGGAGCGCAGAATCTTAACCACTGTGCCACCAGGGAAGTCCCGCATTACTTTGAATGTAGGTATAGTTGTAGGAACTTCTTTGCAATCATCTTTTCAGATGAGAAGGTGTATTGATGTCTCCACGTAATTACAAGCATTTGATTACATTGTTCTGCAATTTAATGAGAATTAAATTGAGGCAGCTTGGACTAAACATTCTTTATTTGGGCTAAGGAATATTTTCAGCACCCAACTTTTCACTTTATGTGTATCTTCTAGTTCTTGCATTAAAGAAATAAATACGGGCTTCCCTGGTGGCGCAGTGGTTGAGAGTCCGCCTGCCGATGCAGGGGACACGGGTTCGTGCCCCGGTCCGGGAGGATCCCACATGCCGCGGAGCGGCTGGGCCCGTGAGCCATGGCCACTGAGCCTGCGCGTCCAGAGCCCGTGCTCCGGAACGGGAGAGGCCACAACAGTGAGAGGCCCGCGTACCGCAAAAAAAAAGAAGAAAGAAATACTGGTGCATCCAGGACTCACACTCTGTTCATTGGCCTGTGTAGCTGCTGACGGGTATTTTTTCCATTTTATCCAACCTTCGTAACTGCTACTGACATCCTAATTTTTCATTGTTCCTTCACTGATTGGGGAATAAAGGCTTGTGTGACTTGGAGGGGTTCGAAAGTTGACATTTGCATGAGGCTAAACATATGTTGCCATGCCGTTTGTTAGATGAGCTGGAGAATTCTTTGGGAGACAGCTGCAGCGCGCAGTCAAAGAATTCAAGATCTGACATTGATAATGATGCCCTGCTCCCAGCCTTAAATAAATCCAGCTCCATCTTGAGACATCACTGGGTATATACTAAGCTGGCCTGCTGAGTAAATACCATATATACTTGGTCCAGACACCGTTCCCACTTATTTCCATGTCATGGAAGCCTATTAGCCACGTGCATCCGTTGCTCCATGAATATATCACATTTTTTTTGTTAAAAGATGGACGGCCACCATCTTCCATGTCCAAGGTGAGTCCTTTGTGACCCAGCCGGCCAATGGGCAGCCGTGGTCTTCTACACCCAGGAAAAGCAGTGGGACACAGAGATGTTGGGTTGAGATCCCATCAGTCCAGGGGAACAAGTGACAAATGACAGTGACAAATGACAGAGATGGCCAGTGGGGGGCTGTGATCTCAGGTAAGGACTGAGGCAGCTGATGGGAGCCGGGATTTTTCAGTTCAGGGAAACCAGTCGGTGACCGAGATTGTCTTCCATGATGGCTTTAGTACAGGGAAAACAGTTGACCGAGATGGGGTCTGGAGTGATCACCTTAAGCTAGGAAAACTAGCTGATGACGGAGGTGGGTGACCATGATCCCATAAATCCAGGGAAAGCAATCCATGCCCGAGATGGAGGGTCCTGATTGCCTCAGTCCAAGGCAAAGAGTGGATGAGGGACCTATAATGTTTGTTACGCAAAGAAAGTTCATTCCTCGTTAAGAGAAGGGCACAGAGTCATTTTAGTTATTAGTATGCAGATGGGTTTATGCCTGCCTACAAATTAATTGATTTTGTCATGGTTCTGACTCTGGCCCTATTTCCCTTGGTATTTGGGAGAATCTGCGTTCTGGGGTTCATTGAGGGCCCTGGCACAAGATGTTCCACCCCCAGGGGATCTTCCTGTCTAGAAAACTGCTGAATGACCATAGACACTTGCTGTGTCTTAAGTCAGTGACTTTGTGTTTAGCCGGAGGCAGGTCAAACATTTGCATTTGTAAAGGAGGGTCATTAAAACTCTGTTTTGCAAATTCTGCAATTCACTTTAAATTGACTAGAAATATAGGTGGGATATTGAAGGAATTCTCTCCTTGCTTCTCTGGACACATCACCCGAACCCTACATGTCTTCTGATAACTGCAGTGTCCTAGGATCAGTGCTGGGAACATTCACACAGATCTGCCTCTGGCTCACACCCACAGGGACATTTTTTTTTCATGGAAGATCTAATTTAGAAACGCTAGGCTTTGAGCAGTAATGGAAAAATGTCTGGGCGTCGGGAAAGGCAACAGTAGGTCAGCTTGCCATTGGAATACATACTTCACACTGGGGGAGTCAAAGCGAAGAGAAAAGAGGGGGAGGAGAAAACAGAAAAAGTATGGATTCTGGAAAACATGTTGAACAAATTTGAAGCATTTCTTGAAGAGGAGTGGTAGAAATGAAACTCCAAGATGTCTAATTATTATTCAGCTTAGATACGAATCATGAGCTAAGGACAGCCCCAAATGAAAATAACCAAAAAGCAATGGCAACTATACCGATGATAACCTCCACTGGGCTGTGGGCAATCCCTGGAGCGGGTCTCTTGCATAAATAGAAAGAGATGATGCATGTTGCTCCCCTCGTTTAAACATGACATTTCTTGGATGTTTTCAAAAGGAAGAGAATTTGGGTAACGTAATCTGGGCTGTGATTAGAAATTCCCAGATGGTCCATGAAAACGTCTTTGGGGATTATGTGTGATCGTGGCTTTACCTGCAGAAACAGTTTCGCTTGCGTGTCAGAACATAACTTGTATCTCACTTTATATTGAGTTACAAACCTGTTTCTGCCCAGCAAACACATGTCATGGGGTTTTCCTACAAACTAGAGCCACTTTGAGGAAAGAAGCCCCTTCTTTTTATCAGCAACCCCCAGTTTCCCTGCTGAGTAACCCCAGAAGATGTGTCTCCAGCCCAAGTTCGCCAGTGACTACATAGTTTTTGGATAAATGAGATGCGTTCCTCAGTGAGACAACAGATCCAGAAGATAAAATATACTTTTTCTATCTCGAAAAAATTCTTCTATTCCATCATCAGCAAAGTGCCCTGTTTCCTGTAGTAATTTTTGCAGAAGGATTTCAAGGCACGTTTTGTTCCTAAATAGGTTTTCCTGCAGAACAGTGGTCCTCACAGTGTCATCTGTATATAGAGCCCTGGGGGTCATTGAGACCCATTTGGGGGGAATGCGAGGTCAGAGTTATTTCATAACATTATTCAGAAGTTGTTGTTGTTTTTCACTGGGTTGACGTTTACAGAGATGCTGCAAAAGATAGTGACTTAGCACAGATCAAGGTGATGTCAGTGGATGGGAGGTGATGGTGGTTGGACGTGTTGATTCACTTGATGGTGGTCGTCGCACAGTGTATACATGTATCAAATCATGCTGTACACCTTAAATATATACAATTGTATTTGTCAGTTATACCTCAGTGAGGCTCAGAGGGAAAGGTAGTGTCACTGCATCGTATGGTTTTAATTTTTTGAGTAATATCCATCCTGTTCTCCATAGTAGTTGCACCATTTTACGTTCCCACTAAGAGTGCACACAGGTTCCAGTTTCTCTACATCCTCACAAACAAGTTTCCTTCCTTCCTTCCTTCCTTCCTTCCTTCCTTCCTTCCTTCCTTCCCTCCTTCCTTCCTTTTTTCCTTCCTTCTTCCCCCCCTTCCTCCCCCCTCTCTTTTTTCCTCCTCCCCTCCCTCCCTCTCTTGCATAAAAGCCATTCTAACATGCATGAGGTGACATTTTATGCATTTAAAAATTTGTTGAGGGTAGATCTCATATTAAATGTTCTCACGATAATAAAAAAAAAAGGAAAGGAAAAATGTAGCGACTAAGTCATCATTATATTATGTGCTGTACAATAGCAAGTTTAGGTAACCTGCCCACTGCCACTTAGCTAAGAAATTTATCTCCTCCGCTCAGCATTCTTAGATGCTGTACTAGTATCCATTCCCAGCAGGAGACACTCTGTTTTCCAATTAATTACAGGTGTTTTTAGGTTATGAGGATTACCCACGTGAATGCATATTTCATTTATACCCCATGCTGTTTCCAATCGGGATATGAATATTATTCCAGCCTCCATGGAAATTCATTAAAATTCTCTTATTAAAAACAAAAATCAAAAAATACCCCATTCTCCAATGGCAAACTTAATTAAACAGTTCGAATTTTTGTTTAGTAATTAACATTTCACCCTTCACAAATAAACTTAAGTAGTGTACATGCATCAGAATCTTGATTCTGATGATGTTTTGCCCTAAGATGTGAGGAAATTAGTACACCTCTTCATCTTCCTTCCAATTTTTGTTTTTCTAAGGACACTGTTACATTTTCAAGTTTCCATAATGTAATTAAGTCTTTGGGCTTCATGGTTGGTTGAATTCCAAAAAAGTTCTAACTCAATAAAAATGTATTTGGAGAGTATGTAAATATTATTCATTTAAACATTTTAATTGGATTTATGGAGATGGAAATGTACTCCTACCTCACTGAAACTTTGTTGCTAAAGAAACACATTTCCAAGTGTCAAAGTCTGTTGGATTCTCTGTAAAAATGATTTTTTAGGTCTTAACTCTTCTGATTTGGTGCCTTTTTTTTTTTTTTTTTTTACTTTTTTTAAATACGGCAGGTTCTTATTAGTTATCTATTTTATACATATTAGTGTATATATGTCAATCCCAATCTCCCAGTTCATCACACCACCACCACCCCACCCCTGCTTTCCCCCCCTCCGGTGTCCATTTGTCCTCTACATCTGTGTCTCTATTTCGACCTTGCAAACTGGTTCATCTGTACCATTTTTCTAGATTCCACATACATTAATGCATTAATGCATTAATATAGATATTTGTTTTTCTCTTTCTGACTTACTTCACTCTGTATGACAGTCTCTAGGTCCATCCATGTCTCTACAAATGACCCAGTTTTGTTCCTTTTTATGGCTGAGTAATATTCCATTGTATATATGTACCACATCTTCTTTATCCATTCGTCTGTCGATGAACACTTAGGTTGCTTCCATAACCTGGCCATTGTAAATAGTGCTGCAGTGAACATTGGGGTGCATGTGTCTTTTTGAATTATGATTTTCTCACGGTATATGCCCAGTAGTGGGATTGCTGGATCATATGGTAATTCTATTTTTAGCTTGTTAAGGAATCTCCATACTGTTCTCCATACTGATTGTATAAGTTTACATTCTCACCAACAGTGTAAGAGGGTTCCCTTTTCTCCACACCCTCTCCAGCATTTGTTGTTTGTAGATTTTCTGATGATGCCCATTCTAACTGGTGTGAGGTGACACCTCATTGCAGTTTTGATTTGCATTTCTCTAATAATTAGTGATGTTGAGCAGCTTTTCATGTGCCTCTTGGCCATCTATGTGTCTTCTTTGGTGAAATGTCTATTTAGGTCTTCTGCCCATATTTCGATTGGGTTGTTTGTTTTTTTAATATTGAGCTGCATGAGCTGTTTATATATTTTGGAGATTAATCCTTTCTCCCTTGACTTGTTCGCAAATATTTTCTCCCATTCTGAGGGTTGTCTTTTCGTCCTATTTACAGTTTCCTTCGCTGTGCAAAAGCTTTTAAGTTTCATTAGGTCCCATTTGTTTATTTTTGTTTTTATTTCCGTTTCTCTAGGAGGCAGATCAAAAAAGAACTTGCTGTGATTTATGTCAGAGTTTTCTGCCTATGTTTTCCTCTAAGAGTTTTATAGTGTCTGGCCTTACATTTAGGTCTTTAATCCATTTTGAGTTTATTTTGTGTATGGTGTTAGGGGGCGTTCTAATTTTATTCTTTTACATGTAGCTGGCCAGTTTTCCCAGCACCACTTATTGAAGAGACTGTCTTTTCTCTATTGTATGTTCTTGCCTTCTTTATCAAAGATAAGGTGACCATATGTGCATGGGATTATCTCTGGGCTTTCTATCCTGTTCCATTGATCTATATTTCTGTTTCTGTGCCAGTACCATACTGTCTTGATTACTGTAGCTTTGTAGTATAGTCTGAAGTCTGGGAGCCATTTCTTTCCCTCAAGTTTGCTTTGGCTATTCGGGGTCTTTTATGTCTCCATACGAATTTTAAGACTTTTTGTTCTAGTTCTGTAAAAAATGCCATTGGTAATTTGATAGGGATTGCATTGAATCTGTGGATTGCATTGAATCTGTAGATTGCATAGGGTATTATACTCATTTTCACAATGTTGATTCTTCCAATCCAAGAACATGGTATATCTCTCCATCTGTTTGTATCATCGTTAATTTCTTTCATCAGTCTCTTATAGTTTTCTGCATACAGGTCTTTTGTCTCCTTAGATAGGTTTATTCTTAGGTATTTTATTCTTTTTGTTGCAGTGGTGAATGGAATTGTCTCATTAATTTCTCCTTCTGATCTTTCGTTGTTAGTGTATAGGAATGCAAGAGATTTCTGTGCATTAATTTTGCATCCTACAACTTTACCAAATTAACTGATTAGCTCTAGCAGTTTTCTGGTGGCATCTTTAGGATTCTCTATATATAGTATCACGTCATCTGCAAACACTGACAGTTTTACTTCTTCTTTTTAATTTCTATTCCTTTTTCTTCTCTGATTGCTGTGGCTAGGACTTCCAAAACTATGTTGAATAATAGTGGCAAGAGTGGACATCTTGTTTCAGATTTTTAGAGGAAATGCTTTCAGTTTTTCACCATTGAGAATGATGTTTGCTGTGGGTTTGTCGTATATGGCCTTTATTATGTTGAGGTAGGTTCCCCCATGCCCACTTTCTGGAGAGTTTTTATCATAAATGGGTGTTGAATTTTGTCAAAAGCTTTTCCTGCACCTATTGACGTGATCATATGGGTTTTATTCTTCAATTTGTTAATATGGGGTATCACACTGATTGATTTCCATGTATTGAAGAATCCTTGCATCCCTGGGATAAATCCCACTTGATCATGTTATATGATCCTTTTAATGTGTTGTTGGATTCTGTTTGCTAGTATTTTGTTGAGGATTTTTGCATCTATATTCTTTAGTGATATTGGTCTGCAATTTTCTTTTTTTGTAGTATCTTTGTCTGGTTTTGGTATCAGGGTAATGGTGGCCTTGTAGAATGACTTTGGGAGTGTTCATCCCTCTGCTGTATTTTGGAAGAGTTTGAGAAGGGTGGGTGTTAGCTCTTCTCTAAATGCTTGATAGAATTCACCTGTGAAGCCGTCTGTCCTGGGCGTTCGTTTGTTGGAAGATTTTTAATCACAGTTTCAATTTCATTACTTGTGATTGGTCTGCTCATATTTTCTGTTTCTTCCTGGTTCAGTGTTGGAAATAGCTTTCTAAAAATTTGTCCATTTCTTGCAGGTTGTCCACTTTATTGGCATAGAGTTGCTTGTAGTGGTGTCTTATGATGCTTCGTATTTCTGCAGTGTCGTAACTTCTCCTTTTTCATTTCTTATTTTATTGATTTGAGTCCTCTCCCTCTTTTTCTTGATGAGCCTGGCTAAAGGTTTATCAGTTTTGTTTATCTTCTCAAAGAACACGCTTTTAGTTTTATTGATCTTTGCTATTGTTTTCTTTGTTTCTATTTAATTTATTTCTGCTCTGATCTTTATGATTTCTTTCCTTCTACTAACTTTGGGTTTTGGTTGTTTTTCTTTCTCTAGTTCCTTTAGGTGTGAGGTTAGATTCTTTATTTGAGATTTTTCTTGTTTCTTGACGTAGGATTGTATTGCTATAAACTTCCCTCTTAGAACTGCTTTTGCTACATCCCATAGGTTTTGGATCATCGTGTTTTTGTTGTCATTTGTCTGTAGGTATTTTTAAATTTCCTTTAATATTTCTTGAGTGATCTCTTGGTTATGTAGTAACGTATTGTTTAGCCTCCATGTGTTTCTGCTTTTTATGCTTTTTTCCCTATAAATTATTTCTAATCTCATAGTATTGTGGTCGGAAAAGATAGTTGATATGATTTCAATTTTAATTTACTGAGGCTTGATTTGTGACCCAAGATATGATTTATCCTGGAGAATGTTCCATGTGCACTTCAGAAGAAAGTGTAAAGTGCTGTTTTCGGATGGAATGTCCTATAAATAGCAATTAAATCTATCTGCTCTATTGTGTCATTTAAAGCTTTTGTTTCCTTATTAATTTTCTGTCTGGATGATCTGTCCATTGGTGTAAGTGAGGTGTTAAAGTCCCCCACTATTATTGTGTTACTGTCGATTTCCTCTTTTATAGCTGTTAGCATTTGCCTTATGTATTGAGGTGCTCCTATGTTGGGTGCATAAATATTTACAATTGTTATATCTTCTTCGTGGATTGACCCCTTGATCATTATGTAGTGTCCTTCCTTGTCTCTTGTAACATTCTTTATTTTAAGGTCTATTTTATCTGATATGATAACATTGTAACATTCTTTATTTTAACATTCTTTATTTTAACATTCTTGTAACATTCTTTATTTTACATTCTTTATTGTAACATTCTTTATTTTAAGGTCTATTTTATCTGATATGAGTGTTGCTACTCCAGCTTTCTTTTGATTTCCATTTGCATGGAATATCTTTTTCCATCCCCTCACTTTCAGTGTGTATGTGTCCCTAGGTCTGAAGTGTGTCTCTTGTAGACAGCATATATACGGGTCCTGTTTTTTTATCCATTCAGCCAGTCTATGTCTTTTGGTTGGAGCATTTAATCCATTCACATTTAAGGTAATTATCTATATGTATGTTCCTGTTACCATTTTCTTAATTGTTTTGGATTTGTTTTTTTAGGTCTTTTTCTTCTCTTGTGTTTCCCACTTCGAGAAGTTCCATTAGCATTTGTTGTAGAACTGGTTTGGTGATGCTGAATTCTCTTAGCTTTTGCTTGTCTGTAAAGCTTCTGATTTCTCCTTTGAATCTGAATGAGATCCTTGCCGGATAGAGTAATCTTGGTTGTAGGTTTTTCCCTTTTATCACTTTAAATATATCATGCTACTCCCTTCTGGCTTGTAGAGTTTCTGCTGAAAAATCAGCTGTTAACCTTATGGGAGTTCGCTTGTATGTTGTCGTTTTTCCCTTGTTGCTTTTAATAATTTTTCTTTGTCTTTAATTTTTGTCAGTTAGATTACTATGTGTCTCGGCATGTTTCTCCTTGGGTTTATCCTGCCTGGGACTCGCTGCACTTCCTGGACTTGGATGGCTATTTTCTTTCCCATGTTAGGGAAGTTTTTGACTATAACCTCTTCAAATATTTTCTTGGGTCCTTTCTCTCTCTCTCTTCTCCTTCTGGGACCCCTATAATGCGAATGTTGATGTGTTTAATGCTGTTCCAGAGGTCTCTTAGGCTGTCTTCATTTATTTTCACCCTTTTTTTCTTTATTTTGTTCCGTGGCAGTGAATTCCACCCTTCTGTCTTCCGGGTCACTTATCCGTTCTTCTGCCTCGGTTATTCTGCTATTGATTCCTTCTAGTGTAGTTTTCATTTCAGTTATTGTATTGTTCCTCTCTGTTTGTGCTTTAATTCTTCTAGGTCTTTGTTAAACATTTCTTGCATCTTCTCGATCTTTGCCTCCATTGTTTTTCCAAGATCCTGGATCATCTTCACTATCATTATTCTGAATTCTTTTTCTGTAAGGTTGCCTATCTCCACTTCATTTAATTGTTTTTCTGGGGGTTTATCTTGTTCCTTCATCTGGTACATAGCCCTCTGCCTTTTCATCTTGTCTATCTTTCTGTGAATGTGGTTTTCATTCCACAGGCTGCAGGACTGTAGTTCTTCTTGCTTCTGCTGTCTGCCCTCTGGTGGATGAGGCTATCTAAGAGGCTTGGGCAAGCTTCCTGATGGGAGACACTGGTGATGGTGGGTAGAGCTGGGTATTGCTCTGGTGGGCAGAGCTCAGTAAAACTTTAATCTGCTTATCTGCCGGTGGGTGGGGCTGCGTTCCCTCCCTGATGGTTGTTTGGCTTGAGGTGACCCAACACTGGAGCCTAACTGGCTCTTTGGTGGGGCTAATGGTGGACTCTAGGAGGGCTCACGCTGAGGAGTACTTCCCAGAACTTCTGCTGCCAGTGTCCTTGTCCCCATGGTGAGCCACAGCCTCCACCCCCGCCTCTGCAGGAGACCCTCCAACACTAGCAGGTAGGTCTGGTTCAGTCTCCTATGGGGTCACTGCTCCTTCCCCTGGGTACCGATGCGTACACTGCTTTGTGTGTGCCCTCCAAGAGTGGAGTCTCTGTTTCCCCCAGTCCTGTCAAAGTCCTGCAGTCAATTCCCACTAGCCTTCAAAGTCTGATTCTCTAGGAATTCCTCCTCCCGTTGCTGGACCCCCAGGTTGGGAAGCCTGACATGGGGCTCAGGACCTTCACTCCAGTGGGTGGACTTCTGTGGTGTAAGTGTTCTCCAGTTTGGGAGTCACCCACCCAGAAGTTATAGGATTTGACTTTATTGTGATTGCGCCCCTCCTACTGTCTCACTGTGGTTTCTCCTTTGTCCTTGGATATGGGGTATCTTTTTGTGGTGAGTTCCAGTGTCTTCCTGTCGACGATTGTTCAGCAGTTAGTTGTGATTCTGGTGTTCTCACAAGAGGGCGTGAGCACATGTGCTTCTACTCCGCCATCTCGAACCAATCTCTCGAGCTTCACTGACTTCTAGCGGTCTGATTTTTCTGGAACAGGTCATGGATGTTCCTACTAAGACGCAGATTTCACACAGTTCTGCAAGCCGGAAGTCCTAGATCAAGATTTTGGCAGGGTTGGTTTCTTCTGAGGCGTCTCTTTTGGTTTGCCTCGTGCCATTTCTTGATGACCTGTCCTAGTATTTCTCCTATTTGTTTTCATGCTAGTGGAAGCTTTCCTGAATATCACTTTCACAATTCAAAAACCATGTATGGGAGGAGGTAAGGTAAAAATTCTGGATGCTTATATTTTAAAAAAAAGTATTTATTTTGCCTTCATCCTTGAACGTTCGGCTTCTTACAAAATTTCTGGGTTAAAAATATTTTTTCCCCCTCTCCACCTGATTGAAGACTTTGATTCCTAGCTTCATAGCTTCTAGCTAGTCTTCTAGGTACCAGTGTTGCTGAGGAGAAGTATGATGTCAACGTGATTTTCATAAATTCTTAGATCTTTTCTTTCTAGAAGTTTTTACAACTTTTAATCCAGGGAGTGGCACTTTTGTTTTCCTGTGACTGAACATTTCTTGGAACACTTATTTTTATATTTCAAACATTTCTATAATTCTGGGGGAAATTATTTTATCTATATGTACATAATATGCTTTTATAGACATGTTTCTATGTTTATATACATATATATTAGACTTATTGTATATGTCCTAGGCTACTAACACATACACACACACACACACACCCCTCACCCTCCTACTGTTGATAAGAACATTTTCTTGTTTTCTATCTGGACAGTTCTCTCTCTCTCTGAGGAGGGGGAAAGGGAGTTATGTCTTCTTAATCTTATACCTTTTCCTATAAGTGCATGTGTGAGTCTAATTTTATTTTATAAGTGTCAGACAGCAAGTTGCAAACATAATCTTCATTTATTCCTAAATACTTCTGTATGTATTTTAAAAAATATGGACATTCTCTTATATATCATCAGTACAGTGATCAAAATCAGGACATTAACAGTGCTTCAAGACTATTATGTAACCTACAGACCTTATACAAATTTTGCCAACTGCCCCACTAATAGTTCCCCTTTGGGAAGAACAAAAACAAAAGATCATATATTTTCTCCTGCAGGATTACAATCCAGGGTCCCACTTCATTTTTAGTTGTCATGAGTCTTTTATCTCCTTTGATCTAGCATGATTGCTGAGTTTTATCTCTTGTGATGCTAGTTGATGTATTTATTTTGAGAATGCCCCTTGGTTTGGATTTGCTGGGTGGTTTTTAGTTTTTTCTTCTCAATGTAAAGAAACATCTTTAAATATTGGCATATTCAGTCCTGAATGTATGATGTGTGTTGTAAATATTTTCTCTATTTTTCTCAATTGCCTTTGACTTGAAGTGTTTTTCTGCCATTGAAGAAAATGTTTTTAATGTAGTCAGCCTTTTAAAAAATATGTGTAATGCATCTGGACTTTGAATCAGAATTGTGAAAAGGAATTCATGCAAGCTATTTCTTAGTACTAGTATTTTTATTTAACATGCAGTTTTCCCATTTGGAGTTTATTCTTCCCTTGGATGTGAAGTACATATCTGATGTGATTTTTTTTTTTTTTTTGCAAGTGTCTAGCAGTTACCCCGACACTATTTAGTAAGAAGTAAACCTGTATCCAGTAATTTGAGATGACATCTTTTTTTTTTCACACACACACACTGTATTTTATTTTTACAAGAGATAAATAAACTGACACCAAGCATTGGAAACGGATGGCCACAACAAAAGCAACAATGACTGCAGTTACCAAACATGAAACACACTCACACTATGTCATAATATTGACATTCAGTCCAGCAGTCCTTCACTGTAACAGCTCCTTTACTTTGCAGTGTAAATTGATTTGTATATTTTTTGCCTCTGAGTCCTTGTGGGATTTTTTTTTTATTCAAACAGAAAGTCACAAAAATTATAATCATCCTCATCAGTTCACTCAGTCCCACGTAATTAATTTTTTTTTCATCTTGATCTTTTGTTAGCACTTTTATGAATTTGTCAGTTTTCCATTAGAGTTCTGAAAATGCTTATTCATTCAGTTCAGCAGTATGGTCAGTTACTGGAAACCTGAACTTGTCACAGTCTTTTCCATGAATTCCTTGAAATGAAACCCTTTTATAGGAACACTTTTGCAAAAGCATCAGAGTACACCCAGAACTGTCTGTAAATGACAAAGACTTAAAAATGACCACGGTTAAAGATTTGAGGAAAGTTCATAATAATGCAATTGACAAGGAAATTTAGTTATTTCTGAGATATACATTTTAAAGTAATAACTAGAATTATGACTTATAACATTATACCAGAACACATAAGATTTTAAGAAATTTCATGTAATGTCTGAAACATTTATATTAACATATTTCCATACAAATAAGCCAAAGAAAGTTTCGTATTAGTTGACTTTGTTTGTTTGTTTGTTTCTTTTATACTGCAGGCTCTTATTAGTCATCAATTTTATACACATCAGTGTATACATGTCAATCCCAGTCGCCCAATACAGCACACCACCATCCCCACCCCACCGTGGTTTTCCCCCCTTGGTGTCCACACGTTTGTTCTCTACATCTGTGTCTCAACTTCTGCCCTGCAAACCGGTTCATCTGTATCATTTTTCTAGGTTCCACATACATGTGTTAACATACGATATTTGTTTTTCTCTTTCTGACTTACTTCACTCTGTATGACAGTCTCTAGATCCATCCACGTCTCAACAAATGACTCAATTTCGTTCCTTTTTATGGCTGAGTAATATTCCATTCTATATATATACCACAACTTCTTTATCCATTCGTCTGTCAGTGGACGCTTAGGTTGCTTCCATGACCTGGCTATTGTAAATAGTGCTGCAATGAACATTGGGGTGCATGTGTCTGGGTATATGCCCAGTAGTGGGATTGCTGGATCATATGGTAATTCTATTTTTAGTTTTTTAAGGAACCTCCATACTGTTTTCCATAGGGGCTCTATCAATTTACATTCCCACCAACAGGAGGGTTCGCTTTTCTCCGCACCCTCTCCAGCATTTGTTGTTTGTAGATTTTCTGATGATGCCCATTCTAACTGTTGTGAGGTGATACCTCATTGTAGTTGTGATTTGCATCTCTCTAATAATTAGTGATGTTGCGCAGCTCTTCATGTGCTTCTTGACCATCTGTATGTCTTCTTTGAGAAATGTCTATTTAGGTCGTCTGCCCATTTTTGGATTGGGTTGTTTGTTTCTTTAATATTGAGCTGCATGAACTGTTTATATATTTTGGAGATTAATCCTTTGTCCATTGATTCATTTGCAAATATTTTCTCCCAATCTGAGGGTTGTCTTTTTGTCTTGTTTACGGTTTCCTTTGCTGTGCAAAAGCTTTGCAGTCTCATTAGGTCCCATTTGTTTATTTTTGTTTTTATTTCCATTTCTCTAGGAGGTGGGTCAAAAAAGAACTTGCTGTGATTTATGTCAAAGAGTGTTGTTCCTATGTTTTTCTCTAAGAGTTTTATAGTGTCTGGTCTTACATTTAGGTCTTTAATCCATTTTTGTGTATGGTGTTAGGGAGTGTTCTAATTTCATTCCTTTACATGTAGCTGTCCAGTTTTCCCAGCACCACTTATTGAAGAGACTGTCTTTTCTCCATTGTATATCCTTGCCTCCTTGTCATAGATTAGGTGAGCACAGGTGCTTGTGTTTATTTCTGGGCTTTCTATCTTGTTCCATTGATCTATATTTCTGTTTTTGTGCCAGTACCATATTGTCTTCATTACTGTAGCTTTGTAGTATAGTCTGAAGTCAGAGAACCTGATTCCTCCAGCTCCGTTTTTCATTCTCTAGATTGCTTTGGCTATTCGGGGTCTTTTGTGTCTCCATACAAATTTTAAGGTGATTTGTTCTAGTTCAGTGAAAGATGCCGTTGGTAATTTGATAGGGATTGCATTGGATCTGTAGATGGCTTTGGGTAGTATAGTCATGTTCACAGTATTGATTCTTCCAATCCAAAACATGGTATATCTCTCCATCTGTTGGTATCATGTTTAATTTCTTTCATCAGTGTCTTATAGTTTTCTGCATACAGGTCT
Source organism: Pseudorca crassidens (assembly GCF_039906515.1). Taxonomy (NCBI): domain Eukaryota; kingdom Metazoa; phylum Chordata; class Mammalia; order Artiodactyla; family Delphinidae; genus Pseudorca; species Pseudorca crassidens. The sequence goes on along the minus strand of NC_090317.1, from coordinate 132,305,046 downwards.
TTTGTCTCCCTAGGTAGGTTTATTCCTAGATATTTTATTCTTTTTGTTGCAGTGGTAAATGGGAGTGTTTCCTTAATTTCTCTTTCAGATTTTTCATCATTAGTGTATAGGAACACAAGAGATTTCTGTGCATTAATTTTGTATCTTACAACTTTACCAAATTCATGGATTAGCTCTAGTAGTTTCCTGGTGGCATTTTTAGGATTCTCTATGTATAGTATCAGAGATGACATCTTTTTAATGTACATCCCCATATGGATTTGGGTCTAATTGTGAAGTTTCTCTTGTACTCTACTTATTTATCTATTAGAAACAAAGCCACATCACTTTTATGTATTTATTTCTTTTTGGCTACACCGTGCTGCTTGCAGGATCTTGTTTGCCTGACCAGTGATCGAAACCCTGCCCCCTGCAGTGGAACCTTGGAGTCCTAACCATTGGACCATCAGGGAAGTCCCAAAACATACGTATCTCTTTTTTTTTAACCACTTTTAACAATAGAGACACTGTATTAATTTTTAAATGTCTGATAAGGTTATTCCTCTCTCAAAGCTGATTTTTTTCAGTGTATTTCTAGTTATTTTTACCCATTTTTCCATATACATGTTAATATCATCTTCCCAAGGTCCATAAATGTAGTTTGTAGATAGATAGATAGATAGATAGATACATATTTTTTTAGGTCGCGCCATGCAACATGTGGGATCTTTGTTCCGCAAGCAGCGATCGAACCCATGCACCCTGCATTGGGAGCATGGAGTCTTAACCACGGGACCACCAGGGAAGTCTCTGTAGTTTGTATATATTTTTATAGGTTTGCATTGCATGTATGTATGACTGTAGGCAGAATCGACATCTGGAGATGGTTCCTGTTCCTCTTGCATCCCGTATCTCACTTTTAAAGAACTGGCCCCTTGGCCTTTGGTGAGCATTCTATTCGGATGTGTTAGGTGCTGGTTTCTTTCTGTATCCCACAGTGAATCTTGGTTAGAAATCACCAGTAATGTTGCAGAAAGAGTAATTCCTCCATGATTGTAAGAACAGTCATGATTACCAGCTTACACAACCTGAACATCACTGTCTAAAATACTCTTTATACAAATATCGTATGATATCACTTATACATGGAATCTAAAATATCATGCAAGTGAAATTATCCAGGAGACAGAAACAGACTCAGGACATAGAACAGACTTGTGGTTGCCAAGGGGGAGGGGGGGAAATGGGGGAGGGAAGGATTGGGAGTTTGTGATTAGCAGATGTAAGCTATTATATATAGAAAGGATAAACAACAAGGTCTTACTGTAGAGCACGGGGAACTCCATTCAGCATCCTGTGATAAACCATCATGGAAAAGAATATGAAAAAGAACGTATATATATGGATAACTGAATCACTTTGCTGTGCACCAGAAACTAACACAACATTGTAAATCAAGTATATTTCAGTAACATAAATCTTTAAAACTAATATTTTAAAAAATAGTCTTTATACTGGTCAACTCAGAGGAACGTAAGAGATGTCAAGTTTATTCTTTTCTCCATATATCATATTCCACATATTTTCCCTCTGCTATTATCCTCCTTATTTTCTTTTGCCAGAAAAAGTTAATAGTTTTAGAACTCATTCCAGAGAAGCCTTTACTTAATCATCCACGTTAGCTGGACTAATTAGGCCTTTTCCCACTAGGAGCTCCCAGACCCCTTAGCAGGATTACCTTCAAGAGTTCCTTGTGATGTGGCATTAGCATCCCACAGCTGTCGTGTAATTCTGCTGAACTCCCGAGACTTTGTAGCCACCGTGCCTTTTATCTGACCTCCACTTTCTTTCAATAAAGAAACAGAAGTAGTGTTTTCTTTGAGACGTCTAAACCTATCCAAGTTGAGAACATCTGAATGACACAGTTGTGAGATTAATAAAAACCCAGGGCTGTGTTATCCAAAAGCTGCCAGACATATTTATCTTCAGAGACCGTTATTCTACACAAAACTCCAGCAGTGACTCTCATAGCTTCTAAGCATGTGGGCTGGGTTCATTACTATGCTAAATTCTTAACATCATCCATAGATGTTCTTCTGATCGGAAGGTAAGAGGCATTATTAAATAGCACAGAAAGAGCCTTTCTTTTCCAAGGAGTCATTAAGCCAGCAGGTCTTTCTCTAATTTTTCTGTAGCATCCATTTTGTATATTAATGAAAACCATTATCTTAAAATATTTAACAGGTCACGAAGAGAATGATCAAAGAATTGAGATCATTTAGCCTGAAGAAAGAAAGCCTGAGGACTGATTGAACTTTTAAAAGATCATGCAGAGAACAGCCACTTCCAAATTCTTTAAAGATGCTGAAATTGGAAACCAGGTAAGATTTGTGGTGAAAGTTCTACATTTTAGAAATATTTTAATAGAGTGTGCTGTGTTTCTTTTTTAAGGTGTGCTTGCGTGGTGGTCATTGTATCTTCCCGTTAGATGGCTCTAAAGCCTTCATCTCTTCAGTATTTTGTTCATTCTCACAGTCAGTCCAAAAACATTTTAAGCAGTGCCTTTTGTCACACTGCCAGTTTTAGCAAATAACAGTGCTATAAGGATCCCAGTTAAATTTGCTTTTCAGATACACAGTGCATTTTTCTTTTAACAGTAAGTATCAAGTTTTTATTTCATAAAAAGATACAGATTCAGGTTATTTGCAATTTGGGTTTCCCACAAACCGTGACGTGTTTTGATGTAAATTTTTTTGTTGTTTTTGTACTGTGTGAGAAAAATCATAGAAAAAAGAGCAAAAGTGTGTTTCTTTCCCAAATTAGAACATTTAAAAGTTTCTTATGTCAAGTATAGAAGAGCATACTTTTTTTTTTCCAGTAAATACAGTGGATAAACATTTTAACTTCACATCATAAAGTATGAAGGAAGAGAACCAGAGGGATAGAAAAAGAATTGGGGAGGTGGATTCAAATTTAAGAAATGTTGCTTATATCGATGGAGCATATGTTTAATATGAGTGTCCACACAGACGTAGAGAACAGACATGTGGTTGCCAAGGGGGAGGGGCTTGGGGAGGGAGGGATTGAGAGTTTGGGGTTAGCAGATGCAAACTATTAATATTATATATAGAATGGATAAACAACAAGGTCCTACTGTAGAGCACAGGGAACTATGTCCACTCTCCTGGGATAAACCCTAATGGAAAAGAATATTTCCATTTATTTTTCCATTTTCTTTATTTAAGAAATAAAGAAAATTTCCATTTTCTTTATTTAGGAAAAGAAAGTCTTTATGTGTAAAACTGAGTCATTTTGCTGTACAGCGGAGATTGGCACAATATTGTAAATCAACTGTACTTCAATAAAAAATAGCAATAATAAAAGAAAGAGTGTCCATGCAACATGGGGGAATTTTTTTTTCCCCTAAAAAAACATATTATCTAAGATTCAAATTTAACTGGGCATCCTGTGTTGTATCTGGCAACTCTTGGTTTATGTCTGCAGAATGCCATATCGCTGAACCATAATCCCCTGTTCGGTAATGTTCTGGTCTGCAAGAGTGGGTGCAGACACATTCTCACCAATGCAACCATGTTTTCAAGCAAATGATATGCAAAACCTGAGTATGTTGAATAGACCGACATCCAGCATTGGTTTGCCGTATTGGACAGAGAAGTGTTTATCATGGTGCTGGACTCAGCACCATTGAAGCTGCCTTCTCTCTCCTCCCAATATGGAAGGGTCTGAAGCCCCTCCTTACCAACCCTTGGGAACTTGTGTTTCTGTGTCTAGTGGTAGCAGGCATTGCCATTTTAAAAGACACTCATAAAAAAAGAAAAGACTCTTTGGGGATGGTTGGGCTAACTCAAAATACATTAAGAAAAGTTAACTCTAAATGCAAAACCCCCAGACGCTGTTCTTCTGTAGGGTATGATTGTGAAGGTTGCCAGAAACATGGAGATAGAAAAGAAAGAATATATATTTTCTGTGTGCGTTAAATACCTTCTTGGATAAGGGAGCGTGAGATCTGCAGGGGAAAGAAATTCGATGCAACATTTATGAAGGGCCTGCAGCTGAATTATGCAAGAGGCTGTCACGGATAAAATGATGAATAAAAGTAGTCGCTGTTCCCTAGAATTCATTATCAGGTAGGGAGAACGACACGAGCATAAACAGCTCCATTATAAGGCATATTGAGATAAATGGTGTTCATTTTGCAGGCTTCAAAGACAACAGGTAGAACACATCTTGCGTAACTGCCGCTTGCAATTAAAAAGAAAAAAACCCCAATCATCTTCATTAGACATGAATAATCCTCTCAACATGGGTGATAAGGGAGCATTTCCTAATTCTTTCTATGTATAGAGTCCTTCAGACAGAGTAGGATAGTGAAGGAAACAAGGAAAGCGTGACTTCTCTCCTGGGAAGGAGGAAAAGAAACGATACAGTTCATGAAATAACAGCATTTCAGCTTTGCTTTGAAGACACCGAGAATGCTGATGACCGAAGATGAGGAAAGATGTTCCAAGAAGGGGGAACATCATTGGCAATTATTTGCTGTTCATTGAGTTTGAAAATTAGGTAATCAGGAAGCTTAGCAGATGTGGTTTCTACGCCTTTACCGCGTGAAATACAGATTATGTCGGGAGTAAACAGCCACAAAGGGGAGCGAAATTGACCAGTACAAGGTGAAGCCAGTGGCTGAGAGACAATGATGATGACTATTATTGTTATTATCATATTTGGGGGGCAAACATCAAGGACCTCCACTCTTATCACAATAAAGGCAGAATGTTCTGCCTCATTTTTAATATATCTGATTTATGGTGCATATTTAATCTGAGATCCCAGGGATATGATGACAGGTGCCTACAGTATCTGAACAATATCTTTCTTTTTTTAAATTGGAATGTCGTTGCTTTACAGTGTTGTGTTAGTTTCTGCTGTACCAAGAAGTGAATGAGCTATACGTATACATATATCCCCTCTAATCTTTGAAACTAGGTGTCTTACAGGCTATGTTCACCTGGTATGGAGAGCCGACCATAAATTGTTATCAAGCTTCAGAAACATTCACACCCCTCTTTCATTTGAACACGCCCGCCTGGAAAAAAAAAAAGTGGTTTTTAACTGATTTTTGAAATTATTTTTCATATTTAATGAAAGGTGGATGTTAACCTTTCCACTCGTGTTTAGACAGGTAGAATGTGAGGGTTGGAATGTTGCCAACCAAAGGCCATACAGTTATTGGTATATATTGGAATATTAGTATATGCTTTTTGATTTCAGACACGTGCATACACATTATAGACAGGGACAGATAACATATATCTGTGTGTATGTCTGTATATATAGATAGAGAAACATGCATGCATACTATATGTCTTTGAGAAGTAAACATATATACATACATATACTCACAGATGTATATTTGTGTCTATATATACTTGCTGTATATTTGAATAAATGGAAGAATTATATAAAATACCTATTTTTTGTGGAAGTAAGAATAATACAGGGGGTGCTTCCCTAGTAGCGCAGCGGTTGAGAGTCCGCCTGCCGATGCAGGGGACGTGGGTTCGTGCCCCGGTCCGGGAAGATCCCACATGCCGCGGAGCGGCTGGGCCCGTGAGCCATGGCCGCTGAGCCAGCGTGTCCGGAGCCTGTGCTCCGCAACGGAAGAGGCCACAACAGCGAGAGGCCCGCGTACCGCAAAAAAAAAAAAAAAAAAAAAAAGAACAATACAGGGAATTTATCTGCTTTCCCCGTAGAAAAACAAGGAAATAACTAGCTGCAAAAGGGCATCTCTAGCGGCAAGGAACTCTGCTCGGTATTCTATAATAACCTAAATGGGAAAAGAATTTGAAAAAGAATAGATACATGTCTACGTATAACTGAATCACAGTGCTGTGCACCTGAAACTAACACAACACTGTTAACTCTGTTCCAATATAAAATTTTTAAAAAATTGTTTAAAAAAGCATCTCATGTCCTTGTAAAGATATGCAAGTAAATTCTTTAATTTTTTAAAAAATATTTTGCCTAAGACAGTGTTCAACGTTAGCCAAACAAAAGGAAGACAAAGCTGCATAGCCTGCAAAGACTGGGGAGGATAACTGAGACGAATTCATGTATTTTTAGTGAAACTACACCATGCCCCGTTCCCCTAAGTGCTAGTCATAATGCGTGTCACATTTTACAAGCCCGAAAACCTCACTTACGTTTTGGAGACACAATTACTTTTGGACAAAGAGCGTTGCTGAATACAGAATGTTCTTTTCTTTCTGCCGAGCAGAATATAAAGTGATCGCACGCTCTCCAGCCCTGCTGCGTCCGATGTAGTCCATTAACAAAGGACCCCTTTGCGATGCATCATATCCTCCTGATTCTTAAGCGTTCCTGCCAGAAAGATTTGGGCTGAGATAGCCAGGCTCTAGTTTGCACCTGACAACTTCACATTTCACATGGGTTTTTATGGAATTTGAGGGAATTAATCAATCCTTAAAAACTCAGCCGAAAGCATTCCATCAGAAAAATTGCTAATATCACTCCCCCTTCCCGTTCACGCATCTTACTTTAAAGCACGTTTAAAGAGCACTAGTTGAAACATAAGGGAAAGACATAATGGGAAATGTCATGAGATAGCCCTAGAAAGTACCTCCAGAGCAAGATGCACATTATGAATGACAGGATAGTAAACATAAACTACCAAGGATGAAAACAGCAAAAATTTTAGAATCAGTCGTCACTGCTAAAATTCACTGAATGTGGAATATGTGACAGAGAGATTGACGAACAGCTTAAGGTGACTTTTATGTGGGTTTCCTGATTAGTAGGCAAAACAGTATTTATCAAAGTATAATTTTGAAAGTCGATTAAATGGAGTATGTTCCTAACGGTTAGGCAGTGAATTTCTGCTGGGACTGTGTGTTATTGCTTTCATGAGTATGCACCATAACTGTGGAATTACTCCAGACTCAAGGTCTTGAAAGCACGCCAGGGAGCATTAAAGAAACATAGAGTTAAAAATCTTTAGGCCAAAGATTTATTCAAACATTCTGAATATTGATTTTCTTGGTCACTTACAATGGCTCTTTTTTTTTTTTTTTTTTTTTTTTTTTGCGGTACGAGGGCCTCTCACTGTTGTGGCCTCTCCCGTGGCGGAGCGCAGGCTCAGCGGCCATGGCTCATGGGCCCAGCCGCTCCACGGCATGTGGGATCTTCCCGGACCGGGGCACGAACCCGTGTCCCCTGCATCGGCAGGCGGACTCTCAGCCACTGCGCCACCAGGGAAGCCCAGTGGCACTTTTTTTTAACATGATAAATGCATGTATTATATGTGTGTATTAAATATATTATAAATACATAGATACGTGCATACATCCATACAGTGTTATATGAACTCAGTAGTCTTAATTTAATTCAACAGTTATACACACACAGGCACACACAGGGTGAGATATATATCAATATATAGGAAATACATATCTAATCAGATGCCCTCCATCGTTCTGCAGATCTAAATAATTAAATCTTGACTACTACAGATTTGATACGGCAAATCTGAAACACTCTCCTGCATTTTCCAGTATCTTTTCAAGTTGTGTCCTTGGTGTTCTTGATAAAACTTTGCCCATAGTGTTAATTATCATAGAAACCCCTGAAGCTGTGTGGGTCTCAGGCCAGGTTCTAGGGCCTTGTGTTTGTTTCTGTTTTTGTTTTGCTTTGAGGCATTCTCAACCCTCCTTTGAGGCATCTGTGAGGTCGACCAGATACTTCCCTGAGCTCTAGGCATCACTCCTACCCTGTCGTTCTGAGGCTGTACAGCTGGCAGAGGAATGGTCCCACGTGGCCAGTCCAGTATTTCTTTCAAGGGATGGCTTGACATTGGGTTCCTCTGTTTGAGAAAAACGGTGAAGCTAGAAAATTGTTCATCCTTTAAATCTTTGTACATAAAGTATGTTCAGCGTATTCCATGGTCAATGAAGAACCCTCACCAATAGGTTCTTTTTTTTTTTTTTTAACATCTTTATTGGGGTATAATTGCTTTACAATGGTGTGTTAGTTTCTGCTTTATAACAAAGTGAATCAGTCATACATAAACATATGTTCCCATATGTCTTCCCTCTTGCGAACCAATAGGTTCTTGAAATGGTTGCAGATAACAGGCTATGAAGGTTAAGGGAATTTGGGGTGGCTTATTTATTATTTTTTTAATTTAATTTTTTTTTGTCGAGGTACAGTTGATTTCCAGTGCTGTGTCAGTCTCTGCTGTACAGCAAAGTGACTCAGTTACATGCATATAGACATTCTTTTTTTATATATTCTTTTCCACGATGGTTTATCACAGGATACTGAATGTAGTTCCCTGTGCTCTACAGTAGGACCTTGTTGTCTATCCATCCTATATATAATAGTTTGCATCTGCTCACCCCAGCCTCCCACTCCTTCCCTCCCCCATCCCCCTTGGCAACCACAGTTTTGTTCTGTCTGTGAATCTGTTTGTGTTTTACAGATCAGTTCATTTGTGTCATATTTTAGATTCCACATGTAAGTGGGGTCATATGGTATTTGTCTCTCTTGGGAGGTTTACTTTTATTTGAACTGATACTTGGATGCTGTGTTGATAGTCCCTTAAATTATTCATCGCAGTACAGTATTTAGAGGAGACAGTGATTGGCAGTCCATACGACAGTTACAAGAAACCACTTTAATAGGCTCAAGGAATACCGGGGTTGAGCAGTGTGGTGCTTGTTTCTTACTGTGCCATTGAAACAGTGAACTGTTTTATTTATAACAGAAATAAATAATATATAAATATTAATAAATAAATAAATTGATTTATTAATAAACACAATAAATTTATTAATAAATTAATTAATAAATTCGAATTATTGTTTAAAATAAATTATTAATAAATTTATTATTAATAATAAAATAAATTTATTAATAAATAAATAAATATAATAACAGAAACTGTGCCATTGAAAGAAAGCAAGTCATTTGGGGTCTGCTGACTGAGAAAGAGAGTTGGCTACAGGGTTGGCATAGGCGGTTGGTAAAATAACCTCCTCACTTACTTCCCTGGGGATGTGAATGTGAGGTTGTGACTTAACCAGAGAAGGAACGGAAAAAATCCAGAGATGTTTCCAGTGACTCATGAGATTTTTTTTTTAAAATATTGCAGTGGAAAACTGTTTCGGCCCATTCTTTGTGGCCATTCCTTTTTTTTTTTTTTTTTAGTATTTATTTATTTATTTGTATTTTTAAATTTTCGGCTGCGTCTTAATTGCGGCACACGGGATCTTCGTTGTGGTGCGCGGGCTTTTCTCTAGTTGTGGCGTGTGGGTTTTCTCTCTCTAGTTGCGGCCCTCGGGGTCCAGAGCGCGTGGGCTCTGTAGTTTGTGGCACGCGGGCTTCTCTCTAGTTGACGTGCGCGGGCTTAGTTGCCCCGCGGCATGTGGGATCTGAGTTCCCCGACCAGGGTTCAAACCGCGCGTCCCCTGCATTGGAAGGTGGATTCTTTACCACTGCACCACCAGGGAAGTCCTGACTCATGAGATTTCGATCATTCTCAAGTGGCAGGGATGCTTGTGGGTTTGGCTGTTGCTGTTTGGGGTTCATCTGTGGAAAAAGTACGTAAGGAAGTGAGAAGCCCAAGGAAGGTTCCAAGGAAGATGCTGCCAACTGGTTTATTCGTCAGTGAACCCAAGCCCTTCCTAGATAACTTTCTTCTTCTATAGAGTCAGGACATCCTGAATCCCCCGAGGATAAGTTTCTCCATGTGTCCCTTATGCCAACCAGCAGAAGCACATACATGGGATTTGGAAGGTGAACTTGAGCAAAGAAGAGATGCAAGAGGGTTAAGGGACCTTTAGACCTTGGGTTGAGGTGTTTGTTCCTTCTTGAGACCTGAGGCAACAGTCCTTCCTTGTATTCAAAAGTACGTTAATGAGAGTGACCCTAAGGGATGGTTACGCACTTCCTCTGGCTTAATCCTTTTGATGTAAACTTATTACTTGGTTCCTCTACCTTCTTAGATATTCAGAAAGATACTTATTACCATGGGAGAATCATTTTCTTTTTAAGTTAATCACGGGATAGAGCAGAACATGGATCTATCCATTTCCAGCAGCTTCTCCAATACGTTGTATTGGAGTGTAACTCTGATGTTATTGGATCTGTAAAGATGTATCAACAGGTCTGTTGCAGGAAGGGGGATCCCTTCCAGGGCCCGAGAGCAGGCTCTTGTCTAACACTAGGAAATGAATCATCCGAGGAGAGGCACACGTGCTGGCAAAGCAAGAGACTCTATTGGGACGGGGCTCCTGGCTGGAGATCAGGAGGGTGAGGGGACCCAGGAGAACTGCTCTGCCACGTGGCTCGCAGTCTCCGGTTTTATGGTGATGGAGTTAGTTTCCGGGTTGTCTCTGGCCAATCGTTCTGACTCAGGGTCCTTCCTGATGGTGCGCGCGTCAGTTAGCCAAGGTGGATTCCCCGAGAAGGATTCCGGGAGGTTGGTAGGACCTGTGGACTCCTCTCTCCTTTTGCCCTTTCCCGAATTCTTCCGGTTGGTGGTAGCTTGTCAATTCCGTGTTCCGTACCAGGACCTCCTGTTCTAAGAGAACTCATGCCAGTCGTTGCTATGGTGCCTGGCCAGGGTGGGCAGTTTTCACTCAGTGCTGGAAACAGGGGGACCATGGTGAATAAAACTACAAGGAAAGTGCACAGGGAGAAAACTGCTGGAAGCCGAAGTGTTTCCGCTGAGACTCACTGCTTAGTATGAAAGCCTGCATTGAAAAGCGAAGCATCAAAAGTGTGCAAATACATCGCAGTCCAAGGCAGTATTGAAAGATAAAAGGTTAGCCTCAGACACCCAGCCTGTGTGCAGTAGAAAAGATAAACAAAACAAGCTTCCACACAAAAAGCAAAGTGCCCTGCGGCTTTTTGTAAGGAAGAGAGATAAGCCCTTCTTCCCTCCTATATAGATAGCAAATGCCAGGAGTTTGTTTATAAGGACGGGAACAGGCAAGTCAAATAAACAATCCCTTGAACTTATTTACAAAACAGAAAGAGACAGACTTAGAGAACCAACTTCTGGTTACCTGGGGTTGGAGGGGGGGAGGGGGCAGGGATAGATTAGGAGTTTGAGAGTGACGTGTACACACTGCTCTATTAAACATGGAGAACCAACAAGGACCTCCTGTAGAGCACAGGGAACTCTGCTCACTATTCTGTAATAACCTAAACGGGAAAGCATTTGAAAAAGAATAGACACATGTCTGTGTGTAGCCACATGTATCCCTTTGCTGTACACCTGAAACTAACACAGCATGGTTCATCAGCGATACTCCAATTTAAAATAAAAAAATCCCTTTTAGAAAAATGTGCAGAATGGAAATGGGAGGAGGAGAGATAGTGGGAGAAGGAAAAAGAGAGCTACAGCCCCTGATGGACTCACCCCTTCACAGAGAAGGGAAGCCTTTTCTAAAGGAGCTAGTCAACTAGAACGTACTTAGAGAGATGTGAACACGTTGTAAGTGTCCGGCTCAGTGAATCCTGCTGAAATCCAGGGCTAATCTCTCCAGGAAGAGCCGCCCGCCGGGCATGCTTGGGGGCTTGTGGTGAACTGGAGGACGTGGCCCCCCCACCCCCACCCCAGGAGAGGACCCACTGATGAGACGGGATTTCCTCAGCCTATAGCCAGGCGCTAGGCCCGCTGCGGTTCCCCGGGGGCCCAAGCCCCAGCGTGTGCGGTAGAATCGCAGCACCGAGGTGAGCCTGCGGTTCAGGAAGCTGGTGCCCGTTGAATACCTACAGCCCAGGCAGTGCGTCTGTGACGTAACGTTCATAGTTTATGGCCAGGCGAGAAACATTTAAACATGAAACCAATCTTTCTGCCCTTTGGTCTCCTCCCGCGTCTACTCCACATTGTATCTCTGCATTAGGCATGGCCCCAATCTGCCCTGTCAGCAGGAACATCTGCTCAACCGTAAAGAACAACATTCTCCCAGCAGCAGCGAGACGACTCCTGAAAAGATAAGGCTCCTTCTTGATCTCGTAAGGGGCCACGATGATGCTCAGATCTGGACGGTGAAAACTGTCAGTAATATGTCATTGAACGTACATCCCTGTTTCTCAAAACACTTCTATAACTCTGGACTTCTAATGGGCAGAACCGTTCTCAGAGCTTTCTGAGATTCTCTTCCCAGATTATCGTCTTCAAATTTGACTCAAGTAAACATTTCCACTTCTTTCCTAGATGGACGGTTGATTAATTTTTGTTGACCTGTCCAAACCTAGTCCTGGTACCAACTTCAAGCCCACACTCGTAGTCACCGACGAGTGTGCAGATTAGACGTGGGTCTTCCCTTCTTGGCTGTTTGCAAGATGTTCCTGGCACTGGTGATTGACACTCAAGGGAGCCAGGGAGAGAATAACCAAGGGTGGATGCTGTGAGATAAACTGTTTACATGATAACCCTCAGAGATAACCAGGGATGGCAGGGCAAACATTAGTATCACCCTTAAACTGAGGCTAGAAGGGCGTCTGTCCTGAGCCCAGGTTTCGAGGACACAGCTCTGATCCGTCTCCAGCCACGTGCCTCCGTGCAAGGAGTCCAAGAGATAAAGAACCTGCACCCACTGTAGACCCCACACCGGGTGTCTAGGACCCTCGAAATCTCTGCCCAAGTAGCTTTGCCTGCATCCACTTGCAGGGTCTTTGTGTCTTGTTCCCTGAGCTATAGCCTCAAGGACAGTGCCAGACCTGTGGGTGGTCACGTGATCCGTCACTGGGTGGAGTATGGATGGATGTGTGTGTGTTTTTTTTAATTAATTTTATTTTTGGCTGTGTAGTATCTTTGTTGCTGCACACCGGCTTTTCTCTAGTTGCGGCGAGCGGGGGCTACTCTTCGTTGTGGCACTCGGGCTCAGTAGTTGTGGCGCATGGGCTCTAGGGTGCGTGGGCTTCAGGAGTTGTGGCTCATGGGTTCTAGAGCACAGGCTCAGTAGTTTTGGCGCACAGGCTTAGTTGAGACTGTGATTAAAAATCTTCCAACAAACAAAAGCCCAGGACCAGATGGCTTCACAGGCGAATTCTATCAAACATTTAGAGAACAGCTAACACCTATCCTTCTCAAGCTCTTCCAAAATATAACAGAGGGAGGAACACTCCCAAACTCATTCTACGAGGCCACCATCATCCTGATACCAAAACCAGACAAAGATGCCACATAAAAACTATAGTCCCAAATCACTGATGAACACAGATGCAAAAATCCTCTTCAAAATACTAGCAAACAGAATCCAACAGCACATGAAATGGATCAAGTGGGGTTTATCCCAGGGATGCAAGGATTCTTCAATATACGCAAATCAATCAATGTGATACACCATATTAACAAATTGAAGGAGAAAAACCGTATGATCATCTCAATAGATGCAGAAAAGGCTTTCAACACCCATTTATGATAAAAAACTTTCCAGGGCTTCCCTGGTGGCGCAGTATATCCCTGAGAAAGCCATAATTCAGAGAGTCATGTACCACAATGTTCATTGCAGCTCTATTTACAATAGCCAGGATATGGAAGCAACCTAAATGTCCATCGACAGATGAATGGATAAAGAAGATGTGGTACATGTATACAATGGAATATTACTCAGCCATAAAAAGAAACAAAACTGAGTTATTTGTAGTGAGGTGGATGGACCTAGAGTCTGTCATACAGAGTGAAGTAAGTCAGAAAGAAAAACAAATACCATACGCTAACACATATGTATGGAATCTTAAAAAAAAAAAGGTTCTGAAGAACCTAGGGGCAAGACGGGAATAAAGACGCAGATGTAGAGAATGGACTTGAGGACACAGGGAGGGGCAAGGGTAAGCTGGGACGAAGTGAGAGAGTGGCATGGACATATATACACTACCAAACGTAAAATAGATAGCTAGTGGGAAGCAGCTGCATAGCACAGGGAGATCAGCTCAGTGCTTTGTGACCACCTAGAGGGGTGGGATAGGGAGGGTGGGAGGGAGACGCAAGAGGGAGGAGATATGGGGATATATGTATATGTATAGCTGATACTAACACACCATTGTAAAGCAATTATACTCCAATAAAGATGTTAACAGAAAAAAAAGAAAGAAACCAGACTCGCAAGGTTACCTACTCTCTAAACCTATGGATGTGACATCCTGAGAAGGTCAGAGTAGAGGTAGGATGCTCAGATCAGTGGTTTCCAGGACTGTGGGTGAGGGGCAGGTCTGACTACGAAGGGTAGAGGTGGAAATTTCTGGGGGTGGGGGTGGGGTATGAAAGTATTCTCTATGTTGGTTGTGGAGGTGATTCCTTGAGTCTATGCATTTGTCAGTTGTCACAGAACTGTGCACACAAAAGGATATATTTTACAGTACGGGCAGTGTATTTGTTTTAAAAAATCTGAAAAATATTTTCTGTGAAAAGTTTTCCTTTTGATGAATGAAACAGAAGATTAGTGAAGAAGTGACCCGTCAGGGAAATCTAATTTTGAACATGTCACACCTGGAAGTTTGTAGATTTTTGTAGAAGTGTTCCACCAGGATGGCGCGCCCAGAGCTGCTGATGGGAAACCTTAAAGGGCCTCAGCAGTGCTTTTTGGTGTGTGTGGGGGGTGAAGGTGGAGGGAATGGCTCAGGGGAAATTTAGCCTGACTTCACGGAGGCGAGTCAGGAGAGCCTTCTAATATTTCCAGGAAAAACGTGGAATCCAAGTCTAATGGAAGAGACATTTTCTCTGAGTTTCTGTCAACACACTATTAAATGCTAACGTTTTATACTGTAGAAGCCACAGAATTAAACGGGGTGTCTTATGCAGAAAATTATGGGTGAAATGTTCTATTTGCAAGGAGATAGACTTGAAGTGTGCTTGCTGAGGTGGAAATTTCTGAATTGAAATGTCAGTATACCTGGGTGTTTCTATCAAAAATCTTCCTGGTTTTTAACCTCTGATAAACATGTATAAATTAAAAATGGGATGGAGGGCTTCCCTGGTGGCGCAGTGGTTGAGAGTCCGCCTGCCGATGCAGGGGACGCGGGTTCGTGCCCCGGTCCGGGAGGATCCCACATGCCGCGGAGCGGCTGGGCCTGTGAGCCATGGCCGCTGGGCCTGCGCTTCCGGAGCCTGTGCTCCGCAACAGGAGGGGCCACAACAGTGAGAGGCCCGCGTACGGCAAAAAAAAAAAAAAAAAAGCAGACTTCTGGTGTAAACTGATAATCGACACAGCAGAAGGGGAAGAGGGCAATTCACGGTTCAGAAGTCCTGGGGAATCCGTGTGTATGACTAAGCTATGGGTGCATAGGGAGTTATCCCCAAAACAAGAAGGAATGAAGTCTTATTATTATCCTCTTGCCTTCAAGTGGTTAAACGTGATCATGGAAAATACTGCATTGTCCTCTTTACCTTTTCCGTCTTGAAGGAAAAGTAGAGAGAGCCAGGCATTCAACAGGCTCTCATAATTTGTTCTTTGTCTGCATCTTAGCCACGCATCATGCCAAGAAAAAGACCTTAACATATTCATAATCACCTTCCAAAAAAAATTAAGTAAATGTCACCAATTATCATGCAACACAGTTAAATATTTTCAACAGGGGGAAAAAAATAGAAGCCCAAACCTCCTCTGCTTGGGAAATGGATAGCACGCTTCTAAATCGTTTTCCGGTTAACAATTAAAACTGTAGTTGTAATTCCAGTCGATGAGATGTAAGCCATAAAGACAGTGCATATCAAAACCTCTATGATGTAGTAAATGTAGGATTCCAGGAGCTAGCCACAGCTTAAACCATTCATTAGGAATCAAGAAGGAATGAAATCCAGGGGATTATGCCTTGCACTTGGGGAAGTAGGAACAAGTAAGACAGACTAAGTCAAATAAAAGAGCGGGAGGGATTCTTGCAAATAATAGAAGAACGTGAACACAAGGCTCTTCATATCTTTGGCCAAAGGATTTAATTTCTCCCCCAAACCGAGACTAATTCCTCAAAAGTCGAGACGCTGATAGAATTGTACTTTCATTCTGCCACAGTCACTTAGACACATGAGTGAGGGTGACAGTTTTCCTGTTGATATAGATGGAAATCAGGAGCAAGTTGAATCCGGGCTAAAGGCTTCAGGTCTGGAGTAGGTTTTCTGTGTTTGCATCCCAGCTGCTTCTCTAGTCATCCCTGTGGACACTCTTTGACCTTTGTATTCTCATAACAAATGAGCATACTAATTGTACCAACTCACAAGCTTATAATTAACGGAGGCATGTCTAGACTACGTAGAGTGGCTGATGCATAGCAAGTCAACCAAGGTGAAATTCTATTAAATCGTGATTTTAAAAAATCGTATTATTTAATGCTGGTACTCTTTTACCATTTGGAAAGACGTCCTCGGGGTATTAGGTGTCCAGAGGAAGATGATTTCCATTCAAGGCTGAAAATCCTCACAGCTGACTGGCACGGGATGAGTCAAATATAGTGGAGGGCAGAAATGGAAAATATACAGCCTGGAGAAGAGAGCTGAGCGTGATTTAAAGAGAAGTAAAGAGGCATTGGTGAATGCGGTCCTATATTTTTACTGCGGGAATGAATAGAAGGAAACAGATTTAACATACCATCTGCCAAGGGCTATATAACCTCCCATTCAGGTGTCAAGAAGAAGTGCATTTTCCTTCCCCCGTTGTGTCTGACAATGCTGCAAATACACATCTCCAGCCTGAATTTTGCTTTAAGGTATAAATGAAATGACCTATTTTTGAATTTTGTTTCCAATGGAATCACATGGACATAGTATTTCAGGAAATAAGTTCCATAAATAAGCCATGTAAAGTTTCATAGTCAACAAAACTTTGCAGTCAATATTTGACCATTGTGCCGATCTACTTCCAAAAAGGATTTGCAGTCACCAAAATAAAAAAAAAAAGAAAAAGAAAAATGGATCAAGATCATTACACGTGCATGGCAGAATGAAATAATATCTAATAGTTAAATAACTGTAAGTAATATGTATTTTGGTCATTTTGGCTCATTTCTGTTTTTTTACAGAAAAGATATTGAGGGATAAATTGGGAGATTGGGATTGACATATACACACTACTATATATAAAACAGATAACTAATAAGCACCTACTGTATAGCACAGGGAACTCTACTCAATACGCTGTAATGACCTATATAGGGATAGAATCTAAAAAAGAGTGGATATAGGTATATGTATGACTGATTCACTTTGCTGTACACCTGAAACTAACACAACATTGTAAGTCAACTATATCCAATAAAAATTATTACTCCGGGCTTCCCTGGTGTCACAGTGGTTGAGAGTCCACCTGCCGATGCAGGGGACATGGGTTCACACCCCCGTCCGGGAAGATCCCACATGCCGCAGAGTGGCTGGGCCCGTAAGCCATGGCCGCTGAGCCTGCGTGTCTAGAGCCTGTGCTCCGCAGCGGGAGAGGCCACGGCAGTGAGTAGCCCGCGAACTGCAAAAAAAAAAAATTATTACTCCAATTAAAAAAGAGTTGCATTTTGTTGAAAATAAATTGTACAAAATCAGCCTATGTTGACCATTGATTATGGCAATTGGAAAATCCTCCCCAGGCTTTTCATGGGGTCCTATGAAAGGGCACGATGTCTCAAGACAGGTGACAGAAATGTGAGCCATGGCCCTTGGGAAATAGTCTCGGAAGAGCTGTTCTCATGTTTGCATAACTGGTAAGACCTCTCGGATGTGTGTTACTGCCCTGCTTTCGGGTCCTGGAGCCGTGGGCTGGCCGCTCTCCTGTGCAGGCCAAGCCCCACCCTGTCTTCTGCTCTCTGATCCTCTGATTTCTTCTCCTTCTCCTGATTCACAGTGTCCCTGCCCTGGTGCTCCCAGCTGTCCACAAGTTCCAACACTTCCTCAATTTTCTAGGCAACCAGAAGCAGCAACATTTTTTCATTTTTTTTATAGAAGCAAAAGCAGCAATAATTTTTTGTTGTTTATAAACTTTAATTTCTAATAAAGTGAAGTATGTAAGGACATGGAAGGGAAATGCACTATATACAGAGCAGTGTACGTCCTATATACAAACCTAGTGTCAAGTAAAGCAGATAGAAGAATCCTTATTTCCACCCTTCTCACTGCTGGTGTGATGTAAGTTGGTGAAGCCGCTATGGAGAACAGTATGGAGGCTCCTTAAAAAAAAAAACTAAAAATACAGTAACCATATTACCCAGCACTCCCCCTCCTGGTCATATATCTGGAAAAGAGGAAAACTCTAATTTGCAAAGATATATGCACCCTAATGTTCACTGCAGCACTATTTACAGTAGCCAGGACACGGAAACAACCTAAATGTCCATCAACAGATGAATGGATAAAGAAGATGTGATACACACACACACACACACACACACACACACACACACACACACACACACACACACACATATACACAAAATGGAATATTACTGAGCCATAAAAAAGAATGAAATTTTGCCATTTGCAACATCATGGATGGACTTGGAGGGCATTATGCTAAGTGAAATAAGTCAGACAGAGAAAGACAAATACCATATGATATCACTTATATGTGGAATCTAAAAGAAAGTACAAATGAACTTATTTACAAAACAGAAACAGATTCACAGACATAGAAATCAAACTTTTGGTTACGAAAGGGGAAAGAGGGGAGGGGACAAATTAGGAGTTTGGGATTAACGTACACACACTACTATATATAGAAATAGATAAACAACAAGGTCCTACTGTATAACATGGGGAACTATATTCAATATCCTGTAATAACCTCTAATGGAAAAGAATCTGAAAAATATATATATACATATATAACTGAATCACTTTGCTGTACACCTGAAACTAACACAATAATGTAAATCAACTATAGTTCAAGTTAAAAAAAAAAGAATCCTTGTTTCCTGATTGGCCAGAAGATACAGTCAATTTAAATCACCTTTGATACTACAAGTTTGGGTTCTTCAAAAATCAGCATTTAAGCTTTGTCTTTTCTTTGTATGTTGATGAACTAGTTAACCAGCATAGGGGAAGTTGAGAGTTTAACCATAAAGTGTTTTTCCTATGGGAGCATTTACTCTTTACTTGTAAAGGAAACAATGAAAACATCGTAAACATGGGAGAACAACAACAAAAAAGAGACAACTGGTCATAGTTCTTCAACTCTACTGTCTGATGAATCAGCTAACTGCCAGGCTTTGTGAAGGATAATCTTTCTGTCTGAATCACTTTAGCATTTGCTTCTTGTCACACCCTCTTAGATTATACAAGGACCTGTGTTTCTTATTCTAAATTTTTTTGGGTAATCTTCTGGAAAAGAATGGCCTTTCCTAAATCTAGAAACAGCATATCGTTTGAGGCTATTTGTTTATTGCAATTAAAAAAATAAAACCCAAGAAAAACGTCAAGATGGTAAATTTGGTATAGTTAGATAAAACAGATTTTACCTTGACTATGTTATAAATCATTAAATGGAAAAATATTTCAATTAAAATATAACCACACCCACTAGGATGGCTATAATCAGTAAGATGGAAAGTTACAAATGTTTCCAGGTGTGGAGAAATTGGAACTCTTGGACAGCGTTGGTGGAGATGTAAAAGGATTCAGCTTCTGTGAAGAACAGTTTATTCCTCAAAATTTACATGTAACATGAACATATAACCCAGCAATTCCACTCCTATATATATGCCAAAGAAAACTGAATACACGTGCTCCAACGAAACAGGTACTCCACCATATAACGTGCACAAAAGCATTATTTACAACAGCCAAAAGGCAGAAACAACCCAAATGTCCTTCCATGGATGAATCAATTAACAAAATGTTGTCCTTGCATAGAATGTATCACTTAGTCACGAGAAGAAATGAAGCACTGATACAGGCTACAACATGGATGGACCTTCAAATGATTATAAGTGAAAGAAGCCAGACAGAAAAGGGAAACATGATATGATTCCATCTGTATGAAATGTCCAGAATGGCAAATCAGTACAGACAGAAAGTTAATGAGTGGTTGCCAGCAGTGAGGGGGACAGGAGAATGGGGAGTGATGGTAATGAGGAAGGGGTTTCCTTTTGGGGTGAAGAGATTCTAAAACCAGAGAGATGGTGGTTGCACGACACTGTGAATGTACTAAAAAAAAAAAAACATGTTTTGGAGTAATTATTTTCTTTTTTAAATTGAGGTATAGTTGTACAATATTATATAATTTTCGGGTGTACAACATAATGATTCAGCTTCTTTAAAGATTCTACTCCATGTATAGTTATTACAGAACAGTGGCTCTGTTCCCTGGGCTGCACAGTATATCCTTGTAGCTTATTTATTTGATACCTACTAGTTTGTAGCTCTAACTCTCCTCCTCCTATCTTGCCCCTCCCCCTTCCCTCTCCCCACTGGCAACCACTAGTTTGTTTTCTGTATCTGTGAGTCTGATTCTTTTTTGTTATATTCACTTGTTTGTTGTACTTTTTAGATTCCACATAAAAGTGATGTCATATATTTGTCTTTTACTATCTGGCTTACTTCACTTACTATGATAATCACTAGGTCCATCCACGTTGCTCCAAATGGCATGATTTCATTCTTTTTTATGGCTGAGTAGTATTCCAGTGTATATATGTGCCAGAGCTTCTTTATCCATTCTTTTTTTTTTTAATTAATTAATTTATTTTTGGTCAGGTTGGGTTTTTGTTGCTGCGCGCGGGCTTTCTCTAGTTGCGGTACACAGGCTTCTCATTGCGGTGGCTTCTCTTGCTGCAGAGCATGGCCTCTAGGCACATGGGCTTCAGTGGTTGTGGCGCACGGGCTCAGTAGTTGTGGCTCGCAGGCTCTGGAGCGCAGGCTCAGTAGCTGTGGCGCACGGGCTTAGTTGCTCCGTGGCATGTGGGATCTTCCCAGACCAGGGCTCGAACCCGTGTCCCTTGCATTGGCAGGTGGATTCTTAACCACTGCACCACCAGGGAAGTCCCTATCCATTCTTTGTTGATGGACACTTAGGTTGCTTCCGTGTCTTGGCTATTGTAAACAGTGCTGCTGTGAACAGTGGGGTCCATGTGACTTTTCAAATTAATGTTTTCATTTTCTTTGGATATAAAACATGTTTGACAGTTTGTAACATTAAAACATTTTAAAAACATGTAATAAAAAATGCCGTTGAGTATTTTAGTCCTCTCTCATTGAGCAGACAGTGTAAGTTGCAGTTGAGTGAACTGAGGTAATATTGAAATGTCTGCAAATAGCAGAAAAAAAATAACAAAAGGGGAAACACAGCAGAGAAGTCTTGTGAGCAATAAAGTTGCTAATTTTAAGTGAATGGAATCACTGTAGTAGAAGTCAGAAAAAATAATATTTGGTGGATAAATTCAGTCTAAGCTCAGAAGGAAGAGTTTGGTCCTCGTCCCAAGAAGATTTCGGCTTTCCGGTCAGCTTTGAATCAGAATCCTGAAACCGTGGATGAATAGCCCATGATGGCAGGATAAATGACAAGCAAATACCTGTGGACACAGGTGCGTCCACAGAGACCTGGCACCGCTATTAGAATTCAACCCATGATTCTCATCTTCCTGCTTTCTGAGAGTCAACGGGGAGGACTCCTATAGGAAACCACTGATTTTTGCCACGCCAGCGAGACACCCACTGTGGTGTGTTATGGATGTGACCATCACCATGGCTCTGATGTGAATTCCAATAAAATTCATGATGGAAGATAATTCAGTGCTGGGGATTTGCCCTCCCGCGATAGTAAACCAATAGCAACACAGCCCTGCCTGTCAATGCAGGGAAGCGCTGACAGATGACGACTGTGCTGATCCTTGCCTGCTCCCAAAGTTCTCGTACAAATAGCAGATGGAAATGCTTAGCGCATTCACACGGGATGTATTTTGCCTCGGTGCAGCTGACTGTGTCTGAAATCTTTACACAGAGGGATGTGGCCCTGAAAATCGGTGATCCAGTCCTAAACCAGAAAAGAAAATGAAGATGCAGGAGCCCTAAATGTTACAAACACAGTTCAAAGAGATGGATCTCCTCTTAGAAAACGATGGATTTCGGTACCTTGCATTAATGTTCAATTCAACCCAATTCATTGGAACAACAACAAAAAAAACTTGCTAAATGTATTTTCTGACCGTTTCAACACTCATTCCCTCTGTCACGAATGAAATATCATGGTGGACTAGTTTACTATTTATATATTAAAGCTGTTCCTGAGAATTTAAAGTGCTGTTTATTATCTTGAAATGTATTTAAGATATCTATTTTGTGCTGCCAGAGATGTTACACTAATTTTGTTTTTCACCTGGGAATCAGAGTAATTTGCACTTTCATTCTGCCATCATATTTTCTGTTTTCTGAAGTGCAACAGACATTAAAATTTGCTGTTGCTGTTTGGTTTTGTCTGGTCATCATCTCTACAGAGAGATCCCACAATCTGCAGTTATCCTCCCAGAGGTCAAGATTACCTGGGAAAAAGGTAAAGCCAAGAGGCAGAGAGCCAGACCACCTGTGACTCTGACTGTGTAAAGAACTTAACAGAAAAAACAAACAGAGAAAACCATTCTTACAAGTGAAGTTGGTGTTTCTGGTTCAGAGTTTTCCACCCCCCGGAAGGTTTGGTGTGAAGTGCTGTTAAAACATCATGAACTGAACAGGATTTGGAAGAAAACTTTGCTATAAACATGCTGTCAGTGGACAGTTTCATGAGTCACAAACTGGATTCGGATATGGAAGTCATTTAAAAAGCCAGTTTTCCTTATAAAGGCTGAATTTTCCATATAAGTTGATCTAGGTTAAATTTCACTAAAGTCGTAAATAAATATAAAAGTTAAGGTAGACATTCAGAAAACAGTGCTTTGTGGGGATGCAGAAGGCATCATAGGGCACTGAATCCCAGACTTTGGTTCCACAGGAATAGCCCAAAGTTTTTGCAGAGAATTTCTCCTAAATTTAATGAATGTAATGGGTCTGTAACATATATGCTTGCCATTAGAAAAGCAAAACCTTGCACTCAGATTCTTATAAATAACTTTCCTTGTGTCTTTACCCTGCCACGCATGATTCTCTAGGGAAAATACATTGTCACAACGATTTCATAATTTGTCATTTACCATGGAATCTACTTTCTTTTATTATTACGGGTTTGTCGTTTAAAACGACTAGATTTTAGATATTAATTGTAAAAATGCTAAGATGAATTCGTTCTTTTTTGTACTTTAAAACCTTTTATTTGCTTAATCATAAGGATAAATCCGTTCATTTTCTAAAACATAATTGTGCCTTTACATCATTTTCCAAGAGCTTCACACAGCCAAGCAGTTTGGATTATTCAGCAATTTCTTGACAATTAATGACGACACCTCGAACCTGGTTATTGCCCTGTTCGGTAATGTGTTGGTATGCACATTCCTAATGAACTAATTTCATAGGCAGTTGCATTTGGAAGCAAAAATAGAAACAAAATAACCAACTCAATATTTCAGTAACTAAAGTATGTTTCTCAGAGATAATACACAATTATTGTACATATTAAAATATATTAAATAGAGCCTTGAAAGAGAGAAGGAATTTATGAACTTTAAAAGGTGGTTGATTTTCCGTTTGTGCCCCAGCAAAACATGTGTAACTTGCATTTTTCTATGGGTACTTGAGATCTTCAACTGCTGGTTTATACCCAGATCTGTGTATTGCCCAAAGATTCCATTTCTAGAAGGAGCGTGCGTGTGTGTGTGTGATTTAGATTCCATGGACCATATTTTCTCCCAGGCATCTTACATTTTGATCAGCTAAACTTCCCCACCACTTATTTTCATAATAAGATGTGATTGGAAAAAGGGAGGAAGGGCTGGGTTTATCAGTTTGTATCGTTATGTACAGGAAGACCAATGGGTTTATGTTTTCAAAGGAGCAAATGAATATCAAGGGCAAATGGAAATGTTCTTTGGCTTAATCATGTGTTGTTTGTTTCTCTACATAAATACATCTCTGTCCTTTCATGTAGGGAATAGGATGAGAGGCCATTTCTTTCTTTCAGTTATAAGTAAAATGATAGAGAATGGTAACCTCTGCTTTTTCATTACGCCATACAGATGGTCCGATATTCCCTCTGTCCCCTAGAACCTGTGATGGGCTTTGTTCCCTGGTCAGAGGAATTCTGGGAAATTGGAACCTTACCCTGTGTGCACGTCACTGTTGTCGCCCCCTCTAATTTATGCATCCAGTGCATTCACTGTGTTTTTCATCGTTTATTGGAGTTGGATAAGCTTTTAATATCCCATGCCAATATACACTGTCAGGTCACTGTAATAACATCAATACAGTATTGACAAAAGGGCAGACAGAGTGATCGATAAAAGTGAAACAAAGAAAGGCAATAAGAAATAGATTCTAAAATATTTCAGAATGGAACTCAGGATACTGCTTGCAGTTCAGTAAGGTGACATAAAACTGGATTACTTAATACATGGGGTTTGTAGCACAGACTCTACGGCAAGAAGCTTAAATTGGATCTCCATTTCAGGCATACACAGAATTAATTTGCAGGTGACATGAGAGGCTTCAATTTAAAACACGAAGGCTATTGAAGAAAGAATGATAGTTAGACACAGGGAAATTGAGAGTTGAAACATTGTTATTTCTATTTAGTTCTAAAAGGGGAGATCGGCGAGCTTAGTATACCAACTGTGCAGCAAAAGATCCCATAAGAATCATCAGTAGATTTGCGGGGAAATAATTTGCTGAGAGCTGTGAATATCGCAGATGTACACAGAGGTTTTCCTCAGTAAACAAACAGGGATGAGAAACCCCAAAAGATAAGGAGCCCAAGTAGGAAATTCATAGGAATTCAACTCCACATGGCGAGGAAATCGGTGAAAAGGAAATCAGACAGGAATGTTGGTTGTGCTGTGGCGTGGAAGTGTAACATAGTTTATGAGGTCATGGTTGAATGATTGATGGTCTAGCTCCCTATTGGGATTAGGATGCCGCATCAGTCAGGGTAGTAGCATTATGCCAGGGGACACCAAAGGATTCCATCTGTTTTGGGGTAAAATGTAAGGAATAGGCAGGAAAAATACCCCAAACGCTGCACTGATCCTGATTTTGTAAAGCAATAACAATCCCTATACATGCATATTGTTATAACCTTATATATGGAGAACACACATGCATGTAAATATATATGTGTGTATATCAGTATGTGTCTGAGTACATATTTGAGTGTCTATATGTATATATACTGTATAACAGTTGTATATATACTGTATAACTGTATAACAGTTGAAATTGTATTAAGTAATACCTGGCTATTGCATTCATTACCTTTTTAGTTGGTAAGGTTTCTTTCGTTTGCTCCACATGTCTAGACAGTGGTGGCCAGTCCTTAGGTTGGACTCTCCTGGCTCCTAATTAAGGAGAAGGGCCAAAGACCCACTTCTGTGAGTCACCCATGACCATGGGTCACCAACGGCCAAGGGCAATGAACAGGGTCTGATTAAGTGTGAGGTCACCTGACTCCCAGATTATACTTGAGATGATTGAAAGGGAGGAAGTTTGCACTTTCCTTTTTGGGGGCACCAGGAGCTGTGGTTTGATTTACCCTCCAACAGAAATAGTTAGGGAGGTCAAGTCTGCATCATGTCTTAGGATCAAGAGAAAGGTGGCAGGATATTGGAGAACATTCCATGCTTGCCTTGCGTCCCCAAGTTGTAACTTTTTTTTTTTTTTAATGTGGACCATTTTTAAACTCTTTATTGAATTTTTACAACATTGTTTCTGTTTTATGTTTTGGTCCCTTGGCCGCGAGGCATGTGGGATCTTGGCTGTCCGATCAGAGATCAAACCCTCACCCCCTGCATTGGAAGGCGAATTTTCAACCACTGGACCGCCACGGAAGTCCCCCCAGGTTGTAACTTATTAATATTATCTTTGGGGAACAAAAGAGCGTTTCGAGACATTCCTTCACAGATAAACAAAAGATCACCCATGGTGAGGGGCCAGAAACCCGATTAGTAGGTGAGAATTCCCAAGTGTCTCTTGACAAATCTGGTAAGTTTTGTTCAAGCAAAATGCAGGGGGTGTGGCAAACAATGAAATAGTTCATTCTGAAAATGACATTCCACTAAGAAAACCAGCATTTTCCAGGAAAAGAGCTTCCTTTAGTGCTCGGGTTTTCATTAAGAGAGAACTGTAAATGTATTTCTTGTTCTTATATTGGAGACTGTTTTATGTGTCTCATCTTGCTTCAGTTTACATGAAGAAGTAATGAAAAGGTTTAAATTTTGAACATAGTGAATTAAAAGACATCTGAACTGTGTGGCTGCTGACTTTTGGCCTTTAAATTCTGATTCCCAGCAATTCAACCTTCATTATTTGACCCTGTTCTAATGGATTAAAAAATTAAATATAATTGTATAAAAAGTTTATAACATTAAAATACTTAGAAAATATCAGATTATTAAGAAACGTTTCATATTTTCAGAAAGCTGGTTTTCTCCTAAAATGTACAAATTTATTAAAAGTAGAAGATACAATACAAATTCTAGTTAACAAATTTTAAAAATGAGCTTTACAACTTGACATTTACATTGTGGCTAAAATAAGGAATGATAATCAAAATTCCAATGTAAGTTATAGAACTACATCTATATGTAGATATGGTATATTAAATATATGCATTATCTATATATACTATACATGTAACATATGTTATATATTATATACTATATATACTATAATTAACGTATACCATATATTAAACATATACTATACATAGTAGACAATAAAAATAGTATAGTATATATATATAGTATACACTATAAAAATACAGTTTTACACATGCTATATATAAGATATATATTTAGGGCTAAATATTTATCATTTAAAAAAATATTCAAGTCCTATTTTATATACCTAGTTTTATACATACTATGTATAAGCTCTGTATGTACATGTGTAAGGTATCCATATATGTAACTACATATATATGTATATACAGTATATTTTATGCATTATACAGTTATGTATATTATACATATGTAACATATAATATACATTTTATATTGTGCCCGTATACAATATATACATTAAATATATACTGTTTAAAGTATATTAAAATAGTTTAAAAAAATCAGATATATATAGTTTCATATATACTATATATAAGATATACATACATGAGATATATATATATAATTATAGAACTGTATATATAAAATATGACTTTAAAATATTGTTCAATGTCGTCACATGCTTCTCAGGGGCTGTGTGTGGCTTTGGTAAGTACCATGCTAATTTATGAGGATTCCTGGAACCACAGGTGGGAAAATGAAGGGAGTTAGTGCGTGCTGGGCTGTGCTGGGAAATGATACTTTTTATTCAATCATCTTGTGCATTAGGGGTTGGCAACCTTTTTCTGTAAAGAGCTTGATAGTAAATATTTTAGGCTTCCCAGGGTAGGAGGTGAAATTTGGATGGATATTCTGTAGGTGCTTATATAACCATTTACAGTGTTGCCATGGACACACGGAAAAGCCATTTCTAGTAAGAGCTCAGGGACCCTTGTTCTGCATTCCATCCAAGAGTAAGCGATTGAGAAATGAGCGTGTTGTTTTCCACTCATCTAAGCACTTCTGTAGCTCAAATCCTCCCACACCTCAGAGCAGTGTCCTTCCTACAGACAGCAAGGCTATAACCCACAGATCGCTGGGGTATTTGATTTCCGGAACATAACGTCAGTACTTTTGGGGGGCACGAAAGGTATTGGTGGGGGGGTACAGATTTCCGGGTTGCAGTTACACTCACTCCGCCAGAGGCGAGCCCTGGAACCCACAGGACATGCGTGCCCTGGCTTGTGCTGTGATACAGGAAACCCTAGAAGGCATGGACCCCACGTTAGGGAGCTGTCCATCCAGCTGTGTGGACTGAATTGCATACAAGGATTTAGAAGCATAAACCTGATTTTGAAATATTCTTGTGTCTCTGTCCATGGCTCTGGGATTGTGTCTAATTTTTTCACTCATGTTTCAAAACATAATATGTAAAGTGAGATAGGATTCTCTCCCAGGACTTCTGAGCGGCAAATGAACTCATGAGGGAGCAGATTTTTCTCAGTCCCTGAGGGAAGAAAGGAGGCTTCACAGAGGAGATGTGACTCAATGTACATTTTGGACATTGAGACTGTCGAGGGGTTTTGGGCAAGGGAAGCAGCGCAAATGCAGTAATGGATTTGCAGGGAAAGTAGGGCTTTTTATTCTCAAGTGAGATTCACGGAGCTGTCCCTCCGGAGATGGGAGAGAAATGAATCACAGGGTCGGGGGCAGGGTCTCGTGTGGCACTCCCGGCAGCTAGCAAGTGCTCAGTAAATGCTTTCCGGATCAACCAACCACTCAGTCAGTCAGTCAATCACCAATCTGTCCATCAAAGCAAGAATCGGTAAGACACTAGAACCTGATCCCCCAAGGAAACATAGAATGGCGTGAGCGATTCGGGCAGGGAAAGACATACTTATGTGTATTTTGGGAGCATCATGTTGGTGGCGCGAACAGGCATCTGAGAGATTGTGTAGTAGCCGTTGGGGAGAAGTACACAGCTCTGAATTCTGACACCGCTTGGGACACGGGAAGGAGCTGATTGAAAAGGGCTCTAGGAGTGTGTTAACTTTGTACGGCTGCCGTAACAAAGTACCACCACCGGGGTGTCTTAGCACAGCAGGAATCTATTATCTCATAGTTCTGGAGGCCCGAAGTCCAAAATCAGGGTGCCGGCAGGATCACGCTTGCTTTGAAGCCCGGAGGGGAAGGATTCTTCCTTCCCTTTCCCCAGGTGTCTCTCAGTGGCGGCGGCATCATGCCAAGTCTCTGCCTGCATCTTCACCCAGCAGTTTCTTCCCTCTGTGTGTGTGTCCCGATCCCCTCTTCTTATAAGGACACCAGTCCTATTGGATCAGGACCCACCCTACTCCAGTAAGACCTCATCTTAATTATATATATGTATAGATATATTTGGTAGGGAGTCAGAGTTCCACGCCTAACACAGTAGAGGTACACTCCACACTTCTCGGTAACTAATGCAGCGTGAAAAGTGAGCAGATCTCAGAACATCGTGCATGGTGCCAAAGTCTCTATGTTGGGTGTGGATGACCTTGACCTAACCTGATGTGAAGGACGTCGCCAGCACCTTAGCTGTTGAACCCACTCCGTTTATAGTGCCTGAGAATTATTTAGGAAGGACTTGGCACCAGAGGGGTGGACTTAGGAGAACTCACAGCCCGTGGAGATCCAGGCCAGATCACGGTCGTGTCTCTTCCATCAAGTAACCACTTACTGCAGGAAGAGAGTGTAACGCTGCTTGTGTGCTGATGTGGAAACCTCATGTGTGTGACAAAAGCAACGTGCAGGAAGGAGGCTGTGTCAAGTCTACTAACAAACGTGTAAAACAAACACACACGAAATTACAATGTCGACCCTCTCATCTGTTTCCACGATGTCCAGGGAGAGAAGTACGAGAGCCTAGAAACTCTGAGTGGAGTTTGGGAGGAGTACTGAGTACCATTTTGAACCTTGGGATTTGAGACCATTTTAGGGTGTTAATTATTTTTAAATTAACAGTTGGTTTGAATACGGGTACTGACACACACTGTCTGCGTCTTTGTGGATACCCCATTGAACCCTCGCTCTGAGTCTTTGTTGGGTATCATTTCCCGGTGTTTTGTAGAAAGAAGCTGATACAGAATCCTTCAGAC
This sequence comes from Pseudorca crassidens, assembly GCF_039906515.1. Classification (NCBI taxonomy): domain Eukaryota; kingdom Metazoa; phylum Chordata; class Mammalia; order Artiodactyla; family Delphinidae; genus Pseudorca; species Pseudorca crassidens. The sequence continues at coordinate 132,275,296 of NC_090317.1, read as the reverse complement.
GCAAGGTTGGCGGAGAGTGGTTTCCTTATCCTGACATAAACGACTTCCATTCTTGAGGCTCAGTGTCTAACCCTTCGGCACCCTGAGGTCTCAGAGTCTAACCCTACAGCACCGTGAGGTCCCTTATGGAAACACAGGAGACTGTGTTCTCAGGACCAGCAGCCAGCCATGCAGGAATTGCCAGTAGAGGGGAGAGTAAAGAGTAAGGTCACGAAAGCGTGAACGTGAAGCAAGTACATGGGGAAATAATATTGCTTGTTCGAGGGGCACCTTTCGAGCTGCAAGTGGTTCTTTCTCTTCTGCCTTTGCTTTTGAACGATCGATCCAAGATGCTCTCTATTTGCAAGAGAGAAGGAGACAATTACCATGCCCGTTGGGAAGCCGGATCTCTAGCCGTCCAGTTTCACAGCACGTTGGTTTTCAGCCTGGACGGTCTGTGTAATACTGCGCATTACAGGAGTCATTTAGGGACTTCCTTTGTGGTCCAGCGGTTGAGACTCCGAGCTCCCAATGCAGGGGGCACGGGTTCAATCCCTGGTCGGGGAACTAAGATCCCGCCTGCTGCATGACACGGGGAGGTGCATTCCAAGAGCTGCTCATGTTGGAGTGGTGGTGTAGGTTGAACTGTCTCCCACACCTAAAAGAGAGACGCTGACATCCTAACCCCTAGTACTTGCGAATGCAACTTTATTTGGCAATAGGGTCTTTGCAGATGTAATCAGGTTAAGCTGACGTTGTTAAAGTTGACAATTCAATATGATTTATAAAAAAGGGGAATTTTAGACATAATGACACATTTGAGACAAAAATGTCATTAGAGCTTAGGTAAATTTTAAGAGTAAATTTTTATGTACCCTTTAACCAGTAGAGCTTTTAGAATGTGCCAAAAGCAAGTGAAATCTTTAAAAAAAAAAAAAAAAAATGGGAAAAGATGCTGATGAATTGGTAATTAAGACTCGGAGTCACATTCCTAAGCAGTTCTCTGTCTCTGTCAGTTTTCATTACAATTAAGTTTTAAAACACATACAAGCCTCCCTTTAATCAGAACGGAGAGAGGGGTGCTCCCTTGATCGGTCACGTGAAGAAAAAAGTTGGCATCATCCCCCGGAAAGGTGGCAAAAGGTGTGAAATCTAAGAGACTGTCTACAGTGCAGTTATTTTCACATTCCCTGCCATTGCATAATTCAGACCCTCTCCATGCTCAATTGGCTATTTTCATCTTTAAAGCAAAGAGGAAAAATATAACCTTTTAAAAGCAAATCTTCAGGTGGGAATGTTGGCGTATTTGCCTGAAAACGCATTCATTTTTGCTCCAGAAGACAATTTGCAGCGGGAAATCATTTCCATCTCAGCCAGGAGGTTGGAAAATAAAACTAGAATTGAAAGTTTTTCACCCGGCGTCCTGGAGGTGGGATGTGGCCGTGGCGGGGAATGTGCTAATATTTTCGCAGCTTTTGTAATCGCGCCCTCATTTGCATGGGATGTGTTTGGGTTTTCTGCCAGGTTGCTCTCTGGCTCGAATCTGAATCAAGGTGGATCTTTGTGCAAATTTAAATTTTGATTTGTGAATCGAGGGCAAACATTTTCCCTAATGGTTTCCAAATTGCTCAAAAGGCTTCAAATATAAATGGTAATCAGTTGATTTCAATCTGAAAGGAGTTTGTGCTCTCCCGAGAGCATTCAGACTTTAACTGACAGGTTACCAGAATCCAACCATTAGGTCTGTTTGTGTTGACTGTAGGAAGGGAAATTCAATTCGGTGGTTCCTTTCTTAAAGGTATCCATTAGCATACGTGTAAATGGCATGTACCTACTGCCTCCGAGTGGGGAAGGATAATTTGCTGTGAAAAAGATTCACCTAACTTCCTGTAGAAATCCCTTCCCTCTGTTTTCTTACAATATCCAACTTACTAATGACTGGCTTGAAGTATGTTGAGAAACATACGCCGTAGTCAAGATTTATGTAAGAATAAAGGAGCTAGTCTTGGTATCTAAAGGAGATATAGCTTTGGGAGTTTTAACTAGCCATGTTCTTTGAACTCAGGTACATTTACCTAGAGGGAAAATAAAGTTTACGTCCACTGCTCAGCTTGCAATGAAGATGCAGTTTAGGGAAGAAGAAAGGACCTTATTCTGAACCTCTAGGCTCTTTGCCCTTGGCAAACTGTGTCACGTCTCTAAGGTTCAGCTTACTTGGTTGTAAAAAGCAGATAAAGTATAGGTATGTGCTTCAGACACTTGCACAGCTGCAGTAATGTTACTGGTTTTGGTTGGTCTTCCAAAATCATTGAGGAATTAGACGGTCGGGATTAGTAAAGGTGTCTTGTGAGAAACGTTCTGTAAACTCACAGCCCAGGAAGATTGCAGTTCAAGTTCAGCTGTGGCTGGGCGGTAAGGCAGGAGAAACCTCCCTCTTAAGTCCTAATTCCAGGAATACATCATCTTGACGTCAGGCACACAGGAGAAGCAGTCTCTCTTTTTTTAAATTGAGACACAGTAGACATATAAACTATGTAAGTTTGAGGTGTACCACCTGTTGGTTTGGTACCTTTTGTATGTTGCAATATGAGTGCCACTGTAGCGTTAGCTAATACCTCTATCGTCACAGAATCACTTCTTTTTTGTGTGGAGAACGATTAAGATCTAATTTCAAGTTTATAATACAGTATTGTTGACTATAACCTCTATGTTATGCATCAGATTTCCAGAACATTGTTCGCTACTAACTGTTCTTTTGACACTGATGAATTTGCCAGTGCGTTTTGGTGCTACCAAATATAGCTTGCAATGCTGGTAGTGCACAGGATTATGGATTCTGTAGACTGAACATGGCTTAGGAAAACTGGGATGGCTAGATAGTGATCACAGGTCACCTGATAAGTTTGGAAAGGTTTGTGCCAAAGGCTGGAAGCCAGCTAGCCACGGGCTAATGTGCACCTGCTTCATGTCTTTTCATGGCTTGAAAGCTCATTTCTTTTTAGCACTGAATAATATCCTATTGTCTGGAAGCACCCTAGTTCATTGATCTATCCACCTACTGAAGGACATCTTGGTTGCTTCCAAATTTTGGCAGTGATGCATAAATCTGCTATCAGTATCCCTGTGCAGAACATATACTGTGTTTTTGACATATTATATCCAGCTTAAACACTGTGTTGATGTCATTTCTTATCCTGTCTTGTACTAAATCCCTACAGGGAATTTTTCTCCTCACATTTCTAATTAAAAAGCAAAAAGAAGGAAATTCCCTGGTGGTCCAGTGGTCAAGACTCCATGCATCAGTGCAGGGGGCATGGGTGCAACCCCTGGTCAGGGAACTAAGATCCCACATGCTGCATGGCATGGCCAAAAAAAAAAAAAGGAAAAGGATTAAAAAAATGGAGGCAATCAAAGACAGGACCAGAAAAAGCTTTGAGGGCAGACAGTGAAAAATGTTTTCATATCCACAGTGCCTAGCACAACGTATGGCGTATTTTTTTTTAATATTTATTTATTCCTTATTTATTTTGGCTCCACCAGATCTTAGTTTGCGGCATGCGTGATCTTTAGTTGCGGCATGAAGGCTTCTTAGTTGTGGCATGCAAACTCTTAGTTGCGGCATGCGGGATCTTTTAGTTGCGACATGCAAACTCTTAGTTGTGGCATGCGAACTCTTAGTTGCGGCATGCGAACTCTTAGTTGCGGCATGCATGCGGGATCTAGTTCCCCGACCAGGAATTGAACTCGGGCCCCCTGTGCTGGGAGCACGGAGTATTACCCTCTGGACCACCAGGGAAGTCCCTGTATGGTGTATTTTAGATGTTTAATATATAGATGTTAAAATATTATATGGCTACATGATATGTGAACCCCAAAATATTAAAAAATTCCACACATTTATAAAGAAGTGGGTAATATCAGAGAATCTATCCAACTTTTGCTTTAAATAGAAAGCTTGCTCATTATGAGGTGAAAAACGAAATATTCAGGAACAGGTCATTCAAGTACGTTAGGATATACCCTTCTGCCATCGACTGCCCATCTTGGGTTTCTAATTCACTGGATTCTTTGCTCCTGGTCATTACAGATACTATAATTTTTCATTAGCCCTTTCATAGAGGTGTATGCATAAATACAGAATTTGGTTTAACTCACGAGAACCCTACAATGAATGACTCAATGCTTTCGGCTTCACAGCTATTCTTGTGTCTTTTGAAACCACGTAACAACCCTGATTGTTGCCTTAGTGCCAAAGACCCATCTGGGTTTTCAATCGAAGTTATGACAAAAGTAACAAGGGCTTCTGATTGTCTAGCACATTTTGTCTAGACCCAACTCATAAAACATTCAACGTGATACAAAAGAGCCGTCCAGTCCTTTTAAACAGATGGCTTTGAGGAAGTTTCCTCAAATACATTGTTTTGTATTCAAAACAATGTATTTGCTGCATTCATCCCCGGGCACATTGACCAAAGCGGGAAGATAGCGTATCTGAATTGACAGGCCAGCCAGGTTTCCCATCACCGCCTTGAGACTGCTTTTGGAAATTGTGTCGTAGTCACGTTGATCATCTCTCTAGAGAGAGGCCTGATGGAACAGAGGGACCTCACACTGAACCCTAAAATAGCAGAGACCTGTCAGTCTAGGGCTTTCCGCCATCAACAACATTATGCAAAAGATGCCTGGGGTGGTAGCAGCACATCCAAAATTAAACGACTAAATGCCAGTGAAAAATGGCTCTCGCACCTCTACCAACCTCAGTGCGTGTCAAAGAAGGAGCCGCTGATCGCTCAGAGCTTCGAAAGCAAAGGGCTCCGTCAAGCCAAGCCACTCTTGGAACGGCAGTTGGGGAGGAAGCCACAGCTGTGCACGCACACACTTCGTAACGAGTCCCACCCCGCCCATCTGCATGTCTCTTCTTCAAGAACGGCCAGGGTGTACTGTGGGTAGAGGGTCTGGAAGGCTGAGCTCTGCAAAGTGGAGGAACCCCCAAGCACAACAGCCAACGTGGAACAGCAAACCTTTCTTTCTGTTCCTGCAGGTGGCACGCACACACACAACTCAAAAGTCTGTGCCCACCGAGAGGATAAAAATGGACGCATAGAGGGGCTTCCCTGGTGGCGCAGTGGTTGAGAGTCCGCCTGCTGATGCAGGGGACACGGGTTCGTGCCGCGGTCTGGGAAGATCCCACATGCCACAGAGCGGCTGGGCCCGTGAGCCATGGCCGCTGAGCCTGCGCGTCCGGAGCCTTGTGCTCCGCAACGGGAGAGGCCACAGCAGTGAGAGGCCCACGTACCGCAAAAAAAAAAAAAAAAAAAAAAAAGGACGCATAGACACGTGTGTCAGACCGCTGCCCCATCTGCCCTGTACATTCCTGCACGGGGAGTTTGTTGGAAATTCCCACCGTCTACCACTTCTCTCCCCTACGAGCACATACCCGTCCTTCAAGACTTGCTAAATTTGTAACCTTCCCAGGGAAGTCTTTTGTAACATTCTCTCCCTCAGAAATGGTTCAATGGCTATCCCAAATCATGGTCCCGCCACTTGGTGTGTCACTTGCATTGGGGACTTTCTGACTGCATTGCTCTGTGACATAGCTCTCCACGCGATGCTGAGGTTGACACATCCCGGGGTCCCCCGTCAGCTCTGATTTCCTCCGTCTTCCGATGGACTGGAGAAGCATCCCTTTTCTCTTGCATCAATCATGGATCAATCCGAACTTCAGATGTGTCCTGGAATGGACTCTGTAAATGGAGAGCTCCCATAGATGCAGGACGTGAGCATTATTATCCTAGAGTCAGGAGCTTTGTGTCTGCCCCTCACAGAACTGGCTGCCTCAGGACCTCTGACATGAGGGCACAATTTTTAAAAATTGTAGTAAAATTCACGTGACATAACATTAACCGTTTGAAGTGCAATTCCGTGGCAGGTGGTCCATTCACACGACGGTGTATAACCATCATCACTATGGAACTCCATAGTATTTTCATCAGCTCAAACGGAAACCCTTTACCCATTAGGCAACCACCCATCTGCTCTCTTTCTCGATGGATTTGTCCATTCTGGACATTTCCTCTAAAGGGAACACTGCGTCTGTTTTAACGTGATAATTCTGCAAAGGGTCGAGGGTGGAAGCTACGCTGCCTACCAGTATAGTCCAGGTGAAACAGATGCATGACAGCTTCCGACCACTGTCGACGGAAATAGAGAAACAACGTAGTGGGATAATTGATCCTAACTCAGCTCTCCGTTTGTATTTCCATCATTTCTGAAGAGTCTGACGATTATTAGATATCTGAATCCCGGGTTGAAGAAATGACACAACCGAATCTTCCTGCTCTAACTTTTCAATTCTCACCTCAGGAGATGCTTGTGTCTTTTTTTTCTTTTTCTTTCTTTCTTTCTTTTTTTCTTCTGTACAACTATCACTGTCATGGATTGATGTCTGCTTCCTTGGGTTTATTTTAAATCATAAGGACTGAGAAAAGACGGACTCTCTAAAGAAGGTCATGGATTTGAAGGAAGGTTGGACTGCCTGTTGTCGCACCGGGTGATTCCGTTGTGCAGTCGTCTCTCGGGTTCTGTTTGGACTTGTCACGTTTGCGCCGAGGGAATGAACCAGTCGGTGGTGTTTCGTATACAAGCACAGAGGACAGAGAAGATTCTTTCTCTTGACGGCAGCAAGGATGGCATGATTTCGCCGATATAATCCTTTGTTTAGGAAGGGATCATCATCTGAAACGTTGAAGTTTCGATGTGGAGAAAACAGTAATGTCGAGAGTCACGAGAGTGTTTCCTTTTTATTTTCATTGAACCAAAACCACCAAGTGTTTGGAGAGGCAGGAAGAAAAGTAATTTAAACAAACAAAAAAAATCAAATCAAGCTTTTAATAAACACTAACCTATGCAGCCCAAAAAACAAACAAAACCAAGCTCAGTTCTTTATTTTCATTACACCAAGTTGTTCTATCCTATAAATGGTCCCATTAATACTCAGTGTAACCTTTTTGTGGTTTTCTTGCTTTAAGGCATGCAAGGGAAAGCAAAGCTCAGGGAAGAAAGAAAAAGGTTTTAAATTTTAACATAAAACAATTAGCGGGTAGAGTTTGACATTGGCGTGGATGGGACAAGATGCAGGTTGCGTTTTAGAGGAAACCACAGTTAGGTTTACAACAGGACCAATTATTTCTTAGCGATGTAAAGACGGTTTCAAACAACGGTCCTCCTATGTCTTTCATAAATGGCTTCCATTGCTTTCCTCTATGTCACTGAGAGGCTAGATGTCTTTCACTTGTTTTAAAACCATGAATAACCTGAGTCTGCACGTGACAGCCGTTTACCAGAAGTCTTGAGGTGTGAATCTGGGTCTGACCGTTGGGTTTGCCAGGCGAGGCTACCTGTTGTAGGAACAGTGTCTGAATCACAGGGGCTTCGTCCAGCAGGAGTTCATGGCTTGCTGACATCACAATCCATCATGGGCGGTGGTGTCCCTTCCAGAGGTCCCTTCAAAGACTGGGCCGGAAAAGGCTTTGCCTGATCAAGCAGGTGGAGGTCACCTGGGCCACTGTATGTTTCCATACAATGGAAAAGGCAGAGGGTGGAGGAGACTAGTGCACACAGCGTGCGGTGGTATGCGTCACTCTTGCCTAAATCCCACGGATGGGAACTAACCTCCTGGAAGCTGGGCTAGGAATTCCAGCGGGGGAGAGGAAGAGGGATGCAGCCAACCTCTGTCACAAGCACACCGTGTGACGGCTCCACATAACACAACACAGTGACCTGCCACATTTTAGGGACATCACCCTAACACAGTGAGATAGGAAAGGAGGCAACTTCATCATATGCCTTGCAGTACACCTTGCTTTATGTCCAGAACTCATTCTCAGTGGCCCCAACTCGAGCCCCGTTCTCCCCATTCTATCAAATATCTCTGCTGAATTGCTCTCTCCCCATATGTAGCACGGCACCCATGGAAGCCTAAATATTAGTATTTCTTGAAGACATAAATACACATCAGTCAGGTCTTACAATTGGATCCTTCTATTATTAAATTCCATGAGTAATTTAAAACAAAATCCAACCCAATCAAAAAATGGGCAGAAGACCTAAGCAGACATTTCTCCAAAGAAGACATACAGATGGCCAACAGGTAGATGAAAAGATGCTCAACATAGCTAATTATTAGAGGAATGCAAATCAGAACTACAAAGAGGTGTCACCTCACACCATTCAGAATGACCATCATCAAAAAGTCTACAAATAATAAATGCTGCAGAGGATGTGGAGAAAAGGGAATTCCCACTATTGCTGGGAATCTAAACTGGTGCAGCCACTATGGAGAACAGTATGGAGGTTCCTTAAAAAACTAAAAATAGAGCTATCATACGATCCAGCAGTTCCACTCCTGGGCATATATCCAGAAAAGATAAAAACTCTAATTCAAAGCGATACATGCACCCCAATGTTCATAGCAGCACTGTTCACAATAGCCAAGACATGGAAGCAACCTCAATGTCCGTCGACAGATGAATGGATAAAGAAGATGTGGTACATATATAAGTGCAATATTACTCAGCCGTAAAAGAACAAAATAATGCCATTTGCAGCAAACATGGATGGACCTCGAGATGATCATACTAAGTGAAGTAAGTCAGACAGAGAAAGACAAATATTGTATGAGATCACTTCTTCTTCTAGGGAATTGAGCGATGACTTATAAACTTTACATGTGTAGCTAATATGAAAAGTCCTAGACGTTTGATATGTGTCTTCCAAAAATAAATGTACTCTTCTCAGAGTTAACAATGTCACAATATAGTTTCCCTCTGACATACTTTGGAATTTTACCTCTGAACAACTGACAGTTATCAGGGGATCCCTTCAGAAGATCCAAATTTAAATGTAATAAAATTTTAACAATAATTTGATCTTTACTGTGACAGTAGCATTCGTTGAATGACACCACCGTCCTCATGGAATATTCCTGATTTTTCTGCCCTCAAATATTATGACAGTCCTTTCAAATCATTATCTTGAACTATCCTTTCAATAACTCTGTCAGATTACATAATACAGGGGAGGGAGGTCTGTACGTAATGTAGCCAATCTGCTCTAGAATTTACACATGAGTTAAAAGGTGGTCCAAGTTAGTAGTTAACATAGATGGGACTATTTGAGGTGAAACATAAGGACAAACTTCTGTTGAGGAGAAAAGATAGTACATTTGGCATGTGTTATAAAAGTATGGGGCGGTTACCCTTTAATCAATGACATAAACTATTTGACAGGTTGTAGTAGCATTTATAGCTGTAGAGACGATGACGCATGTCTTGAAAGCCAAAAGGAAAAGATGTTCAAAACAAAACAGTGATACAAGCCAACGTTCCAAGTGCAAGATTCCAAGGCAATGGTGTACACACATGTGCTAAGTCAGCCACTTTAATTTCCACAAATTGCTGGAGCAGGAAATTGAAATCATTTAATGGTATTTCTGGCAAGTTGAAAATTCCCACTCTGCTTGTGGAGTTTTATATAGACTGGCAGAGAATGAAGCCTTTATCCTTTATAGAGTTCAGAGACAACGGGTTTTACGAAAGAGGGCAACATGAACAGGAGACCTCTAGCAATGCTGGCGCATCTCCAAGTGCAGGATGGAAGTTGGAAACAGGAACTGCTATCATCACAATCCAGGGCAAATCTATCAGCAATGCAAACCAGAGACGTTCCCAAAGGTCTCGAAGTCAGAGGTGGTAGACGTGAAGAAGAAAGCACACATCCCCATTACCAGAAACCTGGAAAGTAATTCCTGCCATTTGGACACTCCAAATCCTCAGGCCAAACAGAATCTCCTTAGTGACCAGCATTAAGGCTCATAAGAGAGCTGTGCACTGAATCAATTCTTGCACAAAAAAGAATGTGGAAAGAGCAGAGAAGCCCACCAACACCTTAGGAGTTCAAAGAAAGAAGTTTCCTCTTCTCTGCCTGCCGTTGATTCAGTATGGCAAAAGGCTTTGTTGCAGTCGATTCCTTAAGGGGGCAGCAAGAATTGTGGGTTGACCAGAAGGAGAGCATATGGGCAACCATTCCTTGAGGCACAAAGAGTAAACCAAGAAATAAAGCAAGAACAAGGAATAAACCAAGAAAGGACCAGAACAAGGCTTGAGGAATCGTCCTTGTGTAACTGACAAAAACAGTGCACAAAATACCCTGGGTGAAAGAGTTTTTAGACAGTGAAAACTTCTGAGAAGAAGCCCGCCAACATCTTAGGAGCTCAAAGAAAAAAGTTCTGAGATTAAATGCTTCTCCCATCCGTGCCTTGTTTTCCCATACGAGCCGCACTAAAGGGGGGATTTCATAGAATTTACTAGACTATTTATCAAATGCCTTGTCTTTCCACTGTGGTTTCTGACTTAACATATTTGAAAATGAGTCAGTTGAATGAAGCCAGGTTTTGGTCTTGTAGCGTTTTCTTCAGAGGTTCTACTTGGGCTGGGATTTGAAACAGTTGAGCATATTTTGTTTTATAATTTCCTTCTTCCAAAAATTGTCTAACTGACTTTCTTGAGCCATAATGTTTTTTTCTTTTCTTTTTTAACCACCAAACGCTCCTTATTGATATTGATAATAATCAATGCCTTATCATGTGGAAAACCTTTGGGAGCATAGCATACATTTCCTAGTATGATGACTGTGGTCATTTCATAATTCCTAATGCAAACTTAAGTCTTTAGTCGACCTAGAATCTGAATACTAGATTTCTGTGTTTTCTCAGCTACAAAATAAATCTCCTCAGTTCTTTTCCATGGCTTTTATTTTTGTGAAAATGATAAAAGAATAAAGTTTTATTGGTTTAAGCTAAAGTGGACATTATTTTCTATGTTAGTATTTGCACAATGTCAATGAAACTGCTTCATCCAACACCCAATTTTACATTTTTAAAATCATTGTACAATAGGGATTACGCATTCCAGAGAAATTTGAAAATTGAGTTCATGGAAATGAAGACCATATTCTGTGTTCTTTTTAACTTTAAGGTATTCCTGAGTATTAAGATAATGATTAGAACATTCGAGATTTTCACATATTATATGATATTCAGTATAAACAACCACATATTCTTTTTATTGGAGTATAGTTGATTTACAATGTCATGTTAGTTTCTGGTGTACAGCATAGTGATTCAATTATACATATATGTACACATATTCTTTTTTCGTATTTTCCATTATGGTTTATTACAAGGTGTTGAATATAGTTCCCTGTGCTCTACAGTAGGACCTAGTTGTTTATCTATTTTATATATAGAAGTGTGTATCTGTTAATCCCAAACTCCTAATTTATCCCTCCCCCCTTCCCCTTTGGTAACCAAAAGTTTCTTTTCTATGTCTGTGAGTCTATTTCTGTATTGTAAATAAGTTCATTTGTATCATTTTTTTTAGATTCCACATTTAAGTGATATCATGTATGTCTTTGTCTGACGTAAATCCCTCAGTATGCCAATCTCTAGGTCCTTCCATGTAGCTGCAAATGGCATTATTTCATTCTTTTTTATGGCTAATACTCCACTGCATATACGTACCACGTCTCCTTTATCCATTCCTCTGTCGATGGACATTTAGGTTGCTTCCATGTCTTGGCTTGAATTCTGACCTTTCTGAAAGTTTCAGCTGAATAGGTTTAGCCTTATTTTCACTCTGTAACGGGAGTCTCACTTTTACTCCATAAAGGACTAACAATGATTATTTTATCCGATTTCCTGCTCCTGCTGTCAAATACATGAAATCAGAAATAAAGTCCGAAGCATCTCATCCCCCCTTACCTCCATCATTTCTGCAAAGCCAAAGCCAACGTGGAGGTACACTGTCATTGTTCCCAAATACAGACTGTGCCTGCCACTGTTCTCTTTGGGTCCTGTTGTCTCTGTGTCTGCCTGGTACCATGCCTTACGGACACTCTCACCTAGAATAAACGTGTTACCTTGAACCTCATTTAATAAGGCTTGATTATATTCTAGAGATCTAACTGGTCTTCTGTTTTCAAACGCGAATGGATTCATGAAAACGCCTACTGTAAATCTCTTCCTCAATTTTTACCCCCAAGTTCGTATTTTTTGTTGTTGTTTCTACTTCTGATGTATTACATTCAGATTCTTCTTTGATGTACTAATCACCTGAATATTTCTCTTTTATTTCAGAAAGCTTTATTGAGAAATAATTTATGTCACAGAATGCAGATTTTCACTGTAAAAATCAGTATTACCCTGTGTGTACAGTGTTACACACAACCCATCAAGATATGAGGGACCAGAAAGGTCCATCATTCCCCTCACCAGAAGAAATCATTGATCAGATTCTATAGTTTTGCCTACTTCATAAAACTGGAATCCACAGTATCTACTCCTTTGTCTCATTTGTCTTAATTTTAGAATTTTTCATATTGCTGTTTATCAGTGGTTCTTTTTTTTTTTTTTTTTTGTGGTACGCGGGCCTCTCACTGTTGTGGCCTCTCTTGTTGCGGAGCACAGGCGCTGGACGCGCAGGCTCAGCGGCCATGGCTCACGGGCCCAGCCGCTCCGCAGCATGTGGGATCTTCCCGGACCAGGGCACGAACCCGTGTCCCCTGCCTCGGCAGGCGGACTCTCAACCACTGCGCGACCAGGGAAGCCCTATCAGTGGTTCTTTCTTATCATTGAATCTGACTGTGTTTTTTTGTTGTTGCTGTTTTGTTTTGTTTTGTTTACTCACCTGTACATAGTTACCTGGCATATTTCTACTTTCCACCTATCATGAATAAATCTATCAATATTCTTGTGTAACACGTTTTGAAGACATGCATCTTTATCTTTCTTGGTTCCATACATATCCACGGGAATTGCTGGTTTATGGAAGTTGTATTTATGTAACTTTTTAAGACACAGGCTGACAGTTTTCCACAGTGTTTGCACCATTTTAAACACATCCTCACCAACATTTGGTGTGGTGATCTCCTTTAAATCTTAGCTATTCTAACGTGCACTAATGACATCTAATTTTGGTTTTATATTGTAGTAGTTCCCTAATCCTAATGACATTGAGGGCATTTTAATATGCTTATCGTTCACTTGTTTAGCTCTTTCTGAGAAGAATATTTAATTTTGCAAAAACGTAATTTGATCATCTTCCTCGTGGTCAGTGCTTACATTTTAAATCATTTTGAGTTGAGTTGTATGCATCCTCAGAGGTGGGGGTTGAAGTTCATTTTTATCCGTATGGATATCGACGGATTTCAGCAACACTCGTTGAAAATATTTTCCTTTCCCACTGCATTTCTTCATCACTTTTGTTTACGAAAAGTCTACACATATGTAAGTCAAATTCTAGACTGTTTTATCCCTTCAATCTGTCTCTCTCTTCTTTGGCTACTATCACATTCCCCCCCCCCCCAATTTTTTAATTGTGGTAAAATACACGTAACATAGAATGTACCGTATATTCATAATATTGTACAACCACCACCAAGCATCCATCTCCTGAACCCTTTTCCTGCTGTAAAACTGCCCATCTGGGCTTCCCTGGTGGCGCAGTGGTTGAGAGTCCGCCTGCCGAGGCAGGGGACGCGGGTTCGTGCCCCGGTCTGGGAGGATCCCACATGCCGCGGAGCGGCCGGGCCCGTGAGCCATGGCCGCTGAGCCTGCGCGTCCGGAGCCTGTGCTCCGCAACGGGAGAGGCCACAGCAGTGAGAGGCCCGCGTACCGCAAAACAAAAACAAAAACTGCCCATCTCTTCCTCCAAACCCTGACAACCAATATTTTACTTTCTGAGTCTATGATTTTGACATTTTAAAGTCCTCATGAGTGGAATCACAGCTTGATATCAGTAGATGCAGAGAAATTCTTGGTCGAGTGCGAATTCTCCACTTTTTCTTCTTTTATTCCAGGCATTATAATACAGAAATTATATCCTTATATATAATATACCTAATAGTAGTAGATAAATAATATTGTTTATTCATGATATAATTAATACTAATATTACTTTAATATTTATAATTGGTATCAATATGATTATGTCTGATGTATATAAATTATTTAATTTCTGTAATATAATGCCTGGAATAGACAAAAGAAAAAAATATGTATTTTTCAGGTACAGGTATCCCATGTTTGTCACCCTTATCCTGAATTAATTCGTCTCTTGATACTGTTGTGAGTGACATTTTACTCCAGTCCACTGATGAGATCTGTAGTCTGTTTCTCCAGTCCAGGGAAACTCATGAAATCTCTGCTCAGCAATTTGGCTTTCCTGAGACCGTTCTGTATTACGGTCCTTTGAGGCTCACACTGAATCGATGCAATGAGCAGTCAGGCCAAGATTGTTAAGGGAATTTGTACTGACTTTTGAGCACAGCCTTCTGTGACCCTCCTTTGTTGCAGATGGGCACCCCTGATTTACAGGGTCATGGGCTTTCTTGAAGGTCAGCCTCTGACTTGCCAACCTGGAGAACGGGTGATCTTCCCCCCCGGTTACTTGTACTGTCACACAGGGAGTGCCCTCAGGTGACCAGTCAGATACGTGCCCACATCTCATCTATTTTTCTCTCTCTTTACATGAGGATGTTGACACCTTGCATTCTTCTGTTTGGTTGCCCTGCTTCAGAAATACAAATTTTTTAATATTTTGATTCATTGTTATTGGCAGAAAGATGAGTCCAATACAAGCCATTTTCCTATCACCATAAACAGAATTCCTTGCCAATAATACTTTAGTTTTAGAAAGTTTACACTTAAAGTCATTATACTGAATTTGGAGGAGAGACAAGAGCTAGATCTGAAAATGCATAAAATTAATCATCCTCATTGAAAAGTTACCGTTAAACTAATTTGGAAAACATCACATTATCTAACTTGACTGTGGCTGTAGCCCCCATTTTGGATATCTAAGTTCTCGGCATTTGAAATGTTTAATAAATTCATTTTGACTTCCTCTTCTTAAGTCTTAATAGTAGGTTAAATAAAAATCGGACACACATACACTTTGAGGTAAATAGCACAGGGGGTGGTTACAGAATGTTTGAATTTCTCCACCTATTTCCGTCTCCCTTTTCAGTCACTACTCCCACCCACCCAGTAGCAGGCAAACAAACGCTGATGCAATTTTTCAAAATATTTTTAAAATGTATTTATTTACTTACTTGGCTGCTCTGGGTCTTCGCTGCGGCATGCGGGATCTTCGTTGCTGTGTGCAGGATCTCTAGTTGCGGCATGCAGACTCTTAGTTGCGGCATGCATGTGGGATCTAGTTCCCCGACCAGGGATAGAACCCGGGCCCCCTGCATTGGGAGCACGCAGTCTTAACCGTTGGACCACCGGAGAAGTCCCCCGATCTAATTTTATCACTCTAGATCAGATTTATGTTTTTCTCGAATTTCATATAAATGGACCACACAACATGTACTCTTGTTTCTGGCTTACTTTGCGCAGCAGAATGTTTTAGAGAGTCTTGGATGAACTTTTGTGGTTCAAGAGTTGTCCTATGATTCTTTAAAGCAAATGAATTTTTTTTGTTGTTTTTAGAGGAATTTTAGGCTTACAGAAAAGTTCAGCGGAAAGTATACAGTCCCTGTACACACGCTGTTCTCCGGACATTTTAACAGCATCTCACATTGGTGGTGTGTGTTTGATACAGTTGATGAACCCACACTGATACACTCATGAAAATACGCAGTTTACATGAGGATTCACACTTCATATTGTACAGTGTTTGGGGTGTCGAAAAACGCTTAATGTCAGGCATCCAGCATTAAAACATCAAACAGAATACCTTTACTGCCTGTAAAAATCCCCTGTGCCTCCCCCCACGCCACCGCCAACCTATTCCTTCCTCCCTAACCCTGTACCTCTCGCAAGCAATGATTTTTTTGTGTTTTTACTCTTTGCTTTTTCCAGCATGGCACAGAGTTGAAATCATATGGTGTGTAGCCTCTTCAGATGGGCTGCTTTCACTTACTAACATGCATTTAAGTTTCCTCCCCGTCTTTTCATGGCTCGATAGCTTATTTCTCTCTCTCTCTCTTTTTTAAATACGTCTTTATTGGAGTATAATTGCTTTACAATGGTGTGTTACTTTCTGCTGTATAACAAAGTGAATCAGTTATACATATACATATATCCCCATATCTCCTCCCTCTTGCATCTCCCTCCCACCCTCCCTATCCCACCCCTCTAGGTGGTCACAAAGCACGAGCTGATCTCCCTGTGCTATGCAGCTGCTTCCCACTAGCTATCTATTTTACGTTTGGTAGTGTATATATGTCCATGCCACTCTCTCACTTTGTCCCAGCTTCCCCTTCCCCCTCCCCATGTCCTCAAGTCAATTCTGTCTATGTCTTTATTCTTGCCTTGTCACTAGGTTCATCAGTATCATTTTTTTTTAGATTCCCTACATATGCGTTAGCATACGGTATTTGTTTTTCTCTTTCTCACTTACTTCACTCTGTGTGACAGACTTTAGGTCCATCCCCCTCACTACAAATAATTTTGTTTCTTTTTATGGCTGAGTAATATTCCATTGTATTCCATTATTAGAGAAATGCAAATCAAAACTACAGTGAGGTATCACCTCACACCGGTCAGAATGGCCATCATCAAAAAATCTAGAAACAATAAATGCTGGAGAGGGTGTGGAGAAAAGGGAACCCTCCTGCACTATTGGTGGGAATGTAAATTGATACAGCCACTGTGGAGAACAGTATGGATGTTCCTTAAAAAACTAAAAACAGAACTACCATACGACCCAGCAATCTCACTGCTGGGCATATACCCTGAGAAAACCATAATTGAAAAAGACACATGCACTCCAATATTCATTGCAGCACTATTTACAATAGCCAGGTCATGGAAGCAACCTTAGTGTCCATCGACAGACGAATGGATAAAGAAGATGTGGCTTATTTCTTTGTATCACTCAGTGTTCCATTGGCTGGATGGACCACAGAGCACTTGTCCATCACCTGTTGAAGGGCATCCTGGTTGCCAATTCCATTTTAAGGCAGGTAAAGCTTTTACTGCATCTCCTCCCTGCTGCTCTGTCTACTTTATTACTTCTTCCTTGGCTGCCTAGAAACATTTCAGGCCCCCAATTTTTCTGTCCTTTCCTAACATATTCATATGTTATAAACATAAGAATCTAAGTTGTAGGACAGGATTAAAAATAATAACGATCTTCCCAATAATAGCTAAAAATCACCTTCCCCAACTGCCCATCCTTCTCTAGGTGGTTGAAAGAGGAGAAATCTTCACTGTTAGAAAGTAATAGAAATATGAGATACTTCTCTCCACCTCAGCTCTAGCTAATGGTTTTAAAAGGGGTTGTTTTGGGAATACTACTCAGCCATAAAAAAGAATGAAATCATGCCATTTGCAGCAACATGGAAGGACCTAGAGGTTATCATACTAAGTGAAATAAGTCAAAGAGAAAGACAAATACCATATGATATCGCTTATATGTGGAATCTAAAATAATGATAGAAATGAACTTACAAAACAGAAATAATAATATCAATGAACTTATTTACAAGACAAAAATATACTCACAGACATAGAAAACAAATTTATGGTTACCAAAGGGGAAAGGTAAATTAAGCATTTGGGATTAGCTGATACACACCACTATATATAAAATAGACATACAACAAGGACCTACTGTAGAACACACAGAACCTTATTAAATATCTTGTCATAACCTATAATGGAAATAATATGAAAAAGTGTGTGTTTGTATGTGTATATATAACTGAATCACTTTGCTGTATACCGGAAACTAACACAACATTGTAAATCAAATATACTTCAGTTTTTTTTTTTTAAAAAGCTTGCTTTTAGTTATCCTAAAAATGAGTGTTTTATTATTGTGAGTCCACTGAGATTCTGGTCCTGAGTACTTTCTGGGTTCATATCAAGAGCCTGCTGCTGGAGCATACTGGAATCTCACTCTAAGAGTGACAATTATCCTTGTCTTTTAAAAAGAAGATATGTTTTGGTGTCCATGTCATTTAACGTGTTAGGGATCATAATCGAGGCCCTGATGGTTCTGCGTGTGCGTCTTCAGTACACTGGTAAAGAGGAAAAAAAAAAGGATGAGAAACAATTGAAGTCACGGTGATTAATTCCGCATGTGTACGGCAATTTTAGAAACGCCTGCTGGGGAAGCAAAGGGAAGCGCTTAGCTCCTGTACTGGGGAAGCGGCTTTCTGAACTGCCCATCTTTGGGGATGGGGGAAGTCTGCAGGCTGGCAATGGAAATGCTTCTGTATTCTCATAAAGTCATACATGAGCTGTCATCATTAGAGCCAGGAAAGGGTTGGCCCATCAAACAGCATCAGTAAGAAAAGAGCATGAGAGCCTGTCCGGACTAATGAAGCTGACAGATGAAAGATGCTCCATCATGGCACTTTACTAGTACACCTGGATTCTCTTCATTAAAAAGGCATTTATCTAATGATCCATTGCAAGCTATTACCAGAAACGGAGAACGGTGTTATTGATGGAAAGAGGATTGAAAGGCATTGAAGAAGGAGTATTTCCTCACTGTAATAAAGCTTGGTAAAGTATTGGCCTTTAAAGCAAAACTGTTGGTTTTGCAGTTTGCACCGGGCTGTCAAGATTAGTTACGGAGGGACTCATTTAGCCAAATTCCCCGCACTCTGCGTGAATGAAGTCAAGACTTTATTTCTTTTATCAAGTAATTTTTATACTTGATAAAAATTCCGTGATTGGGATAGTAGTTCCATGATTGGGATAATGCTGAAAGAAAAGTCCTTGTTATCAGACAAGGCGATAGGATTACTGTGAGAAAATCCATCCCCCATTTGGTACCTTATTCTAGAATATGTCAGTGTGTCTGATTAAAATGACCGGTTGCAGTTGTGAAAATTATCTCACTCTTTTCAACCACCACTGGGAGGGCGGGACAGACTCTGTGCACCAAACTAATTCATAATATTCCTAGTTGTTGGATGATTAAACAGTTCTGGGGAAAATAATTACCAAATGCCCTTGTGGTAACGAGTACACTTAGAAAAATGTACAGAGAAGTTAGAAAATAGGACAAAGGGACAGAATTAGACATCTAAAATTAGGTTACAAACTTTACAATGTATTTTTGTCTGACTATCTGTTGCTTCACTCCTATATACAGGCTACAACATAACATTCTTCCAAGGTATTTAAAACCACACAAGCTTGCTACAGTGTACATGAACATCTAGCAACTGTTAGGTTTGAGTGAGTGTGTTCACTGTATCAGGTCAACATAAGGAATATCTATTTGCATTATGTATACATTGTCTGGAAATTGTATATACCTTTTAGTTTAGCAGTGACAATTCTTCTAGCACCTCTACTGTGATTGTTCATAATATGTATTTAAAACAGAAAGCACTGTGCTCGGTGAAAGAAGCCCGTCATAAAAGACACAATGTGTGTGATTCCGTTTATGTGAAATGCCTTGTAAACATGTGAAAATCTATAGAGACAGAAAGCAGATTGGTGGTTATAATCTGGGACGGAGGGTGGGGAGGGATTGCTAATGGGTAAAAGATGTGCTTCTAGGGTGATGAAAATGTTCTGGGATAGACGGTGGGGGTGTTTGCACAACTCTGAATATACTAAAAAATCACTGCACTGTACACTTTAAAGAGTGTATTTTTGGGGGCTTCCCTGGTGGCGCAGTGGTTGAGAGTCCGCCTGCCGATGCAGGGGACGCGGGTTCGTGCCCCGGTCCGGGAGGATCCCACGTGCCGCAGAGCGGCTGGGCCCGTGAGCCATGGCCGCTGGGCATGCGCATCCGGAGCCTGCGCTCCGCAATGGGAGAGGCCACAGCAGTGAGAGGCCCGCGTACCACAAAAAAAAAAAAAGTGTATTTTTAAAAAATTTTATTTTACTGAGCTACAGTTGATTTACAATGTTGTGTTAATTTCTGCTGTACAGCAAATTGTTATACATAAATATATGCATTTTTTGTATTCTTTTCAACTATGGTTTATCACAGGGTATTGAATAGAGTTCCCAGCGGTCTACAGTAGCACCTTGTTGTTTATCCATTCTCTTTATAATAGTTTGCATCTGCGAATCCCAAACTCCCACTCTATCCCTCCCCCGACCCCTTCCCCCTTGGAAACCACAAGTCTGTTTTCTATATCTGTGAGTCTGTTTCTGTTTTATAGATAAGTACATTTTTGTCATATTTTAGATTCCACATAGAAGTGATAACACGGTATTTCTCTTTCTGTCTGACTTACTTCGCTCAGTATGATCATCTCTAGGTCCATCCATGTTGCTGTACATGGCAGTATTTCATCCTTTTTTATGGCTGAGTAATATTCCATTGTATATATGTACCACATCTTCTTTATCCATTCCTCTGTTGTTGGACATTTGGGTAGCTTCCATGGCTTGGCTATTGTGAATAGTAAGAGTGCATTTCATGATATGTGAATTACATCTCTAAAAAGCTGTTAAAAACGTGACAGGATTTGTAGCTAGTACCAACCCTGGGTACAGTGCCTGCGTGTTTACACAGCTCCATCTCGTCAGGCGGAAACCAACACTAGTGCCTGTATGTTACCGCAAAGCTGTCAAAACCCAACATTCTTGGTTTTGGGTCTGCAAAGTGTGGTCTTTAAAATAAGCAGCATCAGCATTTTGTGCTGGGGGGCAGGGGGGAGGGTCATTGCAGAATCTCAGGTCCTGAATCAGAATCTGCAGTTTAGCAAAATTTCAGAGGGATGGTCTGCACGTTCACACGGATGTGGAGAGAAAGCACTGAGAGGTACCCTGTGTCATCCAGGAATGTTTGGTTGGATTATCTGCTTCTGATCAGAACACACGTCTTTTAGGTTAATGTTTGAGCTAAATGAATGTCCTTGATGGAAACAGAACTGCTTTGTCTTGGGACCCCAGGCCCAGAATTGTTCTGTCAATCGTATGTCGGAGCTGTACTCACGTTGCAGGCAGGGTAGGTGGGTGACACAGTGACCGGATGAGTGACAAAATAAGTCTTAGGAAGCCAACAGTGCCCCTTTGCTATCAAAATGCCATGTGATCCATAGAATGGCGTGTGTAACCACAGGGTCGCTGTTAGAAATATGCATCTTAAAAGACACAATTTCGAGCAAAATATTAAAAGGAGCTACTCCCAATGAATTCCAGTATATGCCTGAAGACACATTATCCAATTTAGAGACTGTAAAAGTACAACCATGAACTTAAGAGTACAATAAGCTTAGGACACGTTAGTGGTTTCTGTCTTCAGTGTGCGTGAATTTGACAAATTTCAGTATTTATGAATCTCCATCTTCGCCCTCCTTCATTCAAAAAGAGTTTTGATCAAAGAAATGGGGTAGGTAAAAATGTTCCGTAAGTCCGACACTACTTCATACTGAACTGATGGTCTCTCCGTGGAAAACACTTCAGTGATATTGTGATCAGTTTGAAAATGTTTCTGCTTCTACTCCTAAATCCAAGCTCAGGCAGTCTTGTTTCTGTATGTGTGATACTTTGCATTAGGAAGTATTGTCTTAAAATTTATTTTTCCTAAGGTTGATTGCCTCATCTTTCATGGTGCTGTCGTGCTGTCTGGCATTTGGCTTTCTTAGCCAGCTGGTGGTTTGGCTTTGCCAAAGAGAAAAACCGGTTAAATGAAACCGTAAAATTTCAGAGCTGCTTTATTTATTCAATAGTTATTAAATCTTAGTGTTGCAAAGATTTAAGAAGGGTGTCACCACCCCTTTTTAAAGCTGGAACAAGTTGCTCAGTGACCTTTGTCACAGCATGAGCTCCAATTCCTTCATTCTGATGTCTTCTTCTGCCACGATGTCATGCGTTTTATACTTACTGTTTGAAGTTGCCAATTGGCTTTATGGGAGAGTTCTTGCATGTATTACCTCTATAAACGCCTTATTATAACTTATCTTTAATTGAAGTATAGTCGATGTACAATATTATATAAGTTTCAGGTAAACAATACAGTGATTCCCGATTTTTAAAGGTTATACTCCATTCGTAGTTAGCGTAAAATATTGGCTGTATTCCCCGTGCTGTGCATTATACCTGCGTAAGTTATTTTACACATAGTCATTTGTATCTCTTAGTCCCCTAAACTTTTTTTTAACAGCACCATTTTACTTATTCCTGAATATAATAAGCCCATATTCATGATGCATCCAAGTACTGAGAAAGCACAAATGCTCTGAACGCTAGATGTGGTTTTTTATAACATGAAGTAACATGTGCGATGGTTTCATTCATTCACTCTGCCAGAAATAGTTATCGAGAACACAGCAGGCACTGGAGTTTATGTTCCATGCTGAGAATTGACAGGGAAATATAAAGGACAAAAATCTCTTCCGTTTTAAACATGAATCCAGATAAAAACATCAAGGGATCTTCTTGGAAAAATATATAAGATTAACATATTTGTTTTAAAAAGTCTAAATATTACAGATATATGCCCCAGAGTGGAATTACTGGGTCATATGATAGTTGTATTTTTAGTTTTTTGAGAAACCTCCATACTGTTCTCCCTAGTGGTTATAGCAATTTACATTCCCACCAGCAGGGTACGAGGGTTCCCTTTCCTCTGCATCCTCGCCAACATGTGTTCTTTTTCATGCTAGCCTTTCTGACAGGTGCGAGGTGATATCTCATTGTGGTTCTCATTTGCATTTCCCTGATGATTAGCGATGGTGAGCATCTTTCCACGTGCCTGTTGGCCATCTGCATTTCCTCTTTGGAAAACTGTATATTCAGTTCTTCTGCCCATTTTTCAATTGGGTTGTCTGGTTTTTTTTTTGATGTGGAGTTGTAGCAATATGAGCTGTTTATATGTGTTGGATATTAATTCCTTACAGGTCATATCATTTGCAAATATTTCCTCCCATTCTGTAGGTTGTCTTTTCATTTTGTTGATGGTTTCCTTTGCTGCGCAAAAGCTTTTAAAACACCAATATGAGGGCTTCCCTGGTGGCACAGTGGTTGAGAATCTGCCTGCCAATGCAGGCGACACGGGTTCGAGCCCTGGTCTGGGAAGATCCCACATGCCGCGGAGCAACTAGGCCCGTGAGCCACAACTACTGAGCCTGCGTGTCTGCAGCCTGTGCTCTGCAACAAAAAAGGCTGCGACAGTGAGAGGCCCGCGCACAGCGATGAAGAGTCGCCCCCGCTTGCCACAACTAGAGAAAGCCCTCGCACAGAAATGAAGACCCAGCACAGCAAAAATAAATTAATTAATAAACTCCTACCCCCAACATCTTCTTTAAAAAAACAAACAAAAAAAACCTTTTAAAATAAAAACAAAAAACCCACCAATTTGAAAAGATAAATGTACCTCAATGCTCATAGCAGCATTATTTACAAAAGCAGCATTAATTGCAAGACATGGAAGCAACCTAAGTGTCCATCAACAGATGACTGATATAGAAGATGTGGTATATATACATATACAATGAAATAACAGTCATAAAGAGAAACGAAATTTTGACATTTGCAGCAATTTGGATGGACTTGGAGGGTACTATGTAAAATGAAATAAGTCAGACAAAGAAATACTATATGATAATCAGTTATAACAGAGAAGGAAACTCACAGATATAGAGAACTAGTGGTTCCCAGTGGGGAAGGGGGCGGAGCAAGATAGGGCTGCAGCAGTGGGAGGTGTACACTATTGGGTGTAAGACAGGCTCAGGATGTATTTTACAATACGGGGAAATAAAGGCAATATCTGGTAATAACTGCAAATGGACAGAAACCTTTAAAAAACTATTAAAATTTTAAATGAAAAAACTAAAACATTAAAAAAATTAATATGCAGAAAATAAATACAGAAAATGGAACATCTTCCAATGCTCTCCCTACACATGTAAAGCTTTTTTTTTTTTTTAATTTACATGAGTTTGGCTGCGCTGGGTCTTCGTTGCTGCACGCGGGCTTTCTCTAGTTGCGGCGGGTGGGGGCTACTCTTCATTGCGGCGTGCGGGCTCCTCATTGCGGTGGCTTCTCTTGTTGCAGAGCGTGGGCTCTAGGCGCGTGGGCTCATTAGTTGTGGCTCACGAGCTCTAGAGCGCAGGCTCAGTAGTTGTGGTGCATGGGCTTAGCTGCTCCGTGGCATGTGGGATCTTCCTGGACCAGGGCTTGAGCCTGTGTCCCCTGCCTTGGCAGGTGGATTCTTAACCACTGCGCCACCAGGCAAGGCCCACGTGTACAGCTTTTTGCAACAAAACACCATTCTACTCTGTCTCTATGAATAGGACTGCCCTAGGTTCTATATAAGTGCAGTCATATAGTATTTGTCTTTTTGCTTTTCTGGGATTGCCAGTTTTCACTGAGCATGAAATCCGCAAGGGTGACCCATGTTGTAGCATGGCGGGATGTCCTGCCCTTTTAAGGCTGAATTGTAGGTATGTACCACATTCCCTCGTGTAGATGGACCACGTTTTGTTTATCCATTCATCCACTGATAGACGCATGGGTGTACAAGTGTTTGTTAGAGCCCTGCCTTCGGTTCTTTGGGGGTATTAACCAAGGACTGAAATTTCTGGGACTTAGGAAATTCTGTTTAACTTTTTTAGGGAACTGCAATACTGTTTGAAATTTAAGGTTTTAAGAAAGTTGAAGGCAGGAAAGTTATGCACTGGAAAAAAAAAAAGAAAAAGAAAAAAAGCACAACCTAAAAGTTGACGATTATGTTTTACTTGGTGGACATTCTGAGGACTTCAAGCCCAGGACACAGCACCTCAGATAACGCTAAGAAAGTGTTCTGAAGAGGTGAGGGAGGATCCAGGATATATCGGCGGTTTTGCAACAAAGATCAGGTAGTCAAAATCAAAAAGATTACTGTGAATGAGAGAAAACCAGTTATCTCAAGTTAAGCAATTTACATAGCTTCTCTAGGTATGGGGAGATGCGAAGTCTGGGCTCACTGAAATCGTTCCTTCGATCTGCACCTCAGCTATCTGGGGCCAGCATCCTGTGTTTTCTGCATCCCGAGTCTGCTCTGTGCACTTGTTGGAGTTGGCTGCAGTGGTGGGCGTTTCCAACCTGAGTTCCCTCAGGGCTGATCGTCGGGGTGGCTGTGATGTAGTGGCTTGACGGCTACAACATCCTTTGTTTACTGATACTGTAACCAAAAGTGCAGTCCAGCTGCTCGCCGGTCCAAAGCCAATAAAGAAGCAAGGCTGGTGGAAAGGAAAGTTTGCTTTATTTTGGGTGCTGGCAACCAGGGGGAACTCCGCCCCCCGCCCGACAATCAGGGGGCAAGAGCTCTTATAGACAGAGGGAGGGAGCTACGTGCAGAAACAGCGATGTCAGCTCAGACCGTCATCTTGAAATTGGTCCTTGGTGGTCTGACCAGCGTCATCTTGATTGTTTTAGGTACAGTTAGCCTTCAGTTCCAGGGTTGGTTGTTCCCATTTCCTTGAGGCCAATCTCAGAATTGGGGCAGCCTGTGTCATGGCTACAGCCTGGTCATCATGTAGTTCACGTCTTCCGCCTGGTGTGGTTTCAGTATCTATAAGACAGCTCACAGGACGTGGCTCAGAATATTATCGATAGCCCTTGAGGAGGAACTAAAGGTCTTTGACTTTGCGTAATGACTAAGCTATTATTATTTAGCGTTGTTGGACTGTTTTCCTTTGTTTCTGTATTTTCTCACTTCTCTGATCAAACTTATTCTTTGGCCAGAGTTTTTCTACAGACAAAAAGGCAGGGGGAAGACGTGGGGGGCAAGGACCACAGGGTCCTGCTCCATTTCAATATGGCAGGCAGTGTTGCTGCTCTGATAATCATTAAAAAAATTTTTTTATTGAAGTCTAGTTGATTTACAATGTTGTGTTAGTTTCAGGTGTACAGCAAAGTGACTCAGTTATACATATATCCACTCTTTTTTAAGATTATTTTCCTATATAGGCCATTACAGAGTATTGAGTAGAGTTCCCTCTGCTATACAGTAGGTCTTTATTAGTTATCTCCTTTATGTATAGTAGTGTGTATATGTCAATTCCAATCTCCCAATCTCCCAATTCACCTTTCTCTCCCGGTAACCATAAGTTTGTTTTCTACATCTGTGACTTTCCTTTTGTTTTGTAAATAAGTTCATTTGTACCCCTTTTCCTTACTTTCCACATATAATAAGTGATATCATATGACATTTGTCCTTCTCTGTCTGACTTACTTCACTCAGTATGATCATCTCTAGGTCCATCCATGTTGCTGCAAATGGCATTATTTCATTCTTTTTTATGGGTGAGTAATGTTCCATTGTGTATCTATGGACCACATCTTCTTTATCCATCCATCGATGGACATTTAGGTTTTTTCCATGTCTATTGTAAATAGAGCTGCAGTGAACATTGGGGTGCATGACTCTTTTTGAATTATGGTTTTCTCTGGGTACATGGCCGGGAGTGCGATTGCTGGGTCATACGGTAGCTCTATTGTTAGTTTTTCTGAGGAACCTCCATACTGTTCTCCGTAGTGGCTGCGCCAGTTTACATTCAGTTGTGCTTCTTTACAAAAGTGAATCTTCACAAGATTCTGGTATCACTCATGGCTGCTCCCTTGCTCTGTGCTCTTACTGGCTGGACGATGTATTTCATAAGAGGAATCACTGCCCGTCTGCGGCACTGCTTCCTCTCACACGACTCTGTACACCCCGTTGTGGCTGTTTAGCGGGCGGTGCGAGACCAGGGTGCCGCACATCTTCTGGAAGCAGGATTCCTGAGATGTGACGTCTGATTCTTGATGCCTCCTACGTCCAGCCAGACATGAGTCTCCTGACATTCAGCAGATGTCTTGCAAAGCAAGTCACGGGATTCTTCTGTGTTTCTTAATGCGTCCTCCTTTGATGGAACGTTTAGGAATTCTATTTGAGATCTTGGTCTTGCTCATCACCACCCAGGGACGCGTTTCGAATGAGTGCAGCACGTCCGACAGGGCCGTGCGTGGAATAATCCTCAATGTCGGCTCTAATTCTGAAATACGTTTCATATTCCTACTCTGCTTTGGGTCACTTTGTGTTAAACGTTACCAACTACATTGTGGTCATAGCTTTTACTTAAAAACGTGGGTATATTGTTGAGGAAGTTTTCTCTTTTCCGTGTTTCCATGGCTGCTGGGGAGTGGCAGTCATGGAACCCCATCGTAAGTCTATGAACCTTTAGCCTTTTGCTATAGACTGTGGACCTCTCAAGGGCAAAGATCCCTGACCGCTTCTTTCCCTAATTCCATTTTCAGCAGAAAGCCTTAGAAGTGGAAGGTACTTAATCCACATGGAGTGCATGAAGGAAAGAAGGAAGAGATAGAAGGGGGAGAGAAGGAAGGGAAAAGAGAGGTGTTTCTTGAGCAGTGTCAGGCAAGTTACAAAGCACTCAGGAAGGTGAAGTGTTTCCCTTTTCCTAAGTCATATAATTAAGCTTGTTGGAAACAGTCCCACCGTGATTCAGCCCACTGAGCCTCAGAACATCTTCATGCCGTGTATCCCCTGAAAAGAGTGGCCAGATCTCACCTATCAATCTCTTCTTCCCCATGTCCCTAAACAGAGTCACTGATTTTTAGAAAGGGTGGATTTGACTGTCCAGTTGATGGGAGATTTCCAATCAGGAGCAGCTCTAGCCTTTCGGCTTATGGACTCCAGAATTCATCTCAAAGGTGTGGGATTGGTGATGTGTGTGACTGATGTGAGCTCAAGTTAATGACTGACCCAGGAGACATAGATGACCCCCCCCCCTTGCTACCCTACACCTGGCCTCTTCTTGGATTTTTCTGCTTCCAGTTCATGGGGAGACTAAAGTACACCAGGGAACTCTATGCTACACCTGGTGTGTCCACAGGTAAATGATGACCTGTGATATCCCAAATCCCACCTCTCAGCAAGGACCCCTTCACTTGTCAACCCCTGCTGGGCCCACCAAGTCAGCCAGATAAATCTCTGTACCTTCCTCTCAACTTTTCTATGAAACAAAAACTACTCATAGACTCTCTTCAGAAGAGAAGCGCAGGGCTTCCCTGGTGGCGCAATGGTTGAGAGTCCGCCTGCCGATGCAGGGGACACGGGTTCGTGCCCCGGTCCGGGAAGATCCCACATGCCGCAGAGCGGCTGGGCCCGTGAGCCATGGCCGCTGAGCCTGCGTGTCCGGAGCCTGTGCTCCGCAATGGGAGAGGCCACAACAGTGAGAGGCCTGCGTACCGGAAAAAAAAAAAAAAAAAAGAAGAGAAGTACAACAAAATCAAATGCTTTACCAAAAAAATACAAAGGGTATAATTTTAGACATTGGAATGAATTTGTATGCCCAAAGCTTATCATTGTGACATTTTTTCCCTAAAATTACCTGTTATTCATAGTTAAGTGAGTAGTTTATATACTAGCATATTTATTATGAATAGTCTCTGGTCCCAGCCTGGAAAATTCCATTGATAGAATTGTCCTGTGGCAATAATATCATAAAGCAGTTCTGAAATTGTAATAACATTTTGGAAACTTAAGTTTTGACCAGAATTAATGGTTATGTTAAAATTTACAGTGAAATCACTGTTATGTTATGATATAGCATAAAAAAAATCAAAATAAAACCCTGTGTTTCATGTCAGGTTTGGTTTCATGATCAAAGCCTGAAACACCAAATTAAAGGTCATTCTACAATATTTGTGACACTGTCTCAAGCCAGAAGTATAAATTGAAGGCTTCTCAAGAAGGAGCAGAATCTGATTAGGAAAAAAAAAAGCCGTTAAAAGTTCAAGACAATCTCAAATGAAATTCCTGACAGAAGATTTCTTAGAAGTCAGTTGAATTTTACTGTCTATATTATCATCTTTATAGGAGTTGGAAAACCTCTAGAGAAGTGAATTAGAGTTGATTCTTTGGCTTGTAATAAAATAATTTACCTAAGGGGATGTCTTCAAAATGATTTTTAAAGTAAAAATCATAAAAGAAAAATAAACCCAGGGAGATTGTCTACATCATTTTTTTTTCTTTTTTTCCCAAGGAATTATGTAACTAATGCTGCTTCATAAACCTGGGATCTGTCACTTGCTAACTTGAGCCCTTCCCTGGAGAGATCAGTGGATTTGTTCTCTGCTGAAGATATGCCAGTTGCAGTCCACAGCGAGCGAGTGGTAAGTCTGCCTTCTCATATGGCAAAAACACCATTCGCCCATGTTCTTCCCTACACACGGTGGTCCAAACCCCATAACCTTTTCCCTGAATGGAGCTCACGTCACCCATTCACACAGTCATTATCTAAACAGCCCAAATCCCAGTGATTTATGGGTTCTGCTGCAGCAGGGCTAAAATGGAAATGTGGATGATAACTCATTGTCAGGTTCAGAGCTGGCACTGTGGGTCTAAACTGATTCTTGACTGTTCGTTGCCTTGCCAACAGGTAACGCTACACTTTGTCTCTCCCTGCAGCCACAGAAACTGAGGAGCAGATTTGTCTCTTGAATGCGTTAGGTCTCCCTTGATACCTTTTCCCAGAATATGACTGTGTTTTCCTCTGCAAGTCATGGTGAAAAAAAATCTTTTGTTTAACAGTTGGGCTATATGTAGTGGTATCCCTGGATTCACGGATACCCATACTGTGAGGGAATAAATATTAATTTATTGGGGAGTTTCTATGAAAACTCACAGAATCGTTTATATGACTAGTTCTCTTACAGTGATTTGTGAACTGTGCATTCCTGGCTTCTTGCATTTAAGGTTGAAAAGAGATGCCAACTGACCTTGAACATGCTTGGTGTCTACACCCGTATTTATAGTGAGGTGAGGGGGGGTTCAGCAAGGACCCTGACATGGAATACTTTCTCCCCAAGTTTCTCTCTCTCTGCATCCTATTAACTGCATGGTGTTGACAGTGAGCTCAAAGAGTCTCATTTCTGTGTTTCTTCTTGTTTATTCTCTGCCTCTGACCCAGAATATAAACACCATGAGTCCAGAGATTTGTGTATCTGCCTGTTCGACTATGTAACCCCTGGTAAGTAGTGGGTACACAATAAATATGTGTTGGTTGGATGAAAGAAAAACATATATATAGTTAGCCATATATAATACATTTTATAAAACATCTTTATTGGAGTATAATTTCTTTACAATGTGTTAGTGTCTGCTGTATAACGAAGTGAATCAGCTGTATGTATACTCATATCCCCATATCCCCTCCCTCTTGCGTCTCCCTCCTACCCTCTCTCATATTATATACTAATAAGTGATATATTTTATATGTAAATAGTAATGTATAATGCATAATCAATGTATTGTGTTTATAATTAAATTAATAACATTTATTATCATACATATATGACAAAAAAATAAGACAATGTTAAAAGGGCATGGGGTTCAATGAATCAGAAACACACACAAGAGTAGTTTCAAAACAAATTACTTTAAGAATATTCTTAACCTAATGATATATAATAATATCTAGCTGTCTATCTAGTTATCTATTTATCTAGAGAGAGATTGGATGTTTTGATTCCCCCTGCCACCCAATGTGGTGGTATTAGGAGGTGGGGTCCTTGGAAGGTGATGAGGTCATGATGGTGGAGCCCCCATGAATGGGATTAGTGCCCTTATAGAAGATGCCACAGAGCTTCCTTGCACCTTCCTCCATGTGAAGACACAGCAAGAAGATGCCGTCTACAAACCAGGAAGAGGATCCTCACGAGACACTGAATCTGCCAGCTGTTGGATGTTGGACGCCCAGCCTCCAGAACTGTGAGAAATTAGCATCTGTGTTTTGTAACACCTGCACCCACCCCCCCGCCAGTCTGTGATTTTCTGTTACAGCAGCCTGTATGGACAAAGACATATATAAAGTAGGTGGGGGGTTTCCCTGGTGGTGCAGTGGTTAAGAATCCGCCTGCCAGTGCAGGGGCCATGGGTTCAAGCCCTGGTCCGGGAAGATCCCACATGCCGCAGAGCCACTAAGCCCGTGCACCACAACTACTGAGCCTGCGCTCTAGAGCCTGCGAGCCACAACTACTGAGCCCACGTGCCACAACTACTGAAGCCTGCATGCCTAGAGCCCGTGCTCTGCAACGAGAAGCTCCTGCAATGAGAAGCCCACGCACCGCAACGAAGAGTAGCCCCTGCTCGCCGCAATTAGAGAAAGCCCGCACTCAGCAACGAAGACCCAACGCAGCCAAAAATAAATAAATAAATCTTTTAAAATAATAAATAAAGTAGGTGGTAGTGGTTAGCAATATATTGACAACTTTAATGATTTCACAGATAACAGAATAAAGTAGAACTACCTCAGAAAAACCAACTGTGAGGGGTTTCCCTGGTGGCGCAGTGGTTGAGAGTCTGCCTGCTGATGCAGGGGACGTGGGTTTGTGCCCCGGTCCGGGAGGATCCCACGTGCTGCAGAGCGGCTGGGCCTGTGAGCCATGGCCGCTGAGCCTATGCATCTGGAGCCTGTGCTCCGCAACGGGAGAGGCCACAACAGTGAGAGGCCCGCGTACCACACACAAAAAAAACAGAAACAAAACAAAACCAACTGTGGCCATACAGACAGACATACAAGGGAATATTAATAACATCAAAGGATAGATCGTAGAAAATGGACATATTAGAAAGCTTTCTTTTCATCTGCTAGACCTTACGTTCAAGAGAGAACATTTTAAACAGCTTGACACAAGACATTTTTCTATTTCCCTATGAACCAATTCAGCAAACTTTTAGTTTCCATTTTATTCTCATTAGTCTTTTTTATTGACGTATAGTTGATTTACAATGTTTCGTTAGTTTCTGGTGTACAGCAAAGTGACTCAGTTATACATATGTACATTCTTTTTCAGTTTTCCATGATGGCTTATTACAGGATATTGAATAGGTTCCCTGTGCTCTACAGTAGGACCTTGTTGTTTATCCATGCTATATGGAATTCTTTGCATCTGCTAATCCCAACCTCCCGATCAATGCCCCACCCCGCCTTGGCAACCACAGGTCTAGTCTCTTTCTGTTTCATAGATAAGTTCATTTGTGTTATATTTTAGATTCTACATATAGGTGATATCATATATTTGTCTTTCTCCATCTGACTTACATCACTTAGTATGATCATCTCTAGGTCCATCCATGTTGCTGCAAATGGCATTACTTCATTCTGTTTTATGGCTAATATTGCACTGTATATATGTACCACATCTTCTTTGTGCATTCATCTGTGGATGGATACTTAGGTTGCTTCCATGTCCTGCTATTGTGAATAGTGCTGCTATGAACATAGGGGTGTATGTTTCTTTTCAAATTACAGTTTTCTTTGGGTATATGCCCAGGAATGGGATTGCTGGATCATATGGTAGTTCTGTTTTTAGTTTTTTGAGGAAGCTCCATACTGTTCTCCATAGTGGCTGTATCAATTTCCATTCCCATCAACAGAGTAGGAGGGTTCCCTTTTCTCCACACCCTCTCCAGCATTTATTATTTGTAGATTTTTGATGGCCATACTAACCAGTGTGAGGTGGTACCTAATTATAGTTTTGATTTTCATTTCTCTAATAAGTATTGATGTTGAGCATCATTTTATGTGCCTGTTGGCCATCTATAAGTCTTCTTTGAAGAAATGTCTGTTTAGGTCTTCTGCCCATTTTTTGATTGGGTTTGTTTGTTATTTTGTTATTGAGTTGTATGAGCTGTTTATTTTGGAAATTAAGCCCTTGCCAGTCGCATCACCTGGAAATATTTTTCACCGAGTCCATAGGTTATCTTTTCAGTTTGTTTATGGTTTCCTTCACTGTGCAAATGCTTATACATTTGATTAGGTCCTATGTGTCTATTTTTGCTTTTATTTCTATTGCCTTGGGAGACTGAACTAAGAAAACATTGGTATGATTTGTGTCAGAGAATGTTTTGCCTATGTTCTCTTCTGGGAGCTTTATGGTGTTGTGTCTTATGTTTAAGTCTTTAAGCCATTTTGAGTTTATTTTATGCTGTGAGGGAGTGTTCTAACTTCAATTTGATTTACGTGCAGGTTTCCAATTTTCCAAACACCACTTGCTGAAGAGACTTTTTCCCATTGTATATTCTTGCCTCCATTGTTGAAGATTAATTGACCACAGGTGTGTGGGTTTATTTCTGGGCTCTCTATTCTGTTCCATTGATCCATATGTCTGTTACTGTGCCAATACCATGCTGTTTTGATTCCTGTAGCTTTGTAGTATAGTCTGGAGTGTGGGAGGGTTCTGCCTCCTGCTTTGTTCTTTTTCTTCAGAACTGCTTTGCCCATTCTGGGTCTTTTATGGTTCCGTATAAATGTTAGGATTATTTGTTCTAGTTCTGTGAAAAATTTGTTAGGGATCTCATTAAATCTGTAGATTGCTTTGGATAGTATTAACAACATTAATTCTGCCAATGAAGAGCATGGGATATTTTTCCATTTCTTTTTTTTTTTTTTTTTTTTTTGCAGTATGCGGGCGTCTCACTGTTGTGGCCTCTCCCGTTGCGGAGCACAGGCTCAGCGGCCATGGCTCACGGGCCCAGCTGCTCCACGGCATGTGGGATCTTCCCAGACCGGGGCACGAACCCATGTCCCCTGCATTGGCCGGTGGACTCTCAACCACTGTGCCACCGGGGAAGCCCTCCATTTCTTTAAAATGTCTTCAATTTCCTTTATGGTTCTCAGTGTATAAGTCTTTCAGCTCCTTCGTCAGGTTTATTCTTAGGTATTTTATTTCATTTCTGGTGCTATTCTAATAGGTACAGTGTTGTTTACATTCCCTCTCTGATGTTTCATTGCTAGTGTAAAGAAATGCAACCAATTTTTGAATGTTAATCTTGGATCCTGCTACTTTGGTGAATTCATGTATTAGATCTAGTAGATGTGTGTGGAGTCTCTAGGGTTTTCTGTATATAGTATCATGTCATCTGCATATGGTGACAATTTTACCTCTTCCCTTCCAATTTGGATACATTTTATTTCTTTTTATTGCCTCAGTGCTGTGGCTAGGACTTCCAGTATTATGTTGAACCTAAGTGGTGAGAATGGGCATCCTTGTCTTGTTCCAGATTTCAGTTGGAAGGCTTTCAGCTTTTCACTGTTGAGTATTATATTGGCTATGGGTTTGTCATAAACAGCTTTTGAGTAT
This sequence comes from Pseudorca crassidens, assembly GCF_039906515.1. Classification (NCBI taxonomy): domain Eukaryota; kingdom Metazoa; phylum Chordata; class Mammalia; order Artiodactyla; family Delphinidae; genus Pseudorca; species Pseudorca crassidens. The sequence continues at coordinate 132,241,206 of NC_090317.1, read as the reverse complement.
GTTCTCTCTGTACACACTTTGGTAAGACTTTTTATCATGAATGGATGGTGAGTTTTATCAAATGCTTCTTCTGCAACTATTGAGATGATCATATGGTTTTTGCCTCTTATTTGTGTGGTAAATTACATTGATCGATTTGCCTATGTTGAACCATCCTTGTGACCCTGGGGTGAATCCAACTTGATCATGATGTGTGATCCTTTTCATGTGTTGTTGGATTTGGTTTGCTACTATTTTGTTGAGAATTTTTGCATGTATATTCATCATAGATATTGGCCTATAATTTTCTTTTTGTTGTAGTGTCTTTGTCTGATTTTGGTATTAGGGTGATGGTGGCTTCCCTTTCAGTCTCTGTGTGTCCTTTGACCTACAGTGAGTCTCTTGTAGGCAGCATATTGTAGACTCTTGTCTTTTCATTGGAGCATTTAGTCTGTTGATGTTTAAGGGAATTATTGACAGATATGTATTTATTGCCATTTTAAACATTTTCCAGTTGAGTTTGTATTTCCTCTTTTTCCTATTGTGGCTTGATGATTTCCTTTTTGTATTATGCTTATGTTCTTTTCTGTTTGGTTTTCTGAATCTTTCGTATATTTTTGATTTCTGATTACTTGTTTTACATGGTTAGTCATACAGGCTCAAGCACATTCTTTTAAAAAAAGATCTACATTTTCTTACTCTCTCCCCCCACATTTTAGGATTTGGCTGTCCTTGTTTCCGTCTCCACGTTTATCCTTTTGCTGTTCATTGTGATTATCATCAGTCATAAATCTTTTTAAAATATCTGTATACTAGCTTATTTATTTAAGTGATTTACTTTCCAATTGTGATTTTTCTTTGCCATAGATTCTTGCTGCTTCTTTATTTAGAGAAGACCTTTCAGTATTTCTTTTAGGATACGTTTGGTTTTGCCATATTCTTTTAGGTTTTGCTTATCTGAGAAGTTCTTTCTCTCTTCTATTCTAAATGATAATCTTGCTCGGTAGAGTATACTAGGCTGCAGATTTTTCCCTTTTAGGAATTTGAATATATCTTGCCACTCCCTTCCAGCCTGCAACGTTTCTGTAGAGAAATCAGCTGACAGCCTTATGGGGGTCCTCTTGTAATTAACTCTTTGCTGGTCTCTGGCTGCCTTTAGAATCCTCTCTTTAACATTTGCCATTTTCATTATAATACACCTTGTTATACGTCTGTTTGGGCTCATCTTGTTTAGACCCTCTATTCTTCCTGTACTTGGATATCTGTTTCCTTCTTTAGGTTTGGGAAGGTTTCAGCCAGAACTTCTACAAATACATTTTGGATCCCCTTTTCTCTTTCTTTTCTTTCTGGAATCCCTATTACACATAGATTGGCATGCTTTATATTATGCCATAGATCTCTTAGATTGCTGTCATTTTTAAAATTTTGTCTTTCTCCTGTACTGATTGGTCAATTTCCATTATTCTATCTTTCAGATCACTTATATTCATCCTTGTGTATTATTCAGTCTACTAATCATTGCCTTTAGCTCAGCTTCTGTGTCAGCAAGTGAATTTTCTAATTTTCCTTGACCCGTGTTTATATTTTGTAGTTCCTTTTTACAGTAATCTGCATTCCTATTGATAGCCTTTATTTAATTTTTATGTTATATTATAGTGGATTTACACTGCTGTGTTTCGAGTGTACAGAAAGGTGATTCAGTTATAGATATACATTTATCCATTTTTTTCAGATTCTTTTACATGACAGATTATTGAGTAGAGTTCCAGTAGGTTCTTGTTGATAATCTATTTTATATATAGTGGTATGTATATGTTAATCCCAAACTCAACCTTCCCCCAACCTTTCCCCTTTGGGAATGATAAGTTTGTTTTCAAGGTCTCAGTCTGTTTCTCTTTTGTAGGTCAGTTCATTTGTATCATTTTTTAGATTGCACATATAAGTAATATATTTGTCTTTCTCTGACTTACTTCACTTAGTATGATAATTTCTAGGTCCATCCATGTTGCTGCAAATGGCATTATTTTGTTCTTTTTTATGGCTGAGTAGTATTCCATTGTATATATGTACCACATCTTCTTTATCCATTCATCTGTCAGTGGACATTTAGGTTGTTTTCATGTCTTGGCTATTGTAGATATTGCTGCTATGAACATTGGGGTGCATGTATAATACTTTTGAACCATGTTTTACTCCAGATATATTCGCAGGAGTGGGATTGCTGGATTATATGGTAGTTTTTCAGTTTTTTAAGGAAGCTCCACATTCTTCTCCCCAGTGGCTGCCCCAATTTACATTCCCATCAACAGTGTAGGAGGGTTCCCTTTTTCTCTGCACCCTCTTCAGCATTTGTTATTTGTAGACTTTTTTTTCTTTTTTTTTTTACTTCTTTATTGGAGTATAATTGCTTTACAACGGTGTGTTAGTTTCTGCTTTATAACAAAGTGAATCAGTTATACATATACATATGTTGCCATATCTCTTCTCTCTTGTGTCTCCCTCCCTCCCACCCTCCCTATCCCACCCCTCCAGGAGGTCACAAAGCACCAGGAAGATTTCCCTGTGCTATGTGGCTGCTTCCCACTAGCTATCTGTTTTACGTTTGGTAGTGTATATATGTCCATGCCTCTCTCTCGCTTTGTCACAGCTCACCCTTCCCCCTCCCCATATCCTCAAGTCCATTCTCTAGTAGGTCTGTGTCTTTATTCCTGTCTTACCCCTAGGTTCTTCATGACTTACTTCACTGTGTATGACAGACTCTAGGTCTATCCACCTCATTACAAATAGCTCAGTTTCGTTTCTTTTTATGGCTGAGTAATATTCCATCGTATATATGTGCCACATCTTTATCCATTCATCCGATGATGGACACTTAGGTTGTTTCCATCTCCGGGCTATTGTAAGTAGAGCTGCAATGAACATTTTGGTACATGACTCTTTTTGAATTATGGTTTTCTCAGGGTATATGCCCAGTAGTGGGATTGCTGGGTCATATGGTAGTTCTATTTGTAGTTTTTTAAGGAACCTCCATACTGTTCTCCACAGTGGCTGTATCAATTTACATTCCCACCAACAGTGCAAGAGGGTTCCCTTTTATCCACACCCTCTCCAGCATTTATTGTTTCTAGATTTTTTGATGATGGCCATTCTGACCAGTGTGAGGTGATACCTCACTGTAGTTTGATTTGCATTTCTCTAATGATGTTGAGCATTCTTTCATGTGTTTGTTGGCAGTATGTATATCTTCTTTGGAGAAATGTCTATTCAGATCTTCTGCCCATTTTTGGATTGGGTTGTTTGTTTTTTTGTTATCGAGCTGCATGAGTTGCTTATAAATTTTGGAGATTAACCCTTTGTCAGTTGCTTCATTTGCAAGTATTTTCTCCCATCCTGCGGGTTGTCTTTTGGTCTTCTTTATGGTTTCCTTTGCTGTGCAAAAGCTTTGAAGTTTCATTAGGTCCCATTTGTTTATTTTTGTTTTTATTTCCATTACTCTAGGAGGTGGGTCAGAAAGGATCTTGCTGTGATTTATGTCATAGAGTGTTCTGCCTATGTTTTCCTCTAAGAGTTTGATAGTTTCTGGCCTTACATTTAGGTCTTTAATCCATTTTGAGCTTATTTTTGTGTATGGTGTTAGGGAGTGTTCTAATCTCATACTTTTAAATGTACCTGTCCAGTTTACCCAGCACCACTTATTGAAGAGGCTGTCCTTTCTCCACTGTACATTCCTGCCTCCTTTATCAAAGATAAGGTGACCATATGTGCGTGGGTTTATCTCTGGGCTTTCTATCCTGTTCCATTGATCTATGTGTCTGTTTTTGTGCCAGTACCATACTGTCTTGATTACTGTAGCTTTGTAGTATAGTCTGAAGTCAGGGAGCCTGATTCCTCCAGCTCCGTTTTTCATTCTCAAGATTGCTTTGGCCATTGGGGGTCTTTTGTGTTTCCATACAAATTGTGAAATTTTTTGTTCTAGTTCTGTGAAAAATACCAGTGGTAGTTTGATAGGGATTGCATTCAATCTGTAGATTGCTTTGGGTAGTAGAGTCATTTTCACAATGTTGATTCTTCCAATCCAAGAACATGGTATATATCTCCATCTATTTGTATCACCTTTAATTTCTTTCATCAGTGTCTTATAACTTTCTGCATACAGGTCTTTTGTCTCCTTAGGTAGGTTTAATCCTAGATATTTTATTCTTTTTGTTGCAGTGGTAAATGGGAGTGTTTTCTTGATTTCACTTTCAGATTTTTCATCATTACTGTATAGGAATGCCAGAGATTTCCGTGCATCCATTTTGTATCCTGCTACTTTACCAAATTCATTCATTAGCTCTAGTAGTTTTCTGGTAGCATCTTTAGGATTCTCTATGTATATAGTATGTCATCTGCAAACAGTGACAGCTTTACTTCTTCTTTTCCGATTTGGATTCCTTTTATTTCCTTTTCTTCTCTGATTGCTGTGGCTAAAACTTCCAAAACTATGCTGAATAAGAGTGGTGAGAGTGAGCAACTTTGTCTTGTTCCTGATCTTAGTGGAAATGCTTTCAGTTTTTCACCACTGAGGACAATGTTGGCTGTGGGTTTCTCATATATGGCCTTTATTATGTTGAGGGAAGTTCCCTCTATGCCTACTTTCTGCAGGGTTTTTATCATAAATTGGTGTTGAATTTTGTCAAAAGCTTTCTCTGCATCTATTGAGATGATCATATGGTGTTTCTCCTTCAGTTTGTTAATATGGTTTATCACATTGATTGATTTGCGTACATTAAAGAATACTTGCATTCCTGGAATAAACCCCACTTGATCATGGTGTATGACCCATTTCATGTGCTGTTGGATTCTGTTTGCTAGTATTTTGTTGATTTTTACATGTGTGTTCATCAGTGATATTGGCCTGTAGTTTTCTTTGTGACATTCTTGTCTGGTTTTGGTATCAAGGTGATGGTGGCCTCGTAGAAGGAGTTTGGGAGTGTTCCTCCCTCTGCTATATTTTGGAAGAGTTTGAGAAGGCTAGGTGTTAGCTCTTCTCTAAATGTTTGATAGAATTTGCCTGTGAAGCCATCTTGTCCTGGGCTTTTGTTTGTTGGAAGATTTTTAATCAGAGTTTCAATTTCAGTGCTTGTGATTGGTCTGTTCATATTTTCTATTTCTTCCTGATTCAGTCTTGGCAGGTTGTGCATTTCTAAGAATTTGTCCATTTCTTCCAGGTTGTCCATTTTATTGGCATAGAGTTGCTTGTAGTAATCTCTCATGATCTTTTGTATTTCTGCAGTGTCAGTTGTTACTTCTCCTTTTTCATTTCTAATTCTATTGATTTGAGTCTTCTCCCTTTTTTCTTGATGAGTGGCTAATTGTTTATCAATTTTGTTTATCTTCTCAAAGAACCAGCTTTTAGTTTTATTGATCTTTGCTATCATTTCCTTCATTTCTTTTTCATTTATTTCTGATCTGATTTTTATGATTTCTTTCCTTCTGCTAACTTTGGGGGTTTTTTTGTTATTCTTTCTCTAATTGCTTTAGGTGCAAGGTTAGGTTGTTTGAGATGTTTCTTAAGGTAGGATTGTATTGCTACAAACTTCCCTCTTAGAAGTGCTTTTGCTGCATCCCATAGATTTTGGGTCGTCGTGTCTCCATTGTCATTTGTTTCCAGGTATTTTTTGATTTCCTCTTTGATTTCTTCTGTGATCACTGTTATTAAGTAGTGTATTGTTTAGCCTCCATGTGTTTGTATTTTTTACAGATCATTTCCTGTAACTGATGTCTAATCTCATAGCGTTGATGTCTAATCTCATAGCGTTGTGGTCGGAAAAGATACTCGATACAATTTCAATTTTCTTAAATTTACCAAGGCTTGATTTGTGACCCAAGATATGATCTATCCTGGAGAATGTTCCATGAGCACTTGAGAAAAATGTGTATTCTGTTGTTTTTGGATGGAGTGTTCTATAAATATCAATTAAGTCCATCTTGTTTAATGTATCATTTAAAGCTTGTGTTTTCCTTATTTATTTTCATTTTGGATGATCTGTCCATTGGTGAAAGTGTGGTGTTAATGTCCCCTGCTATGAATGTGTTACTGTTGATTTCCCCTTTCATGGCTGTTAGTATTTGCCTTATGTATTGAGGTGCTCCTATGTTGGGTGCATAAATACTTACAATTGTTATATCTTCTTCTTGGATCGATCCCTTGATCATTATGTAGTGTCCTTCTTTGTCTCTTCTAATAGTCTTTATTTTAAAGTCTATTTTGTCTGATATGAGAATTGCTACTCCAGCTTTCTTTTGGTTTCCATTTGCATGAAATATCATTTTCCATCCCCTTACTTTCAGTCTGTATGTGTCTCTAGGTCTGAAATGGGTCTCTTGTAGACAGCAAATATATGGGTCTTGTTTTTGTATCCAGTCAGCCAATCTGTGTCTTTTGGTGGGAGCATTTAGTCCATTTACATTTAAGGTAATTATCGATATGTATAGTTCCTATTCCCATTTTCTTAATTGTTTTGGGTTCGTTATTGTAGGTCTTTTCCTTCTCTTGTGTTTCTTGCCTAGAGAAGTTCCTTTAGCAGTTGGTGTAAAGCTGGTTTGGTGGTGCTGAACTCTCTCAGCTTTTGCTTGTCTGTAAAGGTTTTAATTTCTCCATCAAATCTGAATGAGATCCTTGCTGGGTAATCTTGGTTGTAGGTTTTTCTCCTTCATCACTTTAAATATGTCCTGGCTGTCCCTTCTGGCTTGCAGAGTTTCTGCTGAAAGATCAGCTGTTAACCTTATGGGGATTCCCTTGTGTGTTATTTGTTGTTTTTCCCTTGCTGCTTTTAATATGCTTTCTTTGTATTTAGTTTTTGACAGTTTGATTAACATGTTTCTTGGTGTATTTCTCCTTGGATTTATCCTGTATCGGACTCGCTGTGCTTCCTGGACTTGATTGACTATTTCCTTTCCCATATTAGGGAAGTTTTCAACTATAATCTCTTCAAATATTTTCTCAGTCCCTTTCTTTTTCTCTTCTTCTTCTGGAACCCCTATAATTCATATGTTGGTGTGTTTAATGTTGTCCCAGAGGTCTCTGAGACTGTCCTCAGTTCTTTTCATTCTTTTTTCTTTATTCTGCTCTGCAGTAGTTATTTCCACTATTTTATCTTCCAGGTCACTTATCTGTTCTTCTGCCTCAGTTATTCTGCTATTGATCCCCTCTAGAGTATTTTCAATTTCATTTATTGTGTTGTTCATCATTGTTTGTTTCATCTTTAGTTCTGCTAGGTCCTTGTTAAATGTTTCTTGCATTTTGTCTATTCTATTTCCAAGATTTTGGATCATCTTTACTATCATTATTCTGAATTCTTTTTCAGGTAGACTGCCTATTTCCTCTTCATTTGTGAGGTCTGCTGGGTTTTTTCCTTGCTCCTTCATCTGCTGTGTGTTTTTCTGTCTTCTCATTTTGCTTATCTTACTGTGTTTGAGGTCTCCTTTTCGCAGGCTGCACGTTCGTAGTTCCCATTGTTTTTGGTGTCTGTCCCCAGTGGCCAAGGTTGGTTCAGTGGGCTGTGGAGGGTACTAGTGCCTGTGTTTTGGTGGATGAGGCTGGATCTTGTGTTTCTGGTGGGCAGGTCCACTTTGGTGGTGTGTTTTGGGGTGTCTGTGGACTTATTATGATTTTAGGCAGCCTCTCTGCTAATGGGTGGGGTTGTATTCCTGTCTTTCAAGTTGTTTGGCATACAGTGTCCAGCACTGTAGCTTGCTGGTCGTTGAGTGAAGCTGGGTGTTGGTGTTAAGATGGAGGTCTCTGGGAGATTTTCGCCATTTGATATTGTATGGAGCTGGGAGGTCTCTTGTGGACCAGTGTCCTGAAGTTGGCTCTCCCTTGTCAGAGGCACAGCACTGACTCCTGGCTGCAGCACCAAGAGCCTTTCATCCACACGGCAAAAGAGGAAAAGGGGAAAAATTCGTAAATCTTGCTCTCAAAGTCCACTTCCTTAATTTGGGATGATTCATTGTCTATTCATGTATTCCACAGATGCAGGTACATCAAGTTGATTATGGAGATTTAATCCGCTGCTCCTGAGGCTGCTGGGAGGGATTTCCCTTTCTCTTTTTTGTTCTCACAGCTCCCAGGGGCTCTGCTTTGGATTTGGCCCCGCCTCTGCGTGTAGGTCGCCAGAGGGCGTCTATTCTTTGCTCAGACAGGACGGGGTTAAAGGAGCCGCTGATTCGGGGACTCTGGCTCACTCAGGCCGGGGGGAGGGAGGGATGCGGATGCGGGGCGAGCCTGTGGCGGCAGAGGCCAGCGTGACGTTGCACCAGCCTGAGGCGCGCCGTGCGTTCTCCCTGGGGAGTTGTCCCTGGATCCCGGGACCCTGGCAGTGGCGGGCTGCACAGGCTCCCCGGAAGAGGGGTGTGGATAGTGACCTGTGCTCGCACACAGGCTTCTTGGCAGCAGCAGCAGCAGCCTTAGCGTCTCATGCCCGTCTCTGTGGTCCGCGCTGTTAGCCGTGGCTCGCGCCGTCTCTGGAGCTCCTTTAAGCGGCGCTCTGAATCCCCTCTCCTCGCGCACCAGGAAACAAAGAGGAAAGAAAAAGTCTCTTGCCTCTTTGGCAGGTCCAGACCTTTTTCCTGGACTCCCTCCTGGCCAGCCGTAGTGCACTAACCCCCTGCAGGCTGTGTTCACGCCGCCAACCCCAGTCCTCTCCCTGTGCTCTGACCGAAGCCTGAGCCTCAGCTCCCAGCCCAGCCCACCCGGGCAGGTGAACAGACCAGCCTCTTTGGCTGGTGAGTGCTGGTCGGCACCAATCCTCTGTGCGGGAATCTCTCCGCTTTGCCCTCCGCACCCCTGTGGCTGCGCTCTCCTCCGCGGCTCCAAAGCTCCCCCTCCGCCACCCGCAGTCTCCACCCGCGAAGGGGCTCCTAGTGTGTGGAAACCTTTCCTCCTTCACAGCTCCCTCCCACTGGTGCCGGTCCCGTCCCTATCCTTTTGTCTCTGTTTATTCTTTTTTCTTTTGCCCTACCCATGTACGTGGGGACTTTCTTGCCTTTTGGGAGGTCTGAGGTCTTCTGCCAGCGTTCAGTAGGTGTTCTGTAGGAGTTGTTCCACGTGTAGATATATTTCTGGTGTATCTGTGGGGAGGAAGGTGATCTCCGCGTCTTACTCTTCCACCATCTTCCCAGAAGTCCTGTAGACTTTTTGATGATGGTATTCTGACCGGTGTGAGGTGATACCTCATTGTAGTTTTTGGTTTGCATTTCTCTAAGAATTAGTGATGTTGAGCATCTTTTCATGTGCTTTTTGGCCATCTGTATGTCTTCTTTGGAGAAACATCTATTTAGATCTTGTGCCCGTTTTTGATTGGGTTTTGTTTTTTTAATATTGAGCTGCATGTGCAATTTGTATATTTTGGAGATTAATCCCTTTTCAATTGCTTTGTTTGGAAATATCGTCTCCCATTCTGTGGGTTGTCTTTTCATTTTGTTTATCATTTCCTTTACTGTGCAAAAGCTTTCAAGTTTAACTAGGTCCCATTTATTTTTATTTCCATTACTCTAGGAGGTGGATCCAAAAAGATCTTGCTGTGATTTGTGTCAATGAGTATTCTGCCTATGTTTTCCTCTAAGAGTTTTACAGTGTCTGGTCTTACATTTAGGTCTCTAATCCATTTTGAGTTTATTTTTGTGTATGGTGTTAGGGAGTGTTCTAATTTCATTCTTTTACATGTAGCTGTCCAGTTTTCCCAGCACCACTTATCAAAGAGACTGTCTTTTCTCCATTGTATATTCTTGCCTCCTTTGTCATAGATTAATTGACCATAGGTGTGTGGGTTTATTTCTGTGTTTGCCATCCTGTTCCATTGATCTATGTGTCTGTTTTTGTTCCAGTACCATACTGTCTTGATGACTGTGGCTTTGTAATGTAGTCTGAAGTCCAGGAGCCTGATTCCTCCAGCTGTGTTTTTTTCTTTCTCAGGATTGCTTTGCTATTCAAGGTCTTTTGTGTTTCCATAGAACTTTAAAACTTTTCTGTTCTAGTTCTGTGAAAATTGCCATTTGTAGTTTAGTAGGGATTGCATTGAGTCTGTAAATTGCCTTGGCTATTATATTCATCCTGAAAATATTGATTCTTCCAATCCCAAACAGGATGTATCTCTCCATCTGTTTGTGTTATGTTCGATTTCTGTCATCAGCATCTTATAGTTTTCACAGTACAGGTCTTTTATGTCCTTAGGTAGGTTTATTCCTAGGTATTTTATTCTTTTTGATGTGATGGTAGATGAGATTGTTTCCTTAATTTCTTTCTGATCTTTTGTTGTGGGTGTACAGGAATGCCAGAGATTTCTCTGTATTAATTTTGTATCCCTTTTTACAGTACTCTGCATTTCTGTTGAGAGCCTTTCTTAATTCCTTCAGTATATTCATTACCTCCTTTTTGAACTCGGTATCTATTAGACAGAAGAGGTCTATTTCAGTGTTTTCTCTTTCAGGGGAATTTTCTTGGTCTTTTAATTGCGAGTGGAACCTGTGCTTCTTTTTACTTATATATTTCTCTGATTCTGTGGTTTAGGGGAGACAGTTATCTAGTGTGGTGTTCGAGGGCTGTTTTTACGTGGGAGCATCCCTGTGTGGCCTGCATCAGTCTGTTATTTTGGTCCAGGGGCTCTTTTTAGTATGGTCGCCTGCAGCGTATTTTCTTACTGTGTGCTGGCCGTTGTCCCCTGGGTAGGGGGTGTGACAGGTGTTGTGAGGATGGGAGCCTGCCCTGGCTATCCAGGGGGCCCTCCTTGTTATTCTGTTAGTGTCACCACTCTGTTAGGATGCAGGGCCTACTTCTGAATTATTGCAGTAGAAGCCCCCAGATCTGTTTCTCTGAGCTTTAGTGTGAGGTAGGTAGGACTGGAGCATTTCCACGGGGAGAGAAGCCTCTGAGTATTCCCCCACGAGAGCTGTCCACCCACCAGGGACTGTGCTCTGTGGTATCACCTGTTGTACAGGTTCAAAAAGTACACTGTTGTTGGCACTGCCCTCAGCCCCGCCTCAACCATGAGGATGCCATCAGCCATGGTGTCCCTCAGGCGCAGTGTTCACAAAGCCACCAGCACAGACACACTGAAGTCAGGTCCCAGGACCGCAGTAGTTGTGCACCTGGACCCACCATGTGAGGTATGAAGCATCCCAGACCCTGGCCCTACCTCTGCATCTGTGAACCCACAAAGCCCACAGCTGCTAAGGCTGAACCTGTCCCAGGCATGGGAGCAGTTCTCCATGTTCAGATGTCCCACAGGTGCTGAGTTTCCAAAGATGGTAGTGATAGGATAAATCTGTGGATTGCGCAGCAGGAGGGAGATGGCTCAGATTTCAGCCCTGCTTCCTAAGTCATGGCCCCTGGGGCTCAACTCTCATTTCAGCTCCCTCACATGGGCTCATGTCCTGTCCCCATTGCTTTTTTTTTTTTCTTTTTGCATTTCGTCCTACCTGATTACGTGGAGATCTTTCTTGCAGTATTCGGTGTCTGATATCTTCTGCCAGCATTCAGTAGGTATTCTGTGAGAATTGTTCCACATGTAGATGTGTTTTTGATGTACTTACGGGAGGAGATGAGCTCCACATCCTTCTATTCTGCCATCTTGATTCCTCTTCTACATTAGACTTTGGTATGTTGGGAGGGCAGACTTTATCTTAGATGGCTCCTAGGATAAAAAAAAACTACATTCTCATATGCCAGAATATTTTTTAAAAACAGGAAAACTGCTACCAGTTTGCAAAATACTTAATCCCATCTCCTCATCTATGTTTTAATATTTGCACAGGTCTAGCATAGCTAAAAGCTCCACAGCAAATCTTGCTGTAAACAGTCAATTCTGGCTCTTTTGTCATCACAGCATCTACAGAAGCAAACACAGTGCCAGATGGAGGGAAGCCACTTCATTATCCAGTTGTGTGTTAGCTTATGGGATGTGGATGGAAGCCATTGGGTACAAATTTAAGTCACTCATCTCTTCCAGCTGACTTTTCCTCTTGTGGGTGCTAGAACGTGGACGTGATGTGGCAAAGTATCTAGACAAGGTCACCTTTTATGGAGACGGTGGAGAAACAAGAGCGATCCAGGATAATTTTGGATGAATCCAAAAACAGAGTTTCCATTCTCCTCAAACATGCATCAGCTAAGACATTGATGTGCAAGAGATAAAAGTTCCAATGTTGGTCAAGAGATGCGTACATACCTAGTTTAGGTTAACGGATAGGTTATTTATCAGAAATGGAAACTGATTTCAGAAAATGGTGTATCCTTGATACTTCCGTATTCTAATGGTATATGTTATGTATAGAGCTCTTATAATAGAGTGTAGCTTTTTCATTCTTGACGTATCCTTGTTGCCATCATCTTGGGAGACTGGTGCAGGAAAACTCTGCATCCGGGAAAAGAACCATTAACCAAGAATGGGAGTGCACTAGAAAGATGTTTGTTATCCATGGAAACTTTCGGCAAAAAAAAGCAGTTTTTTTAAACAAGAGCTTCTCATTTCGTATCCTTGTGGAGATTCTCACATATATTGAAATGATCGTTTTGAAAGCATTTTTCCTATTACTATTTAATTAGAGGTTTTTTTAAATCAGTGTAGAATAGGAACAGGGGCCTTATGTGTCAATAACCTCCATGACTCAAAATATCCTGAACATGAAATTACTTTCCTGGTTGCATCTCTCCTAAGGCTCACCGCACTTTTTACTACATATCCCGTGAATTTGAGAGACAGTTTCAATTTCTGTCATTGAACCATCAAATTAAATTACTTGACTCCTTAGAATACTTCTCGCAACAAGTTGGGTCATTCCGTTGAAAACTTTTGCCAGCTGTTAGAAATGAGGGAGTTGGTTTATTCTAAGAATCTTACTGTAATGATAACTATAAATTTTGAGATTCTGGGTTTCCACAATCATACCCACCACTTAAATGCCTAACTGGAAAAATTCATGCCCTCTTGAAGAATGCCTAATTCCCTCTAGTGAGATATAACTGTTGAGTTTCTCTTGATAAACCCTCATCATGGGTGGTGAGATGAATTTGAAAAGTTAAATTTATATGTGTATTTTGCTGACTAAATATCTTAAGAAGATAAATAGTAGTCCATGCTGTTTTCTTTCCAACCTACAGAACGAAAACACAGGTAAGAAATGCAGTCTGGAACACCACGTGTTAATTTTTCAGTCTCCGTTAAACTCTCCAAATGTTTCTTTACATCTGAAATTAAGCCATGGCGGTTTTGTTTAAAATGAGGAAAAAGGGCACATTTCCTTGGCATCACATTTGTTTGTGAAAATCAACAACTACGTAACTAAGAGATCAGAACATATATCCCAGTTGTGGGTTAATCCTTCTCCCTTGCCTTTGGGGGAGTTTTTATGAAAGGAAAATATATTCAAGGATTCTGACGATTGGAAGGCCTAGGGAATACACGTTTAGAGGACGTCTGACATGTGCAGGCTTCATTGAAAGCATATTTGAATGTAGTTGTGAATTAGCCTGTGAACGTTGTAAGTCTCTCCTACATGCAAAAACAAATAGAAATGATAATCATATTTCAGTAACTTGCTTACCATTCCATGAGTTGATCTTGTGGCCAAGGTTATCAGATGTTTCTAAGCCAATAAAAGGCAGGACTTCCCTCCATAGAAAAAGAATAGGATTAATCTCAAGTCACACATGCACTGGAATGTAACATTTTAACTAAATTCAGTAAATCAACTACCTTATCTAATCCACAGAGAAGCTGTTTACGCACTGCTCCTCCAAGGAGAATCAAATAAAAAGTGTTTACTGTTTAGTTTGTTTTCACGCCCAGTGGCGGACGGTATAACAATTTTTGGCGAAGTTGAATACTTTCTACTTTAGAATACATTTTAGAATGCATACTGAGTCTGTTAATCAAGATAGAACATAGATTAAAATTTGTTGTATTTTAGAATAAATTGCAATAAAATAAATAGACATTTTGCCTGTGAGCTGTTTTTTCTTGCATTCCTCACTGGTCATAATGAAATGTGATTGGCAGTTATCCCCATGCTTGGGTGATCAAATAGACATGAAAAATTACAAAGAGACAAAAGAACAAGTGCTGGTCAGAAAACTCCGTGTTCTACATTGTAAATTATTGCTATAAACTTTGATACAAGAGGAGGAAAAAACCCCACAGTTACCTTATAGAAGAAATGAAGGGCTATGAATATATTTGTTACCTATGGAAATAATAGAACTCATCACCACCACCATCAGCATCATCAACTTATTACATTCTCGTGAGGAAAAATATGCATTTTTATTTCTCATCAAAGTGGGGATTTTCTTCAATATACTGAAAATATATGTATTTATGCAAGGACCATCTTCATGAAAGTTTGACCAACGATTTTATAATCCACTGAAAATTGAGACGGAAACAATGAGTTGGATTATGTCTTCCAAAAGCTTCCTCAATCAAGACGTATAGAAATTAAACAAATAATAAATAAAAATGTAGGGGAAGCACCATAGGAAGCTTTATAGAGAAGAGGCTTTAAAGTGTCTGGATTATTCCCCATCGAGATGATATATGACCATAAGCAGAATGAAAAGACAGCCCACAGAATGGGAGACAATATTTCCAAACAAAGCGACTGACAAGGGATTAATCTCCAAAATATATAAATAGCTCATGCAGCTCAGTATCAAAAAACACAACCCAATCCAAGAAATTGGCAGAAGATCTAAATAGACATTTCTCCAGAGAGGACATACAGATGGCCAAGAGCACATGAAAAGAGGCTCAATATCACTAATTATCAGAGAAATGCAAATCAAAACTACAATCAGGTATCATCTCACACGGGTCAAAATGGCCATCATCAAAATGTCTACAAACAATAAATGCTGGAGAGGGTGTGGAGAAAAGGGAACCCTCCTGCACTGCTGGTGGGAATGTAAATTGGTGCAGCCACTATGGAGAACGGTATGGAGGTTCCTTAAAAACCTAAAATTAGAACTAGCATAGGACCCAGCAATCCCACTGCTGGTCATATATCCAGAGAAGACCACTAATTATCAGAGAAATGCAAATCAAAACTACCAATACAATGCTACCACACCAGTCAGAATGGCCATCATCAAAAAATCTACAAATAACAAATGCTGGAGAGGGTGTGGAGAAAAGGGAACCTCCTACACTGTTGGTGGGACTGTAAAATGGTGCAGCCACTGTGTAGAACAGTATGGAGGTTCCTTAAAAACCTAAAACTAGAACTACCATAAAACCCAGCAATCCCACTCCTGGACATATTCCTGGAGAAAACCGTAATTCAAAAGGATACATGTACCCCAATGTCCACAGCAGCACTATTTACAGTAGCAAAGACATGGAAGCAACCTAAATGTCCATCAACACATGAATGGCTAAAGAAGGTGTGGTCCATATATACAATGGAATATTACTCAGCCATGAAGAGAACAAAATAATGCCACTTGCAGGGACGTGGATGGGCCGAGAGATTGTTATACTGAGTGAGGTAAGTCAGAAAAAGACATCATATCATATCGCTTATATATGGAATCTAAAAAAATGGTACAAATGAACCTATTTACAAAACAGAAATGGAGTCACAGATGTAGAAAACAAACTCATGGTTACCAGGGGGTAGGTGGCAGGGGAGGGATACATTGGGAGATTGGGATTGACATATACACACAACTATATATAAAATAGATAACTAATAAAGACCTAGTGTATAGCACAGGGAACTCTACTCAGTACTCTGTAATGACCTATATGGGAAAAGAATCTAAAAAAGAGTGGGTATACGTAAAACTGATTCGCTTTGCTGTACATCTGAAACTAACACAACATTGTAAATCAACTATGCTCCAATAAAAATTAATTTTAAAAAAGATGATATGTGTAAGCCATCAGGGAAACACAAAACCACAATGAGATACTACTTCACACACACACACACACACTCTACAGTCAAGAAGACAATACCAAGTGTTGGAGAGGATTTAGGGAAATTGGAACTGTTGCCCATGGCTGGTGAGAACATAAAGTGGTACGTCTGTCTTGGGAAACAATCTGGCAGTGCCTCCAGTAAGTACAGAGTGATCCTATGACCCTACAAATCCATTGCTAGGTATACACAGAAAAGCAAGGAAGACACATCTACACAAAAATCTGTACACGAATGTTCACAGCATCATTAATTCATCACAGCTTAAAAAGTGGAAACAACCCCAATGTCCATCAGATAAATGCATAGAAAAAATATGGTCTATGCATACAATGAAATACCATTCAACACTTAACAGACATGAAGTCATGTTGCGTGCTAGGACGTGCATAACCTGATGTCAAGTCAAATAAACCCCGCACAGAAGATCACATAGTATAATATATGATTCCATTTATATGATGTGTGCAGAATAGGTAAGTCTATAGTGACAGAAAGTAGATTGCTGGTTGCCTAGGGTTGGGAGGTGATTGCTAAGGAGTGTGGAGTTTTTTTTTTTTTTTAAGGTAACAAAAATATTCTAAAAATGGATTACGGTGATAGCTGCACAAATCTGAGAGACTATTAAAAAACCATGGCATTGACCCGTTAAATGGGTGAATTGCACAGTATGTAAATTTTAACTCGATAAACAGTTTGAAATGCATACATCTTAAAAAAGATTATACATGTGTATTACAGAGGGCAGGACAGAGGTGGGGAGAGGGGTGAGGTAGAAAGAGAGAGACGGGTTCATAAAGCTGTTTGTGAAGTTCCTTCCTCAGCTTGGAATCTGCTGTCCAAGGAGGAAATGTATATTGTCCCAGTGCTGGGGAGTAATCCTGGCATTAGCAAGGTTCATGAATTAAAATCAGATCCCATGAGCAGTCCTAACATTTTAGTAGTGCAGAAGGGTATGCCAACAAGATGTAAAAGAAGAAACTGGTAGGCATTTTTCCTGGTGCAGAGCATGACCTGTACTTGAAACAAACTGAAGCAATAGGCAAGAAAACATCCCTAGACATACTTTATTTCTTCTTTTTAAAAAAAAATTATTGGTCTTCCCTGGTGGTGCAGTGGTTGAGAGTCTGCCTGCCGATGCAGGGGACACGGGTTCGTGCCCCGGTCTGGGAAGATCCCACATGCCGCGGAGCGGCTGGGCCCGTGAGCCATGGCCGCTGAGCCTGTGCGTCCGGAGCCTGTGCTCCGCAATGGGAGGGGCCACAACAGTGAGAGGCCCGCGTACTGCAAAAAAAATTATTTACTTGTTTATTTTTGGCTGCATTAGGTCTTCGTTGCTGCACGCAGGCTTTCTGCAGTTGCGGCGAGCAGAGGCTGCTCTTCCTTGCAGTACACGGGCTTCTCATTGCAGTAGCTTCCCTTGTTGCAGAGCACGGGCTCTAGGAGCATGGGCTTCAGTAGTTGTGGCGCATGAGTTTAGCTGCTCCATGGCATGTGGGATCTTCCCGGACCAGGGATCTAACCCGTGTCCCCTGCATTGGCAGGCGGATTCTTAACTACTGCCCCGCCAGGGAGGTCCCCATACTTTATTCCTTAATGTGAGATGCAAGAATAGTGCATTGCAACAGATAAAATGAAAGAAATCATGCTGTTGGACTGAGCAAAAATGTTTAATTTCCTTTCCTACCCTTTCCAAATTGTTAATTGACAGAAAATATGCTTTCTATTAAAAAGGATTACGTTCCTGATACTTCTTAATACCAAGAAAGCTATGTCGAAGCCAGACGAAACAGTCAAGAGTATAAGGAGCACATGCCACCCAAACATGGCAGAAAGTCTGTTTTACATAAAGCCTCAGAGGCAACACACTGCGGGGAAGTTTTTTAAACGAATAAATAAGTCATCACGGAGCAGCTGGAAAGAGGAGTATATTCCTCAGAGAGGAGAGAAGTGAAAGGGAGCAAAAGTCCAAAGAAGAAATGGAATTGGGAACTGGGAATTTTCCCTTTCGTATATCCAATGCCGACCCTGGTAACGTAAATGCTGGTTTGTACACGAGCACATATAAGGGAGTAGGAGAAAGGGATGGAAAACATTGTCTGGTCCAAGAAGGTTAGGCAGGCATCCAAAAACAAGCCCCAAACACTAAGATCCCCAAAAGAAGTGTGCATTTGCAGAAAATGAACAGTATATAAGGGAAATCTTCTTTTTGATTTAAATTGAGGTATAGTTGCTCTACAAATCATCAGTTACAGGTGTCCAATATGGTGATGCACAGATTTTAAAGGTTATACTCCATTTATAGTTATTGTAAAATGTGGGTTATATTCTTCGTGTTGTACAATACGTCCTTGTAGCTTATTCTAAACATAATAGTTTGTACCTCTTACTCCCCTCCCCCATCTTGCCCCTCCCCGCTGGTAACCACTAGTTTGTTCTCTAGATCTGTGAGTCTTGCTTCTTTTTCTTATATTCACTAGTTTGCTGTACTTTTTTGATTCCACATATAAGTGATATCATACAAGGGAAGTCTTGTTGAAAAGTACATCGTTGAGAATACTTCCCAATCTGAGCTCGGTGTGGATGAAGAGAAATAAATGAATGAATGAACGAATGAATGAGAAAAAACCAGAATCTCCCCCCGATACGTCCAAGAAAATCCTTTACCTGTGTGTCTTTGCCACCAGAATTCATTCCATTTGTTTGCCTGAAAATCCTAAATTGAAACCATAGCTTAACATAGTTCTAAACTGGATGTACCTCCAAAGGCTTGGTAGAAACACACTGACACTTTCTTCAGAGGGATGCACTTCAAATGGAATCCTCAAAGAATTCCTATAAATACAGTGCCAGGAACACCAACTCATCTAAACATCCCCACACAAAAAAAAACAAAAACCAAAAAATCATCCAAGGAAAAGAGGCACCAGGAGAGAAGCAGAAACAAATGAAACAACAACCCACAGAAAGAGGTCTGCAAATGCAAAAGCAGTCGGGCCCCTAAAAGTCCAAATGAAAAAGAAGTACGTGTAAAATATTAGAATAAATAAAATATGCATGGGAAATATGATGAAGAAACAAGGTCATATCCACAATTTTGCCAGCCGACTTGCAAAATGATTGACTTAAACAGCAAATGAAGAGAAAATTAGTAAGCCAGAGGGTAGACTGGGGCACATTAGAAAGAATGTTGCAAAAAAGACCCCCCCCCCAAAAAAAAAGGGAAAGTAGGAAAGAGGCATTAAAAGACATAGAACAAAGCGGGTGAGAAATCACTGCCTACATGTAATTAGAGTTTTACAAAGACATGATAGAGAGATTGGGAAGAAGGTAGTATCAAACGCATAATGATTAAGAAATTTCAAGAACAGAAGCAAGACACCATTGCCTGGATGGAGACACAACCTATCTGAGAGTGTAAATGAAAAAAAAAATCCAAGGCAAGGTATGTTGTCGTCAAAGAAGCAAAGAACACAGAACACAGATGTTAAAGGAGCTGTAGAGGGAAGAGCCACGTTTCTACCTTTAGTAGAAAAAAACTAGACTGTCTCCTGACTTCTCGTGGAAACGAGTAGCCACTGGAATTATGCATACCTTCAAAACTCTGAATGAAAATAACTGTCAACCTAGGATTGTATGTCCAGAGAAGCTCCTTTTAAGGCAAACAGGAAGTAAAGGTATTTTTAGACAACAAAAAGGAGAGGTCTGCCGATAACACTGCTTTCTTCAGTGAAGTCTAAAGGATGCATTAAATAATTAGAACAGATTCAATAAAGGATGCGTTAAAGAAAGAACATATTCAAAGAGAAATGCAGAGAATGCGGAGGGAGGGGGGAAGAAGCAAACGTGGGGAAAAATCTAAACAAAGTTTAGATTGTATAATGATACACATGAAAGGCTGCAGCAGCCTAACACTTGGGGATTTGATTCGAGTTGATACACACGAATGATGTAGATTACTTTAGGACTTAAATATGTGCATTAAAGTATCTAGAGAAGTCATTAAAATCATGCACAGAGGGTATATATAACTTCTGGAAATGTAACAGGAAAAACTGGAGGGCTAGTTGCAAAGAATCAAAGAAAGGAGGATGGCTATGGAAGGGGAGACGTGTAAGATGAAAGAGAGGAGAAAGCGCACAGATACATCAAGATCCTACCAAATGCTAATCAAATCAATTTTCCTATTCCAAGATAACAACTGGAGGACTGGGTTATCAGAAAATGCATCTGTATGCTGTTTGCAGAGAACACAGATGTAAGAAGCAACTAGATGGAAAAAGAAATGTCACATACCTGCTGCTCAAGAGTAGGTGGATGTAACTCTTGATATTGGAGAAAATGAACTAGAAGTCACAAAGGATTATTCCACGTAAAGAGGGTCAGTAGACATAGAAAACAAACTTATGGTTACCGAAGGGGAAGGGGTAAATTAGGTGTTTGGGATTAACAGATACAAACTACTATACATAAAATAGATACACAAGGATTTACTGTGTAGCACAGGGAACTATACTCAGAATCCTATAATAACCTATAATGGAAAATAATCTGAAAAAATATATATATATAACTGAATCACTTTGCTGTATTCCAGAAACTAATATTATAAATCAAATTCAATTAAAAGGAAATACAGGGTAACTACGTATTGCTAAGACGTTCACTGCTCCAGGAAGATACACCAAGTCTAAACGTGTTTATATTTACTAGCAGCGCACCAATACTTGAAGCACATTTGGCGTAACAATGAGAACTCGACCAATCCATAACCTTAGTGAGTTAACTTTCTGCTCGTGGCAATGGGTACACTAAGCAGACTACATCAAGAGAAAACACGGAGCATTTGTATAGTACAGCTAACACACAATGAATACATTTCCTAAGGCGCATGTGTAGAACACGACTGCCCCCAAACCGGAGACTCAGCATGCGTCTCTGAGTCCCACAGAACTTTAACAGCAAATGAACACGTCGCGAATTATAAAGCCAGTCTAAAGAAATGGGAGGACGAGTTACACAAAAGTTTGAAAATTAATCCCCTCTCTCCTCAGTAACCAGTGGGACCATGACAGCACGATCATTTAAATTAGAAAATATTGGAACTGAATGAAGGTGGAAATGGTCCATCTTGAAACTAATTCGTCTACACTCAAACTAAGACGGAAAGGAAAGGAAAAGAAGCCACACACTTAGAGAAGCTGTTTGCAATCATTTTAATTGACAAAACATTAGAATGCAGGATATATAGATATGTATATCTATGTATGAACCAACTGGGAAAAGCTGAATAGAAAAATCGACGAGTAAGTTATGAAAGAGAGTGGAGCGTCTGATGAACATGTTTGTTTCATGCTAATTTGACTGAAACAAACTAAACTTTTGAGAGAGGATTTTCCATCATTCTTTCATTTATGAATAGTTTCCTTCTCAAAGGTTCACGGCAATAAATAGCTTTACTCTGAATGGTACATGTGTTTAAATGGGATACATTTTTATTTACTGCGTTTTCTGTAACTTCTGTTTTGCATCGTATTAATGTAATTCCCTCTGCTTCCTTTTGATCTGCCTCGCTCCAGGCCACAACTGGTCTTTGTTTTCCTTTAACCTTCCTGAATCATTTATTTTATCTATGCATTCTTAAGGGCTGAATTTAATCAGTATTTTTAAAGTGAAATCACTATCTTTCTGTCTTTATAGGTGATTGCAACTGATTCATTTACATTACCATGAGTGACACATATAGGAACACTTTCAAAATTTTGGTTTATGCGTTAAACATGATTTTACTGACGTTAGAATATGTAGCTTTTCATAGTAAGACATCATATGTATACAAACACATATATAACACACATATAGATACCTGTAAAAACATACTATACGTATACACATATACATTTACATATGTACATATAGTGTGTTGTTGCAGGTATCTATGTATGTATATAAAGACACACGCACGCGTGCGCGCACACACACACTTATGATTTAACTTTCTGAAGGGATATCCATTTACTTTTTAAAAATATTCAGGTCTTCTGTCCACTTTTTAATTGAACTGTTTGTTTTTTATATTGTATGAGCTGTGTATATTTTTGGATATTAACCCCTTTATCGATTGTATCATTTGCAAATACTTTCTCCCAATCAGTAGGTTGTCTTGGCGTTTTGCCGATGGTTTCCTTTGCTGTGCAAAAGCTTTGAAGTCTAATCAGGTCCCATTTGTTTATTTCTGCTTTTGTTTTCTGAGCCTCAGGAGACAGATCCAAAAAGATATTGCTACATTTTATGTCAGTGTCCTGCCTGCGTTTTCCTCTAGGAGTTTTACAGTATGCCGGAACCAAAGCTCTTGGAAATGAGGGATTGCTCCTGAGAGACAATTGCAAACCATTCTGTTGATGTCCCCTCAGTGTGTTCCCAACTACAATACGAGTGGGAAACAATCTGAAACTCTTCCATGACGGAGGACAGCCCTCAACTGGTTCCTGTTGTTTTGCTTTGTTTTCACCAAAGATCCGTGTTTCTTTGGGCATTCGATACCGTTTGTTCCAGAGAGCTGATTAACTGTAAGTTCTATGAGCTATATCCACTCTACCCCACAGCCTTCTTGAGACATGAACCCACATCTAACAGACCTTTGCTCTATCCACAGCACTTAACTCCAGTGCCATGGATGATATGGTCCATCACTAACGGGTCAGCCCTGGCTACATCAGTGGACGGGTACTAGGGAGCATCAAGGTACGGTATGAGCATCGGGCAAGCACAATCCACTTTTTCACAGCGTTTAGACTTGAATGGATGTGGGAAACTATGGAGTTAGTCAATAAATGGTGAAAAAAGCAAACTTGTGAAAGCTTGTAGAACAGAAGTGGAAAAATGTTTACCGATCACTGACAATGTGAAAAGCAATGTATTAAACTTGCTATCGAGTTTTCCTTAAAAGTTAGTTTAGCAAGAAAGAATAGATTTTTTTTTCTTTCTCAGAGTGATGTTTTTGGTGTTTCCAGTCTCCTGGAGTGTGTTTCATGGTGAGTAGGGGGCGGGGAAAATGATGCAGGCAGAGACATTTCCTTGGGAGCTGGTATCTCGTCTGATCCCACAATTCTTTTCTTCTTCCCTTCATTCAAAAATGACTTTTTCTTTGTCTACCAGAAGCCCAGAACTCCTCTATGTCTTGGGGCACGTAGTGAGACAAAGTGGAAAAACACAGCCTTCCCTCAAGGAGTCAAGGTTTCGAGGCTAATACCGACAAGCTGGTTTGCAAGGTGTGTCCCTCAAGAAATAGTTACACGATACAGTGTCACGTTTTCTGAATAGTCAGTGATATTAGAACTGATTTTTAAATGCTATTAAAAATTGGTGCTTTAAATTACATGTCTAAAAAGTGATAATTATAAATGAGTTGGGTTGTATATATACCTTTCTTACAAAAGTCTTTGAATGCCAAATGCCTCTGTTAATAGCAGCTATTAAACTGGTGAACGAATGACTTATACATATTAAATATAATCATTAGATATATATACACAGAAACATGCCCACACACCTCGATACCTTACTCCTTATAAGAATTTTCTGTAAGGAGAATCAGATAGACCTTTATAGCAACGGAAACCTTTGCAGACACTGAAACCATTATTACATAGAATATAACCATACAACCCATTTGGTTCACCTTAGCTGCACTTTCACAAGCCCTTAAACAGTTGTCTTATGGTAGAACTACAGAGGAACGTCGGCATGTCCTTACATTGGAGGATTTTTTCCCCCTCTGCATTTTTTTTTCATTCATAAATGACATTTGGTATATCATCGATGTGGCACTCATGGGAGTGGGGAAAGGCTGGTTGACACAATTTGATATCCGTTAGAGGAAAATGAAATTTGACTTCCAACCTCATACTCCGTCATCACCTGCATGCTACACACGCACATTAGAAAATTTCCTGCATTTGTACGTTTGGACGCATGACATACGAATGTTCATAGAAATACTGTGTGTAAGAGTAAAATTTAAAAAAATCAAAACAACACAAGTCCATAAAGAGTAGAATGAAGAAATAAAGTGTGGGATGTTTAGCCAGTGAAATACTATAGTGCCATGACCCCCTCTGCATTTTTAAAAAATAATTTTTATTGGAGTAGATTTTTAATGTTGTGTTAGTTTCTGCTGTACAGCAAAGTGAATCTGTTATTCCTATACATGTATCCACTGTTTATTAGATTCCTTCCCCATGTAGGTCATTACAGAGTATTGAGTAGAGTTCCCTGTGCTATACAGTAGGTCTAAACCAGATAGTTGCCTCTTTGCTTTTCT
Source organism: Pseudorca crassidens (assembly GCF_039906515.1). NCBI lineage: Eukaryota > Metazoa > Chordata > Mammalia > Artiodactyla > Delphinidae > Pseudorca > Pseudorca crassidens. The sequence continues at coordinate 132,216,947 of NC_090317.1, read as the reverse complement.
TGTTTTTTCATTGTCACTTTTCTTAACTCATTAAAGTCACTTCGAAGCCAGTCCCCATTTTCCTTTGTCATAAACGAACCTATTTTGTTCAAGGATGAAAGTGTCGTTTTATAGAGAAAAAATGGTCGAATGTTGGGGATTTCATACGTATAAATGTGTACTGGGGCTAGCTGCCTTTAAAAAAAGAGGGCATACAGCTTAATTCAAGCCTACATCGATCTAATTCTGAGGAGACTTGGTTATTCCTTTATTAGTCATATTGTTCTTTTTTCTGTACACGGGCCTCTCACTGCTGTGGCCTCTCCCGTTGCGGAGCACAGGCTCTGGACGTGCAGGCTCAGCGGCCATGGCTCACGGGCCCAGCCGCCCCGCGGCATGTGGGATCTTCCCGGACCGGGGCACGAACCCGCGTCCCCTGCATCGGCAGGCGGACTCTCAACCACTGCGCCACCAGGGAAGCCCGGTTATTCCTTTATTAATTTCATAAAAATGTTTTTATATGTCAGCACTTTTATTAGGAGCTGAAAGCAGGGGAATATTTTCCTAAAAAGGCTCTAAATACATGTGGGGATAAGATGGGAATATTTTGGCTAAGGTTGGACCTGAGACAGCATGTGCAGTGGCTTATGCCCATCTTTTCCTGCATCTTCAGCAACCCTTTCACCCCAGCTGTTCCTCCAGCCCTCAGAAGCCCCTGTCCCAGGGGTGCTGTTGCCTTTTCCCCTGCTTGGTCTGTCCATGAACTTGCTTGTGGACAGCGTACCGCAGCTGGCTGTGAGCCTGACTTTCCCTCACCCTGGCAAGCTGTGTCCCTCTTGGGGCTGCTGCCTTCTAGCCAAATCCTAGATCAACTGCACAAAACTCAGCCAGCTGCCCTCTTCCGCATCTGCACAGCACAACGCCTTATCAGAAGGATATTTGTGCCATGGTTCATGAATCCCTAGACCCCAGTGACCCCACGGTAACCGTCTGCAAGATAGCAGGTGTGTAAGATCAAGTTACTCTGCCTGGACGGCGACTCCCAAACAATCCAAAATCATCCCGTTAAGACACAACAGATCCAGGGGAAGGATCAGAGAATAAGGCAAGGAGGTACGTGTGCTTCTGCCTGTAGGTAGGAACAAAGCATGATCCTAATCACGGTGTAGATTTGTGGATGTAAAAGTTTACAGAGACTTGGCTGTACTGCAGGTGGTACTTCTTCAGTACGGTTTAACTTTTCCTGTTCTGAATGGCTTATGTTCACATTAACTAAAGAATCTGAGTAGACAGAAAGGAAACAAAAGACTATATGTGCATTATATATACTTACATATTTATATTTAACATATGTACCTTGATTTATGATATAATCATAGCCTCAAAAATTTGCAACTGTAATATGGTTATAAAAAGGTGATACACAGCACAAAAACAGAATTATACATCAGTGGTACAGGATAGAAAACCCAGAGGTAAACCCATGCACCTATGGTCACCTAATCTATGACAAAGGAGACAAGAATATACAATGGAGAAAAGACAGTCTCTTCAATAAGTGGTGCTGGGAAAACTGGACAGCTACATGTAAATGAATGAAATCAGAACACACCCTCACTTCATGCACAAAAATAAACTCAAAATGGATTAGAGACCTAAATGTAAGACAGCACACTATAAAACTCAGAGGAAAACATAGGAAGAACACTCTTTGACACAGATCACAGCAAGATCTTTTTTGACCCACCTACTAATGAAAATAAAAACAAAAATAAACAAATGGGACCTAATGAAACTTAAAAGCTTTTGCACAGTAAAGGAAACAATAAACAAGACGAAAAGACAACCCTCGGGAGAAAATATTTGCAAACAAAGCAAGGGACAAAAGATTAATGTCCAGAATATACAAACCACTCAGGTAGCTCAATATCAAAACAAACAATCCAAGCAAAAATTGGGCAGAAGACCTAAATAGACATTTCTCCAGAGAAGACATACAGATGGCCAAGAGGCACATGAAAAGATGCTCAACATCGCTAATTATTAGAGAAATGCAAATCAAAACTACAATGAGGTATCACATCACATTGGTCAGAATGGCCATTATCTAAAAATCTAGAAACAATAAATGCTGGAGAGGGTGTGGAGAAAAGAGAATCCTCTTATACAGTTGGTGGGAATGTAGACTGGTGCAGCCACTATGGAGAACAGTATGGAGGTCCCTTAAAAAACTTTAAAAATAGAACTACCATCTGACCCAGCAATCCCACTACTGGGCATATACCCTGAGAAAACCATAATTCAAAAAGACACATGCACCCCAATGTTCACTGCAGCACTATTTACAGTAGCCAGGTCATGGAAGAAACCTAAGTGTCCATCGACAGAGGAATGGATAAAGAAGACGTGGTACATATATAGAATGGAATCTTACTCAGCCATAAAAAGGAACGAAATTGGGTCATTTGTAGAGATGTGGATGGACCTAGAGACTGTCATATCATACAGAGTGAAGTAAGTCAGAAAGAGAAAAACAAATATCATATATTAATACATATATGTGGAATCTAGAAAAATAGTGCAGATTAACCTATCTCCAGGGCAGGAATAGAGACACAGACATAGAGAACGGACGTGTGGACATGGCAGGGGGATGGGGGGCAGGGGAGGGTGGGATGAATTGGGAGAATAGGTTTGACATAAATACACTACCATGTGTAAAATAGGTAGCCAGTGGGAACGTGCTGTATAGCACAGGGACCTGAGCTTGGTGCTCTGTGGTGACCTAGATGGGTGGGATGGGGGTGGGGTGGGAGGTCCAAGAGGGAGGGGATGTATGTATACATAGAGCTGAATCACTTCATTGTACAGCAGAAACTAACACAACATTGTAAAGCAATTATACTCCAATAAAAAAAAGGTGATACACATATGTGTGTATACATAAATGCACACATATATGTATATATAAACATATTCTTGTTACATGCAAAGGTATAATTGCGTATAGATACTTACAACTGCAACTATACTTCTGCGTGTAACAAGGACATATATTTAAATTAGCTAACCTAGAGATTACCATACTGAGTGAAGCAAACCAAATATCATACGATATCACTTATATGTGGAATCTAAAAAAAATTATACAAATGAAATTATATGCAACAGAAATAGACACACAGACATAGAAAACAAACTTATGGTTATCAAATGGGAAAAGGTGGAGTGAAAAATTAGGAGTATGAGATTAATAGAGACTCACTACTATACATAAAATACATAAACAAGGACTTACTGTAGAGCACAGGGAACTATACTCAGTATTCTCTAATAACCTATGATGGAAAAAAGCCTGAAAAAGAATGAATATATGTGCATATGTGTAACTGAATTGCTTTGCTGCACTCCTGAAACTAATGGAACATTGTAAATCAACTATACTTCTTTTTTTTTTTTTTTGTGGTACGCAGGCCTCTCACTGCTGTGGCCTCTCCCATTGTGGAGCACAGGCTCCGGACGCGCAGGCTTAGCGGCCATGGCTCACGGGCCCAGCCGCTCCGCGGCATGTGGGATCTTCCCAGACCGGGGCACGAACCCGTGTCCCCTGCATTGGCAGGCGGACTCTCAACCACTGCGCCACCAGGGAAGCCCTCAACTATAGTTCTATTAAAAAAAAAAACCTCACTACTGAAAAAATAAATTAGACAACCTAAATTCTGATATAATTTAAATGTGATACATATACGTATTGTATAAAATTGTCTTTGCAAGTAACAATAATGATGCATTTAAATCAACCTGCTTAAATAGTTGTGATACAAATACATACATGTATTCATATACACACAATTATGCCTTTGCATGTAACGATAACAAAGGTATTTATTCCATTATGTGGCAGGCACTGAACAAGGCTCCAGAAACATAACTGTGAAAGAATATTCATTAATTCATATTTGCCTCAAAGATGGTAATGTACTTTTGCTTTCATGGTAAAGGATTATTTTGAAGTACACTTAAAACATAAAACTATTTTATAGGAGGGTTTGATTTCCCATATTGTGTAAATCCGGTCTTTTCATTTTGCATCACAACAATTTAACTAACGTCGTAACTTCACTTCATGTTGGGTGCGTGCTTTGTAACCTGGTGGGGAGCCAGGTCTGGTATTCAGTCTTGGCTTCATTTCTAAATTGCTATGAAACTTTAGCAAAGTCATTTTATCCTCTGATTCTCTTCTAGTTTTTCATGTGAAAAATGCAAATAAAAACACAGATATCGTGGAGCTGCAGAGGAATTAAAAATAATTGACGTGAGATTTTTACCTAGATGTGAAAGACCTGAAGTAGCGGGTTAAAATATTTTGACTTTCATTCCGTAGGCAACAGGCAAAAAAGTACAGGATTTGGGGAAGGTGGACACAGTTACAATACATCTTACTTAGGAAGTGTTGCGTTCCCTAAGCAGAAATGGGGGAGTGAAAAAGTGCCAACTCACAGCATCAGAATATCAAAAGACCACATGTAGACAGAGTGAACTGGGGACATCTGTTGAGATCCTCTAAACCGAAAAGCAATGATTAAATTTTTCATTTGCAACCTGAAATGGAATTTTCAAACTCATTAGAGAAACTTAAATAACATGAGAAACGATAAAAAATAAAAAAATAGATGACTGTTCCACGGAATCTGAACTATGCAGCTACTGTTACTATCTCGAAGATGAAAACTAACCGTGAAAATGACAAACCATCCTACTGTGGATTTTATTAAGCTCGACAGAGAAGTTCAACTTTACGCAGTTAAGAAATGATAGAATCCATTCTCTCTTCTATTTATTTAACAGATTATTTTAGTAAGAGTCTTCAGTACGCTGGAGACCATGAGAGACAGCGAGGTTCATAAGCTTTGGTCCCCCAAGAGAATAAAAATTCAGTGAATAAGACAAAAGAATAAAGAATAAGCCAGATATAGGGCATCCATCATACACAGCTTCTGTATATGTTCATTGGAAGGAAAAAGGACATTTGTTACGGTGAGCGGAAGCAATGCAAAGAGGAAATAATTTTTTTAAATAAAGATAAAAAGAGCAAACGGAGTGGATGAGGGGCTGCTGGTGAGACTTCAGGAAAATAGGATCCGTTGCAGCTGACAGAGAGAGCAAGACGGGGCGATGACCAATGGGTTTGGCCACAAGGAGATCATGGGGAGAAATTGTAAAACATGGCTCTGCGGGGGCTTCCCTGGCGGTCCAGTGGTTGGGACTTCACCTTCCAATGCAAGGGGGGTGGGTTCGATCCCCAGTTGGGGTGCGGGGATCCCACATGCCTTGCAGCCAGAAAACGAAAACATAGAACAGAAGCAATATTGTAACAAATTCAATAAAGGCTTAAAAAAATACGGCTCTGTGGCGTCCTGGGGACCGTGGTCTGATAGGAATGGACTCGAGAGAATACAGGTGCAGAAAGAAGGTGACGAATGCACTCACACGACCGAGGAGCTCTTCTGAGGAGGGTTGCAAAGAAAGACGGGGTATGTGCTAGAGCTTTGTTTAAAAAGTATCGTAAAATGAGAGAGGGGATGGTGTAACTTCTGGTGGGAGTAATCAAGGACAGAGTTGAATGTTTGGGGGTTGCAGGTGAGGGCTGAAAATCTTGGCCACTTGCCAAGCGTGTAAGCTTCAGCGAGTTAACTTATTTCTAGAGTCCATCATATCCTTGTGTACAAAGAAGAATGAGATCCATCTTGAAGGGTCACTGAGGAGATGCGAGAAAAACAGAAAATGCACCCAAGACAAAACACAGATGTGTCTTGGAGATGAGGGCAGTGTTGAGGAAGAAGAGGTGGTTAAGGTAAAGATTCAGGAAGAAGCACCAGAGGGGGACGACGAGGAGGCAGAAGAGGTTAGGAGGAGATGAAGAAACAAGCAGGAAGGAGGTCAGAGAAGCGAGGAATCAACAGGAGAGGAAAGGCCAGAAAAAGCAGAGAGAAGACGACGGCACCAGTCTTTTGTTTGGAAATGTCACTTTACATTGAACGCAGGAGGGAAAGGTGAAGACATTAGTTACGGGGCTGTACGTGTAGTGAACACTAGGATAAAAGTATGTGATGATGCTAACGTACGTGTAGTGAACACTAGGATAAAAGCATGTGATGATGCTAACGTGCGTGTAGTGAACACTAGGATAAAAGTATGTGATGATGCTAACGTGCGTGTAGTGAACACTAGGATAAAAGTATGTGATGATGCTAACGTGCGTGTAGTGAACACTAGGATAAAAGTATGTGATGATGCTAACGTGCGTGTAGTGAACACTAGGATAAAAGCATGTGATGATGCTAACGTGCGTGTAGTGAACACTAGGATAAAAGCATGTGATGATGCTAACGCGCGTGTAGTGAACACTAGGATAAAAGCATGTGATGATGCCAACGTGCGTGTAGTGAACACTAGGATAAAAGCATGTGATGATGCCAACGTGCGTGTAGTGAACACTAGGATAAAAGCATGTGATGATGCCAACGTGCGTGTAGTGAACACTAGGATAAAAGCATGTGATGATGCTAACGTGCGTGTAGTGAACACTAGGATAAAAGCATGTGATGATGCTAACGTACGTGTAGTGAACACTAGGATAAAAGTATGTGATGATGCCAACGTACGTGTAGTGAACACTAGGATAAAAGTATGTGATGATGCTAACGTGCGTGTAGTGAACACTAGGATAAAAGTATGTGATGATGCTAACGTGCACTGGGTGGCAAATTTAAAAAAAAAGAAAAAAATGAAGGGATTTCACATTTCCTTTGAGAATATTACTGAGAACACTGTCAATGCCAGGGGAATGCTAGAATCCCAAGGGAAGAGCAGACTTACTTCCCTGGTGGCACGGTACCGAAGAATCCGCCTGCCAATGCAGGGGACACGGGTCTGAGCCCTGGTCCGGGAAGATCCAACGTGCCGCGGAGCCACTAAGCCCGCGAGCCACAACTACTGAGCCCACGTGCCACAACTACTGAAGCCCGCATGCCTAGAGCCCGTGCTCCGCAACAAGAGAAGCCATTTCAATGAGAAGCCCGCGCACTGCAACAAAGAGTAGCCCCCGCTCGCCGCAACTAGAGAAAGCCCACGTGCAGCAATGAAGACTCAACACAGCCAAAAATTAATAAATAAATTTTAAAAAACAAACCAAAACAAACGAACAAAAACACCCCCAAAGAGGCCACTTATCACCTGAGCCGGCTGGGGGTCCACTGGGAGAAGGTGGCCTCCGACAGCACTAAATCCATGGATCAGCGACTAACCCTGATGTATTTCCTCTTCTCTCGTGGCAACATGTATGCCTTTCTTCTCCGACTTTCCTCCCCCTCCCTGTCCTTCTTCTTCTGCAGCTGCTGCTGCTTCTGCTTCTGCTACTCATCTCCCCCTCCTTCTCCCCCGGGGAGAAAAACAATCTAAGCTTTTCTCTTGAGCTTGATACATTTGAGATCTTCTGAGATGATCAAATGGGGAGACCACAAAAGTCAACTGATTTTATAAAATGAGAGTCTAGAAAGGAGGCCCTCGGGCACAACAAAGGAGAAATCAACTGATGGAGATGAGATTTAAAACATGGAAATAGAAACAATAGCCAAGACATGGAAACAAAGTAAGTGTCCATCACAGAGGAATGGATAAAGAAAATGCGGTACAAGTACACAATGGAATATTACTCAGCCATGAAAAAGAATGAAATAATGCCATTTGCAGCAACATGGGTGGACCTGGAGATCATCATACTAAGTGAAGTCACATAGACAAAGACAAATACCATATGATATCACTTATATGTGGAATCTAAAATACGACACGCATGAACATATATATGAAACAGAAACAAGACTCACAGACAGAGAGAACAGGTGTGTGGTTACCAAGGGGGAAAGAGGGGAGGGATAAATTAGGAGTTTGGACTTAACATATATAAAATATATAAATTACTATATATACAATAAACAACAAGGTCCTACTGTATAGCACAGGGAACTATACTCAATATTTTGTAATAACCTATAATGGAAAAGAACCTGAAAAGAATGTGTATGTGTATAATGCCCTCAAAAACTCTAGCCACGGATAAGAATTGGGGTAAGAAAAGGATGTGTGGGGGGGCGTCCAGAGAGGCTTAACTTTGGGGCCAATGTGTCTGCAATACGTCTAGCGTATATATCTCTCATAATACGTAAAAGATAATAGAAAGAAAAAAAAACTGGGTGACAAAGCTTCAGGAGGCCCACTCAGTTTTTTCTCTCTGCTACGTCAAAGTACAACAAGTTTAGAAGCTTTAACTGCCAGTCATTTATTATGGCACAGTTGCCATGGGTCAGCAGTCAGGGCCCAGGGCAGAAGATCTAAACAGACATTTCTCCAGAGGAGACATACAGATGGCTAAAAAGCACATGAAAACATGCTCATCATCACTAATTATCAGATAAATGTGAATCAAAACTACAATGAGAGCTTCCCTGGTGGCGCAGTGGTTGAGAGTCCGCCTGCCGATGCAGGGGACATGGGTTCGTGCCCCGGTCCGGGAGGATCCCACATGCCGCGGAGCAGCTGGGCCCCTGAGCTATGGCTGCTGGGCCTGCGCGTCCGGAGCCTGTGCTCCGCAACGGGAGAGGCCACAACAGTGAGAGGCCCTCGTACCGCAAAAACAAAACAAAACAAAACTACAATGAGGTATCACCTCACACTGGTCGGAATGGCCATCACCAAAAAGTCTACAAACAATAGATGCTGGAGAAGGTGTGGAGAAAAGGGAACCCTCCTGCGCTGTTGGTGGGAATGTAAACTGATACAGCCACTACGGAGAACAGTATGGAGGTTCCTCAGAAAACTAAAAATAGAGCTACCATATGATCCAGCAATCCCACTTCTGGTCATATATACAGAGAAAACCATAATTAGAAAAAGTACATGCACCCCAATGTTCATAGCAGCACTATTTACAATAGTCAGGACATGGAAGCAACCTCAATGTTCACTGATAGATGAATGGATAAAGAAGATGTGGTACATATTATACAATGGAATATTACTCAGCCATAAAAAAGAATGAAATAATGCCATTTGCAGCAACATGGATGGACCTAGAGGTTATCATATTAAGGGAAGTAAGTCAGACAGAAAAAGACAAATATCATATGATATTGCTTATATGAAGAATCTAAAAAAAAAACCATACAAATGAACTTATTTAGAAAATAGACTCACAGGCTTGGGGAACGAACTTATGTTTACCAAAGGGGAAAGCATAGCGAGAGAGGAGGGATAAACTGGGAGACTGGGATGAACACATGCACACTACTATGTATGACAGGTAACCCACAAGGACCTGCTGTATAGCACAGGGAACTCTACCCAGTATTCTGTGATAACCTATGAGAAAAGAATCTAAAAAAGAATGAATATATGTATTTGCATCATGGAATCACTGTGCTGTACACCTGAAAGTAACACAGCATTGTCAATCAACTCTACTCCAATAAAGTGAAAATAAAAAAACAGAAGTCTGGGCCCTGCGTGGATGCGATGTGTCCTCTGTTCAGAGTCTCACAGGGTCAAAATCAAGGTGTCAGCAGGGCTGTGATCCCTCACACAGGCTCTGGGGAAGTCCGGCTTCCGAGTTCATACATTATTGTCTGAATTCACTGCCACGCGGTTGTACAGCAGAAGTCCCGGCTGTCAGCTCTGTGCCTGCCTTGCTGCTTAAGGCTGTCCTCACTCTCAAGAAATGGCAGGTTGAACCCTTCTGACGCTATGAATCGCTCACACTTTTTTTCCTGCCACAGTATCTCTACCCTATAAACCAAGATAGTTCTCTGCTGTTAAGACCTCATGGGATTAGACTGGATTTACCTAAATAATCTAGGACTCTCTCCCTATGTAAGATTCTGAAATTTAATTACATCTGCAATTTCCCTTTTACCATGGCATGTTAACGTAGTCACAGATTGCTGGGCTTACTAATTTTTTTTATCATTTCCTTATGCCAATTGAAAAAGAAATGCACGCTATAGAAGTCGAGAATTACGCTTCGTTCGGCAGACATCCTGAGACCTTAAGCCCAGGAGACAGTCTCTCTGGTAGCTCTGGGGGACAGCTCCAAAGAGGTAGGGGAGGAGCCTGGATATATACGAGGTTTTGCAACAAAAACCAGGTAGTAGGAATGTCAAAAGATTACTGTTAATTAAAGAAAAAACAAACACCTCAAGTTAAAGATGTATGGGAAGGTGCAAGAGTCTGGCCTCATTAAAGCCATTCCTTTGATATGCGCCATAGCTACCTAGGGCCAGCATCCTGCTTTTCTCCATCCTGTATCCCCTCAGGGGGCATATTTGGGGTGATGCAGTGGCTGAGGGCTCGATGGCCTCAACATCCTTTGTTTAGTGATATGTCAGGTGACTTTCTTTGTCCATACTTATATCCTAAGTTGTTTATTTCTTTAAAACTAAAATATAAATATTCATTCCAAATTCCTCTCTAGTTTGTCTTCTGTAGAGGTTCAAAAGCTTCGGAGAACACCAGACAGCCATGCCTACCTACAGTTAAATGGCTAAAAGCAACCCAGCTAATTTTTCCAAGGTACAAGGTGACATCTTAACTACTTTTTCTTAGTCCAAGACGACTCACTTCTGCTGTGGCCACAGTCAACCTTCTTTCTACAACAGAACTTCACTGCCTCAAATCCCACATTTTCTTAAGGCAGCCGGTTCCCTTGACATGTCTTTTGAAGCAATGATTATGATCAGAGCCCATGTAATTCTGTCACTGTTTTCAAAGAAGGAGTTTAATCTAATAACTTACTACATCGTTGGTTCTCGCCGCAGCAGGTCTGAAGGATATTCAAGGTAAACCATCTCACATCAGCATTCGGCGGCTGGATACCCTTACCCTTCCTAATGAAAATTTATTTCAGGCTAGTAACACATTCTGCTCTCCGTTATATTGTTAAGGAGCTCTTCACGTGGGCTTTTTTGATATGCTGAGTTTATAACCAATAGTTTATGCTTGCCTGTTTTCCATTTAGAAATGAATGGCAAATAGATGAAGCCCTAAAGAAGAAAATTGGATTTTTAAATCACTCAGTTGTCTTATTAGGAAAAAAAAAAAAAAAAAAGAACTAACCAGGTGATGGTTCACACTCGGTGTTAAACCAGATACGCATTAACTCTACCGAAGATGGAAACCACAATGCCACTATTTAATTGGCCATGTCTTTGCTGTCTTGCTTTGTCTCTAGGAAGTAAACTTAGATTTACAAAATTACCAAGTGTCAGACCACTCGATCCGTTGCAGTGCTTGCAAATTAAAATTCCTTTAGGGCCAATGCTAATAATAAGGGACATGATGGGGCATGTAGGATACTGATGATGTATGTTGGGCTTAAAGTACCTGCAGGTTCAATATTTTAAAAAATCCAATTTGCAGGCCAAATGAAAAATACTTGTGAACTCAGACAGTCGATCTGTCACCTGCTTTGGCCCCAAGTCCAACCTCTACCTATATCATACCCCTTCTGTCTCAGTCATAGTTTCCTCAGATGCCAGTGGTTGATGCCACCTGGGGGACAGGCATCCCTTTAGTGAGGGGTTGTCCCCTGTTCTTATTAACTGTGACGAAGGTGGAAGATGGTGGTCAATCATGGAATCAGGCAGGAGCGAGGCAGCACACGAAGTGGCATGTAAATAACATGTGTCACCCACTGCCTTGCTACCCTCCAGTCTCCCTTGGGGCTTCCTGGAGCAATGTTCTGGAATTCCATCCCCCAGGCATCTGGGGCTTTCTCTGCATCTTTGCTGAATGTCTTCACTCAATGGGAATGTTCTCTGGTCCCCACAGCATCACCTCTTGCCTGTGTTCCCAATATCTTTTACACAAAAAAAACACCACCAACAGCAGTAACACATCTCCGTTTTTGGAGACAGGACCTTTTTTAAACACACTGTCTCGAATTGGAAGTCTGCAGAGATCTCTTTTCTGATCGGTTGTGGATTCCTCGTATCATCGACAGATGAGTGGATAAAGAAGACGCGGTGCATATACACAACGGAATATTACTCAGCCATAAAAAGAATGAAATAATGCCATTTCCAGCAACATGGATGGACCTAGAGATTGGCATACTAAGCGAAGTAAGTCAGACACAGACAATTATCATATGCTATCACTCATATGTGGAATCGAATTTAAAAAAATGATACACATGAACTTACTTACAAAACAGAAACAGACTTACAAACATAGAAAACAAACTTAGGGTTACCAAAGGGGAAAGAGGGGGAGGGATGAATCAGAAGGTGGGTATTAACACACACACACTACTATATATAAAATAGATGAACAACAAGGACCTACTGTAGAGCACAGGGAAGTATACTCAATATTTTCTAATAACCTATATGAGAAAAGTATCTGAAAAAGAATGAAAATACCTACATATATATATATATATATATATATATATATATATATATATATATATATAGCTGAGTCACTTTACTGCACACCTGAAACTCACACAACATTGTAAATCAACTAGACTCTAATAAAATTAAAAAGAAAAAGAAAAGCTGATTTCGCCATGGGTGGCAGGCACAATGGGACACGGCTACTTCTGGAAATACATGCATTACGGATGCATACTGAAGCCAGCAGCTCCAGGGTCAGGGGAGGGGCGACCCTAAGCATCTATTGATGTAATTTCTGAAGGCAAGTCTTCGTGCCAACTGATTACAAGTTTATTCATACTTGGTTCCCTTGCTGTAACAAGGGGTGTGTTTTTGGTCATTGTTTTTGTTGCAGGTGTGTTTCTGCTAATGCTTTACTTTTTCCTTCTGCTGTCCTGAATCTCTGATGAGCACTTCTTTCTAACCATTCTTGTCCGTGCCACACTGCGTTGACGTTCCTAATATCCTATGGCTTTGGATATATATATTTTTTTGCCCCCGATGCTAAATAAAGACTAAATGATTTTAAAGTTGGTGCACACTCATTGTAAGAGAAAAAGCAGTGCATAAATGTGCCGTTACTGTTATTTGTGGAAAATGGTTATGCTGATGGATACGTTGCAGATTGTTGATTCCTTGAACAAAATGGCATTGTAACGATGCACCATTTGGGGGAGGGGTGGTAAAGACACTTTCCTACGGCTTAGGTAGTCGTTTCGATTATTTCTAAATACTACTTCCCTGTGATACAATACACCAAGGCTTCCGACACATTCTTCAAGCAGAATCTTGAATCTGTGGGCACTGACAAATGGAATTCTGTCGCAGTGACGATCTGCTTTGGGTCACAATGATTTATTTCCCCATGGAGTCGTTAAAAGGCTGTACCAAGACAGGATCCCGAGGAAACGGAAAGGAGAGTTTGGCTTCAAAAAGTTTTATAAAATTCACAGATGCCTACAGTAACGCAGTGAAAACTGACCTTAAAGTCAACGTATGCTCACTCCATCACTTTAGACATAAGAAAATAGGCTACAAGGAGCCGCTGGCAGTTATTAATATTTTGGGGTCACGGAGCCTCTGAGCATCTGATTAAAATTACGAGCCTTTGCCTAAACCAATGCATAGGTGCATCAAACACTGTACGTTCTCTTTGAGTCTCCAGGGACTCGCTAGAGAATTTTATCACTGGACTTCAAGAACCCTGAGGTTGGATGGTTTATCTGAGGCCACTCAGGTGGGTCTCATGAGATATCCCTGAAGAAAAGAGTCTTCGGCTGGAATTGAAACCACGTATTGCAGGAATAGGGAACCACAGGTACCGCCTTCATAACTAATCTTCCCTATAAAATGGATGAAACCTTCAAACTCTGCCCCAAATACTGACACACTTACCTCAAACATGCTCATTTTCAAGTGACAATTTAAAATTGATAATTGGTGTTAAACTGGGATTTTTTAAAGTCCTAACTGCTTTGTTTCGGTGTTCTGCTTTCCTCTTTATTTACTTCGGGCAACTACATTCCTAGTGTGTGTAAGATACTCATCACTGAGAATAAAAAGATAAATAAACCCTATTTTATCCATGAGAGGGTCACCATCTGCTGGGGACAGCAGGATATAGTGTCTAAAATAAAACCCTTGTTCCAAAGACCCTGAGTTACATTCTACTCCTCAGATCTGAAAGCCCTTTAATATTCTCAATATTCTTGCTGATATCTTCATGTTCTTCCAAGAGGTGAAAATAAAAATTTTGTTAATTGATACCATGTGTGTCATTCCAACACACACACACACACACACACACACACATATGTGTATCTTTCTTAGAATGAGACATTACACATTATTTCAAACAAAGGTACCCATAATTGTCCCAATTCAAAAGGTATGCCAGCCAAAAAATCCCCCTCAAATCCTCAGGGTTGATCTTTTTTTTTTTTTGGCATCATTTCTGCCCAAGGTCCTAACCTCCATTCTTTTGAAACAAATGCACAATTTGGGGGCAAAAGTCACTGTCTAACTCTGACCTCACCTCCCACACTTGACAAGTTTTAAAGTCTCTTGTGCTTATATATTATTTATATTTTATGTAAATATAACATATTTATAAATATAAGTAAAAAATATTTATATTTTTAAAAATTTAAGGTTAGACCAGCAAAATGAATTACTCCACTTTTGGCAAGAACTTAATACATATTTAGAGTTTGTAAAAAATAAACTCAACATGGTTTAAAGACTTAAATATAAGACATGACACCATAAAACGCCTAGAAGAGAACACAGGCAAAACATTCTGTGACATGAATTGGACCAATGTTTTCTTAGGTCATTCTCCCAAGGCAATAGAAATAAAAGCAAAAATAAACAAATGGGACCTAATGAAACTCACAAGCTTTTGCACAGCAAAGGAAACCATACACAAAATAAAGACAACCTATGGACTGGGAGGAAATATTTGCAAACAATGCAACCGACAAGGACTTAATTTCCAAATATACAGACAGCTCATACAACTCAATAATGAAAAATCAAACAACTCAATCAAAAAAATGGGCCAAAGACCTAAACAGACATTTCTCCAAAGAAGACAAAGAGCTGGCCCACAGGCATAAGAAAAGATGCTCATCATCACTAATTATCAGAGAAATGCAAAAACTACAATGAGGTTTATCACCTCACACTGGTCAGAATGGCCATTATCAAAAAGTCTACAAATAAAAAATGCTGGAGAGGGTGTGGAGAAAAGGGAACCCTCCTGCACTGTTGGTGGGAATGTAAATTGGTGCAGCCACTAGGGAGAACATGATGCAGGTTCCTCAAAAAACTAAACATAGAACTACCATATGATCCAGCAATCCCATTCCTGGGCATATATTCAGAGAAAATTCTAATTCAAAAAATACATGCCCCCCTATATTCACAGCAGCACTGTTTACAATAGCCAGGTCATGGAAGCAACCTAAATGTCCATCGACAGATGAATGGATAAAGAAGATCTGGTATAAATATACAACAGAGTATCACTCAGCCATTAAAAAGAATGAAGTAATGCCATTTGCAGCAACGTGGATGCAACTAGAGATGATCATGCTAAGTAAGCCAGAGGAAGAAAATATCATCTATTACTTGTATGTGGAATCTAAGAAAAATGACACAAGTGAATGTATTTACAACACAGAAATAGACTCACAGACATAGAAAACCAATGTATGGTTACCAAAGGGGAAGGGGGTGGGGGATAAGTTAGATGTTTGGAATTAACAGATACACACTACTATATATAATACAGATAAACAACAAGGTCTTACTGTAGAGCATAGGGAACTATATACAATATCTTGCAATAAACCATAATGGGAAAGAATATGAAAAAGAATATGTGTATGTATGTATAACTGAATCACTATGCTGTACACCGGAAACTAACACGACATTGTAAATCAACTCTACTTCAGTAAAAAGAGTATGTGGTTGTTTATACTGAATATCATATAATATGTGAAAAACGTGAATGTTCTAAGCATTATCTTTTTTTTTTTTTTTTTTTTTTTTGCGGTACGCAGGCCTCTCACTGCTGTGGCCTCTCCCGTTGCGGAGCACAGGCTCCGCGTGCGCAGGCTCAGCGGCCATGGCTCACGGGCCCAGCCGCTCCGTGGCATGTGGGATCTTCCCGGACCAGGGCACGAACCCGTGTCCCCTGCATCGGCAGGCGGACTCTCAACCACTGCGCCACCAGGGAAGCCCTCTAATCATTATCTTAATACTCAGGAACACCTTAAAGTTAAAAAGAACATGGAATATGGTCTTCATTTCCATGAACTCTGTTTTCAAATTCTTCTGGAATGGGTAATTCCTATTGTACACTGATTTTAAAAAATGTAAAACTGCGTGTCGGATAAAGCAGTTTCATTGACATTGTGCAAATATCACTGTAGAAAATAATTATGTCCACTCAAGCTTAAAGCATTAAAACTTTATTCTCCTATCATTGTCACAAAAATAAAAGCCATGGATAAAAACTGAGATTTATTTTGTAGCTGAGAAAACACAGAAATCTAGTATTCAGATTCTAGGTCGACTAAAGACTTAACTTTGCATTAGGAATTATGAAATGACCACAGTCATCATACTAGGAAATGTATGCTATGCTCACAAAGGTTTTCCACATGATAAGGCATTGATTATTATCAACATCAATAAGGAGCGTTTGGTGGTTAAAAAAAAAAAAGAAAAGAAAAGAAAAAAGAACATTTTGGCTCAAGAAAGTTAGTTAGACAATTTTTGGAAGAAGGAAATTATAAAACAAAATATGCACGATTGTTTCAAATTACAGCCCAATTAAAACCTCTGAAGAAAACTCTACAACACCAACACCTGGCTTCATTCAACTGACTCACAAATAAATATGTTAAGTCAGAAACCACAAGTGGAAAGACAAGGCATTTGATAAATAGTCTAGTAAATTCTATGAAATCCCCCTTTTAGAGGTGGCTCATATGGGAAAACAAGACACGGATGGGAGATGAATTTAATCTCAGAAGTTTTCACTTCCAATGCACAAGAAATAAATGGAAATGATAGTTTCATTTTTTCTTTCTTTTTTTAAAAATAAATTTATTTATTATGGCTGTGTTGGGTCGTCGTTGCAGCGGCAGGCTTCTCATTGCGGTGGCTTCTCTTGTTGCAGAGCACGGGCTCTAGGCGCGTGGGCTTCAGTAGTTGTGGCACATGGGCTCTAGAGCACAGGCTCAGTAGTTGTGGTGCACGGGCTTAGTTGCTCCGCGGCATGTGGGATCTTCTGGCGCCAGGGCTAGAACCCCTGTCCCCTGCCTTGGCAGGTGGATTCTTAACCACTGGGCCACCAGGGAAATCCTGATACAGTTTCTTTTTAACTGCAAATTCTGTATTTTAAGTTTAATAAGATCGTTGCTCATTGGATGGAACTGGAACTGGTTTTGAGTTACTTTGGCATATCCGAAAATTGTCTGGATATCTATGAAAATATTCTGTTCACTGTGAAAATTGAGATTCCTCTTAGAAATATTTCACTCAGGTAAACAGATGAGCAAACCAGGAAAAATGGACCCCGCACTTAAGGTTTGCATTTTTAAAATTGAGTTTGGAATCTCAAATGTGCGAACATGTGGGTTTTGTAGGGACGGGCTCTCTTCTTAGTGACCTTGAATGAACTCAGCCCACTGATTTGTTAACAACACTCCCCAAGGCGCACTCAGCCTCTGTCTCAGAATTCTTCCACCCAGGGTACTTTCTGCACCATTTTTGTCAGTTACACAAGGGTGATTCCTCAAGCCTCGTCTGGTCCTTTCTTGGTTTATCCCACCGACAGCTACTCTTTGTGCCTCAAGGAATGTTTGCCCATATGCTCTCCTTCTGGTCAACCCACAATTCTGTCCCCCCCCTTAAGAAATCGAATGCAACAGAGCCTTCAAAGGTCCCAGGGTACGTCTGCAAAATGCCCACAAAGTGCTACGTCCAACACTTCCTCATCCTCAAAATCAAATGGATTCCTTTTACGTGCTAACATTTAACAGAATTTTTAAAATGTTATTTTTTAAAACTAAATGCTCAGGAACTTCCCTGGTGGCGCAGTGGTTGAGGGTCACGTCACAACTACTGAGCCTGTACTCTAGAGCCTGCGAGCCACAACTGCTGAGCCCACGTGCCACAACTACTGAAGCCCGTGCACCTAGAGCCCGTGCTCCGCAACAAGAGAAGCCACTGCAATGAGAAGCCCGCGCACCACAAAGAAGAGTAGCCCCTGCTCGCCGCAACTAGAGAAAGCCCGCGTGCAGCAACAAAGACCCAACGCAGCCAAAAATAAATAATTTTTTAAAAAGAAGAAAAAAAACCCCTAAATGCTTAATCTATTTTGTTTAGCTATGACTATCAGAATGGTATATTCTCTTCTTGTAAATTCAAGGGGTTCAGGATTTAATATTTCCTGGGGAAGGCTAGATAAGTTTTTGGTGCCCTTGTTTGGGAAACTTATTATTAATAGTGTTTTGCAGAAACAAATAACTTTCATTTTCTCCCAAACAAATGACTCACTGTGGAACCATGCAGGCACTACACGTAAGCATTTATAAACTCTGAACCCTGTAAGGCTCGTGAGTGACAGACCAGCCAGGCTGTGGGCTTCTTTAGTGTGTGCGTGGTGCATCTCAGAACTCTCCTGTCTCAGATAATATTTCTCCATTAAACTCTGCATTAGTTCAAGCTTAAATTCAAACAACTAAGAAAATGTTTTAAAATCTATTTTATAAAACCTGGCCACACTCATTTTCTTTTCAATATCGATGAACGTTCTGCTGGAGACTGCTTTTAACACGCTTAAAATATTATGACAGATTTCCATGACAACCTCGGGCGCCGTTTTTTAAAAAGATTCTATTTCATTTTACGAATTAGTCCTTTGGTTGTTCAGACATCACATGAAGCCATTTGGGTATATGCAAGATTAGAGAATTTGTATGGGTCTTCCACAAATAATTGTGTGCTGAAAAACACTGACTACATTAAAGATGGTTATTTATCCAGAAATTAATGCATTTTTAAATGCAGTATTCTATTTTAAAAAGCTGTTATCTCCTTCTAATTAATTTTCCACACCATTACAAACAGCTCAAGTTTCTCCTAGCCACAATTATTTGGCTGTCTCTCCCTGTGCATTTCTATAATATCCTAGGTCCTTAAAAAAACTCATAACGTACATGAGCAGCTCATGCATGGGTTTAAGATACGCATGATTCCTTGCAGTCTATTTTCATAGAGCATGTGTACTGGTAGCTTATTTGTTTTTATCTTCACAATGTAAAATTTAAAAATGCTGTTCACTGCTGGCCGAGGACTGGAACAGGAGGAAGGGAAAAGTGCTGAACACACACAGATGTTTGGATAAATTTCTCTCCATGGGCACGACGGCATTTGGCTAGGCACAGATGCTTACAGCTGTCCAGCTCATGGACACCTCTTTCTGCTTTAAAAATTTTTCCAAGGCAGACACTGTTTGAACAACACAGCGTAAGGTGCATTCACGTGGGTCAAACAACAGACTTTCATTTTCCCTTTGGTTGTGTACTTCTTACCAGAGACAGAGAAGAAAGTTGGAAGGCAGCAGCACTGGGGGAGAATCTGGCTCTTTGCATGGACAAAGGTGATATCCTTGGTGTGGTCACCCCTCAGAGCTGGGGGGTGGAGCTTCACCCCCAAATTTGGATTGGGTTTTGAGACTGATGCCTGCACACACACACACACACACACACACACACACACAAGGCTATGAAAAGTTTATGGCTCACACAGGGAGACTTTTGGGGGAGGGCCAAGCGGACGCTTTCTAGCTCATCGAAAAATATCTAGACAGAACAGAGAAAGAAGACTAGGGTGGGGATTTTATTGGGCTCAGTCTTGGTGCTGGGGTGAACTTCCTGCTGGCACACAAGGAAGGAGCACCAAGCTTTTTTAAAAATTAGTTTTCCCTGATAATGAACAGGAGACAAGGAACGCAGGAAGCTTCCAAGCTGTCAGGAGTGCCCACTGAAGAAAACGGAATCCAACTTTTCATTACAGACTGGGACGCAGACGTGCAAGGCTGTGCGCATGGGCTATTTGACAGCTGTTCTGTGAACAGAACATCACAGACCTGAGACCAGGTGGGATAAAGGAACGGACATAGTGTTGTAGGTCAATTATACTTCAAAAACAAATGAACACGTGGTAACCTAAAGGCGACCTAAATGGGAGGGACGTCCAAAAGGGATGGGATATCTGTATGTGTATGGCTGATTCGTTTTGTTGTGCAGGGGAGGCTAACACAACATTGTAAACAGCCACACTCCAATAAAAATTTTTTTAAAATGAACAAACTCATAGAAAAAGAGATCAAATTTGTGATCTCTTACCAGAGCAGGGAGCTGGGGAGGGGGAATTGCGTGAAGGTGGTCAAAAGGTACAAACTTCCAGTTAGAAGAGAAATAATTACTAAGGATGTAATGTACAGTATGATAAAGGGAATTAACACTATCGTACCTTATAAATCAAAGTTGAGAGTAACATCCTAAGGTTTACAGAAGGAAAAAGGTTTTTTTCAATTTCTTTTATGTTGTATCCAGATGAGATGATGGATGGTCACTAAACTTACTGTGCTCATCACTTCATGATGGACGTAAATCAAATCATTACGCTGTGCACCTTACAGTTGCACGGTGCTGTATGTCAATTATATCTCAATAAACCCGAAAAAAATTTAAAATAAATATACTTATATTCTCCCCCCAACCAAAAAAAAAAAATCCCTGAAGATATCTCAGAGCAACTACAGCAAATCAGGAACAATGAACCTCTATCTTGTTCAATGACATTAATAGGTACCCCTGTCACTTGCGTTTGTAGGAAATGGGTCATCTCTGCTTTTGCAGCAACTCGTGTTCTAGATTTGTCACCTTGGATTCTTCCATGCCACCTTGATTTCAGCATAAGAGTGGTCACAAGCATTGCAAGGTACACGCAAAATAGGATGATGTGGACCATCTCTCCCTGCATCTCTGCTGCCTGAAGGACAGTCCTCATTCCTCCCAGGAAAGAAGTGTGATTAAATCAAAAAACAATCCAATCCAAAAATAGGCAGAAGACCTACATAGATATTTCTCCAAAGAAGACATACAGATGGCCAAAAAGGCACATGAAACGTTGCTCAGCACCATTAGTTATCAGAGAAATGCAAATCAAAACTACACACTGGTCAGAATGGCCATCGTCAACAAATCTACAAACAATAAATGCTGGAGAGGGTGTGGAGAAAAGGGAACCTTCCTACACCCTTGGTGGGAATGTAAATTGGTGCAGCCACTACGGACGGAGGTTCCTTCAAAAACTAAAAATAGAACTACCGTGTGACCCAGCAACCCCACTCCTAGGCATATATCTGGAGAGAATCATAATCCGAAAGGATACACGCACCCTCATGTTCACTGCAAAACCATTTACAACAGCAAGACATGGGAGCAACTTAAATGTCCATCAACAGATGAATGGATAAAGAAGATGTGGCACATATATACAATGGAATATTACTCAGCCATGAAAAAGAATGGAACAATGCCAGCAACATGGGTGGACCTAGAGATTGTCATACTATCTGAAGCAAGCCAAAGACAAATGTCATATGACATCACTTATATGTGGAATTTAAAATATGATAGAAATGAATGTATTTACAAAACAGAAACAGACCCACAGACTTAGGGAAGGAACTTATGTTTGCCAAAGGGGAAGGGTGGGGGGAGGGATAAATTAGGAGTTTGGGATTAACATACACACTCTACTATATGTAAGATACATAATCAACAAGGACCAACTGTATAGTACAGGGAACTCTACTCAATATTCTGTGATAAGCTATATGAGAAAAACATCTAAAAAAGAACGAATATATGTATAGGTACCACCGAAAGACTTTGCTGTACACTTGAAACTTGTAAATCAACTATACTCCAATAAAATTAAAATATTGAAAAAAAGGAAGGTGATTAAAATGTTATACCTGTGAAAACCACCCATCCCACTTTCTTTTTGCTCTGTCATGCTTACCACACATCCTGGCTGTCAACCTTTAAGCACTAGTTTACTCCCTAAAGCTTACTTAGCAACAGAGGTTCCAAAAGGAAGATAAATTCCAAAAGAACATTACAAAGTAAGAAAAAGTATAACAGAGTATCTGGAAATGATGCATCTTTGCCGCTGCTTGTTTGTACACCAGAATAAGTCACAGTAAAGGAATAAACACTGCTGGGACGCCTCCCCCCGCCCACCCCCATGAAGTATGATCACACAAGTCAGACGTACAGTTTTATCACAACATTCCAAGTGTGTATGTGTGATTTTAATAAAAAATTAGAAATTAGTAATTACGTAACATTTTCCGAGATGTAAAGAGCATGATGATTTGGCAAGACGCATTACACCTACCCATCATAAAGGACCTGACAGTTAACGAGTGAAGGGCATGATATAAAAATCACAATATGTTCGCAATGATAGATGTGCCCCTGATGGTGTACATGTATCAGCTAGGCAGGTGTGGCAGAGATGTTCCCAACAAGGAGAAACGTAATCCCTTACATGTTTGTGGTGCTATGTTCAACTCTGCACTGTAGAATGTGGGTCGGGGCATGAGTGCCCTCTGAACACATGCCAGCCCCTGATGATGATGCCAAGTGCAAGTATATCCTATATCCTGCCCTCTCTGTGTCCTTTACATCTAGCACCTGTAGGAATGGAGCGTGAGGGTGTATGGGAAACGGAGCATTTACTGCTGGGGTGTGGGGTGACTCCACCCACACACAGCGGGACCTCTTGGTTTCCTGAAGTGATCTCTCCAGCCTTGGCGCTTGACAGCGCAGAGGCTGACCTGTGGGCTGCTTTCATCTTTAGCTGACCACGAATACCGCGGGATCTTCAAAGCTCTGGAGAGGGCATGGGGAACGGTAAACACTACAGAAAAGCAAGTCACAGCTTAACGTGAGACGTTTTCGGTAGAGAGTGGGAGGAAGAAAGGGAAGCAGGGGATGGTGGTGACGGCTTGTGTTCTCAGAAGCACAAAGTGGTGCGTTGCATCTCCCTGTGGAGAACTCTGGAGGCTGTGAGACCCCCACGCAGTGTCCTAGAAGAACTGAACTCTGACTCGAGAACACAGTGCAGTTTTTTGGAGGTGATAAGATACGTTTAGTGTTTGGATTATAATGATGGAATCAGGGGTATGCATTAAATGCATTCATTTTTTGTGTCTCAGTTAACTTAAAATAAAAGATATCGCTATACATAGAAAGATAGATGAACAGACACAGAATGATGGATGAATGGATCGGTAAATAGATGAGGCACAGGTAGATGACAGACAAGTAGATAGATGCATAGATGATAGATAGAAAGGTAGGTAGATAGATGATAGATTGATAGACCGATATAGATGACAGGTAGAATGATGGATGAATGGATAAGATAGACACGTATATACATAGATGATAAGTGGGTGGGTGGATAGATGGATGGATGAATGGACGGACAGAAAGATAGACAGATAGATAAAGTGTCCCAGAAGAACGGAACTCTGGAAGTTGAAATTACTGAGTGCATGATCCACATTTCAATTTTTCTTTTGACTGTGAAAAGAAGAAAAAAAAAATCGGTGTAATTTTGAGAGTTCTCCCTCTGGCTCCTTAATGTGTTTCCGATATGATTTTTGCCTTCAACTTTTTTCTCAATAAAATCAATCCATGTGGCTGAAAGGTCATAGCATGTTAGGAGGAGACATAATATTTCTCGGGGGCCCTGCGATGATTCAAGGTGAATTTCTCTGTGATGAGCTTCCTGGAGGTCTCGTCTGTCTGCGGGCATCTCTTACAAAGCACCAGAGGGCATCTGCTCTCATTGAAAAAGAAAGATGGGAAGACGTACAGATGCCACCTCATCTGCATCTCACTACGGGCTGCTTTCTTGACTTACAGAGGCTGCTCCTGTTTCCTCCTGGATATTGACACTGCACACCCGTGACCTGGGGCTTTAAGATATGGAGAAAACTGCCCACCAATTTCGATTGGACCATTTTCTCCAGTTCTTCCATATCTTGATTACACAGCCCTTGTATTAGTACCGATCCCATTTGGGCCAACAGGAAATGAGCATAGAAAAAGATACATGAGTAAGTGAATGAATTAGCCCACCTAGACTAGAATATTTTGGGTCTATCTATCTATCTATTCCTCTATCTTACTTTAAGCTTTACTGGTTTATAATGGATAAAAAAATTGCACACACTTAATGCAGACATCTTGATGAGTCTGGAGCGATGCATACACTTCTGATACCACCACAATAATCAGAACATTAAACACATCTATCATCTCTAAAAATTTTACTGTGTTCTTTATTTTGGGTAAGAACACTTAACACGAGATCTATCCTCCTACTGCAATTTAAAGTGCAGGAAACTGTACATCTTGATTTGCACATCTATCTGTGATACTGGGCTTGTTCATTCAACTCTCTTTGCCTCAGTTCTCACCTCTCATTATACCATGAGCTGTTAGATCACATGATATCTTAGTCCCTTCAGGGGGCTATAACAGAGTACCCCAGGCTGGGTGGCTTACAGGGAACAAACATTTAGTTCTCACAGTTTGGGGGGGTGGAATTCCAAATCAGGGTGCCAGTGTGGTCTTCTGAGTTTCAGACATTTTGCTGTGTCTTCACAGCAAGGAAGCTCCCTGGGGTCTCTGTTATAAGTACACTAATCCCATTCACGGGGCTCCACCCTCATAACCTCATCACCTCCCAAAGGCACCATCTCCTAACACCGTTCAGATTTCAACATATGAATCCTGGGAGTGGGGGGTGGAGACACACAAACATTCAGATCACAGCAAGTGAAAACCCCCATGCATGGTGCATTTATTATTATACAACAAGAAATCTAAGAACCAAGAGAACAGAGAGTAGTGCTTGACTTCAGGGCTTACTCTCATAATGGAAACCAAAGTCATAGTCAAGGTAATTCGGAAAGCATGGAACAAAAGCAAGTCAAAAAAGTACATCCGGGGCTTCCCTGGTGGCACAGTGGTTGAGAGTCTGCCTGCCAATGCGGGGGACGTGGGTTTGAGCCCTGGTCTGGGAAGATCCCACATGCCGCAGAACAACTAGGTCCGTGAGCCACAACTACTGAGCCTGCGTGTCTGGAGCCTGTGCTCCGCAACAAGAGAGCCCGCAATAGTGAGAGGCCCGCGCACCGCGATGAAGAGCGGCCCCCGCTTGCCACAACTAGAGAAAGCCCTCACACAGAAACGAAGACCCAACACAGCCATAAATAAATAAATAAAAATTGTTTTTCTAAAAAAAGAGAAAGTATATCCTTATACCTTGGTCACCAGTGGTGACCCGTCTATCTTTCACCATGTCCATGAAGAGAAACAGATGCCTCCTCCGTGAGAATCTACTCTTCCAAGTTCAATATTTCATTCAGGGAACTTATATGGAGCCAACGTTCAGCGTGGAGTCCTGTATCACGGGCACAACATACGAAACCTGGCACCTAATACCCGTTCTGGCAAACATCTGGTGCATGGTAAGTGTCTGATGAATGAAGGGAATGAGACGGGCAGGGTAATTCAGTTCAGCTAGAGGGTGGGCAGGTGGGGAGCAAATTTACGGAGGGTCTTTCAGGTCATGCTAATGAGCTTTGCACCTTATCCTAAACAATGCTGGTGAAGGGAAGGTTTGGGTTTGGTTTAATAAATTTATTTATTTATTTAGTTTTGGCTGTGTTGGGTCCTTGTTGCTGCATGCGGGCTTTCTCTAGTTGCAGTGTTCACTGCAGTGTGTGGGCTTCTCATTGTGGTGGCTTCTCTTGTTGCAGAGCACGGGCTCTAGGTGAGTGGGCTTCAATAGCTGTGGCACGAGGGCTCAGCAGTTGTGGCTCGCAGGCTCCAGAGCGCAGGCTCAGTAGTTGTGGCACACGGGCTTAGTGGCTCCGCGGCATGTGGGATCTTCCCAGACCAGGGCTCGAACCCGTGTCCCCTGCGTTGGCAGGTGGATTCTTCACCACTGTGCCACTAGGGAAGTCCCAGAAAGGTTTTGAACGGTGGAATTCTCTTGATGGGTGAGTTGTGTTTTAGCAACGTTACTGTGGAACCAACGAAAAGGAAGCAAGGAACGCTTGTAGAAGGCAAGGATTCCACTGATGAATTACTGGAAGTAAAAGGAGGGAGGAAGGAAGAATATTAGACAATTCATGAAGCTTGAATGTGAGTGAAAGACGGACCGTTGGATGGATGATTTTGTTGGATGGTGGTGGCTTTGTTGTGGGAAAAACTGAAGGAGAAGGCAGGTTGGGATCGGGCGTAGGGAACATTTCAATTCGGGCAGGAGCCAGTGTACCTTCAATAAGAAATGACCAGAAGAAGGGGCTTCCTTGGTGGCGCAGTGGTTGAGACTCTGCCTGCCAACGCAGGGGACACGGGATCGAGCCCTGGTCCCAGAAGATCCCACATGCCGTGGAGCAACTAAGCCCGTGTGCCACAACTACTGAGCCCGCGAGCCACAACTACTGAAGCCCACGCGTCTAGAGCCCGTGCTCTGCAACAAGAGAAGCCACCGCGATGAGAAGCAATGAAGAGTAGCCCTTCACTGCAATGAAGAGTAGCCCCCGCTCGCCACAACCAGAGAAAGCCTGCATGCAGCAATGAAGACCCAACACAACCAAAAATAAATTAAAAAAGAAAAAAGAAATGACCAGAAGATAGTCCCAACATCTCTGAGAGGGAACAGAGAAGCTTGTATATGTATGTGTATGTGTGTGTGTGTGTGTGTGTGTGTGTGTAAAGAGAGGGAAAATGCAGTCTTTCAAACTAAAGACTCCAGAAGGTAATTCCACAAAATACAGTGAGTAGAACAATAAATTGAGTTGGGGATTTTTTTTTTGAACAAGAGGAGTTCTCATATAATACTGTGAACAACTGGGTCAGGACATGGAAAATGTAGGCGACAGGTCAAGTTAGGAAGGATTAAAGAGTAGACTTTCAAGAAAAGGGGTGGCTGAACATTCCCAATGTGTACAGTCACAGAATGACAGATAAGGAGTGAACATAACCCATTCGGTGTGGCAAAGAAGATCTTTCTTTTTTGCTTTACAAAAATTGGGGCTAGAACAGTTGCAGTCATTTCAGGAGGCTACCAGACAACTGTCAGCTGATTGGAGAACCCGTAGTTGGAAAGTAGGATCATTTGCTCTGCACCCCCTTTCCCGTGTGGTTTAGCTGAGAAGAGTAGGAAGGGTCTGGACCAGGTAGAGAAAAACGAAAGACCGAGAGCACGAGGTCCGCTTTTGTTTTCATCATCAAGGAGAGTGTTTTATTCTTCATGAAAAGTGTGAAAACGAGATGGATGGCATGATTCTGTGCCTCACGGGATACGTCCGCGTTACAAGATATAAAAAGGTACTTCATCGAAGTAGAAGAATAACCAGGAAAAAGCTGGTTGCAGAGGACATTCCCCGTAACTGTGGTAATATTGCTTTCAGAGTCAGGAGAGGAGAGAAAACGGCACTCGGGGAAACACAAAATGTCCCAGTGAAGTTTAGCACACTTCTCCAGAAATCTAAGCTATCAACGCCCCATCCTTAGTGACACCCATTCAAAAGCTGAGCTTATTTAAAAAAATAAAAAATAAATACATACACACACACACACACAAGTGCAGGAGTTTCGGAATAATCACTTCCTAGGACCCCTGTCCCTGCCATATTCCATAATAGCAATGAAACCCAACAGGCTTTTTAAGAGCCCACACCTGCCTCAGAAAGAGACCGACTACGATCCAGTCATCTGAATTCATATTGTTCAGCAGATGCAGTGCCCCTTCCCCATACCCAGCAGGCAGGTCTCTGCAGGAGCCCAGCTTGGTCACCTTTCTTCAACATGACAGAGACACGAGCGCTTAGAGTAGCGTTCACCCATTAGCAGGCAGGACCAGCTTCTTGGCCCTACACGTTGTTTCCTCTACTTATAAAAGTTGCTTTATTTATGCAAAAATAAAGCCTGTTTACTCTGTCCACAAAGCTCTGGACAGGCAGCCGCCAGGGTGCTCATTTGCAGAAGCGTCCGCCAGCAATTAAGATCCAGGAGTTGGTGGCAATGTAAATTGGTGCAGCCACTATGGAGAACAGTATGGAGGTTCCTTACAAAACTAAAAATAGAACTACAATGTGATCCAGCAATCCCACTCCTGGGCATATATCCAGAGAAAACCATAATTTGAAAAGATACATGCACCCCAATGTTCATAGCATCACTATTTACAACAGCCAAGATATGGAAGCAATGTAAGTGTCCATTGACAGATGAATGGATAAAGATGTGGTATATATATATCCAATGGAATATTGCTCAGCCATAAAAGAGAATGAAATCATGACATTTGCAGCAACATGGATGGGCCTAGAGGTTATCATACTAAGTGAAGTAAGTCAGACAGAGAAAGACAAATATCATATGATATCGCTTATATATGGAATCTAAAATATGATACAAATGAACTTATCTATGAAACAGAAATAGACTCACAGATGTAGAAAACAAACTTATGGCTTTCAGGGGGAAAAAGGGGGGATGGGATGAATGGGGAGATTGGGATCAACCTACACACACGACTATGTATAAAATAGATAACTAACAAAGACCTACTGTAGAGCACAGGGAACTCTATACTCTGTAATGACCCATATGGGAAAAGAATAAAAAAGAGTGGGTATATGTATATGAATAACTGAATCACTTTGCTGTACAGCAGAAACACAGCATCATAAATCAACTATACTCCAATAAAACTTAAAAAGAAAAAAGACTGGGGAGCAGAGAGGAATGTCAGAGCCACTGGAGCCTCTCATCCTTTCTGCTTCTCGCTTTGAAATGTTCCCCAGTAGAGTGGCTCTAAATTATTTGTAACTTTGACAGACATTCTTCTTCCTCAACCTTCCCTCTGACACATCTCATGTATTAAATATCAAAACAGCAGGCCCTGGAGATCATGATTTTGGAGGATACCATTTGGAAAAAGCCATATATTTTGTAATATCAAGAGGTTTTTTGTTTGTTTAAATAAAAGCTTTTAAATCACACATACACCCTCTTTAATAATGCTTTGACATGCTTCACAAAGGTTAATATTTTCCTCTGTAAAACCAAAGCAGACTTTTGTAAAAGACTGCTGCATCTTTCCTCTTTATCCTGGTGGGCTCATTTGCAAATTCATTCATACAGTAGAGGGTTATACGTAAGACAGGCTGTGCTGAGTTGGCTAGATGGGAAACAGAGCTCATTTCTGGAAGTCTGATCTTAATTCTGGTTACTTAGTTCTGAATACTTCTCAGTATGAGGAGAAGAAAGTTTCGTTGGGGGGATAAAGAAGAAGACAAGCTGTTCTCTGAATTCTGAAAATTTCTCTTTCCAGGATGGGTGAATAATCATTTCGGAAGGGTGATTACTGTGATGTCCCAGGACAGCCACAATCCCACCCTCACAGCCCACTGTGATTCTGAATACACGCCTTTCCTGACCAGGAAAAGATATAGTATCAAAGTGAAGAGCGACATTTTATATCAGTACATTTTCATTGGGACTTTACAATCTGCTGGATCGTTGCATTATCTCATCTTATCGTTTTTATAACTTTATTAACATTTCTTTTTTTGTATGTTGACAAATTAAGGCCTAGAAACACTCGGTAAATTGCCCAAGGACACACAAAACTATAGCACGTGAGGATCTCAGTTTATGTCACGTGGGCTCTCTAACACAAAGCCACTGACATTCTGGACCAGACCATTCCTCGGGGTGGGGCTGTGCTGTGCAGTATAGGAAGTTTTGCAGCATCTCTGGTCTCCACCTACTAGATGCCAGAGCACCCGACCTTTCCCCCAGAGATGTGACAACTGGGATGTCTCCAGACATTGCCAAGAGTCTAATGGCGGCTAAAATATTCCACGTTGAGAGTCGCTGCACTGGATTATTCAAGTAGACGAAAACAGTAATTCTCAAGGTATCCTCCCAAGACCAGAAGCATCATCACACTCTGAGAATTCTTGGAGTTTTGAATTCTCAGGTCCCACCTCAGACCTACATGATCAGAATCTCAGATATGGGGGCAGCAGTCTATGTTTTAACTTCCCTCCGGGTGGCTCTGACAGTCCCTCAGGTTTGAGAGCCACTGGATTACAATCATCCTTCATAGCTCTCCACACTCGTGCTTTAAAGGGAGAGAAGGTTGACAGAGAAGAAGGAAATTCCTCTCAATCCTCACAAAATAGCAGGGGCTGCCGGTTACCCTTTAGTAACACGTATCAATATTAGATGGAAACTGGCTGAAATGACGTCTCCAACTTATAACTCACTGTGTTTTGCCTTCTTCATCTATAAAGTAAAGAATCACAAGACTTTCAAGTTCCTAAGCATTCTGACTTGCATTTGAGTTGTCTTTGACTGCGGGATATGCTGATTTGAAAAAAATTAGGAATATTTCTCATCTAGTCCTTCAGGGAGGGATGGCAGACGCCGGTGTGTCTCCCTAAGGTGGATGACTGTCCGACTGAGTAATGTAAAAAAATAATTTCCGAATTCCTCCACCATGAACCACGGTGGCCATGGTGTGAGGGTGTATAAGGTTCTTGCTGCTGCTGTAACTAACCACCACAACCTTGGTGGCTTAAAAGAACACACATTTATCCTTTTACAGTCCTGGAGGGCAGAAGTCCAAAATGAGTCTTAAAGGGGTAACTTCAAGGTGTCTAGCAGGGATGGTTCCTTCCGGAGATTCCAAGGGGAGGACCTGTTCCTCGCCTTTTCTAGCTTCTAGAAGCCACATTTATAGTGGTTGCTTCCTCCATCTTCAAAACACATCCCTCCCATCTCTGCTTCCACCACATCTCCTTCCCACTGCCTTGACATTCTTCTGTCCCTCTTACAAGAAGCCTTGTGGTAACAGTGGTCCACTGAGACAACCCAGGATCATCTAGTCATCTCAAGACCCTTAACTTAATCATGTCTTCCAAGCTGCTTTGCCACACAGGCTGACGTGCTCACGGGTATCAGAGATTAGGGTATGGATGTCTTCGAGGGCCAGTTACAGAGGAGCAGATGTGAGCATGCGTCCAGACATGTCCATCCAGACACCGGTAGCTTCCTCTGGAGGCCACCATCAATCAAAGCAATATGGTGATGCCTCCTGTTTGCAGGTCACACTGCCTCTCCCAGCACATCTTGAGGTACGGTCCTTTGGAGGAAACACATCATGCTCTCTTTACACCCACCCCTGAGTCATAAACAAAAGAGGGACATGGGCTAGGAAGGATTTGCATGCCCATAAAGGAACTGAGTCACACCTTGCAAGGATTCAGCTCTGATTGTGATCAAAGGCAAAGCCGTGGGACCCTCCATCCCAGTCAAGGCTCCACTATATGCCACCCTAAAGGAAGTGCTATAATCTCTCTGGACGTTGTTTCTCTGATAAGGAAAACGGGCCTAAGAAGAGTCTGTTCACTACGTCATTGTCATGATTTCATGAACCAATGAACGGAAAATCCTTAGCATGGTGTCGACGATACTGTAGGCCCTCAAAGATTGGCGCTAACATTTTTAAGGGATTTAAATGCCACCAACTCCAGCCACTGTGCCTTTTGTCTTTATTACGTGCTGTTTACTGTTAGTAAATAACGTTCAAGTGCCTGGTAGATGCTAAGTCTCCAGAAGAGAAATAGAAGTTTTGGGCACTGACCTCAACAGCTAAAATTCTAATCTAAAAACCTGGGGTAGATTTAATTAGCAAATATTCATCATCGAGTCGTGTCCAGTGGGCTTGTAATTGAATCAAGAGTAAAGGAAATCATGTCAACTGTCCGATTCTAGGTACTGCCTGTCAACTGTCCTATCTATTGCATGTCAACTGTAATAGTCTAGGTATTGCATGGCCCCAACAGTTGAGTCCCTGGAGAGCTGACTTTTTTTAGAATTACTTTTGCAATAGGGAGATTCTGGGCTCATACTGTGCACATATATGCAACCAGCTTCCCTTTAATCCTACAGGCCACACCCACCACAGGGGCTATTACTTTATATATCCTGGGTACACAGCGAGATTTTCGTCCAATAAAATGATGCATGTTCATATGGGAAATACAGTTCTGGAGGGCAGAACCTTTATGAAGAGGCAAGTGCTACATTCTTCCATCTTCACTCCCTAGAGCCACACTGTGCGTTCCTCGACCGCGTCGACGCCATTCATCTTTTACATAGTTGATCTCATTTTCTGCACCAAAGAGGAGACATACGTCCTCCAGGAAGGAAGCCACGAAGAGGGAATTAATACTATTAAAAATTTGGACGAATGATTGTCTTCTCAAGTTTATCCAGTGATGGAAGGCGTAATAATGTTATTACAAGCGCACCTTGGAGATACCGGGGGTTCGGTTCCAGATCACACGACGAAGGGAGTATCGTTGATACATCAAGTCCCGCAAACTTTTTGGTTTCCCAGTGCATATCAAAGTTATGTTTCCACTGGACTGTAGTCTATTTAGTGTGCAACAGCACTGTCTTCAAAAACAATGTACATCTCTTCATTCATACTTTATTCTAAAAAGTACTCACCATCCTCTGAGCCTTTAGCCAGTTGTAGCAGTAGCGTCAAAGCTCACTGATCGCAGATACCATGACAAAAACAATCATAATGCAGAAGTCTGAGATATCGCGAGAATGACCAAAGTGTGACCCAGACTCACCACGTAAGCAACTGCTGTTGGAAAAATGGAGCAGAGAGATTTGCTCAGTGCGGGGTTGCCACAAACGTTCCATTTGTGAAAAGCACAATATCTGTGAAGCACAGTAGAAAGAAGCGTGCCTGTATTCCATGAAAAAGATGACTCCACTTCCTAATAGATAGTAAGGCATTTCTCGCATTAAAAAAAAAATATATATATATATATATATATATATATATATATATATATATAAAGCACTCACATGTGCCTAGACCTGTTCTAGATGCCAGGGACAGGGACGCACAGTGCATTGGTTAGATGTAAAGGACTGGACTTGTGATGCATGTGATCTATTTCTTGGCTTCTGGTAGGTAATCTGGTAGGAACTGCTGATGAGCTTTGATGCTAATGAAGGTGCCTTTTGAGACCCCTTACTATTACTGCTGCAGCAGAAACTACAATAAATTAGTGACGGGATCACATTTATATTTTATTCTTATTTGTCTTAATTTTCTGTTTTTCTTTACATTCAAAGAGAGGGAACTGCTCTTGTGTCCTCCATATACCACCGATTTTATATTTCAAAAGCTGGGTTTAATCTGTTAACTTTATTTTTTATCTGTTTTTGTCATTATTGCCTTGCTTATCTCCAGTGTAAGCCAGGTGACCTTCTGAGGAAAAAAAAGATCTTTCTCCCCTTATATGTGTTGCTGATAGAACGCTTTGGTCCAAACTACACAAAGACTTCATTTGCTTTTCAACTTACGGGACACTAATTCTCCCCTAAGGCCGTATTAGTATATTCCTACAGTGACATATACAGTGGTCAAAAGTAATTAACTGGAGCTAAATACATATTATAAGTGAAATTTGTAGTAATTTAAATTTTAGCGCAACAAAATATTATATAGCGATTGAAAGAAATCAGTAAGGACAGAGCCTCATAATACATATGAAACGTTGCAATATCTGAGATGAAACAGTGAGTCCTAACCTGTTACAGAGTACAATACACTTTTATTTAAAACTTAAGGTATTGTCTTAAAGAATACATACATACAACCCATGAGTCAATAAAATAAAAGGTACAGACTGAAGGTAACAGAAAGAAGGAAGGAAGGGAGGGAGGGAGGGAGGGGAAAAAGGAGGGAGCAATTCGTGGGCCAATAATGACAGTATGTCAGAAATCAAGGGTTATTTTTAACTGGTGTCCACGCAATGAGTTCAACTTGAAAGGGAGGTTCTACAAGGATTAAAACCATTAAGTGGTGGAAATTCGGATGTCAAGAAGGTCCTCATATTCTGTAATTCTCTAGTAGATTGAATTTTGAAAAGTACGGCACTATAATTTCTGACAGTTTATGGAAGTGTTATGGAAAAAAAATTGTCTAAATAAAGAGCAATTTTGGGTAAAGTTTTAACCTCCAGCTTGTGCATGCGTGTGTGTGTGTGTGTGTGTGTGTGTGTGTGTAGATTCATCTCTTAGGTCCTTTTTTCGTCCTTCTTTGTATTATCACACTGACATCATATATATATATATATATATATATATATACACATACACACACTTGCAGAATCAAAGGATGGTACACTTACTATTTTAGTCTCACTTGCAAAATTAGTTAAAAGTCTCCAAATTCAACTCATTGCAACTATGCATACGTTTCATATTTTTTAACGTTCTCACCTTACACTTTGCTTATGCATATAGAAATGATTTCATCTGTGTCATCACTTATCTGCGTATAAGCTTTCCAGTTAAACACAGAACTGCTTTAAATTTTTGCCATTAGGTGCCTCTATTGCATATTTTGACTGAACGTAATTTAGACATAAAGCGGGTGTTTAATTTTAATTTGTATGATAACTTCAGTTTGAAAGATACACGCACCCTAGTGTTCACAGCAGCATTATTTACAATCGCCAAGATATGGAAGCAAACCCTAAAAAGTCTATTTTTT
Source organism: Pseudorca crassidens (assembly GCF_039906515.1). Lineage (NCBI taxonomy): Eukaryota > Metazoa > Chordata > Mammalia > Artiodactyla > Delphinidae > Pseudorca > Pseudorca crassidens. Next base: position 132,182,190 of record NC_090317.1, on the reverse strand, counting down.
CATGGAATTCTTGAGGAAACATTAAAACGGATTTCTCTCTGGATGTGTGTTGTCAACGGTGGCCATCACAATTAATGCCGGTATAAATATTTTAACCCGCCCCTTGCGAGGCTGCAGGTTCTATTTTGAGAGGTCTGGTGGACAGGCTGGTAATTGCATCAGACACGGGCTTTCAATCAACTCTGCAAGCCGTGCGTCGATGATGCGCAGAGACCGTGATAATTAATCATCGACTTTTCTACAAGATAAAATTCCGACAGCTCCAGGAGACCCCTAAGTACACAGCCGCCTCTTCCCGGGAAGGGTTAGTTACTCAGAGCGCAAAAACCTGTGATTGTATCTTGCCGAATGTTACAAGGGTGCTCTGTCAAAGGCTCCCCCAAGGTAACTTTTCCCCTTGGAGGAGAGTCAGATTAATCACCGCTCATCCCCACTCTGCTGGGCCCCATCCCAAGCACGTAGGGAGAATCTGTCAGTGGCATCCTAGTCACACGTTTTCTTTAAGCCAGACTCCATTTGCCCAGAATCTTTTTCAGCATTTACCTTATTACAAATTCTTCGGAACAAATTAAAGATACGAGTTAAGGCTACTCTTAACATGGCTATGATGGTAGAGAAAAATATAGAAACGATAACCGCCCAGATTCTATAGTGTCAAGGCCCAGGGTGTTCTGGGGATAGAACAGTTTGATCAGCTAAATCCAGAAGATGAATGAAAAGCAGGATAAGGAAGGACATTGAAATTAACAGTATTTCCCAGTAAAAAATACTATGAATTGAGGCAGAGGGAGAGCAGGATATGCAAATTTCACCAGGAAACAAACACTCCTGAAGAAATCCGTAAGATGGAGAAGGGTATTTGCAAATGGACACCAAGAACGGGCTATGGATTGAATCGGTTCCCATTTGGTGACAGTTCATCTGCAGCTTTACGCATCTTGCATCTCCTTAATGGGAGGGCTTTTGATTTTGTGGGGGAACTTCCCTCTGCCTGCAGGCTTTGATGCTGTCTGTGTCTATCGGGTTCATTGAAGGGTGATTCTGCCTGTGAAAGTATTTACTATTTGTCAGGGCTTGTGGTGAGCACGTGGCGTTTGCCGACCCCTGGGAAAATAAGCTTGACGTTAGTTAGGGCATCTTGCAAGTTTGGCTCCTACATAAAGCAAGGAGGTGGGGCTAATATACACTGCCCTCACTCTGCAGATGACAGAGATGGTGTGTAGCTCCTTAAAATGTGGTAGAGGAAGGGAAGAGGGGAGGGAAGGAGGGAAGAAGGGTAGGAAGGAGAGAAAGAGGATTATTTTCATGAGTAACCAAAGGAATCACGGTGGTTGTGAACTTGACCCAAGCTGGAAGTCTTGCTTTCTTATCTGCCATCTTCACGGTGCCCCAAAGAAGGGAAGAAATACACCCTACAGACATACAGGACATGGGATGTTAAGATGGGACTCTGCAAAAAAGCCTGAGTCCTCTCCTGGGGGGAGAACATCAAATTCTCTGAGCTCAAGGTACCAAAAAAGGTAGCAAAAGAGAGCAGTTGGTGAACCTTAAAACCTATGACGGTTACAATGGTTTAGGGAGTGGCCAGGAGAAAACCGCTGTCATATTCTGAACGGAGGTGAGGTACCATCTAAGAAACAGTTGCTTTTCTCAGACAGCCGTGTGTGGAAATACAGGGAATGCCCTGGCTGGTTCTAACAGTGGAATTAGTTGGCTGTGAGCAAACTTTGGGAGCAGTCATGGAAAAACTGGAATAAAACACAAACACAAGTGGAGACTTTAGCTTTGACCCTCTGTGACCCACCAGCTAGGTGTCCTTGCAGACATCAGCTGCTCTGCATGGCCTTGAAAACTTCTCGAGTTTCTAAGGCTCCTGAGCTGCAGTTGAAGTATTTTTTTCTGAATTCACTTAGAATTGATTAAAACAAGGATTTTGAGGAGGTCCACATTATTTGAGAATACTAAAAAAACCCAAAATCCCACAAAGTGAAATTTGGTGGAGTTAAAACCAGAGCTGAAATTTCAGAGTTAAAGAGTAAAGAAAGGGCCTCGCTGGGACCTTCACTTGAAAAATAAAACGGAATTTCTACAATGTTTCTTGAGCTGTTGACACGGCCAAGTCCACATTTGTCAGGGATTCGATGTGGTCCTAAATATTCATATTGGGGGCTTTCTGAAATGCCACATCTGTGATAAGACCTGCAATTTCCTTTCTCAAAGATCTGCACCGAACTTACACTGAACTGTCAAATGTCTGAGAGAGAAGACATCAGTTAGGTGCTGACAGACACCAAGGGTATGGAGCTGAGAGGGACGTCTGACTAAGAATTTGTGACTATTTTGTATTAGAGTAATTCCGCCTGTTCTATCCATCCCAACAGCAGAGACCTCGGTCATGGGAAACCCCACACCTGGTTAAAGAAATAATAACAATAAAATAAAGAAGACAGTGAGAGAAACAGCAAGGGGGTTAAAAAATAAAAGCGAATAGCTCCAGCCCCTTGTTGAACTGGCCACCCAAAGTCTACCTGAACCACTGATAATTCTACCTCCTCAGCTGGGTTTATCACCATAAGCCTACAAAATATGTTTATACAGGCATGACCCGGACATACTGCTGCTTTGGTTCCAGACCACCCCAAGAAAGCAAATACTGTCGCACACATTTTGTTTTTGGTTTCCTAGTGCAGAGCAAAGTGATACTGACACTAGACTGTCATCTGTTGCGTGTGCAATAGCATTATCTAAAAAACAACAATTACCTTAATTAAAACATACTTTATCACTAGCCGGCACTAGTCACCATCTTCACCTTCAGTGAGTCGTGATCTTTTTGCTGGTCTGAAATATTTCGACAATGACCCAAATGTGACACAGAGACACTCAAGTGAGCAAGCGCTGTTGGGAAAATGGCCCCAGTGGACTTGCTGGACGCAGGGTTGCCGCAAACATTCAATTTTTTAAAAATGCGGTATCTGTAAAGGACCATGCCATGACGTCTGCCTGTATGTACAGACCTCAGAAAGGAATTTCTTGCGTTTATACCGATTCCCAACGACCTGGGTCCCCGCCCGTGCAGATCTAGAGCACCAGGAATGATTTAGATGACATGATCCACGAAATAACAATGGGATTTTTTTCTGAAAATATTTTCTCCTCCGTATTCTCATCACAGAAGCGTGTTGCAAACAAACATTTACAACAGAGGCGTGAATTCAGTGTCTTCTCTCTTAGTCTTGCAGCACAGACTTCCTCCAAAGATCCCATGTATTACAGAAACAGAGGAGAATTACCTGGGAAATATTTTCATTATATCACTGAAAAAAAAAGTAAACTGGGAGGGTGGATGACTTTTTAGAGTAGCTTAATTTGTGGAACTGCAGAGGATTGTGTTTTAGAGCAAAATGTAACATGTAAAAGCCATTGTGGAATACATGCACAACTAAGACATGCAGAGATTCTAGCTGCTTGGTGACCCTTTGGGCTGCTGCCTCTTTGGGGAGAAGCCCAGTAGATCGGGGTGTGGGATATATTCACTGTCTTTACGTAGATCATCAAATATGCCTTGTAAGCAAAGGAAACCAGCTAGAGTTTTTGTTTACTTTTTATTTTTGGCTTACCTTTGCTGAAGAGTTTTACGCATGTCCACCAGATCATTAAAGGATCTTGGTTTAAAGATCACTGTGTTTTCCCTAAATCAACACAGCCTAAGGGTGAAAATCTAGTCTTTCCTTAAATCCTGCTGATAAGGGTTGAACTGCACCACTTCAATATATATTTATTTTTATAACTAAATATTTATATACCGAAGTCCTACCTCCCAGTACATGTGGATGTGACCTTTGGAATTAGGGACTTTACAGAGGTCACTGAGTTTAAATGAACAACCTATTTTCATGAGGGTGTTCCTAATCTACGGTGTCCTTATAAAAAGGGGAGATGAGGACACAGACACACAAGGAGGGACCACCACGTGAGGACACGGGGGGGAGATGGCCGTCTACGCACCAATGAGAGAGGCCTCAGGAGGAACCACCTCTGCTGACACCTTAAGTTTGAATTTCTAGCCTCCGGGACTGGGAGAAATAAGTGTCTATTGTTTAAGACCCCCAGTCTGCAGTCCTTCATAATGGCAGCCCTAGGAAACTAATACACCTGCTGATTCCCTCTATAGGGTGATGCCCCATGTAACAGCAGATGGTGTCTGTAGGGGAAAGATGACACACACTCCCACACACATAAAACCTCATACACACGAACCCACCATACACACAGTTTCGGACCGTGGTGTTTTGCTCCTTTCTTAGCCTCATCCCACTTTAGGGAAAGACTGCCTTTTTGCCAGCAAAGAAATAAGAAGAGAAATATGCTGCCCCCTGACCTTCTTTTTTTTTTTAAAAAATGAACTACCTTTCTGGAGTTAAATTTTATAATCCCAAAAGACAGAGCCACTTTAAGAAGGTAGTATCAATAAAAAACCATAACTAGGAAGAAATCCCCGTATCCATTTCAGCCCGCGCTTCCAAATCCTTTGACAGAACTGCGGCATCCTTTTAGGAGCCGGGAACACGGACGTAATTCACAAACCACTGCGGTAAACCCCTCTTTCTAATTCTCCAGACACAACGGCTCTTCATGCGGTGAGTGAATACAAATTAGCACACGGAAGAGATACCACAAAGACTGTTAAATTAAATTTAGCAGAACCTTCCTGCAGGGGATACTTCTGCTCCCCCACATTATCTGGAAACTTCAAGAAGGAGGGGAAATAGGACTGCATTGCTGCCTTCCCGATGCAGGTGGAAACAATTACAAACCTCACTCACTGACAATGTGACCTCAGTTGCTATGGCCGCTATCTATTCAAGGCTTTGAACTAAAATGTCTATTCAAGGAAACTCTTTGGCGTTTCCGATTTTATTCATGAAGCACCCCTCCCTTTTTTTTTAGGAAATCATAAATTAACTGCTATCACATTGATAACAATAATGTTGGTTTAATGTTAAAAACATCCCCACAGGTGCCCTGTGGCAGCCATCCTTACGCTGCACTGACAAACATCACAAGCTACTAATAACAAACCCACTAGGTAAAAACAGGATTATTCATTGAGCAGTGGAAATCAAAGAAGGAGACATAAAAATGCAGAACGAATAGGAAGGTTCTGAAAGGCCATGCAAATTTCCGGAATGAGAAAGAAAACAGGAACATGCGGTGCATGTATAAACTTTTCAGGTCTAAAACGAATTCTTCTCTGCTTAGATAAATATTCTGTCCACACACTTGGTAGGGATTATTTAACATAATTGAAGTCACCTTCTGCGTGTTTATTTTGCTCTCATTTTCACTTCAATTATCGAGAATTTATTTCCTTGGTTAGGAAAAATTGTTTTAAATGCAGATGTTACAGATCAAGCTGTTTATTGCTATTCAGTACTGGGATTTCTGTTTTATTGTTACATATATATTGCTATACATGCACATAGAGATATTATGCACATATAGATCATATATATTTAGGTGTCTATACGTTTATTATATACGCATATAATTTACATATATTGCACTCTACATGCAATAAATACGTGCATATAGAGGTATACACGTTATTTATACACGGACTCATACCGAGATGCAGTCAGTGAAAAATACGCAATTCTACATAGTTCTTAGCCACAGGAGAAATGATTACATGAACTTCTGTTCATACCCAAAATGCCAGATGCCTTTATTAGTAATAGACTAGGACCTAAGGATTATTTATACTTGTATACTTTTTCACGTTGAGTGAAGGTTGATTCTGGGAAAATATTGTGGGGTTTTAACCACTAAAGAAACGGTGAATATGACGATATACATGTTGCAGGAGGTCATGTGCAGACACAGAGATTTCGCCCTGGATGAAATCTGGAGGGAATCAAAATGTGGGGCAAGATGCTGGGAATCTGACACAAGGTGGGAATAACCCCAAAGAGGTGATCCTTGAGTTCATTTGTTCACTGAGACAGTCTGGAGAAGAAATGAGATATATACTTGTGGGAATATAGTAGCAGAAAGGAAGCTGAATAACAAGCCAATGAAAAAGCCATCTGAAATGATGGGTCAGAAAGAGGACAATACAACAACCTGCTGTGGAGGAAAGGGAGTGAAATTCTGCTGTAAAAAGGCATGGGGTGGGGGGTGCTTCCCTGGTGTCACAGTGGTTGAAAGTCCGCCTGCCGATGCAGGGGACACGGGTTCGTGCCCCGGTCCGGGAAGATCCCACATGCCGCGGAGCGGCTGGGCCCGTGAGCCATGGCCGCTGAGCCTGCGCGTCCGGAGCCTGTGCTCCGCAACGGGAGAGGCCGCAACAGTGAGAGGCCCGCGTACCGCAAAAAAAAAAAAAAAAAAAAGGCGTGGGTGGGGGGAGAAAAAAGAGAGAAAACTTTGAGTTTGGCAGTCTTACTTGATATTTGGAAACTCAATGACATGAAAAGTTCTGTTATTACTGTTTGAAATAGTATTTCTCTCGTCATCAGGGAAGGTAATCACCCTTTTTACAAATTCTTTATTCTAATTTTTCTGTTTGTACCTTGGCTACACTATTTCCTTTTAATGCCCTTACATTATTTCCTTTTTTCCTGCCAACTTTGGGTTTAACTTGTTCTTTTTAACAATTTCTTAAAATGGAAGCTGGGGTCATGGACTTAAGACCTTCGTTCGTTTCCAGTTTAGTCATTTAAAGCCATAGTTCCTGCTAAATACTGCTTTTCTGTCATCCTGCGCATAACAAATTGTACTTTCTTCATTTTGCTCAAGGTACTTTCCGATTTCCCTTTTTATTTTGATCCATTGATGACACAGAAGTGTGTTTTGTAGTTTCCAGTATTTGTGGATTTTTTGGACAGGTTTCAATCACTGATTATAATTTAATGCCGCTGTGGTCAAAAAACATACATTGTGTTGAATGGATGTTTAAAAATGTGATGGAGACTTATTTTTAGGCCCAGAATATGGTCTAACTTGGTAAACATTCTTTGTCTATGTGATCATTTATACAGGGATACCCTGTTTTATTGTGCTTTGCTGCATTTTATAGATTATATTTTTCACAAATTGAAAGTTTCTAGCAACCTTGCATTGTCAGAGGATGGTTAGCGTTTGTTAACAATAAAGTGCTTTTTAATTTAGGTATGTATGTTGTATTTTTAGACATAATGCTATTATTGCACACTTAATAGATGACAGTATAGCATACACATAACTTTTATGGGCACTGAGAAACCAAAAAATCTGTGTGACTTGCTTGATTGCAGTGGTCTGGAATTGGATCTGAAATATCTCTGAGATATGCCTGTTTGCATCTTAGAAGTAAGCTCAGTAATACTTCCAGGATAAAGATTCAACACCCAACAAGGTAAATTTTACAATGTCTGCCATACAAACAAAAATTGCCAAGCATGCGAAGCAGCTGGAAAGTATAACTGACATAGCAAAGAATAAAATAAAGCAATCAACACGGACGCACAAATGACCCAGAGGGTACAGTATACAGAGAGTAACTTTAAAGAGTTACTATAACTGTATTTTATAGGTCCACAAAGTTAGAGAGATGTAAGGCATGAAAAGATCTAAACCAAACATCTAGATATGAGAACTACAGGGGGTGAAACGACAAATCCACTTAGTGCAATAACAGTAAGTTAGACTTTGGCGGAGAAATGACTCATGAACGTGCAGACAGGACAATAAAAACTCTACACATTAAAACACAGAAAACAGACTTTTAAAAATGCATAAAACTGTGAGAAAATGTTAAGCACTTTTCCATGTAATTGAATTTCCTGATAAAGGGAATCACAAAAAATATATGAAGAAATAATGAGAAATCACTTTCCATATTTAATGTAAAATTTATCATACCAAGCTCCAAGAAACTCAGTCAATGCAAGCACAAAAATTATGAAGTAAACTATGATTTATCAAAATCGTAAGATGACGCTAAAGCAGTATTTGGGTCAACTACATAGCACTCCATAAGAAAAGTGCTGTAAAGTAGTGATTCAGAGAAAATCTGACAGCAAACCAGAAATAAAAGCTAGCTTACATACCATGAAGGAGAGAGAAAGATGAATGCAGATTTCTTCGGAAAAACTATGCAAGCAAGAAGGCAATGGCATAACATCCTTAAGGAACTGAGGGGGAAGAAACTCAATCAAGATTAGAAAAGATACTTGCAACCCCTATGTTCACAGCAGCACTATTTACAGTAGCCAAGACATGGAAGCAACCTAAGTGTCCACTGACAGAGGAATGGATAAAGAAGACGTGGTGCATATATACAATGGAATATGACTCAGCCATAAAAAAGAATGAAATAATGCCATCTGCAGCAACATGGATGGACCTAGAGATGATCAAGACTAAGTGAAGTCAGAGAAAGACAAATATCATGTGATATCACTTATATGTAGAATCTTAAAAAAAATGATATAAATGAACTTATTTCCAAAACAGAAATAGACTCACACACTTTGAAAACAATCTTACGGTTACCAAAGGGGAAATGGGGGGAGGGATATATTAGGCGTTTGGGTTACATATACACACTACTATAGATAAAATAGGTAAACAACAAGGACCTACTGCATGGCACAGGAAACTATATTCAGTATCTTGTAATAACCTACGATGGAAAAAAATATGTATTTATATGAATATATGTATGAATGAATCACTGTGCTGTACACCTGAAACTAACACAACACTGTAAATCAACTATACTTCAATTTAAAAAGAAAAATAAAAGTAAAAAATTAAGAAATAGAAGCTCAAAAAAAATCATACAACCAGCAAAAATATATTTGAAAATTAAAGATGATGTAGACATTTTCAGACATGCAAAAGCAGAAAGAATTCATTGACACAGACTATACTACAAGAAATGTTATGGGAACCCTTCAAGAGAAAGGTGTGATTTTGGAATGTATTTATACAATGGAATAAAGGAAATTGGAAATTGTAACTACATTGAAAATGTGTAAAAATTTTTATTATTATTTAAATCTCTTTGAAGATAATTGATTACTTAAATATGATAACAATGTGAAAATTATAATTACATGGGTAAATATTTTTCTTATTATTTAAATCTCTTTAAACTAATTGACTCTTTAAGCAAATATGACCTGCTCGGGTATTATAACATGTAAATGTAAAATGAAGGGCACTAGCACAAAGTTCAGAAGGAGAGAAACACACGTACAGTCTGGAAATATTCTTAAGCTCTGTGTGAAATACATTGTCATTTGAATGTAGATTGCGATGTGAATAAGCCATACTACGAATCCTAAAGCAACCAGCAAAATAAGAAAATGAAGAGTTACAGCTAACAAATTTACACAGGAAATAAAATGGAATCATAGGGCTTCCCTGGTGGCGCAGTGGTTGAGAGTCCGCCTGCCGATGCAGGGGACACGGGTTCGAGCTCCGGTCCGGGAAGATCCCACAAGCCGTGGAGCGGCTGGGCCCATGAGCCATGGCCGCTGAGCCTGCGTGTCCGGAGCCTGTGCTCCGCAACGGGAGAGGCCACAACAGTGAGAGGCCCGAGTACCGAAAAAAAAATAATGAAAGAAAAATAAAAAATGGAATCACAAACAAACTTCAATCAATACAAAACAAGTGGGAAACAGGAAAAAGAACATAAAACAAATGAGACCAAAATATAAAAAACGAAAAGCAGATATTTCAAACCTTGCCATATCAACAATAACATTAAATGCAAATGGTCTTAAAACCCCAATTAAGAGAAGAGCTTGCCAATTTGGACAAAAGGCAAGACCCAAACTATATGATATGCTGACAACTATTAATGTTTCTTTAAAACTCCCTTGAAATATAAACATGTAAGGAGGTTAAAAGGAACTTGACAGAGAAAAGTAATACCATGCTACCTCAGACAAATGCAATTTGGTGTGGCTGTATTCCCATCACAGAAAAGAGTTACTACTTTTTTTTTTTTTTTTTTTGCGGTACGCGAGCCTCTCACTGCTGTGGCCTCTCCCGCTGCGGAGCACAGGCTCCGGACGCGCAGGCCCAGCGGCCACGGCCCACGGGCCCAGCCGCTCCGCGGCACGTGGGATCCTCCCGGACCGGGGCACGGACCCGTGTCCCCCGCATCAGCAAGCAGACTCTCAACCACTGCACCACCAGGGAAGCCCGAGTTACTACTTTTTTTAAAAAAAAATTATTTTTATTTTTAGCTGCATTGGGTCTTCGTTGCTGTGCACAGGCCTCTTCTAGTTGCGACGAGCAGGGGCTACTCTTGGTTGCGGTGCGCGGGCTTCTCACTGTGGTGGCTTCTCTTGTTGCGGAGCACAGGCTCTAGGCGTGCGGGCTCAGTAGTTGTGGCACCTGGGCTCAGAAGTTGTGGCTTCAGTAGTTTTAGCACACAGGCTCAGTAGTTGCAGCACACGGGCTCTAGGGCACGCGGGCTCAGCAGTTTTGGCTCGCAGGCTCTAGAGCGCAGGCCCAGTAGTTGCGGCGCACAGGCTTAGTTGCTCTGTGGCATGTGGGATCTTCACGGACCAGGGCTCGAACCCGTGTGCCCTGCACTGGCAGGCGGATTCTTCACCGCTGCGCCACCAGGGAAGTCCCAAGAGTTACTTCTTGACAATAAAAATGTCAATTTACTAAGACAAAGATGTCTATTTACCAAGACGCATATACACCTAACAAGAGACTCCTCAAAAAGGCAACAGACCAAAACTCGTAGATATGCACGGACAGCCAGAGAAACTCACAATTTAAGTTTAATTAATTTAATCAAGTTAAGATTTAAGTACTCTTTCTTAATAACTGACAGAAAAAGGAGACAGAATTAGTAAGGATATGAGAGATTTGTTCAGCATGTCCAACAACCTGTCCTAATCGCTATAGAACTGTCCACCCAAGAACAGGCAAATAACATTGTAAATCAGCTACACTACAATAAAAAATTCAATATTCTAAAAAGAAAAACCCACAAAAAAGAATTTACAAGCTATTGCTGTAAATCAGCTACACTACAATAAAAAATTCAATATTCTAAAAAGAAAATAAACCCACAAAAGAGAATTTACAAGCTATTGCTCTGAAATTTTACCCACTGCATTTAATCCTAACATGTTAACTTAAAAATATATTACAATTAAAAAGAAAAAAACTAGAATAGCCAAAGAGGCATTAGTTTCAAGAGAACACATTCAGTATGTTAGCCCATATTCTGAACCACAATACTTTTCTTAGTAAATTTAAAATGACTCTGGTCATATCTAGAACATTTTTTTAATTTTAATTTTTTAGTTCACATTTAAAAAAACAGAAGTATCGGTGACTTACTATTTTATTTTTAATTAGAGATTTCTGGATCCAATTGGAAGGGTAAAGGGAAATATTAGTTACCTTTTAAATTAGTATAGAGGGTGCTTACTCTCTGTTTTCTATACTTAATTTTATACTTATAATACTTATCATTTGAAAAAATTAAAATTATATATTAAATAATTCTGGAATATTATTTCCTTTTATGTAGTAAGTATAAATTAGTACCTCAGGACGACAATCTAGTGAAATGCATGGGTGTTCACAACTGTCAAATTTTTGCACACTAGTATTCCATTTCTTAAGAAATCCAAGGACTCTTTATTTTTCTTCTTCAAATACAACATTCTGAGGAGTTTCATGTGAAATTTCAAGCATGACAAAATGCTATCAGAGGGTTGATAACTATGACTTCAAAAGAGGCTGAAAAGAAGCTTTGCTCCAGTATTAAAAGAACCGGGTTTGACCTTAGGGTGCAGAGAATCGTATATTAAGAGAGCAGAGAAATTCCGTACAAATTCTGACATGAAGGATACAGTGAGTGAGAGGATGAAGCAAAGTGCAAAGCAGCTGCTTAAAGGATGAATATACAGATATATCACGAGCAACCTCCTAGATGTGGACCTTCTTGAGACTTTATAAGAGCCCTGAATAAGAAACGCGCAAAACTGACTCTCAAGGAGGTTATTGGTCTATGGCTCCTGCATTAATCTCATCCCGTGGGCTTCAGTAGCCAATACGACCTGCACATTTTAGAGCTTGAATTTCTCGGGAGTGTGAGAAGGAATGATATGAGTAGGAATTAATTGTAGCCTCTGGGCTTAGAGTAGAAGGAGTACATCTTCACTGCTGGTGAGTGGGTTACAGATGTAGATAGAATTGAGGATGAAACGACTACACCATTTGCAGCAACATGGATGGATCTAGAGATGATCATTCTAAGTGAAGAAAGTCAGAGAAAGACAAATATCATAGGGTATCACTTACATGTGGAATCTAAAATATGATATAAATGAACTTATTTATAAAACAGAAACTGATGCACAGACATAGGGAACAGACTTGTGGTTGCCAAGGGGTGGGGTGGGGAAAGGGATGGATTGGCATGTTGGGGTTAGCAGATGCCAACTATAACACAGAGGATGGATAAACAACAAGGTCGTACTGGATAGCTCAGGGGACTATGTATAGCATCCTATGATAAACCAGAATGGAAATGCATATATATGTATAATATATATGTACGTATGTGTATATAGATGTATAACTGAATCACTTTGCTGTATAGAAACAACACTGTAAATCAACTGTACGTCAATAATTTTTTTTTAAAAAGATGTAAATAAAATTAAAATCAGAACACATGAATTTACTTTTCTGTCAGTCTAGATAACTTTAACTAGATCATTCCCAAGGTACGCTACACAGCAAAACCACCACTTTTCTACCTGAGACCAATTTAATGTGTTCCTAAAATGTAACCTTATTTTCTTTCCATGCTGTAAATTGCTTTTGTCAGCTCAATATGGACGAGAGTGTAGCAGTGAGCAGTCTGTTAACATGCGTGGACCAATTGGGGGTAATAAACAAACATACGCGAGGCTGAGGAAGAACTCTTGTCCCTAAAATGATTCAGTTTTAGATGTTTTTCTTTTCAGAACAGGTGTTGTGCATGAAAGTTAGGGATAAAAATTTCAAAAAGCGTTTATCTGTTTGCAAAGATCTCCCAGCCGCTGGGTATTTGAAAGACTTACCGGGCTCTATGGAGCTTAGTAGATAGAGGTTTTATTTAAAGGCAAAGAAAAAAGAAGGGAGGGAGAGGGGGAGAGAGAGGACAGAGATGGAGAGAAGAGAGATACACAGAGGGCAAGAGATAGAGACTAAGAGACACAGAGACGGAGCAGGCAAACCCGAGTCCAAAAGACATCCCAGGCACCAGCTCCCTGGGTTTTTTTTTTTTTTTTTTTTTTTTTTTGCGGTACGCGGGCCTCTCACTGTCGTGGCCTCTCCTGTTGCAGAGCACAGGCTCCGGACGCGTAGGCTCAACGGCCATGGCTCACGGGCCCACCCGCTCTGCGGCATGTGGGATCCTTCCAGACCGGGGCACGAACCCGCGTCCCCTGCATCGGCAGGCGGACTCTCAACCACTGCGCCACCAGGGAAGCCCTCCCTGGGGTTTTATTTTTCCATGTCCTGTGCTGCGTCTCAGAACTGGACCTCCCACGCCTGTAGGGGAACCTTCATCCTTTCTTGGTAAGAGTCACAGCAGAGGGCTTCCCTGGTGGCACAGTGGTTGAGAGTCCGCCTGCCAATGCAGGGGACGCGGGTTCGTGCCCCGGTCCGGGAAGATCCCACACGCCGCGGAGCGGCTGGGCCCGTGAGCCACGGTCGCTGAGCCTGCGCGTCCGGAGCCTGTGCTCCGCAACGGGAGAGGCCACAGCAGTGAGAGGCCCGCGTACCACAAAAAAAAAAAAAAAAAAAAAGAGTCACAGCAGAACTTCCCAGCAAGCTCTGAATCCCCTTTTGCAACCACGCCACAGCATGTCACCAGTAAGGCCAGCTACACGCCACCGGTAAAGAAACTGAGTCTTGGGATCACCACGGGAATTTCGGACTTCCATCACACATCACAAAATCCCACTGCCCTTGGGCAAAAATCAGAGAAAGAGAGACAGCTTTTCCAGTCTGCCTGGGAATCAACTCTATCCTTCCTCACTGTTACATTTGTCTGGGGAGCGATGCATTCAGCAATGAATTGAGGGAAGAATATGTATTCGTGGGCTGATCCCCGTCTCCAGAGGGGCACATGTGACACTTGGCGCAATGCACGAAGCATCTCGAGGTTTACACAACAAACATCACAAATTCCTAGTATAATATACCCTCCCGGTAACTACAGTCGCCAGTCTGTGTATGAGATGCTCACAACGTATTCATCTTATAACTCAAAGTCAGTGATACCTCAGCAAAGCTGGACGACTAACGCCAACACCACAGTTAGGGCTTGAAACTCATGGACGTAACGTAAGCTCTATCATCTACCAATCAGGAGTGAATAGAGTCACCTGCTAGCTAAAAGCCACGAAATCAGTGGCTACTTAGGGAAGTATCATAACCAAAAACCAAATAACCACCACCACAAATTAAAAGCAAAAAAACCCCAAATACAAGAAGTTTAACTCCTGTGACTGTCGTGAAATCTACCCCAGTTAAACACCGGGTAACTCCCACAACGAGCATTGTGATCTCTGGGGCAGTGGTGTTACGTGCTTTAAGAAGGCACATGCACACTTCTGGTTTATTCTTTGTTAATCTTCTTTATCTTTTTTAACTTTTTATTTTACATTGGAGTATAGTTGAGTAACAATGTTGTGTTAGTTTCAGCTGTACAGCAAAGTGATTCAGTTGTACATAGACACGTATCTATTCTTTTTCAAATTCTTTTCCCATTTAGGTTGTTATATAACATTGAGCAGAGTTCCCTGTGCTGTACAGTAGGTCCTTATGAGTTATCTATTTTACATACAGTAGTGTGTACGTGTCAATCCCAAACTCCCAATCTATCCCTCGCTCCACCCTTCCCGCCCCAGCCATAGAGACTTCGTTCTCTAAGTCTGTGAGTTTGTTTCTGTTTTGTGAGTAAGTTCTTTTGTATCAGTTCTTTATAGATTCCACATATAAGCAGTATCATACGATCTCTCTCTTTCTCTGTCTGACTTATTTCACTCAGTATGACAATCTCTAGGTCCACGCTTGTCCTAACCACTGGGGTCTGCAGGTCAGGGAAGTGGTTGCATAAGGAGATTTTCTCCAAGTGGTATTGCACTGTGGTCTTAACCATGAGAAATACTGGTTTAAACAAACTCAATTTGTTCCCATTTCCCCTTTACCCGGGGCTTCAGGGTATTAACTGACCAACCTCCAGGAAGGTGAGTTAAAAGAAAATAGCTTCTCAAGCATATTTAACCTCAAAACCAGATTTTCACGGAATATCCCATTTTGGGCAATATGGATCTAAGACAAGAGTTCCTGAGCTCAGGGGACGGATCAGATATACCTATGGAGCTTTTAGAAACATATTCAATCCTGTTTGTCAGTCTAGACCTCCTCCTGAACCAGGGTCTCCAAGGTACCCCACGTATTCCCAAACTATCTCTTCAGGTATTTCGGGGAGAGAGTAGACATGCAGGCATTTCTGTCTCCCCATGAGTATGCACCTTCTCCAACATCTTTAAGGTAACTGTTGCAAATGCTGATGAAAACCGTGGGACTTTAGATCACGTGTGTCAAACGAGAGGAAACAGCAAGTCAATAACTTTGTCGTCAGGGTATGGCTCAACGATCCCTTTTAATTTTTTCTTTTTATAATTGCACATTGACACGACTTCCATTAAGCTTTGCCAGGGCTCCCATCACTTTCCCTGTCAAGGTGTCAGGCATCTGTTGCAACTGATTTAGATGATAGTGGCCAGATGACCCGCAGGAGTCAGGCAATTAATCAGATAACGGGAAACATGCTACTAAAATAGGCAAGTAATTGAAACAGCTTGCCTGAGAAGCTGTAATCAATCTACTCGTTCCTTAGAAAATATATGGATATTGAATAAGGATGTCACCTCCCTCCCCCACCCTACGCCCAGCAAGTTTTAAAATATTTGGGTGACGCTTAGCTGCGTATTTTAGTGGTATCAGCCTTTTAGTCCCACCCCTCAAAAATCCTTCCCCTTCCTCTCTCCAAAGGGAAGGTGGGAAAAAGGAAAGAAGTATCAAAATAGGAAGAGCCGTCTTGTCTTTTTAAAGCAAACTAAGCTAGCATCTGTTTTTGAGGATCCGTAGTTTCCCATGCAATTTTCCATGAAGGACAGACGGAAATCTGATTTTGCATTTAAAATAAAGCCAAAGAAGACCTAAAAGACATTTCTCCAATGAAGACACACAGGTGGCCAACAGGCACAGGAAAAGACGCTCCACATCACTCATCATTAGAGAAATGCAAATCAGAACCACAATGAGGTAGTACCACATACCAGTCATTATGGCCACCATCAAAAAGTGTACAAACAATAAATGCTGGAGAGGGTGTGGAGAAAAGGGAACCCTCCTGCACTGTTGGTGGGAATGTAAATTGGTACAGCCAGTATGGAGAACAGTGTGGAGGTTCCTCAAAAAACTAAAAATAGAGCTACCATACGACCCAGCAATCCCACTCCTGGGCGTATATTCAGACAAAACTATAATTCTAAAAGACACATGCACCCCAATGCTCACCGCAGCACTATTTACTATAGTCAAGACATGGAAGCCACCTAAATGTCCATCAACAGATGAATGGATGAAGAAGATGTGGTACATATATACAATGGAACATTACTCAGCCATAAAAAAGAACAAAATAATGCCATTTGCAGCAACATGGATGGACCTAGAGATGATCATACTGAGTGAAGTCAGTCAGACAGAGAAAGACAAATACATATGATATCACTTACATGTGAAATCTAAGAAAAGGATACAAATGAACTTACTTACAAAACAGAAAAAGACTCACAGACAAAGAAAACAAACTTACGGTTACCAAAGGGGAAAGCGGGGGAGGGATAAATTAGGAGTTTGGATTAACAGATACACACTACTATATGTAAGATAGATAATCAACGAGGACCTACTGTACAGCACAGGGAACTCTGCTCAATATTCTATAATAACCTAAAAGGGAAAAGAATTTGAAAAAGAATAGATACACGTATAACTGAATCACCTTGCTGTACACCTGAAACTACCACAACATTGTAAATCAACTACACTCAAATATAAAATAAAAATCAAAAACTGAAAAAACATTTATATGCAGGAAAAATGAAAATGAGTAAATGACTTCTCCAGTAAAAGTGGCAACAGAGACCTTACCCCTGGAGAGTTCAACTCTGAAATCACTGGGCCAATTTCAGAGGTGGACAGTGCAGGATACAGCCCGACAAGAAGCAAGACAAATTTGGAATTAAAAGAACAACTGATTCCCATATACAATCTTGTCTCTGAGTCATTTCTATACTTCATCTTGTTCCACTGCTGCTCAAATAGAAATGACCTCCTACAGGCTGCAAGATAGCACAATAATTTACACACATGTTCGTACTATAGGCTTGCAAATAATGATTTGGAATGGATTTTATAGTCACTAAGCTTTGGCTTCTTTCTTGATTATAAAAATAATAAAATAAATTTACTCATGATTTTTTTTCTGAGGCCATCAGATTACGTGCTTCTACTCTGTTCGGATTCTATTAGGCTTCCCTCCAGGAGATGACTTTTTCTGGCTTTAGATTTTTAAAAGAAAAAGCATGTTTAAAAGTCAGAGAAAGGGCGAAAAAGAAAAGGTTAAAACAATCTAAGTTCCTCATAACTTTGCCCACTGATTACACACATGGCCCCTGGAAAACGAAAAGGGCACGTCATCAAGGGGAGAGTTTGTTTTCTCAAGTCTGGAAAAGTAATCACTTGAACTTTCAGGGCGACAGACTGTCTATTCGTGACAGACTAACTAAATTCTGACCATACAATGCTTGTGGATTCGTGTGGGCATTTCCCCCCCAAATCACTGCCATGGAACGGGCAGGGGGGAGCATTGGGGCGTCTTGTTTTCTTCTGTTTTGTTTCGGTTCCCCTTTTAGAGATGCTTTTCACTGTCATTTCAACATAGATCACAGAGCCTCTGAATACATCTTCTGATGGCAGGGATTAAATGCCATTATATTCTAGAACAGAAGGTGGTGTATGAAAATACGTACTATGCAGTTCACGAAGCAACAGAATCAACCCAGAGGCTGCAGATAGGAGGGACCACTTAGGTCCCTGGGGAAGAGGGCTTTCTGGGAGAGCTGCCAAGGGGTCTTTGGCAGGTGGACACACCAGGAAGATAAACTGCACGCCAGGTGCACGAAGCCACAGAAGAGAATCCCATGTTCAGAGAGCAGCGGGTGTTCGAACAGGACGTGGTCTCCTGAAGCTGCTGGCTGCCTTTCCCAGGATCAAGCCCTGAAGAACGCCAAGGACAAGAAGGAAAAGAGAGAGACAGCCAAAGCCCACGTTTGCCTGGGGGCCGTGGCCACTGGTGTGTTGATGGGGTGCGTGGAGAAGTGGATGGCGGGGTCAGCCTGGGGTAGCCCTGAAAGTGTGTGGAGACCAAACTAAGAGGAGGAGAGACCGCCTTTTGCTTTCGTTTCTCTGCCACCGTGGCCTCCTCCATCACCTGTCTTCTCGAGGCTCCTAGTCTCCTGAGTCACACAAAGGCAGTGTGAGTGAAAAACGTGTCACCTGCATATCAGTAAACAAAGGATGTTGCAGCCATCGAGCCCTCAGCCACTGCAGCTGCCCCAATGTTTTGCCCTGAGGGGATTCAGGATGGAGAAAACCAGGCTCCTGGCCCTAGAGAGTTAAGGTGCATATCAAAGGAATGATTTCAGTGAGCCCGGACTCCTGCATCTTCCCATGCATACAAAGTGCTAAATCCTTTAACTTGAGATATGTGGTTTTCTTTCGTTAACAGGAATCTTCTGACATTCTGGCCTTTGTTGCCAAAACTTCTATACATCCAGGCTCCTCCCGGAGCTCTTTGGAGCTGTCCCCCAGAGCTACCTGGGAGGCTGCCTCCCGGACGTAGGTCCTCAGTTTTGTCCTCCAAATGAAACGTCATT
This sequence comes from Pseudorca crassidens, assembly GCF_039906515.1. NCBI lineage: Eukaryota > Metazoa > Chordata > Mammalia > Artiodactyla > Delphinidae > Pseudorca > Pseudorca crassidens. The sequence goes on along the minus strand of NC_090317.1, from coordinate 132,163,156 downwards.
CTCAACTTGGAGGTTGTGCAGTTTCTTCAGTCGACCAGCAGCATGGGGAAGTTTGAGTTTGTGAGAAGCTGAGAAAGACAGGCGGTGGGCGGATCCCCTCTGCATTGAATGTGTCTCACGACTGCACCTTTGGGGACGACAAGGGGAAGGGGACGGCATGGGTGTTGGCCCCCAGCCTGCATTTGCCGAATCTGACCCCCTATACGCCCTGACGCCCTCTTGTTGGCCCTGAGATGTCGAAGAGGTCTGCAGCTTTGAAAAGGTACTGTTTATTTGTTTTCCTTTTTTCTTCCAGTTTTTTGGGACATAATTGACTTCCAGCACTGTATCAGTCCAAGGTGTACAGCATAAAGATTTGACCCACATACCTCATGAAATCACGATCACAACACGTTTAGTGAACATCCAGCATATGGTATAGACACAAAAGTAAAGAAACGGAAAGAAAGCTCTTTCCTTGTGATGAGAGCTCTCAGGATTTACTCTCAACAACTTTCACATAAAATGAACAGCAGTGCTAATTACATCCATCGCGTTGTACATTACACCCCTAGTACTTATCTATCTTGTAACTGGAAGTTTCTGCCTTTTGACTACATCTTTATCCAGTTGCTCTCTGCCCAACCCGCCCCTGGTAACCATAAATCTCAACTCTTTTTCTGTGAGTGTGTTTGCCTTTGAAGTATAACTGACCCACAAGGCCGTTAGTTCCTGTTGAAAACACCCACATACGACTCTTCAAATCCTACGTGGACTTGACCACCAAAGTAATAAGCGTAACAGGTGGTACTAAATGATTCCGAAGGGTCTAAAAAAGTGTGTAGGTGTCACAGAGACCATTTAAAGCTATATTTTTTCCTAAGCACACAGACTATTACAATTGATTAAGTCATAAAAAATTTCAACCAAGATCAAAGATAAAGTATCCTAGAGACCATACTTTCTCTTACTTCATATTATGTGAACATTGATTGACATTAATTTATAAATTAATAAGAAGGTAGATAATGAATTCTTGCATCTTTAATAAAATATAGAAACATGCATAGGTAAATAATCGAGTTACAGAAGACATCATCGCCAGAATTCTAAAGATGAGAACTAAAGAATAATGGAAGTACCACCTATCAAAATACTATGTTGATATAAAATTGGGTCATGGAGGGAATTACATTCTTAAAATTTTTAATTAAAAAGTAAACTATCTCAAAAGCGATGATGTACATGTTCCTATAAAGAGAATAACGAACAGCAGAGACCCCAAGAATGTAAAAGGAAAGCAATACCATAAATAAGAGAAGAAATAAGCAATACGGAGTAGGGAAGGACAACTGAGAAATTCCACACCACCAGGAGTTGTTCTTTGGGAAAAAAACAAAACAAAACTGGAAAACGATGCACACCTCTGACAGTAAGAGATAAGGAGATGAAATACAAAATAACAACATTATAAATGGAGACGGAGTCATAACTACAGGTAAAGTAGAGATTATAAAAAGAAGAGAATACCATCACACCTTCAAAGACTTTGCCGTATGAGACAAATGTCAAGGCAAAGTTTAAGAATCATTTTAGGGCTGGTTTACTAAGAAGTAAAAAGATGGAAAATCCTGTGCATTAAAGACCCTGCAGTAGAAGCTAAAAGTCTTCCCACAGAGTTTAAAACCTCAGGCCCAGAAGACTCCCGTGGGCTGTTCAAGAATAGATCATACTACTAGTTTATGGGAAAAAAAAAACCACGCAAAAACCAATAAACAGTGGAAATGGAACGGCCCCCAACTCACTCTTTAAGGCTGAGTGAGCTCAACACTCAACCTTGACAAAGAGACTGTGAGAAACAAAGCAAAGCAAAATTCCGTTGCACTTACAGCTTTCGTTTCAAATATCTAAGGAAATGATTCACAAGCCTTCTTCCACCATGGATAAAATAAGAGCGTACCACGACCTCCTTGGGCATGCCCCTATGTATCAAAGGTTTTTTTTATTAGAAAGCCTAGAAATGCAATTTCTCACAGTGTTGCCTTTTGAGAGGAAAAGCGGCATCGTCGGAATGGAAGGAGAAAACGCAGGGATAATACTGGATTCTCGTGTCTCAGCACACTGTCATCAGGAATCCACTGGAAATGACCGAAGAGATGATAACATTATACAAAAATGATACAGCGAACACCGCCTTAGATGGGGAAGCACCAGCTTTACCTCGGACACGAGAAGGGGACACGTGCCTTGAGGTGATACTCGACCCTCCTGAGTTTGGCAAATTAAGTGAATCTGCTCAGATGAAGCGAAGGTTCAGATGTGAATCCCCAGCATCCCTCATGCATTTTGGGCAGGAAGAAGGAATTGGGTCAACCCACTTAGGAAAGCATGATCTCCCAAAGCTGACCACAGACAGAGCCTACAGCAAACCGATGATTACCCTCTTGGGTGCACGTACAACCCTGTGAAACACCAACAAGATTGCAGATGGCATGCAACCCTTTCTTTGTAAAAGGCAATGAAAATTAAAAACATATATCCAGGGCTACCCTGGTGGCGCAGTGGTTGAGAGTCCGCCTGCCGATGCAGGGGACACGGGTTCGTGCCCTAGTCCGGGAGGATCCCACATGCCGCGGAGCGGCTGGGCCCGTGAGCCATGGCCGTTGAGCCTGCGCATCCGGAGCCTCTGCTCCGCAACGGGAGAGGCCACAACAGTGAGAGGCCCGCGTACCGCAAAAAAAAAAAAAAAAAATCCACATAAATATCTTTGTATCAAGTCTTAAACTCCGTCAAGGAACATACTTCATGCCTCAGCTGGGAGTGAAAGGTATACAAGTGGTCTAATCAGAGGGGTTACAAGAGGAACAACTGTTTTAGGTAGAAAACTGCAGCTAGAAGCCCCCTGGGTTATCAAGAGTATATCATAGACTCCTAAGATGCAAGACCAACGCCAGGCAGGCTCATTTTAAGTGCATCTCCTCTGCTACTTCCACCAGCAGCCTGGAGCACACACCCTAGCTAGTTAAAGACAGGAAATGTAGCATTTGCTTCTGACAAAATTTTTTCGAAATAGAGTAAACACCACCCATTTGAGAGCTAGTTAAAAATACTGATACGTGGGACTTCCCTGGCGGCGCAGCGGTTAAGAACCCGCCCGCCGATGCAGGGGACACGGATTTGAGCCCTGGTCTGGGAAGATCCCACATGCCATGGAGCCACTAAGCCCGTGCACCACAAATACTGAGACTGCGCTCTAGAGCCTGAGAGCCACAACTACTGAGCTCTCATGCCACAACTACTGAAGCCCGTGTGCCACAACTACCGAGCCCACATGCCACAACTACCGAAGCCCGCATGCCACAACTACTGAGCCCACATGCCACATCTACTGAAGCCCACGCACCTAGAGCCCGTGCTCCACAACAAGAGAAGCCACTGCAATGAGAAGCCCATGCACTGCAATGAACAGTAGCCCCTGCTCGGCAACTAGAGAAAGCCCACGTGCAGCAACAAAGACCCAACACAGCCAAAAAAAAAAAAAAAATACTGATACTTGCATTCTATTCCAAGAGAATACATCGTTCTGTGATGGGAGGGGTAGGGAGGGCTGTTCCAGAAATATATAACTTCCTACAAGCACCCCCAGATGAACCGGATTCTGATGAGACGGGCACAGTTCACACAGGGTGCCTCAGATCCACGCAAAGACTCACACACCTGGGAGAGTCCACAATTGGCTCTCAATATTCAAGGAGACTGGCTCAGCCCCCAGCTGGGTGGGGAGGCGGATGGAGGTCTTGGGGAGAATGATGGGGAGTGTTGGTCCAATGAAAGCGGACGGTAAAAAAAAAAAAATTTTAAAAAGGGACTTCCCTGGTGGTCCAGTGGCGTGGCCACCAATAAATAAATAAATTTTAAAAAAAATTAAATTAAAAACAATTTTTAAAAATGAAAAAAATTATTTTTAAAAAAAATTTAAGAAAAGGAAAGAAAGGGCACTGTAATTGGGAGAAGTTCTGGATCCTAATAAAAAGCTTACCCAATTTCCCGCCATGAATAGGACTAATATTGAAGACTCGATGGACAGGATCTCTTCCGTTATTCACCACGTAATGAGTCCCACTCAGGAGACGGATTCCAGCAAGTGGGTGGTATGCAAGGAGTACACACCGTGGTTTGAAAGACGTTGTGCACTGTCCAAGACTGAGACGCTTTCTCCGAAATGAGAAGGTCCTCTCTCACGGGCACAAGTCCCCATCAGGGGAGTGTTCCACAGATGTGCCAGTCCTGGAAAACTTGATCAGGCTCCATTGGGTGACTTAACATTATTCAAATAGATGCATGTATTCATACTGAGGCTTTGGAAGCAGGTAATGGCCAGGTAGTACGCGTTTCCTTTCCACGAGGGGGCATTTTGCTCTGTGTGAGGTTATTGTTTTGTCATTAGCAAATGCATGAGCCCATTTTAATGCCCGTTTTGTGTGTGCCGTTCTGTCTGTCAGATGCAGAGACTAGCGAATGATGTTTTAGGGCAGATGAATGAACCTGATACAGAATTCTCTTGGTTTTGAGGTGCCAAGTTTTATTGTTTTTAAATTCAATTGTTGTATGAAAAGGGAACTGTATCTATGCCTTTATGAGATAATATAGCTCCAAGGAGACACACACACACACACACACACACACACACTCCACCATCATTTAGGGAAACAAAAATTGGGGAAGAATATGAAAAACAGCATCTGAGAAAAAAGAGTAGGAGATTGTAAGGCACCTTTAATTAGAAGATGCAGACATGTCCCCTGGTCTGCCTCACACACCCAACTCCAGACATGACAGCAATTATATAACAGACGCAATAAATTCAGGGTCACAGAGACACCCTCTTCCTCCCAGACTCCTTGATATTTTGTTTCTGAATCTTCAGCATCTAACACAACATCCTCATTACTGGACGAATGAATGAGTTTATTTAGGTTGTTATCACTTTCCTAATATTTTTGCATGTACAGTATCTCACAAGTACTGTGGTTTTGTTTTAAATCTCAAATAACCTTTAAAAGGTAGGCACGGGATTTTACTTAAACAAAGGAGAAAAATGAAGGTCCAATGAGGTTGAACTTGCCTAACGATTAGTTGGATATTACGGGAGACGTACACTGAGGTGAAGTTGCGAGGGCCAGTGATACGTGGGGGGAACACCTCCGAAGGGCGAAAGGCTGGGGGGGAACTGGGCAGGAAGATTCTGCAGAATACGGCACAGATCTGATGCCTATAAAGGCAAAGGACGAAAGGGAGAAGCAACATGGCACAGAGGACGCCCCCGACAGACGTGCTGATCTAACTGGGGCATAGCCGGCCCAGGGCAGGTTCTGAAGCAAGACTGCCCCTTGGCGGGGTCTCCCACTGCGAAGACTCGCTGAGAACCCTGTTTTGCTCAGTCCCGGACGGGGGGCAAGGTCCAAAAGGCCCTAAAGCTGGAAGCGCCCCACCAGAGGCACAGCTCGCAACTGCGTGGTGAGTCCCTGAACACAGATCCGAGCCACACTCTCCGGGGCCATCACGGTCACGGCACAAGGCCAGAACGGGGCACAGCAGAAGCAGAACCCAGCCCCTGAAACCCCCAAACGGCGGTTCCTCGCCGGCTGTTGCCAAGACAGACGACACTGATGAGCTCTGCCTCCCAGGACGACGTTGGGAAAGGCTGTTTTCAAACGCCTTACGTGTCTACTCAGGGCTCTTTGTCTTTATGCGTCTCAGAGGCCGACGACCCAGAAGCAGAGGTTGCTTCGAGGACGGAGTAGATGGCGCATCAGAACCCGGAACAACAGAACTGCGGGCTGAGCTCCCGCCGCTGTGTGTCTTCAACTTCCCCGCCAGCCGCCGACGCGGAAAATCCCGCTTGCCGCCACCTTGAGGCATCCGCGCCAGGCAAGGGTGACAGCTGCAGAGCTGCAAGGCTGCAGCCTCTGCTGGTTTTGCTTCTAGAATTTTACGGCTTCCCTCTCCCCCCTACGGTGATTTCCTTAACCTGCTGAATCCCTACTCCTTGCAGCTCACGGAATACTTTTTTATATTCTAGGTACAAGAGCCTCCTGTGTCCACACCTCAACCTCCTCTAACTGTGCTCTCTCCTCTTTATTCTTCCAAGAAAAGGTGAATACATAACATGTCTTTGTTGCCGCCGTTCAGCGCTATCTTACAATACCTGGGATATTCACCCAGGAAAACCTTTTGTTTCAAAGAGCAGCTAACAATTTGTAGTTTACTTTGATGCAGTTCCAAGGTACTTATGCCCAGAATTATGAGAACCTAATTTGCTGCGGCAGAAGCAAAACGCTCTACTTTCAAGACACAAGATTGCATTTTCCCCCGATGTCTCAATTAATGCTCAATATTATCAGTAGCCTTCTGTTTTCACAGTGAAGTGATAATTTAGGGTGAAATGATGTAATTCTCATCAAGTAAGGGTCTTGAGAATGGTAGAGACTATTGAATGCAATCCACTACTCTTCCAAACGTTCATCATTCCCAGCAAAGACTTCTAGATAATGTATTTGAGGTGCTGGACTGTTTGGAACATTTTTAGAGGGTAGGGAAAGGGTTCGGATGCCTTCGGCTTTAAAACTGTCAAGAGAAGCAACATGAAATTCTGCAAAATGCAGGCTTTGCATGGAAAATTCCAGAGCCCTTTAAAGGCAGCTCCTGAGAGAAGCTTTGTGGAAAGTAACGAAAGGGATTGGTTAAGCAACAACAACAACAAACTGTTAAATGTCTAAAATTGAAAGTAACATGTCTGTAGGCATACCTTATTATACACTCATTTCTATTTGTGATCAAACAGCCATTAGGATTGCAGCAAAATAAATGAGTCATTCTGAGCAGAAAACGAGATTTGATTTATTACATGAACACCAGGTCTTGGTACAGCCTGCAACTCTTAACGTTCCTTTAAATTGAAATTGATTCTCCTTTCTACAAGAGTGTAATTTGAAACACTCTGCAAACAATCATCCTGAAACGAAATTACTGAAAATGTCCATCGGACAAGGTGCATTTTGAAGTAAGTACCTGGTGCATTTGTTAATGAACGCCACGACAATTCTGGAAAGTGTTTATAGAATTACTAATACATATTCCACAGAAACCTATCGAATTAAGGGTAAAAACAAGCGCTCTCGGGTGTCTTTCAGTTTGTTCTTTTCCCCCAAATTATCAAGGAGGATTACAATCTTGCGGATAATGTTGGCAGACACAGTAAGATGTGATTAGATACAAAGAAGTTGTCTTGGAAATTTACTGGAGGCTGGAAAAAATGTATACCATCCTCTTCTTCTCAAAGTATTAAGTGTTTCTAGCCATGATCTAATATTTCTGGGTCTTGGGTTTTAATCCATTTCAGAATAAACAGTTGATCCTCTCCACTGAACAGTCAGTATCTGTAGCAACTCTACTGTCACTTTCTAAAAATTTATTTTATTCAAGTAGAGTTGATTTGCAATGTTGTGTTCACTTCTGCTGTACAGCAAAGTGACACAGGTATACATATACATGTATCCTTTTTCATATTCTTTTCCATGATGGTTTATCACAGGATATGGAATATAGTTCCCTGTGCTCTACAGTAGGACCCTGTTGTTTATCTGTTACATATATATATATACATTTTTTTTAATGTCATCTTAATTTGAGTGTGAAAACAGAAGCTACAATTTCAGGCCTATTCTCTACTTTGCATCATGAAGAGAGGAAGCATTGGTCTTACGTGGGAAAACAGGTGGAAACCATCAAGGTGAGACACAACTTCAGAAGATTTCCCTTCTGCTCGCTTCTACTCCATTAAGGCTTCGTCACCCCAAATCCAGCAGAACTTCATTTCAAGAAATTAGTCAGGAATACAACTATTGTCTACTCTGGAAATGATTTCAAAAATAATCCTTACACAGAAAACAGTCCTTACTTTTCTTTAGTTCTCAACACCCTGATTCAGTTGAAAAACTCCCTCTATCTGAAGCAGGGTGTAAATATATGTCTGTTTTCTACTTCATCCTCCCCAAGTAAAAAAAAAAAATTTCATTGGGAGAACAAATTCATCACAGAAATTCGAGGTAGTCAGTTCTAAGAGTGTAAGTCTCAAATCACCCATGGAAGACAAGAAAAAACATATCTGAAGAGACTGCTGGGACAAAGCTTGTTCCATTCTTGATGACATTAATATTTCCAGCAAAATGTGCTTTTGATTTAAAATGGTCTTTTTATCATACAATTTAAGTCTGTGGGCTATCCGGGATACAACACTGAGAGACTAGATTTTCTGGGTAATTTTACCATCTGTCAAGAAGCTTCAAGACCTGAGCTGCTCCATTCAATTACGAAGTACTTCTTTTAAAAAGAGGTCCCTAAAAAAAAGTTTTTTTAATAAAATTTAAATAAAAAGAGGTCCCTGACTTTGTATAACATTTTTATATTCATGCAGAATCTAAGGAGGCAACCTCTCAGATTTCCTCACTACAGAACTGAGAAGTAGACATAAAAGGTACGTGTCCTCCTAAAGGTCTCCAGCTCAAACCTTCTGAAGACACATCCACGGCTGTGGGTACCACCTCTTGGGTCTCCATCAAGCGTGAATCCATAGGGACCCCCAAGTGATTTTGTTACAAAGGAGAATATGAATTCAATGACGTTAATATTTGTAAAAGAGACTATAGAACAACCTATAAGAAGGCAAAGAAACAAGAACAAGAATGGTAACGAGAAACATATACAACACAACAGGAGGAGGAGAAATACACCCCACGTGAGTGGGATGATATAAACAAGGATACTCTGCTCCAACCTTGGAGGAAACATTTGGAAAAAAAGATTTCACTGTAGTCCCTGTGGACAGAAACTCTTGGTTTAAATCTGTGAAGATACCTGCCTGGAATAGACTGTTTCCGCCTCATAAAATGTGCCAATGTTTTGTGTTTACGTTGGTGACCTGCCCTCCTGTTTCAGTAAAGCCTTACGCCTTCACACCAAATCAACAGCAGTTGTTGTGGTCCAATAAATAAATGCACACGGATGAGTCAGGCAGAAAGCTGTGAACGCCCCGTTAATTTGGATGCGCTGAGAAGTGCAACCTTCACGGGGCACCTAGAGATTTCGGGGGAGACAAGGAACTGCCATGTAGTAGTACTTCAGTTAACAGGGGTGGAAAGATTTCTTTAAGCTATTTTGTTGCAGTAGTCACCGTTATTGAGCCATCCATGTAAAACACTCCCAAAGGATCTTCCACCTACAAGATATGAGTAGGATTAGAGGCAAACCTGATAACTATATTTAAATACTGTTGATTCTGTCCAAGCAGGAATGCATTTGTTCTTAATTTCAGGAGGAAGATCAGGAATGAAGAATTGTTCCACCCAGATGTCCTAATGGGAAACTCAGCACGTGGTACATTTTTTTTTTGCGGTACGCGGGCCTCTCACTGCTGTGGCCTCTCCCGTTGCGGAGCACAGGCTCCGGACGCGCAGGCTCAGCGGCCATGGCTCACGGGCCCAGCCGCTCCGCGGCATGTGGGATCTTCCCGGACCGGGGCACGAACCCGTGTCCCCTGCATCGGCAGGCGGACTCTCAACCACTGCGCCACCAGGGAAGCCCAGCACGTGGTACATTTTATATCTACTTGCAGTAGAGATGCAGAAATGATTTAAAACAAACAAATATATACATGCATGTGTGTATATGGTAATACCTGCAGTCAGTATGGGGATTTCTCAGAAGACCAGACACAAGGGTAAACACTGACACCAGACAGGAAGCAACTGAAGGGAGACATCATAAGAGGCACCCAGTGCAGGGACTTCTGAAGGTGAAGGGTAAAGGACCAGCCATTGGGAATAGACCACAAGGCTTTTTTTTTTTTTTTTTTTGGCTGTGTTGGGTCTTCGCTGCTGTGCGCGGGCTTTCTCTAGTTGCAGCGAATGGGGGCTACTCTTGGTTGCAGTGAGCGGGCTTCTCATTGCGGTGGCTTCTCTTGTTGCAAAGCACGGGTTCTAGGCACGCGGGCTTCAGTAGTTGTGGCACGCGGGCTCAGTAGTTGTGGCTCGCAGGCTCTAGAGCGTAGGCTCAGTAGCTGTGGCACACAGGCTTAGTTGCTCTGCAGCATGTGGGATCTTCCCGGACCAGAGCTCAAACCCGTGTCCCCTGCATTGGCAGACAGATTCTTCACCACTGCACCACCCGGGAAGTCCCAGAGCACAAAGCAATTCTAAAGGAGAAAATAAGATGCTGGGTGTGGGGGCTGGGACTCTTACGAGGAGAATCTGGGGCCGTAGATCCCCAATCAAAGTCATTCCCGTGGATGAGTGAGATGGGTCAGCAATGTTGGAAGTGGTTGTCTCCAGGTGAGAACAGCAAGCATGGAAAATTGACTCGAAGACTTCACGGCTACTAAGAGAAATGAAGAATCTGGAGGGTAACATCCATCCCCACTGACGTGGAAAACAGTATGTAACCTATCAAGAGCTAAATGCACACTCCTAGGCAGCAGACTAAACAAAGGCTCTATCAGACGAATGGATACTCAGGCACCAGCTAATCTGATTAAGCAGGCATTCAAGAGGTGGAAGTCAAACGGATGAATGCGGATGTGAGGATCAATAAGCATTTGAGAATAAAACACACAAAAGAAACAATCCATTTGAAAAAGCCAAGAACCCCATCCAAGTGAAGAGTTAATCAAGGGAACAAAATTATATTTAAGTTTGTTTAATAGAGTCACAGTGATAAACAAGAGTAGGTGATCGTGAAACAAGAACAGTTACCAAAAAAAAGACAGCTTCGATTTAATGCAGTGGTAAAACTAAAGAACAAAGAAAAACCTCGGTGAACAGGGATCAGCGAGGCTTACTAAAGATAAAATGCAAGGTTAAGAGTTGAAATGCCCCTAAGAGAGGTGTGATTCAGAGCCTATGCTGTGAACCAGCACAAGATGGCAGAACTTATCAAAGGATTGCCACATGAAACAGAAATGGAATGCCCAAAGGAGAGAGGAAAAAAAAACTGGTGTGTAGCAGCCCTTGTTTTAGCCTCAAGCAATCACACATTTGCTGCTGTAGGAGTACCTCTCCGATTTAGGTCTCCAGAAATTCCAAAAATTAAGATCCACCCAGTAAGAGTTTTCAACCAAAAATCATTTGTCACAATAAGTCAACAGAAACTAAACAGCCACACTATGGATACTAGAATAACTGCATTAAGAATATCAACTGTGCATGCAATACAGAGACAGAAGATGTACAATCACAAAGCTTCTATTATTAGAACAGCCGTTCAATACTCTCAAGTGCACTGGTCTGGTAAACGCACAGAGACAGAGACAAAATGAGATAGAATGGAAATAGAATTCTTCCTCCAAGATGTGAGAGAAAGACGGGTGTGCGTGTGTGCATGCAAGAGAGTACGTGCACACATACCCACGCTGATCTGTCGGCTAAAACAATGTCCTCTTTGCAACATTCCACTTCCATTCTGTGCCCTTGCAAAATAAAACAGAACGTGTAAAGGATACACAAGGTACTCTAAGGAAGTTCAGCCCTTGCTTTAATAAAGAAATGAATCTGCTAATCCAGGGGTCGTTAAAACTTTTCTGTGAACACTAGATAACAAATATTTTGACTTCATAGACCACACGGTCTCTGTTGCAAATACTGAACCCTGCTACTGTAGCGAGAAAGCACCCATGGACCAAATGTAAATGAATGCCATGACCGTGTGTCAATAAAACTTTATTTACAAAGACATTGGGTGGAGCAGAGTTGGTCTATGGGCTGTACTCACTGGGCCATGCTTCCCTTGCCACACAGCTTCGGCAGCCTTGGGAGGTGATCAGGACCACAGTCCCACCAAGACACGTGGAAGCAGAAGCTGTATTGTAACAAGAGGTCCAAATGAACATCTTAAATGTACTGCTAACCGTTCTGTTATGCTCTGTCATCTTCTAAGATGCAGGAGCAATAAGGTTAGGTATGCTTTGTGGTCCCAGTGTATGATGAACAAGCGCACGCACACATGCATCACGCACAGACGTGCATTCACACACACCAATGTTTGAAGAGCACCGCTCCCAACACACATTATTAACAATGACAATTATTAATGAATGGTCCTAGTTAGTTCCTTGTTAGAGGAAATATCTTCATTGTTGACACTACCTGAAGAATTGCTATGAAAGACTCAAAGTGGGGAAAAAACAAAAATAAACTCCAGAAGGAAAGAATCAGAAACCTGCACCTGTGGCAGCAACAGCATCTCACTATAGAGACTTAGCACCTCCAGTGTTCATCCATGGATGGTAAATGGCGCAGATACAGATGTAGATGAAGATGACAGAGACAAGGATATATGGATGCAAGTACAGATGTAGACAATGACATAGACGCACAGGTAGATGTAGATGATATAGATGCGGATGTAGGGATGCAGATGCTGATGAGATAGATAGATAGAGGTGATGGGTGGATGGATAGATAGATAGATGATAGATACATAGATAGATGATGGATACACAGATAGACAGATACATAGGTAGACAGATAGATAGATAGATGATAGATACAGATAGATAATATAGATAGGTGATAGATGAAAACATGGATGGTAGAGACGATAGATTGATAGATAGATGATAGATACGTAGATGATAGATACATAGATACAAACATAGATACATAGATGAATAAATAGATGCAGATTTACATGATGATATAGATGTAGAAGTAGATGTACCTAATATAGATACAGATAAAATACATAAATACAGATGTAGATGATATAGATAGATCTATATAGATACAGATAACTGCAAGTAGATGCAGATGATATAGATAGACATAAGACAGATACAGATACATGGATGTAGATGCAGGTGTAGATGATGATACGTAAGTAGATGCAGATGACACAGGTAAGTTATATGGATGCAGATGTAGGTGTAGATATGGATGGTAGATACAGACACTTGGATGTAGATGATGAGACAGATGTAGATAATGTACGTGTAGACACAGATGTAGACACACATCAATATGGACGCTTAGACTTGTATACATACTTCCATGTATCCAAGTCTCTCTGTCTATTTCTATCTCTGCATCTCCATCTCAGCCTGGAGCCACCTTCAAAGAACGTCACGACTCCACAGCTTCCCACACTTTGACCTTCTTCAGATGCCACTGAATGTCCCACCCACACGACCAACCACAACACACCAACTCTCCAGCTCTGAAGGTCTGCATGACACAGATGAGGCTCACTTGCAAGACTCCCAGGAAAAGAAGGAAAACCTCATCACTTATGATCAGTGTTCATCACTCCTGTTCATATAATTTATGGACCAGTAGTTAACTTTCCCTTCGCCAGACTCTGAGCTTCAGGTATAAGAGGAAGAAATATAGTAAAAAAAAAAATTTAAAAAAATTAACTGCTGTAACAGACATACTTCCTGAGTAAACTACGTTCCACGTACTTATTTAGACAAATGTATCCTTTTCCTTGTATTTCAAAGATTTTCGTCCTATTCCTTTGAATTTTTTTCTCTACTTATGCTTGGGAATAAATTTTATTTGGATGGCTACCTCTTATAAATGAATACAAAAGGAATCTTTAAGAAACACTGAAAATGAAGGCTTGACCCTTCTGTTATGAAATGTAGTCTTGTAAATTTCAACAGGAGTTCCAAGCACTCACTGTGGCTCCAATAAATGCCTTGGGTATGCGCACGCGCGCACACACACACACAGACACACACACACACACACAGACACACAGAGACACACACAGACACACACACACAGACACACACACAGACACACACACACAGACACACACACACAGACACACACACAGACACACACAGACACAGACACACACACACAGACACACACACACACACAGACACACACACACAGACACACACACAGACACACACACACACACACACACACACAGACAATACCACAATAATATACATTCCACACACCTTAGGCAACTGCGGTACCACTGCCATGCAATTAGCAATAGCTTCACCCGACTGATGAGTGACATTTCCAGTACAGGAAGAAAAAAAAGCCCCATCTGTCTCTTGTTGACTAATTCTAACAAAACTAACGAACGTACCACAATCAACACAGAAAATAACAAAGTGAAAAAATAAAGTTGATGTTGTTTCTGCACCAATCTTCGCTTACCATTATATACCAAAAATATTTAACAAGTGATACTTAATATAAAAAAAAAACTGCCCATCTCTGCTAATAACCTCAATCCTGTTGTGTTAAAATCAAGAATACAGTGAAGAAGGGAAAAGGAAGAAGATACGGAATCAAATAGACTGTAATTCTCATTAAACTGGTGACTTGGACATGAAATCTATTCAAGTTTCCGCAGTTCTCCCAAACCCCACCTCTTTACACACACCAGGAGCCCTGAAGAATTCCTCTCATCACTTCTGTTTCTTGAAAGACAGGTCAATTTTTGTTCATTTCCTTACACACCCTTGCTTCTCCAGACTTCTATCTGAGCAGCTACTGAAAAAAATGCCTTCAATGTTTTCAACCATTAGTCTTTTGAAAAATCCTTTGGAAAACTGACAGCACCTACCTTATGGGAGTTTACAGCTATATCACTGTACCCCTGAATTCCTCAAGTGACCAAGATAAACGGTCTCTTTGCCAGCTGTCAACCCCTAATGGAGGGTGGACAAATGAGATACATGTGGGTTGATTTAGGCTTTCGTGATGGGGGGCTGTTGGTTACGGTAGCATCCCCCTTGCCTACCTGACAAATACATCACTTTCCCCAAGGATGTGCAGTCATACCTTGCAACGTCTCCAAGAAAAGCCTCAAACACATACTTAGGTGAAGAGTCCAAACCAGTCTTATGTTTTGAGGATGCTTCTGCTTCTTTTGGGTTCCATCAAGCATTTCTACTCTGCCCAGCATTCACTCTTGGAGAACCTGCCAGCTGAACCCTGAATTAAGCTACTGACAGTAAATTAAATAGTGGTATTATAGGACTCCCCTAGTGGCGCAGTGGTTAAGAATCCACCTGCCAATGCAGGGGACACGGGTTCGAGCCCTGGTCCGGGAAGATCCCACATGCCGCGGAGCAGCTAAGCCCGTGTGCCACAACTACTGAGCCTGCGCTCTAGAGCCCGCGAGCCACAACTACTGAAGCCCGCGTGCCACAACTACTGAGCCTGTGCACCCAGAGCCCGTGCTCCGCAACGAGAAGCCACCGCAAAGAGAAGCCCGCGCACCGCAACAGAAGTAGCCCCTGGTCGCCGCAGCTAGAGAAAAGCCCGCGCGCAACAACGAAGACTCAATGCAGCCAAAAATAAATAAATTTATTTCAAAAATAGTGATGTTATGAATTAATGAATAGCAATATTAATTTTAAACATCTGCCCATTGAATTATTTGCCTATTAACACAACATAATCCCTTCCTACTAAATACCAATAGTTAAATTTCAGGTTAAAATGAAAGATGGGTGCTTGAAAGATTTTGAGGAATGACCTCAAGGTCTATTAGAATGTACAAAAAGCCTTTGCCTTAATTAAGAGAATCAATTAAAGTTTTGATCAATATTTGATTAAATCTGCTTGCCCGTTTAAATCCTATTTGTGGGAAGAAGTAGATCAATGTGGAATAATTAAACAGTGATTACTTTTATTGAAATGTATCTAATATATCCCTATGCAAATCATATCTCAGGTTTATGTCCTACCTGTACAGTTTAATTCAGAACCCCTGGACAGAATTTGGGTGGTGATAAAAATTTAGAGAAAATGGATTTTATCCCTGATTTTCTGTAGAAATTCCGTTTCATACCAGCAAGCTTCAGAAGCAGTCAGTAAAACCTGTGCGTTACAAAAAATAAAAATAAAAACAACTCCACACACCTAGACAGGTATGGTAAGATCAGCAGACCTTGACTGAGGAATAAAATTTTAGTCTAAGGTAGCATCCATTTTTCATAGCGTTTTTTTTTCATACTCTAGATGGAAACACAGTGCATTTTTGAAGAGGACAGGCTGCAAATAAATGTCAACCATGGTCTCTCACTGAATAAAATGTTGGCTAGCAGGAGGCAGACGGAGGCGTGAAATGGACACCTTGGATGCATTGTGCTGCATCTGTGGGCTATGTCGCGCGTGCAGTTGTACATCTCAGCTTATCGCGTTGGGGAAGGCACAGTGGTTTAATTCAAAGGGGTCCTGACTATCGCTAGCTAAGTGATGGTGGGCATGTACCTCAGGTTCCTCGAGCATCCTTCTTCACGTATAAAAGAGAAATAAGGGACACTGGATAAATACGTGCCTTGCAGAGCTCAGTGGCAAGGCTCGTATCTGGTTAAGAACCACGAGGTGAAGGAGATACGTCCTCTCTGGAAAACAGGTCGTCATGAATACTCCAGGCGTGTATGTCAGGAGCCTCCATCCTTCCTTGAAGTCTATTATATGAAGAGACGTTTCAGAGAACACGCAAGCAACTAACTGGTCAAGTCAAGGAGGTGACTTAGTGTATTTGCTCTGGGAAGTTTTACATAGATAAAGGTCAGAGTCAAGACTGCCCAGGCTCTTGCCCGAAAACTGCCTGGATCTCTCTGGTATGAGGGTAAAGCAGAATCCTTTTATGTATCATGACATTCAACTGAACAGTGATAGATAGATAGACAGATAGGTAAGATAGTAGACAGACAGACATAGATATGTAGTTACAGAGAGAGAGATGACAGCTAGCTAGCTAGCTAGATAATATTGATAGATAGAGATAAATGACAGACAGATCAACGATAGATGATTAGATAGGTAGAGAGAGAGAGAGAGAGAGAGAGAATACACAAAGTTAACCATGAAAGTTTAGTGTCAAACGTATTTCCCAGCACTACTGAGGTACAATTTACATACAGTAACACCCATCTTTTTGAAGTGTAAAGTCCGTGAGTTTTGTCGACTGTATTATTTTGTGTAATCCCTGCCACGCTCAAGATATAACCCCCTGTGAACATCCTCACAAGTTTCTCCATCCCCTTTGCAGCCCGACTTTCTTACTCCCAGCCCCAGGCAAGCATGGATTCATTCACTGTGGCCCTGGCTTTGTCTTTTCTAGAATTTCATATAAATGGCTCTTGCGGTCTGGATTCCTTCACTTAGCACAGAGTTTTTTGAAATTCATCTATGTTGCTGCATGTATAAATGCTTTGTTCCTTTTGACTGATGAATACTATTCACTGTACGAATGGGTAAACAGAAGTGGATCCATTCAGAATTTGATAAATATATGGTGTTTCCAGTTTTTCTTTTCTATTTTAAATAAAGATATTATGGATTCATGTTCAAGTCTTTGTGTGGACACGTTTTCGTGTCTCTGATAGATACCTGTGAGTGGAATTACAGGATCATGTGATTAGTACACATTTCAATTTGATACAGTCCAACTGTTTTCCAAATGGGCAAAACATATCATGAATTATTGATTTCTTGAACTTTGAAGGTTTAATACTTGATTACAATTGTTAGCAAACAGTAATAAGTTAAGATTATGGCTTTGCGGGTCTAAGCCTTTTAATTTTAAAAAATTCGAATATAGATACCTGATGTGTTCTATGTTATTTATAATAAATGCACATGGTCAAATACTTAATCTAAGAATAACTGTACACCAGTGTTTAATTTCGCCCAGCACTGTAGAATCCCTTGGAATATGTAAGTCGTACTTCACAGGCTACTACTGCAAACACACATCTTTAATTAATGGCATATGTAACCGACCACCTTACCATCTGTAAAAATTCAAAGTATATTGAATATATATTTTCAAGACAGAGGTTTCTCAAATTTGTCTTGTTTAAGATCACAGCATGTGTGTCAAAAGCCCACAAACTCAATAATCGTCTTTGGAGTTCCTTTCTGTTTCATCCCGTTGCAATATATAATAAATAATTTTGCAGAATGGATGACTAGTTTTCTATGCACTGATTTCTTTTTCTCCATTTTTTCTACACGATGCCCTGATGCTTTTCACTCATCACAATAGTGAATAACACTCTCACTGACGGTTGTAAATCAGTGAGTAGGTACATAATTTGCTCATAAGGTTATTTTTTTTTAAGGTGTCAGCTTGCTCTGTAAGATAATTTAAACTGAAGAATACATTTTTTTTTTAGAGTATGCTTTTGCAGAAGGCAGAGTTCACTCTTCTTCAAAATGATTCACCGATCAGAAACTTTCCTTGTGTTCTAGCCTCACATCTTCATGGAATGCTAATCTATTGTCAGAGTGTTGAATGATACATGATTGTCTGATTAGACACTGAAAAAATGTCAAGTCCAAGTTTACTACACCATAAATTTTTGTTGATTCTACTGAAGACTGCCCGTGCTGTTACCCGCTTTCAGAGGTGGCCAAAAACATCCAAGTGCATAATTACATTCTCAAGGACAGCAATTATGGCGTACTTGCACGTCGACCTTTGCCCTCAGATAGACGGCAACGTGAGGCTTTCTAACACTACCAAAAGGAACCATAACGAAGCTTCCCTTTTTGAAAGGCAAATTATATTCTGTTTATCAAGCTTACTGGACAAATGAAATCCGAGTCTTCTATAGTTAAGGAGAGATTATTTTGTGCATTCTACGGAAGCATACTTATCTTGGAAAAGCAAGGTCAATACAAACAATGAAAAGAATTAGTGGTTGCTCTGTTTGAATATGTGATTTCAACTAGAGTTCACAGAATTCTCAATTGAAGGAGTTCTCAGTAGTTAAGAGTTGAAGCATATTCACGAAACACCAAGTTTCAAGGACAGAAGTTATTTCCTCATTAAAATAGGGCAGGAGAGAAATAAAGCTTTCGAAAATAATTATCCCATAGAACACCTTTAAATGCATAATTCCTTTTTTTAATCTTCTGGGCATTTGAATATATGTGAACTTCCCATTTTAAATTGGTTTTTGTTATTCATCTCATCAGTGGATGTTTAGTTAAGTAACATATTCACTTGATCCATTTCCCTGCCCAAGAATTGGCTTTTAGGTCAGAAGTCAGTATATCATCAGATTATATAGCGCTAAAGAAAATAAACTTGTTAAATGAATTTGCTGACATGCATATTGGAGATTCTAAACCTGGGCTTGTAGATTTCATTACGTTTTGTCTTTAATCCATTGTTCAAGACTTAGGAAAGAATCCCCAGATGTGCTTTACAAACCTTGTTTTCCTCTACCACATCGAGATGTAACTTACTTTAGGGCAGTGAAATCAACTATGGCCAAGGCAAATACCGCAAACACAGTGGATGTTTTAAGAATAAGATTGATTTCTGGACGCCAGGAAGCCATGTGGTTACTACAAAATAATTCAGAGAAAAACAATGATCCTTTGAATTAGGATGGATTTATAACATTCAATCCGATTGTACCTTAACTTCTGAGAATTTACTTAAAATTAATGAAATACATATAAAAGGACCCAGAACGTTACTAGATTAGTACATTTTTCGAACACATAGAAAAGCACTGTATTGGCTGGAATAAACAGCAGCTGCACGTGGATATATACCCCGAATTCTAACTGGCTTTATACATAGAGATATATTTTTCCTATCATGGTCATGACCACCACATGGACAGAACTCAGGCATCTGGTTCCCTCCGTACTCTACGTAAGTTCTCTATATAAAGAGATCCATATATTTATACACACACATATATGGATATGCACTATATATCCATTATGGCTATCTATGTAGCTATACATATATATATGTATGTAGGATGTCTACATAGGTAAGCTATCTATCATCTACGTTTGAAAGCTTTTATTTCCATGAGGCTTGTAAAATGTCAAGAAAAAAACAGAGTTCAAATTTCTTTTCTTGACGGTAATTCCAGTGTTCAAACACACAGCCCATAAATGACCAATGCCTGACACCTGTTATTCATAAATATATAAATTCTATTTTTGTGATATTTCCAGAACTACGACTGCCAATAAATGTCACTGCCATCCTGTTCCTACTACAACAATGTCCCTTCTGCCATCCAGGCTCCATCCGGAGGAGAAAGGACCAGTTTCCTACAAACGCCTGCTGTAGGTCTGTGGATGCTTTCGTGCAGCTTAGAAAGACATGTATTTATTTTTCTTCTCATCCCTCATTCTATCCAGCCATGAGGAGGGGATGTGTCCTCTTTGTTCCTGTGAGATGCTACCTGACTATTCTTCATTTCTCCACCTGAAAACACCCAATTCTGAACGTTAAGCACCACAACCTGAATTGTTCACCGTCACCCTTGTAGAATCATCTCCCTACAGACCAGGTCTCAGAATCATCCTTCATAAATCATCTACCTGCAGACCAGGCTCACCATCATCCTTGCACAATCATCTACCAACACCCAGGTCTCTGTCTCGAACTCCTTGGCTATGTTAACTTCTGGCTTGCTGTCCTCACATCCAACATGGCCTTTGACTTTATTTTTGCTGATACCCATGAGTTTTTCCCCTTAGCCTCAAGGACCTTGCTTTCATTGACTCTCTGCCATGGTCATACCCTAGATCGCCATCAGAAAAGTTGTATCACCTCCATGCCTTCCACTCCTGTCATCCCAATGTCTGGCCATCACCTTGTATCATTCGGCTTTTCATCAGTATTGCGAGTCCAACAAAACTTCAACACACTGGGATATAAAAGTCCGCTCACCTGACTTTTGTTCACACACCCCCATCCCTTACATTTGTAGGGACTCTGCCTAAAAATCAAACAAAATCTGCATTATTCAGTTCCCGAATCACTTTTCTATTGACTCACCAACTCTGGGCGATATCTGTGATTAAATGCAGTATTTATTAAACACTGTCTGAGTTTTATGTACTGTAACAGACGATCAGGTCACATCATGTGACTGACGGGCTGATGGATGAAGGTTGTATTTCTCTGTAACAATCCTATTGTTATCACAATAAAGCAAAGTAATAAAGCAAAGTAATAAAGCAAAGTAAACTCTGATGGCCTTTAAAATGCCCTCGACCGCTGCAGCTGATTTTCTCACTTTGTTATTATTTCCTTAAGAATGCATGAGATTTATATTTATATATCCTTTCTTATTGCCATTTTATGGCAACTAGCAGGTGATTAATATCTGTTACAATGAATGTTTTATTTTAATTAGTAATATGTTTATTCTAAATCTACTTTATGGTAGAAACATTTCTTATCCTGTATTCCTACATCTCTTGTCCTGTATTCCAATTCTTACTGGCACAAAACAAAAATTGCTTCTCCCTAGAATTGTTAATTCTTGCTAGTCAAACCTCCCTGATGGATTCATAAGCCCATTATTTTTTAAAATGCAGTCTCTTTTGTACTTTTGATACATCCTTGATCTTTTCAAATTGCTGAACGTTTCTTCATTGATTTTTCCCCTGAATGGAATGTAGCGTCTTATTGTAAGTTAAAGAGAAGTAGAATCTTGATGGGCAGATCGCACTGGAAAATACAATGGCTTGTGTCCTCACGTCCATGTTCAAAGAAATCTACAAGCCCGTGACCTCCATCAGTTTTATTTGACAGTGCACCTGTAAGAATCACTACACATCTTCACGAACATTTTTGATGCTCATTAGCTGGATTACATATATTTCCCATATACCATAGTTGAAATAAATATGATTATTAATATCTAAAGACTCTTAGTGACATTAGCTTTGCTATCTTTTCCCCTTCTATTGATGTATAGTTGAATTTGCCTATCTATGGGAGTAGTTTCCTGAAATACTATCTTTCAATACCACTCCAGTCCTGAGTCCTATGTACTAGGATGTGAACTCGAGCTGGGGTCCTGAGGGGGGCTAAATTATGCCAGACATGGGGACTAAGGTCTGAAAATGAAATGAAAAAGCTGAAAGCTGAACTTCAGCCATCTGGTATCCTCAGGGGTGAAGGTGACATATATATTATGACTGATGATGATATACAATTTTATATGTATTAATTGCTGTGAACAGGGGTATCCATGGCTACCTTGTGCTTTTTATGGGGACAGTCTTGTGGCCTGGACGGTTGTATCCCCTGTCTGGGTCACTTCGAGTTTTGAAATGTCCACATCCATTTCCAAAGCTCTCACCAATGCTACAAATTAATGGCCACATGTGAATAAGTCAATGCCTGTTTAAAGTCACTGGAAGACTTTCCACCGTGAAGAACGCAGACTTCGGGAAATGTGAACTTGATCGTCCTGGCTTTAATTAGTGGTTCAGTGAACGGTTTTGCCAGTGAGCTCAGGGATTCAAACATTCCCAAGGATTCCCACAACATCTCAAAGACGTGGTCATTCTTTTCCAAACCTCCCTTCCTTCGCAGCCCTAATTTCATCCTTACATGTATTGTCTATTTCTTTCTTTCTTTCTTTCTTTATTCATTCATTCAGATTTGTCATAAATCAGCACTTTGAATAGAAGAGACATGTTGATAAATAAAAATCTGCAATGTGGGAATTAGTCCAAAGCAAGGCACCTTCATCACAAGGATATCAGTATGTTTTTTCTTTGTTTTGATTGATGGATTTTTTTAAAGTTTATTTATTTTTGGCTGCGTTGGGTCTTCGTTGCTGTGCGCGGGCTTTCTCTAGTTGCAGCGAGCGGGGGGCTACTCTTTGTTGCAGTGCGTGGGCTTCTTACTGCAGTGGCTTCTCTTGTTGCAGAGCACGGGCTCTAGGTGAGCAGGCTTCAGTAGTTGTGGCTCCCAGGCTCAGCAGTTGTGGGTCACGGGCTCTAGAGCGCAGGCTCAGTAGTTGCAGTATGCGGGCCCTAAAGCGTGCGGGCTTCAGTAGTTGCTGCGCACCGGCTCAGTATTTGTGGCTCGCGGGTTCTACAGCACAGGCTCAGTGGTTGTGGGCACGGGCTCAGTTGCTCTGCGGCATGTGGGATCTTCCCGGACCGGGGCTCGAACCCGTGTCCCCTGCATCGGCAGGCAGATTCTCAACCACTGCGCCACCAGGGAAGTCCCCCTACATGTTATTTTAAGAGCACTCACATGGAATATCTAAGGGCAGATTCGTGTTCAATTCTATTACGTATTTTAAGGAAGTTTTTATTTCAAAATTTTCTTCTTTGCTCCATGTTAAGACCTGCCAGTTCTTACTAAAATTTCCCCAACATGATACTTCCAGGTACCTTTGAATTCTGGCATCTTTCTCTGGAAATAACTGTGATTTTCTATGTTCGCATGTGGTCCAAGCTCTAAACAAAACCCTATATGTTTATCAAGACCTGGGACATATATGACCCTCCAATGAAACTGAAAACAATGCAGTCTTTGGGGGGAGGATTTTGGATTTTTTAAATGAAAATAATTTTTTATTGAACTATAGTTGATTTATAATGTTGTGTTAGTTTCAGGTGCACAGCAAAGTGATTCTATTATACATATATATATTTTTTCATATTCTTTTCCATTATAGGTTATTACAAGATATTGAATATAGTGTCCTGTACTATACAGCAGGTCCTTGTTCATCTATTTTACATATAGTAGTTTGTATCTGTTAATCCCAAACTCCTAATTTACTCCCCCCACCTTCCCCTTTGGTAAGCACAAGTTTGTTTTCTGTCAGTAAGTCTGTTTGTACATAAGTTCATTTGTATTATTTTTAGATTCCACAGATAAGTGAGAGCCTAGGATATTGGTCTTTCTCTGTCTGACCGACTTCACTTAGTATGATCATCTCCAGGTCCATCCATGTTGCTGCAAATGGCTTCATTCGATTCTTTTTCACGGCTGACTAATATTCTATTGTGTGCATAAACCACTCTGTAAGACAATCGTCTGCTGACAGGCACTTAGGTAGCTTCCTTGTCTTGGCTATTATAAATAGTGCTGCTATGAACATTGGGGTGCATGTATCTTTTCAAATTAGATCTTTATCTTTTCTGGAATTATGCCCAGGAGTGGGATTGCTGGGTCCTATGGTAGCTCTATATATTTTTAGATTTTTGAGGAACCTCCACAGTGTTCTCCATAGTGGCAATGCAGTCTTTATGGATTTGCTTTTCCAGTCACAGATAATAGCCACAGGGAGCTGAGACCCAAATCACATGTCTAGTATTCTCAACTTGAATATCTATCAAGATGAGAGGATTTTGAACAAGAAAGCAAACATCTATGCACCTACCATGTGGAGATCAGGGCTTTCACTATTTGCCTTCTACTCCTTCCTCCCTTCTACGTACAGAAAGAAATCATGTAACTATTTCGCACATAAGTATGTGCTATTTTATTTGCGTTCTGCTCACTTAACACTGTTTCTTATGATTCGTTCAAATTCTTGTGTCACGAGGATGTGTCAAGAGCTTTCAAAATACCTGCAGCAAGCACGTGACGACACTGAAGAAGTTCCATTGGCATCAGGAAAAAGACTTGGATGGCAGCAGAAATTTCTACTAAAACTGGAAAATGAAGGGGGGCTTAGCCAGGTCAATGAGAAATAAGCATCCCATCTGGTAACTGCCATGGAAGGGGGGAGATCTTCTCTAGGAAAAGATGATGTTATGTAACCTGCTTTTTAGGTGTCTACATGGCAGGGATCTGACCTATAAAAGTCTACTGTTTTATCTTGGAAATTTCTAGAAGAGCGTAGTTGAAATTCTTTAGCTGTGCCATTTACTGGGGATTTCTGACAGCAAGCAACACGATTTTTTTCCTGCAGGATTCAGTAGGTGCATTGGACTCGCCTTCTTTCTGGTTCTCTAAAAACCTATCCAGGGCCAAAGGTTCCTAGGAAAGAGGTTTGTTAGGAAGGGTTCCCAGGAAAAACAAGTAGAAAAGAAAGGAGATTGCTGGGCTCATATGGTAACGCTATGTTTATCTTACAGAGGAGCCGTCAAACTGTTTTCCACAACAGCTCTACTGTTTTCCGCTCCCATCGGCAGTGTCTGAGGGTTTCCATTTCTCCATAGTCTTGCCAGCACCTGTGCTGTTCTTTTTCCTTTCCTTTTACCTTTTTTTTTGTTTAAATTGAGGTAGAGTTAATTTACCATGTTGTATTAGTTTCAAGTATACAGCAGAGTGATTCAGTTATACATATATTCTTTTCAGATTCTTTTCCATTATAGGTTATTACAATACGGTTGTATATATTGAATATCGTTCCCTGTGCTCTACAGTAGGTCCTGGCGGTTTATCTATTTTACATATAGTAGTGTGTATCTGTTAACCCCAACCTCCTGATTTATGTCTCCCCCTCTTTTCTTTTCTATTCTCCTCTCCTTTCCTTCTTTTCTTCTCTCTCTCACTCTTTCTTTCTTTCTTCTTTGAGGCTACAGGTGGGAAGCGGTATGGATGGACCTTAAAATCACTATGGCACGAGAAAGAAGCCCTAAAAAGGTCACATATTGTTTGCTGCCGTTCATATGAAGTGTCCAGAAGCAGTAAATCCACAGAGATGGAAAGCAGATTGGTGGTTACAAGGAGGTGAGGGATGGGAATGGGAAGTGACTGCTAGCGGTACAGGATCTCCTTTGGGGTTGAAAATATCTGGAAGCATATAGAGGGGGTAGCACACAGCAGAGCAAACATACTAAATGGCACTGAATCGTCTATTTTAAAATGGGTACAATGGTAAAATTTATGTTACGTGTATTTTATCACAATGAGAGAGAGACTAAAAAAAAAATAAACTATAACAGCTCTTCCCGTCTACCTCGCATGTAGCCAGAACAGACTTCCATGGTGCATTAAAGCTTCCCAAGGCTACTTTTCAAAAAGTTACAATGCTGTTGACCTAATACAATAGGAATATATCTTCTTACAGTTCTGGAATCAAGGTGTGGGCAGGGCTGAGCGCCCTCCAGAGGCTCCAGGGAAGGCTCTTTCCCGCCTCTTCCAGCTTCTGGGGGCTCCAGGCATCCCTGGGCTCGTGGCCGCATCCCTCCCATCTCTGCCTCTGTCTTCCCAGGGCTTCTCCTCTGTATCTCTGTCTCTCCTCTTCTGTCTCTTACAAGGACCCTGTCATTGGATGTAGGGCCACCCTCATCCAGGAGGACCTCATCTCAGTCCCTTTACTTCATAACATCTGCAAAAACCCTGTTTCCAAATAAGGTCCTGTTCTGAGGTCAAGGTGTCCCAGGGCCGCGCTCCCTCCAGAGGCTCCAGGGGAGGGTCCTTCCCACCTCTTCCAGCTTCTGGGGGCTCCAGGCGTCCCTGGGCTTGTGGCCGCATCCCTCCCATCTTCAAATCTGCAGAACCTTCAAATGTCTCTCTGTACTGTCATCACTTCTCCTTTTCCCCTGTGTGTGTGCAAATCTCTTTTTGCCTCCGTCTCATAAGGACCCCTGCAATGACACTGGGCCCCCCTGGATATTAGAGAATCACTTTCCCATCTCAAGGGCCTTGGTCACATTGGCAGAGTCCTTTTTGCAGAATAAGGGACTATGAAGAAATTCTGGGGATTTGGACCTGCTATCTTTGCAAGGGCGTTTTTAAAGTCTGTGACACCCATGCTGAGTTGTCTCTTTCTGTACCAAGTATGAAACCCAAATTTTTCAACTGCATGTGTCACTGGTGGTTTTCAACTACATGATATGACCAATATGGCGTTAATATTCAAAATATAAACAGCTCATACAACTCAACATCAAAAACAAACAAACAAACAACAAAAAACACAAACAACCAAACGACCTGATTAAAAAACAGGCAGACGGGGGCTTCCCTGGTGGCGCAGTGGTTGAGAATCTGTCTGCCAATGCAGGGGACACGGGTTCGCACCCTGGTCTGGAAGGGTCCCACATGCCGCGGAGCAACTGGGCCCGTGAGCCACAACTACTGAGCCTGCGCGTCTGGAGACTGTGCTCCACAACAAGAGAGGCCGCGATAGTGAGAGGTCTGCGCACCGCGATGAAGAGTGGCCCCTGCTTGCCACAACTAGAGAAAGCCCTCGCACAGAAACGAAGACCCAGCACAGCCCAAAATAAATAAATTAATTAAAAAAAAAAAAAAAAAAACGGGCAGAGGACCTGAACAGACATTTTCCCAAAGAAGACATACAGATGGCCAACAGACACAGGAAAAGATGCTCAACATCATTAATTATTAGAGAAATGCAAATCAATACTACAATGAGGTATCACCTCACACCAGTCAGAATGGCCATCATCAAAAGATCTACAAACAGTAAATGCTGGAGAGGGTGTGGAGAAAAGGGAACCTCCTGCACTGTTGGTAGGAATGTAAATTGGTGCAGCCACTGTGGAAAACAGTACGGAGGTTCCTTAAAAAACTAAAAATAGAGCTACCCTAGGACCCAGCAATCCCACTCCTGGACATATATACAGAAAAGATGAAAATTCTAATTAGAAAAGATACATGCACCCCAATGTTCATAGCAGCACTATATACAATAGCCAAGATGTGGAAACAACACAAGTATCCACTGACAGAGGAACGGATAAAGAAGATGTCATACATGTGTACGATGGAATATTACTCAGCCGTCAAAAAGAATGCATTCATGCCATTTGCAGCAACACGGATGCAACTAGAGATGATCATACTAAACCAGACAGAGAAAGACAAATATCATATGATATCACTTATATGGGGAATCTAAAAAATACAACAAACTAGCGAATATAACAAAAAAGCAGCAGACTCAGACACAGAGAACAAACTAGTGGCTTCTTGTAAGTTGGGGGTGGCAGGAGGGGCAAGATAGGGGGAGGGGATTAAGAGGTATAAACTAACATGTATAAAATAAATAAGCGACAGGATATATT
Source organism: Pseudorca crassidens (assembly GCF_039906515.1). Taxonomy (NCBI): domain Eukaryota; kingdom Metazoa; phylum Chordata; class Mammalia; order Artiodactyla; family Delphinidae; genus Pseudorca; species Pseudorca crassidens. The sequence continues at coordinate 132,135,359 of NC_090317.1, read as the reverse complement.
GTACGGAACAGGGAATAGAGAAAGTATTTTGTAATAACTATAAATGGAGTGTAACTTTAAAAATTGTGAATCACTATGTTGTACACCTGTAACGTATATAATGTTGGAGATCAACTCTACTTCAGTTAAAAATAGACCAAAACCAGAGAGTGACCACCTAGCCGGTAAAACTCTTCCAAAGCCAATTCATCAGCAAGAAGAAACCTTTTGCTTTGCAGTCTCCCCGCACCTTCCAAGAATGTGGAAGAAGCTGGTTGATAAGCTCAGATGTGAAATTAGATTCCTGATTTGTCCGCTCACAATACCCACATGTAGCTTATGGTTTGTAGTTCCTGGGTTTTCTGTGAACAGGAGACCGGATCGCGCTGCCTTTATAATGACGTGCGTTGAGATTCATTATCTTGTGCCAGAGATTAACAAAATTAATGTCAATGATTTCAGTCAACCCAAATGTAGTTGACTGGGCTGAGTTTCATCGTTTAATTGTGAGTAGCGGGAAGTGCAGCATTTTAGCTTTATATTTTTCCAAAGTCCCTTCGAGGGAGAATCATACATTTCAGTTCGTTCCAGAAAAAAAGAAACGATGCCCGGAGGGGATACTTCATCATACCTCTGCCTGTGAGAGAAATTCCACTGGAATTTTTTTCCCTCACCCGTTGAAAAGAGCTATAACTTTTACTGCAAACCCTTTATGAAGAAAGGGTTTAACCTTGATCTTTATATCCAAGGTTAAGTACGACAAGAAGAGTTTTTAAAAATTTTTTGAATTCCTCTCGCTAACGATTGATCAAATTGCATTTCTCCTCCATCAGGATCGCTCTGAAATCAGTTGGGATTAAGTCAGTGAATAACTGTTATACATCTGGGTGAGAAAGCAAAGGGGGTTTCCACAAATTCATTCCATTTTACTTCTCAGATACTTTCCTCTTCCTTTACTCTTTCCTTCCTCCAAGTATTTGTTTGTCAAACATGTACTGAACACCTATTAAGTGAAAGGCCATGGAGCGATCAAGATGTCAGAGCCATGCTGAAGCGCTTAGCGCAGAGAGGCAGACTTCTAAAAAAAGTACCAGGAAAGGAGACATTCTAATAGTAAATGAATGACAGGTGTGCCAATGTCCATCGCAGTCAATACTGGGAAAAACAGACGTCTGAAAATGACCCAAGCCCAGTCAATTTGCAATGAGGATGGTGAGTTTTAGGGGACCTTGGGGAAAACTCTGAAACATGAGTTGTTGTTATTACTTGTACAACTTGGACCCCACTTGAACGCAAATGATAAAGAGCGTTGCTTTCTTCTGCCAGGCTCACTAAGGGTCAGAATGTGCTCATCCCTCTTTTTTCCTCCCTCCGATATCTGGTGATTAAGTAGAGACAGTTCAAATATATTATGCTGTTGAAATTGAAGGTGAGCTCTTCCCTTTGGAAACCTGCTTTGCCATGACTTACACAGCGAGAGCACAGCCTGCAAGAACACGGTGAGACATTTGCAAACATCTGAGCACAGTAAAATGCTGACTCGCTGAGTAGGGCATCTGAAGCAGGAACGACCCCTTTTGGGGACCTAGAAGAAAATTTCAGGATTTTACAGAGGAGTGTTTCCCTATGGGGGGGGCGGGGGGGGAAGATTGCTAACCTTATCACGGGTATTATAACGTCTTACAGAGAGGCACATATCAAATTTCAACTTTTTATAGTTAAGTTTTAATTGAACCATGTTTTCCTGTCTGTCCAGTACCCACTGATGGGATAGGATGTTGGATGGACACCAGTCTTTCTTGTAACAGATGTATGGGTTTAATCTACATAATACGCTTTGTAAGGGACTAAACCACTTCTTGTTCATATTTGATAAACCCTGTTTGTTGGATGCATAAGGTGCCGGATAAGTATTTACTGGAGACTGTGTAAATCCCACCCTCCGGTATGCTTGATGTAGTGATTTCACGTGTCAGTAGTATTTTACAGCACGTTACAGACTTAAAGATACTTTCACCGTTTATTATTTCATTTAATCTGCCCTTAAACTCCTTTGCACTGGTATGGCTTTATGCTGGAAAGATCTGGGTATCGGGCAGCATGAGACAATTGTCCGGGATCTTGCAGCTCACAAGTAATAGGATCAGGCTAAAAACGCTCTCATTTAACATCCCCTATTTTATACCCACGCAAGACAGTCTGAGCATTGACTTTTATAAATTCCGGCACTGGTACATAGCTGTTGGATATTTCATTTAATTTTTTTGTCCTTCCTTTGTTATTTTCTCTGTACATTTTAAGAACTGGGTCAGGTAATTTTATGTTCATTTTAGAATTCACAGCTCAAACAAACATAAAATTACCTGACCCGGTGAACTTTGTGCTATTCTATCAGAAGTGTTTTTAGTTAGCAAGAAAGTTCTGGGAGCTTTTGATGTTCAATGAACTCTACTGGTATTTTTTTTTTTTAAATGAAGTTAAGTTGGTCCAATGAGCATGATTTACTTAGCAAATTCTCTGCAATAAATTATTAATATTTAACTCTACATGTCATAACGTACGATTATTGCCAGTGAAGCAGGAGCTCTGAACCACACCTCCTGAGGGCCAAGGCACAGCCCAACTTGCCTTTCTGCTCTCATTGAATCTGCCATAATTATTCTGCAGCTGACAGAGATGAGCAGAATTTTAAGTCACTAATCCCTTAGAGGGCACACAGCCCATAACCCCTTAAACAAAGGGGGAAATGACCCAACTAAGGGTGGTTTGCCCCACAGCAAGCAGCTGTCATTCACAGAAGCAAAACTAGGAAGGTTGTTGCCTAGATCCTAATGCAGTGAGGTTTCCAAAGCTGCTTTCAATAACAACCGTGCTATGGCAACTATGTAGTTCATAGTTCCAAATGGACAACCTTCTCAGCTGAGCCATGCAGAACCTAGATGTTGCACCCTGTGAGCTTAGCCGCCCACTGGAATCACCAGAAAACTTTTTAAAACTACGGAATGCTAAGTACCACCCTCAGCGACTTACTGAATTGCTCTGAAATGCACCCTTGGCAATGGAATATTTGAAAAGTGCCAGGGGATTCTCATACACAGAAATGTCCAAGAATGTGTCTGCATCCCCAACCAGGAAGGTCAGATTCACTGTCACCCAGGATGTCTTTTGCAGGGAGTATGTTTACTGCATGCATGGCGCACGAGACTTCATCTGAGAGCAGTGCTGCGTGTTCATAGGCGCTGTGACAGAAATAGCTTTGCTGACGCTCAAGGAACCTCTGCAAAATATCCCCGGGACAGCTCGATGGCGCGTGCAGTTCCATAGGGAGGCCAGCAGGTGGCGGTGTTGATTTGAGCGCTGAGAACTGACCTTGGTTGCACGCAGGCACTCAGATTCTTCCTTAAAATCTGGCCTCTCCCTGGGACGCCCGCCTCCCAACCGCCACCCCTTAAAGGCTGTTCTCTGTTTGAACTACACCCGGATGCCTGGAGAGGCTCCATTAGGGCATCATAAGCGTTCTGCCTGGGGTGCTGAAACTACGTGCTGGTATTAACTGTTTCTCTCCAAACCACATGAATGTGTCTGTCATAGGTATTTTGTTCTCTGTGTCGTGTGCTCCACACAGATGTCTGATGGTGGACCTGGATAACAGAAACGGTGCATGCTGCAGGAGGGGCCTGAACCAGAGAGAGCAGATAAAGGGCTGGTGGAGAAATGCTCCCCCGGGGGGGCAGCAAAGAGCAGGGTAGAAAACAAAACACAACGACAACAAAACCCACTTCAGGCTGGAAGCTGAACCCAGACCAAAAGAGGTGCATTCCGCTGAATTAAAGTCAAAAGAGCCTTCAGTGAGGCGAACACAAGTTTTAGTTCCTGTACGCACAGTAAAACGCGGAACACCACCAAGAAGGGGGGGACAGAAGCAGAGTTTCACCCACCAGAGGTCAATTCATAGGGTGAATAAAATCAGGTCAGACGCAGGTAAAAAACAGTATCGCCAAGAATATTTATGGGCCGTCAGTTTAGTTTTCAGGTAGAGTGATTATAGACAGCACTGTACATCATATTAGCTATATTTTTCTCTACTACACGATATTATAGGCATTAGACCGTTCACTCATTCATTCATTTATTCATTCAAGGTATACTGAGTCCCCTGACTACACACTAAATACAGACAAAAGTAGATATCCTTCAGTGTCTTCGAAGAATTCTTCTATCTTCAATGCTGGATCTACGACAAATTACATCTAAGGTGGCTTCTATCTGCTTCCCCATGTTGATAAAAATTACTGATACCTGGGCAGTACTCAAGATTGTCAACGTCTTAAAGGGTAAGCAAAGGTTGAGAAATGGCCATAGACGAGAAGAAACGGTGGAGGCATGACATTAAATGCCATGTGACACCCTATATGGGATCCTTGAATGGTAAGGAGGGAGGGGAGGACATTAATTTAAAAACCTGGTGGAATCTAATGCCCTAATGGAGCCTCTCCAGGCATCTGGGTGTAGTTAAAACCGAGCACAGCCTTTAAGGGGTGGCGGCTGGGAGGCGGGGGTCCCAGGGAGAGGCCAGATTCATGTCTGGTGTTTAATTGTGATGTACCAACGTCATTTCTTAGTGTTGACAAATACACCCTAGCAGTGGAGGCTGTTAGCATTCAGGACAGAGAGAATTGGATGAGGGTGTATTGGGGGACTCTAGGTACTCTATGACGATCTTTCTGTAAATCAAAAATTATTAACAGATACACACTACTGTATGTAAAATAGATAAGCAACAAGGACCTGCTGTAGAGCACTGGGAACACCACCCAACATTTTGTAATAACCTATAAGGGAAAAGAATCTGAAAAAGATTATATAACTGAATCACTATGCTGTATACCTGAAACTAACACATTATAAATTAACTATACTTCAATGAAAGAAATATTTGGAGATTAAAGAGTCTATTTTTAAAACTCTACAGTAAGAAAGCGAACAACCCAATATACCCAATAAACAATCTGATAAGAATGGGCCTGTGATTTGAACAGATACTTCACCAAAGGTGTTCATCACCTTTGGTCATTAGGGAAATGCAAATTAAAACCATAAACAGGGGCTTCCCCTGTGGCGCAGTGGTTGAGAGTCTGCCTGCCGATGCAGGGGACATGGGTTCGTGTCCCGGTCCAGGAGGATCCCGCGTGCCGCGGAGCGGCTGGGCCCGTGAGCCATGGCCGCTGAGTCTGCGCATCCGGAGCCTGTGCTCCGCGACGGGAGAGGCCACAGCAGTGAGAGGCCCGCATACCGCAAAAAAAAAAAAAAAACACAAACAAACCCATAAACATAGGGAGATGCTACTATACACATATGGGAATTCTGAAATATAATCAATATGCAAAAAAAAAAAAACCCTTATGTTCATTCCAAAACCTGTAATGAGTATTGATCATGGCTTTCTTTATAATCATGAAAAAAGAGTAAACAACCCAGGTGTTGTCCAGCAAATGATGGGTAAGCCAACTATAGGACATGTATAAAGGGAGCAGAACCCAGCAATAAAATAGCAAGCAAGTACTGACACCTGTAACAACCAGGGTGAAATTAAAATGGGTTCATCTAAGTGAAAGAAGCTACTCTCAACAGGGTGCACTCTGTTTCATCCATTTATAGAACATTCTGGAAAAGAAACTATAGGGGCAGCAAACAGACTAGCAGGTCCCAGGGGCTGAGGGATGGACCATGAAGGAGAAATTGGTGGGGGACTGCTTTTTTTTTTTTTTTTTTTTAGCTGCACCTCACAGCATGCAGGATCTCAGTTCCCCAACCAGGGATCGAACCCGTAACCCCTGCATTGGGAGCACGGAGTCTTAACCAGTAGACTGCCAGGGAAATCCCAGAAACTGCTTTATGTACTGATTATGTTGTCAGTTTGACGGCTATGCTTTCAGCGAAACTTGCAGCATGGTCCAATAAAGAGAGTAAGTTTTACATTACATACGTTAGACCAAGCAGGATTTAAAAATCATCATCATAAGAAATAATGAGAATTTGCACCAATTATGGAACATATATGCCAGGCTTTGGACGAAACCATTAGAAACTTAATTCTCATGATTCCTTTGAAGGTTAGAAACCATGCTTATTTCCAGCACATCCAAGAGAAAAGTAAATCTTGGCATGAGAAGTAAATCTTCAAGTCACACACCCGAAAAAGGCCTGAATAACCCGCGTCAGACTAGCCACAAAGATCAAGCCAAGCTTTGCGGGAAGGACAGAAAGGTCAGGAGATGGAAGGGAGGGAGATACGGGGAAAGCAAAGTAAAGCAGCACTGATTTTCCAAATTCCTTTCAGCAGACACATACTAGCTCTGTTTCTAAATTGACTCATTTCTGACAGCGACTCCCAGCCCAGATAATACACATAAAAATCACATGTTTTAAAAGAAGGGCAACTTATCCCTTGGACAATCCATGGGAATGGCAGACATCAGTGCGCTTAGTTAAAAAAAAAAATATTCACAGACTTGCTGAGAATGAAAATAGTTTTAAATCGATGTTCTCTGCCATTCAGGAAACGGACCCCCAGAGTAGTAATTCGAGGAGATACCATCAATCTTAAAACGTTACCCGATTCTAACGTTGAAATTCTCCACGTTTCTTGGACTCTACCTAATTTCTGTACTTCTCCAGAGATACTAATGTTTAGGCGCCTGTTTTATTGTGTTGATGGTGTATCGACGAGAATACTTTGTTTTAAATGTGCTCCATGGTTCTTTGAGCCTCAGAATTCCTTTGCCTCAGTCTGTTTTCCTACCTCCCATTAAGATACAGAAAAGCAATGGCTGAGGTTGAATGAAGGATTTGAAATTCCAATGAAAGACCCTCGAGCCCTGTCCCCTTTAGGTCCTGGCCATGGTAGCTGGTAGCTTTCGGTGAGCAGAGTGAGGTTGTGTACTTTGTAAACTGCCACCATTGAGATGAATGAATATCCTCCCCTACAGGGACCAGGTAGCTTCCAGGCTTTATATAGCGTCTTACTTACTTAAATCAACTCTCCCTGCCTTTTCGCTTGTGCCAAAAACCAGCCAGTCTTCCGGTATCAAAATGAAACCTCCTCATACGCTGAAATAGGTTTAGAATATGCTTATATTTTTTGCAACGGTGGAAATAAAATTACAAGAGGGAAATCTTCACTGACACTCTCATTCCAGAGCTCTTTCCCCCCTGGTTTTTCATTTCCATCACATTCTAATTTTAAACGTACTTTAAGTGTGTGGTTCAACGAACTTCAGAAGCAAATGCAATGCTCTCAGTAATAAGCATTATGGGATTTGGTTTCCCATAAAGAAGCTAGTACTTATGTAAAGGTGGCTTAAGGAGAGTTGAATGCTTTTTTTTAAATGCCACTGAAAAAGAATCTGTTAAGGCCCCAGGATTCAATTCAGGATTAAATAATAGCTGAAACACATTCATACATGCGTATTATTGTTGAAGTCGGTTCACTCAAATATGAAATGAAAAGTCTCTGTAATTTTCAGATATACTGTCCCAAATTAACTCGTCCATCTGTGCAATTAGTAAATATGACTCATCATGTTATCCACTTCATAGTTTTACACTTCACTGAATATTAGTCATACTTCAATAAAAAACAAAAAAATGAAGATGAGATCATAAAAATAGATAATTTCTTCCTAATGACACTGTTTTTAATACCACTTGGCCTTTTGGTGTATTAACGTCATTTAAAAATGATCATACAGATTATTGATTTCACTTAGTCCCTTATGTTCTTTTGAATTATACTTATGTTCAGTCTATGATATTAAATCCTCCAACATTTATTAGGCTTTTGTACCTAATCCTCTTTCATATAATGAACTGGTTGTTGTTTTTTTTTTAAATCATTTCCCTGTTTTCTTAGCCTCTCAACACCACAATAAGCTCCACTCTCTTTAGCTCTCCTTTGACAGAAAATTGCCAACATAATGAGTTAGAAACTCAGCTTTGCAAATGGGACCAAATCAAACTTAAAACCTTTTGCACAGCAAAGGAAACCATAAACAAAATGAAAAGACAACCTACGGACTGGGAAAAAATATTTGCAAATGATGTGACCAACAAGGGCTTAATATCCAAAATATACAAACAGCTCATATAAAAACAACAACAAAAAACCCAATGAAAAAAAGAGCTGAAGACCTAAATACTGGCATTTCTCCAATGAAGACATACAGATGGCCAACAGGCACATGAAAAGATGCTCGACATCGCTAATTATTAGAAAAATACAAATCAAAACTACAATGCGGTATCACCTCAAACTGGTCAGAATGGCCATCATCAAAAAATCTACAAACAATAAACGCTGGAGAGGGTGTGGAGAAAAGGGAACCCTCTTGCACTGTTGGTGGGAATGTAAATTGGTACAGCCACTATGGAGAACAGGATGGAGGTTCCTCAAAAAACTAAAAATAGAGTTACATATGATCCAGCAATCCCAATCCTGGGCATATATCTGGACAAAACTCCAATTGGAAAAGATGCATGCACCCCAGTGTTCACAGCAGCACTATTTACAATAGCCAAAATATGGACCAACCTAAATGCCCATCAACAGACGAATGTGTAAAGAAGATGTGGTACATACAAAATGCAATATTACCCAGACATAAAAAAGAATGAAATAATGCCATTTGCAGCAACATGGATGCAACTAGAGATTACCATACGAAGTGGAGTAAATCAGAAAGAGAAAGACATATGATATCACTTATATGTGGAATCTAAAATATGACGCAAATGAACTTATATACGAAACAGAACAGACACACAAACATAGAGAACAGACTTGTGGTTGCCAAGGGGGTGGGGGAGGGATGGATTGGGAGGTTGGGATTAGCAGATGCAAACTATTAATATATAGGATGGATCAACAACAAGGTCTTACTGTGCAGTACAGGGAACTGTATTCAGTATCCAGAGATAACCCACAATGGAAAAGAATATGAAAGAGAATGGATATATGCGTATAACTGAATCATTTTGCTGGACACCGGAAATAAACACAACACTGTAAATCAACTATATGTCACTAAAAAAAAAGAAAGAAAGAAAGATACTTAGTTTTGCCTGCCCAGAGCCAACTTTATGGGTGTGTTACAGATTCTCAAAGCAGAGAGAGAAGAGTTTTGCTCAGGGCAGGGGAAGACCCAGGGAGTAATGCCAACACACAGGTGATGACATAATAAAGGAAATGACATCATAAACCTAGTCTCACATCTACACCACACCCACCTCACCATGAGGGTTTATGGGCACTCAACGTCACCACGAGTTCTCATGGTTTCCAAGGAAGGAAGATGGCGGAGGACACATCCGACTCCATTCAGCTGACCCTTTCCTCAACAGTCAGGAAATTTACTGATTTACTTTAGTATTTTTTCTTTTTTTAAAAGGGAAAACTTGCTTTATTTTATTATTATCTTTTTAAGTGAAGTATAGTCAATTTGCCAATCATATTAGTTTCAGGTGTATGGCAAAGTGATGCAGTCATACACACACACATATTTGTATTTTCAGATTCTTTTGCCTTGTAGGTTATTACACGATATTGAATATAGTTCCCTGTGCTGTACAGTAGGTCCTCGTTAATTACCTATTTTATACGTAGTAGTCTGTATATCTATTTTATATGTAGTAGTTTGTATCTGCTAATCCCAAACTCCTAATTTATCCCTCTACCCCCTTCCCCTTTGGTAACCATAAGTTTGTTTTCTATGTCTGTGAGTCTGTTTCTGTTTCGTAAATAACTTCATTTGTTTCATTCTTTTAGATTCCACATAAAAGTGATATCGTATGATATTTGTCTTTCTCTGACTTCATTTAGTGTGATAATCGCTAGGTCCATCCATGTTGCTGCAGATGGCGTGATTTCATTCTTTTTTATGGCTGAGTAATATTCCATTGTAAATATGTACCACATCATCTTTATCCATTCATCTGTTGATGACCATTTAGGGTGCTTCCATGACCTGGCTATCATAAATAGTGCTGCAATGAACATTGGGGTTCACATATCTTTTCAAATTATGGTTTTCTTCAGATATATGTGTATAATCTAGTACACTCTGGAACCTTGGGTTTCCAGAAATAACGAATGCATCAAGAGTTAAAGGTACGCTTCCATCTCTCTATCTCAAAACCCAGGAAGTTTTCCCAACTTCCCCAGGACAACTTGGAAGAGAGAGAGGGTTTGGTTCCCACTGTGGCTCTCCTCCAAAATATTTCTATGGTGCCGACTGTGACCTTGTTTGGAATACTGACTGCAAGTGCACCGTATTATTTGAATTCCTGAGGTTTCAAAACATCCCATACTTGTGGATGTCAATTATAATCCACTGTGATAGGTTCTTATGCTTATAGAAGATGAATTTTTCATATTTAAAAATATTTAAAATGCCAGGAAAGAAGACAAGAGGATGACGGAATTCCAGCAGGCACAATCCAGCATGAGTAGATTTAAACATTAAATTTTCCATTCGAATGTTTATTTTTTTTAAAAAATGTAACATGATCTTCACGGCAAGCCTGTCTCCTGCTCTCTGGCTAGACAACCCTTTTCACGAATCTGTCTTTTATCATTCAAGTGAATACAGGATTACTGCTCATAGACACACACCCATGAATACTATATAGTATGTTTTTTTACATTCAAATAAATTTATCATTCTGCATTGACTCATTTTCACACAACAGTGACTCGTACACAGTGAGTTTGTTCATTTTAACTGCTGAGAGTAATCCCTTTATTCCATTTTCTACCACTTATATATGTATTGTTAATTTTGTCATTTTATGTTTGTATATTAACACGATGTTATTTCCCTTTCATGTTTCCTTTATTCCTCTCCTTTTATTGCCCCCTTTTGGATTGGTGAAATTTTTTTTTTTTTTTTTTTTTTTGCAGTACGCGGGCCTCTCACTGTTGTGGCCTCTCCCGTTGCGGAGCACAGGCTCCAGACGCGTAGGCTCAGCGGCCATGGCTCACGGGCCCAGCCGCCCCGCGGCATGTGGGATCTTCCCGGACCGGGGCACAAACCCGTGTCCCCTGCATCGGCAGGCGGACGCTCAACCACTGCACCACCAGGGAAGCCCTGGATTGATGAAATTTTGATTAGCGTGCTTCCCCTCTATCAGTTTGTAATTTGACTTTTCTTTTCTCTTCTTTAGCGGTTAATCCTCAAATTTTAATATGTGTATACAAAATATATATGATTAATCCACAGCTTCAACGTCTTCCTGAAAGATTCAAGAGTCTTAAAATAACGTAAATGTTACCTGCACCTCCCAACTTCCATGCCATTATTTTCTAGGGTTTTAAATCCAATGTGTTTGCATATCCCACAAAATTAAACAATTATTTTGACTATGGTAGTTACCAGATTTGGGCTCAGAATGGCTTTGTGTACGACTACTTACGTTGCTTCTTGGTCTGTCGTGTTCTTGAAGCCTACAGGCATACTTCTGTGTGGTGTAACGTAAAGTATTATGGCACTATTCCTGTGCTTGGCACATAACTGTAGTTTTTTTTTTCTCCACGAATTGAAATTTTGTGACAACCCTGCATTGTCAGATGGTATTTAGCATTTTTTAGCCATGAAACATTCTTTAATGAAGGTAAGTACATTTTTTTTTAGATATAATGCTATTGCACACTTAACAGACTACACTATAGCGTAAGCGTAACTTTTATATGCACTAGGAAATTTTAAAATGTGTGTGACTCGCTTTTCTGTTGTATTTGCTTTATGGTTGTGTTCGGGAACTAAACTCACAGTATCTGGGCATGCCTACATTCTCTGGAAGTTTTATTTACCAGAGTCACAAGTAGCTTATGCTTGAGTGTGTGCACGCCTGAAAGTATCTGACTGGCTCCTCGATCTGGAATGACATTTTAATTTGCTATAGAATGATGTCTTGGTGTTTCTTTCCAGGCAACTCATTTACGGTAACTATGGTGTCCTGTAATCTAGCACTGACTGAAATGATGTATATTTTTACTCCTTTATATGTAATATGGTTTTTCACAAAAGCATTTCAGCTCCCCCCGCCAACACACGCACACCATCTAGTCTGTGTTATTGTATTTTTACTTCCAGGCTGGCATTTGGAATTTCTCTTTCTTGTTTTTGAGGCCAGTAATGGTTGCGACTGTTCTAATTCCAGTATCTCTATGTGTTTGCAGCTCTATAGGGGATTTTCCTGCATCCTTCAGAAAGGACGGGACACAGCTTTTACTGAACAGAGGCAATGATTTGTGTTTTTAGTTTTGAGTTTATGAACGTTAATCCATGGATGGCTACAAAGTTCCCTTTTATGTATCAAGCACTGATTAGAAAAAGGTTTATAAAGTCAACAGAATCAACATCACTGCTCTAAAGGAATGTATAGTGTATGCACTTGTATCAGAGAATTTGAATTATGGTCAGTCCGCCAAAATAAGAGAGTTTCAAACTTCTGCTCCATTGAAAGGATCCATCTCTCGCTACGCCTGTGTGTACAAACACACGTTTACAGAGATGCCCCCAAAGCGAGGAGTATAATTTCTTATAGATGGAAAATATAAATGCACTCTCGAATCTTCATGTTCATTCAATTTCCAGGTGGGAACCAGGTGGTAAATACCTCTGTGAGACTCATCTTTTCATTGGACACAGCAGATACAAATTCTCATTTATCAGTAATTTTTCTATGGTAGCTGCTCAATTAATATTTCATATCAAGTGTTAAAACCAAAATGATGTGATTCTTTCATTAAAAGTGGAGTGGGTTTCTGGCATGCCGGCCCTGGTAGTAACTGCATCGTTTCTGGCAATTTCCAAATCCCTCCACGTGAAGAGACAGAAGAAGCAGATAGCAACCCCTGAAACTAGACAAGATGGCCCCCCAGAACTGCCACCAGCATATAAAACGGGTGCTAGTGGGATTCTTCCATGACGTGTTTTAAAACTGTGGTATCTGTTGGTGGATTCCGAACCAAGTCCCACTATTATTACGTGTCCCGAATGAATTTCTTTTCATGTCTGTTTATTTGATTCTTTGTACACCAGAGCCAGCTGTGCAAACACCCAGATTTTAGTATCTGAGCTAACTTATAGATATGTAAGTTAATGTAAATATTTAACCTGTCTGTGATCCCAAATCAGTCATTCTATCTATCTACATATCATGTCTATCTATCTTTCTACCTATCATATCATTCTATCATATCCATCTAGTTATTAGATCGATATAGATTACATACTGATACATATTCTATATGTAAAATGTATCTATATAGGCTATAGGTAGAGGATGCATAGATATAGGATGTGTATATAATATACATGACATAGCTATACAGAATACATACTCTACATTCAGATTCTATTGCACAATGGAACATGTGTAAGACAACCCCCATTTGGCTAATTTTTATCTTAAAAATTGCTAAATACTCAGGTAGATCATGTTTTTATTGAGAGAACTCTCTTGAGGCCATTCCACAGTAGACTGATCTAACATCCTAAATGGAAAACTGCTAAGCAGTGCTAGGGAGTTAATATGGAATGACTGGACTTTATTTTTGCCAGGCGTTCCTTCTTTAGAGTAACTGCTCTTGCTAAAACAAAAATAGTCCGTGGCATGATGAAATCCTCACTTCCTGGGAGACACATGGACAGCTGAGTACTTAGGTACCCCTCACACAAGATCTACTAGAAACCTCTCACCACCCTCCACTTGCTCTGCAATTATCGTGTCTTTTTCCTGAATCCGATTAACTGATGGGACAGAACGATTTCTGAACCTGACCAAGAATGATAAAAAAAATCAATGATAAAAACACATCGATAAAAACACAAATCACTGCCTCTGTTCAGTAAAAGCTGTCTCACATCCTTTCTGAAGGATGCAGGGAATCCCCTGCAGAGCTGCCCACACACAGGGATACTGGATTTAGAACATTCGCAACCGTTACTGGCCTCAAAAACAGGAACCATGCCAGCATGGAAGTAAAAACAGAATCACACGGACTAATTGTGTGTGGCGAGGTGGGGTGGCGGGAGCTCCCTCTACTGAAGTGATGGTCCCAATTTAATATTTTGTTCTTGTCGGAGAATCCAATGACAAGCCGTGTTCACTGAAGTTAAGGAAAACAATAAAGTTTCAATTGGCTTTTCCATTACTGAGGAAATGTGAGACCATAATTTGATGCTGTACATGACCCAGGACTGCGGACAGACGTTGGCAAGTGGATAAGAGAAGTTACAGGGGAGATGCTAGGATGCGATAGAAAAGGTGCCAGAGGCAGGTGTACGAGTCCTGATGGGGGGATAGTCTTTGAGTTGGTGGTGTGCTCACCACTGCTCATTGAACGTTCTGCATTCTAATGTACGTTCTAACCGGTTGAATGGTGGCCACGGAGATATACCCATGTTCTAATACCCAGAACCACTGAATGTGACTTTACCTAGAAAAAGGGTGACCCCTAAATCCCCTCCCACCCTGTTTCCTTTAAGGGCTCCTGTCACTGGATCTGGAGTCCACAGGGTTAATCCAAGATGACCTTTTTTTCCCCCAAGTGTCTTTATAAAAGAGAGACAGACACAGAGGAGAAGCCCTGTGAAGACGGCGGCAGAGACGGGAGGGATGCGGCCACAAGCCCAGGGACGCCTGGAGCCCCCAGAAGCTGGAAGAGGCGGGAAGGACCCTCCCCTGGAGCCTCTGGAGGGACCGCGGCCCTGGGACACCTTGACCTCAGACGTCTGGTCTCCAGGACTGAGACAGGATGAATTTCTGTTCTTTTAATTATATGTCAAGGACAGGAAACATACATACATATACATAAAAATTATGTTCTTTTCAATACATATTACATAGAAGTGTTACCCCATCAACAGATGAATGGATAAAGAAGGTGTGGTACATATATACAACGGAAAACTACGCAGCCAGAAAACGAAGGAAGTTTTCCCATTTACAGTAGCATGGATGGACTTGGAGGGCATTACAGTAAGTGAAATAAATCAGAGAGAGAAAGAGAAACAGTGTACGGTATCACTTATATGTAGAATCTAAAAGATGCAACAAGCTAGTGAATATATCAAAAAAGAAGCAGGCTCACAGATACAGAGAACAAACTAGTGGTTCCCAGCGGGGAGCGGCAAGGGGGCAGGGCAAGATGGGGGAGGGGATTAAGAGGCACAAACGATTAGGT